>NC_000076.6:51770542-53105542 GCF_000001635.26 Mus musculus | reverse complement strand
GTCAAAATTTTTAAAAATCAGGAAAAGAAGATGCGCATCCCAGTGCTGGTTTTCCTGACCCCAGGAAGCCTGCTCATCTCCAGACTCACCTCCTGAAATCCACACCCTTCAGCTGGTGCTTAGCACACTGGATGGCTTTGCTCCTAACATCATCATCATTTTGAATATTTTATGAATGACTCTTGCTCATATGTTTTTGTTTCAAGCAAAGACCACTTTATGGCCTTAGGTACTTACTGCTCTTGCTGGCCCTGAAAACAGAGAGGCCAACAACGGAGCTTTGTATTTACCACTGCCTTCTAACCCTCAAGCTAGATTCAAATCTTTGGTCTAACACTTCCTTGCTGTCATTCTTGTCAAATTTCTTGTACCTTCAGGTTCAAGTTTCCACATCAATCAATGCCTGTACTGTGCACGATCACTCTAAAGATCAGATTAGATAAAACATGTAAAGCGCTTGGGACAGCTACCTTACCACAGACATGCAATTCATATTAGTTTCATTGCCACTGTTGTAGCTATACCATTTATAAGGACACAAAACTGAAAGATTGTGCCATAAATCTACAATTAGCTATTTTCTTGGGCATTCAGGATGACAGCACGTAGTGTATTTCCAATTCATATCTACTTAATTCATATAGAACTCATTCTAATTTTTTTCTCAAAAGATGGATAGCATGTAGCTCCAGGTAACAGGATCATCTTGGAAGTCACCCAAGAGGTTTTATTAATACATAGTAGAGAGAGTTTTCATTTCCCCCAGAAAGGAATAGCCTGGCAAACATCAGTATTAATCAGAATAAATACCGGATATCATAAATGGTGACAGAAACATTTAACTTATTTTCCAAAAGACAAGATGTTGCATTTTCTCTTGTTTTTTTTTTTTTTAGCTTTATTAAAAAAAAAAAAAAGCAATGAGAATTCTGATTAGGTACTTAATGGGATAATCCATAGTTCTGGGTGTCTCATTTACAGAGCATTTGTTTCAAAAGTCAATCAGGCAAACAAAACTTCTGTGTGGTCTGTGTACCTAACTTACTAATTGTAGAATTGTAATTTCTGTTCCAAAAGCAAGCAGAACAGGACTTTCTCGGGGACTGAGTGAGGTGAGAGCTTTCTGCACTTGAGACAAGATGCATCTCAGGGAAAAGCTTGTCTCCATCAAGAAACAGTGCTGCCTAAATGTACTTGGTGGTTATAACCTTAGCTAATGGAGGCCTCTAGCTACCTGAGTGTTCTGTGGGAAGACAGAAAGCCAGCATTTCATCTGCCTTGTCACTTGAAGAAGCAGACGAAGGACGTGTCCTGTATCAGCACTAGTGCCTCTGATTCTTTGGTATTGTCCCTGTCTTCATGGGTCTTTGGGAAAAGGTCTGGAAAGCACTGTGTGGGGAGAATACCTGAGTATTGCTCAATGCAAGTCCTTGTGATGGAATAGCCAGCAAGACTGATTATAATGCCTCTTCAGTGAGGCATTAAATCCAGATTTAGAGCACTGACATATGACTGATCCTTACGTAATGTGGCATTCAGCACACCATTAAGAACAGACCACATTTTCACTTTATTTTGACATTAGACACGCAAGTTAAATTTTAACAAACCCCCAAGTTCATTAGACATTAACCTACACAAATAGAAAGATAGCAAAATTCCAGAGAACTTTTATAAATATGTCAGGGTTTCTGAAGTAAGACAGTGAATTATCAGTTTCTGCCATGAAACTTTGTGAATGAGAACAGTTGGTAAAATAAGAGAAAGACTGTATTCTAAGAAAGAAATGGAGCAGGAGGAATGGAGGGAAGAGAGAGAGAAGGGAGAGAGAATGAGAATAAGAACTGGGAAGAAGAGGCTGGCAAGAGAGTGGAAAGAGCTCAAACAGAAAGGTGAACATGTGGAAAACAGGCCACAGCTTCCTAGGGGAAGGAAGGAAGAGATGAAACCATAGCTACAGATAAGCCTGGTGATTTTAGGCAGCCCGGAGGACAAGAGATTCAACATCCTAACCAGTGGAATAAAGACATTTCTTTTGAGGTTTGGTCTTTTGTTATGTACCATAATGCTAAATGCGGGCCCCCAAGACTTCAGAGACTAGAGTCCACAGACCGACCCAAGTGATACTATGTGAGCTTGCCTCCAACTTATTTCTGATTGGTGAATAGAGATGCTGACAGCCAATAGCTGGATAGAAAAGAGATGGGCGGGGTTTAGGGGGTCACAGCTTAGGGGAGAACAACGAGGGGAGAAGAACGTGACTGGAGGAAGAAGTCACCCTGGAATAAGAATCTTAAAATATGGTCATGTGTGTTGGCTAATTTCACTTAAGAGCATTCCAGAGGAAACATGGCAAATTATATAATAGGATTATTGGTTGGCAAATAGACATAATAGCATAGAGGATAGATATCTGTCCAGCTCTTGTGCTAATTAAGGCTTATTGTAATATAAAGGTTGTGTGTGTCTTTTATCCGGGAACTAAATGGTCAAAGGTGGGGTAGAAAGCCTGGACTGGGATTAAAAATTTCTACAACACATTTCAGTGACTAAAGAAAACAAAATGCTAATGGTAAACACGACGTGTTAGTTGAATGTAATGGTCTTTCTGTGGAGACCAGCTAAATGGGAATCCTTAGTCTGTTGAGTCCTTACATTACAGAGTTACTCAAGGTGGACACTGTGGAAAACATCCACTTTAAAAGGAAGTAGCCCAACTCATTGTGTGTCCTAGGGTTGGAGGGAGATGATGACTCAGTAATGTGAGTCCACCCTGTCACCATGTGTTTCTCAGTGGGCTTGGGGACCACACATTTAGCCTCAAAGAGCAGTTGTTGGGTACAGAGCAGGGAGAGGTCTGGTGGCCTGTTCTGGGCAAGCTCGAAGCTGTGTCCTGACTAGGATCCACTGATGAGAGGCTCTGCCTGGACCTGAGCTGCTACCACTGGTCTGTGCCAATTGCTATTTGAGCCAAGGAAACCAGACAGACCTGGCTCCAGAGAAATACAAACACAAACATATTGGCGTGGGACTGCCTAATTGTGCTACTGCATAAAACTGAAAGATTTTTTGTTATTATTAGGCCTATTAAAATATAAAACACTGACTTCTAGGTTTACTAAATGGAAATAGATGAACTGGTGATAGACAAGCTTTTTCCAAATACTTTCCAACTCCCCTGTTGTCTCACCTTATTTTTCCTCTTTCCTTTGTCGTACTTTTTGTTAAGAAAACAAAAGCTCTAACTCTTGCTAGATATTGCAATACTCCTTTCTTCTATAAATACCTTTAAAGATACCAAATCTACTGACAGTCACCAAAATAAGATGTTTCGAGAGAGTACAAATCCTTCCTTCTAATGCTCTCCAATATTCTATTACTTTTGGGTGATTCAAACCTGAAACCTATGCTAATATCAGGGCAGAAAGGAAAGGGCCTTAGAATGCCAAACAGGTTGTCTATCCAAATCGGGAAACCAAGGTGTTATTAAGATTTGCTATTCAGAAAATGATTTATTCCCTAGGAATCAGAGCCATTGGAAAGGGGTGAAGTGGCCTTGAGGTTCTCAGCCTCTCTGGATGCCTAACATTGTCATCCATGACAAGCCTTTGTCTTCACTGTAGTTCCTGGTTTATGAGGCCTTCGGTTTGGTTTGCAAGACCAATTCATTTGGTATTATAGTTTGTGCAGCCAATCCCAATAAAGTTCCATTACAGGCAAATGTTCTCCCCTGTGGGTGATTTCACACATGAGCACAGCAGCAGAGAATGAAAAATGGATTTCTGCCATTATCTTTTATATGACAAACAGACATTTCCACTTGGCTTGATGAATTGATAGAAAGCCTCGTTCATGTAGATTTCCATTTCCTAGAGTCCAGTAAAAAAGACTGTACTAGTCAAGGGGCTTACTCCATGGAGTATTTAATTACAGCTCAGTTTAAACCACAGCTGCTCAATGGCTCATTTTTGTAACTTTCCCATGAACCTTTGTTATTTTCACATTCCACAGTCAAGACAGGATTGCATTGGTGTGGGAGACTGCTAAGTAGCAGTTGCCTTCACGTCACTGGTGTTCTTGTATCACAACACATCTCTTTCCCATCACTGGAGTTCTTGTATCACAACACATCTCTTTCCCTCAGTACAACATTAGATTCACCCAAGGCTGGAGTAATTTAGGAGACCATATGTGAAAACCTTTGAAGTCTATTTTGTTTGTAGATATGTGTGGCAGATCACACATTTCAAAGATCACCTGTCCCACTTCAGTGGAATCAAGGGCTAGACACAGAAGTGTCGCTACTCATTACTTGATCTGCTGATCCCCTGGCAGAAGTTTTAGTTCCAGGAGAAGCAAGCTTTTCTCAGGAAATAGAACAATGATCACACCGAACTAGAAATTGAGATTGTCACATGGCCACTTTGTACTCCTGCTTTTGAACCAACAGGAAAGGAAGGGAGTTGGCTGACTCAGAGATTACTCCTGATTGCTGTGAAATCTAAACACAGAGGCAAGGTGGAAATTTTCTGGGATACAGGCCACCGTGATAACACTTTAATCCTGTGATTAAAGTCAACTAAAGACTACAACAATCCTATCTATGCAGGACTCCAGTGACTCAAACCCTTTTGGAATGATAGTTCCAGTCATCTGAAGGGTAAAGATGATGACCCACTGATGGACAATTCAGCCACAGAAGCCAGATGGGAACAGATGGTCACCCAGAGCCATAGAAGAATACTCAGCTCCCTTAAACCTAATCTTTGGTCAGGAATATTCTGTTTAGACTCCTGGCATCCAAACAGTGAGAGAAGTAAGTTTATGTTGTTTTTAAGCCACCACATTTGTGGTAGTCTATTTTAGTGGCTGTATGAAATGAAGAGGATTGGTAATTAGTCATTCACTCAACTATTAAGCATTAACTGTGAGCTAAGTTTATGGATACTCTCTGCCAAATCATCTGTTCAATAAACATAGTTGAGTTCCTACTGTGTCCTATGCTTGAATGATGATGATAAGCAGAGTGAGTATAACTCTAGTTTCCAAAGACTGAAAGTAAGTTCTAGTGATAGATCTGTAATATAGGAAAAACATTAAGAAGGACCAGAAGTATATCCCTGATAGGATATGGAGGAAGAACACCCAGAAAGGGGGACACTGAGAAGAGAATCCCCAAAGAGTACAGGGCCTACATAGGTTAAGATCCTAAGGACACACAGTGTTGGTCATGTCTAATACTTGATGGCAACTCTCAGACAAGTGTTTATACTATTCCCATACTCATCTTTAATGACCCATAAGGAAAATATTATTATGTCCTCTTTTCTAAGAGAAAGACTATAAAGCATTGGATAATTTAGGGTGGATGCTGGAGCCACAGGCAGGGGCAGTGTTTAGAAGTCAGTAAAGAATTTATGTTTTACTTTAAAATGCAATGAGAAAGAAGTGACACTATCACTTGGCAGGTCTAATTTGTAACTGAAATGGTTCACTCTAGTTGCTGGTGGAAGATGAACTATAGAAAGGGAGGAGGAGGAGGAAGAGGAGGAGGAGGAGGAGGAGGAGGAAAAAGTTCAGGACACAAGTACGTGGTCTAGATGTGTTGTGTGGTTGGGATTCATGGTGGCAGGAGAAGAGGAACCATTTTAAAGGAAGGCAGATGAAATGTGGAAGATAAAAAAGAGAGAAGTTAGTATTGAATCTCAATTACCAAAAGTGACTGTTTCTAGGAAATATGATTCTCTGTGTGTAAACATGTGTATGTGTGTGTGTGTGTGTGTGTCTGTGTATCTGTGTGCTCATGCATGCATGTGTATGTATGCACAAGTATGTGTACATGGGAGCCAGAGGAAAACTTGAGGTATCATTATTGGGAAGCTATCCCCACTTATTTTTTGAGACAAGTCTTTTACTGATCTAGAACTCACCAAGTAGGCTAGGCTGGCTGACCATTGAGCCCCAGGTATCTCTGCCCATCTCTGCTTGCTAGTGCTGAGACTACAAGTGTATACCAGCAAGTCTGACTTCTAAAACAGTTTTGGATTGAACTCAGGTCTTCATGCTTGCAAGGAAAGAATTTACTGATTAAACTTCTTGAGGCCAAGAAGGATTCTTTGGTGCCTTTTTCACAATTTCTTTATTCTCCAACATAAGATGTTATTTTTTTTTAATCATCCAGGATTTAAATTTATCTTTCATATTGCTAGTGCAAGCTATGTATTCTTCAGGGTGTAATTTCTACCTATATTTATTCCATTATTTAATTTATAACCTTCCTATGCCTGAAAATGTTCTAGGAAAATGGCAGTCAAAAAACAACAACAAAGGTTGCTAAATTAGGCGTGCAGATCTTAGTAAACAAAACTGCAGTCAACTGCTTCTAAAATATTTCCTGTATACTGCCTCAGAGGGGAGAATAGATAACTATAAGTGCCCTGATGCTGCGGAAATGCCACATACTGGAAGGTTTAGTGGTGACAGATGACATAGTGCCTAGAGACCTTGATCCTTGGCTAAAGTCTGTTCTCCTTCATCTACTTGGCATCGAACTGCTTAGTGGACTTTATTACAGTCATTTTTCTTCATTCTTTGTGTTCAAGCATGTAGGCACAATACACACTATAACAACGAGAGAACTCAGATTTCATTTAACATCTGGATAAATTATTGATGAATATGGAAGCCATTCTTCCTCAACTCATAAAAATGAGCTGGGACTAAAAGATATCATGATGATGGCTGAAGAAGAGCTCTTGAAAAACTGACACATAGCTTTCTTCCTCCAGCTGCTCTGGGATTCTATCTTCCCTTGCTTTCATGTGTCTGATAGTACCAGGAAGGACAGGAGAATGAAATAAATGGATGAGTAATTTATGAGAAAAGAAAAATTTTGGCATGAAGCTGTCAAGGAACAAATATAGTCATGTACAGGCTCTGGGTATAAGCTCTGGGTGCAGAAGCTTGGATTATGTCAATAAAATCTTATAGGGCCATAATTATTGAATTGCATATCTCTGTAAAATCTTTGAAATCTCTGGAGTACTGTAATAGCATGAGACTTTGAATAATGCCGATAGAGTTGTTGCCTTTTATTTTTTTTATTTTTTTTCGATTTTTTATTAGGTATTTAGCTCATTTACATTTCCAATGCTATACCAAAGGTCCCCCATACCCACTCACCCCCACTCCCCTACCCACCCACTCCCCCTTTTTGGCCCTGGCGTTACCCTGTACTGGGGCATATAAAGTTTGCGTGTCCAATGGGCTTCTCTTTCCAGTGATGGCCGACTAGGCCATCTTTTGATACATATGCAGCTAGAGTCAAGAGCTCCGGGATACTGGTTAGTTCATTATGTTGTTCTGCCTATAGGGTTGCAGATCCCTTTAGCTCCTTGGGTACTTTCTCTAGCTCCTCCATTGGGAGCCCTGTGATCCATCCATTAGCTGACTGTGAGCATCCACTTCTGTGTTTGCTAGGCCCCGGCATAGTCTCACAAGAGACAGCTACATCTGGGTCCTTTAAGCAAAATCTTGCTAGTGTATGCAATGGTGTCAGCGTTTGGATGCTGATTATGGGGTGGATCCCTGGATATGGCAGTCTCTACATGGACCATCCTTTCATCTCAGCTCCAAACTTTGTCTCTGTAACTCCTTCCCAGGATGTTTTGTTCCCACTTCTAAGGAGGGGCATAGTGTCCACACTTCAGTCTTCATTTTTCTTGAGTTTCATGTGTTTAGGAAATTGTATCTTATATCTTGGGTATCCTAGGTTTTGGGCTAATATCCACTTATCAGTAAGTACATATTGTGTGAGTTCCTTTGTGAATGTGTTACCTCACTCAGGATGATGCCCTCCAGGTCCATGGAACTATTATAAAAATAGAATTACTTAATTTCTTAAGATTAAAATTCAAGTGGAATGATATGTTCTTCTACTACTAGAAGTACTAGTTAATTTTCTCTGAGAATCTATAGGTATCTTTAAAATTTGACATCTATGAACAATATATACATAACCACCCATCTGTTTTTTGTTTCCCTGTCTGTATCTCTGTCTCTGTCTCTCTGACTCTCTGTCTCTCTCTATCCCTCTCGGATAGATATGGGAATGACAATGTATGTAAAAAAGGCCTTTACAGCAGAATTAGTCTATGTGGACAATGGTCTCTCTTTTTAATGTATGCATGTAATTATTGCTTGATATCATTGCTCCTGGATTGCACTACAAGTATGAAATCAGTTTAGAATGCTCTCCCTGTCTCTGCATGCCTTGACTTCCCCAACAGTTCATTATTTGTTGTAAGATACAACTTTAATGTTTCTTCCCTCCCATCTTAGCACAGGGTGGCTGAATCACATTGGTTCTTCATTCCTTTACAAAAAAGGAAACCCATACATGATTAAGTTCAAGACTTCCCTCTCCACTCTTATGACAAAGCAACATGCCTTAGATGCCACCAAGAAAGCAAATATATGGTATATACTCTATGTATTCTAAAGTGGGATAAAATAATGTCAAATAGCTTTGAAAAGAGGACTGCATGGTTAGCATACAAGGAAGTCTGTAACAGCTTCTGCATGGTTTTTACTTTTTAGAGTCCTTATTAAGAACACACTTTGCAGGAGGAAATAATTGGGTCCTGATGCTGAAGGACTGTACAGTTTCATTAACTCCTCACAGTTATTCTTATGAAATGAAACAGCTCATGTTTCTAATGGGGAAACTAATACTAAGAGAAATAACTTCTGCTCAAGGCTGTTGTAACAACAACAAATCATGAAGCTCTCTGTGTGTTTTGAAACAGCATCCCCTCATGTCGTTTAGCTAATCTCAAACTCTACACATCTCTTCCTTCTGCTTCTGAAGTACTGGGTTTACAGCCACCTGTCACCATGTCCCGCACACCAGAGACTCTTACCCAGAGATCTTTGCACTAACGCAGAGAGGTCTGTGACCTGGATTATTGTCACTGCCCTCAAACTAACATTTAGCATTTGCTTAAACATTAATGCAAGCCACATGTTACACAGCACTCTTAGCAGTATTTGAGATTTTCACCAGTATAAAAGTGATAAGTTCATATCACAGATCTCAGTTATTGCGTCTTCTCATTACTGCTTTGAAATGGCAACCTTTATTAGATCTCTGTCTAGATGTCATGGTCCATATATTATTAAAATATTAAAATTTTAATATAAAATATTAAAATATTTTGGCAAATGTAGTGGTACACACCTTTAATCCCAGCACTTGGGAAGTTACTGAATGCTGATACATTTTCAGGTTGACTGTGAAACTTAGGCATCTCAGTATGTGGGGTAGAGCAGGCCACACACTTTGGTGACAAGCACACTTCCTGTGTCCTCTCAGGGGACAACTAGCTGTTTGTTGTCTATATGTAATCTAAATGTAAGCTTTTCTTTGATTCCATCTAGAATACCTCTGACCTGGCTGTTTTCCCTCACAGTTTGTTCTGATGTGATGAGTTTAAAATATCTTTATGGTATGGAGTTTATAATAGACTCACGTAGAAGGAACTTTGACCTCTCTCTGCCATTGTGGGAATGCTTTACAATTTGTCTCCAAATTTTCTATTCCTTCCACAGTATTTGGTAAATAGAAAATTTTAATGGGGTAGAAAATGGATGTTTGCTCACTAAACCTATTTTCTTTTCTTATTACATAAATGGCTTGACTACATTTCTCAACTTCTGTGTGGCTATGGGGATGAGTTCTGACCAATAGATTCGGGAGGCGTTTATAGACACTTATGGATTGCAGAGCTATATATGTCACCAGTCTATCTTACAAAAGACACACACCAAAGGCCTCGCTCAGATGCCAATAAACTTCTTATACTTGGAAAATATTTTTTATGTTATTATTTTGAGTATATGGATGTTTTGCCTGCATATCTACTTATGAACCACATGGGTGCAGTGTCCCTGGAAGTGAGAAGACAGCATTAAATCCCCTGGGACAGGGGTTACAGGCAGTTAAGAGATGCCACGTGGATGCTCTAAATGATTAAATCTGGGTCCTCTGGAAGATAGTTCAGTGCTCTTAACCACTGAGACATTTTCTAGCCCTTGGCTGGGAAATAAAATCAACATGGCTATTGCACACAAAACATCGTGGACGGTATATAAAGAGGCCAGACATGAACCTCTGTAGAACTTTATTTATAACAGCAGGTGTATGTCTCAAATGACATAATTTTTGATCCTTGCACTAGAGGATGAGTTGTGATAAACAAAGCCTGGGCACCTGAGAGGCTGCACGTGAAACCCAATGCTTAAAGCCAATGATCCTCATCTTAACTCATCCTACAAGAACCAAGTCTCAGGACAGGCTGTCCTGGGGATGTTGGGAACGGAAAAGCAAGTTACAATGCCCACTCTATCACCTTGATGATCCATGTGCATTGCCTTTGGCTTGGGATATAAATTTTTTTTTTTTAGTTTTACACTCATCTGACATGGTTTTATAGTACCCTTAAGTCTTAATCTTTAAATCTCACATTCCTAGTTTACATTTGGTCATGATGAGCTTAAAATCACTTTCTATCCTCTCTTTATCTTCCTTTTTGGTTTACAAAAACAAATAGAATGGAGTGCTTATGAGGGTATTTTTATAAATATGATGCGAAGAGTTACCCTCATGCTTACCAGTTGTCATGGGAAGAGGCCACTTGCCCTGGCTTTTTAAAGTAAAGCCACATTACTGAAATTGCTCTCTGCCACAGAGGATCAACAAGAGTTGCACAGCTCAGGATACTGACTGATATCTAATGAAAAATTCCACTCTTAATGAAAAGGTCCCATTACTGCAAACTATCTGGCGTGGGTACTCAGATGCTAAGAGCATTTGAAATTGCTGGTCTGTTTAAGTTTCTGGGGTTTAGAATCTCATCTTTTGAATTAATCTTCCTGTGACTTTTCAGCACTCCTGACTGCTTTGTAATAGGAAGGCACGTGACAATGAAGTGCCTGCACATAGTAGGCACAGGATAAATATTTGTGGGATGAAGTTGTGTCAAGTTTAAAGCGTGATAATATGTCATTAATATGAATCATGCTCAGAGTTATTAAATTTTACATGCCAAATCTCTTACAGCAACAGTAAAAGAGAATTCTCATTCTAACATGGGGGCTGTAACACTAGTAGCAGAATGGAGGGTCAACTGTCACAGAGCTCTGTCCGTGATCTTGAGGGAATCTAACCTTGGGTATCAGCATAGGCAATTATTAAGAGAATTTTCTAATAGCTTTATAACTCCTGGAGACCACAGGATAAGTTGCCTCATACAAGGATTAGACAAAAATATTCCGAATGTTTTCTAATGAGAACAGAAGAAACTCTACAACATGGGCCCTAATCACATTACACAGAACAGTTGAAGTCACTTTCTTGGATACATCATTTTAAAAGATATTTATTTGTCTGTTTAGTAGTGAATATTTGGATGGTAAACACGTTTAGAGTACAAATAAGGATTTATGGAGATCTTATAATTCTAGAGTGCTGTTCTTCAAACACGGTCACGTGTCGCTTCCTGATGTTCTCTGTGAAGAGCCATGTGACCTAATGACCTAAGTGGAATGCTTGAGAGAAACTAGAAGTTTATGGTATTAATTTTTCTCTATCGAATTCTAGGATATGTTATCAAAACTGTGAAGTCAGTACCTTATTAGGAAATCCATCTAAAGGCAAATTCCTCTAAATACTCCCAATCTAGGGCAATATTAACAAACCTTGAACTGATCAAAGGGAATTGTGGAAGCTGTTTCCTAGTTTAAGTTCCAGACAGAAAGAAGAATTCCCCACATTCAATATTTTTTTGTTTGTTTGTTTGTTTTGTTTTTGGTTTTCGGTTTTTGGTTTTTGGTTTTTGGTTTTTGGTTTTTAGTTTTTGGTTTTTGGCTTTTTGGTTTTGAGTTTTGGGTTTTGGGTTTTGGGTTTTGGGTTTTGGGTTTTGGGTTTTGGGTTTTGGGTTTTGGGTTTTTTGAGACAGGGTTTCTCTGTGTAGCCCTGGCTGTCATGGAATTCACTCTGTATAGCAGGCTGACCTCAAATTCAGAAATCTGCCTGCCTCTCCCTCCCAAGTGCTGGGATTAAAGGCGTGCATCACCACTGCCTGGCCCCACATTCAATCTTGACCACTATTTTGTTGAAGATTTTTCTGCACACAGTAGCATATTATTTCACTTTAATAACCTTCAAATGCTTTGTGTTTCTGGCTTATTCCTGAAAACATATTTAAGGAAGAAAGGAATCAAAGAATTCCATTAAAAATGACTATGTAATACATCTACATTTTTATGTGTAAGAACCCAGGTTTGGCTTTTCAAACATGAGCTAAGTTAGCAAGAACTCATATCAAACTGCTAAGGGCTACATATAGTTATACAATTTTAAAACCAATGGTAAAAGTTAATAGACTGAGGCAGGGATTACTGATCCTATACATTTAATGGGAGAAGCCTATGGTCTGTGGGCACTGCTGAGCAATAATGTCTTCCAATTTAATCTTCTGAAAAACTACGTACGGCAAACCCTCATCTTGAAGTCTAGAGAGAGTAAGAATCTACTCTAAAGAATATAGATTGAGAAATTCTACCCCTGGAGTGCCAGGTATCTGAGGTGGAATGTGTGCCTTCATTGTCCAGACATGGTTTCTGAACAGGGCGTCATCATGCTCCAGCTAGCCTTACCTGAAGATCAGGGTATTCTGTTTGTCTCCTGTGACTATTAATAGTTCCTCTGTGGTAACCAGAACAATGGCCCCCCCCCCCAACAATGTGTCCCAACTCCTGAATTCCATGAATATGTTACTTAGCATGACAAAAGAGATTCTGCAGATAGCATTAAATTAAGGATTTTGCAACAGAGAGATTGGGTTAATGGATAAGCTTACTGTAATCCAAAGGTCTCTAACTAACTAGTGGTCAGATTTGAAGATACCATACTCTGACTTGGAAGCTACGGAAGGGACCAAAAGACAAGGAGAATACAGACAGTCCTTAGAAGCTGGAGAGGAGATGGGACCAGCTCCCCCCCACCCCACCTGCCCAAGAAGCAACATAGATACCCAAATGTGATTGTATTTCAGTGGGCTTGCTGACTTTCAGGACTAGAAGACGTTAAACCTTCTGTAAGCCATTGGGTTTGTATAAGTTATTGAAGCAGAAATTTTCAATTTGTAAAGTACCCTGTTTACACAACACACACAGAGTTTGTAATATAAAGCTTTGACCTTGAGAAGCCAAGACTATCAAATTGAAAAGTTTTTTTTTATGTGAGTCTCTTCCTGGGTCTGGTTTTAAGGGTCTCTGAGGCTACGTAAGGCTCTTTTTCTAGCCTTTCCATGACTTGCTACAGATTTACTATTCTGGATTCAATAATGCTGTTAGGGAAATAAAGAAAAGAAGCACAGAGCCACTTTCCAAAGTCGTAAATGCAGAGATTGCATGAGCCCCATTCCATCCAGATAGTCTCATTTAAAATCAAGACATTTGCTTTCCAGAATGGAAGGCTTTCCTGTCCAGTCAGCACCAAGACAGAGATGCTGCTGTGGGCTAATGGGTGGGAGAAAAAATGACTTTTTTTTCCTGAGGATATAAAGTAAGAAAAAGCGAATAATGAATGTTGGGCAGGAGAGCTTCATTTAGTCATTTAGTTCTGCATGGGTAAGCAACATCTGTGAGAAAGTTGCCTTTCCTCTCAACTTACGGACATTTATGACCATACCAGAAGGTGGTATAAACACATCATGATGAAGTGAGAGGATAAAGTCTTAACTGCAGGCTGTAGTAAAACCTAATGAGATTTCAGAGGTCATTGGTATAATCCCCAGCACTAAAGCACGAGGCCCTCTCCACTCCTTCTCCTATATGTACATCCTGACTCTGGCAGTGATGGAAACGGATTCCTAGGACAGTCAGGTTCCCATTTGCAATTATTTCTTTCTGGCAGTGTTCCTATTTACCAGTAATCATTTTATTGGTACCACTTGGCCCTAGCTCTGTTTTCTTGTGACCACAAATAGTTAAGTCTAAACCATGTAGACAGTGGGAGGTGCTGAAGCATCAGATGCATAGATTGCCTGGATCAGTGAGACTGGAGGCTAGACCAGGATTCTGAAAACTCTTCCCAAGAGGCCATAGTTGAGAACTACTTGATTGTGCTCACTTTTATCCTTAATAATTAAATTTTTAAAATTTACTTTACATCCTGATCATAATCCTCACCTCTTCTCCTAGTCTCATCCTTAAAATTCCCTCCTCCTCAGAGAAAGGGGACACCCTCCCTTTTGGTACTACCCCACCCTACAGAAGTAGACATATACTCTCTCACTGAGGCCCAATTGGGCAGTCCAGTGAAGGGAAGGGGATATAATGCTAGGGAACAGAAATGGAGACAGCCCCTGCTCCACTTCTTAAGCAGACCTGGGGTGTTGGCTCTGCACCCACTTCTACAACACCCAGAGGGAGCCCTACTCCCAGGTGCTCTGAAACACTCAGGATCACAGGTGAGCCCACAACATCTGCCCCAACACCTGGACTAACTGGGACTTACAGGATCCAGGGACACAGGAACCCATGCCCAGCCAATGGCATGGGTTCCTTCTGGTTTGAACCTGCACCCAGAACAGTCTTGGCACTGACTCCACACCCACTCCTACAACACCCAGAGGGAACCTGACTCCGGGGTACTCTGAAATGCCAAGGATCACAGGACCACAGGATCACAGGATCACAGGATCACAGGATCACAGGATCACAGGATCACAGGATCACAGGATCACAGGATCACAGAGACAGCTGGACTTTGAGGAGTTCTGACACAGGATCACAGGAAGGAAAGGCTCCAGTCAGAGACAGCAAGGGCAGTTAGCATTTATGGAGGGTTTAACATCTTCTAGTCCTGAAAATCAGCAGGCTCACTGAAATACAACCACATATGCCAACTCTGATTGTTAATGGATGCAGCAAATGTGGTGTTAAGAGGAATAACAGTGGACCTTGGCACACCATATTCAATTAGTCATGCCTACCCCTGTGAAGATGCATGTAGAGTCTTTGTTGTATGTTGAATGAGAAATTCCCTCCCCCGCCCAGACATATATATTTGAGGACTGGATCTAGAGTTAGTGCTGTTTGGGAAGGTGATGGAACCACTGGGATGTGAAGAAATTGCCTTGCTGAAGAAAGTATATCACAGAGGAGGGCTTTGAGGGTTTAGTAGACTGGCTCCTGTTTCACTTTGTGTTGTCTGTGTGTCCTGGAATTTGATCATTGCACTTCCTGAATGCCAGGCCACGCTTCCCTCACGTGAATGGACTGGGTTCACCCTCTGAACTGTGAGCTAAAATAAACGTTTTTTTCTCCAAAGCTGTTTTTTGTCAGTGTGTTTTATGACAACAGGAGAGTAGTCAGTGCAGTGTTGCCTTTGAAGAGACAGCAATCTTTAGAGGGATCATTTCTTCGTTCTTCCAGGGCTGATATATTGACTGCATCTGCTTGGCACAAGTCATCTCTCTCTCTCTTTTTTTTTTTTTTCTACCAAACCATAGTAATTTAGTTAAGAAACTTCCTTGAGGAAACACAATGGCCTTTTTCATTCGTGTTTGCAAGTCAAAACTTCTGGGATTATGTCACTTCCACAGAGAACACAATCTACCAAGGGCTTTGGTAAAATATGTTTTGTAGCTGCAGTTTGGGAGTTGGATATAACTTTCTAATCTCAGACTGGAAAGCATACCTTCTAGGTTGAACTGACCTCCACTATTAAAGAGCTTATCTCCCCATAGCTCTTGCTGACCTTTTGTTGGCAATTGTCCCTAGTCACTGGTCTCTCAGGACAAAGTGCTGCCTTTATTTTGAGTTTAAATATGAATTTGCAAAATATGGATCTCCACCTAGAGCTGGATTCCCATTTACCACATAAAGTCAAGACCCTCACCCACACTAAATCCCATAACACCCCCACCAGCACTTGATATTCCTAAATTGGTATTGTCACAGAGAAACCCCGATTCAACGTACCTTGTAGTGGAAGAGAAAGAGTCCACAGAACAGGCTGTACAGATCTGCTGTGAGCAGAGAAAGGTTGACCGAGGTGGCACTCGTTTTCTTTATGACAACTGGCATAAAGCTGTAGAGACCAAACATGCAGGCACTAAAGCCAACATAGAGCAGTCCTGGGGAGTAAGGAGAAGACAGTGTCAGGACCTTTGTGGGGCATCTTCAGTATCTGGACTTAGAGGATAAGGGGAAGGGATGCATCACCCAAGACTCACTAAAGGTGCTTTCTTTTCTTTCACTGTATTAAATGGTGTTTAATATGAGCTGGCACATAGATAAAACATAAGTGAGAACCTAAAACTTATGCTTGGAAAATATACATTCTGCTTCTTCCCATGGAGCTGAGAAAGGATACTTCTTGTTTCTCTCCTCTCTCTCTCTCTCTCTCTCTCTCTCTCTCTCTCTCTCTCTCTCTCTCTCTCTCTCTCTCCTCCTTTCCTCCTCCCCCACCCCTGTGTGTGTGTGTGTATGTGTGTGTGTGTGTGTGTGTGTGTGTGTGTGAGCACACACAGGCACACATCTGTGGCAACCAGAAGGAAGTATCAGACCCCCTGGGGCTGGAGGTGAAAGCCATTGTGAGCCCCCCAGTATGGGTGGCAAAAAGCACATACCAGCCCCTCTGCAAGAACAGCAAAGCTCCCTTAGTTGCTGAGCCACCTCTTATGGCTTGCCTATGTATTTCAAAACATTTTTATCCTCTTAGATTATACTTGTAAAATGTATTTTACATTATATTATATTTGACATTAAAATATATATATATAAATAAAATAATCATAGACTGCTCTGAATGGTTATCTATGCAGGTGTTTCAATTAGACAAACTGGACTTGAACTACCATGTCTTAACCATGTCTTTGGACAGACAATGTGATTGCTTTGAACATAGGAAATCTGTTAATTTCTTTAAAATTACTGAATTTTGTTCACCTCTCCCAATTAAGTGTCATTCTTCTGTCACATTTCCTAGGCTACTGTGAACTCTAGACACATCATTTGTAATACTAACCAGGAGTACAGAGTTTTGGATGATATATAGCAGGGTTTTATAAGTAATTATAGATTCTTTCACTTCCCAGGTACATATGCACAAAAGTAGTACTCATTTCTCTGCCTTGAAAGTACAAGATGTGATACAATTCATTGGTTCTCTGGATATTATAAGTAGCCTTTCTAATGGAATCTTGGATTAAACGTATCTGGGGTAGGATATGAGCACCTCACTTCCTTTGAATCCTGTGAATTCAGTGGAACTTGGTTACTATTGGATGTCCAGTCCCTCTGATTAAGACCAGTGGTTCCTCCAGAAATGAATTTGTTTTGTTCTTATGAAAGATACTAAAGAGCCCAGGTTTTATTCTGTGTTTCTCATCCTAAGTTTAAGGAAAGCTACATCAGATACACATAAAAGTCATGGTGAATATTAAGCAAATAGTGCAACAGCCCCCTCTAGTGTGGTGGACATGCCCTTCGTACTGAGAGAGATGATACCCCTATTTTCTGAGTTCAGTAAGCTAGTATATCTCATTACATGTATACATATATCTGCTAAAATGCTAGTAGGGAGCATGCCACTCCCCACAAGAACTTTTAGTTCCATAAACATAGTCAATTTCCTTACACTAGGGTTTTATGCCACTTATAATTCATTTTCTTTTTAGACATCATACAAAAAATATAACAAATGCTAAATAACCCATAACTAATACATAAAAGACTTGAGAATTGATTCAGTATTCCTTAAGAAATCTGGCATTACTTGGTCCTGTGAAGGCTCTATGCCCCAGTATAGGGGAATGCCAGGACCAGGAATGGGAGTGGGTGGTTTGGGGAGCAGGAGGAGGGGGAGGGGATAGGGGATTTTCAGGGGAAAACTAGGAAAGGGGATAACATTTGAAATGTAAATAGAGAAAATATCTAATTAAAAATAGAAAAAAAAAGAAATCTGGCATTAAAAGACAGGGAGCAAGACCTACCCTTAAAGTATTCTACTGAAGATAATCAAATCTGGGTAGAATACAGTCCAGATACACGAGAGCCTGCCTTTTTTTCTTCTTTTTCTTTTCTCCCTCCCTCCCTCCCTCCCTCCCTTCCTTCCTTCTTTCTTTTTTCACTTCTTTTCCCTTCATTTCTTCCTTCTTTCTCTCTTTCCCTGCCCCCTCAGTCCCTCCATCCGCCTGCCTGCCTGTCTGTCTGCCTGCCTGCCTGTCTACCTGTCATTTTGTCTCCCTGTCTGTCTGCCTGCCTGCCTGCCTGCCTCACTGCCTTGGGCACTGTTGATTTAGATCATAGGATGACTGTGTTCACAAGTTCTCGATTCCAAACTTTCTGTCTTCTTATCTGGTAAATCATATCCTTCGGTGGACTGGTGATTTCTAATGCTTTGCAGTCACTTTCTTTTTCAGTGAATTCTTCATTGGGAATCTAGCATGCCCATGCTTTTGGCCAGGAATCTGGCAAAATGAGGAATAGACAAAAAGCTTAGAGCTCTTCATGGTGAGGGAATAAAAGATTTCTTAAAAGAGAATGGCCAGGGCTTGATTTAGGAAGGATGCTCATATAAGGCTGCCTTGCCAACGTGGCATTTACTCTGAATGTGAAGGACTAGCAGGAGATTAGAGAAGGTGTGGAAAGAATATTTTAGGTAGTGGTGTCGTCACCTGAAAAGATTCTCAAGTAGGGTAAAGTTATGTTCATTCTGGGGGTTTTCAGAAGCCAGGGTAACTGAATCACAGGGTTGAGGTAGAGAAATCAGGGAGGCCGGCAGAGCACACAGAGCCCTATATATCTTAGAAAGAAATTTGTAATTGCAGTAGGATGTAGGACCATGAAAGTCAGCCTGGTTCCTGGTTGAGCTAAGGTTAGAAACCCCGGTGATACACTAGCAAGATTTTGCTGAAAGGACCCAGATATAGCTGTCTCTTGTGAGACTATGCCGGGGCCTAGCAAACACAGAAGTGGATGCTCACAGTCAGCTATTGGATGGATCACAGGGCCCCCAATGGAGGAGCTAGAGAAAATAACCAAGGAGCTAAAGGGATCTACAACCCTATAGGTGGAACAACAATATGAACTACTCAGTACCCCCCCAGAGCTCATGTCTCTAGCTGCATATGTATCAGAAGATGGCCTAGTCGGCCATCAGTGGAAAGAGAGGCCCATTGGACTTGCAAACTTTATCTGCCTCAGTACAGGGGAACGCCAGGGCCAAGAAGTGGGAGTGGGTGGGTGGGGGAGTGGGTGGGGGAGCATGTGGGGGACTTTTGGGATAGCAATGGAAATGTAAATGAAATAAATACCTAAAGAAAAAGAGAGGGGGGGGCAGGGATTTTGTCTGGTTGCCAGACACTAGGCTCCTGACATGAGGCTGTAGCCTCCATAGATTTGTGACCGTCAGTCACATAAGGACAATGCTCCAAGCCCCTCCACAGGTAGAGGATATGACCACATGTCACATAGGCTTAAGATAGATGTCCATTTTGATAAGGTACCTAAAGGCCTGAAGGGCTTAGCCAATTAAGCTTTCCTTCCCAGACACCCCTCCCTGCAAAAGGTATTTAACCTCAGGCCTGTCCTGAAAAGTGGAGTATGGTTTTACAAATCCACTTTCCACCATGACAATAAATGCCTTAAAATCAGGTACTGCCTCTTTTCACTGGGCTCCACCATTGAGAGCCATATAGAAGGTCTTCCCCTATAGAGCTGCACCTAATCTCTGTACAGGCCTCTCTGTGCCCCCAGCTACAACCACCAAGCCAAGCCAACTGACCTCTGACCAAGCCAAGGACTCATCCCCATGGGATCCATCTGGAGCTCCCCCTCTTTTACACCTTGGCCCTGGGCTAGATCCAGCCTGTGGGGGCCCCCACTTCATTCTCAGCTCTTCTGTAGCTTTCAGTGGTGCCTGGGTGCCCAAGAGCCTGAGAGCCAGATGGCCCCCAGTTCCCTGCAGGCCTGGGGATCCCCAAGCCAACTCCTGTGGTCATCGGGACTTCAGACTGCGCTCCCTGAACCCCAGAGCGGTGTTCCTTAGGCTGCTCTACGGGCCGACACCCTCCCAACAACCACGTGGTTAAAGTGCTGTCAGACTCCCTTGTCCTGTCTCCCTGAGAGGCCCAAGCCCTGTGGTGGACTAGACGCAGGACCCCCATTAACCCTTCAGTAGGAATATTCCGAGCAGTTTGTACCAGTGACCTAACATAATCTGATCTACATTTTCAAAAGATGACTTTGGCTGCTCTTTGGAGGAGGAGTGGAATGAGGAAGGGATGGGAAGAGAGATAGGAAAAGAATAGTATCTCTGTCCAGCAAGAAAGGCTGGTGGTTCACTTGGAGGGAAAAGGAAAATGGCTGGGTCTGTGACTACTGAACCAACTTATTGATGGCTTGGAGGTAGCAGTGAGAGAAAGGAAGGCATCAGGGAGGTGACTGGCTTTCTACTCTAGCAAATGGTTGAAATTCGGTGCCATTTCCTAGGATAATGTGGGCAATGAGAAGACTGGGTTTTCAGTGGACATGAAGCACTGTTTGAATGTGTTGGTTTAGATAGTTATTCATCCATTCATGTGGATCTGTCCAGGGAGTTCTGGATACATCATGAACATGCTGAGAGAAGAGGCACAGCTTTGAAACCAAAGCTTTGAGCTAAGCAGAGTAGGAACACAGCTATATAGTAGGCCTTCACATTAATAACTGGACCAACTCAGGATGGTTCCAGCTTAAACATTCTAAGTATATTTCATAAAGTTGCTGAAGTTAGATGTGGGTGGCAGAGTGACACACAAACTGCTATTATAGTTAATTCTTCTACTAAGCCAGCTAGTACTTGTGTGGATGGTACCTTATTTTGTGAGTCAATCACAGCCATAAAGCACACAATGAGACAGAGCTGGGATGATAAAGTACCACATCTCGCCCATCCACTGGTCTGAGATAGGCATTAGGTCCTTAATGGATGTTAGTGATTCACCTCAAAACCCAATTTGTTGTCTGAGGAGAGTTTTGAATCACTAGACATGATCAAACAAATGAAATTCTTTTTTGGCTAGCAACTACACGATGACCTTAGGTACATTTATAGACAGAGTGTATATTTAACAATTTTTTTTTTGTCTGAAATGTGTTTCCTAACTAAGTTTAGAGTTTGGTTTCTCTTGTTCTCATGCAGGGAAGAGATTTAAGGTAGAGAAACTGAAAATTACACTACTGGTTAATCCTATGGGGTCTTTGCTGTGTGTCATGGGTCATTAGCTAATCTCAAAAGTAAAGTAAGGCCATTGCTGTTGCTTCTGTTTTTAGACAAGCAGGAAATGAGCTTATTGAGTATGTTGGTCAAGAAACACAGCCGATACAAGATTGAACAGAGGGTGTTTAGTAGAACACATGCTACAAATATATTTCAGTGATGACAAAGACAGGGAAACAGGGATAGAGAGGCAGCCAGAGAGTTGTAACAGCTATGAATCACATCACATGATGTGGAAAAATAAAGCTGAAGTCATATTACCTAAGGTTAGAAATTAGGGGAGTACCATAGGGGTTGATCACAAGGAGACAATCATTTCTGGAGACCTGCCCATGAGTAGTATAGAGTAAGGACAGACACCAGCTTTCTTTCTTCTCACTCTCAGCTGTTGTCTCTCAGTTACCAAACGTGCCCAGCCTCAGGAGGATCATTTTTATGTGCAGAGCAGGAGTGGGAAAGACATCAACCTGTGAGAAACAGGCTAAGGAGCCTGACCTGACTGGGCAGTCACACTGAACTCTGAGTACTTACCACCAATGTCTATTGCTGAGATATTCTGAAGATGAAAGGAGAAGGGATATCTATCCTGTTTGGCAAATGACTAGTTAATTTTGTGTACGTGTATACATATGTGCCCATAGTGTGTGTGTGTGTGTGTGTGTGTGTGTGTGTATGTGTCCCACATGGATTTTATCTCCTCTTTTCTTTTAAGGTCCTACTGGTGTTCTGTCTTTCCTTTGTATACACTAGACTAAGACATTTTATTAATAATAGCAAGATAAAATAATATCTTAGAACGTATGTATTAGGGCAAACTTATCAAGAGCACTGAGCTGTCTGGACATGCTAAGACAATGCAAATTAGGTTTATCACAGGAAACTGAAAACCTAGTGAGCCCATCTCAGAAACCCAGGCACAAGTCTCAACCTCATACATTCAGTTGTATGTGTATACATCTGTCTGTCTGTCTGTCTGTCTGTCTGTCTGTGTATTTCTCAGTCTCTCTCCCCCCCTTTATTTCTCTCTGAGTGTGTGACTGTGTGAATGTGTGTGTGTGTGTGTGTGTGTGTGTGTGTATGCATGTGTAGATCAAAGACCAACATCAAGTATCTTCTTCATTGTTCTCCAATTCTTTTTTGAGGAAGTCTTGAGATAATGTAGGTAGACTAGCTGGGCAGCAAGGCCCAGGGAGCTACCTGTCCCTCCCTCTCAGGATGCTGGGTTTACAGATGCCCTCCACCATGCCTGGCCTTTTACCTGACTTCTGGGGCTCAGCCCTTAGGTCCTCATACTTCTTTCAGCCATCACTTTGCCTATTGTGCCATCTTCTCAGCACTCTTCAATGCATTCCAAGGAACTCCCTGGACCTCCCTGCTCTAGGACCACATGATCCCATTGCCAGGTAAGATAACAAAAATATCATCAGCCATAACTTCAGAAGTGAAAGGGTGCGCTCATGTAAGCCAAACCTATGTCTATTGGCCCCCAGAAATCCCTTTCCTCCACAGGTGACTTCCACATACGCTTATGGTTGTTCATATACCCATTAACACAAGCTGGCACATGAGATAAAGGCTATATTTAAGTCGTTTACTAGGTTTTTGGCTGTGAGCTAACATTCCTGCTCAGGGAGGACAGCTCGGCTATATTGAGTCCTATGTTTTACTTGAGTTTACTGATTAAATAACCACAAGTAGTCTTCCTGCTAAGTAGAGTAAAACAAAGAGATGAAAACAATTGTCTTGCTTTTAGTTACTCCATCTTGAAATTAGTTCACAATCATCCATTAGAAATAATCTTCATATCCAGAAAACATAAAGCATTTCTTTTCCTATTTACCCAATAGGGAAAAAAATACTCTCTGCATTGATAACATAGGAGCTGATGCAGAGATTCTGTGAGATATATTAGAGTTGCAGATAGAGAGGGATTGGGGGAAGTCTTTGGCAGATAATGATAAATGAAGATAGTCTTGGAATCTACTCTCCTTTGCGTGCGCGCGCGCGCGCGCGTGTGTGTGTGTGTGTGTGTGTGTGTGTGTGTGTGTGTGTATGTGTGTGTTTGTGTGTGTTTTACTGGGAAGTGATTGTAAGGCCTTGGATGACCTCCTGAAGTCTGTGGGGAAGAGGTAACAGCATGGTGACCTTCCTAGTGTCTCCCAGACTCTTTGGTCCATGAGCTTTAGTGGCTGCTCTGTCAGCTCTCAGTTCCTCAGAAGACAGTGTAACACAGACTCAGGCCTCTGCTGTGCTCTCTACTGCTTCCATTGTCTGTTATAAAGACAGCAGAGAGAGGGAGAGAGAGAGAGAGAGAGAGAGAGAGAGAGAGAGAGAGAGAGAGAGAGAGAGAGAGAGCCACCTCCTCTGCTGCCCCTTATTCACCTGCTCATTTACTGACCAGTGATTGACTGGATGTCACACGCCTATAACTGAGATAGACAACCAAACCCTGTAGTTGATCAGAGTGAGCTCACAGAAACAAAGGTGGCTCTGGTATAAAATCTCCAATCCAAGCATACAAGTGCTTCAGAAAGAAAAAAAAAAGTATATTTGATCCTATATCTAGGCCATTTTAACCTTGTTTCCAACCAGGAATTAATTTGATGCCCTGTGATATGAGCCTTTTGCACAATCTTCATGATCTTGGGCTGCAGGGGACTGATGTCTTAATGGCAATCTGCGAGCTTAGAGTAAAACTACCTTGTGATGGCACATTTAACTAACCCTGAATTATGACAAAGTCTTAGCGGACATGTACAGGACATTTACATAATTAGAGGATGAATTCCTTTTGATTACTGCCATTACTATCAATATTGAATTAATTTATCCTCCCCGATCACTGTATGTGAAGTACTGTGAAGCATGAGTCATGTTTAAGAGTCCAGACTTCAAGAGTCACAAAGGCACATGCTCTGGCCCCTGCAGCTTGTTTCATTTTCTTTTTTTTTTCCCATATTTTGTTAGGTATTTAGCTCATTTACATTTCCAATGCTATACCAAAGGTCCCCCATACCCCCACCCCTACTCCCCTACCCACCCAGTCCCCCTTTTTGGCCCTGGTGTTCCCCTGTACTGGGGCATATAAAGTTTGCAAGTCCAATGGGCCTCTCTTTGCAGTGATGGCCAACTAGGCCATCTTTTGATACATATGCAGCTAGAGACAAGAGCTCCGGGGTACTGCTTAGTTCATATTGTTGTTCCACCTATAGGGTTGCAGTTCCCTTTAGTTCCTTGGGTGCTTTCTCTAGTTCCTCCATTGGGGGCCCTGTGGTCCATTCAATGGCTGACTGTGAGCATCCACTTCTGTGTTTGCTAGGCCCTGGCATAGTCTCACAAGAGACAGCTATATCTGGGTCCTTTAAGCAAAATCTTGCTAGTGTATGCAATGGTGTCAGCGTTTGGAAGCTGATCATGGGATGGATCTCTGGATATGGCAATCACTAGATGGTCCATCCTTTCGTCACACTTCCAAATTTTGTCTCTGTAAGTCCTTCCATGGGTGTTTTGTTTCCTATTCTAAGAAGGGGCAAAGTGTCCACACTTTGGTCTCCGTTCTCTTGAGTTTAATGTGTTTTGCAAATTGTATCTTATATCTTGGGTATCCTAAGTTTCTGGGCTAATAACCACTTATCAGTGAGTACATATTGTGAGAGTTCCTTTGTGATTGGGTTACCTCACTCAGGATGATGCCCTCCAGGTCCATCCATTTGCCTAAAAATTTCATAAATTCATTCTTTTAATAGCTGAGTAGTACTCCATTGTGTAAATGTACCACATTTTCTGTATCCATTCCTCTGTTGAGGGGCATCTGGGTTCTTTCCAGCTTCTGGCTATTATAAATAAGGCTGCTATGAACATAGTGGAGCATGTGTCCTTCTTACCGGTTGGGGCATCTTCTGGATATATGCCCAGAAGAGGTATTGCTGGATCTTCCGGTAGTACTATGTCCAATTTTCTGAGGAACCGCCAGACGGATTTCCAGAGTGGTTGTACAAGCTTGCAATCCCACCAACAATGGAGGAGCGTTCTTCTTTCTCCACATCCTCGCCAGCATCTGCTGTCACCTGAATTTTTGATCTTAGCCATTCTGACTGGTGTGAGGTGGAATCTCAGGGTTGTTTTGATTTGCATTTCCCTGATGATTAAGGATGCTGAACATTTTTTCAGGTGCTTTTCTGCCATTCGGTATTCCTCGGGTGAGAAATCTTTGTTCAGTTCTGAGCCCCATTTTTTAATGGGGTTATTTGATTTTATGGAGTCTACCTTCTTGAGTTCTTTATATATATTGGATATTAGTCCCCTGTCCGATTTGGGATAGGTAAAAATCCTTTCCCAATCTGTTGGTGGTCTTTTTGTCTTATTGACGGTGTCTTTTGCCTTGCAGAAGCTTTGCAATTTTATGAGGTCCCATTTATCAATTCTCGATCTTACAGCACAAGCCATTGCTGTTCTATTCAGGAATTTTTCCCCTGTACCCATATCTTCGAGGCTTTTCCCTACTTTCTCCTCAATAAGTTTCAGTGTCTCTGGTTTTATGTGGAGTTCCTTAATCCACTTAGATTTGACCTTAGTACAAGGAGATAGTAATGGATCAATTTGCAATCTTCTACATGATAACAGCCAGTTGTGCCAGCACCATTTGTTGAAAATGCTGTCTTTTTTCCACTGGATGGTTTTAGCTCTCTTGTCAAAGATCAAGTGACCATAGGTGTGTGGGTTCATCTCTGGGTCTTCAATTCTGTTCCATTGGTCTACTTGTCTGTCGCTATACCAGTACCATGCAGTTTTTATCACAATTGCTCTGTAGTACAGCTTTAGGTCGGGCATGGTGATTCCACCAGAGGTTCTTTTATCCTTGAGAAGAGTTTTTGCTATCCTAGGTTTTTTGTTATTCCAGATGAAATCTGCCGATTGCCCTTTCTAATTCGTTGAAGAATTGAGTTGGAATTTTGATGGGGATTGCATTGAATCTGTAGCCCCTCTCTTCTCTTCCCCCTCCCTCCTTTCTATTGCTTTTCATTTAATTACAGCATTTCCTGTCCATCCTCAAGAACCAAACAAATGGAGGACTCTGGACAAATATAAGGGTTGGTTAGCTCTTGTCTAAAGACACTGAGATAATCCATCCGTAACCTTCTGTCCCTCATTCAGCCACCAGAGAGCATAATGTTGGTAGAAAAACAGTTCTTTCTGAATGCTTATGGACTGGGGGTGGATACATTGGTGTGAGGGAATATGTCAAGGATCTTTTGCTCAGTGGAAGGAAAATATTCTGATGCAGTCACTTCTACCAAAGTTACCTCTATTGGAGGTGGAGGCGCAGCACCTATACACCCCTAACCCTGATTTACACTCATCTGGCTCATATATTTTAAGCACTGCCCCACTGGGCCTGAATTCAACTCATGTTCACTGCTGCAATCCTTTGCCTTGCAACAGAATTCCTGAGTGAACTGAGGGATGCTTTCTCCAAGATCTTGCCTCCTAGGTGATAAGAATATCACCAAGGATCTGGTAATCCGTACCCTAAAAGTTTTTAGAAGAAAGTGACTTGAGACAAAGTGAAATCTAAGAAATCCTGGATGTCTACTGAGTAGTTAAATGCCTGTCTAGTGTTTCCAAGGCCAGTTAGAGATCAATTAATAATTTCTTAAATCTAAGTGTTCCCTTCTGAAAAGGTTCTAAGGAGCCCCAAAGGCCTAGTATTGTGTTTCTTCTCATGCATTTTGTTAAGCTCAGTTTTCCTCTTTACCAAAATGCTACTTTTTAATGATCACATCAATTCTGTATTTCTTGTCTGGAGCAAATTGCTCTCATTTCTGCATCACGACTGCCTAGGGCCTTTCTTTTCTGGTTTGTCTTTAACGTAATAACACACTTCTGTAACTTCCATAAAACGCCTAGGCAGTGCTAACTGGCAGGCACTCAAGCAGGGCATGAAAAGATTCAGGAAATCCAGTCTTAATGTGTGAAGGACTTCCAACATGGCAAGGTAATTTCATCTTCTTTTGTCACCTGTCATTCTAAATCCCCTCCTCTTCTGCTCCATCCTTCTCTAGCCACACAACTTTTCAAACAAATGTCTCAGATTTACACACACACACAAAAAAAAAAAAAAAACCCAAAATCAAAAAAAAACAAAAAACAAAAAACAAACAAAAAACAAAAAACCAAAATAATACAAAACAACAACAAAAACAAACCAGGCCACCAACCAACCAACCAACCAACCCATCTTAAATGAGCAGATCCTTACCTATTTGCCAATCCCATGGTACCTTTAACAGTTCCTTGTGTTCCATGATGGCTCTGTAGAGTCAAAGAAAATGGGCAAGACAATCATGCACATTACTTCTTTTTTTCCTGTTATTTACCATATTTACACAACGATTAAAGGAATCAATTGAACTTTAAAAATGAATTGACCCCTGAAGAGATAGCCTGTGGTCTCTCCTTGAAAGGTCTTACTAAATGTGGCCAGCAGCAATAAAAGGTCTGGGAGAAGTTAAACCTCACTGTCCTCAACCAAACAGACTTTTAGGGTTCAGTCTCTTTTTGTTCATGTGCTTTAGAGAAGCAAATAGTAAGATTCAGAAAATCCCATGCTTACAGGATTGACCAATTTACTCACTAAACCTTCAATAGAGTAGTGGGTCTCAGAGTTACATAGGCATTTGTGTCTCACAGGCATTTGGAGTGTTAAACAACTGTCTCTGGGGCCTCCTCTCTAGACCTTCAGATTCAGTGACGTTTGCAGAGCTTAGGGAGATGCAATGCTGATGAGCAATTCTTGGGTTATGGCAGTGTTGCTGGTCCAAAGACTGAACTCTGAGAATCACTCTGTAAAGAGAGGCAGAGTAGGAGGTGAGGTTGGCACCATTTTAACTACTCTGCCAGCAGGGGTTTGAGTCCAGTACACACTCAATATATCTCGTTCAGAACACAAAGTACTTATTTTGGCAGGGGTGCATCCCACAGAGCTCCTTTAGCTATGATAGATTATGACCAAGCAAAAGAGCAGCGAATCTCTGGGTATATATTTTGGACCCAATCATAATAATAGTGCATAAAATTAACTATCTATCTATAAGATGTTGGCCAAGAGTGGTTAATCTAAACAATCCTTTTCCCTCTCACAAACATGAATCAGCAAATCTAGGCGCTATACAACACCATTACATTTTTATAATGATCCTCAGATAAATGCCCTGCTTTCTCATTTCTACGTCTTGCCTGCTAGAGAGTTTACATCAGTATTTCAGGACACTTAGATTTTGAGAAATGTGCTGGGAATATCCAATATACAAAGTGTGATATCAGGTGTTACCATAATTTTTTCCTCCAAATTTTTTTGTTATAATTTCTGACAATAAACCTCTATAATTTCAAAGAGTTTGTTTCGTAGAAAAAAATTTCATGGAATAACAATTGCTCTTTTGGAGAAACTAGACTTCACTCCTCACATGAATTAAAAGTGCTCCTTACTAGTAGAAAGTATTCTTCACCTACAACAAATTCTGAGAGACTAGATAATACATTAAGGAATGACTATTGCTCTAATTTTGGAAATAGTGAAAATCCGATGCACTTCCCTTTTTGACATTTAGTGAACCTCAGTTTTATACATTCTGCCTTTTTAAGAGAAGAGAAAGTTAAATTCTGATAGTTGAATTTGAAGTATGGTTCAATCTTGTAAAAGCAATGAAGAACACTTATAAAAGGGCAATTTTATTTTTAAATATTGTTTCATTTTATTTCACATGTATGGATGTTTGTCTGCACGTCTATGTCTGCACCACATGTATACCTTGAGACCAGAAGAGGGCATTAGACCCCCTAGGAGTAGAGTTGTGGAGGACTGTGAGCTTTCATACAGGTGCTGAGTGTTGAACCCTGGTCCTCTGGAAGCAAGCCAGTATTTTAAACTGCTGAGCCATCTCTCCAGTAAAACTCCATTTTCCCAATTTTTTTAATTAGGTATTTACTTCATTTACATTTCAAATGCTATCCTGAAAGTCCCCTATATATCCCCCCCCCCCGCTCCCCTACCCACCCACTCCCACTTCTTCTTGGCCCTGGTGTTTACCCTGTACTGGGGCATATAAATTTGCAGACCAAGGGGCCTCTCTTCCCAATGATGGCCGACTAGGCCATCTTCTGCTACATATGCAGCTAGAGACATGAGCTCTGGGCGTACTGGTTAGTTCATATTGTTGTTGCACCTATAGGGTTGCAGACCCCTTCAGTTCCTTGGGAAAACTCCAATTTTAAAATAGAAATTTCTTAGCAGCTGTCACTAATAAGTAAACATACCCCACTAGAAGTGTATCAAATCATAACATTTGTCCTTTGCTTGGAACTTCTTTTAAATTATATCCTACTCCCTGGGAGAAAGCATAAACTTTTAATTATCTCCTGAAAATCATCTTCAAAACCTATGAAATGTTTTATTTTTTTTTTCCATTTTTTATTAGGTATTTAGATCATTTACATTTCCAATGCTATACCAAAAGTCCCCCTTACCCACCCACCCCCACTCCCCTACCCACCCACTCCCCCCCTTTGGCCCTGGCGTTCCCCTGTACCGGGGCACACAAAGTCTGCGTGTCCAATGGGCCTCTCTTTCCAGTGATGGCCGACTAGGCCATCTTTTGATACATATGCAGCTAGAGTCAAGAGCTCAGGGGTACTGGTTAGTTCATAATGTTGTTCCACCTATAGGGTTGCAGATCCCTTTAGCTCCTTGGGTACTTTCTCTAGCTCCTCCATTGGGAGCCCTGTGATCCATCCATTAGCTGACTGTGAGCATCCACTTCTGTGTTTGCTAGGCCCCGGCATAGTCTCACAAGAGACAGCTACATCTGGGTCCTTTCGATAAAATCTTGCTAGTATATGCAATGGTGTCAGCGTTTGGATGCTGATTATGGGGTGGATCCCTGGATATGGCAGTCTCTACATGGTCCATCCTTTCATCTCAGCTCCAAACTTTGTTTCTGTAACTCCTTCCATGGGTGTTTTGTTCCCACTTCTAAGGAGGGGCATAGTGTCTACACTTCAGTCTTCATTTTTCTTGAGTTTCATGTGTTTAGGAAATTGTATCTTATATCGTGGGTATCCTGGGTTTTGGGCTAATATCCACTTATCAGTGAGTACATATTGTGTGAGTTCCTTTGTGATTGTGTTACCTCACTCAGGATGATGCTCTCCAGGTCCATCCATTTGGCTAGGAATTTCATAAATTCATTCTTTTTAATAGCTGAGTAGTACTCCATTGTGTAGATGTACCACATTTTCTGTATCCATTCCTCTGTTGAGGGGCATCTGGGTTCTTTCCAGTTTCTGGCTATTATAAATAAGGCTGCTATGAACATAGTGGAGCATGTGTCCTTCTTACCAGTTGGGGCTTCTTCTGGATATATGCCCAGGAGAGGTATTGCTGGATCCTCCGGTAGTACTATGTCCAATTTTCTGAGGAACCGCCAGACTGATTTCCAGAGTGGTTGTACAAGCCTGCAATCCCACCAACAATGGAGGAGTGTTCCTCTTTCTCCACATCCTCGCCAGCATCTGCTGTCACCTGAATTTTTGATCTTAGCCATTCTCACTGGTGTGAGGTGGAATCTCAGGGTTGTTTTGATTTGCATTTCCCTGATGATTAAGGATGTTGAACATTTTTTCAGGTGCTTCTCTGCCATTCGGTATTCCTCAGGTGAGAATTCTTTGTTCAGTTCTGAGCCCCATTTTTTAAGGGGGTTATTTGATTTTCTGAGGTCCACCTTCTTGAGTTCTTTATATATGTTGGATATTAGTCCCCTATCTGATTTAGGATAGGTAAAGATCCTTTCCCAGTCTGTTGGTGGTCTTTTTGTCTTATAGACAGTGTCTTTTGCCTTGCAGAAACTTTGGAGTTTCATTAGGTCCCATTTGTCAATTCTCGATCTTACAGCACAAGCCATTGCTGTTCTGTTCAGGAATTTTTCCCCTGTGCCCATATCTTCAAGGCTTTTCCCCACTTTCTCCTCTATAAGTTTCAGTGTCTCTGGTTTTATGTGAAGTTCCTTGATCCACTTAGATTTGACCTTAGTACAAGGAGATAAGTATGGATCGATTCGCATTCTTCTACATGATAACAACCAGTTGTGCCAGCACCAATTGTTGAAAATGCTGTCTTTCTTCCACTGGATGGTTTTGGCTCCCTTGTCGAAGATCAAGTGACCATAGGTGTGTGGGTTCATTTCTGGGTCTTCAATTCTATTCCATTGGTCCACTTGTCTGTCTCTATACCAGTACCATGCAGTTTTTATCACAATTGCTCTGTAGTAAAGCTTTAGGTCAGGCATGGTGATTCCACCAGAGGTTCTTTTATCCTTGAGAAGAGTTTTTGCTATCCTAGAAAACCTATGAAATGTTTTATAATAATTTATAATATAATTCTTTAGTTTGGAAGTAATTTACTAATAAGGATATAGTTTATAGATTTAGTAAGCTCTTACGGTGGAAGTTTGGTGATTTTGGTTTTTACATTTTAAGGCCAAGAATTGTAAAAATACAATCTACTTCTTACAGCTGTTACGTTTCTTGTTATTCTTACTCACAATTGAATTCCACTGAAAAATGCACCAAAGAGACCAATCATTCCCAGGAACTCCACACGGCTCAGGGTTCGGATAATGGATTCTTCCCAGACATTTGAGATCCCGTACAGGGTGGCTCCTCCTAAGACCAGAAGGTCTCCTACCAGCTTATTTTCTCCTAGGAAACAAACAAACAAAAAAGCAGATGGAGACTCAGAAAAATTTCTTCACAAGGACCTAGCACCAGAAAAAGGAGCTTTTTTTTTTCTATTTTTTTTCTGATACTTTCATAAGAAGCCCAGCAATTTACAACCAAAATCACCATAAAGATTTTTAAAATGTGTTTTCTAGATGTGCTGGGATATAAAAAGCTACTTATATTCATAAAACTGGAAGTTTCCTCTAAGAATGAAGTTTTTGCTTAATTCTCTTCAATGCCCACGTTTCTGTCTAGGAAGGTTTCTGCAAATATACACTAATATGTATGCATACTATTTTTTGTTTCAGGGCACTTTTTGGCTGTCTTGTGAATCTGTTATAAATCCAACAGTCATTTTCTACCATTTCTATGCAGGGAGAGAAGGCATGACAGTAGTCAACACTATGTTTTTGACCATGGGCAAAATGTGCCCAAGTAGGCCAGGCAGTGGTGGCACACGCCTTTAATCCCAGCACTCGGGAGGCAGAGGCAGGCAGATTTCTGAGTGCAAGGCTAGCCTGGTCTACAGAGTGAGTTCCAGGACAGCCAGGGCTACACAGAGAAACCTTGTCTCAAAAAACAAAAACAAAAACAAAAACAAATAAATAATTTTGTTTAAAAAAGTGCACAAGGGGACTTACAGAGTTTATAAGAGTTTTACTTCTCTGAAACAATTTCAGAATGAAAAAATCATATAATACAATATATAAAATATAATATATGAATATTATATATTTAATTTACATGTTATATAAATATTAATGTATAAATATGTAAGTTCACCATATTAATAATTTCTTTTTAAAATAAAAACACAAAAAAATGAATTCCCTATCAAAATTTTAACACAATGTTTAATAAACCTTAAAAGAGCAATTCTCAACTTCATATGGAAAAATAAGACCCAGGATAGATAAAACAATTCTCAGCAATAAAAAAACTTCAGGAGGAATCACCATCTCTGACCTCAAGCTGTACTATAGAGCAAAAGTGATCAAAACTGCACGGTACTGGTACAAAGACAGACAGGTTGATCAATGCAATTGAATCGAAGACCCAGAAATAAACTGACAGACATATAGGCACTTGATTTTTGATAAAGAAGTCAAAACCACACAATGCGGAAAAAAGCATCTTCAACAAATGGTGCTGGTCTAACTAGATGTCTACATGTAGAAGAGTGAAAATGGATCCATATTTATCACTCTGCACAAAACTGAAATCTAAGTGAATGAAGGACCTCAACATAAAACTGGTATGATGCTTTGTATATGCTTGACCCAGGAAGGGCACTAATAGGAGGCATTAGTGAGCATGGGCTTTAAGACTCTCCTCCTAGCTTCCTAGAAGCCAGTCTTCTAGCAGCCTTCAGTTAAAGATGTAGAACTTTCAGCTCTTCCTGTACCATGCCTGCCTGGACACTGCCATGCTCCTACCTTGATAATGGACTGAATCTCTGAACCTGTAAACCAGCTCCAATTAAATGTTGTCCTTATTAAGAGTTGCCTTAGTCATGGTGTCTGTTCACAACAGAAAACCCAAACCAAGACAACCAGATACACTAAATCTCATAGAAAAAAAAAGTGGGAAATACTGTTGAATGCATTGGTAGAGGAAACAACTTCCTGAATAGAACACCAATGGCTCAGGCTCTAAGATTAACGATTGATAAACAGGACTTCATGAAACTGCACAGTTTCTATAAGGTAGAGGATAGTGTTAATAGGACAAATTGTCAGCCTACAGATTTCGAATGGATCTTCACCAATCCTACATCTAATAGAGTGGTAATAACAAAAATTTACAAAGAACTTAAGAAGTTAGACAGCAACAACCCAAATAACCCTATTAAAAATGGGCACAGAGCTAAACAGAATTCTTAACAGAGGAATCTCAAATGGCCAAGAAGCACTTCAAGTAATGTTCAAAGTTCTTAGTCATCAGGGAAATGAAAATCAAAACAACTCTGAGGTTCTATCTTACACCCATCAAAATGGCTAAGATCAACAAACTCAAGAGGCAGCACTTCCTGGCTAGGATGTGGAGCCAGGGTAGTAAGATGCAAATTAGTACAATCACTTTGGAAATCAATTTGCTGGTTTCTCAGAAAACTGGGAATAGTTGTACCTCAAGGCCCAGCTATACAATGCCTAAGCATAGACCCAAATGATGGTCCAACATCCTACAAAGACATTTGCTCAACTGTGTTCATAGCAACTTTATTCTTAATAGCTAGAAACTGGAAAAAATCTAGATATCCCTCAACTGAAGAATGGATAAAGAAAATGTGGTACATCTACACAATGACATACTACGCCGCTATTAAAAACAAAGACAACATGAATTTTGTAGGCAAATGGATGGAACTTGTGAATACCATCCTGAGTGGGGTAACCCAGTCTCCAAAGGACGTGCATGGTATGTACTCACTTATAAGCAGATATTAGCCATAAAATACAGGTACCATGCTACACTCCACAGACCCAAAGAAGCTAAACAAGAATGAAGGCACAAGTGAGGATGCTTCAATATCACTTAGGAGGGGGAATAAAATAGTCATAAGAGGCAGATAGAGGGAGGGAACTGGGTGGGAAAGGGGATGGGGAAAAATGGGTGGTTTAGGATTAGGTGTGGAGAAGGACAGGAGATTTGTCCAGATGGCCATGAAAATGAATGGAAATCTGCAACTGACAGGGTGAGGAGTAGGAGGCATCTTCAGGATAAGACAGAGACCTGGGATCAATGGGGGTGACCTTATCTGTGACTTACAACATAGGGGATATGGAACCTGAAGAAGTCACCTCCTGTAGCCTGGAAGGAACCCTAGTAGATCACTAGAGACACACCCAACTCACCCACAAAACTTTCAACCCCAAATTTATCCTATGTACAAGAAATGCAGGAACTGATGGAACAGCCACTGAGGAAATGACCAAGCAACAACTGAGACCCATCTCATGGGCAAGCACCAGCCCCTGACACTATTAATGATACTCTGTTATGCTTGCAGACAGGAGCATGTTGTCCTCTGAGAAGCTCCACCCAGCAACTGACTCAGACAGATACAGACACCCACAGCCAAACAGTGGATGGAGCTTGGGGACTCTTATGGGAAAACAGGAGGAAAGACTAAAGGCCCAGAAGGGAATAGGAAGTCCACAGAAGATCAACAGAGTTAACTAACCTGACCCCTTAGGGCTCTCAGAGTCTGAAACCATAAACTAAAGAACATAGATCGGCTGGACCTATGCTTCCCTGTACATATGTAGTAGGTGTGCAGCTTGGTCTTCATGCAGGTCCTGAACAACTGGAGCGAGGGCTATCCCAGAAGCTATTGCCAGTCTGTGGGATGTTCTTCTAGCTGTGCTGCCTTGTCTGGCCTCAGTGGGAGAGGATTTGCCTAGCCTTGCAGAGACTTGAAGTGCCAAAGAAGGGGGATACCCAGAGGGGACCACCCCGTTGGCTCAGAGGAGAAGGGGAAGGGGGACATGGAAAGGTTTGTGGGAGAGGCTGACAGGGAGAGGGGGCAGTGAGGTGGATGTAAAGTAAAAACTAAATTAAAAAAAAGAAAAAATATAAAATATAATATATAAATATGTATGTATATAAATTTAATTTATATGTTTGATATACAAACATATAAATTCACCATAATATTAGTAATTTCTCTTTTTAAATTAAAAACACATTTGTTTCAAACTTGGTTTGAGTTGGTTCTGTCCAATTTTTGAGTTTATGTCCAATTTTTTAATAAATACATTATCCTATAGTTTGGCAACCTCTTCCCACTTCAGGCAGTATAGATAGAAGCCATGAAGAAAGAGTGAAAATAAATAGTGTGAGCAGCTTCACTGGTGAACCCTCGACTCTAGTGGCTTCTGGCTCTGTGCACTGGGTGCCAGGCAGCTACCTGCTCTGCAAATGTACAGCTCTGGGAGAGGAGAGAAGGACGGGAAGTGTGTTAACTACAACAGTGCTCTTCAGGAAGAGACTCATCTAGAAAACCTTTGAATGCTGAGATCATCTGAATTTCTAAAACTATAGAAGCAGGCAGTCACTACTCATTGGGGAGCATAGAACATCCTATAGATAGAGGATTCACATGAATGAAGGCAGGGTTGGCATAGAGTTCTTTATATGGTTGCCTCAGATTACATCTCTATGCTAAATGGCATCACCCTTTCCCAGGCAACTTCCTATACCTGTTAAGGACTGGAGGGAGAGAGAGGAAGAGACTCTGAAAGGTAAGACAACAGCTTGTTGGAGTTATTCTCAAGGGAAGGAAACTGAAGACATGATTTTGGGAAGGTTGAAAGATTTCTTTGAGTCTTTGGGGAGCTGCCATCACTATCAGCCGATGAGCAAGAACTTAATGAAGCCCTGATGAGAAAGGAGACCTAAGGGGAGGTCCCTGGGCACCACTGTTAGAGAAATGAAGATCTCTGTGACAGGAAATCTTCAGCAACTGGTTAATCTTTATATGTCAACTATGGGAGTATGAAAATGTTTGAACATGACATGGTCCATACCTAAAATTCTAAAGCACATCTTTTAGTTGCTTTTCATTTTAGAAACATTTCAGAATCTTGTCATGACAAGAAGTCATTGTTACGAATATCAATTATTGTTGTAGTAGTGAAATACAGAAGGGCTTCTTAATAGAACTCTTAGCAAAATTAATTTTATGTGAGTGGATTCAGGAAAACGAAGTCATAATGAAATATCTTAGCAGGATGAAAGGAACATCAGCCTATTTTATTAAAGTCCTAAAGGATGGACACTGCCTTTAGTGAATAGTCTTCCTCAGTTGTTTATCTTTTAAGACTTAATTTTATCCATGTGCACACACGGACGTCACATCCTGCAACTGGGGTTACAAGGAGTTGTAAGATGCCAGATGTGCATGCTGGGAATCAAACTCAGGTCCTCTGGAAAATAAACAAGCAGAACCCCCGTCACCTTTTTTATAGATACGGCTAGTCTTTAGGATGGCCCACTAAAAGAAATATCTTTATCAATACTTTAAAATCTTCCTTTATTTAATGCTAACTTTTAATAATATAATTGTATATAATTTCAAGTTCAGAAATATTTTGAAGTTATTAATAAAATATTGCATGTTATTTATTATTATTTACTAGTAATTCTTTTAATTAGTTTTTAAGTTACTTTTAAGTTATTTTATAGCATGGGCTATCTTTTGGATCCTAAATATTCCTGAAAGCCAATGTGTGAAGATTTAGTATCTAGACAGGAAGTGGAACTACTAGTAGATAGCACCTATCAGACAGATATTACGTCTTCTGGAGTGTGCACTTAAAGAGGATATTAAGACTCAGTCCCTTCCTCCTCCTTCTCCTCCTCCTCTTCCTCCTCCTCCTCCTCCTCCTCCTCCTCCTCCTCCTCCTCCTCCTCCTCCTCCTCCTCCTCCTCTTCTTCTTCTTCTTCTTCTTCTTCTTCTTCTTCTTCTTCTTCTTCTTCTTCTTCTTCTTCTTTTTTTCTGTTTCTTGAACACTATGAAGGGAACAGTTCCCTTCTGCTATGTATTTCTACCATGATGTACTGTGCTACACTATTTTAAATTCCCAGAAAATGTCTAAATAAATTGTCTGGCATAAAATGTCTGAGTCCTTCACATGGCAAAGTTTTGAATGGTGATAGCTTTCGATTCATGTAGAGTGGAATAAATCACACCTGCCATGAACTACAGAGTCTTCCTTGTATTTTATTTAGTTTATTTTAAATTGTTATTATTACAAGAATAAAATAGTAGGTAGGAAATATTTAGCATAATATGTCACACTACTTGTTCATAGATGATGTTTTTAAAAGGCATTAGCTTCAGTCTATGTGATTAACTACCTGCCTCTGTGAGTTGAACATTTTTCATTCTGGGCTACTCCTGGTTTCTAATCAACCCTTCCATAACTGGTTTCCAATTATTTCAATTAGCTTTCTGTATTATATTTTTAAAAAGCAGAAATATTTTTTAAATATACATTGTGAGACATTGGACTATGCACAGACAGTCTGGTCTCCAGTCGAGCTGAGATGTTGAACCCCAGGACCCAGTGGTGATAATTTACCTACATGGGACGGAAGGAGTTCTCTCATGTCTTCTGGAACTCTGGCTCCTGTCTAAGTTACCTCCCACTTTAGCCCCCACAAGAGAAGCATGGCTAGAAGTCCCTCTCCTCTCCTCTCCTCTCCTCTCCTCTCCTCTCCTCTCCTCTCCTCTCCTCTCCTCTCCTCTCCTCTCCTCTCCTCTCCTCTCCCCTCCCCTCCCCTCCCCTCCCCTCCCCTCCCCTCCCCCTCTTTCTTCTCTTCTCTCCTCTCTTCCTCTCTTTCCCTCTTCCTCTCTAGCCTTTCTCTCTTCTCACCCCCCCCCTCCCTCTCCCTCTCCCTCTCCCTTTCCCGTTTGTCTCCTCTTGGTCACGGCCGGTCTCTTCTCTCCACCTTCTCTCTTTTCCCTTTCTTTCTGCAATAAAGCTCTAAAACCATACACTGCCTCTGTGCAGATGTGCAGACTCTCACCTGTGTGGGAACCTCTCTTCCCTATGCCCTCTCTCCCATAACCCTGGGACTACAGGGTGTAACCCTAGAGCCCCTTTTGGTTTTAGGGGCTGCCCTTTGTCCACCTCCAGTCAAGTGGGTCAGAGGCTTGGATGCCCACCCGGGGCTGAGTGGAAAGCTTCTGGCAGCCCTCCTGCGTCCGCCTGTCTAGCATAGGTGGAACTCTGGCCAGACACGGGCTCTCCTCCCTTCCCCCTCTTTCCCAGGCCCCCTTTTAGTTCCCATAATACATTTGCTATGTGAGTTACTAGAAGAAGAGCCAAGTTTCTCTAAAAATTATTGAGTGTCACTAATTCAAGAACCAGTTTTACTATTTGGAAATATTAGAAGACAGCTAGGTCCCTTGATGAAAATGTATCCATTCCTTCAAATACATTGGTGTTTTAGATAGTGGACCAACTGTGTTGCTTTCATGGGTCTCAATTTTAACTTTAAAGTTTCATGTCAGATCAATTCACCATCCTGGACAATTTAGGATGCTTATTTACTCTAAGTAACTATTTTAAAAACACCTTCAAATAAACAAGATGCAATTATAGAAAAGTAAGAACTGTGTGGAATAGAAAAAATTGCAAAGATTTTACATTTGAGTGACACAGTTTACCTTGATTTTTGAGAATGAAACATGAGAATTTTTTTCAGTGCTATTAAACTATAATGAGATAATTGATGGGAAGGTGCCTCACAATGGGGAGTGTTCAACAACAACAACAAAATGTCACTTTTAATTGATTGTGTTAAGTTGTCAGGCTCTGGAAAAGTATTTTGTTTTCCTTAAAATAAATATAGACTTATAACTAATAATAAATTGTTAACATTATCACAAATGAACTAAAAGGTGCAATTATTATAGTATAAAGGGGCTACTTTTTGGAGAAGCAATATATTTTAGGATAGGGCATGATTTTCATTTTTGTATTCATCTTATTACTTTTACCCTTTCTCTTTATATCCACAAGTTAGAAAAGTAGAGGCCATTGTGGAGTATCTCTGGGGCTCTAATGAATATTTCAACATTCCTAACATTTCCACTGTCTACTGGATATCTTCCATGAGTCACATCAGCAAGAGCAAGGATGGTCTCTCAGAGAGTCCTGAGGGGCAGATGGGAGCTAAGAGAAAATAGAGCCTCTAAATAGTAGGCCCACCAAATTGACAAAGAAATATACTTTTGTAGAGCTTAATCGTGTAGAAAGTTCTTATGGTAGGTGACTGGCTATACCCATGATAGGTATTCCATGGGTGTCAAAGTGAGGTCCCCAATGCCAGGAGCCTGGGTATCTGCTTTTGACCACTGTCTGCAGTATTAATTGTAAATGGGTTAAAACCAGTATATTTAGGTATGGAATTGTCAAAATCTTCATCTAAGGAGAAACAGGGTTTAAACAATATTTTAAAAAAAAAATCAGATATTCTCCTTTCCTTTGAAAAGCTCCCAATACGATTGTAAGGATTTACCTGAGTCAAATGTTTCATTAACGTTCTTGTGAATACAAAAGTATTTCAGAAAAGCCTGGTGACCTTGGCTGGCTAATGCAGTTGCACCCACTGTGATGTAAAAGACGAAACTAGTGGGATAATCCTAGTAATAATGCATAGACATTTTAAAATTATATTGATTTCAGAACCAGTGTGTTTTAAAAGATATATATGATAGTTGAGCTTTCTGCCCAATTAAATAGTTTATAGAGATAAAGTATGTGTAGTCAATGAGTCCTTGAATTCATATTTGGGCAGACCTTGAGGTATCCATCTACACTCTTGGGCACTGTTTTAGTAGTACAGAATATGCTCTACAGTGACCAGATTTATTTCTCTTATCACTGGTGCTTTGCATATCACAAAAGGCTGTGCCATGAGCCTCAAGCAGGTCAATAAGGACAGTGCTGTGCTACCTCACTGTGGTTTATTGCATTACTATTATAAGTGATCGCTTAAGGAAAGGCTCTCCAGTGGATTTCCTGCCTTTTTCTTAACTAGTACAATTTTCCTATCACTTCAGAGCCAGAAAACATTTTTACAGGATTAGTGTCAATAATCTAATAAATCAACTCAAAGTTAACTTACTATTTAGGGTCAAAACACTGTAACTGTCTTGATTGACTGTGGAATAAGATGATGACCAGAATGGACAACCAGAGCAATAGTCAAAATTTTTGTAACTAAGGATATCTATTTCTGTTTCATATGTGTTTATATAGTACCCAGAAAGCTTAGGCATTTAATCAGGCAGAATACTATATGATGAGTTTGAAAGAAACTATCAAGAACACTGATTCTATGTATGAAGCACATAGTCAGACTTTTGATACATTATGTATCAATAGGCCACAGAAAAAGTGTTTCTCAAAGGAAAATTGGGGAGATGGTGGGTTTGTATTTCCAAACCATCTGCTGAGGTAGGGATTCATAATAGCTCAACTGCAGGTCCAGGAGACTGAAGACATCTCCCTTTTATTCTGTGTTGCAGCTTTAGCTGTTTATAGTTTTTTGGTTTTGTTTTTTTTTTTTTTTTTTTTTGAGACAGGGTTTCTTTCTATAGCCTTGGCTGTCCTGGAACTCACTTTGTAGACCAGGTTGGCCTCAAACTCAGAAATCTGCAGCTTTAGCTGTTAACAATATGGAAGGAAGAGAGCTTGCCTGGAAGGTCAAGAGCCAAGAAGGGCCTTCCACCCCAGCTCTGTGACCTTGAATAATTCTCTTGGCTTTGCCAGAGCTTGGTGTTCTCTCATTTCGACTACAACGGAGGTTGAAGAAGGTTCTTTGTGTGTGTGTGTGTGTGTGTGTGTGTGTGTGTGTGTGTGTGTGTGTAAACAACTAAGATGCAACATAAAGGACATCATTTCAGGGGCTTCATGCAGTCTTGTCTCATAAAACAAATCACCCCAATTCTGACCGTTCATTATTAACATTTTAGAAGAAAGAACAATTCTAAGACCTTTAGAAAGTGAGTACTTTATACTCCACTTCTGATGCTAGCAAAAGGGGTTTGTATGCTTGACATTTTTTGTCTTCTAAAACTCTTTCTTTTTTTATTTTTTATTTAATCTTTTTTTACAGTCCAGACTTTATCCCACTCCTGGTCCACCCTCTGACTAATCCACATCTCATACCTCCTCTCCTGCCCCCAGTCTCTATAAGGGTGTTCCTCCCCTCCATCACTACCCCACCAGACCTCCCCACTCCCTGGGGCCTCCAGTCTCTTGAGAGTCATGTGCATCTTCTCTGAGTGAGTCCAGACCAAGAAGTCCTAAAGGAGGTCCAGTGACAGGCCTAAATTGGGATCCAGATCACAGGGAGGCCCCAAGGCCTGACACTATTATTGATGCTTTGGTCTGCTCACAAAAAGGGGCCTAACATGACTGCCCTCAGAAAGACCCAACAAGCAGCTGAAAGAGTCAGATGCTCCCAACCAATGGACAGAAGCTGCTGACCCCTGTAGTTGAATTAGGGAAAAGCTGGAAGAAGCTAAGGAGGGAGGGAGACTCTATAAGAAGACCAGTAGTCTCAACTAACCTGGACCCATGAGATCTTTCAGACACCGAGCCACCAACTAAAGTTCTTTCTGTTGCAGAAGAATTGAAACACATTAGGAAGGTCTTTCCCGAAGCCACTGGAATCAGGGTTCCTTCTGAAGAGCCACAAAATCACAACGCTATGCCTGAGAAGTCTGCAAGCTGTGATCAATGTAACAACTCTTCCCATTAAAACAGATAAACAAACAAACAAACACACAAACAAACACATGCATGAGATGGCAGGTAGGTCCTGGCACACAGCACATCCTACTCTGGTCTGCAGACTCTAAGTACCCATTCTCTGGCTTGTAAGGCAACCTTTACCCAGTAGGTTGGAGATTTTTTGTCTTTCTCTCCTTTGGCAGAGCTGGGACTGGGTGAGGAGGAGCAGGGAGGGCTTTGTGGCTGAGTTGCTGATTAACTTGTCCATACTACCTTTGAAAACTGTTCCAGGCCAGTGGTTCTGACCTTCAAAACTTTCCTCCACACTGTGTTAATGTCTCTGAATTTTACATCTTATATTCACCCAGGACATATATATCAGGGCCTTCTATGTGCTATTACTTTGGGTGTGGGGCAAAAAAAAAAAAAAAAAAAAACCTGAACAGGACACTGCCACAGGAAGAACCAAGTTCCTAGGAGTCCTGTTTCTACCCAAGTGCAGACACCTCAGGTCTCTTTTTGGTTCCACTCATAGAGGTGTGTGACCTGGTGGCCACTCCAAGACTCACCTGCTCCCTGGTGCCTTCCCACGAGCACATCCGCTCCCACCATGCAGCCCATACCCAGGATGCAGACTACGATGCCGATGAAATGCACAGCCTTGTACCGGATCAGCAGGAAGAACCAGGAGAGCAAAATCACCACCGGGATCACAAAACAGTCCAGGAGCTATTGGGAGTGTCAAGAGAAACCACAGTGAGAGTCAGGGATACCAGCACACAGGGAAAGGTTGCACTCAGTCAGCAAGCTTTTCGAGGGAAAGTACTTGCTCAGAGCCAGAGCAGAGGCAGTCAAAGTCCCCTCAGACTTAGACACAAGCCAGCTGTGTTCCTCATTTAATCACTAATATCCCTGAAGGAAGGGACAATGACAAATGAATAAGACTAGACAGGGGTGAGGATTTTCCTGTCTTCTTCTGTGTCCAGCCAGCTCTGCTGCCCATCTTTTTCAGAACCCTGACAATGTTATTGGGGATACTTTGGCCATGGAAAAACACCTTGAGCCATTTTACATGCTTCTAACACTTCAGGAGGAGATATGGAAATGGATGGTGAGGCCATAGGTTTTATTTACAATGTTTTTCAAATTAACATAACTTAGAAAATGTATACTTACTTTTTCTTGGGCAATTATCTCTCTTCTAATACTGAAAATTATTTAAAATCTGATGGGTTGTTGTTTCTTTTTTAATACCACTGTATATATCAGTGCAAAAAATAGTGTGACTCCCACCTGACATGAATCCCTGAGAGCTGATATAATGCCCTTAGTGAGGTGGATAGACAACATGGAGACAGGAGAGGAATACTGTGCTGAGATCCAGAGCCCCTGCTCTCTGGCATTGGGCAATCACACACCCAGGAGAGCTCTGACTTACTAGCAAAAACCAACAACCCCAAGAGGCCTCCCTGGCCACCAGTTCAAAGCTCAGGGTTAATGCATAGGGGCATATTTTGGTGTTGAGCATGGTAGGTCACACCTGTAATCTAAGCAGAAGGGAAGCTGAGGCAGATGGATCAGGCAGGGTCTGAGGCCAACCTGAGCTATATAGAGAGAACATGTCTGAAAAACAAATGGGCTGAAGATACAGCTCAGCAGGCATATTGCTTTCCCAGCATGCACAATTCCCCCAGCATAGCATAAAACATGTCATGGTAGTGTGTGCTTATAGACTCAGGGGAAGAAAAACATGAAGTTCAAGATTATGCTTAAATATGCACTGAGTTGGAGGTTAGCCTGAGCTAGGTGAAGTTCTGTCTCAATTATAATAAATTAGTTTAATAAAGGGAAATATGAAAAGAAGGAGGAGGAAAGAAGAAAGAAGAAGGAACAAAGTAGTTTAAAACATGAAGCCCCTAAAGACTGTATGTAAGTCTCTAAAATGTTTAGGCTCCCTGGATGTGCATATGTCCTTATCACTTCAGTAAATCTTCAAAAAAAATCATTGTCCAATGATGGGTCTCTCCACTAGACAAACCGATGTTCCACAAGACATCAACCTCCATTTGGAACATAAATGAAAAACTTATGCTTTGCCTTATAGCTTGTACAAATCCATGCTGGAATTCCCAGCACTTGCCATGCATCCTGCAGCTGCCAGCAGAAGCCAGGCATCTCTACTACTCCTCCACTCCCACTGCCCACCTCCCATTGATCAGTACAATCTGTCACTTCCACCTTCTAAATGTCTAGCATCCATATTCATGCCAACTTCTCCCATTTGTACAATCGAAACTCAGCTAGCATTCTCTCCTCCTGGGAAGAAGGCCTTCCTGCTAGCCCCAGAGCCTTTACTCCTGGAGCTCTCCCACTTCTGAAGTGGTTCACTCTAAGTCTTGAATCTCCCATGTCCCTTCCCTTTAGGTGCACTCAAGGAAGCCTCTGGGATCTGAAGATGAAGTTGGTTCCCATCTAATAGTCTTGCACATTATTCTCCTTCACAATACCAATTGCAAGCCTACTTAACTAACATGGCATTTTCTGCATAAAGTCAGATTTACCCACTTGCCTATTTCTAAGATGCAGAATTCTACCAGGCTCATGAGAAGTAGTTATTATACAAGGACACACAGATTTCTAAGGATTTGAAACATCAAAACCCACCCTTTGAGACCAGTAAGGTCTGAGAAAGGTTTGGTATTCACATGGTATTTCTGAATGTCAAACTAGTCAATTGGCAGCATAAGCAGCAATCAGAATCCTCACTATACCCAAAGGTGCTTGTAATGTGAACAGATACTCATGTGTCTCTATGTGTTAAATTGTTCTCTTGCCAAATGACATCACTCAGTGTACCCAATCATATCCAGGGTTGCTGTAAGATGCCAGAGCTATAGTGATGAAGCACCATGTGAATGTTATGCCAAGTAGCATTGGGAGAACTGTCTCAAGGCACACAGCATTCCTGAAGGGGCTCTGTAAAAGCAGCAGCAGTTAGTGGGATTGTTCTGAGAAGCCCATAGTTGCTCACTGCATGGTTAAATTAACAATGTAAGTTAATGACCTATCTGATGTGATTATATGCACGATGTTAGGTTTTACAACTGGCTTCAGATGCCATGTAATGAAATTTCAGTTTGCCAATGAAAATTGTTCACTGCACACAATAGAATCACTGTTTCATTTTGCAAATTAAAAAATGATTGGATTAAGTTGAAATATTTCACTATTTGCCATACAGTTGGGATGGCATCTGACTGGAAGGAATCTTTCCACAGAGCTGATGGCTTCCATTCACATCATCCAGGCTTTGATAAGGGCTGAAGTGAGCCTTTTTATCTCTCAGCATTACTGGAAACACCAGAGCACTTGGTGAGCCCTGTATCCTGTAGCACCATGGTGTGGGTATGAAAACCCTCATTTGTCAGTATCAAGTGGTAACCAAGGAAGAAAGGTGTTTACAAAGAAGAGAAGGGAAATAAGAGTGTCATCAAGCTGTGGCTCATATGATGCTAGTTCAAGAGAAGTTTGGTGCTTGACCTGGAGAGGGGCTCAATAATGGTGCTTGAACGATGGACACACCTATGATGTCCAGAAATGACATTAGAGGTAATCCAAGTTATTAGTGGCATTTGGAGTACTGCTTCAACTCTTCATTTTACAGGACTGCAGCTTCTATCTGAAGAAAGTTACCACTCATGCCCTTGCTCTTAAAGCAGTCCTACACCATTTTGGGGTAGCATTTCCCTGGGGCAGAAGAACCAAATCTAGTATGAAAGTTGGGCACTCGCAAGTTAAGTCCCAAGAGAGTGATTCACTGAAGGTTGCACAGTAGTCCCAGCAGTAGTTATGAATACTGGTGCTCCTGAAGAGCATTGTAGTGGAAATCAATGGCAACTACGTTGAGCTGCTACACCTGAGTGAGGCCTTGCCATAGTGCCTATCACTACAGATGAGAAGCTGTTTGGCATCCATGATTTATAAATCGGTTATTAGTTTTTAGTGACTTTTTTCCCTCCAGCATAACATCTTAGTGAAGACTTTGGTCAGATCATAGTAAAACAGACAGACATTATAATAGCTGTCCACCACTGGGACTGTTAAATAAGAAAATGTAAGCAAGCTCACCTCTAATACTGTTACTAAACGGCTTATGTGAATTAGCTTTCAAAAGCAATACTTTTCATATTCTTTACATATTTTGGAGGGATTTGAGTTCATTGCAATTATTGCTCACCCTAAAAGCATGGAGAATTACAGGTAACAAGATCAGACTTGCTTTAGCTTAAAGTGAGCCACATTTAAACCAAAGTTATCAAGGGTGGAAAACTCATGCTTATTCCCTTGGTTTCAAAAACCAATGAATGTTTCATCTATTTCAAATGTGAAAAAGCAAGGTCTAAAGGAAAATGATTTTAAATTGTTAGCAGTATGAATAAATGGAAAGAGAGATGGGATCAAAACAATTATTTCAATAAGAAATGTGAAAATGTGCAGTTACTTTAACTCACTCAGGATCATAGATGAGGCCACAACATCTGCCCCAACACTGGAACCCCCAGGATCCAGGGACACAGGAACCCTCTGCACACATAACTGACTGGGAATCAGGGCAGATGACTCAGCAGGAAGGTCAGAGGGAGACAAAGGGACAATGCTGGTGGGGTTTTTAATTCAAGAGGTACAGTGGCTGGCCCAGAAGCAGTCATCCCCTCTGCATACAAGACTGCACCCAGGGGCATGGGTTCCTTCCAGTCTGAGCTAGTACCCTGAGCAGATTTTGGGCTCTGGCTCTGTACCCAGTCCCACAACACCCAGAGGAAGTGCTACTCCTAGGTGCTCTAATACACCCAGGATCACTGAATCATGGAAGCATGGTCACACCAGGGGCAGCTGGACTCTGAGGAGATCTGAGACAACCAGGATCACAGGAGAGACAGGATTCAGTCAGAGACAGCAAGGGGAGGTAGCACTAGATATAGCCAGATGGTGAGAGGCATCAGCAGAACCCAGTTCTCCCACCAGTCCTGGATACCCGATCATACTGGAAAAGCAAGACTTTGATTTAACAACACTTCTCATGATGATGATAGAGGACTTTAAGAAGGATATAAATAACTCCCTTAAAGAAATACAGGAGAACATGGAGAAACAGATAGAAAACTTTCAAGAAGAAACACAAAAATCCTTTAAAGAATTACAGAAAAGCACAAACAAACAGGTAAATAAATTGGACAAAACCATTGAGGATCTGAAAATGGAAATAGAAAAAATAAAGAAATCACAAAAGGAAATAACCCTGGAGAAAGAAAACATAGGTAAGAGTTCAGGAGTCATAGATGAAAGCATCAACAAAAGAATAAAAGAGATAGAAGAGAAAATCTCAGGTGCAGAAGATACTATAGAAAACATTGACACAACAGTCAGAGAAAATGCTAAAACCAAAATGCTCCTAACCCAAAACATCCAGGAAATCCAGGATACAATGAGAAGACCAAACCTAAAGATAATAGGTATAGAAGAGAGTAAAGATTCCCAATTTAAAGGCCAGTAAATATCTTCAACAAAATTATAGAAGAAAACTTCCCTAACCAAAAGGAAGAGATGCCAATAAAAATACAAGAAACCTACAGAACTTCAAGTAGACTGGACCAGAAAAGAAATTCCTCCCGTCACATAATACTCAAAACACCAAATGCACAAAACAAAGAAAGAATACTAAAAGCAGTAAGGGAACAAAGTAAAGTAACATATACAGGTAGACTTCTCACCAGAATATAAAAACTGGAAGATCCAGGGCAGATATTGTATAGATTTTAAGAGAACACAAATGCCAGCCCAGGCTACTATACCCAGCAAAACGCTCAATTTCCATAGATAGAGAAACCAAGATATTCCATGACCAAAACAAATTTACACAATATCTTTCAACAAATCCAGTCCTACAAAGGATAATAGATGGAGAACTCCAACACGAGAAGGGAAACTACACCCCAGAAAAATCAAGAAATTAATCTTCTTTGGACACCCAAAAGAAAACAGCTACACAAACACAATTCCATCTCTAACAAGAAAAATAACAGGAAGCAGCAATCACTTTTCCTTAGTATCTATTAAGACAAATGGACTCAATTCTCCAATAAAACACATAGACTAACAGACTGGCTACATAAACAGGAGCCAGCATTTTGCTGCATACAGGAAATGCACCTTAATAACAAAGACAGACACTACCTCAGAGTAAAAAGCTGGGAAAAATTTCCAAGCAAATATTCCCAAGAAACAAGCTGGAGTAGCCATTCTAATATTGAATAAAATTGACTTTCAACCAAAAGTTATCAAAAAAGATAAGGAAGAGCACTTCACACTCATCAAAGGAAAAATCGTCCAAGATGAACTCTCAATTCTGAACATCTATGCTCCTAATGCAAGGGCACCCACATTAATAAAAGAAATCTTACTAAAGCTCAAAGTACACATTGGACCTCACAAATATTAGTGGGAGTCTTCAACATCCCAATATCATCAATGAACAGATCATGGAACCAGAAACTAAACAGAAACACAGTGAAACTAATAGAAGTTATGAACCAGATGGTTTAACAATCTATAGAACATTTCATCCTAACACAAAAGAATATACCTTCTCAGCACCTCATGGTACCTTCTCCCAAATTGACCTTATAATTGGTCACAAAACAGGCCTCAACAGATACAAGAAGATTGAAAGTATCCCATGTATCCTACCTGATCACCACAGACTATAAGGTCCGTCTTCAATAACAACAAAAACAATGGAAATCCCACATACAAATGGAAGCTGAGCAATGCTCTACTCATCGATAACTTGGTCAAGAAAGAAAGAAATAATGAAATTAAAGACTTTTTAGAATTTAAAGAAAATGAGTACCCAACATACCCAAACTTATGGGACACAATGAAAGTAGTGCTAAGTGGAAAACTTTTGCTCTAAGTGCCTCCAAAAAGATACTGAAGAGAGCATACACTAGCTAAACAAAATCAGAAATGAAAAGGGAGACATAACAACAGAAACTGAGGAAAAACAAAAATTATCAGATCCTACTACAAAAACCTATACTTAACAAAACTGGAAAATCTTGATAAAATAGAAAATTTTATGGACAGATACTAGGTACTAAAGTTAAGTCAGGATCAGATAACCATCTAAACAGTCTCATAACCCCTAAAGAAATAGCAGCAGTCATTAAAAGTCTCCCTACCAAAAAAGCCCAAGACCAGATGGTTTTATTGCAGAATTCTATCAGACCTTCAAATAAGACCTAATACCAATACTCTTCAAACTATTGTACAAAATAGAAACAGAAGAAACTCTATCCAATTAGTTTGTGAAGCCACAATTACGCTTATACCTAAGCCACACAAAGATCCAAAAAAGAAAGAGAACATCAGATCAATTTCCCTTATGAATATTGATGCAAAAATACTCAATAAAATTCTCACATACTGAATCCAAGAATACATCAATACAATCATCCATCTTGCAAAATGTAATCTACAGATTCAATGCAATCCCCATCAAAATTTCAACTCAATTCTTCATAGAGTTAGAAAGAGCAATTTGTAAATTCATTTCAAATAACAAATAACTCAGGATAGGGAAAATTATTCTCAACAATAAAAGAACTTCTGGGGGAATCACCATCCCTGAACTTAAGCTGTATTACAGAGCAATAGTGATAAAAATTGAATGGTATTGATAAAGAGACAGGCAGGAAGGTCAATGGAATAGCATTAAAGATCCAGTAATGAACCCACATACCTATGGTCACTTGATTTTTTGTTAAGGGAGCTAAAACCATCCAGTGGAGAAAAAAGACAGCATTTTCAACAAATGGTGATGGTTCAACTGAAGGACAGCATGTAGAAGAATGCAAATTGATCCATTCTTATCTCCTTGTACAAAGCTCAAGTCTAAGTAGATCACAGACCTCCACATAAAACCAGAGACACTGAAACCAATAGAATAGAAAGTGGGGGAAGAACCTCGATCACATGCACACAGAGAGGTTTTCCTGAACAGAACACCAATGGCTTACGCTCTAAGATCAAAAATTGACAAATAGGACTTTATAAAATTTCAAAGCTTCTGTAAGGCAAAGGACACTGTCAATAGGACAAAACAGCAACCAACAGTTTGGGAAAAGATCTTTACCAATCCTACATTTGATAGAGGGCTAATATCCAATATATACAAAGAACTCAAGAAGTTAGACTCCAGAGCATCAAGTAACCCTATTGAAAATGGGGTACATAGCTAAACAAAGAATTCTCAACTGAGGGATATCGAATGGCTGGGAAGCACCTAAAGAAATGTTCAACATCCTTACTCATCAGGGAAATGCCAATCAAATCAACCTTGAGATTTCACCTCACACCAGTCAAAATGGCTGAGATCAAAAACTCAAGTGAAAGCAGATGCTAGCAAGTATGTGGAGAAAGAGGAATACTCCTCCATTGATCATGATCATTACAACTACTCTGGAAGTCAGTCTGGAGGTTCCTCAGAAAATTGATATTGTATTAACTGTAGACCCACATATACCTCTCCTGGGCATATACTCAGAAGATGTTCCAACTGGTAATAAGGACACATGCTCCACTATGTTCATAGCAGCCTTATTTATAATAGCCAGAAGCTGGAAAGAACCCAGATGCCCTCAACAAAGGAATGGATACAGAAAATGTGGTACATCTTAGTAAGAAAAAGCTTTTATAGTCTCTATTATTTACTTCATATATGTTTAGATCTGTTTTAGGGATCCTCTAGGAACACATGAGTCATGCCCGCCAGGGAAGCAGGTAGGCTAATGGCAGATCTTCATCTCTCCCTCCTCTCTTCCAAATCCAACCCCCGAGTCTCACTCCCATCTCTGTAGCAGACTACCTGCAGTGGCCTCTCCTTACTCCCTGCCCCAATCCCAGGACACTAAGCAGACCCTGGTGGAACACCTTACTTTCTACCTTCCCATGGACTTTCTCAACTGCCAAACCCAACCCATCCCCATTCCTAAATGTCAGCTCTCAATACTTAGAAAAACATGTTACCCAGCCGCCAAATCTATCTTCATCTAGAAGTCCCAACCAAGCAACACACAGCCACCACACTCTCCTAAGAACAAGACATGGCAATAGAAATCAAGGAACAAAACACCCACTCAATAAAGACAGTCTTCCCAAACCCAGGGGACTAGACATCAGTGTAAAAACACAACCAACAATAGCTAGGAAAGTATGTCTCCACTAGAGCCTAGACATCCTACCCCAGCAGATCTTGATGATTGCAAATACCTGAAGCACAAGCCAAAGAGGTTAAAATACCCTTTATAAATATGATAGAGGTCGTCAAAGAGGAAATTAATAATCCCTTAAAGAAATCTATGAGAACACAAGTGACTGGATAGAAATGAATAAAATAGTTCAAGACCTGAAAGTGGAAATAGAATCAATAACGAAAACCTGAAATGAGGGAAATCTGTAAACAAAAATGTTGGAACTCAAATAGGAATTCCAGAGGCAAGCCTCACCAACAGAGTATAAAACATGGAAGAGAGGATCTCAGGCATTGAAGAAACTGCAGAAGAACTGGATACCTCTGTCAAAGAAAATGTTAAGCCTTAAAAAAATAGCATAAAACATCCAGAAAATCTGGGACACTATGAAAAGACCAAATGTACAAGTACTAGGAGAAAAAAAATACTTAGGTTAAAAAATATTTTCACTAAAATCAAAAAAGAGATTTTCCATAACCTGAAGAGATACCTATCAAGCTTCAAGGAACACACAGAACACCAAATAGACTGGACCAAAAAGGAAATTCTCATTGCATAATAACCAAAACACTAAATGTAGAAAACAAAGAAAGAATATTAAAATCTGTAATATAAAAAGACGAGGTAACAAAAAAGGCCAATTATAACACATAAAATAATTCTGAATAATTAAAGAACTGTTGGAGTTATCACCATCCCTGACCTCAAACTATACTACAGAGATAATAGTAATAAAAACTGGATGGGTTTGACAAAAAAAACCAGCCACACTGATTGATAGAATGGAATTGAAGACACAGACATAAAACCAAACACTGGAAAAAAGACAGCACCTTCAACAAATAGTGCTGGTCAAGTTGGATATCTGCATGTAGAAGAATCCAAATAGATCCATACTTATCATCTTGTACAAAGCTCAACTCCAAATGAATCAACGACCTACACACACACACACACACACACACACACACACACACACACAAAACAAACAAAAAAAACCCAACCAAACAAAAAAACAACCAGATATTCAGGAACTGATAGAAGAGAAAGTGGACAATATCCTCATAAGAACAGGAAAAGACTTTCTGAACAGGACACACTTAGCACAAACACCAAGATCAATAATTAACAAATGGGACCTCATGATTCTGGAAGGCTTCTGAAAGGCAAAGGCCACCACCATTCCAGCACAACAGCTGGTGACAGAATGCAGAAAGACTTTTTAACCAACTGCACATCCTGTAGAGGGCTAATATCCAAAATATACCAAAAACTTGAAAAATAAGATATCATAAAAATCACAATAAAAATTAGTTATATATGTAAACAAAATTCTCAATAGAGAAATATCAATTGACTGGAAAACAGTTAAAGAAAATATTCAACATCCTTAGTCATTAGGAAAATGCAAATCAAAACTACCATGAGATATCATTTCACACACATTAGAATGGTTAATCTCAGAAACACAAGACGGCTCATGCTGGGAAAGATGTGGAGCAAGAAGGACACTCATCCATTGCTGGTGGGTGTGGAAACCTATATAGTTATTACAATAACCAATGTAGTGATTCCTCAGGGAGATGGGTCTACCTCACAATCCTGCTATATAACTCAGGCATATACCCCCAATGGACACCTCACCCTACTACAGAGACACTTGCTCATTCATTGCTGCTATATTCATAGTAGCCAGAATTGGAAACAATCTATATGTTCCTTAACAGAAGAATGGTTACATGAAATGTGGTATATTTACACAATCGAGTATTACCCAGCTGTTTAAAAAATGAAATCCACAGGTAAGGAAAAAAAAAATCATCCTGAGTGAGGTAACCCAGAAAAAGAAATATGATATGTGCTCAGCTATATGTGAACATTAGCTGCTAAGTTAATGATAGCCATAGAACCACAGAGATTATGTATAGAGTAAGGGACTAGGGGTGGAGGGGAACAGATAGAGCTTTATAGAAAAGAGAAACAGAATAGATAGTTATGGATGGATTGGGGGAGGAACTCAAATGAGAGGATCAAGAGAAGAAGGTAGGAAGAGGGGGATGAGGGGGAGAATATGAAGAGAGGTAGCTAAAATGAAGGGGCAATTGAAGGGTAGTATAGAAACGTAATACAGTAGATGCTTTCTAAAATAAAGGCACATATGAAGGCTAGTTAAATAAAATTTCCAAATAACATGGGAGCCAAAGCTGAGCTGAACTTCTTTTGTCATCAAATGAAGCTTCCAATACCAAGAGTGGGTTTTATGTAATTGAGTTGTTGGCCAAAGTAGTTCTAAGGGAAACCTCAAACAACCCAAGCTGTTGCCAAGACTATAGGTTGTTTTCCATAAACTGATGGCAAGACCCCATTGCTAAGGGCAACACCTACACAACTCACCGAACATGGAGAAAACAAGCTATTGCCTACATACAGCCTTTACCTCCGTATTTTTGTCTTTGGTAGAGGAAGTACTCTGCATTCTACCAAAAGAGAAATGTAAGCACTTTGTGGCAACCCAGCCTTAAAGTGTTTAATCCAGAAGTACTCCTGTCCAAAGGAAAGCAGAGACTGAAGGAAGGGCCATCCGGGGATAGCCCCACCTGGGGTCCATCCAGTCTGTAGACAACAAACCCCAACACTGTTGCTATTGCCAAGAGACACATGGTGTGGCTGTTCCTTGGGAGGTTCTGCTAGCAACTGACCAAAGCAGATGTGGATGCTTGGAGCCAACCCTCAGACTGAGCTTGGGGAACCCGGTGGGGGAGCTGGGGGAAGGATAGGAAGAGTGGAGAGGGACTGCAACCTCATAGTAAGAACAGTGTCAGCTGGTCAGACCACCAGTACTCCAGGGACTAGACCACCAACCAAGGAGAATTTCAGGGAGGGATCCATAGCTCCAGATACATATGTAGTAGAGGACAGCCTTGTCTGACATTTGTGAGAGGGGAGTCCCATGGTCCTGTGAAGGTTTTGATGTTCCAGCATAGGGGGGATGCTGGAGCAGTGGGGTGGCAGTGGGGGTGGGGGTGGGGGAACATCCTCATCGAGGCAAAGGGGAGAGGACAGATGTGGGAGGGGGATTGTGTGTGTGTGTGTGTGTGTGTGTGTGTGTGGGTAACCAGGTAGGGGAGTATCATTTGAGATGTAAACAAGTGGATTGATTAAAAAAAAAAAAGAGAGATGGTGTCACGGTAGCATGAAGTTTGTGGGAGTAATCCACCAATATCTGATTTGACTTAATGTGCACTTTCCAAGATGGAACCCATACTCAAAACTGCTTGTGTGACCAAGAACTGTGGGGCAAGTGGACTATGCCACCAGACAGAAGAACTGGTAAGGTAAGGCTGAAGCAGGTTAAAAAAAAATCGTGGGGAATCTCATAATTGAGAACGACAGGCATTGGAACCAGCTTCCAGCCAGGTTTTACCTGTCCTGGAACACAGAACCATGACACCCACTGAGAAGACCGTGTAGCATAAAAACCTAGAGTTCTCCGTGTTAATGCGGTATCTAGATAAGACTTGAGTGTTGAGCAAATGAGCTTCCCTTCCCTGAGCACCTCCTCCTGCAAAAAGGTATTTAATCCCTGGTTCACCCTGATTACGATGTACATCTGTAGTAAATGAAGCAGTTTGGACAAGCAAGAGATGTTTTCCTTAGCAAGGACAGCAGCAGGAAGAGACCACATCTAAATCTCCTGGAGAAGGCTTTTTCTCTTTAAGCCCCTATGTACTCTAGGCACTCAGAACCAAACCAGATTCTGCCCCATCCTGGCCCAGGAACCCCCTTTCTTGTGCATAGGGGAAACCCCCGACTCCAGGACCACCATTCTCAATTCCTCAAGGTCTTCAGCAGTGTCTGGGTACACAGCAGTTTGAGAACCACAGCATACGTCCCAGCCCCCACTGTTTCTTACCCAGTGAGATAAGGGTGAATCCCCCTATCTTGGACTGCGTTTTGCTTTCCCAGAGCAGCATTGGCAGTGCTCGGGCATCCCAGCATTGAGGCAAACACTCAGCCTGACAAAGAACCTGTGACTAGATAGCCTAGCCACTTAGGGTAAAAACAAACAACACTGTTCTAAAACACCAAAATAAACAAACGAACCCATATCAATACAAATACAACGACTTCTCATAGATCCGTGCCTTGTTCAGATGTTATCAGAGATGCTTCCTCCTGACGCGGATGGGAGCAACAACAGACACTCATACGCATTATGCTGAGAGTGAGTGCCTTGGAACCCCAACGTCTTTTGTTTTTTAATTACATATTTTCTTTATTTACATTTCAAATGCTATCCCAAAAGTCCCCTATACCCTCCCCCCGCCCTGCTCCCCAACCCACCCACTCCCGCTTCCTAGCCCTGGCATCCCCCCTGTACTGGGGCATGTGATCTTCCCAAGACCAAGGGCCTCTCCTCCCATTGACGGCCGACTAGGCCATCCTCTGCTACATATGCAACCAGAGACACAGCTCTGGGGGATACTGGTTAGTTCTTGTGCCTTTTCTTTCGAATCTTTTCCGTCTGTTTTCTTCTGATGTGCTTTTGTTTCATTTTATTATGTTATATTTAATCTTATTTTACTATTATTCCCTAGAATCTTGTGGCTTTTTTTTTTTTTTTTTTTTTTAAACAAGAGACAGAAAGTGGATCCGGGGAGGAGGAAAGGAGTTGGAAGGAGCAGAGGGAAGGGAAACCATATTCAGAAAAATCGATATCTAATAAAAGGAAACACACAGACACACAGACACACACACACACACACACACACACACACACACACACACATGCACATACATGCACACATAGGCGTAGGTGCGTAAGCACACACATGAAAGATCTGTTTTAAAGACTAGCGTGTAGTCACTGGTGGAATATTTGCTTACTGTATGTAATACCGAAAGTTTGATCCATAGCACCAGGGGAAAAAACAGCTATTTTAGAACCACATAATGCCCTGCTGTTCACAGAATTATGTTGCCTTTATTGCTGAAAATTTATGTTTTCTAAGGCAAAGTGAGTTTCATTATTCACTGTTTTCACAATTATCTATTCTCATCTGTTTGGCATTTTTTTTCCAGATAAAATTTACCATTTTATTTTCAAATCTTTACTTTCCTAACTTAAATCACTGGGGACTTTAAAAATTCTGACAATGTTCGCTATCGTATTATTAAATATAAAATGAAGCATTTGAGGAAAAATCAATACCCTTCCACCAAACTGTTATAAACTTCAAATGAAACTTTGATTTTAGATATTTGCATTTATTACAGTTTTTGGAAAATATCAATTGGCTGTAAATTATGCTCTTTTTAAAAAAAAGTTCAGGGACACTGATGTCAGATAAGCATCATAGGTGGTCTATTGCTGCAAGAAACAAATCAGAAAAAAACTAGTATAGCAATTAAGTCAAATGTTATATTTTAGCATACCTATTGTTAATTTTTGATTATGCAATGTCTCCTCAAATAATCCAGAGTATAAACCAACATTTTATTTATTAGTTCTCTTATCATAGGTGGTTTATTGCTGCAAGAAACAAATCAGAAAAAAACTAGTATAGCAATTAAGTCAAATGTTACATTTTAGCATACCTATTGTTAATTTTTGATTATGCAATGTCTCCTCAAATAATCCAGAGTATAAACCAACATTTTATTTATTAGTTCTCTTACCTTTTGAGATTATTATATAATTGTTTCATTTCTCCCTTCCCTCCAAGCCTTCCCAATACTCCTTTTTTATCTCTTTTTTCAGTCTTGGCCTCTTTTTAAGTAGTTGTTACATGCACAAAAATATACATATGCTGAAATACAACCTGTCTAATGTTACTTGTATGTATAATCAAGGTTGACCATTTTCTATTGCATAAGCAATGTTTGTGCTTTTTTCCTAGGGAAGACTGTCTTTCTAATCTCGGCATTCTTTAGTTGCCTGTAGTTCTTTGTTTAGGGCTGAGGTCTCCTGGGCTCTCTTGCTCCTTTCCCTGTTAGCTTGTCCATTGTTTTCCTTGTTCAGCTCATGTTTAGGCTGTCATGCTGGTGAGACTTTAGTGATGTAGCTTCTGACATTCCTAGAAGACAGCATCTCCCCGCAAACTCCCTACTCCTCCGACTCTTAACAATCTTGGAGTACACTCTTTCACAGTGTTCTCTGAGATGTAGGTGCTGAACTTCTTTGTGGCTGTATGCACTGGGGCTGTGGTCCACAGCTCTACATTTTGGTTGGCAGTGGTTTCCTGTATTGGTCTCCCTCTGTTGTAAAAAGAAGTTCTCATGAGAGCTGAGGGCTACACTTATCTGTGGGAATAATGGCAAATATTTAGAGTGAAGTTAGGTATTATATTAATTTAGTAAAATGATGATTGTAGGTTCTTCTTCGAGATCCATGACTTCAGTAGCTCTGAATACTAGGTTTCTAGTACCAGGCATGTTCTCACTCTTGTTAAAGAGAGCTGTTGGTTATTGCAAAGGCATGTGTGCCACTATTGCAGACTTCAGGTTATCTTGCTATGCTAGTCATCTTTGTGGTTCATAGGTGTTATATCTGGGTAGGACTTTTAGTTGAGTCCTCTTTTGGAAGCTTCCACGGTATCAGAAGGACAATGAAAGCTGGTCCTCAGTGTGGCAGCTTTTAAATCAGTTCCAGCTTAGGGACCTCTGGGCTTTCTTTCTAAAGTGCATGGCATGCCCAGAAATAAGGACATGCCTTCCACTTCTAGATAGAAACTAAGTGCAAAAGCAGTAGCCTATATTTTCTTTTTAAAAGAATGAGTGACTTTGACCAGAAGCATGAGGAAATGCAGGAAATATTTTTTTTTCTAAAAAGATCAAATGTGTAATTTAGATTTCACCCATTTCAAAAAGCTTACTTGTTTCAAAAGTCCAGATCAGGGCTGGAGAGATGGCTCAGAGCTGGCTGCTCTTCTAGAGATTCTATGTTCAAGTCCCAGCAACCACATGGTCACTCATAACCATCTATAAGGAGATCTGGTGCCCTCTTCAGGCCTGCAGGCACACATGCAGGCAGAACACTGTATACATAGTAAATAAATAAATAAATAAATAAATAAATAAATAAATAAATAAATAAATCTTAAGAAAAGAATTCCCTTTAGTGATCATGAAGACCCTCTTAGATGTTGATGTAGAATTTGGGGCTGAGTTGGGGTGGAGCAAGTATGGAATGGAGAGAGATGGTGCTGGCAGCATTTGGGAGGAGTCAAACCTCCTGCATGGTGGTAATACAGGGAGAACATCAATGTCTTCACACTCCTTTTTTCACTGGGCTTGGTTCATGTGATATGCATGCAAATGGAAAAGTCAGTTTCTTGATCAAAGGCCATATTTTATAATATTAGGCATAAGAGGCTCCAGAAGAAGAAAATCAGAGTCTATAAGAATAAAATGTTAACAATAGTAACCTTTTAATGTGATGACTGACTCTTTCCAGACCTGTGGCTCAAATCCTCTGTGATTTCTAAATTTTCTTTTAACATATGCAGCTTTCAAAAATAGAGCAACATATTACGAGAGTGTATGAATCTATCAGTCAGGTAAGCTTTTCTCTGGGGAAGTGGATAGTTTATAAACAAAACAAAACAACAAAACCTAAGTGCCCCCATTTCAGCAGAGCATAATGAGGTGACCTCATCCCTCAGTTGACTTCTCTCTGCCTAAAGGAGACTTCTGCAGCAGTCTTCAGCTCATTAGCACTCCCCTCCAGCTATTAGCAGGGCAGGAGCACCACTCACCTGCCCACCTGTCAGAGGCTCAGCCTGGAGGCAACTGTGAGTGATTCCAAGAAAAACAGCAATTCTGAATGCCTCCCTCCATGCTTCTAATTGGGCAATCTTCTTGGTTTCTAAAAGTGACACCATGTATTATAAATTCATCTCTGGTACAATGGGATCACCAACAGGAGGGAGGGTCTTTAAGCAGGCAGATTTCAGGAATGGAGGGAAGTCCCCTTTAGTCTGACTGTCCCACTGGAGAAACTGCCATTTGGAAAATGCATATTCACACATCATCAATAATCATTTACATTCTGCTGCTTGGAAAGGTGTCCTTCTTGTAGCCATTTGAAAATCTAGCCAGGAGTCCATCATGAGGCTGCTGTACCTTCCATCTGGAAAAGTCTTTTATGGTAGAAAACTGCTGATGCCATTTTAGAGTTTCACTAAACTTTTCTCCCCATGATATTATATTCAGACCATTTCATCCCAGCACCCATACCCAGGCTCTGTAGACTTGCAGTATATTCCTGCAGATTCCAGCAAGTCCAGGCTCCTGTTGTCCATACAAACGGCAAGTGTGGATCACAACTTTATCTTATCATTTAGTATCTGCCTTCCTCTCTGAATCCTAGCATGGAGGTTGAACCACAAAATGTGGAGAGCCCACACAAATGTGTAAGAGCAAAAATTTCCCTTTGTTCCCTGGAACTACAGACTATCTGTTGAGGATTGGTTCTAATGCTTTGTCTTAATTCAGCTCCCCAAATTTATGGAAATCTATGTGTTCAGACACTGAAGGTCCTTGTCCCCAGTTGGTTTTTGATTGATCAATAAAGAGCCAATGCCAATGGCTAGGGAGGGCGACAGACACAGGACGTTTTAGGATTTCCAGGCAAGAAATGCAGGGGAGGAAAAAAGAGAATTGTCAAGATGGGGAAACAGAGAGATCAGACTTAAAGGTCTACTGGCATGTAAGAATATGGGAAAGTAGCCCCAACTCCCCCAATTGGGTCTGGGGTAACAGAGATAAAATATGGATTTAGCAAGTATTGATTCAGAAATACCAGAGGGATGTGTGTGATACCCATGGAAAGGTTTGGAAGTGCCCAACCATTGAGCTAGTTAAGGCTATTAAATATAAATTGTGTGTGTGTGTTCATTCTCAAATCCAGAGTTCTTGGGTGGGTGTAGATCTACATGTGTACCCGCACCAGCAGGGAGCTCAGAGTGGATTAACTATTAACTGCTATAACTCTTTCTTTAGAACCCCAGTATTGTAGTCTACAGAATACTGTAACTCTCTTACTAAATCTCTTTTGAGGACAACACATCTCAAGTCTGTATATAAAACCCAGCATCCTCTAATGTTAATCTAACAGTTACATAGTAGCCAGTGTGACTGACAGTGGTTTCCAGTTGCCATTTCCTTATACAAATGGGAGGGGTTTTGTTTTATTTTGTATTGGTTTAATCATGACCAAAGAGAAGGAGTGACTGTATGGATCCAGTCCCAGGAAGAGGAGCAAGTGGACAGACCCAGTCCAAGCAAAGGTTTTTGAGCTCAACTGAGCAGCAGCTGGGTAAGCATTCTCTCACATGGAAAGAAGGAAACACACACTTAACATCGTTGAAAACAATCACTGGTTAAGAGTTTTGGTTTGCGTTTTTTACATTTAAATCTCAGGGTCTACGATAATACGATAATGAGGAAGGAGTACAGAGATTTTAGCAAACTCTCTGCCTGAGAGGTTTTCTGAGGAAGTCTTGCCTTAAGTAAGCTGGGCCCTAACTTGTATTTTTTTATTTATAGAATTCATGAACATGAGAACATTAAGGATAACATTAAAGCAAGTACACATTTCAAAGCACATATTGAAGGAAATGAAAGTTTTCTGATAAAATATTAATTCTGCATTAATTTTGCATCTCTCTTGATGCCTTCCAGCACTAAAACCACACAGTGGGAAGGAACACTTTCAAAAGCTAGAGGAAAACATCTTGTACTTTTGGAGTTTCTATTTCTGGCATCCCTATCCTGTTTTTGTTTTTTTTTTTTTTTTTTTAAGACAAAATCAAATTTTCCCCATCTTACGCATACATTTGTTCATTTGGCAGATAATATAGAAGGCCTACTTGTGCTCAAGGCATACTGTGCACTCAGACACTTGTTCTCTTTCTCTATGGACTTGTTGGGTACTGAAGGTCATCCTGTCATAGTTTGGAGCATTCCCTCCCTCCTTCCCTCCCTCCCTCCCACCTGGCTCTGAAACCTTACTTTAGATGCTATTCCATGCCTCCCTGGTCTTCATACCTTCCCAATGGGAAGCTTTCTTTGATATCTTGGTTCATCTTAGCCTTATCTATCCCATTATTCTTTCTATCCTTTCCTCCCCAATATTTCACTTTCTTGTTTCTCCTTATATATCAATAGGGCGTAGCTAAGGACTTAGAATTGATGAGCCTCCTGCTTCTACATCCTATGGCTAGGAATGCAGGAGTACCCAGTTTTATTCAGTGCTGAGGATCAAACCCAGGGCTTGCTGCATGCTAGGCTAGCCTTCTACTAGCTGAGCTCCATCTCCATTCCCCATAGCTAATCCATTTTATTTCTCCTAATTTGTAATAATTCCACAGTCTTACACAGGTGTATAATGGAATTTTCCATTTTCACCCCTCATTCTCCCTCTTCAACTCCTTTAACTTCTATTGGCTCCTTCTCCTTGATGAGTCCCCATTCTACTTTCCTACCTTCTTTTGCTCAGTGGTCCACTGAGCTTAATTAGATTTACTTGTTCAAGGCTGGGTGAGAAGTCACTCAGTACAACATGAACAACCTATGGTCATACCACTGAAGAAAGTGACATCACGTCCCTAAAGACATGTTGCTGCAAATAGCCCCTCTGGAAGTGGTCAGGGCTCTTTCTTTATCCATGATAAAATGCTGATGCCCCCACCATTGTCTTGTGTGGGCAAACACTACTGTAATGAGTTCATGGTACAATGGCCACATCATGTCCAGGAGACATCTTTTCATAGGATGCTTCCCTTCCTCAGCTATTCCATTCTTTCCAACCCCTCTTCCATATTTCCTGAACCTTGGAGGGGTTGTTATAGTTGTCCCAAGTGGGCCAAGCATGCTGCCACCACTTGTTCTTAGCACTTCGTGTTTTAGTAAGTGGCTTCTTTGATTATGTCTAAATGTATGACATATCTAGAAGGTAGTTTGGCAACAGGACAGTTTAGACTAATGATAATGGTTAAGTTCTCTTCTAGACCCCCGGACTGCACCAGCCTAAGGGCAGTTGGCCCTTGATCTTATTATTAATGGGAGATTACTCTGTTTGTCATTCACAGTCAGACTGTGAACATCAATCTACAGTCACAGTTTCCAGCTTTCTGGTTTCATCCATTCCTCTATCTGTCCCTCCGGGATAGATCCCTTTATAACGGTCACCAAAGTGGAATTGCTTGGCTGCCCTGAACTCTTATTTTAATAATTGCAGCAGGCAGTGCTGTTACTAAGCACTTTCTTCTTGAGTTCTCTCTTCCTGTGCTTTATCGACTTCTCTCCCAGCTACCTCTTCCCCCAGCTGGCCCTTTCTCCTGTCTTTTGTGGACATGTCATAGAATGATGAGAAGAGACACTGGGAAATGACTAGACAAAGTATCCCTAAGCAATAGTCCCCTAAAAATTGTGCTAAGGTGGCCTGGGGGTGAATGAAGGACAGGGTTAGAGACAGGGTGGTTAAGAGCACCCAAGGAATGTCAGATTCAGCTCTGAGTATCTTAATTAAAATAGATTCCACAGATAGGAAACAGCTTTAGGAACCCCCCACTCCAGTTGTCAGGGGACCCACATGGACACTGAGCTGCACATCAGCTGCATATGTACTGGAGGCCTCAGCACATATTTATGCAGTGGCAAGATAAAAATCTTCTATTTTTAGTTCTTCAAAATTGATTTATTTGTAGATTCAAGTCCTTAGCACTTATTTTTATACTCTTCCAAACTTCAAGAAAAAGTCACATTCTGTCACCATTTCTATTTTCTTTCCTTCCTTCCTTCCTTCCTTCCTTCCTTCCTTCCTTCCTTCCTTCCTTCCTTCCTTCCTTTCTTTCTTTCTTTCTTTCTTTCTTTCTTTCTTTCTTTCGTTTTCGAGACAAGATTTCTCTGTGTAGCCCTGGCTGTCCTGGAACTCACTCTGTAGACCAGGCTGGCCTCGAACTCAGAAATCCACGTGCCTCTGCCTCCCAGTCTCTGCTGGGATTAAAGATATGTACCACCACTGCATGGCATTTCCACCTTTCTAACACCTACTCACTGCAAGTCTGAATGCTTTGTCCCTCAAACCAGAAACATTGCTTGAAAATATACTCCATGTTTCCAGTAGACATATCTTAACTTTTTCCATTTCTTTCCTTTCCTTTCCCTTCCCTCCCTTCCCCTGCCTCTCTCCCAGTCACTGTCCTCTCTCCCAGTCCTCCCTAGAGAGTCTCTCCCCCTCTCCCCCTCCTCCTCTGAGAGTTTTCACCCTCTTGGCTCTCCCCCCTGCCTATGAATAAAGTCTCTGCAGTGTTAGGTACATCCTCTTCCACTAAGGCAAGACATGGAAGGATAAAGATATCAACCTACCCACAATACTTTCCACCCAACATTTGTCCTGTCTAAAAGAAATACATGGAGCAGAGACTGAGGGAATGACCAACCAATAACTGGCCCAACTGGAGATTTATCTCATGGGCAAGCACCAATTCTGACACTATTAATGATTCTTTGTTACGCTTGTAGTTAGTAGCCTATCATATCTGTCTTCTGAGAGGCTCCACCAGCCTAGAAACAGATACAGAGATCCACAGTCAAACTCTTAACACAGTCAAACTCTTCCATAAGAGTTGGGGGAAGGATTGAAGGCCCTGAAGGGGATAGGTGCTCCACAGGAATGCCAGCAGAGTTAACTAACTTGGGCCCTTGGGAGCTCTCAGAGACTGAGACACAAACCAAGGAACATAATAGCCTGGCACATATGCAGCTCAGTGTCCATGTGGGTCCCCCAATAACTAGAGTGTGAGTTGTCCCTAAAGCTGTTGCCTGTCTGTAGAATACATTTTAATTCTTATGGTGTTCAGAGCAGAATCTGACATTTCTTCCTTCTTTGATGCTCTTAGTCACCCTGTATTGAACACTGTCCATTCACCACCCCATCCCAGACCACTTTAACACAATCTTTAGGGGACTATTGCTTAGAGCTTCTTTATCCAGTCATCTTCCAATGTCCTTTCTCATTATTCTATGTTTACTCTGAATGATTTCACCCACTGTGCTGCCTGAAAATCAACTGTATGTTGGTGATGTTCAAATGCATTTACATCTCAAATCTGAATCCTGCTCCTGGAGCCATCCAGCCACTTGCTGGTCTGGTGTGGTTATGGCAATCCCATACCACTCATCTGGTTCCAACTAGAACCCATGTCATGTTTTCCAGACTTTTCCTCCTCCTGTAATTCTTCGTTTGGCAAATGGAATTGTTGGTGACTCAGGTGTTCAGTTGGGGTTTAGGACTTCTAACTTGAAACTCTTTACTTGGCTTCCCTGTTCTTACGTTCTGGTTCTCTCATTGGCCTCTTCTTCCCAGCTTACTCCCTCCTGAGTTTTGTCATTTACTTGGGCTCAGTTTTCAGTTTTCTTTTCTAGTTATATTCCATAGAGCACCATCTGTATGACATACAGTACTATCTGCATGACAATGACATTGGCTTCCTTAATTCCAGAACTTTGCTGGAACCTTAACTATACAGCCAGAGCAGAACACTTCTCTTCTACATTATACCTTCTTTTCCTGTTTTGTTTTGTTTTTGTGTATGTGTGTGTATTTATATATATGAGTGTGTTTGTGTGTATATATGTGTGTATGTGTTTGTGTGTGGTTTTGTGTGTATGTATGTAATGGCACCAACATTCCAATATTCACCTGGAAACTTGGACCAAAAACTAAGGAATCATTCTTCACCCTTCCACTTTTCTCTCCTACTATTCCCAACCCCCATACAAATGCGCAGGAAATCCTATTGGATTTGTGTCCAGTCTCCAGCTACCTTCATTTATCCTGGCTTACCATTACCATCATCCTCTAGTAGGCCTGCTAACTGCCTTTCTCTGTTTACTCTTGAAACTCTCACAGTTAGATTTTGACAGCCCTGATGGTTAGGAGCAAATCTGTTTACTCTCCCTTGACTTGACAAGCCTTATATTTTCTTCCCCTAATTGCATCCTCAGCTTACTCTCTTGCCGCTGGCTACATTACTACTTTTCTTTCCTTAAATATGCCATGTCCAGATCTCCACTTTTATGTTCTCTTGGCTTAGACCTCTCTCCTACCCCCCTCTACTATGTAAAGTCCTAGAAGAGGGGAGAGAAAATTTAAAAGCAAGAACACCTTTAAATGGATGCTTCAGGAGGTTAAGAAAAGTCTTACGCATGCTCTTTGTCTAGTACTCATGGAAAGATATATCACATGTTTGATAAATGTCTGCCACATGAAGGGATGAACAAAGCATAAATCATGATTTGAGATTTCTTCAGTCACACCAAAGTCTGATCCTGACACTTAAATGTCTTCAGAATTCCATTTGTCCCCTCCTGCTCCTCCTTTTATTTCAAACCATACAGGTGATCTTGTAAAGTGAAAAATACTTCAGTTTATCCTTTATACTTGGAAACCCGTGCAGTTTGGAAATACAAACTCCATGACGTGACTTCTTGATTCTTTTTTTTTTTTTTCTTCATGTTTGTCTCTAGCCATCTCCATGATTTTTTGTTTCTTCCTTTAGAGACGTCATGGTGTCATATATACATGACAATATGTTGCTGAGGATTTTTTGCATACTATGTTAATAGTTAATAGCACTGTATTATGCACTTAGAAACTGAGGACAGGCCAGAGCACATGTTAGGTGCTCTTACCACAAACAAAGCCCATCAACTTGTGCTGACAGGTGCTTAGTTCCTTATCATGCTATGATCTTTCTGCCTCACTCATGTGCAGATGTTCTTCCCCTACCTGGAATCCCCATGTTTCTTTCCATTGCTACCCTTTGCATGGTGCACTCACACTGAAATTTCAAATTCAGTTTAGAGCATACATCTAGAAACTGTTATTTAGATTCCGGAATCCAGATTAAGTGCCCTGAAGGGACTGTCATAGAGCTTTAGTAGTGGTAGTATGTATACTAAAATACAATTACTTAAACTGTAAGATACAATTTCCTCCTTTAAGGACAGGCATTTCTTACTTGTACTCAGAGTTCTTTTTTAAAAAGAGATTTATTTATTTTTATGTGTATGTAAATCCTGCCTGCATATGTGCATATGTCACATATGTATTTCTGCTGCCCACATATCCAGAAAGGGGTGTTGGATACCCTGGAGCTTAGATTAAGATGATACCATGTGGGTACTGAGAATAGAACCAGAATCCTCTGAAAGATCAGTATGTGATCTTAACCCTTGAGCTATCTCTCCAGACCCTTTTTTGTACTCATTTTTATCTGACACCAATAATATTGCTTGGGACAGTATGACCCCTTCAAGTATATTGCTAATTTATTTAGTAGTGTATATGGAAGATGAACTACATGCCAGGCACTGTGCCTAGAGACACAGTCTCTGTATAATGCCCCAACCTTTTCCATCTTACCTTGCGTAGGAAAGGACAGATAAGAACATATGTAGTATGTCAGTTGTGACAAGCATGATGGAGAAAAGGGAAACAGAAGAAAAGGCAGGACATGTGGAATTGGGCAGGGGTTTTGAATCTTAAGTTGACAGTTAGAAAAATGCTCACTAAAGCAACCTTGACTAGGTCCTGGGAAACTTAGCAGAGAGTGACCTCAGAATGGGTGAGTAACAAGGAAAGCAGTGACTAAGTACTCTGTTTCTATCATGAAAGAAACCAGGATGGCAGGAACCAGCTTATTAAAATGATTTCCACAGTGAAGAGCTAAAGGTTAAGGTCCTCATGCAAGCCCTAGTTCTTGTCAGAACTCTCATGGCAGATGTAACCACAGCTTCATACCATGTTACAGAGCTGCTAAAACTAGCCCAAGAAGATGCCTACTCATACCATGGCTTCCCACTCAATAACTCTTCAGTTCACAATGGCCCCAACTCAGAAGGTGCAAAAGAGAGAAATGAAAGGAAGAAGAGAAATAAAAATGACTCCCCCAGCATGGCAGAAGTTGGTGTTTTTGTGAATTTTCATTGTCTGAAGCTTCAGCCACTCAGCAACTTTAAGACTATACATTTTAATCATTAAGCAGCACACTAATTCTCACAGATTTATGAAGAAATGCATTTCCTTAAATCCTCAAACACATTGTCAAAGTTGTCTTCTTCTTCTTCTTCTTCTTCTTCTTCTTCTTCTTCTTCTTCTTCTTCTTCTTCTTCTTCTTCTTCTTCTTCTTCTTCTTCTTCTTCTTCTTCTTCTTCTTCTTCTCCTTCTTCTCCTTCTTCTCCTCCTCCTCCTCCTCCTCCTTTCCCTCCTTCTTCTTTGTAAAAAGATATTATTCTACTTTAACAATTTATTATAGACCAAAGTTGTGTAGTGATCAACTCACATTGAATACTTTGTGTGTCAGTGGAAGTAGTCAAGACCTGGTAGAATCTGATGTGGATCTTTGTGGGGCAGACAGACAGTGTGAACTGTTCTGGAGACTGACATCTTTGTAACTATGAAGAAAGAACAGCTTCTGCATAGAGCTCCTTTCACAAATATATATAGATAGCTTATAAATGTACTCCTGTAAGGGCTTTCAAAGGTTAGTATTTACTGAGGTTACTGTTGTCAACCTCATCGCATGTACCTGTGAGAAGTATCTGGGCATACCTGTGAGGGACTATTTTGACTGGGCTCATTGAGTACTGGCTGGGCCATCCTATATGAGGGGAACATCATTTTTCTGGGTTTAGGTCCTTAAGCATATGAAAAAGAGCAAGTTCAGAGCACAGTCATTCATCTCTGTTTCCTGACTGAAGATGCGATGTGAGGAGCTTCTTCTTCCTACTTAGAAGGCAGAAGTGTAGGGGCTTTAAATGTCTTTCTGATGTTCTACCCTTAGCTTCCGTTGCCTTCTTCCCTACCTTGACTCTGTCTCTGTCTTCCAAGGATTTTTGTGATTACATTGGGGTTACCCAGATAATTCAGGATAATCTCACTATCTCAGTGCCATTAATTTATTTGCAACTCTGCATGTATTTTGCCATTTAATGTAGCACATTTGCATGTTGTGGGAATTACAACACCAGCATTTTGAAAGGACATTATTCTGCCTACACTCCAGCTATGCTCATGCATAATGAGAGGTGTGTTGAAAATAATGAGAAATTTCTTCGAAGGGAAAAAGAAAATCACCACTTCTTGAATAGGCTGTATAGATGTTTACAGACATAATCTCTTGTAATGCACTGGAATTCATTCATCCGATCATGGCTGTCATTCAGGATAGTCACAACAGAAGGTCACAGATATATTTTAATGTATGCTCTTTACTCAGAACTATTTACCTCTCTGAACTTGCCTTCTGTATACTCATTAATGAAAGGAATTGCTCATTTTTTTGAGGATAAGCTTCTTATTTGGAAAGATATGAAATGCTGGATTAAGCTATGTAGTACTCCCTGTATCTCTAGAAGAGGGATTAAAAAAAAAACCTACATGCCTTAAAAATGTCTTTGAAAGAGATTTCAAAGGAGAAATTCTTAACAGGTTTGAACAATGGTCATCAGAATAATTGTATCAGGTTGAAATGAGTACTTTGAAGTATAATAGGGCTGTGGTTATATAAAATTTGCTTTGTTTGCTAATCACTTTGTATTTCTAAGAAAGAAGATATCCCTAGCACTTCAAGAGGAGCATGTTCTTAGTTAAAAAGTAAAGAAAATTCTTATGTGGGAAGTTGTCTCTAATGAATAAGCACCGGTAGTTGCTTATTTCTTAATTTTTATGTTTCAATGATTAATCATGGAAGCCATGTGTTATCAACAAGTTCTTCAGTCCATTGTCTCTTTATGGCATATCACACAAGTAGTGATTTATAGACAACCCCAAACTAATATCACACAGAATATCTCTGATGTCTCCTTCATCTTATCAGTACTCTGTAGTGTTCAAGAACCTAAAATGAATTAGGAGAGATTATCAGTAACGCTGTGTTTAGATTTTTTTTTTCTCAGAGAATGGCAGGGAGGATGGTGGAATTAAATGATTCTACCTTTCTACCAAGAGATTTGTTCTTTATAGACATCACTTAATGGACAAATGCACATGCCCAGCTGCTGAGTACACTTTGCTTGGCAAGATCTCAGAGTGGAACTAACAGCAACACTGTATTTATTTACCAGATATCAGAATTTTTAGCTAAGGCTTCCAATCCCTTTTCTGTGTAGAGTTTAAATATTTTATATTTTATTTACTGGCCAATTAAGTGACTTTAGTATTAAATAGCCCCACACCCTCTCTTTCCCAGACTCTCTTACTCTCTTTCCTCCCCCATATATACTAACTAATTCATACACACACACACACACACACACACACACACACACACACATCCCAGAGGTATGCTCACTAAGTTTATTTATACTTCCTTAGTTAAATAAATAAAGCACTGGCTTAACATTCATTCTGTGTTTCTGTCTACTCATAATTTCTCAGCTCTTTTCTGTAGGTGGCAGTCACGTCTGGAAGGAGGATGTAGTCAATGATTCTAGACCAATCTGCATAAAGGGGGCTTGGAGAAGTCTAAGCCTGACCTTTCTTGGTTTTCCAATTTGTTCTGTTCTCCCTTACCAACAACATGTCAGGTTATTCAATTTGGCTTTTTGCATTGAAGATTTAAATGAGAAACATTGTTTGTGGTATAATTCTGGCTTACAGAAGTATTTTGCTTGCTGAACACTTTATACCACACACACCTAAGGAAGCAAGTAGGAGCTGTTACACACAATCCAAAGTGATTTCCCACTTATGAAAAATACCTTCTGATGTGTTAAAAAGGTGTAAATTGTTGACCAAAATCTTTTTTAAAATATTGTTTCAAGAACATGACCACTACAGTCAGGCAGTTCCCTACACTCCTGATTTATTCTTTATTTTGTGAGCCAAGCAATGGCATTCCGGAGCTTAGAGGGGGTTTGAAGTCTGGTGATAGGTAAACACTACTTAAGTAGGATATCATCACACGTGCTGAGACAATTCCCCATGATGTCTTCACTTCACAAACAACACTGTATAGAAGGATTGTGCTCATATAAAAGCCAACTAATTTTCATCTCCAGGAGCTTCCTCTGCTCCCAACTGCTGGCAAATGGTTTCATTAATCTAACATAGTTAATCATGCCAAAGCCAGTCAGAGGTAGGCTTTCTTCTTCCTGGGCTTCAAGGAGGTCATTTTCTATGATCACTTTGCACATAGGAATGTAATCCATCACTTTTCTTAAAATTTCAGCCCAAGAATAGTTAAAAAAAAAAAGAATAGGACTGTTAGAAATCATGCATGTCTTCTCCCTTAAAATGGATGGATGGGAAGAACACAGGAAGAAGAAATAATCCAAGCAAAAGGAACTGGTGTTTATTACGCAATTACTGGCACATTCAGCCATAAGAATTTTAAAGACCCTTGAGAGTGCTGGGAGACCTGTGCAGTATCTATGGGACTGCTTGCAGAAAGGAAAAAGGAACTGCACTTCAGAGGGGCTAGAGACTGCACTAGGGGCTGGTGGCAGGATATTAACAATAAAATGGATTGTTGGTGGTTGCATTATTTTAGACTTTGGGCTAGTGGAGAAGCAGTAAATAAAAAGTTATGCTTGCATACTCTGATCATACCAGGGGATGGTTAGACTCTCAAGTTTAGGTAGGCTAACAGGGAGAGGGAGGGAGGGAGGACAAGATAGATAGATAGATAGATAGATAGATAGATAGATAGATAGATACATACATACATACATACATATATAGATAGATACATAGATAAATAGATAGATACATAGATACATAGATAGATACATGGATAGATGATAGATAGATAGATAGATAGATAGATAGATAGATAGATAGATAGAACAAGCATACAAGGGCATCTTATTTAAAACCTGCCTCTGTAAGCCATTGGAGCTGAAAATCACCATTGGCCTGTTTTATTGCCAGGCTTATGTTGTTAATAAATCCTACTCAAATGTCACCTCTGGAGTTTTCCCTGTCTTTCACAGAGTTGGTCACTTCTCTCTAATCCCAGGGCATTTTGGGGATAGCTCATTTATACCAATTCATGCTACATAGTGTCTTCAAGTAAAATATAAACACATTTTTTAAAAATAAATCTTGCACTACTGAGACATGAACCCTTAAAATTGAGTCCTGAAAAAAAAAAGATTGAATCCTTTATGGGATAGAGGTTGCTGGTCAACTTTGAAAACACAAAGGGCCTTCTTTATCAATAGAGATACAGGAAGTCAGGTCCATGGAGATAGGAGAGATTCTAATCCTATACTTCTCTTTTCAACACATCAATAACTGATATTGCCAACTATGTGAGATCTTACTTCAGAAAAGGTTGCCACTTCCTCCCTCCAGAGAGCTAGTGGGCACTTATAGTGGTTTCAATGGAAATGCCCCCCATTAGCTCATAGATTTGAATGTTTGATCACTGGGGAGTGGCACTATTAGGAAGTATGGCCTTGTTGGGGTAGGCATGACCTTATTTGAGGAAGTGTGTCACTAAGGGGTGAAGCAGGTGTTTTGAGGTTTCTGAATCTTAAGCCAGGCTCAGTGCATGAAGCAAGGACATACTCAGCACTAGTCTGCTGCCTTGAAGTGGACACTAACCACAAGACCAACAGGAGGCCATGAGAACCACAATGTCTAGAGACCCACATGCCATCTCAGATATAAAAGTGGAGGGCGAGACTCTATAAAGCTGAGCACTTTTGCCAAAGCAATTGAAAGCAAAGAGAGTTTTCAACATGAGAGCAGATTGGTTGGTTATATACCAACTCAGTCTTTTCTCTCCAGACACTGCTACTTGGCCTGGTAGCAATGGTGTGGCAGACAATTGGCCATTGAGAGATCAATTTCAACATACAATAGACAGTTAATTTGAACATTTATGTGCAGTACAAATGAATCTGCATCCACACTATGCTTTCAACATGTGGACTTCTAGAACTGTGGAACTTTTAAGCCTTACCTGTACATCCTGAGAGGTTAATAGAACATCTGAGTTATGACTAACATCTCATGCCTGCATTTGAGTGAAGTGGGTGGATTTACTGATGCGCTAAAACCAAGAGTGGTCATTCACATTGCCCTTCTCAATAGCTAGAAATATAACTTTCCTTCTCTAAGTTTATTACTTAAAGAGTTAAGAGGTTCAGTACAGTTTAGCATCTATCACGTCTGTGATGCTGAGTACGATAAAAAGAAATCCATTTCTGCACTTATTCAAACACTGGGAATTTATTCGTTGTTTATTGTCTATGAGCTGTGCACATCCCACCTTCAAAGACCTTATGTACTCAAAAGGAAGAGGAAATGAACAACAACTATCATATGTAGTAGAAAGGGAGTACTGCCATAAGAAAAGTGATGAAGTCCAGATTGGATCAAATGCACTGGCCATTACCAAGATAAGGGGAAAGAAGGGAGCTCTTGTGGTACCTAGATGATTATTCCAGCAACCCTAGTCAATGAATGTATAAGCTTCCTTCCACAGGTTGGACTGAATAGTCTTGTGGACTATCCAGATGCAGATATGGTTAGAGGATAGTGGTGGAGATACAGGGTGAAGAAGTTTCTGTCTGCTCATCTGATGAATGGGGTTATAACACAATTAAAAGCTCTGGAAAAGTTCTTTGACTGAGATGCCATCTATTGAAGTTTCTGTTGTTTCAAACACAGGACTGAGACATTTCACCTAAGAAATCTAAAAGATCTAGAACATCCCTTTGGGGTTAAGAAATATATCTGTCTTTAAAAGCCTTGACTTTCGATATATTGAAAATGTTTCTTGGATAGTTATTAAATTTCTACAAACCTCAATTCGGTACTGATAGAAACATCAAGGTTAACCAAGAAGTTATAGTATTAGAAGCATACTTCATAAGCATAAACTCAAGCCCATATGTCCAGATTCAAATGTGTATAGGTGTGCTTTTTCTGGGTTCCACATAGATAGACATTCAAGTTAGCTCCAAATAAAAAGCACAGTGACTTTCTCTCATGTATAATAACCGTGAACCCCACTGACTCTCTTGGATGCTTTGTTGCTGTAGCTGTCTATCAACCCATGGCAGACTCATGTCTGATTAGTAGTTGTATCCTCTAGGTCAAGCTGGGGCTTTTTTAATCAGTGAAGGAATATTTATTCCTGTAGCTTCAGCTGTAACTTTCAAAGAAGGTACAGATTGGCTGGCCTTTCCCTGTATCTGATGCTCTCTAATTCATTGCTCACTAAAAATTCAGAAAGTGTGGCCCCAGAATGCCTAAGGACTAATGAAAAGGATGAGGTACACTGAGGTTCTCATACACATTGCTTGCCTTTCGTGATTTGTCTCCGGGTTGGTACCTCACTGCACCCCAGGGAGCTGCTATTAATTCTGCCTTGCTCATATCAGGAAGGAAAACAATCAGGCGGAAGGTATTTTTCTAGCTTTTTCTCAAAAGATAGAAAAAGCTGTGGAATATGCTCAGTGAGAAAAGTGGTGGTGGTCGTGGTGGTGGTGGGGAATTGCATCAGAGATACAGGTCTGTGGGCAGGGTCAGCACAAGTACTGGAAATGACTCTGACATGAGTTTATTTTAACTGCCAAGCTCTCAGGTTTGAAGAGACCCTTTCTTTGTATTTCACGACAGCGCTAGTTTAATCTGCTTGCTTTTTAGTACCAAGCGGCTGAGAAAGATGAATTATCTTTGGGCAAGAAGTCATAAAGCCGGTATTTCTACTGCAATGGTTCATATAGCAGAGTTGTAAAAATAGCATAGCAGTTAAATGTACCCAAATGTCATTGCTAATCTGTCTCAAAGTCAAAACTACCTATTCATTCTTTACAAGTCAAGAGATAAAAACCCAGGACTGTGTCTTTAGAATAAAAATTCTTATAAATCTCGTGTGATGGTGTCACTATCTCTCCTTTTACTTTGAGATAACGGAAGCAGTAGGATTTCTTCCGTTCAGTGTGCTATTTTATTATAATTTTCCCACATGGAAGACCTTTTTTAAAAACCACTGTTAACTTTCTTTATCTTTCAATTATAGCAGCAATGTTTAAAAAAATTTCCCAAATGTTCCACATTATTGGTCATTAGAGAAATACAAATTAAAAAGTGCAATAAAACATTACTGTATACCTTTCCGGATGGTAAAATTAGAAAAAAATGATAACACCACATGCTGGGTCAAATAGAAGTGAGACTACTCATCTACTGGTGATGGGAATGGGTAGTGGTACAGCCAGACCCTCTGGGAATTAATTTTACAGTTCTAAATCTACATAGGCACTGATTGTACAACCAAGAAACAGGAGTTTTAAGCATTTATCCTAGAGGAGTGAATATTTTTGGTGATACAAAGAAAACACAGGAATGTTTATCATAGCTTTTGTTGTTCAGTTTTAAAAGCTGAAAACCACACAAATTTTCTTCACTTAAACAAACTCATATATCCATATCATGGACTAATAACACACAAAACTAAATAAAAGCAAGCAAGCAAGCAAGCAAGCAAGCAAGCAAGCAAGCAAGCAAGACTATTACAGGTCAAATACTGTGTGATCCTATCTTATGTTTCTGCAGATAATATATACAAATGGAGAACAAATTAGTAATTCCTGGCTGATGGGGGAGGGCTAGCTAGGATCAATGTGATCTCAGAGGAGTAGTTTAGAGAATTATTTAGTGGTGAGCAGACTGATCCATATTCTGATATGTTTGTGGTTACATAAACATGTGTATAAGATCCTTCTGTCTGTTTCTCTTTCTGTCCCCTTCTGCACACACTGTGTGTGCATATGTGTGTGTGTGTGTGTGTGTGTGTGTGTGCATGCGCAACACATATAAGTTAATGTAAATTTTAAAATGCAGTACTTTCTTTAGCCTAGATAATAACAATGTCAATATCCTGGATTTGACATTATGTTAAGTCATAGAAAATGTCACCATCAGGAAAGCTGTATGTAGTGTTCAAAGGATGCTATATGCTTCTGAAATTTTCTTCATATTTATAATCATTTAAGAATATGTTCACTTTCCCTTCAAGGCTCTATATAACAATTGTGACATTTAACCATAGGATTTGTGGACAAGCAGAAAGATAGGAATTGAGCAAGAAGTCACGCTCTCTGTCCTTTTTTCTACATATGTTTTGAAGAAGATAAGAAAACCAGAGTTTGTTCAGAAGCTTCCAGAGTGCTCTGGTATCTACCAGAGGGAGTTGCCAGCTTCCTCCTCTCACTGAAAACCCACAACAAATGTAGACCTAATGTCTTCTTTCTCAGCTTCCATTCCTTTGTGAAAATCTACAGCTAGAAGTCATTCTTTACATCACAACTAATGTCATCTTTGAACTTCAAAACTGTCCCATGTTAGTGTCAATTTAACACATTTGGTGGCTTCCTTCTGCTGTCAGCCTGAAGAGGTGAACCCTTCATATGGCCACCGAACTCTGCCTTCTCCTCCATCTGCCCCTGGAAAGTGTTCTTCCCATTCCTTGTTTGACCACAGGCACCTTGTCCTTGATACTGTCTCCTTACCTTATGGCCTAGAACATGGTGCCCTTTTTGCTGGACCCTGTTCCCTTTCAACTCATATTCTACTGTTACATCACAGTTCCATGCTTGATTTTTAGAAGAATCTTCCCTAATTCATTTCAGTCAGAACATTTTTACAAATGTTCCAATAGAACCATGTTAATTTCGAGTTTGGACTGCCTCTGGGGACAGTGTTCTCGGGGAGGCGTGACTTTTGTCTCCTTTCAGGAGGTTAAAGAGGGGGTGAAGGGTGCTTGTGGGAAGGGGGAGTCAGGGCTGAAGCCAATTGATCTCACCCAGAAATCTCTGGAGGGAGGCAAGAGTTAATTTTTGAGGGATGGAAAGGGTGAGGTTGAGGGGACATATTGACGTAAGGGAAAGCTCTGTTTTTAAAAATGCAATGGGAGGAATAAGTTGGATTTTGTGAGGGGCTATTTTGAATCCTAGGGCAGATAGGGAGGGTATTGGCTGGTCCTTAAGTTGGGAGGGGGAGGTGGAAGAGTCTCCCCAAACTAAAATATCATCCATGTAATGGTATGTATTGAGTCCTTTGTCTAAATAGGGTTTCAATGCAGTGGCTACAGCCTCGTGACAAATGGTTGGACTGTTAGCCATTCCCTGCGGGAGAGCAGTCCATTCATATTGTGAGGCTGGGCCATAGTTGTTAATGGGGGTGGGGGGTGTTACGAAGAATGCAAAGCATTCACAGTCTCGGAGTGAAGAGGGATGGGGGAAAAAAACCACTCTTTTTTGTCTATTGCTAACTGGGGAACATTGGCAGGGATGGCTGAGATGTGGGGTAGCCCTCTTTGTGGGGAGCCCCAGACTCACATGGCTTTGTTAATTGCCCTCAGATCTTGTATTTATCTCCATCCCCTTGAGCTCCTTTTTATAGCAAACACAAGGGTATTCTATGGACTGACTTGCGTTTTGCTGGGGGAGAAATGCTGCTTTTATGTTAATGAATCTGAGCTGGTAGAATAAGATATGAAAATTCTCAAAGAACTCTGGGGGAACCTCTGGGCATGCTATACTCCTAACACCCCTACCCCTTGGTACTCTAACCCCTTGGTAGGCTAGGTTCTTCTCCTCCTTGGCCCCATTTTAGCCATTGGGGCCTTGCTTCTCTTGGCACCCTGTCTCATTCAGTTTCTAAAACAGCAGATGAGTATCATTGCAAAAATCACTACCAATCAGGTCTTGGTTCAGTATCAAGGTGTTCCTGACCTAGGAGACAGTTATTCTGGTGACACCTCTCCTTTATAAAAAGAAAAGGGGGATTTGTGGGGCAGTGAGTTACACATAGACAGCCTGGTCTCCAGTTGAACATAGGTCTTGAACCCCGAGAGACTCAATGGGTGGTGATTTCCACCTACGTGGGATGGAAGGTGTTCAGACCCCTGGCTCCTGTTGAAGTTACCGATCCCACAGTTCCCACAGGAGAGGTGTGTGTCTATCAGTCATGTAGAAACAACACCAAGCCTTCCCACATGCAAATAAGGTTTCCCCCAAACTCTCAGTCCAAGCCAATGAGAGGTACCTGCTGTCGAACCCTGAATCACCCCAAAACTGTAATAAATCCTATCCAGGGAATTAAAAGTGTAGGAGAACTACTCTGTCATCTAAGTCTTTTGTTCCAACACTTGGGAAGAGATCTTCTCTCCCAAAGAGCCACTTGAGGTCCTGCCACACTCCTCACTGGATAGTCCGCTTCTCATTGGCTCAGCCTGACCTGACTCAGTGCAGAGCAGCTTGGAGTTACCAAGGGACCTGGAAGGCAAGGTAGAGACTTCCTCTCCCTGCCTGCACTCGCTTCCCTTCGCTCGAACCCTCGCACCAGGCCTAGCCAGAGATCTCTGTGGAAAACCTCTGGTACCCAGGCCCACACTTTTCATTTGTGTTCAAGCCTTCATAGATGTTCCAGAAGTCTCTAAATTTATGTAGGAAACTGTTGGGAATTTCTGTGCCCCAAAATGCTAGAGATTGATACAATTTAATTAACCTCTTTAACGATATTGATTATCCAGTATGCGTTGGATTTCAACTAGGAGCTAGAAGACCAAAGATGGAAAAAAAATTGTTTGCAGTGAAAGATCTTGAGTTCAGTGAGTTAGAGATACATGCGTTTATTCTTAGGAAAGAAACTGTGAAAATGGAGCAGGAGCAAAGTATGATGGGAGCATAAGAGCCAGTGGAATCCTTCTCACAGTGGGGCTCATAGAACTGAGGTAGGAGATAACTAACTTAGATATAAGGGCTTTGCAGCTGGTCCTCCTGCATCCATCTGTCTCACTCACAATATGTGACAGAGATATAATTGGGTGAGACTGATCCAGTCCTCACTTGGATGGAGTGTTATCCTACTAAACTGTTAGTAGCAAGCTAGCTAAGAAGCATTTGTCTCTCTATAGTAAACCGATGAAAGAAATCTCATTGCTTATTAATTCAAGGAGTCCACATATAAGCCAATTTGTTCTTAATATTCCAATATTTCCTTGGCTACTTGCATGGTCCAATCAGAGTAGACTTATAGGCTTTTGCTCGTTAGTTATGGGCCCATGCTTTATTTGTTTATTTGTTTGTTTATTTGTCTATTTATTTGTCTTTCACTGGTCATGAGTTAAGAAGCATATGGCTCTGATTTGTGATGAGAGATCTACCTTATAACTCCAACAAGGGCCTGCAGTAGGATGAGACAGAAGGGTCAGAAAAGGGAGAGATAGATGCCATCATTAAGACATTTGACCAGCTGTGCTGAAGACTGCTCCTTCTCTAAATGCTCTATATAAGACCCCAAATAGTTCTTTACCATTAAAGATAGGTTGTTTTTTTCAGTTTCAATTAATATATGATTTGAAAGCATCTTGAATGTAGAAAGGGTTTTAAAATGAGAAACATATCAATAGCTAGAAGATCAAGGGAGAAATATTTCTCAAGTAATAGAAAAGGCTTGGCCAGAGTTATTTAAAAACTGTTTCTCTCTTCCTCTCTCTCTTCCTCTCTCTCTCTCTTCCCCTCTCTCTCTCTCCCTCTCCTTCCCTGACCCACTCTGTGTCTTCTGTAAGATGTGTTTAAAGAAGTTTTTAAATGTGGGGCAGCTGCACTGGAAGACATCCTATTCTTATACCTGATTTCTAACTGTTAAAGACTAGACAAAGAAAAGACCTTGCTTCCAGCTGAAGAAGCTAATGAAAAGTGGGACTCAGAAAACTAAATATACTGAATACCCAATTGTCACATTTGCAGAAAATGTTGCTAATGATGTTTGTTTCCATGATTTAAAAAAATAATTATCATTGAAAACAGATAAAAGATTTTTAAAATGAAATTTACAATAAAGTACCCATTTCAAAAACCTATTTTATTTATATTCACTATGTACATTGTTAGTGTAACTAGGATGTATCTAAAGGTTTTTCAATTTTAAAGCCACAATGATCACTGTTGAAGGAAAGACAAGTGCTTAATTATTCTCCAGTTAGAGCTTGTAACTCTCTTGTGTGTTTTCTTAGTTTGCTGATATTTTTAAAAAATCAGAGAAAATGTAAATGGGAAATCTTACAACCATATTAGATGCATATATTTCTAAAGGCTAATTTATGTATGATTTATAAATTATTCTAACAAGTCACAGTTCCTGCTTTAAAGATGCCTAAAATCTTACCAAGAATATAGGATGTGAGCATGTTCAAATATATCTTAACTGAAAGTAGTATATATCGTGCTTGGGGCATCTTGGAAATTGTTTTTCTATAGATGAAATGGTAAGAAGGAAAATGTGGAAATAGGACATTCAATTTCCAGATGCAGCAGCTCTTACACCTGGATAAAAGGAAGGTCCTGAAAGAGCAAAGATGCCATATGAATGATTTTATAAAGGGCAGTGCTAGAGAATGCATACAGGAACTCTGGGTCTTCTCCATCTGGACATTAACTTCCAATGTCAACCCAAAAGCCACAGGATTTTAAAGGCTAATTTCAGAGGGCCTGTTCAGGTCTTCTCTACTGGTTCACTTCTTGATGCAGTATGCATCTTCACTGGAATTCACAAATGCTCTCAGAATGCAAGATGTGTGTGGAAATGGGCTGGGCCCAGGGGTCAGATATTTCAGACAGCATGAATGCTTGCTTTGCAACCAGGATAACCTGGAGTTGATTCCCAGCATCCTTGGGCTTGCTGGTCAGTCAGCATAGTCTGAGCAAGTTAAGGTCAAAATAAAAGTAGGTGGTGCCTGAGGAATGACACCCAAGGTGGTCCCCAGACCTCCACATTCAGCATGTGGACCTGCATGTGTTCACACACAGGTATCGGGAATAAATACAAACTGCATGTGGGCATCATCCAGAAAAATGTGTCCTACTTTTATCTTAAGCTATCTACTATAGTTTGTACATTTATGTCATCCAAAACTTATGTAAATGTTTAATTGCTGTTGCAAGAGTATGTAGAGATCAAGGGTCATTAAGAGGTAATTAGGCCACCAGTGCTCTACCATCACTGGTGAGATCAAAGACATTATCCAGTGTGGGGGGAGAGGAGGTGACCTATCTCCCACTCGTGCTTGTCTTCACTCATTGATACTGAATTTCTCAGTCTCTAGTACAGCAATCTAATCATTCTGTACTCATATGTTCTCATTTTCCATTATTCTATCATAGCAACAAAAGTAGACCAAGAAATCATCTTTGAAATTCTTATGAAAATTAGGAATGTGACTTAATAGAAAAGGGGAACAAGGTTTAGGTCACTTCTCATCCCAGTCTGCGGTGTCCATATCAACTCAGGTATTTGTGTATTTGTATATTTGTGTATTCACTTAAACCATTGTAGCTGCAAGACAAACTAAAAGAATGACCAACATCAAATCTCAGCTCATGCTTTTTGGTGAATGTTTTGCTTTTGTGATGAAATTTTGGAACAGCTGTGAAATCAATAATATTTCTACACAAAGAAAAATGAGGGTAAAACAAATGCAATCAAACTGATTGGAGTAGCAAGGAAAATGAGTATCCAGTAATTATAAAAACTAGATTAAGCTGGTATTTGTATTTGTGCATATGCATCCATGTATGTATATGTGTGAAGAAATGGGAGAGAAAGAGACATAAACAAAGTTGTTATCTTCATACCTAGCATATTCTGAGAATTTCATTTTTATCCATTTATGGAAAAACCATTTCCCTTCAGATTTAATAGTCAATGCATTTTAAAAAGCTAAAAGATTATTAAGCAGCTTGCTTATTTAATCAAAGTCTATTAACATTCTAAAAAAAGTTAAGATGTGATGAAATCAGATTTATTTTTATACTTATTAATAATTCTCCTGCTGACACAAGATTATTTGGCAGCATTCAAATCCATGAATTATTTTTTGCATTGTAAATGATTATTTTGGTATATTTAGAACAAAGAGGAAAAAGCTGTCTAATTATACCTGATTTAGGAAAAATTAATGACAGATAAATGAAGTTTAATTTTTTAAATGATCTACCTCAATACTCAGCTATACCATTCAGGAATATACCAAAAGGACACTGCATCCTACAACTACACTTGCTGAACTATGTTCATTGTGTTTTTTATTCATAATAGCCAGAAACTAGAAGCAACTTAGATGTACCTCAGTAGAAGAATAGATAAAGAAAATGTAGTAATGTACACAATGAAGTATTACACAACTGTTTTTCAAAATGGCATAATGAAATTCGTAGTCAGATGGATGGAACTAGAAAAAATAATCTTGAGTGGGGTAACCCAGACCCAGAAAGACAAATATGGTATGTACTCACTTAGAAGTAGATACGAGCTGTTAAGTAAATGATAATCAAGCTACAGTCCATATACACAGAGAAGTTAGGTAAAGAGAAGGGTTCTACAGAGACACATAGATCTCCTTTGGAAGAGGACGTAGAATAGATTCCGCTAGTGCACAGAAAGTATCAGGTGTGGGAGATGGATAGATGGGGAGAGGATGGAGAGAGTGACTGGAACTGGGAGCATTTGGATGGGGGTTGTGGGAACCTAGTGGGATGGAAACTTCCTGCAATCCATGAAGGTGAATCTCCTGAGATCTCCTAGTAATGGGAGATACAGAGTCTGAACTGGCCATTTGTAGCTAGAAAAGGCTTCCAGTCAAGGGACTGTTGAGATTTTAGCTAAAGAGGTCCCTAAATAACCCAGGCTGATGCTAGAACAACAGGTTGCTCTCTGAAGACTGACAGCTGGACCCATTGCCAAGGACAACATCCATACAGCTTATTGAAAATGGAGAAGTCAAGCTGGTGCTGTCTTGGAGCCTTTACCCCATGTTCTAGCTTCTTTGATGTGGGAAGGCAGCCTGCAGGGTACAGAAAGAGAAACCCAGACATCAGCAGAGCCACAAAAACCTTCTACCTACAATGTGTCCAGCCTGCAAGATATGCTGAGGCATTGGTGATGCAGAACTCGTGGGAGTGATCAATGTCTGGTTTAATTTGAGGCCCACCCACAAAAGAGAGCTCATGCCCTCAGATACCTAGATGTCCAGTAACTGGAAACTGGATAGCTCAGAGACCTAGGGTACAACCAAACACAACTGAAATAAAAATCAATGAAATAATTCATAAAGATATTCTGCTATACTTGTACATCTGTGCTGTGTCTAGTCATCATCAGAGAGGTTTCCTCTTGGAGAAGATGGTAGCATGCAGAGACCCACAACCAGACATCATGCAGAGAGTTCAAATTGAAGGTTTCCATTGGTACCCTTCTCTCAGGATTCAAGGAACCCTAGGAAGTTGGGAGGAAAGACTGCAGAAATCAGAGTGGTCAATGACATGAGAACTGGCCCAGTGCATCAATCAAGCAGGGCTTGTATGGGTTCAGTGAGTTGGAAAAGACGCAAAGAGCCTACATGGGTTTGCACAAGGTTCTCTGAGTACCTCTTATGGATATTCGTTTGGTAATTTTTGTGGGACTCCTAACAGTGAAAGCAAGTATATTTCTGAATCTTTGGGCCGTTTTTGAAACTTTCTTTTTTCTATTGGGTTGCCTTGTCCAATCTTGATACGGGTGTTTTCTTATTGACTAGATAAAGGCCTTGACTTTCATATATATTTTTTTTTTTTTGGCTGTTGGCACTTGGAGACTTGCTCTATTTTGAAGAAGTAGATCTGGAGGATGGAGGGTGTGGGGAAGAGCTAGGAGGAGTGGAGGGAGGGGAAACTGTGGATGGGATGTATTGTGTGAGAGAAGAATATATTTTCAACAAAAAAGTAAAATTAAAAAAGAAAAGGGAAACCTGTTGTGTAGTATACAGATTTCTAAGAAATTAAACTCAAAGTGGGCTATATGCAGAAATTTGAGAGGACCCTTCATTACCTGGACACTGGTCAGAGTTGTGTACTGGTAAGCCTTGACCACCAGGTAATTAGCTTCCAAGTCTATGAGTCCAAGGATCATATACTTCCACCATCTTCGTCGTAAAATTGCCAGGAGGTTTTCTTCTCCTATACAAAGAAAAAAATGGCTGAAGTTCTTGACATATAACATATTACATAGTTAGATCTCTAAAATATTGTTGCATTATGTACCTACACATGCATTTTTTTACCACATACTTACCCAATAATTTAGTGGGTTCATCTATCAAAGAACCCACATTTATGCATTACTTAGGAAATAGTCTTTATGGTCACTTTTAGTGCTCCAAATTAGCTTCTACGCCAGATACACTGGATAGATCATTGCTTACCATGGGATATATTTTTTTACAGATATATGAAAGAATAATTTAATTGTTTCATTAGAAAAGTGAAAAAATGAATGCAAAAGGTTGCATTGCACAAAAAACTCAAAGCATGATGAATTTCAAAAGTCTGCTAAAACACAGACAAAAAAGAGCAGATATTGGAATAGCTTTGTGTGTGGCAGTAGGTCTGTACTAAGGCTCCAAGATGGCATCCAGAAGATTCTTTTGCTTGACTATCTATGTGTAATCTAGAGATGTGTGAGTGATGTAGATAGAAAGCTTTAGGATGGAGAAGACCACCACCTGACCCTTGTCTCTGTGCTGCCAACAATTGCATCACCTTGTCTTATATTCAGAGCACCTGAGCAGACTTTAGATATCTTCATTCTTATTGTCATATCTATTCCAGATTGAAATAAATCTTATTCATCAAAGTAGCCTGGTTATGATTACACACAGTTCTTTGAGTCCATCTCAGAAGTCTTCACAAACAATGTTGAATATTCAGATCAATATTCAGAATATTCAGACGCCCCGAGTGAATAATAATGATATATGTGAAATAACTTATTATATATAATAAATTATTTCAAAATATAGATGTTTAAAACAAGAAACCTTTTATTGTGCTATAGTTTTAAGGGGGTAAGAATCTAGATGCAACTTAGCCAGGCAAACTCTTAGCTAGGGTGAGGTCTCATCTGAATGGCTGAAGAGGAGGGGGCTTCTTAACAAGGGAGCTCCCTCCTTTGGCTGTTGGAAGCTTCCCCACAGGGGACTTTTCAGGGTGCTGTCTCAAAGCCACAGTGGTGAGCTTTCTTCCATAAATGGAAAGGGAGATTATGTTTCATATAACCTCACCCCCAAAGTGGCATTTCTACCCTATTCAATTCACTAGAAACCTAAGTCTAGCCTCACCTAAGGAGGATGAACTTATTAAGTATGTAAATACCAGGTTCCAGGAGCATTGGAGACTCTATTTGAGGTTGCCTGCCACTGGCTTAATCTGTTACTGATGCCTATCTTCCTTTGAGACAGACACGGACATTTGAAGACCTCATTTTTTTTTTTTTTATGAGTGGTCTTTCCAAATTCATATAGACTCTGAACACTAAGCTTTCAGGTTATCAGAGGCTGCAAGAGTATAATATATATGTATATGTATAATATATATGCATATATATATATATATATATATATATATATATATATGAAAGGTACCTTGATCTTTGCCACACTTCTAACAGTGGAAGCTTTTATCATGCTAAAACTCTGTCTTAATGAGCCATATATTTTAACTTATTGCCTCAATTCATTTAATTTTTATTATCCATCTATCTATCTATCTATCTATCTATCTATCTATCTATCTATCTATCTATCAATCTATTTGCCTACCCCTGTTCCCAACCATCCAATATACAGTTGCTTCTCTTTAGTTCTTTCAGGGCACTGAGACTTCCTAGAAATTGCTTCTTTGGGAATGGGTGGGTAGGGAAGTGGGGGGAAGGGTATGGGGGACTTTTAGGATAGCATTGGAAATGTAATTGAGGAAAATACATAATAAAAAAAATTTTAAAAAAAGAAATTGCTTCTTCACTGTATTGAGGGTTTGGTGGTGGTAGCATTAAACCCTCACTCACATATATATCTATCATACTTAACCTACTGATATATAGTCAGTTAAATGTTTTGAAATGATTGAAACAAAAAACAGAGAAAAGTGTGAAGTGCTAGCTATCTGAAGATGTCAAGAGGCTGCTGTGGAATGTGAATTACTCTACTGATTTTGCAATTGAGTCTACAGTCAGAGGATGTGATCCCAGGGTTGGTCCTCATAGCAGTAATCTGTCCAATGCCCTTGCACAGCACTTCCAGCTTCTTGTCTACACATTGTATAAACCCACATTTACGTCAAGATTGATTTTGTAACCAGTGACTCTCCATTGACTGAATAGGCCTATCATCTGTGGAGCTTAAAAAACAAAAAACAAAACCAAAAATCCAACATCTTAGAAAATTTAATTGGTGTTTGGCAAGCAAGGGGTGGTCACTATACTAATATTAAACTCTGGCACTTACAGTTTATTAATGGCCATTCCTAGAGTAACTAGTGCTAAGAATGTCAAAAACATACAGCTGGAGCATGGAAAAGTTTCTTTGGATCAGAGAATGGTCATTCTCTGTTGTCTGATTCTTTTTAAGTGCTGCTCCCTCTTCTTGGGTACTTGTGGTAGTTTGAATGAGATTGGTCCCCATAAGCTCATATATTTACATGCCAGCTGATGAGATATTGGGAATAATTAGATGTGGCTTTGCTGGAGGATGTATGTCACTATGGTTGGGCATTGAGGCTTTAGAAGCCCATATCAGGCCCAATGTCTTTCTCTTTTACTCTGCTACCTGTGGATCATGATATTAAGAAGTTCTTAGTTACTGCCCAAGACCATGCCTGCCTGCAAGCTGCTATGCCATTTGTTATAATTATAATGATGAAAATCAATTAATCCTTTGAAACTGTAAGAAAACATCCAATTAAATACTTCCTTTGATAAGAGTTGCTTTAGTCACAGTGCCTCTATTTAGCAATAGAACAGTGAGTAGGATAGAAGTTGTATTAGGGAGTAGTTTATTGCTGTGACAAACCTGACCATATTGCTTGTTGGTAGAATGTGGACTTTGGATCTTTGGATTATAAGCAGCCTTAGTTGGCCATACAAGTAGGAACATGAGCAGTGGTGTGGAGGACAACATGGGGACACAGATCAAGATGTTTCAGAGAGGAAAAATATTAGTAAGTGGCCAAGAGACTGTTTTTATGATATTTTGGCAAAGAATGTGGCCTCTTTCTGCCCTTGTCCTAAAAAGTTGCCAGAGGCTAAGTTGAAGAATGTTGAATTAGTGGTGTTGGAAACGGAGATTTCAAGGCATCCTAGTATTGACTGTGCATGTGGCTATTAGTGATCACTCTTATGAATATCTATAATGGAAAACAAACAAAAAACAAACAAAATTAAGCAGGGCAAAAAGAAATACAAAATGCAAGTTTGAAGGGAAAAGGAACACCAGAAAATATAATCTTGGGAAGCAAGTCCAGTGCACAAGAAGACAAAAAGTTTAAAGAAATTGTTGCATTCAAAGTGAAACAAAGAGAGTGGACAAGACCCCACCCAGCTAAGCTTTCAACTTGTGAACAGGAATTAAAGGAAAGCTTAAGCAGCCATACAACCATCAACAACAGAAAGCTGATGCAAATGTAATTTAACAGCAGAAATTGGCAACTTTGGCCAGATAATTCTGGCTTTAGAGTCAAAAGATACAAAAGAAGTAGAGGGCCTATAGAATCTTCCTCTTCAGTTAAAAAATAAAAGCTGCTGAGGCCAAGCATGTGGCAGAGGAGCCATTGCATGGAAGCAGAGAGAGACCATTGCCTAAAGCTCTGAAGGTAAAGCCTGGATTGATTATATTTGAGACCCCAAGCTATTGGAAATGCCAGAGTTGTGGGATAACTGTCAAGGAAAGCTGCAGACAAGGTGGCGTACCATCCTAAGAGGAAGAAGTGTGTTGGTCTCAACAAAGCTAAAAGGAGTTGGAGATCCTAAGAGTGCTTTTGACATGGACATGGAAATGCAGAGTTTGAAGTTTTCCCCACTGCTTTTTGGTTTTGATTTGGTTCAGTATTTCTTCATTATGCTTTCTTTCCTCCACTTTGGAATGGTAATGTATATCCTATGCCATTGCATTTTGGAAGTATGTAATTTGCTTTTTATTTTATTGGGATACAGTTAAGAAATTGCCTTGAGTCTCAGAAGAGACTTTGGGCTTTTGAAACTGTCTTAGGACTAGAAGACCATGGTGACTTCTGAAGTTGATTTAAATGCATTTTCCAATATTTTAGGCTATAAACCTATAGGGGGCTGGAATGCAGTGGTTTGAATGAGACTGGTCCCATTGGCTAATATATTTGCATGTTAGTGAAGGATTAGGAGATGTGGCCTTGTTGGAGAATATATGTCATTATATAGAGAAAGGGGATTTATTAGAATGACTTAACAGGCTGTGGTCAGGATAACACAGCAATGGCTGACCCTGAATGAAAGGTCCAGGAATCCAGTAGTTGTTTAATCTACAGGGCTGGTTGTCTCAGCTGGTCTTTAGTGGTTTCAAATGTCCATACTAGCCTGATATGCTTGACTTCTCTCTCCCAGCCCCCAACCCCTTTGCCTGTGCTGTACATTAGGGTGCAAAGCTCTCAGCTACTGCCCTAGCACCACATTGCATGGACTAAACCTCTGTTTTGGTTAAAACCCAAATGAATAATAACACCTGTGATAAAAATTTTCATAATTAATAATTAATAAACATTCAAAGCAGAAAGATACACCTCTAATCTGGATATTTGAGGTCGCAAAATAAACCTTTAATTCAAGTCTCTTGAGGCAGAAAGGCCTAACTTTAATCTGAACTACACCTCCTACTGGCAGCGCATATGAAGAACCTGAAAAAAGGAAGCTCTCTCTCCTCTTCCCTCTCCCTCTCCCTCTCCCTCTCCCTCTCCCTCTCCCTCTCCCTCTCCCTCTCCCTCTCCCTCTCCCTCTCCCTCTCCCTCTCCCTCTCCCTCTCCCTCTCCCTCTCCCTCTCCCTCTCCCTCTCCCTCTCCCTCTCCCTCTCCCTCTCCCTCTCCCTCTCCCTCTCCCTCTCCCTCTCCCTCTCCCCCCACCTCTCTGCCTGCTTGCTCTCATTCTCACTATCAAGTGCTTTCTTTCACTGGCATTACAGCTACCCCTTTCAGGATTCCAGCATGTACTAAAGACCAGCTGAGACAACCAGCCTTGTAGATTAAACAACTACTGGATTCCTGGATCTCCCATTCAGAGACAGCCATTGCTGTCTTAGCTTGACCACAGCCTGTAAGTCGTTCTAATAAATCCTCTTTATCTATATAGATAGATTCATCATAGAAGTATTATATAAAGTATTACTCTACAGAACCCTAACTAATACACCCTCTGATACTATAAGCAAGTCTCCAAATCAATAGTTTCTTTTATAAGAGTTGCCTGGGTCACAGTGCCTCTTCAGAACAATAGATCACTAAGTACTGTTCCTCCAGTCTCCAATGACCCAGAAAATACTTCTTTTTTTAAAAATAATTTTTTATTAGATATTTTCTTCATTTACATTTCAAATGCTATTCCGAAAGTCCTCTATACACTCCCCCTGCCCTGCTCCCCAAACCACCCACTCCTGCTTCCTGGCCCAGGCATTTCCCTGTACTGTGGCATATAATCTTTGCAAGACCAAGGGCCTCTCCTCCCAATGATGGCTGACTAGGCCATCTTCTGCTGCATTCTGCTACTCACTGGGTTGGGACTCCCTGATATGTGCTCTGTTCATAACTGCTCCAGCCACATACAGAACTTATCTTTACTTATCTTTATTACTCATTAGGTTTTCAGTGTGTACAAATTGATGTTATCTTGGTCTTTATCTCCAGCCCCCAACATTCCTTGACAAGTAGTCAATAAATAATATATAAATAAAATTTACATTTAGTAATCCCAGAAAGGGTAAATAACACCAAAATTGAGGTGGTTAAAATATATCTATTACAAATATTCTTGTTCCTTCAACAGCAATAGTTTTCTAGTTAAGAGTATGACATTGACAAAATTAATTTGGTGAGTATTTGACACATAGTACACAATAGAGGCCATAAAATTGTTAATGGTGTATTTAACCTCAAAGCAGCAATTCTAAAGTCACAGGTCATTCTCCCTGCTATTTTAAAAGATGAACAATTGCCAAATTTAGAGGCTACAAGTCACATCTCAATATCTATTACTAGAAAATAGGATTATAGTGATGTTACTTATCCCAGTAACCAATAGTACATACAAGTCATTCATTATATGGGTTCAGGTGAATGATATGTTTCCTTGCTAGTTTGCTGATAACAGTTTCAAGGAAATACACAGTATAGATGTTTCATTTGATGTTCCGCAAACATTCAGCAGACTTGATAATTACCCAAGATGGACAGAGACCGTTTTATTTTTGACGGATTAAAAAAAAAGTAAGCCTTAAAAAACAGCTCTTGAAGATTTATCTACCTGTCTTACAGTGCTGCACAATAGACCATTAAAACCTTAAAGTAATGGCTATGTATTCTTGGAGCCCCTGTGTTAAAGGTCCCTCCAAAGCTCATGAAACAGAGCCATCCATGGTAATATAATGCTCTTGTAATTGATGAATGTGAGTGCTTTAAAATCTCTGGATTTCATTGTTATGAAGTGTAAAGGGTAATGAAGCCTATGAGCATTGAGCAGAATCTTTGGAACCACATTTGGGTATTTAAATGTTTCCTATTTGTTATTGTTTTGTTATCTGCATGATTAAATACATATGAAAATGTTGGATATGACAGTATTATTACATTCTTTACCTTAATTTAAAAAACTAATGTTTTGTGGTATTTGCTTCAGATCTGTTTTTGAGAAGGTTTTACAGATGAAGTTGAAATCCACCCTCTGCCCCAGACAAATTCTATTTCAAAGCAGCAATTGCATGGGATTTTCTTGAACATTGCTGAGTTTGGAATGTTTTAAGGTTCTACATGTGAAAACTCAACAAGTGTCACAAGGGAAGGTAGTCTTATAAAACTACAGTCTTTCAATGTTTTTACTTAGCTTAAATTTAGGAAAAACAGGAGATGGCTTGGAACTGTGTTCCTAAGCATTTTCATTAGCCTTTCTTTCAACTCAAAATATCATTTACACTTGTGTAAAATTCTGAATCCATACGAGATGCAACCCAACGAATTCCCCAGACTTGGATTAAAAGTATCTCTGTCTCTGTCTCTGTCTCTGTCTCTGTATCTCTCTCTCTCTCTCTCTCTCTCTCTCTCTCTCTCTCTCTCTCTCACACACACACACACACACACACACAAAACCACACACACACCTCACTCCTTGTGACACTTGAAATATTTTTTCTGCTTAGAAAAAGTGTCTTGTGGTTTGTCCCTGAAGTTGCTATCCTCATGAAAATACCACTTATAATATGAAATCCTGCTTACTAGCTAAAATCTTTAATGGTTGGTTTACCAGGGATGAGTTGGGGGTAAATGTTTTGATTTGAAATTATCCAGAGCAATCATAATGAAACTCTGTATTAATATAAATCTGTCAATTTTCCTGGGGTGAGCATGCTGAGAAGAAAATGTATTTGTCCTTTTTAATGACAAGACTATTTTCCTTTTCTTCATCTCGTTTTGTGAAAAGTGCCCCATTTGCCTTCTGGACCTATCCTGTAATTGGCTCTGATGTCTTTCGACATTAGGCAGATGAATCTGTCAGTTTTGTGAATTTTGTTTTGAACAAAGAGCTATGTCGCAACTAATGACACACGATGCAAGGGGAAAGAGGCTAAAGCAGGCTTGCCTCTGGATGTCTGCCACGTGCTTCAAAGGACAACATGACAGGAGGTACCAGCCTGAACTCTTGAGGGCTGACCTTGAGCTCTGCCACTCGAGCATCTGTCATGGTGGACACATAGGTTAGCCCCAATGTGGGAAATTAACAGGATCAAGTGTCAGTGTGCCAGATGCCTAGCAAAGTGGCAAGCTGGCTGGACTGTTCTTCCTATGCACCCTCCCATCTACCACCTCAGATATCCACCAAGGCCATGTCTGTTAACTGTCATTTATTTTCCACTGAATACAATTGTCAGGTACGAGGCCAACAGCACCATGTGTTCTTCCTCTTGTTTGCCTGATGCTTCAAAGTCTGGGTTAAAAGCATGAAGTCAGAGACCTCTATGAAAACAGTGGCTGCCACTTACCAGACAGTGTCACCTTGGGAAACTGTGCTCATTTATAAAATGAGGCAAATAGCACTTACTTGAAATGTTTCTATAAGTGGGAGGAAGTGCATATAAAGTATACAGTTTCCAGTAAATACTGGATAAGTGATGGCTTTCCCTGTGAGGAAGATATTTTCAGATCAGAAAACTGGAGTTACAAGAAGTTAGTTTTTCCAAGGTCTGTTTCAATCTTTTTTTAAAAAAATTTATTATTATAAACATTTACTTCTCCAAGAATGGTGCTTTTTTTTTCTACAAGGAAAACACATGAAACAAGTCAGAGGTGCTTCACATTATTTTTTTCCTGAACATAAGTTCAGAAAAAGTCATGTAAGCAATGCAATAATAGTATATTTTCTCTCCCCCTCTCCTCTCTCTTTTATGTGTATTTCCAACTAAAAATATTGAGGAAAGTATTTATAGAATTAACATTTTTTTTTCTTATATCAGCCTATGGCAATAAGTACCATAACACTGAAATTATCATCTTCAAACACATTTTTCATTAAAAGAAACAATGGCCTTTGGAGAAACAGCTGCTTACAGATAGGGGTAAGGAAATGCAATACACAGGCTGAGCCTAGAATATCTTGTCACTTTGTCACACACAAAAGAAAGGGAGCATTCCAAGACTACAATGTTTTATCAAACTATTCGGGGACTAATCTGTAGGAACTTTCAGCTGGAAATGATAAAGTTTGCAAAAAATGTATGAAATTTGATAAATTCATGTTTGTTTGTTTTTTATGAATTACAAAACCACCAGGAACCACAACAACAACTATCCAAGAGATACTAACAATGTCATTTAAACCAAGTCATAATTTTAAAAATTGGTAAACAGAGTGAAAACCTCAAGTCCCCTACCCTTTTCTTCTCATGACTCTGTGGGAGTTCCACCAATGAGTAACTAACACTAGATGAGAGATTTTATGATAATATTCTATGGTTTATGATTATATTGTACCTAAGAAATAAATAAAGTAGTGATTATTAGAACATAAAAGCTTGATACGTCCTTATGAATAAGTGGAAATAAGCCCTGATGCTAGTAGTAGCGAGAAAGAAATAATAACACATCGTGTCTCTTGTTTCTTGGCAAGAACAAAACACCACCTACATGCTGCTGTATGCATCTCTAAGTCTGAACAAGTCTCTTCACTTAAGCATCACTTCAGAAGGTATGGGTTAGAGGGACATGTTAAGACATATTAAGAAGATTCAATCAGCAAAATCTAGATTGCAAGCATGTCATAACCTTTCTGCTTTGTGTTTGCTCTGTTGAATATTAAGTGTGAGCTTGTTAGAAATGCAAAACCTCACTCCTACCCAAATGGAGTGGTTGCAATATGTGTCTTTGCTCAAACCCCCAAGACTATTTAGAAGGGATTGGTCATATTAGCCAAGAGTTTTCAGCATTGCATTAGAATAAAAGTGGAATTTTTAGGTTGAGAGAACATAAGGAAAATACCAATCACCTGACACATATGGCCATTGTTTGCATCCCAATCTGAATAAACTAAAACGTATATATTTGTGAAACAACAGAAAACTTGAACCCTCACAGGTAATTGGGGGTGTATTGATTTTTTCAGTGTAATTATGACATTATTGTAATGTTTTTAACTTATTGTCTTTTAGAAATACACACTGAAACAGTTATAGATGGAATGTATGTACCCTGAAACTCTTCTCATAGGAAAAGGAGTGGTGAGGGTAATGGTAAAATTAGTTTGGGCATCAGTTGAATTTGTAGCCGTTGAAATGTTGCTGGTGGTGTTCAATATAGCGTTCCTTTCCTTTTCTATTGGTGTCAATTTTCATAATAAGAAACTTAAAAAATAAAAGTATGCCATTATGAAGAGAGGCTCTTGCCAATAGTAGACACAGGCTGGGACATAGGAGTATCAACAGTAGCTTTATCTTGATGTTTGTAGACCTCACTCTTCCTTACTGTGGCCTTGAATTGCAGAAGTTATTATACATTTTTTAACAGCTAGAAAACACAGGGCTTCGAATTGCACTCTATACATGCCCTTGTTTTAGTCTTGGAGGTCAGGAGGAATATTTGACAACTCTACTGGCACAGACTCTTAATAGCTAAGAACCTCTTGTTCATTCCCTGCCTCCGTGCGTGCGTGCGTGCGTGCATGTGTATGTGTGTGTAGCTTGCTCTTATATGATGGGAAATAGTGTCCTGTCTTGCACCTTCCTTTATAGAAAGTGCCTGTCTACATGTGGGCTACAAATATTTTTATAAGGAATTCTTTGTGCAATGAGTTTCTATAGAAAGTTACCAGAGATTCAAAATACTTCTAGAGTATGTATTGCCCTTTAAGCAGCTAGCCCTGCTATCTGGAGACAGGATGCTAGAAAGAAGCAGTTGAACAAGGTGGTACCCAGCTTGGTGATAAGAGATTCAATGGTTCAAAATGCAAATGTCTATAATGATAGAGGAAATGATATCAATAAGTAAGCTAGTATCCCAAGAAAAGTCTTTTGCATCCTGCAGAAAGCACATTGCAGGCATAGACATCCCAGGATGCAGACAGTACAATGATGTTACAAGATATATTACAAGCCCTGATCATACATGCAGGCACAAATGCAGGAGTTAACAATGATGAAATATTTTGGCAGCAAGAACAACAACAACAAAAAAAGCAAGACAATTTAAACTTATTCATAATATTAAAGAACCCGTCGCCTATAAAATTGTTTAAATTTTTGTACACTTCATTACATCATATTTTTGTCATTTTTCTTCTCCCCAGTTTTGTCTAGTCTGCTCTTTAAATTTGGGTGCTATTACAACTTCCAATTTCTGGGCTCCATCTCAGACATGTCTGGGCTGGGACTCAAGAGCATGGAATACTTTGGAAAGACTCTTGGAGACTATGAGGTTACTTGTGTTTGATTACATTTTGGCAGTATGGTTTAAACTAATAAATAATCTGGACATGTTTCTCTCTCAGACATTTTCTCTAGAGTTTGCTAATTGTTGGCTGGTAATTGAAAGCTACTAACAAGGTAGCAGTTAGTATAGGAAACTGTGTCACCCCTGTTCTAAGGTGATTGGAATCCCAAGGTGTGTTGGGGGCTTGAGGCTATCCACACAGGCATGAGGACCTTCCCTCCAGTCCCCCCATTCTTGGAGAAATTTCCTCACTTTGAACCATAATAAGCCTTTCTATAAATTTTCTTTCTTTTTTTTTTATTACGTATTTTCTTCAATTACATTTCCAATGCTATCCCAAAAGTCCCCCACCCCCTCCCCCCCACTCCCCTACCCACCCATTCCCATTTTTTGGCCCTGGCGTTCCCCTGTACTGGGGCATATAAAGTTTGCCTAACCAATGGGCCTCTCTTTCCAATAAATTTTCATAGTCCCATGTATTGGCCTATTTATTTGGAATCCCTGTCTTGTATTTTAAAAAATGTTTCAGTGTGTTACTCCTGTAATGATTAGTAGCAAAATTAGTAAACAGGGGAAAGTCCCTGTTTTATATCCTTTCCTGTTACACCCTTGTAGAAATACATCATTTTCGGTTTAACAAATGTTTAGTGATTTGATTACAAACAAATAGTGAGATATATACCATACAGGCAAATCTCATGGAAGCTAAAACTCCATTTCTGTTAGTTTCTAATATATTTTTTTACATCAAGAAATTGTGGGACATTTTAACTCCCCCAATCATTTATTTATTATTGTCACTATGACATTGATTCAGCTTATATATTGCCAATGTTTGTCTGTTGAAAGTTGATGATGAGCCATGTTAAAATTCATAGAATAAAAGACATTCCCAAAAGTCCTTCTTGCAATATAAAGTTTTTAAATCCTAAAATAAAACACAACAAAATTACTAACAATGCTTATTAATTGCCATTCTTAAAACGATGAGGTTTTTTTCTCAGATACGTGCCCATTGATAAGATGGAAATCTTTATAAATTGAAAATAAGCATCTGTTAGTAGTCCCTGATACATTACAATGGTTTGCAAGTTAGCATATCCAGGTTCTATTAACAGCCCACCTATGGTTCCTAGACTCAGGGTTAGCATGGACAGTAACTGGTATGAGATGAAGTTTTGGGAAGCAAAATATACTTCAATGTGTCCCCAGATGTTTTTGGTTATTCAACAGCTTTTAAAATGATGTTACATTTGTCCATGTATCTCTTTGGACATAGAAAATGATTGGGAGCTTATATGTCAGTGAAAAGAAAGCCTTTTAGAGTCCCATTAGTAGTCAAAACATGATGAAAGGAAGATTCACGGTCTAAAATTAGGATTTTTAATATGTAGTCAGGAGACAGTTCACAGTATTATCTACAGTAATTCCACAGTCTCTTCACATATCTTACATCTTAGGTCTAATTCAAAGATCTAACTTAAAGGACACACACAGAGAGACACAGACACACAGACACACAGACAGACAGACAGACAGACAGACACACACACAATTACCCAATCCAGGCTATTTTTAGATTTGCCTTCAAAGATAGGGGAAAATATGGCTGCTGCTGCAGGGTGATAGGATTCATCTATCTGAGAAATGACATCTAGCTGTGACATTGATACCTCCTTAGCAGTACATTTAACCTGGCTAGATTTAGTACTATGACATTAAGAGGGTTTCACACCTCTTGTCTGGTGAACCATACCTACCACCACCTAGAGTAGCTTCTCTCTTCATGTTGCTTTACTATTTTCTGCAGAGAAAGTATGAATTATCCATGGTCTGGTACAACTGGGTCTAAATCCCCCAAAGCACTTTCTTCAGAATAAAGTTTGGGCCATCTGTCCAGTCTGTGGCTCTGCCATCTGTGCCATGCCATGTGCCCTTGAATCTCTAACCTAAGCAGAGAAAAAATTAGACTGTCCTTTTGATGTTTCTGTGATGTCTCAAGTATGTGGCTGGAAGTGGCAAGCCAACTGGTAGATAAATAATATATCAAGAAAGTTACATTTCCAGGGGAGGAAATTACTTAACTGACCTTGTAGCATCCTATTAGAGTTTAAATTAAGGCTTGTGGGGTTGCTGCTGCTGTATTTTTAAACCTGAGGTCAGAGGGGAAAGAAGCAGAAGGATAAAGTGTCAGCAAGGAGGAATTCAAAGGTTGCGTGTAGACGAACAATGCTCTTTTTCAAGATTATTGTTTTTCTCTATGACAAAGTACACGTAATGCTAAAGTTATTATCTGTGCATTAAGTGTATCCTTCAATGACATTAACTATATTCGTATTGTGATGCAGCCATTGTCACTATTGAGCTTCAGAAGTTTTCACCATTTTATTTGAAAAATTTGCACCTATTGAACAAACAGCCTGTTCCACAATCTTCAGCCATAGGACATTAAGTGGAAGTTGAACCATCAAATCTGATTATTCTAAGCACCTAACATGTGCAGAAGCATACATTATCTATTCTTTTGTACCTGACTGATTTTTTTTCATGCTTTCCAAGTTCATTATGCTGTTCTTGATGCCTCAGAACTTCATTCATTTTTAAAGCTGATATTTGTTATATATTTATTCAACGATAGACACTTGGATGTTTCCAACTTGGGGCGTTATAAATAATGCTGCGTATTCAATTATCAGTTTGAAAGCTTTTATTCACTTTTTAAGGAGATGTATGTGGGAATAGAAATTGAAGCTATCGAGGGTATAGAAATGGATGGCATGGCTATAGAGGGCATAGAATGCTTATTAGTCTTCCGGAGACTCTGAGTCAATTTCCAACACCATATTTGGCATCATACAACTGTTTATTACTCCAAATTCAAGGAGTTTCCTTGCACATACGTGGTGTGTACACACACATATACAAAACAACACAAACAACAACCCACTACAACACATTTCTACAAAGCAATAGAATTGAATTTGAAGTAATAATCTTTTGTAAATAGTCATGTGAAGAATTGTGGGATTTTTCTCCAGTTGTTTAAGTTCCTTTTTGGCTTCTCTTTAGCTTGTTTTTTGGCTCTTGCAAAATGGCTGGAGCACTGGCAAGCACATAAAAAGTCTACTTTAATCACTTTGGAATCTAATTCAAAGCCACAGTGTGAGAAAAACCTGGAGAAACTGTGTCAGAAACCTGGACATCCACTATTTGGGGGGGGGGGGGCTAAACTGTAACATATCTATAAGCAGTGCTGCTCTGTGTTCAGAGTTTTTGGAATCTTCAAATAAAATTTAAGAATATTGTAATAATTCACCTGTAATAAATATCTTCCTGACAGCTAATAAATACCATCAATTTTCATGATGCCAAATTTGTAAATAAATTATTATTGAATCCTATGACAATAGAGTTTGGGCATTTCCTAACAATCCTCGCCTTTCAGACTTAAAGTAATTTAAAAGTTCCTTGTTAATTTTCTGCAAAATCCAGAGGGAGCAAAGAGGGAAGAAACTTACCTTCTTTGATCACATATAACTTTCTTTTGGAAGTAGCAATAATATAATATGAATTCCAAAAATCTACAATGATCTAGAATAAAAATCATGCTCAGATATACCTCAAATTCTTTAAGGTTCCTGAAACATTCATATTCCTGGGGGTTGGGAGAAAACTGTGCTATCAAGTACACTTGAACAATTGCCATCACCTGTCAAGTGAATCTCACTTTTAAGTGACAATGAGTCCTTTTCTGGGTGGGTGATGGAGCACATCCTTGCTTTACATTCAAGATGAGCTGCATTTCTACAGCTAAGATAATAAAACACTGCCTCTGTCCATGGTAGCTGCTAAGTATGTTTAGATATCAGTGCCTGGAATGTTACAGTCATTGAGTAGAAAATGGGAAAGTAGAAACATGCCTACTAGAGCAAAGAGATCACTCTCCATTAACAGAAGTGTTAGCTGTATCACATTTATGCTAGCCAAAGTAACTCAAGATAACCACCTCTCTGATTCTGTAATGCCTCCATTTCAGCCATTTTTCCATTGTGGGAGAAGCTTATTAGCAGGCTTCCTATTGTGACAGGAATTCACATAAAAACACTCATGACTTCTACCTTCCTGGCTCATCATTGTCTTGTGCCTGTTGCCTAGCAACAAGAGCCTCTTATCTTTACAGGCAAACTGTTCTTTATGTATAGCATAGATCACTTCTTGGTCTTTGTTTTAATTTTTGAAAGTTTCACAAATTCTCTTTTCTCACATGCATTTATACATTCCCTCCCCCCCCCCACCTCTTTTTAGGTATAAGAATGTATAAGAAGGACCTTTCAGGTCCTCTGTGCCTAATCTATCTACCTCAGTGCCTCACAGTCTGGCCAAACAAAGAAGCTCCTGGATAGCAGAACATATCCAGATAGCAAAGAGCACAGTGGTTGACAGCTTCTCCCTGGGACTTAGGGACTTTTATCAGCTTCTATTAAAGATATCCATGACTGTAGCAGGAGTCAGTCCAGGATATTAGGATATCGTTTTCCTCCCTGATATTAGGAAGAGGATTCCCAGAGAAAGGTCTCATACCATGTATTTTTAATGAAAAGAACGGAAGCAGCATCTGAAGATTATCATGATTCTTAAGAGACCAGAAATTTAAAAATAAAGCTTGTTTATAAAATGTGGTAAATAAGTCTTTGACTCTCTATGTTTCCAATCCCCTCTCTGCTTTAGTCCCACCCCTCCCCTAACTCCCCACAGTGGCCTGGCCTTTTGGTTTCCTTGTCATTTCTTAGCTGTTTTTGAAGCTGGTTTCTTCAGAGAATGAAGAGCAGAGTGTTGACAGGGCAGCCAAAAGCCCTGTGCAGAGAATGATCTCAGTACAGCAAGTTCTAGACCGTCCTCTGAAGTGGCAACTGAAAAGCCGTGGCCTCTGCTCCACTTTCACTTCCAGAATTAGTGAACTGGGTCCACTGCAGAGTCAAACCCCCCATTGGTATCCCAAGAGGATGCAGCCTCATACAGTGCATTCAACATACAGGCCAGAGCCTCAGTTAGTCAACACACATTAACTAAGTTTCTATTAAAGATGTAGCTCTTTCAGAGAAATCCCTGAGCAATAGTACTGAAATTCCTCTGGTTTGATCTCACCTCCCACTATTTCAGTTTCTTTTATTAATGAACCCATCTTTTTCTCTACAAAAACCAAAACAAAGACCAAAACCAAAATGAAGACATAAACAAAACAACAAACCCCTAGACTTTATTTTAAATTCTGTTAAGAGCAGAATTGGTCCTTCAGCATCTCAGAAGCTCGAATCAGCCACCTTCTTCACTGTCTGTTCCTGCTGCAATCTTTTGCATGTTTTCTGCTATATCAGTGAACAATTGGTACTGGCATCTGTAATAGAGACTCACCAGGGAATAATGGTGAGTCTCTAGCTCATGCTAAATAAAGTTACCCATCTCACCTCTGGGCTATCCCTGAAGTGATTATAAAGGTAAAGTTTCTATGAGTACTGACTCACTGTATTCCAGTAGCAATATACACCAGGTAAAAGGTTTTCTTTGTCCTATATACTACTTTATGTAATGGCCACATTGTCCACCAAAACAAAAGACATACATAAAGAGATCTTTTTTAAAAAATATACCATCACAATTTTATGTGTTCAGGGAAGAGACCTACAATTAATCACTTTTAAGAATGACTAATTCTCTCTTAAATCGACAATTACACCCTAATTTGACCTTTTGTAAGTAGTGATTTTCCTGTTATGTTTTCAAAGAGGGAAGTCCACCTACATGCAATTTCATGGCAAGTGCAATAATTTCATATCATCAACCTATTAAAACATTTCACAATGAGACATCCTCAAACCTACGAATACTTTTCCCCATAGGAACTTTCAAATTCTAAAATTATATGATCCTCGAGAGTAGAACAGATCATGTCATATCATTTTTGTTCCTTCTTGATGGTACCAGGTAAAGGATTATATATATATATATATATATATATATATATATATATATATGCATGAACTCTCTAGCACAGATTCCACTCCTGCTCAGAGCTCCTTGAGTAAACTCATTCCAAGAGTTACACAGGAAAAGGGCACACTGCCTTGGGGGAAAAGAAGGGAAATGTAGCTCAACTACAGGGGCATAGTTGCTGAGTGAACAAAAACAACACAGAGGTTGAACCACTGATATCTATGTATGTTATATATAATAGCAAGTGATGGGTTCACTGAAAAGTCAATGGATAAATAAAGCATCTCACAGCAAACTTTAAAGAGGACTTTTATTTTGCAAAGGTGAGAAGTACAGGGCATAATGCACTGTGTCAACATTGCCACAACATAGAATTGGCCATTTAAATTCTTTCAAAGTCATTTTAAAGAGAGAAGTAAAATCTTAGATCTCTCTCTCTCTCTCCCTGTCTCTCTCTCTCTTTCTCTCTCTGTCTCTCTGTCTCTGTCTCTGTCTCTGTCTCTCTCTCTCTCTCTCTCTCTCTGTGTGTGTGTGTGTGTGTGCGTGTGTGTGTGTGTGTGCATGCTTGTGTGTGAAAATTCAAGTTTTCACTTTCCTTTACTTCCAATATTTTTTCCATTCTTATAAGCAATGAGAAGGAATTTATGAATTGGCTCTCAAGCCAGTTTTATCTTATGCACCTTTATACATATGTATACATCTTCACATACAGTGTGGTTCTGTAAGGGTTTTATAAAGTTTATAGTTTTGGTACCATGCTATCTATAGCTATACATCACTTTGTAACTTTAGGATTTTTTTTTTCATTCATCATAGTTTGTGAGTTATCCATGTTATATGCAAATAAACCTGGCTCATTTTAAAACATATGCAGAACAGTGTTATACATTCTAGTTATCTATTCTTTCCATTGCCAAATTCACAGGTTATTTTCAATTCTTCTATCATAAACAATACTACAAGAAATATGTCTTGGGGCTTGCGTAAAACTTGCCAGTGTACAAACTTATTGGCTTATAGAGTATTTACATTTTTCATATTCCTAGCTACAACCAAACAACTCCCTAAAGTGTCTACAAATTTACAATTTACCAGCAGTAGAGAAATTCCCTCCTCTCCACTCTTGCAAACACAAACTAAACACAGTTTGTGCTTTATCCATTTTATGTTTGATGGCCAAAGCAATCAAATCCAGCAATCCTTAAATAAATGCTAGTGTAGTGCTAATAATTAGAAGATGTTGTGACTGTTGATTCTGGTTCTTTGATATTAATATTGAAGAATGGATTCTAATTAAGAGCTAAGGAAACAACTCAAGAGTTGAGAAGTGATCACTTCAACAGATCAGGAATGGATTGTTATGCATTGCAGAGTTTCAAACAATGGTCAGACACATTCCAACTTGCTTTAACTTGTTCTAACAGGTTTATAATAAGTGTGATGGAATATTCCACCTCTGTGCCCTCTTTTTCAATAGTTTTGGTTTTAACCTTTTATAGACAAAATCCAGGTTATACTTACTTTTTAATAAGAATGGTGTTCAAATATTAGGAGGTTTTTCCAAAAATAATTGATATCTATATTTCATAGAAAATCAGATATACTGTTGTCCTAAATGATTTGGAACAGGGCTGCCAAAGGAATATGCTGAGTGTATGATTTCAACATAAAGCTTTTCACAATTGAAATCAAGAGACTTTGGTAGTTGTAATTGAGGGTGGGAAGTTGGATTTGTGGAAATTCAGAAATCTACTTAGGCCTTAGGGAACATCTATGTAGGAAAAACAGATCATCTTTACCCTTGGATGGTAGTATATAATCATAATCCAGCAGTCAAGATTCAGAGGCAAAAGGGTAGAGAGTTCATTTTCAGTCTCTGCAACATAGTGAGACTCTGTCTTTAAAATCAAGGATAGATGCTGGAAGATAGTTTCGTGGGTAAGGATGCTTGCGGCTAAACCTGATGACCTGAGTTTTATTTTTAGAACTATATGGTAAATAGGACTAGCTTTTGCAAGTAGTCCTCTGACCTCTACTTGATCATTATGGCATAGGAAATATACACATGAATAAATAAATGCAAGCTCAGGGGGCGGGGGGAGGGGAGTTCAGAGATGTAGCTCTGTGTTATTCCTGGGTCACATCTCCAGCATTACCAAGTAAAGATAATCCTTTTAAGACACTGTTGCCAGGAAAAATCAAGGCTAGTTCTTTTTGCAGTTCTCGTTATCATTTTCAAGATTAAAGATTCGGAAAGGAGGAAACATTGGCCTAGCACGGATTCCACTCCTGTTCAGAGCTCCTTGAGTAAACTCATACCAAGAGTTACACAGGAAAAGGGCACCCTGCCTTGGGGGAAAAGAAGGGAAATGTAGCTCAACTACAGGGGCATAGTTGCTGAGTGAAAAACAACACAGAGGTTGAACCACTGATATCTGATGTCTACCACATGCCAGAAACAAGCAAGGCAGGCATAGCTTCTGTGCACCATGGACGGACACATAATGCCAAAACCTAGGTGATATCTAATAGGCTATGATGTCTACCAGAAAAAAAAATGCCTCCTATAAGTAACTAAGATGGTGACTTATAAACAAGTGAACTGATTTCTTTTTATTTTTAAAAATTTAAATGATGTATGTGTGTATGTGTGTGTGTGTGCATTATTTTCTATACATATGTGTTTTGCCTGCATGTATCTGGGTACCACACAAAAGCAGTGCCCACAGAGACCAGAAGGAGGGCAACAAGATCTACTAGAGCTGGAGTTACACACTGTTGTTGGCTGCCCACATCTACGCTGCATAATAAATCAGTGACTTCTATAAGAGCAGACATTGCTCTTAACTGCTGAACCATCTCTCCAGTCCTATGAACTGATTTCTTGCAACCTAAACTCAATTATTCTTTGCCCTACAAAAGCTCTCTCTCTTTTTTTTTCCTGTAGCATATTCCCAGTTTAACTACAGGAAGTCTCAGTGTTAGAACCACCTTGCACTTGTGTCTGTTTCCTCATCAATCGTGAATCTGGCTCCTTCTATTCTTGTAGAGGAAGGCGTTTCCCTAACTGGTTCCGATTGTGCCAATAAAGATGGCAGAAGCCAATAGCTAGGTGAAGAAAAAACAAAACGAAACAAACAAACAAACAAACAAACAAACGAATCATGGGATTTCTTGGTCCCAGGAGGAAGAGGAGGGGAAGAGATAGGCTTGTGGAATTCTGATGTAGAATAGCTGATGAGTTTAGGGCAATAGATTCCATTGTGCCCAGCAATTGAGTTATCTGGCTAGTTTTAAAATACTAAGGCTGTCTGGTGTTTTCAATCTGTTGCAATTCAGGTGAGCAGGAGAAAAGGCATAGCCTTTGGACATTGGCGGAGCTAGCCATGGGATGGTTGGCTTTCGGAGAGGGAGTACAGTTCTCTTGGTATTCATGGGAAAAGATTCAGAAATGACAGCTTGGGGGAACTGAGGTGAGACCAGCATGGCTTGGCAAAGCTAGCTGTGGGGGCTGAGTGAGATAGCCGTTAGCAGCGGCTGATTTCGGAGCCATGGCACCAGGCAAGGAGTACGCATGATTTTTAAAATTACATGCAACATGTGCTTTCATTCCTAATCTCACACATGTAATCGCCTTCCTATGTAAAATGCAGTAACATCTGTCACTGATACCTATACTCATTTATTAGACTTCTAGTGGATTTCCCCGTGTCTAATCCTAAACAATTTTGTTCCAATGCATATACTTGAATTAATTTACTTGCTCTGAAAACACTGTCTAAAAGGGAGAAAGGATGATCACCTGTCTTCTGGTTTCTCAACACCCATCTATGCATAAAATTCCTCTTCTTTCAATTTACAGGAAGTATCATATAGAAATAAAACTTATTCTCTCTCCACAAAGGAGAAACAAAGAAATGTGTCTGCTACTAGGCTAAAGTTTTCTTTTTTCTTTATTTTTTTATTAGATATTTTCTTTATTTACATTTCAAATGCTATCCCGAAAGTTCCCCATACCCTCCCCCTGCCCTGCTCCCCTACCCAGTCACTCTCACTTTTTGGCCCTGGTGGTCCCCTGTACTGGGGCATTTTCTTAAGGCTCAAAGTCTCACTAATGAAATTACTATTACTAGTGTTAAACTTGAATATATATTTAGATCTAACTTTTTCAAAAATCCCTGAGAAATGAGCCATTCCTTCATTTGGTCAGGGAATGCAAAGATCCTACCTGTGAGAAATAGGTCAGTCCACCCTAGATACACTGACGATCTCATTGGAGGGGACAAAGGCAAGGAGCCCTGAACCAAAGCTCCCATTTGAGGAAGAAGATACTTTCTGGAACAGGAAGTGAAGCTCTGTGAATAGGGCAATCTTGTCTGCTGCAGTTTTGCTGCAGGTAGCTAATCTGTGCCTTCTGCCTTATATTTCCTATTGCTTCTGATCAGCATTTTCCTGGTCCATTTTGCCCTGTGGGTACATGTGGGAGGACTACTGGGGTCAATCCCTCTGGTCTAAGCCTCAGGAGCATTCCACCTCCCAGAACTGGATTGGTGGATTTCTAGATAGATAGTCAAGAACAAATGTAGCATGAATACACTTGACCTCTTCTGGCAGGGCACTGCAGGTAGAATGGAATCCCTCTAACTGTCTCTGTTCTCCTATTCCTTGCAACTTCTAACATAGCTCAAGGTTCAGAGACCTGAGAAGGGATATCCCACCTGGCTTCCTTTTGAAGCTATAGCCTCCCGTTGGCCATGGATGGTTTCCCTGAGAGCCATAGAGCCTATAATAAGAAATGAAATAGATTCCTGACAAAATGTAGGTCTCTGTTGGAATTAAGGTGTGTAGATATTTGTTGAATAAGAACGGCAGTGCACCCTTACAGTTTACTCCATGCAGTTGTATTTTTATCAACTGTCGATGCCAATGTATTAAAATTATTATTAGAAATTTCAGCTAATACTCTTACCTGGGAATCCCATTATTTAGAGAATATGTCAATTAAATTCTCAAACTCCTTTCTATTCAGCTTTATAAAGTTCTTCTAGGATCAAATAAGGAATTTACAATAGTGATGACCTGTTAATATCACTCAAGCACTTAGCACTACAGAAAACTACATGAGACTACATGAAACTAATTAACATCGTAGTCTGCATGACATATGTTCAATGTGTTTGATACAATATGAAGAATATGCTTACATGATTTTAGTTGTTCTTCAATTTATTATTCTTTAATAATTGCTATTCCATAACGACTTATGTCTGTCACCTGTTTCTTTTAGTATCACATTTATCTTCTTAGTAAAAAAATTATTAAGTGCCTAGTATGTTTTTTATTCATGTTTTATATAAGTTATGTTATAATCATTTGATAAATTGATGGGTATATTATGAGTACTCTGAAAGTGAGTTAATCTTAGATATTTTGCACAAAGATTTATGGTCATAGAAGAAAGATATAAGATATGGATATATATACATAATTGAACTAAAAGGCATGACAGAAAATCAGAAGAAAGGATTTTCTCATGACTAGGGTGGTGTATTTGTTTCCTTGGATTGTCACAACCAAGGAAATAATATAATTAACTCTGTGTCTTTAACAAGATTAATATATTTTTTCACTATTATGGAGGTTAAAAGGCCAGGGTATGTGTTCTATAAAATCATTTTCTTCCCTTGGGGGCTCTTGTCTTGTCTTGTAAATAGCAAGTTTTCCCTGTATCTTCTTCATTATATCTTAATCTCTTGTTCTAAGGAAACAAATCATACTGGATTAGATTCCACACATGGATCTCATTTCATCTTAACTATCTTTTTAAAGACCCTATCATCAAAATCGGTTCATCTTGAGATACTTAGGGATTCTGAGAAAGATATAATTCATCCCATAAAAAGATGTTAAGGAGGAACTTGAGTAGAACAGCTCTTAGGCTAGGTTCCACCCCAATTCATATACAGCAGTGCTTCTTAATGTTGTGGTGACCCTCAACCATAAAATTAGTTTTATTGCTACTTCATAATGGTAATTTTCATAGTTATGAGTCATAATGTAAATTTCATGTTTTCTGATGGCCTTAGGTGACCTCAGTGAAAAGGTCACTTGTCCCTCCTCAGGGCAGGGGTGTCATGACTCATAGGTTGAGAACCACAAATGTGCAGAAAATACATCTAACTTTACCCTGGCCAAAGTGCCTGGTGTGGATTGAACATATAATCTGATGTGAACATAATCTAGGATTCAGCGTAGATGAGACAAAGATGCCCTTTAGCCCTAATGTTTAGACTTTGGAGAAGGAAGGTTGGGCCTGGGGTATATTTCTTTGAACAACAAGAAAAGAAATTTCTTTTAAAAGTTGTCTAGTAGGGAGCCAGAATAAAGAGATGTGAACATCAGGCAGAAGGGTCCAAAGGCATGATTTGAGCCAGCAAACCACACCGGCCACTCTTCATTTTTCAATCCTCCCTTTGAATTTCATCCTTGTTTTGTTGGTTTATTTTGTTTTCATTAAAGAAAATTAGAATTAGATTTTGTCACTTGTCACCACAAGGTGCCAGTTGGCACATAGACCAGACAAAATCTTCCATATATTAGGTGGTGGTGGTGGTGATGATGATGATGATGAAGATAATGTATCTGTAAAATAATTAGAAAATAGGAGGCATGTGTGCCTCCATACCCCCTGAAAGCAGAAGGTCTGATCTTGGATGCCACACAAGGTTGAGTCTACATAGTACTCGAACTGAAGAAATTAGAAGACATGGTGCAAGATGTGGCAGTATATACCTATAATCCCAGTACATGGGAGGCAGATGCAGGGAGATAAAGAATCCAAGGTGAGTCTGGGTTATATCATATGACACTAAAAAGAAAATGAGTGACATGAAGCATTTGAATATATCAGGTGTTCATTTCTTTCCATGTATTTAAAGAAGTTAATTGCTACATGGTCTTTCTTTGGGTTACAGAATATAGCATAGAAGGGACGGGCATAGTGGCACACACCTTTAATCCCAGCACTCAGGAGGCAGAGGCAGGTGGATTTCTGAGTTCGAGGCCAGCCTGGTCTACAAAGTGAGTTCCAGGACAGCCAGGGCTATACAGAGAAACCCTGTCTCGAAAACAAAAACAAAAACAAAACAAAACAAAACCAACAAAACAAAACAAAACAAAACAAAACAAAACAAAACAAAACAAAACCCAAACATACAAACATAACAAAAAGAATATAGCATAGAATATCTGATGATTTTTGTAAGACTTCCCCCTAGTCTCCAGTTCTATGCATTAACCAACACAAAGCAAGGCAATTACTTTGATGTTGATGTACAGAAAACCAGTATGTCTGCTTTAAGAAAATGCCGAACAAATTCTGGGAGGTCAAGGGGAGTTGGGATGTTTTGGTCAGTGAAATAAGTGGGAAGTTAGAACTGGGGACGGAGATCATACTTCCTACAAAACCTTCCTCTATGTTGTCTTGTTGAGCTTTTCTTTCCTATAAAAGCTCCTCATCCCCCCAATTTCTCACAATATAGCTTTAAGGTTGACATCCCCTCTTCTATAGATGATGATCCTTGAATAAGCCTGAATCATTCGTGCCAACCCTTGCCTCCCTAATATTGCCTTCTGAGTGCTTAGCAGCCCTAGACATTATTCTCCTAATAGTTAGCTCTAAATTTAATTATAAGGAGCGATAATCACCCAGAGAGCCAAAGACTAAACTGCCAACTTTTCTCATCCCTTCAAGTTCCTCCAGGCAGAAGAGCTCTAGCAGATGGGCATTTATTTGCATAATTAGGCACCCTTTGTTCTCTTTGCTTCAGCTAAGTATCTTAGGGCACCACTGTCACCTTCTCTGCAGACCACTAAGACAATGTGTGAAGATTTTCCATTGAAAAAACAACAGTGTAGATCAAACCTTGGGAAAGGTACAATTAGAAATGCGTTCTTTTACTTTCAGTCATATAGATGGTCCTGGAAGGAGGAAAAGAGGGGAATATTGGAAAGTAAGTATTAAATATGTAAGATAAGTATTTATGAGAAAGTGAATAGAACTTTGCTAGATTGCTACTGCCTTCAGATATAAAGACCCCTCAGAAAGACTAAAGGGATAGTGTCATTTTAATGGGCAGAAACCAGTGTTTTAAAATTACAACCAAAACTTCTGAGATATTATGGTTTCAAAAAGTGGAAAAAGTGACAGACCTAGTTATTGGACAATTTCATTTCATCTTTTAAAATATTTGGCTTTGGAAGAGAAAGTTTACTAGAGTTTTCAGGGAGAGTTTTTCTATATAGTTTAGGCTGGTTTTAAACTTGATATCATCCTACACTGGTCTTCTGAATGCTAGGATTACAAACATTGCCCCCCCCCCCCACAGGCAAAAACAGTTACTTTTAAAAGTATCTTGAGAAAAGCTCCATAAACGAAGGCAAAAATGTCCGTGCTGAAATATTAAGTATATGCAAAGCAGGTGTGAGAACTGTAAATACAGCATGACTTTAATTATGTAAAATAAACAAATACATACTCAAGAAAAGAAAAATTCAAAAAAATGACATCAAAATATTATCAGAGGTGTTTGTGGTTTGATGAGAGCACAATGGATAATGTTATATTTAATGAATGCATTTTCTAATTATTTTAATAAGAACAAATTCCTTTCATAATTAAATGAGACTTTTATTATGTGTAAAAGTCTTTGTGGTCCAAGCCCCAAAATAAAACACCCCCCCCCAAAAAAAGGGGATACTTTAAAATAAAACTTTCCTCAAAAAAATTTGAACTCTTTACGTTTTAAAACATTTATAAAGAAACCAGAGAATGACTGATTTCAAAATACCCAGTAAATAGCATGGTCAAAGGAAACTGCAAGGTCACTTGTCATGATTTCATGAGCATTGTTCACACTCTGTGTTGGTTTCTCATTTAATTACCAGGTAGGAAATTAGAGAGATAGAAATGATTTCCCAGGGTTATATATGACTGGAAAATAAAGAAGCAGAGATCTCTTCACAACAGCAGGGCACGGGGCTTGACTGTGGAGCTACCCAGAAGAGGGAAGGACCATGAGGGTGGAGGGGGGGAGGGAGAGAAGAAGGGAGAGAGAGAGAGAGAGAGAGAGAGAGAGAGAGAGAGAGAGAGGATGAGAGAATACCAATTGTTTCCTTTCATGTTTCTAGCTTGTTATAAGGGATACATGGCTACATGGCACCCTACTTAGGGGCCACATGTGCCCCACCTCAGGAAGAACCATCACCCCAATCTTTGAAGGGAAGTGTTTTCCTTATTTTACCTATTGGATTATATTATACTATATTTCACCATATTATTACATTATACCACATTGTGTATTAATTTAAATCTTATCTAAATAGTATATAATGTAATTAGTGTAGCTGAAATTGATCTTGAACTTAAAATTCTTCAGTCTCAGTGTTCTGAGTTCTGAGACAAGAGGTGAAAGCCTTGTCCTGGTCTCTGTCTTTGCTTCTTTATTTCTTTGTTTCCTCCCTTCCTCTTTTTCTTCCTCCTCCTCCTTCTCCTCTTCCTTCTCTCTTTCCTTCCTCCCTTCCTTCCTTCCTTCCTTCCTTCCTTCCTTCCTTCCTTCCTTCCTCCCTTCCTTCCTTCCTCCCTCCTTCCCTTCCTTCCTTCCTTCCTTCCTTCCTTCCTTCCTTCCTTCCTTCCTTCCTTCCTTCCTTCCTCCCTCCCTTCCTTCCTTCCTGACACAAGGTCTCATGTACCACAGGTTCTCCTAAACTCATTATATAGTCAAGGATGATTTTGAACTTCTGATCCTCTTTCACTCACCTGAATTCTGGCATATATGTGCATACATGTGAGTGAGCGTACATGTGAGTGAGCGTACATGTGTGTGTGTGTGTGTGTGTGTGTGTATACAGGGAACAATACTGATTGTCTTACTTTATTGCTATCTTATTATTGTGAGACAGACTCTCACTGAACCTGGAGCTCACTAAGCAGATAAACTGGTTGGCTAGCAAAGCTCCGAGATACTATTCTCTTGTCTCTACTTCCCAGTGCTGAGATTACAAGAATGCACTGGTATGCCTAGCTTTGTACAGGAGTGCTGGAGACCTAAACTCAGGTTTTTATGTTGGTACAGTAATCACCTTACCCACTGAGCATCTCCCCAGCTATGAATTAAAAATCTAAATATTAACTGTATTGTTCCTAAACAGTAAGAAAATCATTTAGCATTTATCATCATTAGAAGAAATATCAAAGCTGTGAAAAAAGATGCTCATTTTTAGGAGATGGCATACAACAGTTACCTCCCAGGGTAGTACTAATCTATTCTCTCACTACAAGAGCAACAATATCCGAGGGTCCTGTTGTTAGCTAGACCACACTGCTTAGGAATACTCTTCTACTTTGGTTTAATTGTGAAAATTCCTGTAACTAGAGCCAATCATTTTCCAGAACTAAAGCTATGTGTTCTCTGGGTTCTTGGATTGGCTGCCCTGTTGATGTCAACTAATAGAAATGGAAAGAGGACTGTCCAGGAAAGATGACTAATCCATCATGCTACCGTCTTTAACTGGTTACTCACTAATTACCCCAGCAATGAATGGCCATGAACCAGAAAAGAAAACTTTTCAGTCTCCCTGCCACCCCCTTCCTATGACACCTATAAGAAGAGAGTCCCACATGGACCTGAGCTTTCCTCAGAGAGCTTGCCATGATGTTGTCTACCTGGCTATGGTGCTAACCATGTTTTTAATAATATGTTGTATCAAAGGACAGTCTGTCTCCATGGCCCCTTGAACCACAAACATGAAACCTTTCCCCTGGCACCCATATCTTCACACTTGGTGTATGATTCCTGGCCCCCACCTCTCACTCATTTTCTCCCCTGTCTCATTTTCTCTGTTGATTTTATTTTGTTTTGAAAGCGTCTACGTAGCCACAGCTGGCTTCAACCTGGCAGTATTTTTGCCTCAATTTCTGAAGAGCTGGCAATGCAAGCATATGTTACTACATCTGGCAACACAAATTTTATGTCATTTAAATGTTGACCATTCTATCAAAAATCTAGTTATTTTATATGTGACAGTGTACATGGATGCATATATGCATGAGCAAATATATGTACAACTCATTTATTAAGAGGAGGTTTGTTACAAGTGGGACATGTGAAGTAAAGACTACTCTGATACTGGGCAGCTTTCCCAGGCCTTGGCTACCAGCTCTCTATGATCTAGGCTTCTACTGCTTTGCTTGATAGACTGTGAGAGTGAGCAGTCTCATCAGACTTATATTCTGGCATCTAAGTTTATCTAAACTTCCTGCTAAATCTAGGAAACCTAGTAGTAACTGGCATGGCATTTAGAGTCACCTCTAGCATGGATCATGCTGGACAAGGTTCTTCCTTGGGGAACTGATACCAGTACATGAGAAAGAGAGAGAAGGAGAGAGATAGAGACACACATGCGTGCTCGCGCACACACACACACACACACACACACACACACACACACACAGAGAGAGAGAGAGAGAGAGAGAGAGAGAGAGAATGAGAGAAAATATAAACAAGCTCCATTGTGTGTTTCAGTTTTGGCTCTGAAATGACATACATCAAAGTAATGAGTGACTATCTCTAGGAATGGGAAGTGGGTTTTAAATACTCTACACTTGAACGTGCTTTCTCATTTTTCTAAAACATAGCTACTAAGAAAATGATTGGTAAGCAATAATGTTATATTTTACTAAATGTTTTTTTTTTATTTTAAAAATACAACCCTTTTGAGTAGAAGTTATGTCCAGAGAGCTTACATGCCTCTCTGTTGTCCCTTCATGAAAAAACAAGGCCTCTTTTCAGTCATCAGTATTTTATCTTAAAAGAAAAAAGTTTATAGTCAACTTACAAGCTCATGAGTTCTGAACAAAATCATATCTCGGTGAATTAAGTAAAGAGTTATAAATAGCATTTGAAATGTAAATGAAGAAAATATCTAATTAAAAATGCCTTAAAAAGGAAACTAGAGTATTTTTGAACACTGTCATTATACTTCAGTTCGAAAGTCTGCATTTTTTTAATCTAGCATATTCTAAACAGAAACAGAGCATGTCTTTACAGATTGCATGACTGACATCCAAGATGAACTAACTGTCTATAGGAGAAAATAAAACAGTCACAGCATTTACTACAGACGGAATGCCTGTTAGGCCACTGAATATCCCAGAGGAAAGCTCTCTAGAGAGACAGTGTCTGCAGTGTAAGAACTGCTAATAACAGAAGAAACTTTTCTTCCTTCTGTAAAATTGCCATTACTACAAACAACAGGTTTCTGGGAACTGAGAGGCCTCCATTTATGCAGTGTTTGTCTGTGTGGGCAAGATTCTTAGTGGAATGCCTTCACACAGCCACTGCCAGCCAAGCCTGGCTCTCTCAGAGCTAAAACAGATGTTTCAGAGAGTCTCTCAAATGTAAAGTACATTTTTTCCCCTATGTCCTTCCCTCTCAAAGCAGAAATTTAAAGTCTTAAAAAAAAATTCGACCCTGAATTGTTACATGGGTAATTGGAAGGGCCACGTATGGTTTGGGCAAAGACTCCTCTATTCAAGCCCCAGCCCCCAGAAAATAGAAGAAAAGTTACAAGCTCAGAGTTGCACATTCCTTAAATCCTCTTTCCCGCTGTGAATATTATTCTGGAGTTAGATTTTGCTATAACTTATCTGTTTCATATACATTTTTAAGTGTGGTAGAAATTAACTTCATTATAAGGTCATATTTTATTCATGTGTTGTAGAGTCAAGGTGGCACAAAAAAGCTCATTGCAGGTTTTTGTAGTTCTGTTTGTTTTTTGTAGGAGAACAATTTTATCATGAGAGGTTTCTCACAACATACAGTTTCCATAAACTGGAAACTCTGAGATATGACTGAAGTCAGATGGAGATAGGAAGGGAAGATAGAGACAAGGAAAAACAGAAGAGAAGCATAAGAGAGAAAAGAAGGAAGAAGTAGGGAAGGAGAGCAAAGCCAGGAAGAGTCGAGAAGAAAGGGTGATTAGCTAAATTAGAACTCCCCATCTTGTATTTGTGTAAGGAGGACAACATGACATTTTTCTGTGCTCAGCATAAAGCTTGGGGCCTCGGGGAGTGGTGGAGAGATGGAACGCTAGTCAAACCCTCTGACGCTGGTTTACATGAACCCTGACCCTTGGCATGAACCCTGACCCTTGACATGATGATTTGGTATATAGTGAGTGAATCCATGTTAATAATCATGCAAATTAACATACACATCATTTCACAATCACTCTTTTTTTGGGTATAATAAGAGCATGTAAAACCCAAGTTACTTAATAAATCTCTAATGTGTATTATTACTATGCCGGGGCCTAGCAAACACAGAAGTGGATGCTCACAGTCAGCTAATGGATGGATCATAGGGCTCCCAATGGAGGAGCTAGAGAAAGTAGCCAAAGAGCTAAAGGGATCTGCAACCCTATAGGTGGAACAACATTATGAACTAACCAGTACCCCGGAGCTCTTGACTCTAGCTGCATATATATCAAAAGATGGCCTAGTCGGCCATCACTGGAAAGAGAGGCCCATTGGACTTGCAAACTTTATATGCCCCAGTACAGGGGAACACCAGGGCCAAAAAGGGGGGAGTGGGTGCGCAGGGGAGTGGGGGTGGGTGGATATGGGGGACTTTTGGTATAGCATTGGAAATGTATATGAGCTAAATACCTAATAAAAAATGGAAAAAAAATAAAATAAAATAAAATAAAAGCTATATTCCTCATACATTAGCTCTGAAGACTTACTTATCCTGGAATACTTATACCGCCAGGAATCTCAGTTCACTTTGTCAGTTTCTTTGGCTTATTAATTTCTGAAATTACTTTTTACTTTTTACAAATCTTTTTGAGGATTTCATACTTGAATACTGTATTTATATCATTCCACCCCTGCTTCGTCACTCTCCAGTGCCTCCTTAAATTCCTTAAATCCATCAAATTCATATCATTTTCTTTCATTATTATTACATATACATAAATAAATATAGCCTGCTGAGTCTTTTTAGCATTTCTTATATTTATGTGTGTGTGTGTCTGTCTGTCTGTCTGTGTGTGTGTGTGTGTGTCTGTGTGTGTGTGTGTGTCTGTGTGTGTCTGTGTGTTTAGGGATGACCACTTGGGATTGGATAATCTATCAGGAAACTCATTCCTAAGGAAGACTGAGTCTCTCTCTATATATATAGCCCTGATTGCCTGTAGCTCTTCATTCAGGGTTAGCTTTTGTTAGATTTTCCCCACTTCCAGATTTTCAACCACGTGGACATGTTAACTAATGGAATTGTAGAGGTCTTGTTTAAGCAGCCGTATTTTAAATTTTCATGGCTGCAGCCACCCAGTCGCATATAGAAGACTTAGTTTCTTAGCAGAAGTCCTGGTTTTCTTCCTCTTACAATCTTTCTGTTCCTTCTTTCCTGATGTTCCCTGACCTTTAGGGGTGGGAGTTGTGTTGTGTGTATCAACCTTTGTCACTTGTTCTCTGTATTTTGACTAGTTGCAAATTCCTGTAATGATATCTGTTTGCTACAAAAGGAAGCTTCTTTGATGAAGGGTGAGACAGACCCTTATCTGTGGGTATAAGGATAAGTACTCAGGCTGCAGTTAGGTATTCATACTGATTTAGGCAAGTGGCAGGAGTGGTTTCTCTTGTTATTCATAGTGTCAAAGCTTGGTAGGATTCTGGATCATTTTCTCCCTTGGCAGCTGGCACGGTACTTCCCAGTGCTATGAAACAGTCCCTCGGGAGGAAGCTTCCACATCGCATCCAGTTCCAATTCGTCCAAGTTCTGTGTCCAGAACGTTTGGTGTGTGTGGTGTCTTTAGCAATGGGAAGAAGCTCTCTGAAGCTCCTGGGATCAACAGTAACAGCTTATGTTGTTTTGGGAGTCTCTTCCCCTCCGCTAAAAACTCAAAAGAAAGTTCGTCACATCTGGGGCTGAGGATTTTGTGAATTTATGGCTCTTAAAAATAGCAATATTGGGCTGGAGAGATGGCTCAGAGGATAAGAGCACTGACTGCCCTTCCAGAGGTCCTGAGTTCAATTCCCAGCAACCACATGGTGGCTCACAACCATCTATAACAGGATCTGGTGTCCTCTTGTGGTGTGTCTGAAGATAGCAACAGTGTACTCATATACATAAAATAAATAAATAAATCTTAAAAAAAAAAAACAGCTATATCATCCCAGGTGGCACACCTTCATTTAATGTGTATGTTTACACATATATTTGTATATTATATACACATTTTAAGTAAATATAAAATTACATTCCCTATAGCTTTTTCAAACATCAGTTATGTTGTTTATTCCTCTTTTCTTCCTCTCCCTCTATATTATCATCCCTCCCCTGTTCTCAGCTAAATCCTACCACCCTATTTTTTCCATTTCCCACTTCTTAGCACCTTTTTTCTAGAGTTCCATCTCTCCACCACTTGCACCATGACGCTTTGTGTGAACTAAAGTTTCTTGAAAAGCCTAATCCGTGTTGAGGCTCTGCAGATAGGCTTGATAGACTTTCTCTGATTGTGGAGTACTGGAATGTTGGACATGAAACTGAGAGCTGAAACTATCTTATGTTCTCTTTAGTGCCCTTAGAAGCCATTTATCACCCGACTCTGGGTCTGATCTAACATCTGTTTGACTATCAAGTAAAATGTTTGGAGTGTATTCACTTAACTGGCCGCTGGTTTCTATCACTAGTTTTTAAAATGTCATCAGATGGCATTTAAAACTGTAGCAGCAATTTCCTTACCTTGCCATAACCCAGCTGTCTGGTTCTCCACAAACATATTTGATAAATGTATTGATTCATGATTGTCTTCTGTTTTGTGGCTAAAGGAAGGTTATGTAATCATTTCCACAGTGGAACATGCTATTTAGGAAAGAGTCAAACCTGTGTTTCCAGTCACTATTCAATAGTTTAGGACTCAGAACAATTGATTTTATTTTCCTGTTGGAATGATACCTGTGTTACATATAGAGTTGAGTACAAAATGTCCTCCATGGGCTCTGGAGGCTTCATCTGAAGCCTGGGGCATAAATTTCAGGAGATAAAGGGAATTTTAGGAGCTGGATAAAGTGTGACTATTACACATTTCATTCTGTCTTCTATCTATCATGAGCTGAACAGCCCTGCCAGGTGAGCAGCCTTGCTACATGGTCTTACTGCTACAGTGACTTCCCTTACTATGGGTTCAAGATTGGCAGAGCCAAGGACTATAGACCAACTGCGACTGTGAGCCAAGATAACTCCTTCTTTTTTTAAATAATAAATGAGTTTAAAAATAATCATTCAGTTATTTTGTCATAGCAATAGACCTGATTGGTACAATTTGCCACTCAGTTTATTTTAAATTTTACCATCACAAGCCTAACATGCATATCTCACAATGATAACTGGATATACCCTTTCATGCCAGTAGTGACTTTTCTTACAATAATAAGGCTTTGTAGTAAAGCTTTAGGTCAGGCATGGTGATTCCACCAGAGGTTCTTTTATCCTTGAGAAGACTTTTTGCAATCCTAGGTTTTTTGTTATTCCAGATGAATTTGCAAATTGCTCCTTCTAATTCTTTGAAGAATTGAGTTGGAATTTTGATGGGGATTGCATTGAATCTGTAGATTGCTTTTGACAAGATAGCCATTTTTACAATGTTTATCCTGCCAATCCATGAGCATGGGAGATCTTTCCATCTTCTGAGATCTTCTTTAATTTCTTTCTTCAGAGATTTGAAGTTTTTATCATACAGATCTTTCACCTCCTTAGTTAGAGTCACGCCAAGATATTTTATATTATTTTAGATACAATTTGCTAAACACATGAAACTCAAGAAGAATGAAGACTGAAGTGTGGACACTATGCCCCTCCTTAGAATTGGAAACAAAACACCCATGGAAGGAGTTGCAGAGACAAAGTTTGGAGCTGAGATGAAAGGATGGTCCATGTAGAGACTGCCATATCCAGGGATCCACCCCATAATCAGCATCCAAACGCTGACACCATTGCATGCACTAGCAAGATTTTATCGAAAGGACCCAGATGTAGCTGTCTCTTGTGAGACTATGCCGGGGCCTAGCAAACACAGAAGTGGATGCTCACAGTCAGCTAATGGATGGATCACAGGGCTCCCAATGGAGGAGCTAGAGAAAGAACCCAAGGAGCTAAAGGGATCTGCAACCCTATAGGTGGAACAACATTATGAACTAACCAGTACCCCGGAGCTCTTGACTCTAGCTGCATATGTATCAAAAGATGGCCTAGTTGGCCATCACTGGAAAGAGAGGCCCATTGGACATGCAAACTTTATATGCCCCAGTACAGGGGAACGCCAGGGCCAAAAAGGGGGAGTGGGTGGGTAGGGGAGTGGGGGTGGGTGGGTATGGGGGACTTTTGGTATAGCATTGGAAATGTAAATGAGCTAAATACCTAATAAAAATGGAAAAAAATAATAATAAGGCTTTGTATGGTGATCAGCCTAAGCCAATGGTCAGCCAGCATATGATGTGACCAAGACCGCTAGCTATGCAAACTCCATTGAACTTTGCCTTTATTTCTTTTTCAGTATAAACTTGACTGTATCTTCCCTGTATAGCCATAATGAAAATAAACTTCTTTTCCTCTTCACTACCAATTTATAATTTGTTCTTCATTTGGTCTTCTGAGCCTAATGGCTGATACTTCTGACACTCCTCTCCCATAGTGCTGTTTGGCTCATACTGCCTTAGTAATTCTACATAGATACAAAACTGTTCTCTTTGTTCTATGTCTTCCCATTTCTTTTCCCCCTATTATACTTTCTGTTTCTATTTTGCATCTTCTTTCTTACTATTTTTTAAAACATCCTATCTACAATTGAAGTGATGTAGTATTTTTCATTCTTTGGCTTATGAATAGCATTCCATTTTTATATGTATTGATAGGTTCAAGTTAAGTAAAAACCCATATTAATCACAACAGCATTGTCATGGAAACAGACATAAAAACAAATGAAATAGAACTATAAGCCTAGAAATATCCCAAGTATATATGGTCAAATAATTTTGACAAGTATACTCAAAAAAACACAATGAGAAAAATTCTCTTAATTATGTTAGGAAAACTGAATACATGCAACAGAATAAAATTAGACCATTTAGCCCACATACAAAATAAAGTTCAGTAGAATAAAGAACTAAACATAAGACAGACATTGGAAAACTCTTAGAAGAGTATAGCTGGGGCAATGGTGGATCAGAACCTGCAAGAGTGACCAACTAATAACTGGTCCAACTTGAAGTCCAAGTCACAAGTGGGGGCCTGTGCCCCCCCCATATACACAGAGTCAATGAAATGATTCCTAATGGTATTCTGCTATACTCATAGATTACGTCATCGTCAGAGAGGCTTCCTCTGGCAGGTAATGGAGCAGATGTAAAGACTTACACTCAAACACTAGGCAGAGACTCAAGAAACCTCATGGAATAAGGGGAGAAAGGAGTGTAGGAGCCAGAGGGGTCAACTACACCAGGAAAACACGAATGTCTTAGGGCCCAATGTGCTCTATCACTAAGGAAACTTTTTATAGCCTGATTTTATGAAGGCATTTTCTCAATTAATGTTCTGTCTAAGATAATTCTAGCTTGTGTGTCAAGTTGACATAAGACTAGCTAGCACAACAGCTCACAGAATCAATTATTCAGGGCTCATAGGTGCTCACAGAGACTGAAGCAGCAATCACAGAGCCTGTGGGTCTATGCTAGGTTGTTTGCATAATTCTGTGCTTATTTAGCTTGGGGTATTTGTGGTTCTCTTAACAGTGGGAATTGGGTTGTCTGACATCCCAATTTTGCCTGCTTTTGGCATCCTTTCCCTCCTATTAGGTTGCCTCATTCAGCCTTGATATGAGGCATTGTACCTAGTCTTATTGCATCTTGTTACGCCATGTTTGCTTGTTATCATCGGGAAACCTGCTCTTTTCTGAAGGGAAATGGAGGAGTACTGGATCTGGGGAAGAGGAAAAGTACAGGGAGACCTGGGAGGAGTATAGCAGGAGAAGACGCTGTGATCCAAATGTATCATATGAGACAAGAATACATTTTCAAAAAAGAGGAGGACAGAAAAACAAAACTCTTTGGCCTTCTGAATGAGTTTCTTGATGTCAACAACAGGTGCAGGAAACTAACTAAAAACTGATCCATCCCATATATACCTACCAAACCCAGACACTATTGCATATGCCAGCAAGATTTTGCTGACAGGACCCTGGCATAGCTCTCTCTCTTGTGAGGCTATACCAATGCCTGGTAAATACAGAAGTGGATGCTCACAGTCATCTATTGGATGGAACACAGGGCCCCTAATGAAGGAGCTATAGAGAGTACCCAAGGAGTTAAAGGGGTCTGCAACCCTATAGGTGGAACAACAATATGAACTAACCAGTAGCCCCAGAGCTGTATCTCTAGCTGCATATATAGCAGAGGATGGCCTAGTCGGCCATCAATGGGAGGAGAGGCCCTTGGTCTTGCAAAGATCATATGCCCCAGTACAGGGGAATATCAGGGCCAGGAAGCAGGAGTGGGTGGGTTGGGGAGCAGGGTGGGGGAGGGTATAGGGGGTTATGGGGATAGCATTTGAAATGTAAATGAAGAAAATATCTAATAATAAAAAAAAAACCTGACAAGCTGGACAAATGTGCCAAACTGAAAACCACGTATGCCAAAAGAAACAATCAACAATATGGGTAAGAAAATATTTGTTAATCATATCCAGTAAGGGGTAAATTTCATATGTATATATACATATATATATATGTACATGATGTATACGCGTAAGTATATGTATTGGCAGGCAAGTGAGCCATACAGACAGACAGAAGAACTGGAAAAGCTGAATGAGTCCAAATGCTGTGAAACTCAGAATTAGAATGGTAGGAGCACAGCCAGCGCACTGCCTAACTACTTGCTCTGGAACACATAACCATGATACTCAGAGGACCATAGCAATCAGTCATATAGCATTAAATCCTGGAGCTCTCCATTCTAATGAGGTATCTAGATATGCTCAGCCAATGAGCTTCCCTTCCTGGGCATTTCTTCCTACGAATCCCTGGTTCACTCTGAGTAAGGTATACGCATTCACACTCGCCATCAAATAAGGCAGTTTGAACAAGTATGGACCATCTCTTCATCAAAAATCAATACGGGGGAGGGGCTTTGTTTTAAAAAGCCACACCCAAAAAAGGCTCCTCTCTTTTCCAGTCCCTCCAAACTCTCAGAACTCACTAGGAGCCAAACCAGGTTCTGCCCCCTCCCCTGTCCCGGGCTTTGCCTTCCACTTCTTAGCTGGTAAATGGGTGCCCTGAGGGGAAGCTCAGACCAGGGACCTCATTCCCACCTCCCATTGTTTTGCCAGTGGTGCCTGGGTACATGGGAGACTGAGAACCACAGCAACTGTCCCAGACTCTGCTGTTTCTAACTCCAGAAAAAATGTGAACTGAGGACCCCTGTTACAGACTATGTTCTTCCTCCCCTAAGCAGTGTGCTGGCGGGGCTCAGAACACCCCAGTGGCAAGGCAGACGCTTAGCCTGGCAATTGTACTTATACATATTTACTCCTCAATAGCTATATGACACACATACACACACACACACACACACACACACACACACACACACACACACACATGCATGAGAGTGTGCTTGCATGTGTATGTGTGTGTATGTGCATATATATATATGTATGAGACAAACAGCAGCAACAGAAAATAAATGCTGACAAAGGTGAGGAACAATATGCACTGTTGAAAAAAATGTTAATTGGTAACACTGGTAGGGCATTCCCTCAAAAAGTGAAGAAGAAAAAACCTAGCATATCACCCACTGCAGTACCAATCAACAAGGGAGCAAAATGATCACTTCATACATGTGTGTTTGCACCCTGCTCAGTATCAAATCAGTCATAACACTCAAGGTCTAGAATTAACCCAAGTGTCCAGTACTAAATGAATGGATAAATACCAGAGAGAAGGAGGCAGGGGGGAAGAGGGGAGGAGAGGGAAGGAGGGAGGGGTGTTTATAGATATGTTGTTTATCTTTTTAAAAGACTTTTTCCTAGTCCATTGAGTTACTAATGTTTCCATAGCTTCAAGAACTTCAAAGAGAAGTGTAGTTTTTTTTTTTTTTTATACTGTCTTTTTCTTTGGGTAGACTTTAGCAAATGAACAGTTTGAAAGAGAGCAGAGATGTGGTACTATAAAAGGCATTTTGGGGGGCTTGGTAAATGTCAACCGGAGAATAGAGCTGAACATTTTGTAGGGAGTCTGTGAGTTGGGGAGTCCTCGTTAGACTTGAGTCCTTAGGAGAGCAGCACAATGAAGCAATCAGACTAAGAAGTGAAGTCTTCGGGGAGAACTGACTGACTATTCAATGGCTTGACCCAAAGTGAATTAAACACACTGTGCAGCGTTTACAGAGGAACCAGCCAATAGGAGTTCAAGCTGTTATTCTTGAAACTACTGTGGGTGGCAACGTCCAGGGACAGTGAGTGACCTAAGTCAGCATCTTTTCATGTGAGGATCTGGCAAATGATTCATATACAAGGAGTGAGAGGAGAGCTCCCCTCTGCCTGTAACAAGGACTATTTCTAACTCCCACTTGAGAAAATTCTGCTTTCTGGCTCATGCACCTTTTAGATTAATGTGCTTCCTAAAATTGAAATGACTCATTAAAATCTGTACTTTGAGGGAGCTGGTGGCTTGGTTCACACATTTCTAAGAGAGGTGCTTCATCTGGAAGCTTCTGGAAAATTCTTTTTAACCACCCACACCCTGGATACCTAGAGGAAACATGACTTCTGAGCTGTCAAGGAAAAAACCCAAACAGAGCCAAATGGAAGTGTTGTTATCATCAGAGAAAGCCTGTCGTGACCAGAGAGTGAGCAGTAGTAAAAAAGGCAAGAAAAATCCAACTTCTGTTTGTAATTTCTTTTCCACTTACATGGCAGAAAACTGCTCTCATGACTTGGACACAATTTCAAGTCCTACTTATTTTGGCATATATTTGGAGGAGAGGGCTGGATTAATAGAACACTTGTTGGTCTCTGTGAAAATGATGACAGGGAAAGGACTAGAAATAAAACCATGCTCTCAACACTGAGGGCTCCATTTGACAGGAAAGCAAGCCCAGTTTCTGAGTTTCTGTGGAGGGGAAGGCCAGAGAGTGGACATGGTCGCAGGTCACGTGCTTGCCTTGCACAGGGTGCTGCTACGTGAATTATCTCATTTTACAGTTTGACTCAGACAGGAAGCAAGAGTAGTGAGCAATCCCAGCTGCATACTCCTGAAGAAAATGTGTTAGGTCCAGAAGGTAGAGATGGGATGATATAGAATGAGACCTGAACAGGAATGGACAGGGATTGATAATAGAACGGTGCAGTCTTTGAGGGAATGAATGACTAATTATAGAAATTGCTGCCCGTTCTGGCTTTAGAATACATAGTCCAGACCCCAGGAAGCTAATTTTGGTTTAAGCTAGCTAGACAGGAAGAATTGGCCCTTGGGTAATGCAGACAAGTCTCTGAGTTTATCACCCATCCTGGAATGTATTGCATGTCACCTCATTTAGATAGGCACAAATTGCTGGTCTTAATGTTGCGTTTGTTTGTTTGTTTGTTTGTTTGTTTGTTTGTTTTGGAGTATGTGTGTGTGTGTGTTTCCCCCTGAGAAAAAGACTCACTGTGTACTACAGGCTGGTCTTGAATTCAGTCATCCTATTTCCACCACCCTGATCACAGAAAGATGCCCATGTCCATATTAACACCCGCTTGCTCACTTTTAAATTTCTAGAAACTAGCTTGGTAGCTAACATACCAAAGCAACCAAATAAACAAATCCTTCTGAATTAATGTCAGGAGCAGCGAAGCAACACATATTTATTATTTGAAACGTGGGCAGACTCGTTCCCAATAAATTTGGTCAAAATTAAAAACTTATTTTTACCTTCGACATGTTTATTTTGTTAATGTGGAGATTAGGAAAGGAGTAGGGACGACAGTGATTTACATGGCCCAGAGGAATAAGTGAATTTAATTTTTAAAAAATGCAGATATGATACCATGAAAAATAAAGGAAGCCGAATGAAAATCCACTGTGGTAACTACCTAGAGCTGAGCTCCTGAGAAACAACTGGGAAGAAAATCAAATAGGGGATGCTGAGGATGCTACTTATAAAGAACACAGTACTGTGTTCTGTGCCATGCTCTGTACTCGGTGTGGCTGAAATGAACTCAAAAGAGTTTCCTCCTTTCTTGGCACCCATATCCTACATGGAGTAGTTAGCATCAAACATACCCAAAATGCAACTCCAGACCCAGCAGGGCATAGATTGTCACGTGTGTACATACACACATGCATGTGGTGAATATATGTATAGAAGTGACAACTGTACACATGGCTACACAGAGAAGTTGAGCAGGTCACATGCATATGTCCCTGACCAGAGGCGACCAAGAATAAAACTTGCAAGGCCAAATTTTGTATGCTGCAGGTAAATGTCAGAACAAAGTCTTTATGAAAATAAAGTGTGTGTGTATGTGTGTGTGTGTGTGTGTGTGTGTGTGTGTGTGTGTGTGTTTGGGGGGCTTGAATAGAGAGTTGAATGAAAATGAAATGATACCATTTTTGGAGGTATAATTTGAATTTATTCATGCTAGACAACTGTGGTGGTTTGAATAGAAATGGACCCCATGAATTCATAGCTTTGAATGCTTGAGTGGTGCTTTTTGACAGGGATTAGAATTGTGGCCTTGTGGGAGGAACTATGTCGCTGAGGATGTGCTATAGGGATTCTAATGCCCAAGCCAAGCCCAGTGTCTCTCATTCTTCCTGCTACCTGCTGAGATGTACCTCTCAAGCGTCATGTCTTCCTGCCTGCCACATGCTTCCTGCCATGATGATAAAGAACTAAATCTTTGAATGTAAGCAAACCACAGTTAAGTGCCTTCCTTTATAAGAGGTGCTGTGGTCACAGCATCACTTCACAGAAATAAACTTCGATTAAAACAATAATACATGCCAAATTTTAATAAGAATATATATATATATATATATATATATATATATATATATATATATATATATATATTACCAAACAAGAGAAAACTAACCTTTGGCATCACAGAACTTAAGACACAGAAGCTTAGAAAGATCAGTACTAAAGTTTGGAGCTGAGATGAAAGGATGGACCATGTAGAGACTGCCATATCCAGGGATCCACCCCATAATCAGCATCCAAACGCTGACACCATTGCATACACTAGAAAGATTTTATTGAAAGGACCCAGATGTAGCTGTCTCTTGTGAGACTATGCCGGGGCCTAGCAAACACAGAAGTGGATGCTCACAGTCAGCTAATGGATGGATCATAGGGCTCCCAATGCAGGAGCTAGAGAAAGTAGCCAAGGAGCTAAAGGGATCTGCAACCCTATAGGTGGAACAACATTATGAACTAACCAGTACCCCGGAGCTCTTGACTCTAGCTGCATATATATCAAAAGATGGCCTAGTCGGCCATCACTGGAAAGAGAGGCCCATTGGACTTGCAAACTTTATATGCCCCAGTACAGGGGAACACCAGGGCCAAAAAGGGGGAGTGGGTGGGCAGGGGAGTGGGGGTGGGTGGATATGGGGGACTTTTGGTATAGCATTGGAAATGTAAATGAGCTAAATACCTAATAAAAAATGGAAAAAAAAAAAAGAAAGATCAGTACTCTCAGACACAAGTGCCTTCCAGTTGAGTGAGTGACGGAGGGTGTAGCCAATTGAAGGACACTGTGATGCTCAAGAGTAAGCCACACAACATTATCCGGGCTATTGTTGTTAGTATTACAAATTCACTGTTTCAAGTCTGATTCTCGATAGAATCTGGAAATCTATATTTTGAAGTGAAATGCTATCATGTTAAAACTGCTTTCAAATATTCTGGATTTTTATAACCAGTGCACAGGTCGAGTAGAATATTATCTGTAGTCCAGAATTGGCCCTGCAGACTGTCAGCTTCCTCCTTCCATGATAAAATATAACATAAAATAACAGTATAACAGTATATAACTGTATACATTTTGTATATATATATAAAGTGGACAATCAGAGAATACCTGAAGCTATAAGTAATGGATGCCTCCCACAGGAAACTGCATCCCAATCAAAGATGCTACATGGATGAACTAGTACGTTGTTTGGTTTTGGCATTTCTACTCATTTTGTAGCTAGTAGCTCTTTTGAGACTTTTTTCTCCATCTGTGTTTCCCTGCTGCTTGCCCTTAATTCAAATTGGTGCCAGCTTTGTTTTAGTGCCTTGGGAACTCAGGCAGGGCCAGTACATAAGTAGCCTGCAAATCTTCCTGGCTTTTATTTTTCCCAAGCCTGAGACTATAGAAGTTGGTTGCAGAAGTAAAGGAAGAAGGATTTTGTGGTGTAAGCATTCTAGGATAACCAAGGGACAAGTAGCTCTTATATCCTCATATAGCCATGAGAGAAATTACTCTCAAAGCTTGGTGCCACAGGCCTGTAATCCTAGCTAATCCATGAGCCAAAACCATTGCCTGCTGGGCAATCTAGTAAGAACCTATGCCAGAATAAATAGTAAATATATGTCTGGGAATATAGCTGAATGGTGGAAGGCTTGCTTAGCATGCATACAGACCATGGCTCAATCCCAGCATGCCAGAGGTAGAAGAGAAACAGTATGTTTCAGAGGAGTGAGCATCCTCTATCTCTACCTCTTCTTCATGTTATGGCTATAGCATGCTCTACAGGCAGCTTTAAAAGCCTGTACACCAAGCATTCCATCAGACATGACAATGGGTAGTGTCCTACCTTCTGGAGCCTGTACCCCAAGCATGCCATTAGACATGACAATATGTAATCTCTTGCTGACTAGAGTCTGTAACCATGACCACAGAACCTTTGTCTCATTCCTGACAAAGAAAAAGTTCTTGTAGGGCATTCAGAAAGGGAGAACTCCTATTATGAACAAAGTGAGGTTTTCCTCTAAGTAGCTAAACTTAAAATAGGTGGAATCACAGATAATGAAAAGAATCTTGTCTCCTCCACAAGTAGCTTGCAACTGAAACTCACCAAATTTTGTTTGTAGGTTTGTTTGTTTGTTTGGTTGGTTGGTTGGTTGGTTAGGGGGCATCTCTCTGTAAACATTTAGGTTAAATGCTTAGCAGGGAGAAAGAGGAGAGAGAAGTTGGAACATTGTTGCCTTTCATGGTCTTTGGATACTGGAGAGGGAACGCTCACCTAGAATATTTTTTCCCTTCAGAGGATACTAGAGAGACTGTACTCAAGCCCAGAACTTAGAGACCCTGGAACTAGACCTCTAAGAGTTCTCTGTTTATGTATGGTGGAACGTGGTCTTAGAAACACTTAAGAACCTCTCTTCATAATTATTGCAAGATGCACTCACACTGCAATGGATGGGCTTGTGTGGTCTTTACAAATATGAGGCAACTTGTGTTCTCTGACCTAATTTTAAAAATACCACACTCAAGAAAGAGCTTGAAATATCTAAATCACACTCAAAACAATTTAAACCAGTTCTTAGAGCAAACAGTGTGGTGGCTTACCAGCAACTGTACAGAAATCTCTGTTGGAAAAAAATCCTCAGTTCTAAAGGTAGAGATGGAAAGAAATTTATTTCTCATTCAGAGAGAGACAGGAAATGAATGGGCAATTAAAGATTAGCTAGTATTTTTCTTGCAAGGAGGAAAAGAAAACAAAAAGGAAACTAAAGGGAAAGAATGATAGCAGAAAGAATGTTGGGCTTGAGGTAATTTGCCAACACATCTGCTAATATAAAATTAATTGCAGTCACGGACATTGAGGCTATCTAGATAGCATCTGCAGTCAGGCTGTCTCTTCTAAAATAAACCAGATTAGCACTCACACTCACAAGAGCTTACTGGGGAAATTCATACTGTAAATTTTAAGTATGTATTTTGAAAAACGGTTGGGTTTTTATTTGTTTGATTTTTTTTGCTGTTTTGATTTTTTTGTTGTTTTGTTGTTTGTTTGTTTTTTTGCTTGTTTGCTTGTTTGGTTTTTGTCATCATTGTTTTATGGTCACTGTCAAGTACTGGAATGACAATTTCAAGTGCTGTCATTTCATGGGTTATATTGAGGATATCTCTGAGATCCTTTGCATGTTAACAGTGAACCCTCATTGTCGAGAATGCCTTCTGAGTTTGGAGGTGAAATTTGCCTTGAGCTTTATCTCTGGATTGGAGCTTCAACTTAAACTGTGACCATAAAACACAAACATGCTACCAATCACAGGCCTTCTGTGATGGATGTCAAACCTGCCACCAATCGCAGGCCTTCTGTGATGGAGTTCAAGCATCCCACCCATCACAGGCTTTCTATGGTGGATTTCAAAGGCACTGAGAAAGCTTTAGAAAACAAATGTCTCCACTGTGGGTAGGATCTCAAGATGTCTGTGGTAATGGTAGTAAACTGCAGTGATCAGAGCTGCACAGTGTTTCTTATTTTGAAAACAGGTTTTGAGAAACACATTTAAGTCTTAGAGCTAGACCAAACAGAAATCCTTCCAAAGTGAGCATTTCTAAGAAACAATAGAGCTTAACATCTCGGTGTGAACATGGAAATCCCCACAACTTAAGTTCTACTACAATGGCCTTTCATTGTTAAATTCAGGCAAAAATATGTATCATATAAGTTTTTGTACAATATGTGTCTTTGATAAGTTTTCAATGGTCTTTTGAATGCTTCTGTACAGTGAATATAATATAATGTAAAATGCACACACACATAACATAAACAATCACTTCATTTTGTAAAAATAAATAATATAGAACATCCATGTGTATTTACCCCCTGATTGTTTTTAAATTGATTTTTATGCTTGGGTTTATTGATGCTTTGTGTTTAAATCATTCTCTACTAAATTTTTTAAACCTAAATGAATAACAAAGGATTGATGAAGGAAATATGCAGAAAAATTAATTTAAAGCAAAGATATAATACAAAGTATTGCCCTAGTGTGGGGAGCCGCCCTCACATCGCCGTTACAAGATGGCGCTGACATCCTGTGTTCTGAGTGGTAAACAAATAATCTGCGCATGTGCCAAGGGTAGTTCTTCACTCCATGTGCTCTGCCTTCCCCGTGACGACAACTCGGCCAATGGGCTGCAGCCAATCAGGGAGCGACACGTCCTAGGCGGAGGATAATTCTCCTTAAAAGGGACGGGGTTTCGCCATTCTCTCTCTTGCTCTTGCTCTCTTGCTCTTGCTCTCTTGCTCTCTGGCTCCTGAAGATGTAAGCAATAAAGCTTTGCTGCAGAAGATTCCGGTTTGTTGCGTCTTTCCTGGCCAGTCGCAAGAACGCGTGTAAGACCCTAGTCAAAAGTTACTTCCTTAAGACTTAAAGTAGATAACTCATTATACAGAATATTTTGATCTACCAGTCATTGAAAGACATTTGGCCAATTTTCATTTTATGCATGTTGGGACAAGTTGACAAGATTTCTACAAGCACAAGAACTTTTGATTAGCTAAACTTTCAATTGGTAATAACATTTATTAACATGACTATTTAATAACTTTTGTTTTTAAATATTTATCAAATATACTTATAGTAGCTCCCCTTTTATTTACTTTTTTTTTCAAGTTGCCGTTTTTCTTAACCAACTGGATCTAATCACATGTGGCACAGGCATGGGTAGGTGCTATGCACTGGGGCATGAGCAACTATTCCACAATGTCACTATCCCTTCTTATGTGTTCTCTTTCTATTCTTTGGAGCTGAGAAAACACAATATTCTAGTGTCTAAAAGTAATTTTCTCTCTTCTAAATCAACACAAGAAAGTTACAACATTTTAATCCTAGGCACACTGCTTCCTGATTTAGATGCTATTATTGTGTGTGCTCCCTCTTGTCTTTTTTGTTCAAACTAGAAGCTCAGAAGGAAAGCCATATTTTTCTGCTTCATGTGATTAATATTTTTTCATAGCTTTGCTCTCCTATTCAGTCATATTCTTTGCTTAGCATTTCTTTTTTGATCATAGAACCGTTTTTTATCTTCTGGAAGCACGGGCTTTGGATTTCTGAGTCTTCCTGTAGCAAACTCTATTCTAATTTGCCTAGAAGTATCCAAGGTATTCCTTCATTTCAAAACTAGTGTGTGACGTCAGGTTTTCTCAGGTTACTATACCAGTTTATAAGAGTTACTGCTCTTCATCAGTTTTAATTATTGGCTGGTAGTCTGTCTCTCTCCTTGACTCTACTTCTATGGTCTGCAGTATCATGACACATTCAGATGTGGCTTTGCTTCTGTTTTCGTGCTTTTTATTCCCTAGATCTTCAGAATTGAGGAATTTGAGAATTTTGTTAATTCTAAAAGTATTTGTTCCTATCTTCCCCCCCCCCCCCATCTTTCTAATCTCCTTTTACAGTCATGTTCATGTTGCATGGTCTTGTGGGAACTAAAAAGGGGGCCTGGGAAAGGAGGAGGAGGAAGGACCCATGTCCTGCCAGAGTTCCACCTATGCTCTGTACAGGTGGTCATGGGAAGGCTGCCAGAGGCTTTCCACTCAGCCCCAGGTGGGCATCCAAGCCTCTGACCCACTCGATGTAGAGTGAGCAAGAAGCAGCCCAACTTGGGGGTCCCATGGCCATACCCTGTAGCCCTGGGCTTATAGGAGAGAGGGAAGAGGGAAGAGAGGTTCCTACACCAGCAAGAGTGAGTGCAGCCTTGATGAGCAGAGACTGTTTATGGTTTTAGAGCTTTACTGTAGAAAGGCATGGGGAAAAGAGAAGGTAGAAAGAGAGAGAGAGAGGCTGGCCATGGCCAAGAAGAGACAAAGGGGGAAAGGAGAGAGAGAGGAAAGGTTCGAGAGAAAGAGAGTAAGGGAGAGAGGAGAGGTCAGGAGAGGAAAGAGGAGAGGAGAAGACCAAGAGAGAGGAGAGAGGAGTGGGAGAAGTGAGAAAGAAGTAAGAGAACAGAGGAATGAGAGAAGTGAGAGAGCAAGGAGGGGCCAAACAGCCCCCTTTAAAGTGAGCTGCTATCTTTTCTGTTGCTAGGTAGCTGGGGTGGAGATTAGCCTGAAGGTCAGAAGCTTGGGACATTGCCTACATGACTTCTAGCCATGTTTCTCTTGTGGGGGCTGTGGGGGGTGGTAACTTAGACAGGAGCCAGAGTTCCAGGAGCATGAGAGAACTCCTTTTGTCCCATGTAGATAAGTTATGACCACTGGGTCCTGGGGTTCAGCATCTCAGCTCAACTGGAGACCAGCCTGTCTATGCATAGCCCAATGCCCCGCATGGTCTCATCCTCATATCAGTGAACAGCTGCTTCATGTTTCTGTCTTTATGTTATTGTGATGCAAACTTAAAAACACTTGTAAGAAATCACCCTGTTGACTAAAGTTCTCTTCCTTGATAACTAAAGTTCTCTTCTAGTGGAAGCAGCTGTTTAACCCCAGAGGGCTAACTAACTGAAACCATTGCTTTCTATTTCTAGAGATGGCCATTGTTTTCTGTTTATTTGTAATTTTTCCTTAGAAATGCCTGATGAATTTTTGATGATCTCTTCCATTGTCATATAATGAGAACTTCCTTTCTTTTATTTTCTTCCTTTCTTTCTCTTCCTCCCTTCCTTCCTCCCTTTCTTCCTTCCTTCCCCCCCTCTCTCTTTCTTTTGTTCTTTCTTTCTTCCTTTCTCTCTCTCAGTATTTCTTCAATGCATTTACTTTAATTCTCCTATTTCACAAATCCAATATAAGCAATCTTTTCAAATACTATGGTTTATTATCATGCAGGATTTTACTTATGGTGCTTCCACACTTGATTTAACACTAAAAAAAAAAAAAACCAAAAGCTAAGCAGCGTAATTCTTATTTCTCAGAACTGGATCTATAGGGATTCTTTGAGATCTAAGTTTAAAGCACACCCTTCAGCAGATCTATAATTGTTTATACCAAAGACCCAGGGAAATTTTCAGTCTATAACTACTTAAATTTTAGCTCATGGTTTTGAAGTCATATAAATAATACATTTCCTAGTTCTAAATATGCACACATACAAGTTTATAGTTAGAAATTCCTAGAGGAGGATTCTCTTCAATTGCATGATTCCAGTCAGATCAAACAAGTACAAAATCCTTCAGGGTAAAATTTATTCTAGTTTATCATTGGGGGTGGAGTTCCTCAGTAATTCAACATTTATTCTAGTAGCTGTTTATATGTAACTCATTTGTTGAGCTCCAGGCTTTCTCTTCTGAATACCATGTTAGTGTCTAGAAGTCATAGATGCAAGCATCATCAACAAAATACAAAAGACAAAAGAGACAATATCAGGTGCAGAAGATACCACAGAAAACATTGACACAACAGTCAAAGAAAATGGAAAAGCACCTAATCCAAAAATATCCAGGAAATCCAGGTCATAATGAGAAGGTCAAAGCAAAGAGAAGTGGGTATAGAAGAGAGTGAAGACTTCCAACTTAAAGGAACAGTAAGTATCTTCAACAAAAGTATAGTAGAAAACTTCCTTAACCTAAAGAAAGAGATGCCCATGAACATATAAGTCTACTTAACTCCAAATAGATTTGACAAGAAAAGAAATTCCTCATGTCACATAATAATCAAAATACAAAATGCACATAACAAAGAAGACCTAATCCAATACTCTTCAAAATATTCCACAAAACAGAAACAGAAGCAAAACTACCCAATTTGTTCTATGAAGCCACAATTATGATTATACGTAAACCACACAAAGACCGAAAAAAGAAAGAGAACTTCAGACCAGTTTCCCTTATATATATATATCAATGCAGAAATACTCAATAAAATTCTTGCAAACCAAATCCAAGAACACATGAAAATGATCATCCATCATGATCAAGTAGGCATCATCCAAGTGATGCAGGCATCATTCAATATACAAAAATCCATCAACATAATTCACTATATAACCAAACTAAAAGAAAAAAAAAACACATGATCATCTCATTAGATACTGAGAAAGCATTTGACAAAATTCAGCACTCTTTTATGGTAAAAGCAATTCAATAAGGCTCATACTTAAACAAGTTAAAAGCAATATACAGCAAACTAGTAACCAACATCAATCTAAATGGAAAGAAACCTGAAGCAATCCCACTAAAATCAGGGACTAGACAAGGCTGTTCTCTCTCCCTATCTATTCATTATATTACTCAAAGTCCTAGCCAGAGAAATTAGACAACAAAAGAGATCAAAGGAATACAAATTGGAATGGAAGAAGTCAAAACATCACTACTTGTAGCTCAAATTTTAGTATACTTAAGTGACCCCAAAAATTCCACCAGAGAACTCATAAATGTGATGAGCAACTTCAACCAATAGGCTGAATATAAAATTAACTCAAACAAATCAATAGCCTTCCTCTACTCAATGGTTAAACAGGCTGAGAAAGAAACTAAGGAAATGACACCCTTCATAATAGTCACAAATAATATAAAATAACTTGGTGTGACTCTAACCAAGCAAGACAAGAACATCAAGTATCTGAAGAAATAAATCAAACATCATAGAAAATGGAAAGATCTCCCATGATCATGAATTAGCAGGATTAATATAGTAAAAATTGCCATTTCTCTGAAAGCAATCTAGAGATGCATCGCAATTTCCATCAAAATTCCAACTCAATTCTTCATAGAGTTAAAAAGAGCAATTCTCCAATTCATTTGGAATAACAAAAAATCAGGATAGCACAAACTATTCCCAACAATAAAAGAACTTCTTGGGGGAATCACCATCCCTGACCTCAAGCTGTATTACAGAGCAATAGTGATAAAAACTACATCATACTGGTACAGAGACAGGCAGGTAGATCAATGGAATAGAATTGAAGACCCAGAAATAAACCCACATACTTATGGTCACTTGATCTTTGACAAAGGAGCTAAAACCATCCATTGTAAAAAAAAAAAAAAAAAAAAAAAAAGACAGCATTGTCAACAAATGGTGCTGGTTCAACTGGAAGTCAGCATGTAGAAGAATGCAAATTGATCCATTCTTATCTCCTTGTACAAAGCTCAAGTCCAAGTGGATCAAGGACCTCCACATCAAACTAGATACACTGAAACTAATAGAGGAGAAAGTGGGGAAGAGCCTCAAATGCATAGACACAAACAGAAAACCAATGGCTTATGCTCTAAGATCAAGAATTGACTAATGGGGTCTCATAAAACTGCAAAGCTTCTATAAGGCAAAGGACAATAGGAAAAAATGGCAATCTACGGACTGAGAAAAAATCTTTACCAATCCTACATCTGATAGAGGAATAATATCCAATATATATAAAGAACTCAAGAAGGTAGACTCCAGAGAACCAAATAACCCTATTAAAAATGGGGTACAGAGCTAAAAAAAAAAAGAATTCTCAACTGAGGAATACCAAATGGCTGACAAGTACCTGAAAAAAATGTTCAACATCCTTAATCATCAGGGAAATGCAAATCAAAACAACTCTGAGATTCCACCTCACACTACTCAGAATGGTTAAGATCAAAAACTCAGGTGACAGTAGATGCTGGCAAGGATGTAGAGAAAGAGGAACACTCCTCCATTGCTGGTGGGACTGCAAGCTGGTACAACCACTGTGGAAATCAGTCTGGTGGTTCCTCAGTAAACTGGATATACTACTACCAGAAGTTCCAGCAATATCACTCCTGGGAATATACCCAGAAGATGCTCCAACATGTAATAAGGACACATGTGCCACTACACTCATAGCAGCCTTATTTATAATAGCCAGAAGCTGGAAAGAACCTAGATATCCTTCAACAGAGGAATGGATACAGAAAATGTGGTAACAATTGAGTACTACTCAGCTATTAAAAACAATGAGTTTATGAAATTCTTAGACAAATGGATGGATCTGGAGGATATCATCTTGAGTGAGGTAAACCAGTCACAGAAGAACACACATGATATGCACTCACTGATAAGTGGATATTAGCCCAGCAGCTCAGAATCCTTCTTAGAATGGGGAACAGAAATACCCATGGAAGGAGTTACAGAGACAAAGTTAGGAGCAGAGACTGAAGGAATGACCATCCAGAGACTGCTCCACTTGGGTATCCATTCCGTAAACAACCACCAAACCCAGACACTATGGCAGATGCCATCATGAGCCTGATGACAGGAGCCTGATATACCTGTCTCCTGAGAGCCTTTGTCAGTGCCTGGCAAATACAGAAGTCGATGCTTACAATCATCCATAGGAGGGAGCACAAGGTCCCCATTGAAGGAGTTAGAGAAAGTACCCTAGGCGCTGAAGGGGTCTGAAGCCCCATAGGAGGAATATCAATATGAACTAATCAGTACCCCAAGAGCTCCTTGGAACTAAACTACCAACCAAAGAAAACACATGGTGGGACATGTGGCTCTAGCTGTACATGTAGATGAGAATGGCCTAGTCGGCCATCAATGGGAGGAGAGGCCCTAGGTCCTGTGAAGGTTCTATGCCCCATTATAGGGGAATTCCAGGACTAGGAATGGGAGTGGGTAGGTTGGGGAACAAGGGGAGGGGAGAGGGGATAGGGGATTTTCTGAGGGGAAACTAGGAAAGGGGATAACATTTGAAATGTAAATATGTAAATAAGGAAAATATCTAATTAAAAGAAACATAAAAAAATGGGGTACAAAGAATTCTCACCTGAGGAATATCTAATGGGTGAGAAGCACCTAAAGAAATGTTCACCATCCTTAGTCATCAGGGAAATGCAAATCAAAACAACACTGAAATTTCACCTCATACCAGTCAGAATTGCTAAGATCAAAAACTCAGGTGACAGCAGATGCTTGCAAGGATATGGCGAAAGAGGAAGACTCCTTCATTGTTGGTGGGATTGCAAGCTGGTACAACCACTGTGGAAATCAGTCTGGTGGTTCCTCAGTAAATTGGACATAGTACTACCTGAGGACCCAGCTATACCACACCTGGGCATATACCCAAAAGATGCTCCAACATATAACAAGGACACATGCTCCATTATGTTCATAGCAGCCTTATTTATAATAGCCAGAAGCTGGAAAGAACCCAGATGTCCCTCAACAGTGGAATGGATACAGAAAATGTGTTACATTTACAGAATGGAGTGCTACTCAGCTATTAAAAGCAATGACCTCATGAAATTCTTAGGCAAATGGATGGGACTAGAAAATATCATCCGGAGTAAGGTAACCCAGTCACAAAATAACACACATGGCAAGCACTTACTGATAAGTGGATATTCATCAAATATCCAAGATACAATTCACAGGTCACATGAACCTCAAGAAGTAGGAAGACTAAAGGGTGGATGCTTCAGTACTTCTGATAGACAGCTCTATTAGCCTCCTGTCAGCAAGCACTGCTTGGTATCTAGTATTGGTGACTGTGTATAGGATGGATCCCCAAGTTTGGCAGTCTCTGTATGACCTTTCCTTCAGTCTCTGCTCCACACTTTTTCTCTAAATTTCCTCTTGCGAATATTTTGTTCCCCCTTGATGCTCCCAGACAACAACTGGACTGGGCACAGGGTCCCCAATGGAGGAGTTAGAGAAAGGACTGAAGGAGCTGAAGGCGTTTTCAACCCTATAGGAAGAACAACAATATCAACCAACCAGATACTTCACCCCTCATAGCACCCAGGGACTAAACCACCAACAAAGGAGGAGTACACATCGAAGGAACTATGACACCAGCCGCATATGTAGCAGAGGGTCTTGTTGGATATCAACGAGAAGAGAGGCCTTAGTCCAGTGAAGGCTCAATTGCCCAAAGTAGGGAAATGCCAGGGCGGGGAGGCGGGAGTGGGCTCATGGGTGGGGGAGCACCCTCATAGAAGCAGAGAGAAGTGGAATGGGATAGGGGGGTTCCAGAGAGGAAACTGGGAAAGGGGACAACGTTTGAAGTGTAAATAAATAAAATATCTATTAAAAGAAAAAATTTACTTAAAAAAAAAAAAACAACTCAAGTTCTGGACAATAGTGAATGGCTTCCATACATCTCAAGGTAAAAAAGACTTGTAACCATTGATTACAATAATGTATGAAGTAAGTGTGCCACATTACATAAAGTTTCTTAGAACTTATATAACATACTATACTTATGAATAATAATTAAAAACTTTGAATTCTGTGACTTAAACCTGAAAATTCTTAGAATTTTGTGTGTCAATGTGACTGCACATAGAAATGTCAATTCTCAGTAAAGTTTTGGTTTTCAGTGTTTCAGGAAGAGTTTTCTAGAAGAAAACATTATCTTCTTTAGGAGTCTAGTAACAAAGATGGCCTCCACTAATATAAGAGTGCACTCTCAAGTGAAATGAGAGATCAAATATAGCACAAGAATTTGAATACAACAAAGAGGCAGAGAAAACAGCTCTTTCCTTCTAGAATAGTACTCTCATTTTCTCCTGTCTTCTCCTGACTCTTGGACCTTTAAATTGGGACTTACACCAACAATCTCCCTTTAGCCTGGTCTTATGCTTGGCCTTTAGATTTTCTTGTTTTCTAGCTTGCAAGTAGTTAAGCCTCAGCCCTAGTAGTTAAGTAAGTCAGATCCTCCTTCTAAACAGAATTCCTTAAGGATTGTTTTCTCTGGGGAGTGCTGACCCAAACAGAAGGAAAACATTGGCCCTGGCCCCCAAAATTTTAATGTGCCTCTGGTTATAAGAAGGAGTGTATAAATATATAACTTGGCAAATACTTAGTTTAATCTTTAGAACAGGGATGAATAAATTTAGTCACGTACCTTCTGCATTTAAAAAATTTATTAGTTTTTCTTAAGCACAGACATAGCATTTTGCTTGTGGCCCCTGTGAAAATATCCCCTCAATGAGAATGTTCCAAACTGCTTTACCTAAGTTAGGTTGTAAGAGAGTTGAGCTGCAAAACCACCATGGGTGAATCTGATTATTGGTCAGCCATAGACCTGGGTCTCTAGTACAGAAATCTACTCTCAGATCAACTGAAATAACCTTATATCTGTCCTGAGACCATCTGGGTCTCTTGGCAGATATTATCAGTCTCCTGTACTTGATTATGGCTAGAAAGAAACAAACTTCTTGCCCTGTATTAAAACCATGTATCTGTTGTTGTTTTTATTCATACACCTTCCCTTAAACTGCTTATAATTCATATACCTTTAAACAAGGTCCCATTAGAAAGATACATTATGATAAGATTCACTTGCAATTTAAACATAACCTTTACAAAAAATAAATTCCTTACATAGGATGGTCAGCTGAACTATATCCAAATTGCAAAGCTATGAGGACATTCTAAAAGCAGCTTTTGAAACAGGATCTTCCCACAGATGGCAAGAAGCTGTGCTCAAGAACTGAGCATGAGATGAGCCAGTGTTCACTGCACCCCAGAACTGTGAAAGGGGATGTCTGGTTTGTGAGATGGAAAGCAGAGAAGTAAAGAATGAGAGATGCCTAGTCTGTAACTCAGGCAATTTCTTCCCACCAGAGATTGATTTGATGTGCATACCTACTAATCTCTCACACAGAAACAAGGAAAGACACTCTTGTATAGGCAAAGGCCATTTTTTTTTTTAGAGTTCATGGTAGAGTCCAAAGAGACTTGAAAAATATAGTAGCAATTTTTTTTTTTAAAAAAAGTTCTCTACCTAGAACAACAAGGCTACAATTGAAGAAGAGTATTTCTAAATTACAAACATTTACTATAAGACTAATTATGAATATTTACTATAACAGTAAAACTAAGAAATCTTTGCAATTTGTATCTACCTGTTAAGAAATAATGAGAAGTTAGGGGACAGTAAAAAAGGAGGAGGAGGAGGAGGAGGAGGAGGAGGAGGAGGAGGATCTAAATCAGACTTTTAAAAATAAAATAAACCAAAAAGAATCAGATCTGAGGGATTATTTTTTGATATGGCATCTTGCTGTGTTGCCCAGGCTCACCTTGAACTTGTGGGTTTAAACAATCTCTTGTCTAAGCTCCCCCAGTACCTGGGAGGACAGATATACAACAATGGTCCTTTTACAAGAGAAAAACCATTAAAAGTAACTCAGCCCATCCTTTTTGTTCCAAGGCTTTTCAGGATGAAACATACAACTGTCTGTGCATAGAGAAAGGACTGCCTAAAGGCAGGTATTGTGCATACATACATTGGATTATCTAGCTTGCTTTAATGACCACCCTCATGCATTTTTATTTAGAAGAAGAAATTTAAACTATGTCTTGCCAGAGGATGGTGAAAGGCTAGGGAGGCTTGTTCTAAGATGATTGAGTGCTATTAGTTATTATATATTTAACAGATCTAATCTGAAATCTCACATTTTTACAGAGTGTGAAGAGATGAAAGAGAGTCTGGAAGTGTGTTTAAAATGCTCTGATATTCATAGAAAATAGGAGAGATTTAAAGTCTGCAGTGGCCCTTAAAGAGGAAAAAAGTTTGTGATTTTAGAGGACCCACAGTAACTTTGAGGGACACAAAGGATTGCCAGGAAGAAATGAATTTGTAACGCAAAGGAAGCCATTCTGGTCAGGTGCATTTATAAAAAAAAAAATTAAAAGACAGAATTAATTGCTTGTGGAAAATTCTTTCCTGAAATTGGAATGATCTTTACCTATCCCAAATCGGGTAGGGGACTAATATCCAATATATATAAAGAACTCAAAAAGGTGGACTCCAGAAAATCAAATAACCCCATTAAAAAATGGGGCTCAGAGTTGAACAAAGAATTCTCACCTGAGGAATACTGAATGGCTAAGAAGCACCTGAAAAAATGTTCAACATCCTTAATGATCAGGGAAATGCAAATCAAAACAACCCTGAGATTCCACCTCACACCAGTCAGAATGGCTAAGATCAAAAATTCAGGTGACAGCAGATGTTGGCGAGGATGTGGAGAAAGAAGAACACTCCTCCATTGTTGGTGGGATTGCAGGCTTGTACAACCACTCTGGAAATCAGTCTGGTGGTTCCTCAGAAAATTGGACATAGTACTACCGGAGGATCCTGCAATACCTCTCCTGGGCATATATACAGAAGATGTTCCAACTGGTAAGAAGGACACATGCTCCACTATGTTCATAGCAGCCTTATTTATAATAGCCAGAAGCTGGAAAGAACCCAGATGCCCTCAACAAAGGAATGGATACAGAAAATGTGGTACATCTACACAATGGAGTACTACTCAGCTATTAAAAAGAATGAATTTATGAAATTCCTAGGCAAATGGATGGACCTGGAGGGCATCATCCTGAGTGAGGTAAACCAATCACAAAGGAACTCACACAATATGTACTCACTGATAAGTGGATAGTAGCCCAAAAACTTAGGATACCCAAGATATAAGATACAATTTGCTAAACACATGAAACTCAAGAAGAATGAAGACCAAAGTGTGGACACTTTGCCCCTTCTTAGAAATGGGAACAAAACACCCATGAAAGGAGTTACAGAGACAAAATTTGGAGCTGTGACGAAAGGATGGACCATCTAGTGATTGCCATTTCTAGTGATCCACCCCATAATCTGCTTCCAAATGCTGACACCATTGCATACACTAGCAAGATTTTGCTGAAAGGACACAGATATAGCTGTTTCTTGTGAGACTATGCCGGGGCCTAGCAAACACAGAAGTGGATGCTCACAGTCAGCTATTGGATGGATCACAGGGCCCCCAATGGAGGAGCTAGAGAAAGTACCCAAGGAGCTAAAGGGAACTGCAACCCTATAGGTGGAACAACATTATGAACTAACCAGTACCCCGGAGCTCTTGTCTCTAGCTGCATATGTATCAAAAGATGGCCTAGTCGGCCATCACTGAGAAGAGAGGCCCATTGGACTTGCAAACTTTATATGCCTCAGTACAGGGGAACGCCAGGGCCAAAAAGGGGGAGTGGGTGGGTAGGAGAGTGTGGGGCTGTGGGTATGGGGGACTTTTGGGATACCATTGGAAATGTCAATGAGGAAAATACCTAATAATTTTTTTTTTTAAAAAAAGACATCAGTTACTGGGCGATCTGGAGTTGTTTAGGTATGCTTATTGTGAGTAGAACAGAATCATCAGGTGCAAGTTTAAACTTTAGAGCTGAGGGTAACTGGAAAGAGAAGAGATCCTGCTGCCACTGTGAGAAGCAAAGAGTGAGAACAGGCTAACAGGAAACAGTCTTGGGAGAAGATGTCGACAGGATGCTTCTTAGAATAGAGAGGAGGTGGCTTTGGAGAGACTCAGGAAGGGGATGGTTAGCTTAACCAAGAAAAGTTCATGTATAGAATCCAAGTAATTTAATAAACACCACATAAAATACAGTATGCCATAGAATCCAAATAAATAGGAGCTGAAGGGAAATATAATGGCCAGAGCAACCCCTGAAGGGATGCCTTTCCTATGTATGATGAGCTCAAAACACTAAAACTTACTCTGAGACTCTGGCCCAGGTGTTTTAAAGGTAGAGACGCTAAACTTGAAATATATGACTCTTAAAATCGATACCAGTGGATTTAAAAGTTTTAAAAAGAATTTTTCAATATGAACCAGAACAGTTATTTTCCATTTTTTACTTTGACTCTGCCAAAAAATTCTATTAGCCAATTAGAAATGATACTTTAGATAATTTGTTATCTGCTTTTCTAATTGCTCTGGCAAAATATCTGACAAGAAGCAACCAAAGGGAGAAAGGGGTTGTGTTGGTTTACAGGTAGAAGGCACATAGTCATCCACCATTGTCACAGTAAGGAAGGCATGGTGGCAGGACCTGAAGGCAGATGGTCACATTATATCCACAGCTAGGAAGCAGAGAGAGGTTGGCAGTTATCCTACTTCCTCCTCTTTATACAATCCTGATGTCTGACCATTTGGGTAAGATGTCCGACCTTAATCAACCCACAGTTTGTGATCTGTCACAGACATCCTTGGTGGCTCTCCCTTAGTGATTCCAGATTGCTAAACCATCAATATTCACCATCACAGATGCTTCCTCAAGTGGAGGTGAAACATCTGTTAAACATCTCCTCCCTTGATCTTCCCATAGGACTTTTCGTTTTGTGCTGCTCTGAGCACACTACTTGTTAAAAGCATTGTTTGCTGGCCATCACGATGGTGATGCTTGTGCCGGAGAAGCTGATTATGTGACTGAACTTGCAAATACCTGAGTCATGGAGAATAGACTAGTAGACTATGGTACATGTATAGATTGGAGGAAATCACATAAGACTTATTGATTTCCTTTAGAAGCCAAATAATGACCACACTGCTATTAGGGCATATTGATTCGAATACCTCACTCTTCCTGATGTCTATTTTTGATTGAGGGAAAAAATGATTTTTTTTTTTTACTGCTGTTGCCTGTAAGCATTTTTCTGTAACAGAGAAGTGTTGGCAAGTAACCTGAATTTTTTAATAAGTTCACTTCATAATAAAAATAACTTTTTAAAAGTAAATGTTGGAAGGCAAACATTGCTATGGAAGCATCATTACCATATTTAGAGCCACACTTTGCTCGTTCCTGCTTTCTAAGTAGATGATACTTCCTTCCCTTCCTTCTTAAAGGGGACAGCCACTGCTTTTAGATTAATGATAGTTTTAATTCTGACACTTAAACCATTTCTATGGCGTTCTTTTTCTATTGTTTCTGGTAAGAAGTATTTCTTTATATATAATGATCTTTTATGCTTTCAAGACTATCTTTTGCTTACTTAAAAGAAAACATTTTAAGCAGTTTAAACGGGAGGCGACCAGGTATGATTTATCTTGGCATTTCTCCTGCTTGAGTACTGACAAGCTTCTTGGATACATGTGACGCTGCACAATTCATTTGAAAAGCTCTCAATGGCCATCTCTTCAAGCATTCACTATGCTCATTGCTATTTTCTTTCAGAAGTCCCGGGGCATGTGCACTGGATCATTTCATATGGCCAAGTTCACTCTGGACCATCTCCTCTGCTGTGCTGTACATGGCTCCCTGGATTTTTGTTTTGCTTTGGTTTGGTATCCTTTTGTGCCTGGATACTTTGTATTTTTCACCTTCAAGTTCATCCATTCTCTTTCCTCCAGAGACCTATATGCTTCATTTCTTTTGCTATATTTTTTGAGATTATAATTTGTCTATGACATTTCTCTTTTCCCTTTTCTTCCTCCAAACACTTCCTACATTTCTCCCCACTTCTCCTCAAATTCATACCCTCATTTTAACTAGCTGTTGTTACATACATATAACCCTAACACATATTCCTAAATCTAACCTTCTCAACTCTGTATAATGCTATTTACATGCATGTTTTCAGGACAGACGGTGCCTTAATATTATTATTATTATTATTTCCACCATTCCCACTTAACATTAACCCCTCCCTTTCTTTTTCACTCTCACTTATGCCCCTCCCTCTGGTGAAAGTCCCTATTTTCACAAATGCTACCACTCTCTCTTAGAACTGAAATATGAGACCCTTCTGATAACTCTTACATCTATTATACCTCTAAGTCTCCTGATGTTTCTGACCTCTTCTGACCGACCATAAGGTATACTTTGACAGTTATTTACATATCTAGCCACTTTTCCTTGTAGCTCAAAAGAATTGAAGACCCAGAAATGAACCCACACACCTATGGTCACTTGATCTTTGACAGAGGAGCTAAAACCATCCAGTGGAAAAAAGACAGCATTTTCAACAAATGGTGCTGGCACAACTGGCGGTTATCATGTAGAAGAATGCGAATTGATCCATTCCTATCTCCTTGTACTAAAGTCAGATCTAAGTGGATTAAGGAACTCCACATAAAACCTGAGACAGTGAAACTAATAAAAGAGAAAGTGGGGAAAAGCCTCGAAGATATGGGCACAGGGGAAAAATTCGTGAATAGAATAGCAATGACTTGTGCTGTAAGATCGAGAATCAACAAATGGGACCTCATAAAATTACAAAGCTTCTGTAAGGCAAAAGGCACCATCAATAAGATAAAGGCCACCAACAGACTTGGGAAAGGATCTTTACAAATCAGATAGAGGACTGATATCCAATATATATAAAGAACTCAAGAAGGTGGACTCCAGAAAATCAAATAACCCCATTAAAAATGGGGCTCAGAGCTAAACAAAGAATTCTCACCTGAGGAATACAAATGGCTGAGAGGCACCTGAAAAAATGTTCAGCATCCTTAATCATCAGGGAACTGCAAATCAAAACAACCCTGCGATTCCACCTCACACCAGTCAGAATGGCTAAGATCAAAAATTCAGGTGACAGCAGATGTTGGCGAGGATGTGGAGAAAGATGAACACTCCTCCATTCTTGGTGGGATTGCAAGCCTGTACAACCACTCTGGAAATCAGCGATTCCTCAGAAAATTGGACATAGTACTACTGGAGGATCCTGCAATACCTCTCCTGGGCATATATCCAGATGTCCCAACCGGTAAGAAGGACACATGCTCCACTATGTTCACAGGAGCCTTATTTATAATAGTCAGAAGCTGGAAAGAACCCAGATGCCCCTCAACAGAGGAATGGATACAGAAAATATAGTATATTTACACAATGGAGTACTACTCAACTATTAAAAAGAATGAATTTATGAAATTCCTAGGCAAATGGATGGACCTGGAGGGCATCATCCTGAGTGAGGTAAACCAATCACAAAAGAACTCACAAAATATGTACTCACTAATAAGTGGATATTAGCCCAGAAACTTAGAATACCCAAGATATAAGATACAATTTGCAAAACACATGAAACTCACGAAGAACGAAGACCAAAGTGTGGACACTTTGCCCCTTCTTAGAAATGGGAACAAAACACCCATGAAAGGAGTTACAGAGACAAAATTTGGAGCTGTGATGAAAGGATGGACCATCTAGAGACTGCCATATCCAGGGATCCACCCCAAAATCAGTCTCCAAACGCTGACACCATTGCATACATAGCAAGATTTTGCTGAAAGAACCTAGATATAGTTGTCTCCTGTGAGACTATGCCGGGGCCTAGCAAACACAGAAGTGGATGCTCACAGTCAGCTATTGGATGGATCACAAGGCCCCCAATGGAGGAGCTAGAGAAAGTATCCAAGGAGCTGAAGGGATCTGCAACCCTATAGGTGGAACAACAATATGAACTGACTAGTACCACCCCCGGAGCTTGTGTCTCTAGCTGCGTATGTATCAGAAGATGGCCTAGTTGGCCATCACTGGAAAGAGAGGCCCATTGGTTGTGGAAACTTTATTTGCCTCAGTACAGGGGAATGCCAGGGCCAAAAAGTTGAAGTGGCTGGGTGGGAGAGTGGGTGGGGGAGGGGTGTGTGGTCTTTTGGGATAGCATTGGAAATGTAAATAAAATAAATACCTAAATAAAAAAATATGGACATCAATAAAACAAATAACCCTATTATAAATGAGGTGCAGATATAAATTGTATCTATTGAGAACTGAGGGAATTCTCAATAGAGGAAACTCAAATGGCTGAGAAGCACTTAGAAATGTTCAACATTCTTTTTTTTTTTCTGAGACAGGGTGTCTCTGTATACCCCTGGCTGTCCTGGAACTCACTCGGTAGACCAAGCTGATGTTCAACTCAGAAGTACGCCTGCCTCTGCCTCCTAAGTCCTGGGATTAAAGGCATGTGCCACCACTCAACATTCTTTTTTTTTTTCCATTTTTTATTAGGTATTTAGCTCATTTACATTTCCAATGCTATACCAAAAGTCCCCCATACCCACCCACCCCCACTCCCCTACCCACCCACTCCCCCTTTTTGGCCCTGGCGTTCCCCTGTACTGGGGCATATAAAGTTTGCAAGTCCAATGGGCCTCTCTTTCCAGTGATGGCCGACTAGGCCATTCTTAATCATCAGGGAAATACTAATCAAAATAACTCTGAGATTCTGTTTTACCATTGTCAAACTGCCCAAGATCAATAATAAAACAAATGGTGTGTTATGCTGGGAGGCTGTGGATTTAGGGGAACGCTCATCTATGGAGGTGAGAAAGCCAGTGTTTGTTACTCTGTATCTGTATGTGTTCCTTGTGCTTTTTCTTTGACTTTTTGTTTTTCCTGTTCATTTATTTGTTTTGTTCTATTCAGGTTACTTTGTTGCTTGTATTTTGTATCATTTTAGTATTGTTTTTAAAGTATTTAGATGCCTGTTTGTTTTCTAGTAAGAGAAAGCAAGAAAGGTTGTAGATTTGGGTTGATTGGGAAGTGGGGAGGATCTGGGGAGGAGTCGAGGCTGGGAATCACAATTAGAATATATTAGATGAAAAATCTATTTTCAATAATAAATGCTTTATTAAAAAAATCAGTAGAAACATGTATGTCCCTCTTCCTGTAACATTCCCATGCCTTGAATGGGAATGGAGTCAGTCTGTGCACTGCCATTTCACTTTGACTTAACTCATCAGTATTTTCAAGGCTTTCTTTGCTTGTTTCCTTACTTTTTAAAGAATTATTTTTGTTTAATTTGTGTGTGTGTGTGAGAGAGAGAGAGAGACAGAGACAGAGACAGACAGAGACAGAGACAGAGAAAGACAGAGACACAGAGAGAGACAGAGAGAGACACAGAGGGGGCGGTGCATGTGTCCTCAGAGGCCTAAAGTTGCCATGTAATCACTTGGGGGGCGGGTAGAGAGTTAATAGGTGGTTGTGAGCCAACCTGTGTGCAAGATGCACATTAAACTCAAACCCTCTGGAACAGCCACAAACACTCGTAAGCACTTTGCCACCTTTCCAGCATGCTTTGAAGTCCCCAAGAGCATCATCAACACTTGTCTCCCTCCAGACCCAGCATCTTAGCACTGCTGAAGCTTTGGAGATATCTTTGTACTTTCTAGTCACATTTTTGAACTCTTCCCTATGTGTCCTTAGAGTTCACCTGAGTATTGTTTCAGTTGATAGAGAACTCTTCTTGCTTTTCACCCTGTACCAAGATCCCATGAGTATCTCTCTTGCTGATTCTTCTACAATGTACTTTCTCTTTTTTAGTTTTCCACCTGTAGAACAACCAAATGTAAATAAAAAAATATCTAATATAGAAATTTTACACATGTAAGTTATTTTTCATCCTTAGCTATTGGTAGAATGGGTGTGTGAAAGAAACTACAGTTTCTATGGTATGGCTTACTAGACATGTTTTTGTTGTTAGAGCATGATGACCTTCGGGACTTGATACATTAAACAGATGCCACTAGGTCATTTTTGGTCAGTTCATTAACCTCTATGAGCATTATTCTCTCCAACTGTAAAACAGCACATGCTTCTCATGCAGCTAAAACATGATGTAAAAGTGTGGTGTGTTCATATTTCCTTTCACTTTTTTCCTTGGAAAGATCTTCGCAAGCATCCACATGGTGGTTGTAAAATCACACTAGCTGTGCATTGTTTCTTGCTCACTTGTTAAGTGAGATTTTGTTGTTGTCCATGTTCTGGCTGAGTGAACCAGTGCTTTACCTGTTTCAGTGAAAGTCCTACTTTTCGTAGAATATACTGGATTTATTCAAATAATTGCTTTAAGTCAGTTAATATCTGTGATAATTATATATGCTCAGCCCAGGGAGTGGCACTATTAAAAGGTGTGGCCCTGTTAGAGCAGGCATGACATTGTTGGAGTAGGTGTGCCACTGAGGGTGTGGGCTTCAAGACCCTCATTCTAGCTACCTGGAAGTCAGTATTCTGCTATCAGCCTTCCGATAAAGATGTAGAACTCTTAGCTTCTCCTGCACCATACCTGCCTGGATGCTACCATATTTCTGGTTTGATGATAATGGACTGAACCTCTAAACCTGTAAGCCAGCCCCAATTAAATGTGCTTTGTAAGTGTTGTCTTGGTCATGGTGTCTTCACAGCAGCAAAACCCTGACTAAGACAATATCCAACTTTAAAATGTCATATATAACCAAATACCATCTTTCTGACACCATTAGAGAAGGATGTTCTAACAGAATCACTAGTTATGAATTTATATTTCTGACCACATAAGGTGAGAAATAGAAGCTAATAATTTTATTTGATAGACTTCTCCATTTATTGAGCATGGACATCTGAGTCACAGAGATAACAAGGTGACTTGCTGAAGGCAGGAACATACACAGTGTTAGAAACTGTTCTTGACTGCAGTTTTCCTCTCAGTCCTACAGCATTCATCTAAAGCATGCTGCTTATTTGCAGTGTGAGATTCCTGAAAACTGTCTTATGGAACATGCATTATTTCTTGAAGAAACGAGAAGCAAATATACTCAATATACTCAACGGGTCAGCTTTTTTGGATTAATATTATGAAGAGTACCTAATGGGTGCAGAGATCATAAGTAAGTGACTTGATGTCACAAAAGACAGGCAGTATTTAGCCAAGAGAACATAATCTTGTACTAATAGTGACAATTCCTCAGTGCCTCCCCACTCATTGTTCCCACATGACAATGGTCCACATTCCTTGGATCCAAAATTCAGAATGCTGCAAAGTGCCTAGTGGTCCCTCCTACTCTGCTTTCTGGTGTTTTGTTTTGTTTTTTTTTGGGGGGGGTTGTTTGTTTGTTTGTTTGTTTTTTTGAGACAGGGTTTCTCTGTATAGCTCTGGTTGTCCTGGAACTCACTTTGTAGACCAGGCTGGACTTGAACTCAGAAATCTGCCTGCCTCTGCCTCTGCCTCCAGGGTGCTGGGATTAAAGGTGTGCGCCACCACACCTGGCTCCTACTCTGCTTTCTAAGCTTTTTTTTTGAATGAAGATTATGATGAAGGGCTATCTCTACCAATTCAAGTGCTTAGGTTTACAAGATACCCTGAAGGATTATTACTGATGTCATTTATGTGATAACAAGCTGTGTTTACAGCAATAAAGAAAGCTAGGCTTGAGTAGTATTAAATAGTCCTACTAATTACACCACTATAAAAGGCTTATGGATGATATAAATTTCAGTATTATTATCCGGTGCTCTGGTGTGGCATTCTTCCAAAGCGAGGTATCACAGGACTCATTTGTTTTTCCTTCTTTGCCCTGACTGAAGAGGAAACGAAAACAGGAGGCTGGATGACAGAGGCTCTGCTGTCACTGTAATATGCACTTGTAACAAGAGCAGTCTGTGAGAGGCTGCCACTGCTACATGCTCTGAGTTTTCAGAAGTGAAGTTATATCAGGTTTGCAGCAAATGTTTCTGTGGTACTTAAGGAAATAAGGATTAAGGCAATGTAATATTCTCCACCTTTCCAAGTGGCAACAATCAATTACAATGTCAAACTGTAGAAGATAAATAGGGGGAAGGTACTCTTGGATATTTTTGACAGGCTTTGACCCATGACTCTCTTTTTTGGGAAGGCATGTAGGATGAGGAGAATTTGATGATATTTATCGATATTAGGTTGTCCACGGACTCAGTCTTTCTGTTTGTAGAAGTATAAAATAATATCACATGTGTCCAAAGTCTTATCTGTAAGGATTTTTCTTCTAAAATAGTCGGAGTATGGTGCTGAAGAGAGAGCTCAGTGGCCAAGAGTGCTCATTGCATTTCTAGAGGACCAGAGTTCAGTTTCCAGCATCCACATTGTGCAGCTCAAAACCATTGGCAACTCCAGTCCTCTGTCCTCTCTGGGTACCATACACATGGCATATATTCACTCACACCCATCCTCCTGCACACATTCTCTCTCCTTTCTCTCAAACACACACACACACACACACACACACACACACACACACACACACACACACACACACACACAATAAATACCTGAAAAATAAATGGGAAAATTCAAAATTGACAAGAATCTATATGACTACAAATTTGGTTCTTGTGGATACTATTGTGGCAATTAAAATTATATAGTAACTGTACATGTATTGAGCTAGATGGTTTCCTGAGCCATATTAATTAGCACATGAGAGGAAACAAACTTCAGAGCAACTTGTAATTTCTATCACTTTCATGAAAAACACACAGTAACTCTGCACATGAATGTAAATGCATAGAAAAATGCCATGGGAAAAATAAGAGTATTTTAATGAAGATTTCCTTGGAATTCTGTGGTATTTATATGGTCGATAGAGAGTACAATTGTTTTAAACTATATTTATGCCTTGCATTTGAAGTGTTTATATTATACAAGCAATGTTTATATTGATGTGTTATCCAAATAACTTAAAAACAAAAATAAAACAATGGCCTCTAGCCTTATCTCTTTGGCTTTTAGTCCTTATTTTCCTCACATTTATCAGTTTTGCAGTATAATAAATATATCTGTTTGCTACCTAGATTGATTATTAAATTCTTTCATTGCCTTAACTCTTAAGTCAAATTGGATTTAATAAAACTTGAACTGGAGGTTCTCTATCAAGAGATAGGAAGATTCTTTGTGTTTAGCAATTTATCTGCAGAATATACGAGCAGCTAAAGTCATTTCAGATGAAATTGGTATCTGAAATATTAAATATTTATTTATTTATCTATTTATCTATTTATTTATTTATTTATTTATTTATTTATTTATTTATTTATTTATATATATTTGGATCAGAGTCATCCACTCAGAAATCCAAGGGAATTTGGCTTACACTTGAGAAGAGGCCCCTGGCTAGGAGGATTAAAATTAGCATGTTATTTCTTTGGCCTCTTTTCCTGAAGTAGAAAAGTTAATTAGGAAGCAGGATTAGCAACATCCTACTACCTTGATTTTGAGATTTTTTCTTTTCTGAGTCCTTATGACAAGACTCCATTTCCTTCCCTTATTAACTGAAAAATGAAGTAGAGGCTGATTCACAAAATGGAGAAAACATTTTATTAATTAATTCCTTCCCCCAGCTGTCAGTGTCAAATCCCAAGTTCAACTGGAATTGTAAGGAAGGACTGACATGGCCATCCAGGGTTTGACCTGCCACTGAATTTCTGTTTAGAGCAGATGAGTGTTTTAAATGTGGGATATCTGAGATGTAAATGTGACAGGCATCAGAACAGACAGAAAGCTTCAAAGAGGATGGTGGTAGTGGCCATGGCTGGCTGTGGGCAGAGCTAGAGCCCATGTAGATTTAGAGGGAGTAGCTGGAAGGGTCTCACATGGTGTTGGGCATACAATGTAGTTAACAGATGTTAGTGAAGTTAAACTGGAGACAACCTTGGGTATCAGTCAGCATATCCTATAAGCACATTAAATGTCTACCTCCATGAAGTGTGTTTTCTTAGTTAGTATGGAGAGTACATTGAATTGATGATTGAGGAGGTAACTCAGATGCACGAGGTGATGCAGTTGGAGATTGCCTTGCAAGACAATCTATGCAGATCTATGAAAATGCAACTGCGATATGGGTATACAATTTAAAGAATGCAGTATAGGCATCTCCATGAAATCACAGACATTACTACAGCTAGTTGGCTGTCGCCTGTGAAAAGAGTTAGGTCTCTTGGTAATTGTGCATGTGATGCTGCCACTAAGGGCACCTAGGATTTATATGTGTAGAATACTACAAAGTGGAACTCTGATGTGATATCTTCACCATTTGCTGAAAAGCACATGCTGTACACTAGGGAAATAGGACACCTGCTTGGTTAAATGCCAGAATAGATCCTGCGTTCTCCTTTCTTGATCCTCTGCAGATGTGAACGATTCCTATGAATGGTTTCAAAATGCCTGATCTGTCAGGAGAAAGAGACACTTTCAAATTTTCTGTCCTGTTGGGAGAGGACAAAGTCCTAGAAGTCCGTTATTCTCCACTGGACACTTTTCCTCTTATAACTTAGAATTATTAAAGCTTCCAATATTTTATGGGGTTGTTGGAAATTTGGCATAAGCTGAAATTGAGCATGACTGCAAGAACTGGGAGGTATTTGCTGGGAAACATGACCTGTGGTCACATAAGCCAGGAACAGAGTTCTCCATGCTAATGAAGTAATAGAGGCCCTGAGGGTTTAGCAAATAAGCTCTCCTTTCCAGCCATTCTTCCATGTAAAAGGTATTTAATTTCTGGTCTACCCTGAGAAGTAGGTATGCTTTCACTTTCCATGATGAACAACCAGTAAACAGTTTGGAACCAAGGACTGTCTCTTTCATCAAGAACCACCATGGGGAGCATGGAGCAGGCCTTCACCTGCGGAGCCATTGCCTAAATCTTCCATAGAAGGCTCATCTGTGACCCCAGACAGCTGCAACTACCTTTTCCAAATAAGCCAAGCCAGAGCTCCGAGCCCCAGCCCTGAGCCCAAGGCTAGACACCAGCCTCAGCCCAAGGCCCTCCAATAGTCCTGGCCTCTTCACAGGCCTGTGAACCCCCAATCCTTCATTCCTGACTTCTCTGTGCAGTTTTCTATTGGTGACTAGATGCCAGGGAGGTGGAGAATACCAGGTTCGGCTTCCCAGATCTCAGACTGTGCTTTCTCATCCCTAGAGAAGTGTCTTGGTGCTTCCCTGAAGCCCGACACCTGCCTGGTGACAGCATGAGATAAGCACAGTCAAACTCCTCATGTTTCGCCTCCCCAATGGCCATGCATAGCAGTGGGGCTGAACACAATCACACAGAACAGTGCCCAGAAAAAGAAAGCATTCCCAAAATACTTCCTGAATAAATGAATAATGAATTGAATGATGAAGAAGTATCCACAGGTAATGAAAAAGCATGGGCAGGTAAGAGAACTGGAAGTTATATAATAGAAATTTGAATGGCATGCACTCAGCAGGAGACTTCTGGAAGGTTCTCTACAAAGGAATCATAGATAGAACTAACACTATGAAACATCTCTGGGAGAAGGGTCACATTCTCACCTTGTGCACCAGGTTGATACCCTTAAGGACCACCACACTCAGTGTAAGAGCATAAGATTTCTTTTCTTCACTTATCACAGTTAATAAGCATACTTGAGGTCAAAACAGAGGAAACCAGGGGCTGTGGGTTAATAAGTCTCCATATAGTAAATAACCTATAATTTTAACTGTAGAAAGACTTCCCCATCCCTGTCACTTACATAAGCTGTGCCCACACACTTCCTTGTGAGAAGTTACTTACCAAGTTCCTTGACTTTATTTTTAGACATTCTTTGCTCGCTCCTGGATGATCTGCCTTAGTTTTCTTTTAGTCGAATAAAAGTCTAAAATCAATTGCTGCCTTAAAGCTGTGCTATAATGGTCATGGGTTTAACACTGCACAGCTGGAAATTTCGACCTGAGCCACCAAAGGCAAAGCTAAAATGTTCTTGTAGGTAGAGCAAAAGCTGATTGCTGCTTTCTTTAAAGCAAAGACAAGTCTTGGTGTGAAGGCCATATATACCATCAAAAGAAGGGTAAGAGAGGCCATCAGGCAGCTGAGCTTTGAATCTTGGAGGGGTCAGCAAATATTACATTGAGTTTGTGGATGGTGTCCTGCTCAACAGTTGCTACGCAACACTCCCATGATCCCCAAATAGCATGGTTCCCCTTCTTCTCAGAGGATGATGGTATAGGTGCCACTCTCTAGCTTTTTTGGCTCCAGTGCTTTGTAGTCTCCTAGGACACTATGCAGCTCTTTTTCATCTTGGATTCTTATATTATTTTTCCTCATTCTCATCCAGATTTTATTTTAAACTCTGAAATAAAGTGATCTTACCCTGTCCACAAAAGAGGAGAGAGAGAGAGAAAGAGAGTGGGGGCAGGAGGAGAGGAGGAGGAGGAGGAGGAGGAGGAGGAGGAGGAGGAGGAGGAGGAGGAGGAGGAAGAGGAAGAGGAGGAGGAGGAGGAGGAAGAAGAAGAAGAAGAAGAAGAAGAAGAAGAAGAAAGAACGAAAGAACGAAGAAAGAACAAAAGAAAGAAAGAAAGAAAGAAAGAAAGAAAGAAAGAAAGAAAGAAAGGAAGGAAGGAAGGAAGGAAGGAAGGAAGGAAGGAAGAAGAATGTGCCTAAGAGTCTTTTGAATGAACTCATTCAAGAGCAATGCTGGTTCTTGAAGTAAGCCTACATTACTGCTTGCATATTTCATACTGTGGCATTCACTGAAATTACCTTAAATGAGATAGGCTTACTGTCATTCCAATTAGTTAAGGAAAATGTAGGATTTTGATTATACAGTGACCTGGCTCTCTATCTTGGAATCCATTGACAATTTAATAGTAACAAGATCATTTTAAAGCACCTGTGGTCCTCATCCCAAGATCTGATCTCTTGATGATGGCACAAATTCCCCTGACTTTGACCAAATTACATTTCTTTTTTTCTTCAACTTCTCCAGTTGGCATTGACCTCAGTCATCAGGGTGTTTGGTTTTCTGGCTGCTCTGGATCTGCCTTGATTTGTACATCACTGTTTATTGGTTGTAGTTCACAGATACATTCTGAGAGTGTGGTGGAAGAAAAACCATCCAAGAAAGAAGACAGTTCCACCTAGCTTAGCATACATTTTAATGGGCATCTGTGCTTGCAGCTTTTCACTGAACAAAACAGAGTGGCGAGACAGCCGGCCACCTTCCTGGTGAGAGCACGGGGGTCTGCCCGGCCTGAGAGGTTTGTGGCACAGGCGCCGGCAGGAGCCTTCTTGGCTCCGGGACTCCGCGGAGGGCAGGCTGCACGGGTGACCGTGTGGAATACAGAGTGCCAGCCGTTTCTAGGACGGGCGAGAGTCGCAGAGCTTCTGGGCGGCGCCATCTTCAGCTCCGGATAGCCGGCCACCTTCCTGGTGAGAGCACGGGGGTCTGCCCGGCCTGAGAGGTTTGTGGCACAGGCGCCGGCGGGAGCCTTCTTGGCTCCGGGACTCCGCGGAGGGCAGGCTGCACGGGTGACCGTGTGGAATACAGAGTGCCAGCCGTTTCTGGGACGGGCGAGAGTCGCAGAGCTTCTGGGCGGCGCCATCTTCAGCTCCAGACAACCAGCCACCTTCCCGGGAAGAGCCACAGAGCTTCTCAGGCGGCGACATCTTCGACTCCAGACAACTGGCCACCTTCCTGGCCAAAGCAACACAGCTTCTGGGAAAGATCCTGTTTTGGGCCTTCACCTTCAGCCAGGAGGAGGTCCAAACACCAGATAACTGTACACCTTCCCTGAAAGAGGAGAGCTTGCCTACAGAGACTGCTCTGACCACTGAAACTCAGAGAAGAGAGCTTGTCTCCCACGCCTGCTGATAGAGGGTAACAAAATCAACAGAGGAACAATCTCTTAACAAAGACAACTATAACAACTAACTCCAGAGATTGCCAGATGGCGAAAGGTAAACGTAAGAATCCTACTAACAGAAGCCAGGACCACTCACCATCATCAGAACCCAGAACGCCCACTTCGCCCAATCCAGGACACCCTAACACACCTGAAAAGGTAGACCTGGATTTAAAAGCATATCTCATGATGATGGTAGAGGACATAAAGAAGGAATTCAATAACTCACTTAAAGAAATACAGGAGAACACTGCTAAAGAGTTACAAGTCCTTAAAGAAAAACAGGAAAACACTGCTAAAGAGTTACAAGTCCTTAAAGAAAAACAGGAAAACACAACCAAACAGGTAGAAGTCCTTATAGAAAAACAGGAAAACACATCCAAACAGGTGATGGAAATGAACAAAACCATACTAGACCTAAAAAGGGAAGTAGACACAATAAAGAAAACCCAAAGTGAGGCGACGCTGGAGATAGAAACCCTAGGAAAGAAATCTGGAACCATAGATGCCAGCATCAGCAACAGAATACAAGAGATGGAAGAGAGAATCTCAGGTGCAGAAGACTCCATAGAGAACATCGGCACAACAATCAAAGAAAATGGAAAATGCAAAAAGATCCTAACTCAAAACATCCAGGAAATCCAGGACACAATGAGAAGACCAAACCTACGGATAATAGGAGTGGATGAGAATGAAGATTTTCAACTCAAAGGACCAGCAAACATCTTCAACAAAATTATTGAAGAAAACTTCCCAAATCTAAAGAAAGAGATGCCCATGAACATACAAGAAGCCTACAGAACTCCAAATAGACTGGACCAGAAAAGAAATTCCTCCCGACACATAATAATCAGAACACCAAATGCACTAAATAAAGATAGAATACTAAAAGCAGTAAGGGAAAAAGGTCAAGTAACATATAAAGGCAAGCCTGTCAGAATTACACCAGATTTTTCACCAGAGACTATGAAAGCCAGAAGAGCCTGGACAGATGTTATACAGACACTAAGAGAACACAAATGCCAGCCCAGGCTACTATACCCAGCCAAACTCTCAATTACCATAGATGGAGAAACCAAAGTATTCCACGACAAAACTAAATTCACCCATTATCTCTCCACGAATCCAGCCCTTCAAAGGATAATAACAGAAAAAAACCAATACAAGGACGGGAACCACGCCCTAGAAAAAACAAGAAGATAATCCCTCAACAAACCTAAAAGAAGACAGCCACAAGAACAGAATGCCAACTTTAACAACAAAAATAACAGGAAGCAACAATTACCTTTCCTTAATATCTCTTAATATCAATGGACTCAATTCCCCAATAAAAAGACATAGACTAACAGACTGGCTACACAAACAGGACCCAACATTCTGCTGCTTACAGGAAACCCATCTCAGGGAAAAAGACAGACACTACCTCAGAGTGAAAGGCTGGAAAACAATTTTCCAAGCAAATGGTCTGAAGAAACAGGCTGGAGTAGCCATTCTAATATCGGATAAAATCGACTTCCAACCCAAAGTTATCAAAAAAGACAAGGAGGGACACTTCATACTCATCAAAGGTAAAATCCTCCAAGAGGAACTCTCAATTCTGAATATCTACGCTCCAAATGCAAGGGCAGCCACATTCATTAAAGACACTTTAGTAAAGCTCAAAGCACACATTGCACCTCACACAATAATAGTGGGAGACCTCAACACACCACTTTCATCAATGGACAGATCGTGGAAACAGAAACTAAACAGGGACACAGTGAAACTAACAGAAGTTATGAAACAAATGGACCTGACAGATATCTACAGAATATTTAATCCTAAAACAAAAGGATATACCTTCTTCTCAGCACCTCACGGGACCTTCTCCAAAATTGACCATATAATTGGTCACAAAATAGGCCTCAACAGATACAAAAATATTGAAATTGTCCCATGTATCCTATCAGACCACCATGGCCTAAGACTGATCTTCAATAACAACATTAAGAATGGAAAGCCAACATTCACGTGGAAACTGAACAACACTCTTCTCAATGATACCTTGGTCAAGGAAGGAATAAAGAAAGAAATTAAAGACTTTTTAGAGTTTAATGAAAATGAAGCCACAATGTACCCAAACCTTTGGGACACAATGAAAGCATTTCTAAGAGGGAAACTCATAGCTCTGAGTACCTCCAAGAAGAAACGGGAGAGAGCACATACTAGCAGCTTGACAACACATCTAAAAGCTCTAGAAAAAAAAGGAAGCAAATTCACCCAAGAGGAGTAGACGGCAGGAAATAATCAAACTCAGGGGTGAAATTAACCAAGTGGAAACAAGAAGAACTATTCAAAGAATTAACCAAACGAGGAGTTGGTTCTTTGAGAAAATCAACAAGATAGATAAGCCCTTAGCTAGAGTCACTAGAGGGCAAAGGGACAAAATCCTAATCAACAAAATCAGAAATGAAAAGGGAGACATAACAACAGATCCTGAAGAAATCCAAAAAACCATCAGATCCTTCTACAAAAGCTTATACTCAACAAAACTGGAAAACCTGGACGAAATGGACAAATTTCTGGACAGATACCAGGTACCAAAGTTGAATCAGGATCAAGTTGACCTTCTAAACAGTCCCATATCCCCTAAAGAAATAGAAGCAGTTATTAATAGTCTCCCAGCCAAAAAAAGCCAAGGACCAGATGGGTTTAGTGCAGAGTTCTATCAGACCTTCAAAGAAGATCTAATTCCAGTTCTGCACAAACTATTTCACAAGATAGAAGTAGAAGGTACTCTACCCAACTCATTTTATGAAGCCACTATTACTCTGATACCTAAACCACAAAAAGATCCAACAAAGATAGAGAACTTCAGACCAATTTCTCTTATGAATATCGATGCAAAAATCCTTAATAAAATTCTCGCTAACCGAATCCAAGAACACATTAAAGAAATCATCCATCCTGACCAAGTAGGTTTTATTCCAGGGATGCAGGGATGGTTTAATATACGAAAATCCATCAATGTAATCCATTATATAAACAAACTCAAAGACAAAAACCACATGATCATCTCGTTTGATGCAGAAAAAGCATTTGACAAGATCCAACACCCATTCATGATAAAAGTTTTGGAAAGATCAGGAATTCAAGGCCCATACCTAAACATAATAAAAGCAATCTACAGCAAACCAGTAGCCAACATCAAAGTAAATGGAGAGAAGCTGGAAGCAATCCCACTAAAATCAGGGACTAGACAAGGTTGCCCACTTTCTCCCTACCTTTTCAACATAGTACTTGAAGTATTAGCCAGAGCAATTCGACAACAAAAGGAGATCAAGGGGATACAAATTGGAAAAGAGGAAGTCAAAATATCACTTTTTGCAGATGATATGATAGTATATATAAGTGACCCTAAAAATTCCACCAGAGAACTCCTAAACCTGATAAACAGCTTTGGTGAAGTAGCTGGATATAAAATTAACTCAAACAAGTCAATGGCCTTTCTCTACACAAAGAATAAACAGGCTGAGAAAGAAATTAGGGAAACAACACCCTTCTCAATAGTCACAAATAATATAAAATATCTCGGCGTGACTCTAAGGAAGTAAAAGATCTGTATGATAAAAACTTCAAGTCTCTGAAGAAAGAAATTAAAGAAGATCTCAGAAGATGGAAAGATCTCCCATGCTCATGGATTGGCAGGATCAACATTGTAAAAATGGCTATCTTGCCAAAAGCAATCTACAGATTCAATGCAATCCCCATCAAAATTCCAACTCAATTCTTCAACGAATTAGAAGGAGCAATTTGCAAATTCATCTGGAATAACAAAAAACCTAGGATAGCAAAAACTCTTCTCAAGGATAAAAGAACCTCTGGTGGAATCACCATGCCTGACCTAAAGCTTTACTACAGGGCAATTGTGATAAAAACTGCATGGTACTGGTATAGAGACAGACAAGTAGACCAATGGAATAGAATTGAAGACCCAGAAATGAACCCACACACCTATGGTCACTTGATCTTCGACAAGGGAGCTAAAACCATCCAGTGGAAGAAAGACAGCATTTTCAACAATTGGTGCTGGCACAACTGGTTGTTATCATGTAGAAGAATGCGAATCGATCCATACTTATCTCCTTGTACTAAGGTCAAATCTAAGTGGATCAAGGAACTTCACATAAAACCAGAGACACTGAAACTTATAGAGGAGAAAGTGGGGAAAAGCCTTGAAGATATGGGTACAGGGGAAAAATTCCTGAACAGAACAGCAATGGCTTGCTCTGTAAGATCGAGAATTGACAAATGGGACCTAATGAAACTCCAAAGTTTCTGCAAGGCAAAAGACACCGTCAATAAGACAAAAAGACCACCAACAGATTGGGAAAGGATCTTTACCTATCTTAAATCAGATAGGGGACTAATATCCAACATATATAAAGAACTCAAGAAGGTGGACTTCAGAAAATCAAATAACCCCATTAAAAATGGGGCTCAGAACTGAACAAAGAACTCTCACCTGAGGAATACCGAATGGCAGAGAAGCACCTGAAAAAATGCTCAACATCCTTAATCATCAGGGAAATGCAAATCAAAACAACCCTGAGATTCCACCTCACACCAGTCAGAATGGCTAAGATCAAAAATTCAGGTGACAGCAGATGCTGGCGTGGATGTGGAGAAAGAGGAACACTCCTCCATTGTTGGTGGGATTGCAGGCTTGTACAACCACTATGGAAATCAGTCTGGCGGTTCCTCAGAAAACTGGATATAGTACTACCGGAGGATCCAGCAATACCTCTCCTGGGCATATATCCAGAAGATGCCCCAACTGGTAAGAAGGACACATGCTCCACTATGTTCATAGCAGCCTTATTTATAATAGCCAGAAGCTGGAAGGAACCCAGATGCCCCTCAACAGAGGAATGGATACAGAAAATGTGGTACATCTACACAATGGAGTACTACTCAGCTATTAAAAAAAATGAATTTATGAAATTCCTAGCCAAATGGATGGACCTGGAGGGCATCATCCTGAGTGAGGTAACACATTCACAAAGGAACTCACACAATATGTACTCACTGATAAGTGGATATTAGCCCAAATCCTAAGATACCCAAGATATAAGATACAATTTCCTAAACACATGAAACTCAAGAAAAATGAAGACTGAAGTGTGAACACTATGCCCCTCCTTAGAAGTGGGAACAAAACACCCTTGGAAGGAGTTACAGAGACAAAGTTTGGAGCTGAGATAAAAGGATGGACCATGTAGACACTAGCATATCCGGGCATCCATCCCATAATCAGCTTCCAAATGCTGACACCATTGCACACACTAGCAAGATTATGCTGAAAGGACCCTGATATAGCTGTCTCTTGTCAGAGTATGCCTGGGCCTAGCAAACATAGAAGTGGATGCTCACAGTCGGCTATTGGATGGATCACATGGCCCCCAATGAAGGAGCTAGAGAAAGTACCAAAGAAGCTAAAGGGATCTGCAACCCTATAGGTGGAACAACATTATGAACTAACCAGTACCCCGGAGTTCTTGACTCTAGCTGCATATGCATCAAAAGATGGCCTAGTCGGCCATCACTGGAAAGAGAGGCCCATTGGACACGCAAACTTTATATGCCCCAGTACAGGGGAACGCCAGGGCCATAAAAGGGGAGTGGGTGGGTAGGGGAGAGGGGGTGGGTGGCTATGGGGGACTTTTGTATAGCATTGCAAATGTAAATGAGCGAAATACCTAATAAAAAATGGAAAAAAAAAGTACAAAGTGGGAATCATGGGAACAGAGGAGATGGGATTTAAAAAAAAAAAAAAAACAAAAAACAAACAAACAAAAAAAACAAAACAGAGTGGCTTGGAGAAGTTATCTGTAGAAAAGTCAGAATGGAACCTGGATTTGCTCTCCTTTGTCCAAGATTTGTAAGAACATTTCTATTTCTGACAAGGGGATAAGAATATTTTCTTCCTATTTCTACCTATTTGTCTCAAAGTTAAAGGCCATGTGGGAAGGAAAGGCCTAGATTAAAGTCAGGGAATAAGAAGCACACATAGACACATAGACCCAAGAGGGAGAGACAAGATGAGAAGGAGTTCTCCCATTTACTGTGATGGCTGGGTGGAGGGGTCAAGTACCTACAATTCCAAAATCAAGAAGGCAGAGGCCAGATTTGTACATTTGAGGCTAGTCTGGACTCCAAAGAAAGCTCCTCGTTTATACAAACAACAATGCCATGTCAATCCAGAGTCCTGGGGAAAGCTACTAATAAGTGATAACCTTCTTTGGTTGTCTTCCCCAGCCTCAGTGAACTATGTAGATGTACTCACAGCTAAAAGATTCAGGACTCCCTCTGGATCCGTCGATTACTCTTTCCCTTGACTTATCTGGCTTAGGCAGAAAGACCCCACCTGTGCAGTAATGGGATGTTTTTACACTTGTGCCTCTTTAGAAGCAGTCACACAACTGTACAATACATGAATAAACTCCCCTTTGCATTGGCCACCATACTGGACAGAGAACATCTGGACTCTTTCCTCTTGAATTTCTCTAGGAATCATAACAGCAACACCTACTATGACACTCGAGGTCACATGAAAGAGACCATACATGCAGGAATCCTACCCAGAGTCTCCATGAAGATTTTATACAAATTAAAGGGATTTGTATATAAAATTCAAACAGATGGTATGCTGGTCGTGGTGTTCCATGCCTACAGTCTCAGCCTGTGGAAGGCCCAGGCCATTGTGAGGTACAGAGTGAGACCTTGTATCAAAAACAAATAATTCAAACTGATGGGGAGAAATTTTGGTATTTATTGAGTAAATTAATGCTGATGACATGTGTCATATTCATTGAATGCTTTCTAGATAGCTCACATCAATATTGTATCTTATTTAGCTCACATAAATGCCTAAGACAATTACCATTATTATCCAGCTCTGTGAAGTGAAGCAATGTACCACTGAGGAGCTATAAATTCTGCAGTGGTTCTTGAATTGTGATTTAATTTAATCCTGAAAAGTTCTCAACCCCAATCGTTGAAAATTATATAATTTTAAAAAATATTTATTTAAAATTACTTGCATGTGTATGCTTGTGCTGTGATTATACGTACAAGTGCAACTTTACCTAGAGCTGAAGTTACCAGTGGTTGTGTGCCACCAGATGTCAGTTCTGGGCCTTGCATCTCAACCTACTGGGAGAGCAGTATTATTCAACCACTGAACCCTTTTCCAGCCCCCAAATTGTATTTTAGACTAGTAGACTTATGTAGTAAGTCCTAGATACAAATTTTAAAGATAGATATTTTCTTCCAGTGCCACATGTGAGATATCTTCCTCTCAACTGTTGATTAGATGAGCCACAGAGACTCCCAAACACTACACCATATTGTCATTATTCCCACTTGAACTTGAGTGTAAGATTCTATTGCTTAATACACTGCCCACTTATGTCTTAGGACATAGAAAAATCAAGCTTGGAGCTGAGTTGGAAGCCTCCACCCTATTAGCTAGCTGTCATAGAGTCAAAAGATGATATTTAGGCAGCTGAATAAGAAAAGTTATAAAAAGGCTTACCCGACTGAATTCTACCAGCTTATAATAAGGATTTCCAGGGAAGGTATTCTGTCTAGTGCAATAGTGGAATCATCAGTATGGGGATAACCAACTGCTTTCTGATTGAGTTTGAGGTCCATTCCATGGAAAGAAACTCAATGACTGTTATTGTAAACCACAACAAAAGCCAAACCATGGCATCACTTGGGCTGTGACATACCCAAGAGGTGGCCTACAATAACCGTGTTATTAAAATTCCCTCCACATACTAAAGTCTAAACTTATAGATTATAAGCTATACCTACCCTTAATCAGAGACGTTTCTTACTGCAATGGGTAGTTGTTAATGCAGAAACACTTAATTGGCCAAAATGCTGATAATAAGTGATGATTGAGTGTTTGGTCCTAAGTAGAACAGTAATATCAACACCCCCAAAGCTCAAAGAACATAGTTGGCAGAGGGAAAGTTATAAGTTCCAAAGGACAGGGAGATTTGTAGTAAAAGCATGTCTTCTGCACATAGTATAGCTCTTATGGTCATGACTTCTTTTCATTGGTGGGTCTCTGCATAAGACTTACAGAAACTTAGGCCCATCATAAGGGAGGGAGATCATGGAGAGTGTACTGGCTAGTTTTGTGTCAGCTTGACACAGGCTGGGGTTATCACAGAGAAAAGAGCTTAAGTTGGGGGAAATGCCTCAACAAGATCCAGCTGTAAGGCATTTTCTCAATTAGTGATCAAGATGGGAGGTCCCCTTGTGAGTGGTGCTATCTCTGGGCTGGTAGTCTTGGTTTTATAAGAGAACAGGCTGAGCAAGCCAGGGAAAGCAAGCCAGTAAGTAACATCCCTCCATGGCCTCTGCATCAGCTCCTGCTTCCTGACCTGCTTGAGTTCCAGTCCTGCATCCTTTGATGATCAACAGCAATGTGGAAAGTGTAAGCTGAATAAACCCTTTCCTTCCCATCTGCTTCTTGGTCACGATGTTTGTGCAGGAATAGAAACCATGACTAAGACAGAGACCTTACATCTTCCTGAGGACCTATACTAGTTGCCCACTTTTTCCTCTTTCAGGTGTGTGTGTGTGTGTGTGTTTGTGTGTGTGATTCACCTCACACTGAATTTTTATTTAATTGAACTCAGAAAAGGTCTCAACCTCAATTGTTTGAAGTAATATGTTAAAATTATGTGTATGTGTATATATTTGTGTTTGGGTATGTACATGAGTGTAAGGGCTCAACAAGGCCAGAGACATTGGGTCCTAGAGATGCTCAAGCAAGAATTTAAATAAAGTCAGTGGGTTACATCAAATATAAGTCATGAAAGTTTGAAAGGGATTTGTCAATTTCAGTGGGAGAGGCAGCAGGATTTGAGAAGGTTATTGGGGAGGAAAAACTGACTGAATTCATTATATAATTGCATTCATTATATAAATGTATGTAACTGGTTTTAAATGACCATAGAAAAGATTCACTCATGAGAAGCTCACATAAACATTTCTTTTTTTATGAATAGTTTAGCAAAAAGAATGAGCATGCAGCAACAATTTATGGAAAAAAAAACATGTTATCAGAATTAAACAACAATAATATCACACCCCTACTAATTAGAAAAACAGTGTTTAATTTTAAAGGAAAAAAGTTTTAATCAAATAATCAAGGGGAAATAACACAATATTTAATGTAGTCAAATGCACAAAGGACACTTGTTCTTTAATGTAAAATATAGAGCAATTTTAATTTCTTCTAAGGAAAATATATCTCAAGAAACCTTAATGAAAAAAGAATCTTAGAAATGACTGATTAGTAAGCTAGAGTGAAAGTTAGTGATGCTTATGTTCTGTCTTGGAATTATTAAATAATAAAACAAAGCACAAGGAGAGTAACGTAGGCTCAGCACGTTTTTGTACTAGGAGTTATTTTCTTTATGGTTTTCTTCATATAGGTCACTAAAGACACTTTCTGAGTCTGGCATACAGCAGCACCCGTGTTTTCATGTATTGCATTTAAACGTGTCTAGTTAAATTATCTTCCCACTGCTCCTCTGAAGCCTCAAAAATAGAAACCAGTGAACAGGAACATTCGCAAAAAGCACAGGCAGGGAATTTTGATCTGAAGATCATTGCAATGCAATTCTAATCCTTGGAGGGAAAAAAATCATTTTCTCCTGCAGATCTCATGCAGCAGCCTGCAATGGTGCCTGCACGAGTCCCAACTGCTAAGTCTTTGATTTAATGAAAACTTCAGGGAAGCAATTCCGTTCACTTCAGGGATGGCTTTGTTCCTCCATTATGATGTGTTTTTAATGAGAAAGATGATTGTAAGGATAAACTCTATTCCTCTGAATTTTTACACTAATTACATACAAAGCACTATTTTGACAGAAGGGGACTTATCTGCTTCAGGCAATACAGTTATCATCTTGTAACCACCCTTCAATCTCCCACATGAACACTGCAGCTTCAGGCCAGGAATGAGTATTGCTCTTTGCCAGCTCTCAGCATGGAAAGATGAATGCTTAAAGATTTCCCAAATTAACAGTCAACATGGACTCCAGATACAACAGGGAGACAATCCCTTCCTGCAAGCATAGATGATGCTTGGAATGAACGAATCAAAGGGGTAGTCATTAATGAAGTACTTAGCATGAGAAATGCAGGGGGATGTGATATAGAAAAGCATGTGTGTGAATATATATGAGGATTCATTAAATGGAGATGATATTACAAATTCTTATCCATTTCTTCAATCTGAAAGTCATTTATTGAGCTGATACTGAGGGCTCTGTGTACAACACTGAATTTGTGATTATATACTGCAGCACAAATAGGATGGTTTATATTGAGTTCTCTAAGTATTATTAAGACTGTGGGATGCTCCATTTGCTGCAAACACTGCATATCTATAGAACATGTATATTTGTCACTATTTGATGCATGACCTGGTGCTTGGTGGATCAAGTCCCTTGATATTTCAGAAGAATGCTACAGTGAAGGGAGATGCTTTCAGCAGCATTTCCTGAGACCTGGAAGTGATCTAAAGAATAGCCCCATATTGGAAACTCATTCCAATATGGGTTTTAATATGTCATTCCACCCAGGCAACCACAGGGTTGCCTAGAGTTAGGCTATTTTCTTTTTTCCACCAAGTATAATTTAAACACAATAAATCTTATTTCTTTAAGTGTAAGGTTTGAAGAGTCTTGACAAATGTATACACTTATATGATGCCTGTAACAATTGAAATACAGAGAATGCACTGAGCCAAAGATTTCCTTGGTGGCTTGTGCAGGCAGCCTGCCCTCACATTCAAACACCACCAACTGTGGATCTACTTCCTGTCATTATTATTTTGTTTTCTCCAAAACCTCATATAACAATACAGTATGCAATTATTCAGAGTATAAACTTTGCATCCAGTTTTGCATTTAGCATAAAGCTTTTTAAAATAGTTAATATTGCTGAATGAATGGGGATCTTATTCCTCTTTTTTAGGGAGTTGTAATGGATTATATAAACTCATTAAAGTTATGTATGTATGTATGTATGTATGTATGTATGTATGTATGTATGTGTATTTTGGATGTATGTGAGTGTAGGACAATATGTGCTATGCTGTGTATGTGGAGGGCGGAATACAACCTGAAGGAGACAGTTCTTTACTTCTACAAACTGAGCTCCAGGGACAGACTTCAAGTCATCAGGCTTCTGTAGAAAATGCTTTTACCCTGCAAACCAACTCACTGGTCCCCCAAGCCACCACCAACTGCTCCTTGCTTTTCTTTCAGGCAGCATCTTGCTAAATAGCTCCGACTAGCAAGATAGCAATCATTTTGCCTAAGATGGCCTTGAATCTGTGGCAATTTTCTTGACTGAGCCTCGTGAATACTGGGATCACTGGCTTATACCTCCAAAGTAGCTTTTACTTCTCTTCTATAAACTAGGGAGCACTCATGTTTTGTTATTGTTGTTTGTAAAGGTTTTTATAGCATTTAAAACAAAACGATATTTGCACACATTTCTGTGTATCAACATTATGCTTTCTCACTTCTCTTGAAAAGGGAATAACTGTTGGATCATATAGGAAGTGCATGTTTAACTTTATAAGATGTATTCAAAAGTAGTGTGGCCAGTGTGCACTTCTGCCAGTGTTCTATGGAGAACTGTATGTGTTAACAGGCAGCTTTGCTACAAGTGGGTTCTAACTTTTTGTATGCAATTTTCCTTTGCCAGTTTTCTAACAGGATGTTATCTGCTTCCTCAGACTTAAGCCTGCTTTGTTCCTCTCCATGACAATGTCAAGTATTTCTCAAGGACCATCTACAAGGATTCATCTCAGAAACCCTTCAAGTACAATCTTTCTTTACCATAGTGACTATACCTCTCCAGTCACACTAAAATAAAAAATAAATATGACCCAACAAGGAATAGGCATGGAAGTTTGCCAGGTAATTTACCACAAGGGAGAACTGAAGAGAGTCCAATAGAAATTACCTCACTAGTCTTTGGGAATTGATGATGTTAGTTTCCCCATGGCTCCCAGAAGATGTATGATTCCACATTTACCTTCTCTAAGTGTTCTCTTATCCTGCCAACCCACGACAGTGCCCCCTCTTTAGTGCTGTAGTAAGGATTATTTGGAGAGTTGGGAACTGAGTATGCCTTGAATTCTCCTTGGTCTTCTGGTCTGAGAAAATCCTGAATTTTTTGCTTAAATTCATTTTGTTGCTTTGGCTTGGGATTGGGACCACCTGTGGTAAACACTAAAAACATCCTAATGTATACAAGGGCAGAGATTCCCAAATATAGAGAAGAACCAGAACCTGCTGGTGCGAGAGATCCTTCTCAATGCCGGAGTCTGACGTGCCACGAGATGCAGACACTCAAGTTGCCAAGACTTCTGGTCAAGGACCCTGCTTCATTGAATTTTTTCTAACTACATGAATATTTAAAGACTTACTTATGGATGTTTTATTAGTACTTTTAGAGACTCCTTTCATGTTCATGCTTGCACAACCCAAGAGATAATAGAAAATATGCAAAAGTCTATCTTCAAGAATATTCTGGAAAGCAAGATATGATATGTTTATTAAATTGCTTTAGCCAGAAGATTGTTGTTATTATTGTTATTATTATTATGCAAAATTAGAAGAGCTTAAAGAAATACTCTTCAGTGTGAAAGCAACCCTTGCAAGGCCTGCTCTAAGGAATACTGAAGTGGTACCCCAGGCTTCTATATAGTGGTGCACCCTTTGGGTTCTGTTATATTTCCATGTCCTTTTCCATACTGTGGCTGGAGGAAGAACACAGGCTCTGACTGCTTTTGCTTCTCCCTGAGCATCCTGTCTTTATCTTACCATCTTTATTTGCTTTAATTAGACACACATGTAAAAAAATGGTAGTAAGCAAATTGACTTTGTCCATTAAGCAGAGAGTACTAAAAGCAGATTTGGGAAACAGAACAAGTAAGAAATTATTGTGGACAAAAACTGATGATGAATATTCTCTTGGTAAGAAATGTATCCTATTTCTCTTTGGATTTTAAAATCCAGTCATATTTCTTGCTTCATATTTTTTGCTTCACAAAACCTATAGCAGAGTCTTCAGTTGAGCTGACGACTGCCTTCCCTTGTTGCATGGTGCTTGCATTTCTGTGTCTCTTGCTTTTTGAATTTCAGTTAGAGCTACCTGAAGTTTTAAGAAAGGAGGAACTATGTAGAGATGAAAGAGAATCTTCAAGTAATTCTCCTTTAGATAATCAGGTGTGAAGCCTCGCTTGAGCATTGTATGCTTTCTTAGCTATATTCTTAATCGCTTATTTTGAACATAGAACATGAATTTCTTGAATGTCTGGTATCTCTTTATGGATGCATTTTCATTTTCTAACTATTTCTCAGTGGGGTTGACGTAACAGCACTTTCAGTTTTCCTTTAATTCCCAGACTGGATACATTGGTGGACATTACAGAACTAAACTTCTTTCTATGGAGTTCTAGCCCTGAAGGGCTCTGTTAGCAACAGTAGAATCTTCAATTTTAAACACAGGTGGAAGAGAACAGAGCTTCAACCTTTCAGACCATACCTAAAACTTGCTCATCAAGAAACACTGTTTTAAAGGGTGACGCCCATGTTTCCCCAGGAATTAATTAATATCCAAGGGCAATTTCACAGTGTTGTTTACTAGAATCTACACTGGAACCTGCTACCTTCATATCTCTTGGTCATTAATCTAATGTGTATTTGATAGGGAGGATTTTCTCTAACTTTGAAGTCAGAATTTTGGCAAGGCTACTCATAATGACATAATGCTTAAATATTCTCAGAAGATTTCCAGTTTGACAACCACAGTTTTAGAAGCTGTACGAGTACAATGACAGTGATCTGTTTTTTGTTTTTGTTTTTTAATACGCCCAGGAAACTGCTTAGTGTCAAGTGGTTCAAGGCATACACATATCACTAATATGGAGGCCCAGCTGTGTAGGTGATATTTGATATTTGATATTTGCTAGGGGATATGTTAAGGTCAGCACTTGATCTAGCCTGCAGGCTATGAGGAACACTGAGAAAGGAGGACCGGCTGTACGAGGTCCTCCCTTGTATATAGACTTCCTTTTGTCCCAAGTCTTGAGGTGCCTGAACAGAAAAGTTATGATGCTTCCAACACACTGCAGTGACATAGAACGTACAAAATTAATTACTGTGTTGATTTCTAGATGTTAGCTAAATACCAGTCTATGTGAGTAAGCACCAAAAACAGATTCATGAGAAGTTCAGTGGTCATCCCGGGCGGCAGTAAAAGAATAAAAAAATAAATAGAAGGAGGAGAGAGAGAGAGAGAGAGAGAGAGAGAGAGAGAGAGAGAGAGAGAAGAAGAAGAAGAAGAAGAAGAAGAAGAAGAAGAAGAAGAAGAAGAAGAAGAAGAAGAAGAAGAAGAAGAAGAAGAAGAAGGGAAGGAAGGAAGGAAGGAAGGAAGGAAGGAAGGAAGGAAGGAAGGAAGGAAGGAAGGATAGAAGGAAGGATAGAAGGAAGGATAGAAGGAAGGATAGAAGGAAGGATAGAAGGAAGGAAGGAAGGAAGGAAGGAAGGAAGCAAAGAGGGAATCTACAAAAAGAACACATGCATTGTGGGAACTGGTTCATCCACTCACTGGGAAGACAGTATTTCCTCAGTCTTTCCTTCAAAAGGGCCTCAATATTCCTTCCCAGGCTTCAGCCTCTTTGTCCCCTTGCCTTACCCACACTGACACGCCTCTCACATTGTCTATATGACTCTCTTCTGATTTCATTGCTGGGTCTCACTACACCATACACCCCATGCTACTTTCCTGTGTATGGTTTTCAAATTTAAGAAACATGAATGTCTCCTTTTGTTCTAAAGCACTGGTTCTTAATCCTGTGGACCATGACCTCCTTGGAGGTCAAATGTCCTTTTCACAGTGGTTGCATGTCAGATACCTGGCATAGCTTAGCACATATTTACATTACAATTCATAATAGTAGCAAAATTACAGTTATGAAGTAGCAAGGAAAATAATTGTCTGGTTGGAGGTCACCACAACATGAGGAAATTTATGAAATGGTTACTGTAAAGGGTCTCTCATCCCTCCCACCTCTTCCAAATTTCACAAGAAGAAGCCAAAGGTAATCCTGCTCTTCCAGCCCTAGCTGGTCACAGCCTCCATCTCTTCCTAGTAGCTGTATTGGTTTTCTCACTTATAAAATTTTGGATGATACTATATCCTTGCTTTGAAGAACCAAGAAGAGATAAGTCCCATATTCTGCAGCTGGCAATTATGAATGTACATTATAAATGGCATTATTAATATTATTAACATTTTTCATAACTTAACTTTTCTAGCTTCTACCTATAACTATTATAATCATGATTTCCAATTTTAATTATTTTTATTTTCCCTAGATGTAGACTTGTACTTAATCTCTGGACTCTTAGAAAATAACAGAGGCCAGAATCCAAAGGAGAACAACAATTTGCCATTTCAAACTACAGTGGTGCTTAAAAATCACCGATGAAGACTTCAACATCTTCATACAAACATCCTTTTCAGTATTGAGCTATTGAAAATTTGTTTAATCCCATTACCCTTAATTATACTACTTATACTAGGTTAAATAATACTAATCTCTTGATGTTGATTCAAGCTCACATCAAGTAAATTTTACATTCATCCCTTGTCTCTCCTTTTTTGATACATTCCCACAGTTCCTCTGAAATGAGTTACTAATTGTATGCCTCTCTCATTGCTTCACTTCCTGGAGTCTTTTCCTGCCCTGAAGCACCACCATTCAAGACACTTATATCATTCAAATTCTCTGCTTCTGACTCACACTGAGGAAACATAGCTAAGACTTAGTGTCTGTTACTTTTGTAGACTGGCAATTTATTATTAACATTACTTACAGCTGTTAATATTAAAGGCTTTAAAAAGAAGTAACATCAACTTGGGGAAAGCAAATTAAATTAGTTTCTAATATATTTTCAACAAATGGAAAAAATCAATCATGTATGAGTGTGGTAATGATGTGCATGGTGTGTGTGTGTGTGTGTGTGTGTGTGTGTGTGTGTGTGTGTGTGTGTGTAGGGAGTTATTTATTCATGTGCTTGTGTGGAAGTGTTCATGTGTATATATAGGTAAGCATACATGTGTACATGTGTGTGTGTATGCATGTAAATATGAGAGACTGACATCAGGTAACATGCTCAATTACTCTCCAACTTACTTTATGAGACAGAGTGCTTTGCTGAACCCAGAGCTTGTCAGTTCTGCTCAGTCAGCTGGCAGTGAGCTCCAGGGATCTGCCTGTCTCTGTTTCCCCAGTGGTGGGATTCAGATGCATGCTGCTTTGCTCAAATTTTAAATAGGTTCTGGGGGTCTGAATTCATGTTTTCACACTTGCAAGGCAAGACCTTTAGCAACTAAGCCATCCCTGACACCCGCCACCATTGTTCTAGTCTCTAAGACAAAGCCTACTATTGGCTAAGTCATTATACCATAGCAGTATTATTTTAAACAGAAATCCAAATAAGGGCATGTAAGGATAACATACTGATAGTTCTTATGAAAGTTTCAAAAATGTGTAATTATTAGAACTGCCATTTAGCAATATATATGATTGTTTTCAAAGCTTTTGATGGTTATTTTTTCAATGGATCCTGATCAACAGATACAATTTAGAGGGAAATCTGGAGCTTTTTCTGGGGCCACAGACAAAAATTTGGTAGTGTAGGACAAAGGCGCTAAAAGAGTCTCTAAAATGACTTAACCCCCAACCCCCACATAATCTTTATGGGATTTATTCCTTTGAAAGGCATTTTTCTTTTATTGACTCTTGGGGAACTGGTTTCCATTGCTTTATTTCTTTAACATGTAAAATAGGACCACATGTAGCCATTTATGAGAGTTGCTTTTCTTTTATTCCTCTTGTGGTGTCGCTCAAATTGCCCATAGTCATACCTGTGTCACTTTCCTAAGGAACATACATTTGTCTGAAGTCCCCTTAGACAGCTCAGGGCTACCATGTTTAGGAAAGTTGCATTAGGCCTGTTCCAGGTTTCAGACAGTACTCTATTTAGATTCATTGAAAAGAATAAAACCCTTACCAGGAATTCAAAATTATGAGCAATTGTACTTTTCTGCAGTGTATATAGCTCCTGCGTCTTGCTGAATTCACATATTATTTCTTTGTGATATATTCATGCATTTTCTTTGTGATATTACTGCAAATAGCAAAGTGCGATCTGGGGATTTGAATCATCTTACTGATGCAACAAATGATAAAATGATATCTACTCATGGCTCATATCCTTCTCTGTGTTCATAGAAGTCATATTCCTGGGATTAGGGGCAGCTTACCTTGTCGGACAGCTAGGGTGGTGGTGTATACCAAGAAGAGGAGGATGTAGTTCAGAAAGCTCTGGAAGACTGGTGTGTTCGCATGAAAATCCTCTGCCAGGTACTTGCTCGTCAAGCCAATTCCACAAACGAGAAGGGATAACACTTGACCCAAAGCCACAGAGATTAACATCTCCCTGAGAAATGAAGCAAAACACAGCAATGTCAGCAAGAAACACATGAAAACAATGATAGTGAAATCCATTAGTAATTCACTGCAGACACTGAGCTAAAGGCAGTGGATACTATTTATTGTAATCCACCGAAGCAATGCTAGAAATCCATACAGTTATTCCTGAAACTTTATAGAGATGGAAACTAATGCTTGACATGGGTATTTAATTTGCTCATAGAACACACAGTGTGGATAAAACAAAACTAGGTTGTGAGATTGAGTCTCAGTGTGAGTCCCTGGCTTCCAGTCACTGTACTCCAGAAGCTGTTGAGGAAAGGGACTATCTTCTTGGAGCACAGTATGTGGATTAGTGATGTTGAGAGCCTGCCCAACCCTGCAAGCAGAAATATATTCCAGCATCAACTGTGTGTATAATTAATTGATAATGGGAGAAACTTTACAGATCAAGCTATTGGATCCAGAAACTCTTGACTGAAAGGTCTATACATCTAGAAATCCACAAGGACCACCTCTTGTGCCCTTCTAGACTCTGGAACTCCATTCTAAGAAGCTTTATTTCAGGTCTTTATTCTCTGTTTCTTAAGTTACAATTGCCTATATATTAAAGCTATTATTCCTGAAATAGATTCAGGACTATGGCAGTATAATAATTATGCAAATATTTTCATTGCTGTTTTCATAGGCAGTGCTCTTGTAGACGCTGAAGTGGGGACTGGAAGCAAGAGTCAAAATGTTCAGTTTCCATGGAAATGAAATGCCCACACAAGCTTTGTAGTCACACACACACACACACACACACACACACACACACACACACACACACACTCCTGCTCTGACACAGGAAAGCCTCTGGAAATAGGAGGTAGACTTTTCTCTGAAAGTTTCTTCTGACCTTTGTGGTTTATTTGTAGAAACAGCAGTATAAAAAGTGAGAGCTGTAGTATAAACACAAAGACTATAAGCAGAGGATATGTGTTATTATATATTTCTTCCCCCATGGATTTCTTCCCCCATGGAAGACACAATTCCATTTTTTTTCTGGATGGAACATGGATCTATTTTCCCTTTTTTAGAAGCTAGATTGGTCTGGCCTTGCTTTGGTCACTAGAGTACAGAGAAGGTGAAGCCATGAGAAGTTTTGCTGCATTTATGTTTTCCTGCTAAGAAACAGCTTCTCAGTAAGGTACCTGAGATGTACTATTGAATATGAGAAATTCCTGGGAAATAAAGAGAGAAACCCAGGCAGCCTTAGTGCCAAATATCTGAGTGAGGGTTTGGCATCCTCCTGCCTCCCTCATACTAAGTCAGTCTACACTCAGGAGAAGAGGTGAGTGATCCCTAGAGACTGTTGCCCAACTTGGAGAGTTATGAGAAAAATGAAATCCTGTTGCCTTGGGGCATACAGTTTTCTAAGAAAAGGACAACAGACAGCAGGAAGAAAGCCGTGAATGTTCCCTCTCCAAAGGCTTCTGAGTCTCTTCAGCCACGGGCATTCCTTCAAGATGGCAGAACAGAAAGCAACTTATAGTTCAACAGGGAACTGTGGGCCTCTTTGCGCATATGCTTCTGCAGAACTTCCATCATACCTTTTCCAGACTGACATCTATTCATTTTTTTTCAAAACTTGGCTCTTTTGTCACTAACTTTGAGAGGCCTTCCTACTCTCTTTCCCTTAGGACACATCTCATGTATTACTCTTACTTTTACACATTGCCTTGTCATTGCTGCTTGCTTGTTTGTTTAGTCTGTTCTGTGTTCAATTTTGACTTAGTAAGTTTCCTGAGTATACCTACAGCAGAGTAATACCGTTTAGAGGACTATAAAATGGAAGGCATAAAGACAATCATATGACGCAGTGTAAGCAGTTCTGAATATATAAGAGTATCAGGGCTAGAAGCAGAGGATCTCTGTGAGTTTGAGGCCAGCTCTGGTCTACAGAGAAGGTTCCAGGATAGCCAGGGCTCCTCAGGGAAACCCTGTCTCAAAGGGAAAACAAGAATATCACTGCTTTTTAAAAAGATCAACAGGCTTGAGGATATGGGGGATGGCAGAGCACATACTTAGCATGGGCAAAGTCCTGTGTTCAATCCTCAATGTTACAAAAGAAATTATAATTAATAAACACCCCCTTGCAAATTGAAGAAAAATAAAACACTGTAAAGAATTCAAATAACCTCAAAGATTTGTGAAAGTAATTTTTTTTTAAAGACTAGGATATAAGGTAATAGGGTTTGTTATGACATTGAGATGCACATCTGTTTTTCTTGGCCCTCTTCCCCCTCTCTACTCCTCTATTTTCCTACCTCTGCCTCTCTGATTTTCCTCTAACACATTGTTTCCATGCCATGTGAGTTTCACCACCATTTCTTTCCCATCCCCGATCCTTTCTCTGCTTTTCCAATAATTAGCTTAGTGTTATTTCATGTTTATTCAGGTTTTCTCTACAGGTATGTCTCTGCAAAGGTGTTGGATCCACTGAAATTGGAGTTACAGACACTGATGAGCTGCCTGTTATGTGGGTGCTGTGGACTGAATGCAGGTCGTCTGGAAGAGCAGACACTCTTAACCACTGAGCCATCTCTCCAGTCCTAGCCTCCCAACCATTTCATAACCCCCCCCCCCCTTGGCATTCTTTTTTCTAGTTTTGAGATATGTAGTCCTCACAAACTTTTATACCCATACATGTACATGTATGTACATATACACATACACATAAACATACACATACATATACATGCATTAGTATCTAGGATCTGCATGGAAGAGAAACATGCTATTGTCATTCCATATTTGGGATAGTTGGGTTGAAACAATACTTTCCAAGCAGCATCCATCTTGCTGTAAATGTACTGATTTTATTTTCATATAAATACTACATTTTCATATTCACTTTACTGTTTTTGTTTTGTTTTGTTTTGTTTTTGTTTTTGTTTTTGTTTTTTTTTTGTTTTTGTTTTTTTTTTTTTGGCTTTCTTTCCACTTTTTATTAGGTATTTAGCTCATTTACATTTCCAATGCTATACCAAAAGTCTCCCATGCCCACCCCCCCCACTCCCCTACCCACCCACTCCCCCTTTTTGGCCCTGGCGTTCTCCTGTACAGGGGCATATAAAGTTTGCAAGTCCAATGGGCCTCTCTTTGCAGTGATGGCCGACTAGGCCATTTTTTGATACATATGCAGCTAGAGACAAGAGCTCCGGGGTACTGCTTAGTTCATATTGTTGTTCCACCTATTGGGTTGCAGTTCCCTTTAGTTCCTTGGGTGCTTTCTCTAGTTCCTCCATTGGGGGCCCTGTGGTCCATTCAATAGCTGACTGTGAGCATCCACTTCTGTGTTTGCTAGGCCCTGGCATAGTCTCACAAGAGACAGTAGACATCTAGTTTTGTTCTATTTCTTAGCTATTGTGCTTAGAGCAACAATGAATACGGATGTGCAAGTATCTCTGTGGTAGAACTTAGAATCCTTCCGGTGTATATACATGAATGTTATAGGCGAGTCATATAGTAATTCTATATTTTTGTGTGTGTGTGATTTTTGAGAAATCCCTATACTCATTTCCATAATGGTTTCACCTATTTACATTTCTATCAGTGGGGAAAGGGGATTTCCCTTTTCCCACATCCTCAACAGCATTTGATGGTTTTCTTGAGGTCATCTTTTTCGACAGAAGTAAAATGGAATCTCAAACTTGTATCACTTTGTATTTCCTGGGTAGCTAATGTGTTGAATACTTTAAGAAACATTTATTTGCTAACTGTGCTAACGGAATCCTCCTCGTCCTCTTTCTGTTCTTCCTCCTTCTGCTCTACTTCCTATTCTTTCTTCTCTCTTCCTCCTCCTCTTGCTCCTGTTTCTTCTTCTTTGAGGTAGAGTTTAATGCAGCACAGGATGGCCTCAAACTCATTATGTGGTCAAGCATGACTTTGAATTTCTGATCCTCCATTATTTATATACAAACATATGCAGGGGTTTTGTTTTGTTTGCTTTCTGCAGAGCTGAGAATCAAGCTCACGGTATATTGCAAGCACAACAAGGATTCTGCCAAATACACTATATTCCTAGCCTTTGTATTTCATTCTTAGAGAATATTCTGTTTGGTTGCTTGCCTCGTTTATTGATTGGAGGATTTTTTTTAACGGTTCTTTAGATACTTTAGATAACAGTCCCCTGTCGGAAAAATTGCTGTCATGGATTGTTTCTCATTCTGTAGCCTGTCCCTTCACTCTGTTAATGGTTCCCTTTGTTGTATAGAAGCCTTTTAATTTTGTATAGCTCTGTCTGTCAATTCTCATCTTGGGAACCTAGGATATAGAGTTTCTTCAGTGGGATCATTAATGATGACTACACTGAAGAAAAATGGTGAGAAAAAGAAAAACATGTCAATTTTGAAGATTTCTTTGATGATATTTAATCTAATCACCATGTAGCACAATGTTAATCATAGTAGCAAATAATTTACAGGAGAATAATAATAATCCTATGATTGATAATTTTTGATCATTTGCCTAATATATACACTGAAGAGATATTGGTAAAATTACAGCTAGTATATTAAATGGTTGCCTCTGATGCTGAGTATGCACTAGAGAGTGTTCTATGGAGTCTCCCTTCTTTTTGGACATGACTAAAACAGTACTATGACCTACTTAAATTATAACAATGCTGTTTAAGACCTTGGAGCATCCTGGACCAAATCAAGATACACAAGACTACAAATACTTACACAAGGCAATATAATTTTAACCTATCATGTAACTGACCCCAATGTATTATAAAATAGCCTTCTATATGCTACATGTAACATGTATAAAATGAAGAAGACATAGTCTGTCATTGGGAGACCATTTAATGAAACTTTTGACACTGGATTTTCAAGAAACTTGTTACAAAATTAATAAATAGAAAATAAATTTGTTTCAAATTGTTTTAAAAAGAAAGAACATCAGATATTTGGTGAGCAATAGGTCCACAGTCTAAATAAAATTTGCTACCAATTTGCGAACCAGGCCATGATGCATCAGACACTACAGTAGGTATGTCCTTTCTGACAATGTTTTATGCACAATGAGCCCATTGAGCCACTGAAGTCATCTGACAGGAGTGAAGCAAGAAAGTTGGTATGCCACTTCCTTTGGTCTTTTACCTACCAAGCAAAATATATTAGGCTGTGACCTTATAAGTTTTAGTAAAAGATATAAACTGTCTGAAATACCCACTGACATGAATAGATAACAAATCTAGTTTATCTATATAATAAAAATTATTAAAAGGTATAATACACAGATGTAAACTATTTTGTGAACAGATCTCGTAAACATTTGAACTAAAAAGCAATCTAGTATGAAAACACTATGAGCAAGCCCACAGAAATAGAGAATATGTTAGAGGTTACCTAGGGCTGGGAGAACTGAAGAGAAAGGGTTTGACTGACAAAGCTATTTTGCTTCCTTTTTATGTGATGAGATACGTCAAACTGAAGTGAGAGGTAAAAAGAAAAAATGGGTATATATTTGTGTGCAGTTTTTGCTTATGTACACACATTCACCTGTGTGTGTTTACTTGTGTGTACACATTCACCCGTATGTGTTTATATGTATGCATGTAGAACTGAGAGGTCGACATCAGGAGACTTCCTTGATTGCACAGAGCTACATTTCTAAACTTGCCAAACTAGAGACATTAGACTGAAGCTAGGTGATATGATTTCAAGTCCTAAATTTTGAATTACAGTGTTGTGCCACCATTAGTTGTAAAATGGTTCTGTTTTCAGAGAGTGTATGGAGCACAGAGATAACCTAACAGACTAAGTTTTGGAAACATTTTTCAAACAGTAAAGACAAAACCCACAGCTGGTCTGACTAACAAGAACTTTTCTACTTTTTGATATACACCTTTCAACAAGAGGCCAACACAAATCTACCTTGTTTATTTAGCTAAACAAAGCTGCAGACCCATCATGTTGAGTATGTACTTTCAACTATCAGTCATGTCTTTCAGCCACTGCCAGTCTGATTGAATTGAGAATGCAAATTATGATTTTATAGGACATGATCATAAACATCATGTAGATAGCAGGGGGTTGCAATTAATTCCTTACCAGAACAGCTCATGAGCTCATTCTTAACTAAAGGGGGCTAGAAATCAGAGCTACTGGAGCCTGCATGCTTGAGAGACTTATTAGAGGCATACAAATAAAATAAATAAGTAAATATAAAACCTCCTATTGCCTAAATGCTCATATTCTAACTCTGACCCCTGTCCTGCCATTTTGCCTCCCTCCGAATTTCTGAAGGAGCTAATATCTATGTATGGAAAGGGTAAAGTGTTAGAAGGTTGACAAGATGGTGCCTTCTCTTAGCTGGAAAAAGTACAAGCAATGAAATGGAAGACACTCTGTTTTTACTGTAACCCATCTGCCAGTTAGAAACTGAGATTAATAAACTATTTTCTAGTGCATTTCTGAACAAGCCCAGAAAGGTGCTATCTTGCAAAAAAAAAAAATTCTAAAAATGGTGCTGGGTGAAATTTTGCAGAGTGAGCTGTTGGTTATTCATGTCGTATACAGCACAGCGCAGCAGATGCATTCTAACATAGATACAGAGTTCCTATAATTTTAGTAGCAGAAATGGAAAGGAGGTTATGATACACATTTTCATCTTCTTTGTGCATTTAAAAGGACATCTCATCCACTTTAAATGCAGACGGACTAGACAATGAAAAATGCATGAGTCTCAGGAAAAAATGGTGTTGCTGGAAACTGAATACCCACTACAACAGAGCTTGTACTCATAAATACTGATATGCCTGTTATCAACAGCATTGTGTTGTTAAAGATACAGAATTTAGAATGGGGTAGGGGATAAGCCTCTGGTACAAATTAAACATTCAAAATAATAAGATTAAAAATAAAGTATAAATTCTAATGTTTCTTTTAATCATAAAAATATGTTCTTTTAAAAGGTATCAAGAATGTCAACACAGCATTACATAATCATATCACTCTATAACTTTTTTTTCACCATGAGAGTGGAATACTTATACTATCATCTTGAATCAGAACAAATCAACCTTCCTGTTGAGGTATGTTCATTCTGAAAATGAGTCTCAGGGAAGTTTCATCAGATTTGAGTCAGTACATGCATTCGGAGATGCATATATAAAGAATATTTAAGCATACGGGTTGGTATAAAAGCAATATCACTTGGATGTGGGAGAAGCATCTGTTATATTCTGTTATGAATTGTAGTCCACTGACTCTGAAAAGCCCTTGGCTAAAAGGTTTGGCCTGTAACTGAGAATCAGTAGAATTCTACATAAAGTGATTATTAGGCCAGAAACAAATGCGTATGCTGAGAGATTTGACACTGACTGGGGTTTCTTTCTTTGAAATCTGAATTCCTGGGCTGAATCTATTCATTGGCTCTGTGGTATCATTTGGAATTGTGCTTGCCATTAAGTAGAAGAAATCAAGTAAACCACAGGGGGTCTTCCTGTTATGTATCTTTGATGGACTAAGTATGGGAAATATTTGAACTTTAGTGTAACAGAATGAGTCATGGATAATTTTAGTGTTTATAGTTCGACAATCCTATTATGAAAGCAATCCTCAGAGAGAAAATAATAAAGGTCTTTATTCTGATGATGAAGACTTGATTTGGCACTGTGAAGTTGGCTTCATGTTTTTTTCCAAAGAAAGGAAAAGAAAGCTTTAAGGAGAGAGTTGGAACTTCCTGTCCCTGTCAGGTCTACTATGTAAGTGCCATGATTTTGACTATCTCCCACTTTGGGTGTAGGGTCCTTTGTGTAAAATAAGGATATATGAAAGGCCTGCATATATGATACCTCTTCTACAATCCAGATACAATACAGCTGGCATACTCCAGCTTAAACCTTCTCCAGCTCAGGGGCTGGGCTGTTCTTAGCTATATAATCCAGCCATTTTGGTTATCTGGTCTACTCTTTACCTTGTTGAACAGCTTCTTGACCCAGGCTGCCCATCTTGGTTGGCAGCTCCTTTCTCGCTCTCCCCTCTCACCTCTCCTCACATGGCTCAGTACCATGCTCCTTCTGGACTCTCCCAGATATCTCTGCCTCTGGCAATTCTTTCCCTCCAGCAGCAAAACAGGGCATCACTCCAGGCTTGCAATTCCACAGTTAAAACTATGACCCATAATTGTTCCTGTCTGAAAGAACTGCAGGGATGGAAATGGAGAGGAGCCTAAGGAAAAGAAGGTCCAGTGAAGCCCAAAGTTGGATCCATTCAAGGAGAAGACCCAAGGCCTGATACTATTACTGAAGCTATGGAAGCTCACAAAAAGAAACCTATCATGACTGCCCTCTGAAAGATCCAAAAGGCACCTGAAAGTGTCAGATGCAGATATTTGCACCCAACCAATGGACAGAAGCTGCTGACCCCTGTGGCTGAATTAGAGAAAAGCTGGAAGAAGCTGAGGAGGAGGGCGACCCTGTAGGAGGACCTGCAGTCTCATTTAACCTGGAACCCTGAGATTTCTCAGACACTGGACCATCAACCAGGCAGCTTATACCAGGTGATATGAGGCCCCCCAATATATATACAGCAGAGGACTGTCAGGTATGGGTTCAGTAAAAAAAGATACACCTAGCCCTAAAGAAACTGGAGGCCCCAGAGAGTTTGGAGGTCTGGTGGAATTGGGGATTGTTCGTGGGAACATCTTTGTGAAGACAGGGAGGTGGGGCAGAGGTATGGAATGTAGAAAAGTTGGAGGGTAGACAGGGAGGGAATAAAATCTGGAATGTAAAAAAATAATATATATATATATATATATATATATATATATATATATATATATATGAAAAGAAATAAAGATTAAAGTGTATACTAAAAAAAAATGTAGATACTAATGTATATTCCAAAAGGTCATTGTGAAGATTTAACAAGGCAGTTCATATAAACTGCTTCCTGTACTATCTGACGCATGGGAAATACTCAGAATAACAGTTTTCCCCATGTGGAGTCCATTTAGAAGTACCGGCTCATCAATCACTTAGAGCTATCAACCTATATGATTGTTCTGATACATTCAGAACATTGCTAACGTGTATCTCGAGTTAATTGCTCCCAAGACTAATAAATATATCCTCAAACTAAGAAAGCCTTTGATATTCTTGTCTTTTAGAAAGTCAGAAATGACAGCAGTACAGGGAGGGAGGGAGGAAGGGAGATAGTTAGAGAGACGGAGAGAGAGAGAAAGAGAGAGAGAGAGAGATAGATAGACAGAGAGACAGTGAGAGACAGAGAGACAGAGACAGGCAGACAGAGACAGAGACAGGCAGACAGAGACAGAGACAGAGACAGACAAAGAGAGAGAGATGGAGACAACTTAACAGGTTTTCAGCAGGAACTTCCGACGAGTTCTCACGCTCCCTAACATCTTCTTGGAGAGCAGATCAGTGTAACCTTTTAGGATGACTGTTACTGTTTGTTTTGTGCATTTTAAATGATTTTGACATTTTTCATTTCAAAATGCTTTTAGCTTTGCATTTTGAATTACGTTAGTGAACTCTGGGGCCAAAAGGCAAACATTTAACTTTGAAATCCACCGAATGAACAAAACCAAAGGCAGCAAACAGACAGACTGGCTCACTGTATCTTAACATAAAAACCAGCGTCAGATTTCATTATTTTATTCCACATGTAACACATTCCTATCCATGAAGGGAAAGGAAATTATACTCCGCCGAGTGCCAACCTCCTCTGCACACTGTGAAAACGCACTTGAGAAATGTGTAATCAACCAGGATCGCAGCTTATGCCTTTACTTGCAAGAACGTGCAGGGGACACAGCTAAATAGCTAAGTCTCGCCTCACTGCAGAAGACCAATACCTGGCTTTTGCCCTAAGTCAAAGGACCCTCTGTTCAGAGGCTTGTGGACACTACTTTTATTTTTCTTTGCAACAAGAGATGATAGCAATTTTCCTGCTTGATTGATATGAGTAATAAATTATATCAATAAATCATATCAATCATTTATTGGTATGAATAAAAAGCTATTTTATTTAAACCTTTTTTTACAGATTGCTTATAACAAAACATAAAAATCATGTCAAAATTTAATGTGTATAGCATGGGTGGAGAAAAAAATTGTTGTGGAGGAAAGGACCTCCTGTAGGAATAAAAATTGGGTATTTATTATAATTAAATATTATAATAACTGGGAAGAAACTGACTTATTGAAATTACTAGAGCATGGATGAATATAACAAAATTGGGAAAATTTCTTATCATCACCCCAGGCTCAAAATGAAGAGATGGAAGGGATAACCCAAAGTGTGGGATCTCCGAAGACTTTCTCTATCACTTTATAGAACATATGGAAAGACCAATGGGATGGCTCTCTGATGGAGGGCTGTCCACAGAGCATGCTTAAAGAACAGAGGAGGCTGACCAGGGTACACATGGATGCTGAATTTGCTGATTAAACCAATGGCTATTAGCAGATGATTTAGGAGCCTTCATGTGATACACAATGTTCTACCTTTGATTTTAAAAGCTATCAAGACTAAAACTGATAGAATGTCAGGTGAAACAAGAGAAAGAGAGGTACTGTAAGCCAATGATGCAATGGTGATGTTGACTTAAGGCTTCAACTGAACACCATATTAGACCCCCACCTACTGGGAACCACTGACATGTCAAGAATAAAAATGAAAAAAAAATAGAGCTCTCTCATTTGTGCACATTAATTGTATATTAATCATTTTCCTAGCGAAAGTCATTGAAAAATACCTGTTAGCTTAGTGAGAGGCACTCTGATATAGCCAGCCTCACTACATCCCATCTCAAGAATAGAAAAGAAAAAGCCATTGTCCCTTCCTAACTGACCTTGCTTCAGTATGTTATGCTTCTACAGGGGCCTTTGAGACGAAGCAATCACCACATTTTTTTTTACTAAATTCATTTATAAACCACCATGAAATGGATACAATGTTTATGTCTCCCCAGAATTCATATGCTGAAATCTCCACTATGCAGTGATATTAGGAGGTGGGGTCTTTTGTAGATACGTGTGTCAAGAGCAAAATGATTATGAATGAAATCCATTTATTATAAAAGAAATCACTTTTGCCTTCAACCATATGAAGTACAGCAGCAATGCACAGCCCAGCCAAGAGTGCTCATCATTTGAACTCAATCATGGTAGCATCTTGATCTTAAACTTTCTTCTTCTAGGACTGTGAAAAATAAATTTTTTGCTGTTTATAAGCTACCCAATCTATAGTACTCTAGTATAGTATCTTAAATGAAGACATGCATTTATTTTCTTTATTCTTATGTCAAGATGGGTAAATCAAAGTCATTTTAGATCTTTGACATACTCTGTCCAGCACAGCCACGTCACCAGTAAAGACTATACTAATATCCAACAGCAGACATCCATTGCAGAATGTTGTCTTCTGTGCATTAAATGGCTGTTTACTATTTTTCCCAGGGCAGTGGTGATTGCCTACTGGAAACCCACAAGATTGAACCTGTGATATTCCTGTATATAGAGAGAGGCTAAGGAGCACATCAGGCCTCTTCTGAGATTTCAGACACTCCTGTCCCACACGCATGCTCTCAGCTACAGGTCATTTTGCCTCAGTTATACATGATCTAGGAGGTGCTAGAATGGACATTGGACAGGAATTTAACCAAAGAGGGGATCCATCTATTCAGCTCTCGAGAGGCCATCATCATGGGATGACAGCATTCTATACTGTACATGTGGGACTTAATTCCTACTCCTCTCATGACCCCATGAAGCTGTGCATGAGCAGGAGAAGCCCCTTAGTTCATCCACCTAGAATGGGTGGAGTCAATTCTTTGGACTGTCAATCCTGCCCTATCTAGACTGACTAGTTTTTCATATCTCAGCAGAAAAAGTTACCTCAATGAAGATGTAGTGAAATAATGAACAAAAGAATGTTACAATTTTTCACCTTTTGGATGAGAAATAAAGATGGCCTAATTTAATGCCTTAATAACTAGCACAAATGCTGTAATGTAACTGTACCTATTCTCTTTTTCCTGTTTTTTTTTTTTGATAAAAGTATATTTTCCTATCTCTAGTCTCCTTTTAACCCTACTTGAAATCATTTACTACTTTTTTTTGTTCATCCAGTAAATGTTTATTGAGTATCTATTATTAATAAGGCACTATTTCTCTGGTGGTACAAGCTCTAATCTCAGCACAGGAAGCAGAGGCAGGCAGATCTCTGTGAGTCTGAAGCTAGGCTGGTCCAGCAGCCAGAGCTATGTAGAAAAATCCTGTCCCCTGTCTCAAACACACACACACACACACACACACACACACACACACACACACACACACACCCTGGACCCCAAAGACCCCTTAAACTTACTTAGGTTATGGTTAAGAAAGCAATAAGGCTGTCAAGAAGGCTTATCAAACTTGACTGCCTGAGTCTGATCCCCCAGATAACCACACCTCAAAAGAAGAAAACTGACTCTCTCATGTTCTCTGGTCACATGTATGTTGTGGAACACATGCACCCACAAATGTCCACACATAAGTAAATGTAACATCTCTGAGGAGGAATTCCTTTAAAAAGCAACAAACAAATCCTGCCTCTTTCTCAGCAGCCACCGACTTCCAGTAGCTCCTCAGTTAGGAGTCAGGAGCCTTTCAGAGCCCTCCTACATGCGGGCAGGTATCTTAGCTGATTTGACTTTGTGCATATAGTCACAGATGAGCTCCTGTGTGCCACGGCGCAATCGTGTCTGGCAAATACTGTTTCGGTGCAGATCTCCACTACCTCCGGATCTTAAAATCTTTTCGGTGCCCCTCCTCTGCGATGATTTCAGATTCGTGGGGGCAGCTGATCCATTTATTTTATATTTTATGCACATTGGCATTTTGCCTCTCTACATGTCTGTATGAGGGTTTCAGATCCCTTGGAGCTGGAATTACAGATAATTGTGAGCTGCCATGTGTGTAGTCATTTCTCCAGCCCCTAGCCATCCGATGTAGAGTTTAGCACTCTGTGGTCTCTTTTCTCCTCTCCTGGAAGCTTTAGTTTTTTTAAAAAAAAAATTAATTGTATTTTGGGGACAGAGCCTGTCATGGAACTCATGTGTGGAGGTTAGGATAACTTGCTAGAGTTGATTCTCCTTATGCCTTGTGGGTTCCAGGGGTCGAGCTCAGGTTGGTGGCAATCTCTTTATCTGCCGAGTCATCGCACTTATTTCTCGAGACAGGATCTCTGTATGTGGCCAGGCTGGGAAATCAAATCGATGCAAGCTGTTTCTATTTCTAAAATGCTAGAGGATAAGCCTGCACTAGAATACCCAGTTTTTCTACATATTTGACAATAAAGTTTTCCTCAAGGACTTTTAGTTCCGGTAACCTCCCAGAGAGAAGACAATTTTTCATGCATTCAATACCTCTTAAGGTGCATTATCTGCCACAATGTATCTGAGGGCTAAGAACAGCATTTGGACAGTGCTATTATACCACTGACCTGTAAAGATAGAAAGCACTGTGATCAGGAGTCCAAGGCAAACCTCCCCTATATGGCAGGTATAAGGCCAACCTAAGCTATATGAGACCCTGTCTCAAAAGTCATGACTGGAAATAATAAAGAAAATTTAGAGAAAATATGTGATATTCTTTTTGGTCTCTGAACGTAGAGAAGCTCAGAGTTTTGGGAGAGTTTTACATTAGTGAGATTCATGGCCAACTCAAAAGTAGTTCTTTGTTTCCCTGGAAGATGAACTAGGCCAGCATCCTCACAATGGCATTTATTTAGTACTCATGCAGATCTGGGCCTTTAATGATTATGTTCACAGAGACCAACTACAAGCAAGTACAGTGATTCTACTGAGGAAAAAAAGGCCACTTCTAGCCATTTACTATTTTTAACAGTCTCTAAAGAAAAAAAAGTTCTAATTCCATCCTTGATTCCCTTGGTTTCTGAACTTTCCTTCATGATGGTGAAAATGATTTAAATTGGATGTGAATACAATCTCCTTTTCTTTATCGATCCATTGATGCCTATGTGTATGAAGGAAAAACAACAGACGGCAAGAGAGTATCCCTCTGTAAGTAAAAGTAGACTGATATAAAGTATCTCTCTCATAAGTGCACACATTGCCCAGGATATGAAATTCAAATTAGCGGTGTGTGGTATGCATAATAATGAGCACATATTTTGTTCCCACAGCACCCCTGAGAATCAGTTAGTTTATGCATGAAATGGATTCTTTTGACAGAATCGTGTGAAGGCAAGTAACTAGTCTGAAGTAACTAGTCTGCATCTTTAAAATAAAATTGCAAATTAAATGAATCAGGGTGCAACGTGTAAAATGATGTATGAATTCTGCTGAATTTAATTGAATCCTAATTAAATTACTTGGAGCAAGATGAATTAGATTGTTTTTAAAGCACATTTCAGATAAATTTAATGAAGTTCTGTAAGTGAGGAAGGTAGAATGAACCTTGTTTAATGACTTGGTTGCTGATATATTACCTTAGAGTGACGAAGAGGTCAGGCTGACCTTAGGTCATTCCCTCCTTCAGGGAGACAGATAATATATTACCTCAGAAGAACTGGCAGAAAAGAGAATTGGCCATGCTTTATGTTGATGGTAACATACCTTACTGAGACACTTAGTGATGGGTTTATACCTATATTTTTTTCTTCGAAGATTTTGAGTTCCCTGGCATTGAAATGGTCTATAAGAAGGAAACTGCCCTAAGATGAATGTTCCTTGAAGGGTGCTCCTCTTGTTTCTAGAATCCCTTAGAGGAGATTATGCCAGAAGGAGGGAGGATATCCTAGAGAGAGAATGGCACAGTTGGGAGAAGAAATCCCCAAACTGTGATAGCATTCACAGGAAGGAAGCATCTAGATTTATCCTTTCATGTCACTCAGGGGGTTACAGATGTGTAGGAGAATGCTTTGATGGACCATTTAGGGAACTTGTATTCTAACATCATGGTTCCCAGCCTGTACAGATTCCTTTGCCCGAAGGTGCCATAAAACCTGCAAAGCTTTAATTCCAGGAGCCAGTTTGAGTTTGGAAAATATGCATCCTTCTAGTACACAGGGTTCACTACACATAAGACTCTAATCTTTTTACTCTAGAAGAATATGGAGAATTGGAAGTATTGGAATGAAATTGTTTAGGATGAATTGTTTAGGAAGGAAGGGGAGGAAAGGGCAAGGGAGGGAAAGAGAGGGGAGGGAAAAGGAGGGGAGGAGAGGAGAGGCAGCCTTTCCTGACCCCTAATAGTTAAGGACTTCTTCTGAGGACAGAATCAAGAGTGTGGAATCAGGTTTAAACTTGCTTTATGAAATTCTGTAGAACAAAATACCTCTGTACTTACACTCTTGGAAAAGTTTATTTCCATTTTGGTTTGTAGGTTGTTCATAAGTGAAGCATCTTGATTCCCTCAAAACAAAAACAAAATTACCTGTTTCCTCCACCCCCAATCCTTTTGTGGATGCTCATCTTTTTATTGTGGACAAGGACTATAGTTCTTTGGGGTTGGAGTCAAGGATAAATGACGTCAAAAGAAGATAGGAAAGAGGCAGAAAGAAAAGGTCTCAAGTTAAAAAAAAAATAATAGAATTGAGAAAGGGTAACTGAGAAAGAGTAGCAGATCACATGTCGGTACCAGGAAAATGAAAGTTGTCCTTATAACAAACATTTGTGTTCTAAAACAACAACATATAACATCAAAGCAAAGTGAATAAGGATCATAATCAGTTATCTGGTCACTATTGCATTGGTACCTCATGTATAGTCTACATCCATAGCTAATCTAAGGAATGTGAGAAATCCAAGCCCTTTGAGGAGCAGATCAAGGGCATTACAGTGATATATATTGCATAAATGTTTTCTTGTGGAGTTCTCTTCTGCATTCCCAGTTCTGTCTGAGATACATTAGTGAGAGAGAGCAGAGACATCAATTTTCTTGTGAACCTGCCCTTTCATGTTTTGCAAGTAAATCTTTAGTTTGCTTGACAGGATTAGAATGAGTCCTTTAGCATTTTCCCATTTTGTGTTTATGAAAATATTTACTAAAAATTCATAACTGCTGGGGACTAAGGATATAGCTTAGCAAGTTACAAGCTGGGGCCACCTGAGAAAATGGAACCTTGATTGAGAAAGGTTCCCCCACCACTGAGCTGTAAGAAAGCCCAAGAGGCATTTTCTTGGCTAATGGTTAATCTAGGCAGACTCAGCTCACTGTGGGCAGTGCAATCCCTGGGCACATTGTCCAGGGATCAATAAATAAGCAAACTGAGCACTATAGGAAGAGTGAGCTAGTAGCTCATATTCCTCCATAGCATCTGCTTCAGTTCCTGCTTCCAGATTCCTGCTGAGAGTTCCACCTGGGACTTCCCTGGATGATGGACTATGACTGAAATAGATCCCTTACTCCCTAAGTTGTTTTTATCATGGTGTTTTATTACACAATTAGCAAATGAATCCAATGGATAAAGCACTTCCCTTGAAACCATAAGTAATTGAATTTAGATATCCAGTACCACGTTAAGGCTGGGTGTAGATAGGGATCTCCAGGGCAAGCTGTCTAGGCAGACAAAAAGTAACCTGGGAAGACACCATCAACAACTTCTGGTTTCCACATCCATCTGTGCATACATGTGCACCCACATACATAAACATATCCACACCACACAGATAACACACATTCTTTCACACACATACATGCACACCACAAACATAAACATATACACACCACCCACACGCACCCACACAATACACTGACACATACAACACACATACACACATGCACAAATACATGACTACCAATAAGCATTTAAGAATAAATGAATGAGGAAGTAGAAGTAGATAGATTGTGAGTGTTGGCTTTCCATTATTATATCACCACTGGGAATAATCAACTCATGAAGAGAAAAGGTTCATGTTCCAGAGGTTGCAGGTTATGATCAATTGACTCCATTGCTTTTGGCCTGTTGTGAGACAAAGCTTATGCAGATGCACAGAGAAGAACAGAAACATTTGCCTCATGGCTATGAAGCCATGAGGGAAAAAGAAGAGAAAGAAACTGCAGTCATACTATCTCTGTTGAAGTCAAAACCCATATGACCTGAACACCTCTCATCAGGCCCCACCTCCAGAATACTTACCAATGACACCATCATGGAGCCCCAGGCTCAACACATGGAACTTAAGGATATAAAGCATAGCATGGGGCTATGAAGAAGAAATGGGGTTCCATTCTCTAGTTCTGCCTGCATTCCCTGAAGATAGAAATATTATGTCCTAACTCTAATAACATCAGAAGCCAACAGATGTCAAAAGACTTATTCCTATCAATGCATGCACATTAGCATAAAAACTTAAAAAAAAAAACCACAGATTGAGGCAATTACACAAATGTGGAAGTGTTGCACCTGATCCCTGTTCATCATTTCAGCACTACAGGAACAGTCCACATCACTTCAAAGATGAACGATATGCAAACATAGAACAATGTGCTCAATAAAGATAGACTAAATGCAAGACAAGGATAGAGAGATTATTGAATGTTTTTTTTTTTTTTTAAATACTCTAAGGTAAATGAAGGCCAGTACTAACACCAGGAAGGGTATCTACAGTATTCTGAATCTTATACTGTGGGTAGTTAAGGGTAGGTAGGCAGAAGGGTAGGTAGGCAGACATCAGATACTATATGTAAACAGCACAGCATGTTGGAAAAGAGGGTATGGGCGAGACTCTCTCTTGATGCTTCATTATCAATGACAAACCACATTATTAAATTGATACAATAATCTAACTGTTTATGGACTTTCACATCTTAGTTTCCCATGGGTTCTATATACAGAGTCGTAACTTGGAGAACCACATTGATAGGATATCAGGTAGAAATGAAAATCTACCTTTTAAGATTATGAGAAAAACTTTATCAAGGACTTTGTCACAACCAGGAGGCAAAAGAAAATACACTTGGCACTTTAGTTCCTTTACAGAAACACCTGGAGTACACTGGAGATGAAAACATATTGCCAAGAGTCTAAAATCTGGATATTCTCTATATGTATAGTTGTGGGGAAAACCAGAAATTACCCAAATGTGTTGTTCAAACTTCAACCCCCAGCCTCATTGTACAAGTAATAGATGTCTTCTGATGCATCAGAAACCAGCCAGTGTTTAATCTGTGCACTCAGAGATAGATGCAAAGATCGAGCTAGACTCAAGAGTGAGAAGAAACTTCAGCATAGCAGCTAAGTTAGATGAAGGACCTGGGCAGTGTCCCACACAGAAGACTGATACTTATATCTAAATGTTTCTGACAATGGGCCTTTCATAACATGTAAATCCTCTCTTTTATTTCATGTGCAACTTTTGGTTAAATAATACAATAGTCCTCCATAGAAATAAAATACAGAACCCAAAATACACTGAAGTTTATAAGCGATGATTTAGAGAAAATGTTACATTTGATAGAGAATGTAATGTAGAGAATAATTTTAAAGGACGTAATTATTAATCTCTTGAGTTGCTGTTGTATTCATACCAGATCTGAAAGTTGGGTATCTTTACTTGTAGTAACTGGTGTCATCAGTATCTTGAACACTAAAGACAGTAGTGGGGTCAGAACCCTGTGAAGCGTCCTCTTATTTCAGAGCTATAGCTAGTGATGAAGAGAATAGTTATTTACTTATAATCTCATGGAGAGGTGACTCCTTTGATGTTTTTCTCTTCAGACTAAGCTCTGCTTACCAATGGCCTCAGCATAAGCCAGGTTAAAGAGGAGGCTTTCCAACCTCCCTTAACTTTGACACAAGATTAAGTAAATATTCCAATTGTAATCTCAGGTTAAACAACATGGAAGAAGGAAGTTTTGTGTTTGAGATGAAGAGAAACAGGAAAATAAAAAGGAAAGAGATGGTGTTCCTTAACCTCCCTATGGTAAGGGACTCTCAGGACTCAAAGGGAGGGACCTTAGATGAGTTGGCCAACAGTAGGAAGAGGGAACTTGTAGAGTCTACCTCCAGTAGAAAGACAAGTGGAAGAATGAGGTTGCCATCCCACAGTCAAAAATTCTGACACAAAATCGGTCTTATCTAAAAGAACTGCAAGTACAAAAATGAAGATGAGACTGATGGAAAGGAGGTCCAGTGACCAGCCCAAATTGAGATCTATCTCAAGGGGTAGCTCCAAGGCTTGACATTATTACTGATGCTATTGTATGTTTACAGAGAGGAGCCTAGCATGGCTGCCCTCCAAGAGGCCCAAGAAGCAGCTGACTGAGACAGAAGCAGATACAGAATCCAGGGACCTCTGTGGCTGAATTAGAAAAAAAGCTGGAAGAAGTTGTGAAGGAAGGGGACCCAAAAGGAAGACCAGCAGTCTCAACTAACCAGGACTCCTGAGATCCCTCAGATACTGAGCCAACCAACCAGGCAGCATACACTTGCTGGTACAAGGGTCCAACACATATAGAGCAGAGTACTGCCTGGTCTGGCCTCAGAGAGAGAGAGAGAGAGAGAGAGAGAGAGAGAGAGAGAGAGAGAGAGAGAGAGAGAGAGAGAGAGAGAGAGAGAGAGAGAAGAGGCACCTAATGATCAAGAAAGTTGAGATCCCAGGGAGTGGGGAGGCCTGGTCGGTGGGGTGGGGTTGGGGGCTGAGTAGGGACATCTTCTTGAAGACTGGGGAGGAGGAATGGGATGAGGAACTGTAGGAGGGTGGACAGGGAGGGATAATGACTGGACTGTGAAAAAAGATTAAAGATAATTAAAAAAAAAAAAAAAAGGTAGGGAATCTAATCCCTGACCCTGACCCTAACGCCAGGTCAAGCCTTCCTACGTGGTCATCCTCAGAAAACTCAGGGAACTGCAACCAGCTTTCTGTGTGCTATTGACCACAACAAGTGACTTCCAAATTCACCTTTGGCTTGCATTTATTCAACTCTGCCTCCCCTGTCACTTTATCATGGGACTCAGCATTTCTCACAGACTAGCCTTCATTAACTACCCACTCTTCTAGACAGCTTATTTGTGAGCTAACATATTTTTCCCTGACTCTCAGGCTCTAAAATGCTGAATCAGAGCTTGAGACAGGTGGATTGATAATTCCCTGTTGTCAACTGTACTCAACAGACACAAGAGCAAGTGTTCCACAGCCAGTGAGAAATATTTTAGTGCGTGATGCGATAATTCATGAGAAGGTGCCGCCACATTGCTTTTTTGGAAGTCCTGTCCTGCATTGGCAATGTCTCCTTCTTATGATGGTGGGTATATATCCTCCTTACTGGTTTGTTTGTCTTGCCTTCTGATACAACCCAAGCTAATACAACCCATCACCTGTTCTTGTGATGACATTGCCCACAAGAGGCTAGACCCTATGCCACCAATCAGGAATCAGAAAATGCCCCGCACATATGGCCACAGGAAAGCCTGATGGAAATGATTTGCCAGCTAATGTTTTCTCTTCCCAGATGATTGTAGTTTGCATAGCTGACAGAAACTAACCAGTACAGTAGGTATGTGGACCCATCAGTAAACTAGAGAAACCATTTGTTTAATAATTTTAAAACTCCAGGGGCTGAGAAGATGTTTCAGTGGATAAAAGTTCACAAGCCTGACATCCTGAATTCAGGTCCTCAGAAAAATGCCAGACACAATAGTACAGTCATGTCTGGAATCCCAGCAGCCCTATAAATGGAACGCTAGTCAGAAACAAGAGAAGTCCTAGGAAGCTTACAGGCCATTTAGCCTGGAGTGTGTAAAGAAGCCACAAAAAGGGTAGAAAGCAAGGACTGATAGACAAATTTGTACACTGCCATTTACAGTGTGCTGTGGAAAGCCAGCATTTACAACACAACACACACACACAGATACACACATACATACAAAAACATACATGTGTATGCACACACATGCAAACACACATTCACATAGATAAACACATGCAAATACACACACACACACAATGTATACACTGTGCCCATTGGTTTTTGTCAACTTTATATATACCAAGGCTAATCTGAGAAGAGGGAATCATTAATTGAGAAAACTCGTCTATCAGCTTGCCTATAAGCAGGTCTGGGGGCGGAGTGTTTTTCTGATTAATGATTAATGTGGGATGGCTCAGCTTACTGTGGAAAGGTGCTCCTTGGACCTATAAGACAGCAGGATGGGTAAGCCATAGGAAACAGGGCAGTAAGGAAAGCTCCATAGCTACTGCTTCAGTTTTTGTTTATAGGTTTCTGCCTTGACTTCCTGCTCTGACTCCTCAGTGAAGCAGTGTTTCTTGAGAGTTGTAAGAAAATAAAACCTTTCCTGCCCACATTGCTTTTGTTAGGTGTTAAAGTGATAATAAGCAAATTAATACAGAGAGAGACAAAGGGAGGGAGAGAGAGGGGGGAGATGGACAAACAGACAGACAGACAGACAGACAGACAGACAGACAGACAGGAAAATAAATATTTTTAAACCTTTGTAACCATGAATACCAATATAAAATAATGCTCTAAATATGTACTATACAAAGGGAAAAAGCAAGCAACCCAACTGTTTCTGCTTGAGATTTGAAAATTATTTTATGTAAAATTGAATCAGAATAAAAGTCAGAGAAACTATCTTCCTTTTGGTAACCCTGAGCTTCAGAATATTCATTTGCAGTAAAGATTGGCCTATTTTTTCTCTAACAATATGATTAACCTTTCTATAAACTTGTTCTTGGTTAAAAATGATTTTTTTCTATCTAGAAATGTTGTCATTTATGCATCTAAAAAACTAGTTTTATTGGATATAAATGACAGGATTTTTTGATGCTAAATATAGCTCTGCCTCTAAAATTGGAAGGAAAAGGCTTCTAGGCTGAGGCAATAGCTTTCTGTTCATTCACAGCACTGGGGAGAGCGCTTTTACAGTTGCTGTCATTTAGTGGGGTTTTTTCCCAATTTCCTTTCTGTCTTTCTCCTTTGCCATCAAACAGATTCTGCCTACAGAGCTCTGTGGACCCATATCTCCCTAGGATCCTAGGTCCCATTGATACTGGAAAACACTCAGGTGTAACGCAGTTATATCTTGTCCTGATATTCCTTCTGGATCTGTCCCTCTCAGAGATACTGATCCACTCCTGGCACAACTTAAATCCAGATGCAACATTCAGGGAAACTTCAGGAACCAACTGCTGACCCTTACTTTTCTTTCCTCCAGTAGAAGAAGCACTTCAGCCCCATGTTCCTTTTCAGCCTTCCCTTTCCACCTGTGTTTACCCCGAGAAGCAGCATGAGCCCTGTCTGACCTTCAGCCACTCAAGAAAAGATGACACTATCCAGCTAATAGATCAGGATAAAATACAGAGATCACATGCTAATGTGCCACCATGTGTATCTCTGAAAATGAGCAGGGCACAACTGAACAGAAAAAAATGGCTGCAACTGTGGAGTATGACAAATCCTGATGTATTTGAAGACAAAAAAACCTTCCAGATAGTACTCAAATCATTCCCTAGGAACAAATATCTTGGAGCATCTAAGACATGCCAAACAATAAAAGACAATAAAAATGAGTACTCAATCATCCCTGATTGAGGAAAATAAATCATTTTGAAGATTTCAGTTTTTGTAGAGACAATTACAACAATCATAACTAACATTTATGTAGTAATTAGAAAGTGCCGAACACGCTAAGGGTTTTACATGAACTGACCCTACACTGTCTCTTAATGTTTGTTTGATGGTGATTTTGATTGAGGGAGTCCTAGGAGATGAGTGAAATGCACTTCTGGATGTGTCTGTGAAGGCATTTCCAGAAAGGATTAGTTTCCTTTAAAGGAGAACCCAATGTGAATGTAAGTGGTACCATCCTATAGACTACTGACAGCATTCTTCTTCCTCCGCTCTGATCACTCTGAGGCAAACTGTTCTGTACCACTATATCATGTTCTACACCTCTATGCCATGGTGGACAAAAAACTCTGAAACTATTGGCCAAATTAAATCCTTCCTTCTTCAAATTACTTTTCTTGGTATTCTTCGTACTGACAAAATGTCTGAATAATATAGCAGGCATTTTTACTTTCTTCATTTTGTAGATGAATGTAGTAGCAACTAGTAACTTGTATAAGGTGCACATAAAAATCTTCTGCACGTGTAAACACAAATGATGGAGATCCAAACTCAAGCTGAAGCCAGCAACTGATTTCTTTGTTATAGCCCACCCCAATAAACGCACACACCACGCCCCAAGTACACAGAAACGTGAGCCACACAAGTAATCTGTCATGTATGAATGATTTGTATTTATTTTATCTTTGTGTTTGTCTACATGTGTGTCTGTTTATCACACTTATGCCCAGAGCCTGCCGAGGCCAGAAGAGGGCACTGGGTGCCCTGGAACTGGAGTTACAGATTGTTGTAGACCCACGTGTAATTACAGAGAACTGGACCTGTAGTCTTGCAATGCCACAATGCCAGCCAGTGCTCTTAATGGCTGAAGCATCTCTCCAGCCCCACGTCATTCTTTTCTTTTCTTTTTATTATATGTTTTTGCTCTCATAAGTCTTCACTCCTAGAATTTGTGTGTTCCTTGACTACAAAATGATGTGAGATCAGAAGGAGTGAGGAGAGAACTTGGGAAGGAGTTAGGAGACACTGCTCAATCTGCAAGCCCTTGGTTTATTTGCTTGTATTTCTTAAAATAACTGTTAGAGAGCACAGTTTGTCCTTTAAATTATTCACTAACTCTGAATATCCACCTCTTGAGGCCCTTATGGAGCAGCATATGCAGGATGGGGTATGCACTCGACTCTTCAGAAGGTTCTGAGGTTTCTTAACAAAAGACTGAAAATATTATATAATATTACATATTTCTAGAAAAGCACATACTTAACACCTCTCCACACAAAGCCATTGGCCTTTAGCATAGCAATGAAACCATTTGTCAGTGAGCTGGTAAGTGTTTCTAATAGGTATCTTTAAGGATTTGAATATACATGAGTGAGAATAATTATATAATAAAATAAAGGATGAGAAAGAGTAAGCATTTCTTTCTTGAATGTCCAAATGTAAAATTTAAAGTTACTTATCAGCACATATAAATATTCCTCTCTTTACAGTCACTAAAGGAGGAAATGGGAACTGAAGCTTAAGAGATGAGCAACACTGGCATACATTGCATTAGTGCCAGCAGCATGAACTGAGAAACAGCATTGTTGATGGTGTTCTTTGTTACAATTAGCCATGGCATTTATGAGAATTTAATGAAATCAAAAGATGGGAAACTAGACATTTATCATGATTATTGAACATAATGACATGATCAAATAGTAGACAGCAATTTCATATAATTGCCAAAAACTGTGAAGATATAAAAGTGACTAACACATAATATCAATTGAAAAATATTGAAAAATTATTTCTGGGTCTTAACTACAGGTGAGTATATTTTATGCACATTAGCAGATCTTTGCCTCATTTTTGCTTTGTATGTGTCATAACAGAGATTGATCAATAAATATATTTTACTATTAAATCTATTCTCGCTTATTGAGTTAAATCATGAAATAACTTGAAAATGACAGGAAAATGTGGTAAATTTTGAAAATTCAACCACTGTGTGTGTTTGGGGGAAAAGATAACCTTGGACCAGTACATTATAATATATATGCTGGGATATCACATTCTTATTACTTCCCTGGGAAATGTTTTATGATTATTAAGTGGAAGACTGTAAAATATTCTGAATTAAGTGCATGAAAAATTCTTAGTTATCAAAAACAAAATCTTTGTAAGATTTTTATATAGGTTTTCTTTGCCTTTATTGCCCTTAATTTTCTAACTTTTTAAAAGATGATTTATACGTTCTAATCCCTTTCTGTAACCCAGCTCAAATCCTTTCAAATTGTTAGCACAGTATAAGTAGGTAAGAAAAATCGGTGCCTCTTGCTTACTAAGTAAATGTAGTTAGGCAGTTCTTTGAATACAAAAGTACATGCAAAGTTGGGATGGGGGCTGGGGAGAGACACTGCCACAAAGGGTGTGTATTCCCAGGCGTCTGAACATTTGATATGGTGTGATGTACTAGGTCACGTGCTATGGATTGGCTGTAATTCACTTCAAAGCCTAACATTATGTTTTATAATGACAGAGTCCTCAAAAGGACATGGGATTCCACAGGCAAGCCGACTTTTCACTAAATTAGGTGGTAGAAACTACTTTCATTTCACTGATGAAAACCTCTAAGGACCACACTTTCTTAAAAGCCTGGGTAGATTAATAAAAACAATTTCCAAGCATATTGCAATCATAATATGTGGCAAACATTTACATAGGATACTATAATTACTCTCATTTAAATTTCAAGATACTCATCTATGCAAGATGCTACCATTAATTTCCAGGTTATAGATGAGAAAACAGCCAGAGTGACCTTGGTTTCCAGCTTGAAAGATAAGTACCTAAAATTTCCCATAATACAAAGCTGTTAAGGCAAGATATCTAGTGCTTTAAAAGATTTTTCAAATGAATTTTGTGTATGTATGTATCTACACATATACATCGTGTACATGTGCATTTACATCTACATGTACATCTTAGTATGTAGAGATACACTGTTTTTCAGGGCATGGGGAGTTTTGCAAGATGAACGGCAAGGCAACTAGAAAGCAAGCAAAGAGAAAAACTTCTGACTCATCCAATGTCCTCATATTTGATGAGGAAATTTCTAAAATAAAGTCTTCTTACATTATTTCTTGCACATCTATTAGACACTGTCCTGTAATTGACCGTGGATGATCATTAGTTTAGCTGTACCATATGTCAATTGTTTGTTAACTAGGTAAAGATAATTCCTCTGATTTCACTGTTTTGCTATTCATTATATCCATAATTTCAAACATTAAAGTAAGGACTTCCTGTCTTTGATTGTCTTCTTTCTCTCAGAATGGGTTTGGTGTATTTGCAGCAAGTCCTGTTGACTCATTCTCAGAGCCTCTTACAAATCTGTAAGCCATTCTTCACTACAGTGTCAGTCCATGCTGCTAGCTTCCAGATCTACATTCTTGGTCCACAGTCCCTTTCAATTCATGTATATGGCAGCTAAAGGATCTTAAAAAAAACAAAACAAAAAAAGTAAAGTACCTTACATAAGAATAATGCAACTTTATACGCCCCAGTACAGGGGAACACCAGAGCCAAGAAGTGGGAGTGGGTGGGTAGGGGAGCAGGGAGGGGGGAGGGTATAGAGGACTTTTGGGATAGCATTTGAAATGTAAGTGAAGAAAATACCTAATAAGAAATTGGAAAAAGGAAAAAAAAAAAAAGAATAATGCTTCTCTTAGAACTGTTGGAATTTACAGTTTTTTCTATCTTCTCACACTGACTGCAGCCATTTTGGTTCCTGGAAATTTTCTTGTTGCTCCTTCCAGTGCTCTGGTGCTCAGTATTCCACACACATACCCCTAATACAATACTTGTAGCTCCCCTTAGAGATGCCTCATCTTGTCTTCAACCTAACTAGAGACCGGCCATCTTTCCTCTCTAGTACTGCTTCCAGTGATTTCTCTAAGGTTCTTATGCCTACCTAACACTGTGAGGTTTCTTTATTGCTTACTTATTCACTATCAGTCATCCCAAGGAGACACTCACAGCTCAGACGTCAGAGGTCAAGCAGCTGTAATTCACCCTGCCTCCAATCTTGCTTTCACATGGGAAAAACTAATGAATATCTCAATAGATCAACAACAACCTGTAAAAATCCTAAATAGCAAGCCATGAGTATTGAAATATTACTTGTTTATTCTCATGAAATACCCAAAGTTAAAACTCTGAAACCCTTAAGATAAAAATCTCAAATGTACTCAAATGCAGAATTTATGCAGCACATTATATTTGAAATACCCTGAATGAGTTCATCTAATTCTAAGAGAGAAAGAAAGTAAAGTTAGCTGGGCGTGGTGGCACACTCCTTTAATTTCAGCACTTGGGAGGCACAGGCAGGCAGATTTCTGAATTCAAGGCCAGCCTGGTCTACAAAGTGAGTTCCAGGACAGCCAGGGCTACACAGAGAAACCATGTCTCGAAAAACATAAATCAATCAATCAATCAATCAATCAATCAATCTAAATCCTCCTTTAGCTGATGATACATAAGGCCCCTCCAAAAGTCCCTCCCAGGGAAGGGTGTAGTGGTGCCACTGCTTTGAAGGCTTAAGCGCCAACTGTTTTACATCTCAGGAAAGGTTTCTATTGTATATATTCTGAATAATATGTTTTCTGTGATATAGAATTGAACCTAATGCCTTATACATGCTAAGTAGGGGCTAAAGCCCTCTGAGCTCTGGGCTTGCCCCCAATTTAATTAATATGGGGTACTACAAAAATTTGCATGTCATCCTTCTATCCAAGCAATGCTAACCTTCCCTGAAAGATTTCATTTTTAGTCTATGTGCTGCTGAAGCAAACACAGAATTCATTTTGTAAAAACTGTCTTACCCAATGTCACTTTTTGTTGGATTTAAATTTGAATTTTTATTAGTTTATATATTGACAAATTGTCGTTATACATATTCATGGACTATAAAATGATATTTGATCTGTTACCCTGGTATCTATTTTTTTGTGTGTGATGAGAACACTTGAAATCTCTTCTCAGTGATACTGAAATGCACACTACTCAAACCTTTGTTCTGTTTATCAAGAAGTATATTTGCTCTCAAAAATTAAAATCATTCTTCTTCCTTCTGCCCAGCAAATCCTGTATCATGTTTTAACTCTGCTAAGGTTTCCATGGGAAAACACCAGCATGAATATCTAGTGCCCTAGGAACCAAGCCAAATGAACTAGGAAGGGAAAGAAAAGCAATTATCCATGGGCAGTAACCCAAGAGCTACTCCAGGACCCTGGGACTTGCCAGGCCTCTCCTCCATCACCAAGCTGGCCAACTGACAATGGGCATTAATGATATTAACAAGGTCATGTGTTGAATGTGCTTTTCTTCCAAATCTCATCAACTCCCAGGTGTCACCTGGCTTGGCTTGCTTCACCTCGGGTGCACTGGGAAAGACCTCATCTTGGAAACAGGCATCGACAGATCCAGCATGGGGTCTGACATACAAGGCTGTCTGCCTACTGTGTATCTGGGAAATTTCTTATACTTTGTGAATGCTAACAAAGAAGACAATTCTTGGGCGAGGCATGAAGCTGATTCCCCAAGAAAATTCTCAGGACGCTTTCTCACAAATAGTCAGGGACAATCATAGTCTAGTGTTTGCTCTTTTTAAAGCTTTTCTTAAAACATAATTTACTCATTTTCATCTTGCAAAAAAAATCACTGGATAACTATGTCTCATTATAAAAGCATACTGCATTGACAGCATATAACCAAAGACACATAAATGAAGACAAAAATATTTTTTTGCTATTTTGTGTATATAATTGGTAACTTTTCTCGAGTAATTGTGTAACCTAGGATGAAGGGGAAGGTGAGACAGCCTTGCATCATAGCAATAGATTTTACCCAGTAGCATTAAATCAGAAAAATTTGAAGGCCAAATGTTGAAACACCATTTTCTTCTCCTTTTCTGTAATTAAATGGGTTCTTGGTTTTTCTTTTAATACATAGGCTTATTCCTTCAAGCAATCATTTATCCATCTAATTATCTGAAAATAGAAATGTGTGGACATGGTCATATTCAGGGATATAGAATTATTAGAAATCAATCATTTCTTTGCATCTGATTTCAAACTTATTGAGATCTATTTAATTATAATTTACTCATTTTGGCACAATTTTTTCCTGCATATTGTGGAAAAGAATGAGTTGTAGAAAAGAACAGACCAAAAACCAAAGAATTGTATTTATCATTGTAACTGCTGGCCACTTTTATTGTTTAGGTTTATAGTTATACCTTAACATTTTTCTGGGTTGTTCTGGATATAAAATTTGAAAATATATGCTTGAATTCTACTCAAGTTTTGTAAACAAGGTAATGAGGCTTTTATGGGATTTCAGGTGTTTATGACAGGAGACCTAAGGTATCACTTGAAGCTAGTCACATGGCTTGGGTCAGACTCAATGACAAGAGCAAAGACCAGTCAAATAGAAGAAGTCAGAGACCATGGAGACTCCATCTTCCAGGATATTATTTACTATAATGGTTTATATCTTGTTCTTCCCTCTCTAAAAAGAGATGGGGATGTAAGAACCCAGAACTGTAGAAAAGTCTCTTAGACTCCCAACCCAGAGAGCAGAGTTCGCATGAAGAAAATTGTCACCAGAACTTCCATCATTTTATCCTATAAACTAATTCACTTAACATTAACACCCCTAGCCTCTGGGATCATAGGGTAATTATACAGCAATGTAAGAGCACGAGATTCTAAGAGATTGGATGACCTCAAAAATCAAATTGTCAAACCTCTTCATTTGAAAGCTGAAGAAAATAAAAGTTAAAGTGGCTAGATGAAAAGCTCAAGGTCACAACTTGCTAGTGGCTTTGCTAGTCCTGGGTTCCCGTCATTCTATCTTGTAGTTCAGAAACCATCCCCTGGTGTATTCCTGAGTTCTGAGGATTTGAGAACAAAAGACATACCCTAGGATCACAAATTCCTCAGGAGATAGATAAATTCTTCTAGAAAGTCGTTACTTTTGTGTTCTTTGAATGTGCTTGAGATTCAATTTCAGAAGCCAGTTCGCTGTGCATAGGACCAAATGACGGTGGCATCCTTGTCCAACAATGCTTACCCTGAGCCCACTGAGCAGGTTCCTGAAGGTCCTGTCACTCAGCCGATCTAAGTAGAAATGCCACAAGATTTCCATTTGGTGTAGCTTCCAGAACCTCTCATGGGCACAAAAGCAAATAAGCAAGTTGTTTTTAGAGAAGAGTCCGTGTATTGCTGAGAGAAGAGAGCTTCCTGTGTACTCTATGCCTCCATTCAGAAGTGTTTTCTATGGTAAGCACAAGTCTCTATGACCCTTATTAGGGAAAACCAAGGATTGTAGAGAAGCACCAAGTCTAAATTTGGCATTTTTCAAGGCATTAGCATGTAGACTAGGAAGCTGGGAAAGAAGTAGCTACTTCATAATATATTGGGGCAATTTCTTCTTTTTTAGCCATTTATCAAATAATGTACCTGTTTTGCATTCAATCTATTTGCATGGTAACTGTAAAATATGCTATTATTCATTATTAAATTTCTAAGTTGGGTCTTATCTGGCCCTGCCAAATATATTACTACTCAATGATCTTTAGATGTTGGAGTTAAAGGGAAGTGTAACTTTGGATTGAACTTGCCTGTTAATATAAGGAAACATAAGATCATTTCCCTTTAAATCTGGGTAATTTCTGTCACCTTCCACTTTAATTGAACATGGAGATATAGCCAAAGAAATGCTTTTCATAGAATTTAATTTTTAGTTTACAAATAGATATTTATTATATAACATAAATGGAACACAGTACAAGCTTTTTTTTTTAAGTCTCCTGAGAAGAAAAGCATCATGACTGTTCAAACTACCAATTACTGGCCATCCCTTCACTGGAAGTCAAAGCTGATTCCCCACCCCAGCCCCCAGCTATTAGATAGTTTGCTGCTGCCAGCTGTTAATTTCTTCTTTTCTATTGGGGATGTCTGCCTCTGTCTCACTTCTTGCTTTTAGCCCACTAGTTGATCAAGGTTCCAAATTTTTTCAAAGCTCTCCCCTGTGTCCTGTACAACATTTTATCATGGATCCTCTATGAGGTATTGGTTATTTTTAAAGCCAGCTCTTAATTATTTGGATGCCAATTAGCCAGGGTCTGGGATGAAATAGACTCTGATTTTTTTCTTCTGTTTTCTTCCCTGCTGCCTGCCTTTTGGCCACAGTACAGCTTGTTGGCTCCTTCTAGCTCCTTCATGAGTAGAGGAGGGATAGAGGTAGGGATAAATGCCTAGAAACTTGAAGTCTATTTTGTTAGTTGGAAGCTCTGGTTAGCTTCCCTCTCAAAGGTACCAAATATTTCTTTATGTAAGTTTTAAAAAGGTAAGTTTTAAAAATGTACAATAAATCTAAGCTTCCTTGTGCTGAAATGGAAGCTGCCAGCATTCCACTGGGTGTTTTCTTCCGTGGCAGAAAAGCCTGTTCAATGAGTGGTTTGCTTGGTGTTGAACTTTTTCATACTGATAAAGACAGGGCAGTCAGTCTGCCTGGAAATCAAAGTACCATGTTGTCACAAGTTCGCCATGTTGTTAACCAAGGCAGTGCTAGCTAATGATGGAGTTAATGTTTCTCTTGCATTTCCATTATTTCCCCTTGAATTAAGAAAGTGGAGCATGGGAGATTCCAAGGAACAAAGATGCTTTCATATAATACATGCAAAAATGCCATGCTAAATTTTCATTTAAGATAGACTATCATTATTTTGCATCAATGGAGGGACAAAAATAAAATATCACTGAATACTAGGAACAAATTTTTAATTCATTTTTATTGGTTGTTCACATATTACTAAGGGTAACAGTCCATTTTAGAGAAAATATGACTTTGAAGAGAGAAATCTCTACCTCATGGGATTTGATGGCAATATTTGATTCTGAAAGGCAGAGGTTGCTGCTCAAACACTGCATGTATTAAGTCCCAGTCCTAAAGCTCTATCATTTTGGCATTAAACCATTTGATGTTAGAATATTTCAGAATATAAAGATCTATGAACTATATGTTTCCCTCCTGCCTACTATATTATCTAGTTGATATGTCTGAAATTCCCTGCTTCAATGGAGAAAAAGACAAAAGAGAAAGGATCTTGGCTAGGCATATAAAATAAATGTAGACATAAAGAAGTATTTGGTACATTTGAAAGGGATACTAGCCAGCATAATGTATCCCTAAGGAAAGAGTGGTACTGTCTTTGAAATTAAAGCTTTTTTATGAATAACTTAAATATGATGATGTGTTAGAGATGTTTGGTTTAGTTGCTCCATAAAGAGATCTTTACACAGTGTAAAAGAACAAAACTAGGAACATTGTTCAAATCTCTGCTCTGTAACTGGTATGATAACCTTAAATGATGCACACAACCTCTTTGAGATCTAGTTTTCTCAAGTGTAACATGATGAAGGTGATGATGCCCAGTGGTTTCACAAAGGGAAGATGTGAAACCAAGCAAGAAGTCCTTCACACGCTGTCTAGATCGCTGTGTGTTTTTAGAAGGTAAGCTATGTTTAATATGGTTCAGTTCAACTTTCTAAAAGTAGAGGAGCATGGCAAATAGTCTAACTTGTACCTCAAGTAACTTCTCTGAGAATCTAATAAAAAATAAAGTGGTAAGCTTCCCCCAAACTGAGGGTATTGTCATAAATGAGTGAAGATATACAATAAATAAGTGATAAGCTAGACTTGCTTGTCTTTTTTGTAGTTTATTACCATAAATTTCTTTTTCCTTCCTTTTTGAGAACTTTTTGTTTTATTTTCTATTTAGATAAAGTTCATATAAAATTTACCATCAAAGCCAACTAATGTTAAAATCTGGTGTCCATTTACAATGTTCCAAAACTATCATCACCCTATCATGGACACTACCTACACCAGTCTCACTGGAAACTATGTCCTGGAAATCAGATACTGTATCTGACTAATGCTGACTATTGCTCCCATGCCTCTTATCCTTTACAGGGTAGCTGCCTGGGATTCCACAGGTTCAAAATGGTGGACCGAGAAGAGATAGAACCACTGGCATGCATTTGAACAAGGTGATGAGCTCCTTTATTTGGGGAGATTTTGGAGACTAGACAAAGCTATTGAAGTCATCATACTACTCTATTAGGTATGGGTATCAGCGTTTCTTCTTGGGTTGAGGTGTCTCATTATGATTTCATAGGATTACAAAACAATAATGAAAATCATCATTAGAAAATAGTAATGAAAGTTGGGTCTGATTGTGCATGCTTTAATCCCAGCACTCTTGGGGGTAGAGGCAGGGAGATTTCTGTGAGTTGGCCAGCCTGGTCTATAAAATGAGTCCATGACAGACAGGGTATTGTTGCACAGAGAAATCCTGTCTCGAAAAAAACAAAACAAAAAAAAAAAAAAAAACAAAGAAAAAATGATAATGAAGCTGTTTAGTTTTCTTCCTCCCTGTCCAGGTAATTTGGAGTTATGTACAACCTGCCATTTCTGTAGCTTCTTCATCAGCCAGGTCGGTGATATTGGCCCTTTAAGAACATAGGTGTGGGGAACTAATATCCAATATATATAAAGAACTCAAGAAAGTGGACTCCAGAAAATCAAATAAACCCATTAAAAAATGGGGCTCAGAGCTGAACAAAGAATTCTCACCTGAGGAATACCGAATGGCAGAGAAGCACCTGAAAAAATGTTCAACATCCTTAATCATCAGGGAAATGCAAATCAAAACAACCCTGAAATTCCACCTCACACCAGTCAGAATGGCTAAGATCAAAAATTCAGGTGACAGCAGATGCTGGCGTGGATGTGGAGAAAGAGGAACACTCCTCCACTGTTGGTGGGATTGCAAGCTTGTACAACCACTATGGAAATCAGTCTGGCGGTTCCTCAGAAAATTGGAAATAGTAATACCCGAGGATCCCGCAGTACCTCTCCTGGGCATATATCCAGAAGATGTCCCAACCGGTAAGAAGGACACATGCTCCACTATGTTCATAGCAGCCTTATTTATAATAGCCAGAAGCTGGAAAGAACCCAGATGCCCCTCAACAGAGGAATGGATACAGAAAATGTGGTACATTTACACAATGGAGTACTACTCAGCTATTAAAAAGAATGAATTTATGAAATTCCTAGCCAAATGGATGGACCTGGAGGGCATCATCCTGAGTGAGGTAACACAATCACAAAGGAACTCACACAACATGTACTCACTGATAAGTCGATATTAGCCCAGAAACTTAGGATACCCAAGATATAAGATACAATTTGCTAAACGCATGAAACTCAAGAAGAATGAAGACCAAAGTGTGGACACTTTGCCCCTTCTTAGAATTGGGAACAAAACACCCATGGAAGTAGTTACAGAGACAAAGTTTGGAGCTGTGACAAAAGGATGGACCATATAGAGACTGCCATATCCAGGGATCCATCCCATAATCAGCCTCCAAACGCTGACACCATTCCATACACTAACAAGATTTTGCTGAAAGGACCCAGATATAGCTGTCTCTTGTGAGACTATGCCGGGGCCTAGCAAACACAGAAGTGGATGCTCACAGTCAGCTATTGGCTGGATCACAGGGCCCCCAATGGAGGAGCTAGAGAAAGTACCCAAGGAGCTAAAAGGATCTGCAACTCTATAGGTGGAACAACATTATGAATTAACCAGTACCCCGGAGCTCCTGGCTCTAGCTGCATATGTATCAAAAGATGGCCTAGTCGGCCATCACTGGAAAGAGAGGCCCATTGGACTTGCAAACTTTATATGTCCCAGTACAGGGGAACACCAGGGCCAAAAAGTGGGAGTGGGTGGGTAGAGGTATCGGGGGGGGGGGGAGGGTATGGGGGACTTTTGGGATAGCATTGGAAATGTAAATGAGTAAAATACCTAATAAAAAATATTAAAAAAATAAAAGAACATAGGTGTGTCACATTCAATGGATTAGCATGGAGACTGTCTCTCTGGAGGAGGTCCATGAAGCTAACAGGAAACTAAGTTTGGCTTTGTGGAGCAGGAAAGACTCTCCTTCTTGTGGCTCGTTTTCCTGCTGCCATTGTGTGGTCGGGTTTTGTCTTGTTCTCTCTCCTTGCCTTTCTCACTGACCTGAGCCTGTGAAGATTCTAGTGTTACAAATTTCTTTTCATCTCTATAAGATCTTGTTATTTTTATCTCGTATTCTACTTTTAACAAAGAAATTTGAGATCACATAAAATACAAAAAAAAAGAAGTATTTCTGATAGGATTGTAAATGGATTGTAAACTAAAAAGAGAATTAAAGGACATAGGAAGATAAAAAAAACAATTGTTGTGCCAGAAACAGAATCATTTAGTTACTGCAGTTGACACTTGAGATTAACTTGAGAGTCTTAGTAGCCAAGACAAGGGCTCTTTTCCCTGAAAAATCACCTAAGAATCTTACTGAATTAATTCTACTTGCATTGTCACTATGTGGAACCTTCCTATGGCTTCCGATTCTCTCCTGAGACTTCAACTTATCAAACACTTTCAGTCATCAAATTTTCTATATTCAAGTATTCATTTATTAAAGTTTAATGAGTTTTTGGGTGGGGCTCTTGCTCCTATTGAATTTATGCTGAGAAAAGGTGAGAATTTCATATAAGCAAAAAGCACAAACCAAGTCAGGCAGTGGTGGCACACACCTTTACTCCCAGCACTCGGGAGGCAGAGGCAGGTGGATTTCTGAGATTGAGGCCAGCCTAGTCTACAAAGTGAGTTCCAGGATAGCCAGAACTATACAGAGAACCATGTCTCCAAAACAATCAAACGAACAAACAAACAAACAAACCAAAAACCAAAAACCAACCAACAAACAACCCAACCAAACCAAACCAAACCAAACCAAAACAAAACAAAACAAAACAAAACAAAACAAAACAAAACAAAACAAAACAAAAAGCACAAACTAACCAGCACACATTTACAAGGATTGGATTGTGTCAACAAAGGGTTGGAAATGTTTGGGATAATTTGATCAAATCTTTCCTTTCTCAATTTCCCTAGACAGATATTAAGGGACATACCTAGCTTTGAGATCTTTTATCATCAGAATATTTTATCCCATAACAATAACCTCTGACACAGTACATATTCTCATGTACTCTTAGAATAGAAAATGTGACTCTATGATGAAAAATCTACTGATCAGCGTGTGGTTTCATAGGCAGTATACTATTACTGTGAAGAGACACTATGACCACAACAACTCTTATAAAGGAAAAGTCTTGTAAAGGGGGCTTGCTTACAGTTCAGAAGTTTGGTCCATTATGAGCATGGCAGAAAGCCTAGTAGGACACAGGCAGACTGGTGCTTGAGGATCTGAGAGTTCTACAGCCAGTTCCACAGGAAGAAGTAAGAAGAAGGAAGTAGGAAGAAGAAAGACACTGGGCCTGGATTGAGTATTTGAAACCCCAAGAGGCCACCCACAGTGACACACTTCCTCCAACAAAGCCACACCTACTCCAACAATGTAATCTTTGTCATGTATTTGTCACTACCTAATGACCAAGCATTCAAAGACATGAACCCACTTCCTCCAACAAAGCCATACCTACTCCAACAATGTAATCTTTGTCATGTATTTGTCACTACCTAATGACCAAGCATTCAAAGACATGAACCTATGGGTTCCACAGACAGATATGTCTTAGATAAAGGTATTCCAAAGTAGAAAGATTTTCAGAAATGCCCCCATGTATTTCAGATAACACTAACCCAGTTGCAGCTAACTCTGATTGTCGATACCCTACTTTGTACCAGATGAAGAGATTGAATAAACAAACAAAACAAAACAAAACAAAATCAATGAGCAAAATAACAACAGAGATTAAGATGCTTTTTTTTCTTTAGGTTCTTGGGATTTCCATGTAGCACACCAAACTATGCTGACTGCCTATTCTAAGCCAGACAGTATCGGAGAGCATTTGTGTGTTTACTATTGGTGGCCAAATACATGCAAAAAAAAAAGAATGAATAAATGCACCTGAAACTGGAGCCTCATATGTTCCAACTTGAATCTGGAGTACAAATTATCATTAGTGCTGTGGCTATAAACTGTGCTTCCCTACCTCAACCCCAGGTTCTCTGATTCCAAGATGGCCCTTTTCAGTACATGACCTCATTATTTTCACAAAGCCTTTCATATTGTCATCATGTTGGATTTCCCAATTCATTTGATCTCAGAGTTGCTCTATCAACTGTACACTCTATTAAGCTACACAAGTACCAAATGAAAGCTATTGTGTTATTTAAATTGGAAACTTACAAAAGAAAAGCCACTGTAGTCTGGAATGTCCCTCAAAAGAATATATGCTTATCTTCCCATTTTGTATAAATGAAGATAATATTATATTTCCTATACATTTTAGGAAAATGGACAAGATTATTAAAATCATACTGAGTAGCTCCCATGAGTACTATATAATATACACAATGATGTTTAATAAATATTGTATATAGTGATAGCTTCTTAGTAGAAAATTACTGTGTATTAGACAGCATTATTATAGACTAGCCAATAATGTGGAAGGCTTTGTTCTCTTAGTAATAAGAAATACTGTTACTGCTGGATTAGTTTACATTGTATCATATACATATAAACATCCTATTTTCAGTATGAAAAGCTGATATTCTCTTTTTCAGGCATAAGAGGTGATAGCTATCAAGCAACATTTACCTAATGTCAGGTCAGTTTGTGCTCTGAGATCTATACTCACATAGCTCTTAACATCTATTCAAGCTTAAGTCTAACAGTCACTTTTTGTTATGTTAGAATAATTTACATTAGCACACACAACAGTTTATGTGTTTTCTTTAGTTCAACATGGTCCTATTCTGGAATCTAGGGAAGAGAAAAAGCAATGAAGAAGCACAAGCCTACCTAGATTTAAAAAAATAATAAACAAAAACCGAAGATACTATGGTAGCTCCTATTTACATCTTCTCATAGGCATCAGTAGTTCAGTGTACATAAGTATTCCATTGGCCACAGTGGGGCCTATTAGGGGCTCATTAGCTCCTGCTTGGATGCTTCCTGAAGTGAGTTCTGCTTTGTTTATCCACTAGATTTGTTACTTCTCCATACACAAAAGTATTGGAAAAATTCAGACTCCTATATCTATTTTCAAAATAAGTCAATTTAAGACAGGCCTGGTTGTGGTTCCCTTTAATCCAATCACTTGGGAGACAGAAGCATGCAGATCTCTGTGAGTTCAAGGCCAGTTTGGTCTACATAATGAGTTCTAGGAGAGGCAGGACTACACAGAGCAAACCTTGTTCAAAACAAAGACTTGCTAGTGGTATCTGCCTTTAATCTCAGCACTAGGGAGGCATAAGCAGGCTGATCTCTGAGTTTTAGGCAACCCTGGTCTAGAGAGCTAGTTCCAGGATAGCTAAGGTTATACAAAGAAGCCCTATCTGGAGGCAGGGACAAATGGGCAGGACACACATGCAAAAACGTGTGCAACTCTAACCGTCAGAGTAATGCAACTAAAGATGCCACTCTAGCCAACTCGAGGTTATAAAGACTGATTGACACAGAGGGTCAGGGACGAATCAGAATGACTAGAAACCTCACTTATCACAGAAGGGAATGCAAAAATAGCATTTTCTAGGAAAAGTTACAATTTGACTCTTAGTATTTCACTCCTGGAGTCCACACAAAATTTATGGAAGACTGATGCATTGAGCAACATAAATGACTTACAGACAAGATGCTAAATGAAAGAACTATAACCCAGGAGAATGCACTATGGGGTCGCACTTAAGTGAAAGTCTAGGAAGGGAAACCAGTGTGTTCAGAGTCTGTGACTCTGAAGAGAAGATTTTTTGTAAAGGAACATGTGGAAATATTCTTTGTAGTGGCTGCATGATTGCATACAATTTTCCACAGTTATCAGACTGTGCTTTATATAAATGTATTATATATGAATAACACTCAAGTATCCTTTACCCTGAACTATCTTTCTCACTCATTCCACTTTATATAGACCTATATGGTTGAAATAAAATTATTGACCCTTGTTACCGAGGAAATAACTCTGATAATCTTAGAAGTCCCTTCTGTCCTTTGGTCTACATAAACCAAACAATTTCTTTTCCTTCTATTAATGTCATGAGGATGCACTTGCAGCATGTGTCCATTCCTAGGAATTTTTCCTCCATCTTACATCACAAACAACAAGGATACTCACACTAGAGGAGTAAGTAACTCTCCAGAGATGGATATCCCTTCACCTAAGCATTTAATTAGCATTCCTCATAAGTGTCTTCTGAAAATGTATACCCTTATGAAGATATTGATGATTATAATCAACTGTGCAAACAGAGTTGTTGGAACAACAAGGTGAAATCACTCATCTTTCACAGGTTTGAAAATGGTATGAGCCTTGGAGCTCAGAATTAGGCTCGATTGCTCAAGTTATAGGATTTACATAAGTACACAGATGAGCCCTGAAATTATAATGGGTGTCCTTGTGAATTAGCTGCTTTCATTCAAATAATGATGCAGTGGTTAGACACACAGGAGTACAAGGTCACGGGTATTAGTGCAGGAGCAGCGATAAGTGAGGTTGTCTGACTCCCCAAAGTCTCACTCAGTGCTGACATACTAGTATTCGATTAAATTGTTAATGATGTTCTCATTTGCAATTTCAGCAGACATTGTTGAAACTGTACAGGAAATGAACCAGTGGCCACCATGTATTTGGTTTATTAAGTTTGAAAAGTTGTTCACCAAGAATCAAGATGCTGGGCTAAGGGAAAGGTTGGATAGCCTGAACGAAGGAGACTTACAGTGAGAAAATACCGTGGCAGAGTGGGAGTATTACTGATAATGATGAGGCTCAGTATACTTTTTAAAGGCAAAAAGGAAAGGTTTCGAATGTTTTCACTATAAACAAATGATAAATACTTGAAAAGATAGATGTGATTAACCTACCTTAAACATTATACAATAAACATGTATGTATTTTAGAATATCATATAGTATTCAATAAATATGATCAATTGCTATGTTTTCATATCAGTTAAAAAATAAGTATATAGGCTTAAGAGATGGCTCAGCAGATAAGAGTACCCGTTGCTCTTGCACAAGATAAAGATTCTGTTCTCAGCATGGTGACTCATCTCCTTTTGTGACTTCAGATGCAGGGGATCTGATGCCCTCCTTTGAATTCCATGTGCATCAGGCACACACATGACACATGTACAATGCATGCATGTAAGCAAAATCACTCAAATTCATAAAAATTCTGAAAGTTTTAATTAAAAAATTAATAAATCATAAAACAAGATGTTATGTTAGTATACTCTTGTAATCCCAACATTAAGGAGGTAGATAAAAACGAATCAGAAGTCCAAGATTATCCAGGGCAACATGATCCTCTATTTCAAAAATAATTAATTAGAACATAATTTTCAACATTACAAAAGGAAAGATACTGCAGCTGTGAGCATGGTAGTATCTCTGTGCCCTCACAAACCTCCTCCCATTACTTTTTAAGAAGATGAGTTTTGAAAACAAGACACATATGTGTTGGAAAGGGAAATAACAGTGGTGGGGTAGAAGAAAATACCAGGATATGTGTGTGTGTGTATGTATGTGTGTGTGTGTGTGTGTGTGTGTGTGTGTGTGTGTGTGTGTAAGGGAGAGAGAGAGAGAGAGAGAGAGAGAGAGAGAGAGAGAGAGCCATTTGGTGGTTTTCTAAAAGTAAAGAGTAAAGAAGAGTTGTCCCCCCCCCCCACAGGGCACAGATGAACAACTGAGTGAATACAGATACGTGGTGCAGAATGGGTGGTAAGAGGCTGTTTGGGCAGACACAGGTGTCTACAGTGTCATGTCTTGGATAATTAATCATATGTCTAGCATCTCCCTGAGAGTTCAGAAATAAAGAAATTGGGCAGTCTGCATCTGAAGGTGAGGAGTAGACTTTACTCCACTATAGACAAAGTGGGAAGAGAAATCCATGAAGAAAGGGCTTCATTAAAGCAATATAGCTAGAAGAACTGGGTGCTCTAAAAGGACTTGATTATGCAGGGAAAGATGTGAAGAGGCTGTGGTGAAGAAGAAATACAAGAACAGAGTGAACATTGATGGTAGTCTACAAGGTTCAAGTGTTGCAAACATGGATTTGCCGCAGACAAGGTGTACTTAAATGTGGCAATAATTCAGGAATCATCTTGTCATTTTCCACTTAGGAAACTGAAGCTCTTGCATGAGAAAGAGAGATGGCAAGGGTCAATGAGACTGGGGTGTGAATCAAGTGTTCTAATGACAAAAAGTTCCATTATGTGTCCTCTCATGCTGTCTTGTCTATGGTTAGCAGGTCCTCATCTCTTCACTGCGCCTGGCATCCAGCAATGTTACCCAGCTCACTGTGCATGTGTATTAAAATAAATGCAATACAAGTGAATTAGGAGAGATTTAGCAAAAACTCAAGAAGGGAAACTGTTCAGTGGGATCAAACCTATAATGAAATTAGGTACTTTGAGCTGTTGCTTCTTGGGCTGGAGAGACAGCTCAATTGTTAAAAGTCTAGGCCCACAACAAAAAGTGTAATAGTTGTTTTTCCTTTATAATTCGTTAACCATCACATGGCCTTGCCATCCTTCAATGGTTTTGATGAATTTTTTAAAAGAATGCACTATTTTAACCAACATAAAACTTATTGATTTTTTTAAAAGGCACCAGTTAGGGTAGTGTACATTTGTAATTGCAGCATTGGGTAGGTAAAAGCAGCAGGATTATGATTTGAAAGCCAGCCTGGATCAAATAGAGAGATTTTGCTTTGGAAAGGACAAAAGTCTTCAGAGAACAGTGAAGCCATGCTTTAGTGAGGCTTAACTTAGTTATCTCTTATATTTAAAATGAGTTAGGGACTAATAAACTTCTTTAATAATATTAATTGTTAAGTCTTTCATTTTAGTGTGCATTCTTTATTCTGTGTCTTAAATGTTAGTAAATGTGCTTTGAATTCAATTACAGTTGTAGTTATTGCATTCAGCCAATACATATTTAATGTCCTTGGTAAAAGGACTTTATTTTTATAAATGTTTTCTGGGCTTTTATTTACCACAATGTTGTAAAATATTAAACACATAGGCATTTGTCCTAAAATACTGTGATCTTCAAAATGGGTCATCTATACCTAAGGGAATGTTCTTAAAGTTTGAAAGGATAGCCAATTTGAAAATAATCAACTCACAGACCAGCAACCTTCATATGTTGTTTTCCTAATAGGATTTGCTGGCTAGCTGATGGCTTGGAAATGGTTCTCTTAACTCTACCAACACTTTTCTTCTTACAATAGTCAGGGCCCTTGGCCAAAATGCATGCCCAGTGCTGAACATAAAAGACAGGATGAAACTCCTGCTCAAGGCGCAAGCACCATTCAGACACATATTCAACCTTTTTCATTTCAAAAAGGAAGTGCAAGTGTCTGTGTTTGCTTCCAGTCAATCATTTGCCTTCAGTTGATCTATATTAAGAACAAGTTAATGCAGCTTCTTTACAGTCAGACTTACAAGAAACACTTACATCAACATTGTTTATTTATTTGTTTACTTATTCATTTATTTATTTATTTATTTTGGTTTTTCAAGATACAGCTGTGAGCTGCTGTCCTGGAACTCACTTGCTTTGTGACTAGACTGTTTTCAAACTCACAGAGATCCACCTGTCTCTGCCTTTTGCATGCTGGGATTAAAGTCATAAGCCACCATATCTGGCTTAAATTAGTATTTAACATCAATGCCTGTAAGAACTACAAAAACCAAATGATTACTGGGCATTATAAGTTACATATGTCTTTCTCCATTGAGTACAGTATGTCTTTTTGTCAGCTATTCTCTGTTCTTTCTTACACTTCGTAAATGACTATTAATTTTAATGAAGCTACTATTAACTTTAATTAAGCTACGTGTATTGCACAGGCACATGAGAAGCTTGAGAGAGAAATGTGAAAGATGAGGTTAAAAACCATTTGAATTTGTCACATAGAGCTGTGCATAACAAGTTTAAGATGCACAGTGCAGTGAACAAAAAATTCTGTTAGCCATCTGCAATGTCTATAAACCATGCCATTCTATATAAGCTAGCATTGAATCTCTAAACAAGCAACTGATGTCAAATATTGTACAGAAAGTAAGATTATGAATGTTATGGATGGTTTTGGTCTATAGCAAAATGAATGACAATCATTAAAACTATCATCCCATCTCGATTCCCCACTTCCTCAGCTGTTGTATCTGGTAGAAGTCTACTTCTGCTACTCTCCTTCCCCTTCAGTTGACAAGTCCTCAGGGCACAACTGCTCTCTGCTCAGTGCACATTGCTCCCTTCCAGCTGTGGTACCTGCTTTCCAGCACACATCTTCCCTTTTCCTCTATCCCTACAGATAGATGGCAGCTAACTTTGACACCTCCCAAGCCTACATCCTTCTTCCTCAGCAATCTCCTCAATGAAAAATTATAGATAATGCTGTGGCTAGAAGACTCAGATGACAAGGTTTGAGACAAAGTTGTGGCTTTGAACAATAGCTAGTGACCTTGATGGCAATGTTCAAGGTCAAGGCTAGGCTTTTCTGTTGCACATACACTGCAATTCTGTTTTAACCAAACAATGTTAACTTATCTGAGATGCTGCTTCTGTTAGTAACTTAACCTAGCAGTTCTCAACCTGTGGTTCAAAGACCCATTGGAAGCCAAATACCCTTTTCACAGGGGCTGCATATCAGATATCTTGCCTATTGATCTGATATTTTCATTATGATTAATCACAGTAGCAAAATTACTGTTATTAACTGTAGCAATAAAAGTAGCAACAAAAAACAATTTTATGTTTGGGATTGATCACAAATGAAGAACTATATTAAAGGGTCTCAGGACTAGGAAGGTTGAGAGCCACTGCTGTATCTCATTAGTGGTTAAAACTTTACTTCCCCATAATGACACTTATGGTGAGCTACAGTTATAAAGAAATACATTTTGAATCACATACCACCCTTAATTAGATGACACTGATAAAGTACCTACATGAAGAAGGAGCAACTTTTAAGTACTATTAGTGCCTGTTTTATATTGATGTTGAACTGTACAGGCAAGAAATCCAACTAATTGATGTTCATCGTTGTCTGAGCAAGAGCTCCCATAACAGAATGCCAGGTTAAAAGTCATCTAATGACTCCAGATATCCATTTGGAAGTAAAAGTCAGACACATTGTGATAGCTCTTTCTGGTTGTCAACTTGACTACATCTGGAATGAAGCACAATCCAAAAATGGAGGACACACCTGTAATCCAGATCTTGAAGCTGGGAGACACAGGCTTCTGACTCAGATCATGACATGGAGATCTTAAGACATAGTGGGCATAAAAAAGTTCAGGTAAGGTAATATACACCTTTAATCCCAGGAGACTGAGGCAAACAGACCTCTGAGTAAAGGCCGATCTGGGACAGAGCAAGTTCCAAATCCAGGTGTCATAGTACATACCTTTAATCTCGGCCACACCTTCTACTAGAGGTCTGCATAAGGACATTGAAAGAAGGAAGACTCACTATTCTTTGCCTTTCTGCACTTGCTAGCCAGCACAGCTGTTGGAACCTACTCCTTCAGGATTCCAGCTTATACAGAAGCCCGGCTAAAATAGCTACACTTGTGAACTGATCAACTACTAGATTTTTGGACTTCCCATTCACAGCTGCCCATAGTTGGGTTAGTTGAAGAGCACACTTGTAAGTCATTACAATAAATTCCATTAATATAGAGAGATATTGCATAAGTTATGTAACTCAGGAGAACTCTGACTAATACACACATCTAGAACAACCAACCTCCTTAGCAAGTGGCTTCTACACATCCCCATGTTTAGCCTTACCTAAAGAGTGACACAAATTATACAGTTCCTATAGCAGTTGCTTGAGTTTCATTTCCATTGGTGTGATAAAGTATCCTTACTAAAAGCAACATTGATGGGGAAAATGTTTATTTAGGTACCAACTCTAGGTTCTAGTCCATCTTTTCCCATATGTCAACAAAGGGACTCAATTAGCAAGTGACATCACACTCACAAGAGGAAAGAAACTAAACACACCCTTGCCTGTCAGCTGCTTCTGCTCAGGTAGCTTCCATCTCCCAGTTCAGTCCCTAGCCATGAAGTGCATTCACGGCTCACATTCACGACCCATCTCGCACCTCAGGAACAATCAGGGCAATTCCCCTAGCCATGTCTACAAGCCCTCCTGATATAGATACTACATCAACTGGGACTCCCTTCTCAGTGACCCTAAGTTGTGTCAAGTTGACGGTTAAAACTAACCAGCACCAATAAATAAATAAATAAATAAATAAAAATTAAAAAAAAAAAAAGCCAGGCGGTGGTGGCACACTCCTTTAATCCCAGCACTTGGGAGGCAGAGGCAAGTGGATTTCTGAGTTCAAGGCCAGCCTTGTCTACAGAATGAGTTCCAGAACAGCCAGGGCTACACAGAGAAACCCTGTCTCGGAAAAGAAAAAAAAAAAAAAAAAAAAAAAAAAAAAAAAAACCTAACCAGCACACCATAGTACTTTTTAAAAGGTGGTTATTTGCTCAAATTTAATGAAAACACCAGATATTTCTAATCAACTGTCTTTAGATTGTGATTCCAATCTAAAATAACAATGGCCTTTTTGGATGAGCTCTAGAATAAAAATGAGAGACTGTAAGCTATATTCAACAGTTAAATACTTCAACTGGTGACTAAGAGAACAGGAATATGAGCTAGAACCACTGGGGAGGGGGGTGAGCAGTTTGCAAGTGAAGAAAGGAACATAGTACAGGAATGCTGAAAATAAGAAACCAGGGAGTAAATCACTTGGTAGCTAAAATATTCCAGTGTCACAGGCTAGATGATAAACTGAAAATAGAGCATGTTTGTGTGAAAAACACACCTTTTATAAACAGAAAAAGTAACAGAGTAGTTAATTGTTTGGGCTCTGGAATCCAACTTCTAGTCTGAATTCAACCACTTTAACATAGGTACATCCTACACTTTCTCCCAGGCTCAATTCCTCTCCAGTAAAATGAAGATAATACTAGCATTTATCTATTATAGAAATTAAATGAGAGAGTTCATACAAAAGGGCTCCAATTAGTTAGCTAATAGTAGCACGTTTGTGACATCTCGCATTTTTCTATGGTAGGTAATAGACAAACGGGTCATGAAACACTGCAGATATATCATCTAACAGGTGACAGATAATGGCATTTCAAATACATTAACAGTTTCAATGCGGAATGGAAGAAAGAAAATAACTTCTAGTCTCAGCTTTCAAAGTAGCTAGGACTGCAGGTATGCCAGAAGAAGATCTCAGATCCTTGGGAGTAAGAGTTTATGCTGCACTTTTTGAGCAGTTATAGGCTCACAAGACAGTTGTGCAAAGCTACAGAAATATTCCAATAACCCTACTACCACATACATACTCAGCCTCCACCACCACCCGAGTGGCACATCTGTTTCATGGTGCACTACAGTGACACATCATTACTATAAAAGGTCCACAGTTTATGTTAGAGTTTTCTCCTGGTGCTGAGGTTAAACATCCTTTCTTTGTACATAACTACCTGTGTTTTAGATTTAAAGTGAGTTCCTAACAGACAATACAGGGATGGAGTGTTCTACCACCAAACTACAGCCTCCGGTTTATCTATACTGTGGCAGAACCTTCCACTAATGAATAAAGAGTTCAAGGGACCAATCACTGGGCAATAAGGCGGGACTTCCGGGGTGTAGAGCAGAATAAGGGAGGCAGGAGAAGGGTAGTTCCTTTTGGATGGAGAAGAGCTTGGAGGTACAATGTAGGTAGCCGGAGCGCCCCCCCCCCCCCGCAGGATTTAACATAGAATAGCTCACAAAATTGAGATGCTGGTTTCTTCGCCAAGTAATTATGATTGATTCTATTGATTCTAAACTTAGATTGTGTGGTGTTTTCCTTCATGCTGCGACTCAGCTGGGTTCCAGAGAAAGGTACCCTGACAGGACACCCCAGCCAGCCATGAGAATTTGGATGCATGAGGCATGCATAATGGAGAGATTTCAGAGTTCTGAGTCAGAGAGTCTTCTGGGTGACCGCTGATGCCATGTTGTTGGTAGTGTGGATTGCTGTCTAATATTTCACACATGTACCTTTTAATTATACTATTTGGATCATTCACATTTGTAGACCTGATATTTATAGCTCATATTTTCTAACACTTCCATTTTAACTTTTAACTTACTATTTTTATTAATGTTTTTAATCTGCATAAAATTTAGAGATTTTATTATACTATTACATTCTCTCTATATATGCATATATATATGTATGTATGTATATATATATATATATATATATATATATATAATCATTCCACTACTAGCCTCCTCTATCTCTCTTCTTACATCTTGCTGATCCACTTTCTCCCTTCAAATTATCCTCCTTATTCCTTCATGTCTCTTCTTGATTCTCTATTCTGTTTTCTAAAAAGCACATTGATTATATTTCTTTAAAATATTCTTACTCATCTCCCTGAAGTTTGCCATATATATATTTGTGAATTCTCCAAATATACTTTAAATTCATTTTGCTTCACTGGCCTCTTTGAGAGATTGGAAGGTTTTAACATCTCAAAAATATAGCCTTCTTTCATCCAACAAATACTGACTACCTACTCTGCATGTATTTCTAGTAACATTTTGTGTGGGAGGGTGGGGGTGAGAATGCTTTAGATCCTCTGACTTTAGGTGGGCTATTCCTATGGTAAGACTAGGTAAGCTAAGATAACTCCTCTTTCTACCATATAACTCCTCTCAAGGTTTTAGCTCAACTATAGTCTGATTTTCTACCAGTAAATGTTGTATGTTCTCCAAGAGCTGAAATTGTAAACAATAGTTATTGAAGGTCTAATGAAATGTCTATATTCAACTGAAGCTGAATGTGGGTATTATCTAAAGAGAACCTGGCACTTTCTGTTTCAGGTCGTTGTTAGGTAAAGCATATTGCTGAATGATGAGTACCTGAGTTGTAAAATAGGGTTCCTATGAGACTCCCAATGACCTTGTTCATTGCCTCGTGCATCAACGCAGAAAGGAATGTTCGTTGAAGTCTTTTAAGGCATCCTGCCTCCCTTTGGGCAAACAATTTCAGGAAGGAGAGACACACAGTAGCCTCCTATGGCTACAATAATTTCCTTATTCCTAAACTCCCACACTTCTCCTGTAAAGGAATGCAGCCAGCTTTTTCCTCTGGCAGACCCTCAGTTTCCCATGGGAGAGAGCCTGTTTCTTGATGCATTTGCTAATAAATAGTCCCATCTGTTGAAGGTCAGACTCTCATCTCCTTCTGACTTCCTTCCCTTTATGCTGTCTCAGAAGCCTAATAATGAGTCTTGGACAAAAACCTTGTCACCTTTGTAATGAGAAGGGATAAAGTCTTCAAGGTGGGAAAACACATGATGTCCGAGATGTGGGCCATGCTGTGGGAATTCTAACAGGGTCACACCATTCTTGTCCATCTCCACCATGGTCAGGATCTGACACAATTATGAGCCTTTGCAGAAGTGAATTTCTTTACTTTCCACATCTACAGATATTATCTCTTTCACCCAAGTAGACAGAATTTTTAAATCTCATTGTTTCAAATCTTCCAATGTCATTTTAAAACTTTGCCCCTTCTCCTCTAACTCTTCTTTCCTCCACTGATTCTTTATTAATGAGGAAGTTGTGCCTATACATGAAAACTACTCTAAATTACTCTGCTCCTTGGACATTCTTCTTCATTAACTTTCCCTACATATTCTCATTTTCTTTCCTGGAAGCTGCTATAATTTACTGAAGAAATTTGAAAGGAGCATAGGCATAGAGGACTTGACAATGATTCAAAACAAAGAAAAGCAATAAGTGTTGTAATTTAATCTTATGAGAACTTTCATTTTCTCACTCTGAGGAAATAATATGCCCGTAAAATGTCACTGAAATATAAGCTAAACTCATTCCTTCATTTTTGTTTGCTAAGAAAAAAAATTAAATAGGTAGTAGTTGGTGGTAGTTTTTAGCATGAAGAAAGTATGTCATAAATGGGCTTTTCCATTTCCTATTTCCCAATTGTCCAGCCTGCTCTGGTGAAAGCACGGTACTGAAAAAGAAGCAGTGTTCCAGGGAGACAAGTGCTCCTGAGCATAGAGTGTCTAGTAATGTCTTCCTTCCACTCATACATCCAAGCTAGTTCTATCTATACACATTTAAAATGACACAAAAGGCCTCCTGGTACTGCTGATGTTTTTGAGAGTCGTTGTCTTTTTGTTGTTGTTATTGTTGTTTTTTGTTTTTTTTTATATAGTTTTCTGGCTTTTCCTACCACAGAAGGCTACATAAAAAACATGCAGTCTGTCCAAAGGCCAAAAAGAGGAACAAATCTATATTTAAAAATCCCTCAGTGACTCATATTTACCCATAAGATGATTGGGCACTAGTGTCAGTATGATTACAATATATATAAGCTTTGACTATGATAAAATCTTAACTACTTTGTACTTTTATGGGAAAAAGTTATGAACTAATAAATGTCTCCAGTTAAATATCAAGTTTGAGCAAGTTTTTAAGCCAGCCTAGGAAAGAAATAAAAAGAATGAATTCTTTGTTTTGCACAGCAGCATAGTTTTTGTGAAACAATTATTAGAATTACAATGTACACCAGACAAAAACTGCCATTCCCCTAATAATGATGCTGATTGTACCACCACGATTTTCCACCACTCATCCATGGTTCAGAAAGCACTACAAGCTCTGCACCTCAGGATCAAATGTTTTCATTGTGTTAGAGTCCTTTGGAAACTAGGAGCAGACAGTGATCTCCTTAGGATTAAGCTGTATGCAAGTCAGAGCCCTTTGCAGTCTGAGGGAAGGCTTAGAGATTTGTTTGACCCTGGGAAGGTCTAAACTCCTTCCTTGCTCCTTAACACTGTTCACACTACTTTCTCCATTAATGGGTCCTACACAAGTAATTCCCACCATACACATATACACATAAATATCTCATATAAGGTGTTTGTATAGGCATCTGACTCTGCCTTGTAATCTAGTTCAAGAATAGTCAGGAATATGAAGAAAGCAGGATTATATGCAAGCAAACAAGCAAACAAAAAATCAAAGCGGTCAAGTCTTTACCCTGTTAAATCTAGTACCCAAGTGAATCCAACATCGACAGGTCATATGTAATTTTTTCTAGCTTTATTGAACAATGAATAAAATATCATCTGACATATATATTATTACAAGGTCTGCCAGCATTTCATTTGAGAAAAAAAATAGCTATAAAAAAGTGGTTATTTTTCCATGTGCTCTGTGTTCCTTCCAGCTTGTGTGCAGCCTGACAAGAGAGTAAGAGTTTATAAGAAGAGATTGGAGGATGGAAAATTGCAAGGAAGGAAATAAAGCAGTAACTGATAGAAATTGTTAGAAAGAAATATTATGTTCATGTTTTCCTTGAAGAACAGACTTAAACAGCTTTTAGTATTTATAGGAGAGGGAGATTTCTGTCCATCTAAGTATTCATTATTAAGAAAGTCTTGCTTGGGGTGCTAGTGTTGTAATCCTGTAATATCTGTAATTCCAGTCTGGAGAGGCTGAAGTAAGAGGACTGTGAATTTGGAATCATCTTGATCTACTGATGAGTTTTAGTTCAGCCAAGGCTATTTGGCAAGATGGTGTCTCAAAACAACATCAAGATAAAGTAAATTGGTAAATATATGAATAATGAAAGTAAATAGTGAGCATCTACTGTATATCAGACTCTACCCTAAACACCAGAGAACAGCAACAAAAAATATGGGCTACATCCCCATCCTTTATTAATCTTTCCATCTACGAGGGGAAAGCAGAAATAGATGACAAATACATTAAATACATTAAAATATTTTTCAGTTGGTGAGACAATAAAGAAAACAATGCAAAGTTTTGTTGGAATGGAATTTCCTTTTTCTTTGGGAATACACACTGCCTAGAAAAGGCTTTCACGTGAAGGTGACATTCTAATGGAGGCTGAATTGATAGGAAGGAACCTGTTACAGCTTGGATGTTGAATGTTCTCCAAAAGTGTTAAAGGCATGGTTTCAGTAGTCATTCTACTGGAAGATATTAGATGCTAAACAGTGAGCCCTCATGGAAGGTCCTTAGCTCACTCAAGGTGTGTCCTCAAGGAAGTCTGTATGTCAACTCCTTGTTGGTCCTATTCTTGGCTTCCTCTCTGTAAGACGAGCAGTTTGCTGCATCATGCCCTCCTGTCATTGCCTGTCTGGAATCTATACACTAAGATCTCGTACAATAGTTCTGGACTATCATGGGGCAGAATCTCTCAAACTGTCAGTTCAAAGATGCATATTCCCTTATCAAGTGAATATCACAGATTCTTTTTATAGTGACTAAAAGCTTACTTAACCAGAGCCAGTCATAAAACCATATGAACACAGAGCCAGTAATAAAACCATATGAACACAGAGCATCCAAAGCTTGATAGCTAGAACACACAACTCAACATTTAATCAGCTCCCCATTGACCAGGAGCAAGTGCAAATTAAGGATCAAAGTACAAAATTTAAAGAGTCATGCTTTATTCAATGGATGTATTCTGGAAATGCACAGAGAACAACTCAGTGGTAGTTATTGGTCTTGTTAGAAAATAGCCCCTGGAACCTATGATTTAAAAAAATGTGTAGTGGCAACTAAAGAGATATCAAAGATCAACCATGGTGTGAGTAGCTAAGAAGAAGAGAAAAGGCAGATGCCTATAGATGATGCAACAACATCCAGAACTAGACGTGTAAATTTCTAGAATGAGAGAACACCAAGAAAGACTTGATAAGTAGATACCAGGATGATGCACAAGGTGTTAGGCTTCTGTGTGTACATTAAACTCAGCAATAAGTACTCAGTTGAGGTGGAGATGAATTGTAAATCAATTTCCTACAGCTTCAATGCTGAACAAGCCTGGGCAGGAGACAAGAAAGGAGGAGGGAGAGAGAACTCCTGAATGGCATGCTCGAAGGGATTTGTTCACAGCTCACTGTGGTGAAGCAAACACAATATGTCTGCCTCAAGAACCAGAGACAGAAGGTCAAAGTCAGCTGCTGTCTGAAAAGCATAGGGGCAAAGCAGTGGTTTCAGGAAAGAGGCAAGCAGGGGAAAGGACTGCCTTGGGCTCAGGCTGTGGAGATAGAGGGAAGGAGCTGCTTTGCAGGGCATTCTGGGAACCAAAGGGAGGGGCAGGAAAGCCACCCGTGAGTAAAGAATCTTTCCAGCATCTTAGCCATACAGAGACAAGAAGAGTCAGACTTGGAGAGAAGTGTTTATTCTGTAGGTTTAGAGGAGAAAGAACAAGCAGGTAAGGATGCAGAGCTGGTGACTCGTGGGGGAGGTGATGTAGCTCAGCCCCACGAGCTCTGCAGCTTCTCTTTCAGGAGAAATACCTAGACTTTCCAGAATTATATATCCTCTTTCTTTATAGTACTTTATTTGCAAAACATAAAAAGTAAAAAATACCTAACACCGCCTTTGCCTCTTTCTTTTTCTTTTACTGTAGTGCCAAAGGAAGAATGATGGATCACATACCACAAAAATAGTGATAGTAAGTCACACAAAATTCTGAGTAAAAATGGAAGCTATCATCTGACATTCATAGAACATTTGCCACATACATATCTGTTACTATGCTTCATGCATTATCAAAGACTCACAAGGATTCTATAAGAACAATGGTAGTTACATTGTTTTTTGTGTGTAGATGCTACCACAGACAATAGAGAAAATTAAACAGTTTTCACAGTATTTACTAAGTGATTTCAAGATTTCAAGATTTGACCTCAGTCAGTATTATTCTAGTTGTTATGTTGGTATCCCATCCTGCCTTTGAATCATATCCGATATATAGTATAATATCTAAATATCCCAGTTGAGGATTTAGATACAAATGCCAAATGATGGAAAAGAAGAAAATGAAAGGCAAAAGCAAGAAAGAAAAATGGGTGGAAAGAGGGAGAGATGTGGGGAGGAAAGAACAGACAGATACACCGGTGCTCTGGAACAGACTCCATGACCAGCTCTTAATGGAATCTGCAGTACTCCACGACTGTGTAAGAGTGCCTACCGGTACAATACAGTAATCAGCTACAGACTTTTGAGGTGGTATCAGTTAAAAATAACTGCCAGTTAACTTGAATGATGGAAAACAAAATCCTTACACTGAAAAAGCACTTCCAGGCTGCCAGAACAATTGGTGGAGTTGGGACAAGCTGTACTCCTAAACCAAGGGGCAGTAATGACAGAGGGCTCTACCTTCTCTTGCAAAGGAAAGGGAAGGGGACAGAGAAAGGCTAGCACCCCTGCTGTTCCTGGGACAGTGTGTTTGGCCAGCAGATTAAATGTGACTCCTCAAGCACACCAGGCCTGAACATAGAACATGATGACCTAGACAAGGATGTTCATAATCTTGACATGTGTGGCTGTTTTCAAAACACAGTGTTGGCCTGGCCTTCTTCATAGACAGGTAATAGGGCAGACTGACACAGACCCAAGGATCTTCTAGACAGCAGGCAATAACCTGAAAATTCAGGAGACACATTGGGCATCATGGACTCACCTTTAAAGATCGGGGATAAACTTGCCAGGTGCCATGGTGGTAGCTTGCTCCACAGAAGCCACTGTTTTGGGAATGGTCAACCAGATCAAGACATAAAAGACTCACTCAGGGTCCATGGACTTTTTTTTTTTTAATTAAAAAACTAAACAACAACAAAATGACTATGTGTCTGTGTGGGAATATGTGCACATGAGTGCTGGTGCCCCATCATCTTGAAGATAAGGACAACTTCTACCTACTTCCTCTTTGCCTTAGGTTTCCATGCACTTGACATTCTGTAGAGTCTACTCAGGAAGGAGGTGCCTGATTTTTCCAGGGAACAGCAGAAATGTTGATTTGATCTCCAAAACAACTTTGGGAAACAGAACTATCAATCACTCAATTTTACTGTTTGGGGAATGGTCAACCAGATCAAGACATAAAAAACTCACTCAGGGGCCATGGACATTTTTTTTTTAATTAAAAAACAAAACAACAACAAAATGGCTATGTGTCTGTGTGGGGGTACGTGCACGTGAGTGCAGGTGCCCCAGAAGGCAGAGGGCATTGAATTCCCTACAACTGGACTTACAAGAGGTTGTGACCCACCTGGTCTAAGTCCTCTGGGAGTGTAGCAAGCACTCTTGACTGCTGAGCTGCCTCTCCAACTTCACAGGGCTGCCACATAAGCCACAGCTGTCCGCTATTTACATATTAACAACCTTTCCTCTGTCTTCCTTTCTTCCTCTCCCATCTCCACCCCCACAACTGTATTTTGGACATTTCTTCACTAAATAGCTAAGGTTGACCTCAAACTCAAGACCCTCCTTCCTCAGTGCTGGGGTCCTCTCGGATGATGGGGTTGAAAACATGAATAATCATGCCAAGCACAATTCTCTTTTTCTTTTTTCTTTTGGTTTTTGTTTGCTTGTTTTTTTGTTTGTTTGTTTGGTTGGTTTGGTTTCGTTTCGTTTCAAAATGGAGAAAGAAATTAATACTGCTTTTCTTGCTCATGGTTGTTGCGTACCAATTAGTGTTGCTTAAATCATCTACTCAAGACCTGACCTGATAGGGTGAGCCAATAAAGCAGTTCAGTGCTATCCCTAGCTCTCATCAAAGCCCATCCCTGCCAAACCTGCAGGGAGCTAGTGAAGAGCAGAGGAGGCATGCCCATGACAAGGCAGTGCTGATCAACCTTGGCAGCAGCCTGGGTCCGCAGCTGCATGGCCAGGCCAAATTTAGCATTCCTTCACCTTTCCTCCTTTGTGTCTGCAATCCTGATTAAACTGCTCAGGCTCCAGGGGCTTCAGCTTCAGAGAGAGAGAGAGAGAGAGAGAGAGAGAGAGAGAGAGAGAGAGAGAGAGAGAGAGAGAGAGAGAACGAACTTGAGCACAGTAGGAAACTCCATATGCTGAGGGAGTCACAAACACAAGTGTATAGCATGAGGATTGTTATCAGAGCCAGCCCTTTACATGTAAAGACTCCATCCTTGCAGGGCACACTCCCTCTACACTCACCCAGTGTATTTACATCTCTCTGCTCTTTTCATTTGCTTGCTCTTACTTGGAAAGACATGTATTAACCTGCACCCAGGCAGGTTTTTATGGAAGATTGCTTCTTGTGATGTTTTACCCTCCCCTGCCCCTCTTCCCACCCGTTATTTTCAATTGTACAAGTCCTTTGGAATTAGAGCAACATTCCCTCCGTCCCTGTTATTTACAAGTACCTCAGAACAGTCTTTAGTTCCAAGATAGCTGTTCTTTTCAGAGGCCAGACTTCATTAACTGAATAATTTCTCATTTACATGTGAACTAACACCCATTCACGTACACCGTGATTTACATGTTTGGTGTATAAAAACTTCACAAAGCAGAGTTCGGTGGGCCTCAGTTCACACAGCAGATACCCTCTCACACAGCAGAAACCCCTCACTACGGGGAGGCTGCCCTCCCACTCTCTTCATTTGTATATGGGCCTCCACAGCACAGAGCTCACCAGCTTACTGATTTAAACACTCAGCCTCCAGGGTTACCTATCCTGGCTCACTGCATAGTTTCAGGAATTCCAGGAGAAATTCCTCCTCTGCCCACCAGACCTAGACTATCAGACCTAGACTATCCCCTGGCACAAAAATAGAGCTGCTGACCTAGATGATGTCATACATCTGAACCACCATCCATCAAGTTCTGTGACTTCTTTGAATTGGGCTTTTGTATAACAAAGAACTTAGCTGGCCTTTGTCTGAATTTCCTGGGAGACTCTTTCAATCCTTGGGATTTCCTTGACCAACAGAGAGAAGTCTTACTCTTCATGGTGGGGGCCCTGAACCAAGAGTGGTGCTCTATTTTAATGATGGGATTTTAGGTGGGGGTTGGGGGAAGCACAATGTACCACAAACAAACAAACAAACAAACGTGATTAGCACTAGGCCTGGGGTTTGCAGCACATATCAGCTGTACCCATAGGGAACAGAAATAACTAGAACCTGAGATTATCAGTCGCAGCTCATTCAATGCAATAAAACTATAGAGAAAATGGTAAATAAACTCAGAACACCAGGGTTCCATTGAGCCTCTCTGGCTGCCAGCACTCTAAGGAATGTTATACTTTGATCTTGAGAGGCTGACATGTCCATGAGGCCAACAGGAGCTTAAGAAAACTACAGTTGATGATAATGGTGACGATGATGGTGGTGGTGATGGTGAAGATGATGATCATGCATACATACATACTTTCTAGAGTCTTACAAGTTCTGGTAGGAGATGATGGGGACTGAGGGAACCTATAGGGCTTCAAATTAAGAGCCAGCTGACTGGCTCCATCTATATCTGGTACAGGAAGTGAACACAGTTGGGGCAGGTGTATGTATAGAGGGGAGTACACTGTGGCCTTCACATTAAGTTTGATTAGTAATGGGTAATTTTCTCCCTAGTCAGAGTTTTCATTAATTTGGCACATACCCCTACAAAACAGTGGAGGAGGGCAGGATGTGTTTCCTCATAGGGTCAGAGCTTTCAATCCTCCATGAGGAAGGCTTGTTAAAGCAAAATGGCTCACCCACTAGTGGTGGCCAGGCACGAAACAGGTGGAAGGGGGAGCATGCATTTATGTTGCCATTTCTTGTTTCTTTTGTTTTGTTTAAGGTGCTATAGCCTGTGCAGCAAAGTCTCCTCCACTTTGCTAATCCTCCCAGGAATTATCCTCACAGACCCACTTAGAAAGGAACCTCATTAACCCCTTAGGTGCTTCTCAATCCAACCAACAGGACAATCAGGACTAATCACCACAATGATTTATTGGGTTTAAAACTTCAAGGCAATTTTGTCAGCATTCATGAAGGGAACCTGGTCAGGATAAATACATACCAGTCTAACACAATGGTTACAGGCAAGCCTAGGGCCCAGCAGTGGCTTACCTTGTTCAAATCCTGTACCTAAAGCTGAATGGTATGGGGCAAGGTTTTAAGCTTTCTATGACTGAGAGGCTTCATTTATCAAAAGATGACAGCACTAATAAGGGCTACCTTAAAGAACTGTTGCGAGAAAAACGCATTGTACACCTATGTTCACAAATGTTATTTGCTTTAAATAAGTGAATGAAGATTCTTCTGATAAACTAAGAAGTACATAGCCGAAGCATCTTTTATCTCAGCTTTAGTATAGTATCAAATCATAACTCTTAGACATTTAGTCAAGGGCTGACTCTACTGCAGGTTTTAGAGCACAGGGGGTCAATAATGAATGCCCACCTGTGGTGGGTTTGGATAAGAGGTCCCCTACATTCTTGGGCGTTTGAGGACTCGGTTTCCAGTCGGTGGCCCCGTTTGGTCAGGCTTACGAGGTGCTTCCTTGCTGGAGATTGTATATCACTGGGGGGCAGAGTTTGACCTAAAAGACTTGCACTGTTCTAAGTTGAATTCCCTATTTCCTGTTTGTGGTTGGAGATAGGAGCACTCAGCCGTTCCAGCTGCTATGCCTGGTGTCTGCTGCCATGATTCCCTACCAAGATGGTGATGGATTCCAAAGACCTCAGGAACTGTAAGCCCCAAATAAACACTACCTTCTAGAAATTGCCTTGGTCATGGTAATTTATTACTGAAATAGAAAAGTAACCAAGACATCACACAAATCATTTATATCTGTCGGTGAACCACAGTTCTGCATGGAGCACTCATTCCCTGTGGCTATACAAGATGATATACCGAGTCACCTCAGATAGGTGACTTCTGGCTACTGGGATGTGACTGCAAAGCGCAGATTTCACTTTAAAGGGAATAGTAATGGAATCTGTGCCCAATAAGAATGATGATAACCCAGGAACAGGAGAGTTGGATTGGCACAAATATCATGTGGCAGTAAAGAAATAAGACATAAATATGGCATTCTCCAAGTACATGGGTGGGAACATCAGGTAGGCAGCTTACTTCAGAGATGGGAAACTCTACTGTGAGTTTTCAGTGTTATCTGATGATAACCTCAGCTTCTGGATTGGCCAGAGCGAGTGCTCTTTGAGTTCGATATTCCAAAGGTTTCATCTGATACTTGAAAAGGTGTTAAGTGAGATGCAGAATTGGGCAATGAAAAACTATTGAAGGGACTAAAGAGCCAGAAATAATTTGGTTCTGGATTTGCAATGTTCCAATTCTCCACAATTATGAAATTGTTTTCAGTCAATTTACCTTGTAGAATCTTTAACATAGGTGTTAAACATGGCCTTTCTTTTTCTTGGAACTTGAGTTCATGCAGAACTTTTTGAGTCTTAGGTCTATCCCTTCAACTATTTTGTAACTTAACCTCTATTTACATAAGAAAAACTGCAAAAGCTATTTGTGCTCATGACAGCACACAGCTGTTATCCTAGCTTTCAGCAGTTGAAGGAAGATCAAAAGTTAATGTCCAGTCTGAGCTGCACAGCAAGCCCTTTGTCTGGTAAACAAAACTAAACAAACCCCCAGGTCAAGGGATGCAGTCTAAGGATAAAGCACTATATTCTCAAGAGCCTGGATCCAAATCTGCAGAGCAGGAGGAAGAGAAAGAGAAGGAAAAGGAGGGGAGAAAGGGAGGGCAGAGGGGGAGGGAGAGGAGAAGGAAGGGAGGGACAGAGGGGGAGAGAAGGAAAGATGAGGGGAGAGGAGAAGAGGGGGAGGAGAAGAAAGAAAGGAGGGGGAAGTTTGCATGGATGGCACTTCATAAAAGACAGCTGTAACTTCAAGTACAGGGATTCTGAAAGAGGAGAGTTGGGGGAGGGAGGAAGAGGAGGAGGACAGGTAAAGGGAAAGAGCCAACCGAATGCATATTGTCTCCTGGTTATATTCCTTTCCTAATTGATAGTTGTAGCATTTAAATCAATAGCTTTCAAAGCAAAAGCTCCCAAGTGACAGCATCAGTCTCCAACTCAGACACTGTGAGCTAGGGTTCCGCAGACTGTTTTAACAAGCCTCCATTCAGAGACTCCGTGTCACCATTCTAGAAGCACCGTGCTCTGTGATAGTGTCACACCACGTGGGGTTGCGTTCAGATCAGAAAGCCTTGGTCAGAGGCATGCAGAACAAGAAGCCAACAGAAGAGCAAGAGGAGGAGCATTGCGACCCAGTGCAGGCTTTTTGACTCAAGAAACCGGCCATTGGGGCGCTAGAGAGTGCAAACAGAACCAGATCTCATACACTGGGGTCCTCTATCATTACAAGTGAGGTGTCCTTTATTTCAATTATCATGGCAGTCTGAGCCCAAGTTACCTTAAATATGAAAAAAATGACCACTATTTAATCCTGTCTATCTCATGATGTGACTATGACATTTTAAACTAGTTATGTGTGTGCACCCGCCAACCCTTTACAACTGGTAAGTGATACCATGGACCCCATTGATCCATTCATTAAAAATGTGGTGACAAATAATACTCAGTAAGAATGAAATGAGTGAATCAATGTCCTCTTGTTATCACTTAAGAGGATTGATATCAGTCTTAGTTTTCTTCTACTACCACTGTTTCAAGGCATGGTGCATGAACACATAGCTTGACTAGACTTATTTTTAGAAAGCAGAAACTCTACAAACAGAATTGTTTACAATTAGATGTGAAAAGATTAAGGAATACCTAAGTGAGAAACACTTGTCATCAAACTGTGACTTTCTCATCCATGAACAAGAGTGAATTCACACCCACATGAACATATATACACATATTATTTAACACACACACACACACACACAGACATGTACACATACAAATACACACACCCACACACACCCACACACACACACACACGCACACACACACACGCACACACACTTTGTGAGACTGAAAATTTCACTCCATAATAATGACTAGGGAACTGGTAGGTGTCTTGAATGCTTAGTATGGACATAAGCTCCATGTTTTTAGTAGATTGATACAGTTTGGTTAATTGGTACAAAGAGTGACCACCACAACGTTATCAGCAGTTGTAGCTGATATTAGTAAAAGAAATAATTCTCTAAATGAGATTTGTGTTTTGAGTGAAATTTTCTATATGAATCAATCTCCCAATAAAAAAAATGTCACTCTGTAATCGTCAGCTCTAGAAATGTACTCCAGCTTCCAGTTCATGACAGCTGACATTTAAACCAAAATGGCTTCCATATCTCTGCTAGCCAGCACAACAGGAAAATAGACAGAGATATGTGCACATCTCTGAGACACAAATGATTGGAAATATTCTTAAAAGAAAGTGGAAAGGCCTTAACACTCAGACCAAGGACAGCCAGAAATAAAGTGGAGATGTCACAAAGGAACAGGTAACCTTTCCAACTGGGGTCCTCTATGCCCTGGAGTCGGGATAATATTACAACATTCTGCACTATCCACTTTGCAGTGTGGTCTGGACACTGAGAAAATGAGAACTGGGCTAAGCAAGGAGGCAGGTGGGGAGGAGGATGAGTGAGATGAGAGACCTTGGAAAGAGGAAGAGGCTTATGAGTCAGTTTCAGGGCAAGATTTTCACCTGGGGAAATTAGAACCAGTTATATGGATTTTATTTTATGTAACTATTATTAAGCTTTATTAAGCATACAAAATAATGGTTTTATAGCATTTTCACACATATATATTATTGTAGTTTGTTTATAAACTTGACATTTTGAAAGAGAACTCATGGGGACTGAGAAAACGGTTCAATTAGCAAAGTGTTTGCCACACAAACATAAGGAGCCCAGCTCAGGACCACAGCACCCACGCAAAAGCCAGTCATGGTTGGTGCTTGCCTATAATTCTACCACCTGCAAGGTGGAGACATCAGCAGCCTTGGAGAATTTTTCCTGCTAACACTGCTGAATCAAGGAGCCCCAGACTCAACAGAAGACCCTGGCTCAAAAATTAACATGAAGGGTAATAGTGCCATCGGACTCTGGTTTTCACATTCATGTACACATGTGAATCCACACCCACATGAATACAGACACACACATACACAACACACACAAACACACACACATACAAATCATACAGATATACACAGACACATCGTGAGTACAGACTAAGTCATTAAACCAAAAAAGAGATAGATACATACATCAAACATATATATATATATATATATATCATACATACATAGGTAGATGGATACATAAATAGATAGATACATAGATAGTTAGATACATAGATATATACATAGATAGACACCCAAATGAACAGACAGACAGACAGACAGTTTTTTATTTAAATTACAAAAAGAAAATCCCAAGGTTTAAAAGTAAAACTAAAGGAAGGCCAGGCAACTAAGAATGAAAACTACTCTGATCCTAATCAGAAGGATAGAAGACACAGAAGGAGAATCAGATCAGCCAGTGCAAGACAGAACTAGTAGAACTTCATGACTAGTGCTGCTTGGAATGAAAGAGAAAATGAGTCGTCGGCATAAGCTAGGTCAGGGAATATCAACTTAAGAGAAAAAAAAAGCACGTTTAGTGCAGTAAAATCACAAATAACAGAATGCGCTTTCTGCCATGGTTCTACATTTTCAGTTCTGTTATCTCAGTCCATAATGTGACAGTTAGGCAGCACATGAATAAATGGTCCAAAAGCAAGGTGCCATTGCATCCTCTTTAGCACATCGAAAGTTTCTCAGTGCCAAGCCTGAAAATAAAGAAGACAGGAGATGAAGTGTAATCCCCGGCAGTACGTTGACAAGCTTTGGAGGCATAATGAAAGTACATCCATTGTATGATTGAATGCCACTCCACGACAATACCCGATGACCAGGAAATGCTCAGTGTGTGTCCATCCACACACGGAATGTCCAACTGCTAGAAACCCAGCTGAAATACTATGGCCATTTATTTATAGCCTGGCTTTTTCCAAAAAAGATCTGAGGTGGTTAAAAAGGCAGTTTTTCTACAAGGATTTGTTTCATGGGTTCTTTTTGTTCTCATGTTTGCTATCTTCTATGATATTTACACAAAAGGAGGAGGGGGCAGCTATGTGGTACAAAGTTCAAAGGTCAAATTACACTGAAGCTTACCTGTCTCTGTGTCCACATAGCCCACATGTTCTAGTTTCTTCTTGCTTTTATTTATTCAGCTGCAATCAGAAACTTGCTTGATTGAATTGAGTTGAGGTAGGATTGGAACACAAAATTCAAGATCTATCAGTAATATTCCAATCTTTCATTAATATTCATCTTGTATCTTGCCCATATGTGGGGAAGTATAGCAAAACCAAGATCATACCTTTCATGTAGACCCCAATCTTGCATTACCTCTCTGTTAAATTTTGTCAATTGGAAATCCTGGTCTGGGACTTCACACTCTATTACTGATGAAGTTTTGTCAGCTTTGCTCAACTTAGAGCAGGAATGAGGAACTGTGCATGTGACCTCATCTAGTCCACCTTCTGCCACTCCTGGTCCCTCTATTGCTTTTCTGCTTCTCTTTTTCCGGTATCTGCCAGCTGCTTTCTCTCAACCCTACCTCCGTTTTTTACACTACTATTCCACTAGGAATAATTTCAACCTCTTTTTGTGTGCTGGTTTGGCTGAGAATGGCTCCCATAGGCTCATATATTTTAAGGCTTAGTCACCAGAGAGTGGACTGCTTTGAAAGGATTAGGAAAATTAGGAGGTAAGACCTTATTAGAGAAAATGTGTCACTGAGCATGTTGAGGCTTCAAAAGCTCATGCCAGTCCAGTCTCTGTCTCTCTCCCTCCTGTCCTCTCTCCCTTCATCTCTCTCTCTCTTTCCCCCTCTCTTTTTCTCCCTCTATTGACTGCAGATCAGGATACAGAACTCTGAGCCAATTCTCTATCAGTATGTCTGCTTGTGTGGGCTTAGGACACCCCAAGACCAAGTTTTTAGCACACACAAAAAATATCTGCCCTAAAGGAACAAAGGTCATGGAATAAGAAACAGAGATGACAGTCGGAGGAAGAGGAAGAAGGGAAAGTGAACAAGGGAGAGGGGAAAAGTGTATTTGTCCTGGGGGCGAAGGGCTGGTGTGGGATCAGGTAACAAAGGATTGCCTCATTATAGAGAGGAGGCATACATGGCCTATAAGAAAATGTCAATTTGTAGGGGAAACCCTATGTTACAATGAGGTATTTAACTTTAATTGGACATAGTAATTAGGTGAGTCTAGGGTGACTTGTGATTGCTGGACTTATATTTTGATACCTGGAGCTTGGTAGTTGTCCTCAGAAGAAGAAAGTGGCCAAATAAGAGAATATAGACCTTCATGGCTAGCTTTAGGAATGTAATCTAACCATTTTTAGTAAGGGCAGAGGGAATGGGGAGAAGGGCAAAGTCTACCAGAGTCATGTTTGCCATACTCGGGCTGGCTAGAGTCCCTTCAACTAGGTAGGACAACTCGTGACCCTGAGTTGACTGTTCTCTATGTCTGACCTGGTGTCTCTGAAGAACCCCATCCTATTTATTTATTTTTCTAATTGCTATAACAATGATGGGAGACACAAGGAAGGAGACAGGGTGTGGTTTGAGTTATAGCTCAAGAGAAGGGTTATAGCTCAACACAGTCCATCTTGGTGGGAAAGACACAGTGTCAAGAATGTGAGGAAACTGGTCACATTGCCTCTGCGGTCATGGAGCAAGGAGAAGATTTCTGGTGAGACACATATTTTCTCTTTTATATTTAGTGTGACATCTGAGCCCACTGTTGTGTCACCAACATTGCACCCCATTCAGACTCTCAAATTCTTATCCTGAGGTTTCCTACATAATTCTCAATCCAGTCAATTTGCAAGGAAAATGATGACCCACTAACCCTATGATGTTACTTTCCTTACAGACATCAAATTTTCAGGACTCACTGTGGACTAAACCCACAATTTTCACATTAGGCAATGAGTATGTAACTCTTTGGGTAAATACCCTCATTAAAAAAATAAGTGGATATTAGCCCAGAAACTTAGAATACCGAAGATACAAGTTGTAAAACACATGAAACTCAAGAAGAACAAAGACCAAAGTGTGGTCACTTCTGCCCCCTCTTAGAATTCGGAATAAAACACCCATGAAAGGAGTTACAGAGACAAAGTTTGGAGCTGATACGAAAGGATGGACCATCTAGAGACTGCCATACCCAGGATCATCCCATAATCGTCCTCCAAACGCTGACACCATTGCATACACCAGCAAGATTTTGCTGAAAGGACCCTGATATAGCTGTCTCTTGTGAGGCTATGCCAGTGCCTGGCAAACACAGAAGTGGATGCTCACAGTCAGCTATTGGATGGAACACAGGGCCCCCAATGGAGGAGCTAGAGAAAGTATCCAAGGAGCTAAAGGGGTCTGCAACTCTATAGGTGGAACAATGATATGAACTAACCAGTACCCCCAGAGCTCACATCTCTAGCTGTATATGTAGCAGAAGATGGCCTAGTCGGCCATCATTGGGAAGAGAGGCCCCTTGGTCTTGCAAACTTTATATGCCTCAGTACAGGGGAACACCAGGGCCAAGAAGTGGGAGTGGGTGGGTAGGAGAGTGGTGGTGAGGTATGGGGGACTTTTGGGATAGCATTTGAAATGTAAATGAAAAAAATACCTAATTAAAAAAAAAGATGACACACAGGCATACTGGAGATGCAGTGTAAGCTGCTTTATTTTCTCAAGTCTGCTTTTCACACCCTCTATTGCTTCTTTAGGGTGTTGCTATTCATGAATAAAAATATTACTTTAAAACAAAAAACAAAATAAATGGTTTCTATATCAGTTTACCCAATGACAAACAAGTTGAAGAAGAGTGATCACAAGTTTCTTTGTAAAATAAAGTAAAATAAAAGCATGGCAGGAGGAATGGCTCTGTGGTTAATAGTGTGTCCTACCCTTGCAGGAGACCAGAGTTCAGGTCTTAGTATCCATACCAGGAAGCATACAACTACCTATCCACGTATAAATCCAACTCCAGGGGATCCAATATTCTCTTCTGGACTCCTTGGGTACCTGCACTCACATGCATATACCCACATAAACACATACACATACACTTATTCAATGTGTACAATCATCTTTCCCAATAGAAGAAGACACAGTCTACCATTACAAATAAAACTCATTAGAATCTAAAATGTATGCATCTTGTCTCTACACACCTTTTTGCCCAATATCATGCTCTTTATTCAGTATTACATTGGTTTGAAACAACGAACATAAACTCAGATTTACGATATCTCTCTTGATTTTACCATTAATATTACTACCTTCCTGGAAAAAAATCCCCTCTATTTTTATATTTAAATACCATTTCTTGTGCAATTATTAGATTATGGTTTTTCTTCATATTTCCCTCCAAATTGGAAGCAACATAGTAAGATCAAAGTTATCTAATTACGGTGTTCTTTCTGGACTTGCTTAAGCTGGCCTGTGTAGACTTTGTCTTCCCTGGTGTTCCACTGTCATCTTTCAGCCATATTTAGCCCTCTATTTGCACCTGAAAATACCCCCTCCACAGTTTCTTTTGGATATCTATTTTTCTCCCTGGATTATTCTTTTTTTTCCCCTTTGGTAACAATTGTTTTATTAGATACTTTCTTCATTTACATTTCAAATGCCATCCCAAAAGTTCCCTATATACTCCTCCTGCCCTTCTCCCCAACCCACCCACTCACCCACTCCTGCTTCCTGGCCCTGGCATTCCCCTGCACTGGAGCATGTGATCTTCGCAAGACCAAGGGGCCTCTCTTCCCAATGATGGCCGACTTGGCCATCTTCTGCTACATATGCAGCTAGAGACTCTGGGGGTACTGGTTAGTCCATATTGTTGTTCCTCCCATAGGGTTGCAGACCCCTTCAGCTCCTTGGGGACTTTCTCTACCTCCTCCATTGGGAACACTGTGTTTCATCCAATAGATAACTGTGAGCATCCACTTCTGCATTTACCAGGCACTCACAAGAGACAGCTATATCAGGGTCCTGTCAGCGAAATCTTGCTGACATATGTAAAAGTGTCTGCATTTGGTGGCCGATTTACCACCATAGAATCATGTTATAACTGCCATATTAAAGCTACAACAAAAGAAAAATAGCTCACCCCCTCAATTAAGCCCTGATATCCCTATGCATCTCTCTGCACCAAGACTTAACTTGGTTGCAGGCATCTACTTTGCAGTTTTGTCCCTAACTCTTGAAAAAATATTCTATAGAATATTTTTGAATAGAGCTATAACTTTTGTTGTATCAAAGATCATGGTCAACTGTCAGTGTCCTTTTTACATCCTCTGGATACTCTGACTTCTGGATTTCAGGGTACTCCCACCTGTTCCTTCTACCTCTGGTATGCTCTTCTACACGTACTGAGGTGGAAAAGCCTTGGATTCTGATCTTCACTTTTCTCCTGGTACCTGGAATATCTTACTACCCATTTGGCAACACCACATGGATGTCTAGTAAGAATCTCACATTGACCAAGATAAATTTTTAATTTTTCTCCAAATGCATCCAAATCTATTCTTCACTTAAAACTCATTTCTTTCATTCAGTTAAGACCAATGTACCCAATGGTTTAAGGTAATGGTTTAAAAATATTTCCATTTCTTTTTTAAAATAACTATAACATCTTTAATTTTTTGAGAATGTCAGAAGGGCAATGAATTTAAATCACAGTCACTATCATATCCTTCACAGATACTCCCAGATATCTGAACCCCTCCCAAATTCTCCTCCTCCTCCTCCTCCTCCTCCTCCTCCTCCTCCTCCTCCTCCTCCTCCTGCTGCTGCCACTGCTGCTGCTACCACTGCTTCTGCTAATTGAGTCCAGTGTATGTTGCCTATCTAGTCATGCCATCCACAGGGGCATGATCAACCTACCACAGCTCATATCTTTAGAGGAACTGACTCTCCTTACCCAGCAACCATCAACAGTTAATAATTTCCCAAGTGAGATGCAGGTGCAGGAGCGGGGGGGGGGGGGGGATAATCAGAGTCCCCACCACACACTCATCGTTGGAATGCTGATTAGCTTGAGTTTGTTCAGGTTTTGTACAGGCAACCACAGGGGCCATGAGTTCATGATTCTGTCATATCCAGAACACATTGCTTTAAACTAATTCTCCCTAATCTCTTACAATCTTTTCACCCTCCCTTCCTCTAAGCCCTCGATAGACACATATTTCTCTCTCTTTTCCTCACGTCTAAAATCTGAGTCTTGTCATCTATTCCTCTACATACTATCATCTCATTTTTGCCAACTTCTGAGCAGCAGTCCACTTCCATACCAATTCAAGCCCCCCATCTGCTTTTTCCTGGGCTGGCTTCTATGGTCTTCTTCCATTTATGATTTCCACTGCCCACTTTCTATGCAACACTGTGAAGGATCTTTTAACAAATTTGATGAGTCCTGTTCCTGTTTAGTATCTGTTACTGCCCACTACTGATTTCCCACAGGATTATACGCAAAATTTTTATGAGCCAGAAGGCAATACTTCACCTGGATTCTGCCAAACTTTTATATTTATTTCCCACAATTCTTTGCTTGCTCACCAGGTTCTAGTTCTCATTGTTTGCCAACCATGCCAAACCATTATCTCCATAGGTCAGCACTTTTTCTCTGACTGTCCTATTTTAATGGTATTTTTTAGAGAATATTAATTTTACATTAAAATAGGTTCGGAAAACTTTACCTTATTTTCAACATAGGTCTTATTGTTGTGTAAATTATTACATATCATTTACTTTATAGGTATTTATTAGTTTCTTTATACTATGATTTAGGCTTAGTGAGGGTAGGAACCTTGTGTCATATAATACTGCCCACCCCATAGCAGACAGATGTTGTATACATAGAATTAATTTTCATTAGATAAATAACAATACTCAAAAATTTCCTTTAAACCTTCTGTCCTGTTAAACAGGGACCACTATAAGTTTACACACACACACACACACACACACACACACACACACACACACACAGAATGTAAATTTTATGGCATTTCTTAAAGTATTAAAATATACCTGAGTTAATAATTACCTGAGCGATATCGAGCCCTTACCAGGGCTCACAAAATTCTTTCGTTATCTTTAGGTTCCATGTCCTCATTCTCAGTTTCACATCAAAATTGGTCCCTATTGCTCAAAGGCATACAGAACCCAGATATATTTTAAGGCGCTCCAACTGATCAATCTGTTTCCAAGACATTAACAGCTGCTGCTTTAATCATTTATGGGGCCATTACAGCTTTTTGGCTTTGAGTCAAGAATGAAGGCATTGTTTGGTGTTTTGTGAAATTGGCTCATGAAAAAAAGAACTTTCCTTCCAATTTTGTAAAGTCAGATTAGAGGCTGGTGGCTATCTGGAAAAGTAACCAGTGATTCCCCTAAATCCGGTGGAGAGACAGCATTTTACAATCAATACAAGCTTGCAACTGCATCCTCAAGTCTCAAAGTATCTATCATCCTTAAAATGTGTAGGTAGCTTTTTATATGTTGCCGATTTGGTCTTCTTAGCTTAGAGTATCTGCATTATTTTATTGACACTTATCATTGCCAACCCGTATCTCAGAGCTGTACCAGGAATGTCATCAAGATGAACAAAAAAAAATAGAAATTAATATCCATGTTTTATGGCGAGAAAGGACTTTGGGAGTGATAAGGACCTAATTCCACTAGGAAAGGGCCCAGAGATGTTGAATGGTTTGTTACAAATCCCATCATAGGCTCTTCTGTTTGGGACACAGAAAGATAAGCCCAGTCATGGCTACTTTATGGGGGGGGGGACTCCACTGATGAATGAATTAGGAAATCCCCAGGCAGGCCCTTAAAACAGAACACTTAAACTTCTCGATTACCATTCTGGACCTCCTCCCAGATTTCCCTTCTTTATAGATAAAGCAATAGCCATCCAAGTGATCTATGATCCTTCTTAATTTTCCCAACTTCTCATATAACTTACTTTTAGTTAATCTAAAGTCCTTCCAGCCACATCTCTAGTGATATTATTATTTCCTAGGTGCCATCACTTTTTCTTGCATTTCTGTAGGAGTTTGTTAAATGACTTTTCTGGTCCTATTTTTGCTGACAACTGTACACACACATCGGGTGCATTGTTACTTCATTTCCATGACATTTGCTATTCCACAGGATATTTTAAGTTGCAAAAGAATGGTGTCCATGTAGGGTAGATGCAACCCTTCCATGCAAGGCTTGATAAATGAAGAAGGTCTTTATGCTAATTAGGAAAGGGCTTTCCTTTCTCCACTTGCTCCATTTTATGCCAGGGCACATGGTTTGATAATGCTTGATTAGTCTGATGTCAGCCTTATGACATGACCCCTTTGGTTGAATACCCACTTTTCAGTATACAACCTAAAAAACCTCCTCACTTCCCTGCCCACCGCCAGTGCTTTCCATTTGTCTTTCTGCATTTCTGTCTTGCTGCTGGCAGAACACTCCTGATGTGCCAGCCGTTAGAGGTGAAACATAGGCTAAGATCAGGTCCCAGAGCTTGTTTCTCAGGGTGAAATTAGCAGGAACTGGGACTTCTCAAATTCCTGTGCACCCAGACACCACTGGCAACCAGGGGGAGTTGGGAACAGGAGCCTGGGAGCCCTGCAATGAGCACAGGAAGAGGTTGGGATTCCAGCTTAGCTCTGAGTGAGTGCCAAATATATGGAGGAGCTGAGAGAGGCGATCATGGGAGGCTTAGGCTCTGTGTGACAAGGTGGTCTTTGATGAAGGAGAAGGTCTTTGCTTGGCCACTGTTTTATTCATGACAGATGAGCATACATACATCTTACTCAGGATGAATCAGGGATTAAATACCTTTCGCAGGAAGGCATGCCCATGAAGGGGAGATTATTGGCTAAACACTCAGGGCCTATCTAGATACCTCATTAGCATGGAGAACTCTAGGTTTTATGTTACTTGACCAGTTGTCATGGGCTTCTTAGTGGGACATTGTGGTCACGTGCTTTAGGACAGGAATCTGGTTGAGAGCTAGTTCAAAATCCTGCCATTGTTAATTAGAAGATTTATACAAACAAAAGTGTGGATACTTCATTCTTTCTTAGAATAGGGAACAAAATACACATGGAAGGAGTTACAGAGACAAAGTTTGAAGCTGAGTCAGAAGGAAGGACCATCCAGAGACTGCCTCACCCGGGGATCCATCCCATAAACAACCACCAAACCCAGACACTATTGCATATGCCAGCAAGATTTTGCTGACAGGACCCTGATATAGCTGCCTCTTGTGAGGCTATGCCAGTGCCTGGCAAATACAAAAGTGAATGCTCACAGTCATCTATTGGATCGAACAGAGCATCCCCAATAAAGGAGCTAAAGAAAGTACCCAAGGAGCTGAAGGGGTCTGCAACTCTATAGGAGGAACAACAATATGAACTAACCAGTACCCCCAGAGCTCACGTCTCTAGCTGCATATGTAGCAGAAGATGGCCTAGTCAGCTATTATTGGGAGGAGACGCCCTTGGTCTTGCAAAGATTATATGCCCCAGTACAGGGGAATGCCAGGGCCAGGAAGCAGGAGTGGGTGGGTTGGGGAGCAGGGCAGGGGGGAAGGTATAGGGGACTTTCAGGATAGCATTTGAAATGTAAATGAGGAAACTATCTAATAAAAAATGTTTTTGGAAAAAAAAGATTTATCAGGATTCTGAACTTACTACAACCTTACCAGTTATTCAGTATGGTGGCACAGTCCACTGCCTTACATCTACTGTCACCTTATTCTCTTTTGCCTTATTGTTTTTTATGTTTAGAAAATATTTAAATGGAGGTGCTTAGTCAGTACTTACTATAAGTTAAAATGAATGGGTGATTCCTTCTGTGAATGAAGTTTAAGGAGAAAGGACCACAAGATAAATTAAAGGCAAGGCTGCCCTATTGCTAAACTCAAAGTTTCTTTCAAATAGGCTACTTTACAGGGAAACACTTGGGTGAGCATGGTCATATGAAAACCTTACAAAGATGGAATAAAAGGAATCTTCTATGACCTGGTTTGTATTCATTACTGTTTGCTATAGGGGCCCAGGGATAGGACTATGTAATATCCATCATTTCTGTTCATTTGGGGGCTAGAAAATGAATTTGGAAGGAACAATGAATGAATCAATGAAGAAAAAATAATCCTCCAAAAATAATAAATATGAAATTAACACAGAATAAACAATACCATGTAAAATACAGGAAAAGATGCACATTTTAATTTAGAAACTTTAACTACCATTAAAAGCAAGCCTACCAAAATAGGCGGGTGATTATATTAGCATTATCAGTGATTTGTTGTATGGTACTTTTAAGGATATGTGCAACTGTCGAATGCAGCTTATTGCTTTGGTCATCAGTTCAAGTATAAAATATTTAAACCAACTCAACATTTGCATATGCAAAGCAGATGCTAGGTGCTTTGGGGTAGGTAAGATGAGCATGACGATAAAGTGTGTCTCACAGGTGCTCACTATCTTCTATGAGTAAGAAGCGAAGTGCTGGATAAACAGCAGCATAGCTGAAACAAAGTGCGTATGTCTTGTGGTCCCAATTTACCTCTCTCTGTTTCTGTGATAGATCACTGAACAAGAGCATCCTGGGAGAGGAAACCATTTATTTATTTGTCTTACAGGTTAAAAGCCATCATCTACTGAGGAATACCACAGCAGGAACTGGCTTGATTATTTTTGTTTGCCTAGATACCTTTCTTCAATAGCCCAGGTCCTTTGCCTACAGTGGTATATTCCCTCCAGTATATTAATTAGAAATTAAGGAACTGTCACTCAGGAAAGCCCACGGGATAAGCTGATGGACATGATTCCTCAATTGACCTTCTCTTTTCCCAGGTGTCTTAAGTTGATAACTGCCACTACCTAGGACAAGCAATCACACAGACAAATTATGTTATCATGGTAGGCCCAGAAAATCATGATGGTATCTGAATTAAGCTTATTGGATGAGGAGCATTGTGTCAGAAGGTTGTAGGAATGAAAGGGCTTGTGCCTGAGTTGTTTTCCAGGTGAGTAGGTAGACCCCAGACCTGAAATGCTGGGCTGAGCTAGCTAAGAGAATCCTTACTATTTGCTGACATTTTACCTCCAAAGGGTAAAGAAAGAAACCAAACAACACAAATTGCTTCACGACTGCTATTTAGCTTAGTAAAGGCTTGCAGTGGTCATCAGACACACTAGACAGAGGTCAGCGCTGTTCACAAATGTGGAGAGAAAGAAACATATGGGCAAGGAAAAAGCAAATCTGACAGACACAGGCACAGGAAGATTAAAGGCCACAGTGAACTTTGAGTCAGCAACAGAAGTTTCTTAACATGGCATTGGTGAAGGTCAGAGGAGGTTGGGGGCCAGGTCTGTGCTAATGCTCCAATGCTCCCTAACAACAGTTGCAAGGAAAAGCTACCATTGTTCTGCTTCTGTGTTTATCATGGAGATGACCAGGAATAGAGAGGCAGGAACTGAGCCTTGGCAAGAGAGACCTGACATTCCATGGAGGTGAAGGATTACAAAGAGCACATGCTCATCTGAGTGAATTCACACAGTCTGACTGCAAAAAAATCACATCTTGGGGGTTACAGAATAACTCACGAATGGGCAGGGGAATAGCTGCCACCAACCATCTAGAAAGCGCAGGAAAGGTAAGAGGCAGATGAGATAGGAGATGGTATAAGCTGGCCTGATCTCTACCAACTGGAAGAAAAAACGATTCTACAAGCCAGAAATGGACATTTGGTAACATAGGAGGACCTGTTAGCATTTAAGGGGGGAAATCGGAGTCATTTTGGAGTCATGACCAGAAAATGCAAAGAACTGGGGCTGGAGCGATGGCTCAGCAGTTAAGACCACTAGCTGTTCTTTCAGAGGAACCAGGTTCAATTATCAGAATCCACGTGGCAGCACACTATCATCTGTAACTCCAGTTCCAGGGGATTTAATACCCTTCTTCTTGCTTCCATGGGCACACACGTGATACACAAATATCATGCAGGCAAACACACACATAAAATTTAAATATAAATATATAAATAAATATATAACTGCAGAATATCAGAACTGAAAGGGTCTCCCAGGTAACTCGGGCCCCAAATCCATCAGAATGCTTAATTTTGTGACCTATTTTATCCCATAATGAGAAATATTACTTTTCAAGACTGCTTATTAACATAATCCTCTATTAGACATAATTCCACTAAGTTCATCTGGGGTGAGTTGTAAATCCATGTTTTATGGTTGGCATGGTGGATCTTGAAAATAAGTCCTACTGACAACGGCATACGCAGCTAGTCTGTGCTCAGCTCTTTTTCCTTTATATTTGGTCCAGTGTAAGGCTGAGTCTTCACATCTCAACCTACTCCAGGAAAACCCTCACAGATGAGCCCAGGGTCTAAGAGCATCTGGATATCCCAGCCCAGGCACAAGCAGGTGCTTGTTCCCTAGGTAATTCCTAGGTCCAGTCAAGTTGACAAGCAGTGTTAAGCAACACTATACTGAGCACAGACGTGCCTTGGTAGAACACTCTTCTCTTTCACTGTCCATGAAACAGAAGCATTAGACTATGAGAACTCTCCCCCAGTAAATGCTTTGAACCCATCACCTTGCCATTTAAAGTCCCTTTCTTGGAACCTTGGAGTATGTTCATATACTCTTCTCTTAGGGTAAAATATTCCTATCCTGCTTTGGGGTGATCCTAGGCCAGGCAAAAAATGTCTCATTTCCTCAACTACAAAGTAAAATATTAAAAGCAAATGTTGCACTGGAATTCTTTTATATTTAAGTTTACACATTAGCAAACAAGAAGTGATGTGAGAATTTTAAAAAGCAGCTTTGCCTGATTTAGAAATATCTATGACCCATCAGAATGGCTAAGATCAAAAACTCAAGGGACAACACATGCTGGCAAGGATGTGGAGCAAGGGGAACACTCCTCCATTGCTAGTGGGAGTACAAACTTGTACAATTTGGAAATCAATTTGGCAGTTTCTCAGAAAACTGGAAATTGTTATACATGAAGACCCAGCTATACCACTCCTGGGCATATACCCAAAACATTCTCCATCATTCCACAAGGACGTTTGCTCAATTATGTTCATAACAGCTTTACTCATAATAGGCAGAAACTGGGAACGACCTAGATGCCCCTCAACTGAATGGCAGGAGGATCTACATGAGGGGTGGGTACTGGGAGGAAGCGGGCTGATATTGAAATATAAATAAATAGATAAATTAAAAATAAAACAAAAAGAAATATCTATAAATATGTAGATATAAGACCAAAGCTAAAATATAAGTTAACCTTTTTTTTTAAGTTTTTATTCCAGTTTGATATTAAAAAAAAACAATTAGATTGGGGAAATGAGTGATTTATGTGGTCAGACTCCTTACTTAATTTAGGGACTTTTAATATTCTATTTTTTTATTTAATAAAATCATGGTTCAGCAAGAGATAAAGAGAGGGAAAGACTTGGGGGTCAAGGATTGGGTCTTTGAAAGCAAACAAAAGCAGCATAGAATCCTGGAGCCAGCACTTATTAGCCATGTGACTCTGCAAGTTACATAAATTCTGTAAGACTAGGTTTTGTATGCAAAGCAAGACAGTCAAAGCATTTATCTCTTCAGGAGGCCATTGGACACAGTGCACATGCAAAGGCTCAGAATGGTGTCTGTCACCCAGTTACTGCTCCACCATGTGCCATGTATAAAGAGAATGCAGAATGTTGGAGACTTGACCTTTCATTCCAATGATCTAAATACAAGTAGTTCAATCTTGAAAACAGCAAAGACGGTTTGTATCAGCAGAGTTGAGGAAAAAAAATATCTTTCATAATGTGAAGTGGCAATGATGATCTCCCTTAAATGATGCTAATTAGTGATAGCTAAATTGCAAATTATTGTTCATCTGTATCCAGACGTTAGGTACAACATATATTGCCAAATGCCAGTCAGAATCTATTATGGAACATTTTTAAAGGGCACATCATACACTACAGGACCAAACTGTAAATTATTTTTGACCTTGACTTTATAATGATGTCATGAAGGCATCCTTGGAGCCAATGAAAAGCATTGCTTTAATTACTTGCTTTTGATATCTCAGAAGAAATACTTCAGGGGTGATTTTAATGAGTTTTGAATTACACATTTTTAGCTTAACATTTCCTCATTACTTCTTTTCTTATTAAACACTACTAACCAGGTTTTGGGACAGTGTGGACAGCCCAAGCTCAAGGTCATAATCTCAGTGCACAAGCACATTTGCATATACACATATAGGAGCCATATAGTCTTTATTACTTTCCATGTGAATCAGCACAGGTATCTTAGGAGGGTTTATTACAAACCCTTTTTAAAAATAGCTGTCTATATGTTCATTACTATAGCAATGCAGCCTGAGAACACTAAATTTATGGTAAGGTGTGCTCCATTTCAGTTGCAGATCCTTCCCACGGGCCAGTAGAAATGCCAAGATAGGAATTTCACTGCTCTTGCCCCAGAACTGCACGATGTGTGCCTCCCTGCCTGTTACAGAGTTTGCTGTCTGCTAGACTTTTAGGTTAATAGCAAGTACTTTGCTTGGTTGTTTTAGAGAACATTTTCCTTTTTTCTTCACCTATTAGTTCTCAACTGTTCCCCTAGGGAATACCTGTACTTTGCCTTCAGTGGACCTAGTAGACAGGTAATGTCACCCAAACTAAGGGGAGTGTCATGTAGGCGAATGATTCTGCATGCTATAAGAACAAATTCAGGGAGAAAAAGATGATTTAAGAAAGGCTAATCAAGCCGGGCAGTGGTAGTGCACGCCTTTAATCTCAGCACTTGGGAGGCAGAGGCAGGCGAATTTCTGAGTTCAAGGCCAGCCTGGTCTACAAAGTGAGTGTCAGGACAGCCAGGGCTACACAGAGAAATCCTGTCTAGAAAAAAAAAAAGGAAAAAGAAAAAGAAAAAGAAAAAAAAAGAAAAAGAAAAAGAAAAAGAAAAAGAAAAAGAAAAAGAAAAAGAAAAAGAAAGGCTAATCAATGATTTTCTTGGCGTTTAGACTGGATACTGCCAGAGAGGGGCTTTTTTTTCCTTTTTGTATTGCTTGAAAGAACATATCTGGTATGGTCAGCAGCCATCTTTTTTCTTGCCATTTGAAGAGACTGCTTGAAGAGGAAGACAATGCAGAGAGAAAAGCAGCTGAAAGAGAGTGAGATCAGGAGACAGAGAACTACCGGTTAATGAGTTTCTGCATGAAGCTGCTTTGGAAACTTTCAGCCTTGCGCTTTAAGTTAAACAGCAAAGCCAACTCTTGTGATCGTAAAAGGTGCTAGATCATAGTTCTTTGAGGAAGGGACTGGCATTCCACATTTGTCTCATTATCAGTGTGTCTTTAATTTCCCTAGTTCTGCTATCCCAAAAGAGATGAACCCCAGGTGTGTTTGCATTATTCCCTTCTAAAGTAACTCCCCGAGCCTGGAAATTTCAGCCACGCCTATGACTAGAATTGGACAGTAAAGATATGCACGGTGCAGTTCAAGTCATCATCTTTGGGGAAGGCTTTAAAACAAGGCTATGTTCTTCTCTGTAGGCACTGAGCATCCCAGTGCTTCTCATCTGGGACGAATATCATTTGTTCAGTTGTCATAAATATGACAGCTAGTTAGATCTGAATCCCAATGATCCATTTGAAAACTTCAGAGACTGCGTCTCTAACATAGAAAAACGGTGAAGTAGTGGCTTGGGCATTTCCTAGGTTGGACAGACATCTTAACTTAATATGGGGTAATGAAAGGTTCCAGTTTGCCTAATGGTCAGAATCAATCCTTAAACGCAGATCCAGGAGAGCGCATCATGAAGATTTTGATCTAATGAATCTTTAAAAGTTTTTATGAATCCCCAGACGATACCTGTGACCAGTCAAGTGTAAGAACTCCAAAATTATACTATAAGCCAAAGCACACTCTGTGAATCAATATTTCCAGCCACTTTGCAGAATCAGAGCAAGAGCCTGAGAAAAAACATGGGCTTTAGAAGGCTGGGGGCACTTTAAAGAACCTGCTTGCACTGTAACATGCATGGAGCAAGGTCAAAGCAGGCTGAGGAGTGGACCAGGTTGCAGCTGATAAGAACAAGTCTAGTGTTTTCAAGGAAACAAAAATGTACAGAATAGTAGAAAGTTCACAACTATAATTCTAGGTTTTACCACCCTGGCCATTACTTCGTGGACATAAATATTGCTAGATAATTTCATGTTTTGACCTAAATGTAAGATTCCACTTGAAGCTCTGAACTTTTGAAAATTAAGCATTAGAAAGAGGTGTGAGACAAGAGACTTTGATTCAGGCGTTGGATGTTCTGTTGGTAGAGTGCTTGCTTAGCATTTAGGAAACCCTGGGTTCAACCCTGAGCACACACACACATACCAAATACCAAAAAAACAAACAAACAAAACAAAACAAAACACCAAGGGCCCGGTGGCCTACATTTGTAATCCCAAAACTCCCAGGGTGGTGAAGGCAGTGACACAAGGACCTCAAAGTCATCTTTGGCCACACAGCAAGTTCAAGGTTAGTCTGGGATACACAGGACCCTGAGTTGGAAAAGAACAATGAATCACCAACTTCTCAGTTGTCACAAGGTTTCTGGTCCAAACGTAAGCCAGAGTATACAATAAGCAAAGTCAGAAGTAGGTTTAGAAGTTAGAATTTGCAGGCAAAAAACATTGACAATATAGGCAGAAAGCACTAATGTGGAGGGAGCAACCCTGCTATTTCCCCATTAGCTTATCCTCTGCATAGACTATTCATAGCTTTTTCTTCTTACTCTCTGAACTGAAGGCAGGGAAAATGCCATTCATAGTAGCACCTTGTCTGTATGCATGGTAATGATGCATTATGGCTCTGTTGCCACTAGGAACCCAAGCACATCTGTGAGGAATCCCACTGCCTTCTCAATCACTATTTCTATCAGCCAAGAAGTCTGCAGATGCTAAAAGCACCATGATTGGATTTCAAACCTGGCTTAGCCTCTAATAGCCCAATTGGGGTTATAATAATGCCATTAGAAATCAATAATCAGCCAAAACACTCATCTGAACTTTATATATATGTAACAAGCATTCAATTTGTCATCCCTAGCTTTCTTAGACTACTTTAGTATGTATGTAGAAGATTGAACCACAGTGTGTTTGACCTGCAATCTATTCCATATCTGAAGATAAAATTGTATGTGTGTATGGCAATAAGAGGGGCATACTTGAAGGCTCTCCCAGAGCCCTCCAATCCCAATGTGGCCCTAGCAGTTGGCCCCTATGGTGTATGTTCATTCAAATCAGACCTCATGGAGTACAGTAGAAAACCAAAGCAAACAGGAGAAACTGGCTGGAAAAAGGCTGGGTAAGATTACTAATATACTTGAGACAGACATTTCAATATAGCACTCATACAGTTTTTCTTATTTTGCAATTCTTCACTTATTGAAATGATGGTGTTATTTCAGGAACTATGGTATTATCGAAGAAGTAAAGAGTTAGATTCCAGCCTTAAATCTATAGCTCTTTTTAATGTTTAGACCTGAGTTTTTGGGAAACAACAAGTATTAGAAACCTTAAGCACTCCTTACATATTAAAAACAAACTGGATACAAGTACACCTTTTGGTAAGTACCCTCCTAAAAGGCAAAGGTATGTGGGACAAAGAAATCCTGACAAGAATAGGAACTAGGATGTCTTCTGACTGGGGAATAAAGATGAACATGAGAGAGGAGAGATGTGAGTTACTTGGCTCACCCATTCCTAAATGACATCCCATGGTATGATAAATTGCCACTTTGTTCAGAAACCATCTCAGCTGCACTTAAGCACTCTCATTCAGCCAGCATCAAGAGCACATAAGAAAAGACTAGAGAACATATGGAGGCTAACTGATGCAAAGGAAACATCATGACGTGCTGTCTGCTTCAGCCAAGTATGGAGTCAGCAGCTGCTGGGCTTTATGTCTCTAATAGTTATGAACTACCACACACAAAAAGTAATTCTCTTCTGTGATGGTTTGTATATGTTTGGCCCAGGGAGTGGCACTATTTGGAGATATGGCCTTGTTGAAGTAGAGGTGGCCTTGTTAGAGTAGGTGTGTCACTGTGGGCTTTCATACTCTCCTCCTAGCTGCCTGGAAGCCATTCTTCTCCTAGCACCCTCCAGATGAAGATGTGGAACTCTCAGCTCCTCCTGCATGATGACTTCCTGGACACTGCCATGCTCCCACCTTGATGATAACAGACTGAATCTCTGAACCTGTAAGACAGCCCCAATTAAATGATGTCCTTGGTCATGGTGTTGCCTTGGTCATGGTGTCTGTTCACAGCAGCAAAACCCTAAGTAAGATATATCCTCTGTGCATATAGGTTAAAAGGAGTGAAACCAGGGATATAAATAGATTCTTGTACACTACCATTCGCAGTAGCCCTATCACCATAGCCACAAAGCAGAAACAACCAAGTTCAACAAATAAGCCTACTATGCTGCATACATGCAAATGAATAGTGTCCACTCATAAAGAGGTGTTAAAGTCTGATATATGCTACATGGATAAGCCTTAAAGATATTGTTTTAAGTAAATGAAACAAACATGAAAGAATGGATATTATAAGATCCACTTATATGAAATAGCTAGTCAAATTCAAATGGATAAAAAGCAAAATATAGGTTAATAGAGTTGAGGGAAAAGCAGAGTATGAAATAATGAGTACAGGGTTTATATTTAGGACAAGGGTAAAATTCTGGAAATAGTGACAGATGCATATTGATTGAATGTACTCAATGCTACTGAGTTTTATACTTAAATGTAGCTAAAGTGGTTATTTTATGGTAAGTATATTTTATTACACACACACACACACACACACACACACACACACACACACACATACATTTTAACATTGACCCTAACGGTCTCATAAAAGGAACAGGAGATGAAATGTCCAAAAGCCATAGCAAGGACAGTGGAGATTAACAGTGAATATTCATAAAACAAGCCAAAAGTCAAGCACCAAAAGGCTCAGAACATATAGCATTCAGGGAGGCTGGTGGACATTTTCACAGAGGCCTATAGGAATCCAAAACATGCTAGCAAGGATAGAAGAGCACTCGACATCTTCCCATCGAGATGCACCAATGCTTAAAAGATGGATGGCTTCCTCCGGTGATTGCCATGAAGCCATCTGGGTGGAAGTAGATTTGGTCCAAACTCTGAGTGGGATACTTCCAAATGACAATCTTTTAACTAGAATTGAAGAATAGTAAAAATCGAATTGTCCCCTGCCACCTCAGGAGTAAAGTTGTAAGGGATAGGATAATATCAGCTGTATACAGTTTGTTAATGTTTTGTTTTGTTTTGTTTTGCTTAATACAAGTACCAGTCTCCTACTGAACTCAGTGGGTGGCTATAAGGCCTGAAGCTCACTAGGGTTTCACTTTGCATCAGGTATACCTTGCTTTTGTTTTCTCTTACTATCCCAACATGTTTAATGCTTGAAACACTTTCTGCAGTATTAAACAACCAAAGCAGAATGAGTCAGTGCCTTCCTCTAAATTGCTAGATCCCATGCATTCTCTTTAGTGACTGATACATTTTTCTATTTCTTTTATCTTAACTGCAATCAGTTTGAACTATCTTTATATTGGGAAACACTTTTGGGCTTACATTCTTTCTATAAACTTTAATATAGAAAGTGTGAATTCTGAATATTTCTCTCATGCAGGAACTAAAAATAAATAAAATAAAATAAAATAAAATAAAATAAAATAAAATAAAATAAAATAAAAATTCCATTATCTGGGCCAGGACTTTGAGGTTACATCACCATATAAGAAGCCATAAAAACAAACAAACAAACAATCGCAGGTTACTTCAGTCTTTGTAAGATATCAGTTAAAGAGAGACGCTGACCATCTGACATTGTTTTACTCTCAAGAGGCAGAACTTAAATTGACTATCAGTGGTAAGCCTAACCCCTCTATGAAAGACTTATGAAAGACTTGCTAAGCTAGAAGATTAAAACATAGCCAGACTGGAAGGAAAGTGGCCTATGTGATACATTTAAGGAAGAACAGGGTCTTAGATTATGGTTTCTTGTGGTTTCAGAGCTTTGGGGAATTCTTCACTACTCAATTCAGTTTCTTTATGTCTCATCTGAAGATTCTCCTGGCACAGGAAGCTGTGAGGCCATCTGCCTTTTCAGTGTGGTCTTCAGCATGGGGCTAGTACTGCAAAGTGAACTCTACAGAGACACAGACACAGAGTCTCACTAAGCAACCAAGGCTAGCTTCAAATGCTCTTCTTGCCTCAGCCTCCTGAATGTTGGTTTGGCAGAGTGTGCTGCTGAACCTGAATTACAAACCATCTTTATCCCCAGTCTACTTTCTAGCATTTGGTGATCACACGTCATTTTGTTGAAGTAGAGCACTAGATACTAGTTTCCATATCTGTTATTAATATAGTAAAATCCCCAAAAGTCAGTTCTTGTTAAAAAAAGAAAAAGAGGGATCATTAAAATAAAATGATGACAGAACTCTTTCCATTTCATTCCAGCAAACAAACCTATAAGCTTCATTCTACTTGGGTTCTAAAGAGCACTTTTGAATCCTTTGTATAAGACAGTCAGATATTAATGTCTGGTTTTGTTCTTGCCCAGTTAATGTGTTATAATACTACAGCATAGCATGGTCCATGAGTTCTGTACTAGTGTTCTCTTGCTTGTAGATGCTCCAATTTACCCATAAGCCTTGGAGGACAAAACAATCTTTGTAGAGACTCTCCTTAGCCTCTGAGATTGAGTTGGGCTAGCCCTTGCCACTGGAACATACTTTTCTCCTAGGCAGTCTTGGGAGTTGATCTTGTTAGTATTTTTTTATTCAAGTATCAAGTTTTTTCCCTGTTTAAGAAAAGGTAGAATTTGGGAACAGAGTTATTGCATGGATGAGAAAATGAGGTTTGAGAAATAATTTAAAAATAAACCTAAGATATAGTTGCACAAAAGTAGACACTATATGTTTTAGAAATAAAAGAAAGGTGGCTTTATATTGTAATAGTTTTGAGAAGACTTATAAGCCTGCAGAAATTAAACCATGAAAGAATGCCTACCTATAAAGCAGTATATATGATTGCATCTAATAATTTATTACATAATAAAAACAGGATTTTCAGTTCACAGTGAGAATATAAATGACTTAACAATATTGGAAATAACAGCTACATAAAGTTTCTTAGCTTATGGTAGGTGAAAAGTAAATTTTAGCATATTAAATATTTAAGTATAAATATTAGGCATAAAATACCCAAAGAATATATAGAAAACAATATAATTTGGTGTTGGAAACAGGTTTTCAAGCACTGTACAGAAAACACAAAATTCAAGCAAGTATAGGGTCCAAACATTTACCTTAACTGAGCAATTACATATTATAGCAAACAACTCTGGTTCCTCCCACAGAACTTTTTAGTGGGAAGGTGACACTAGGCCTCTGTGTTAAAGAGATCATGAAGGTAATGACTGGGATCTTAAATGTGATACATAGATTCCTGTTCACCAGCCACATTTAAGCCACAGATCCCAGTCTACCAGCCATATTCGAAATGTAACAGGTTTTAAAAACTCAACAATAGTCAACATGTAATTTTCTTTAAAAACAAGAAGTATTTAGCACTGAGCCCCTGGAAATGGTGTCACTACCAAACGTCTATTACTACCTTCATGCAGATTGGAGTCTATGGGTTGAGTGTGGTTGGTAGACTGGCAACTATGGCTTAGATATGGCTGGTAAACTGAGAGCCAAGGCTTGAATATGGCTGGTAGACTGGGATTTATGGCTTGAATATGCTGGTAGATTGACATTTTTTCTGACAGATTATGAGTTCTGGGGAGGTGTGTGGATCCTAAGTGATCTGATCTAGTCAATGATTAATCATTTGAGTCCTAGTAAGATGGCACTGATGAAGTGGGGGAAATTAGGAAGTGGGAGCCCTTTACACTCTCTCTCTCTCTCTCTCTCTTTCTCTCTCTGATTAGTTAAGCATCTACAGTATATATGGTAATACCACACTGCATTCTGAGCCTGGGAGATTGAAATTGGACTATGATAAGAAGTCTTCACCCCTCACAATAAGAAGTTCAGATGATATCTTTAAATTTGTCCAAAAGGTAATAGCAAGAAAGTTGTGTTATTTAGAGATATGGAACTAACTACTAGAAGAAACATCTATTACTATTTAAAACATAACATGGGAAGCAGGCATTCAGGTCAACAGGTGGGCAGTGCTGAAATAGGAAGGAATTCCTAATATTATAATGACCAAGATAAATGGATGCATGAGTTCAATGTATATATACATACACATATTCATTTCTACCAGGCAGGTAGTGTTCCTGTGCCAAACTCCTACGGAAGAACATTAAAGTTACCATTCTTTTAAAAAGTATATTTCAACTTCTTGATGCAAGATTTATGTTCTCATACCTTCTGTGCTACAGAAGTAACATAAATGCCACTTGGAAATAAAACTCACTTTGTAAGATTTAGTGTACATTGCCATTGCCTTGAAATTTTGCCATTTTTCTCTATCTGAATTTAGATGCAATTTACATTTTGTCATTCTGTTAGATTCTCTTAACCCTCTCTGCATAATATATTATGCAACAATTAAGTTACCTTTAATTAAATGAAAATTCCTGCATAAATAAATCTCACTGTTGTGTACTGGAAGTCTTCGTTCCTTCAAGACACAAAAGGCAGAGTTCATTTGTAAGTACGCAACACGAAGTAAACTGCACTTTCTCAATTATTCAGAACTGATAAGTAAGCACAATTATTCCTGTTGCAGAAAATACTTTAATAACTAGATATTATCTAGACAAGCCAGTGAAGAGGCTTGCAAATCATTGCTATGACAATCTTCTTCTTTAATTTATGAGTATGTCTCATAAAGCTGTCAAACTCGACTGGCAAGATGGATCTTCAGAATAAAAAACAGTTCTTGCTAGCCTAGGGAATTTTAGTAGGGCGTCTTACATCTTTAGATGGATTCTAGACATTTTCTAGGGGCAAGGAGCCTGTCCAAAATTCATTAAATAAGATGTCAGACTTCTCTTGTTTCTCTTATTCAAGTCAACTTGGTCTTCAGATGAAAAGAATAAAAAACATTGGTCAGTCCCCAAGACAGACTGTAAAGATGATGTGAAGAATTTAAATTTGAACTGAGAATTTAACGTGGCCTTGATATAATGGAGAAATAGTCCCCAAAAGGGAGCAAAAGAAGAGTTATGTCTTGTGTACAGAGGATGGTTAATTTTTACCCATAAGCATTAATTGACTTCAATGAAATATGACAAATGATTATGAGTAAAATATGGTCAATATCAGTTCTATCTGAAAGAATGACAAACAATTTTATTAAAAGGAAACAATTTTCTATCACCATTTTAAAGAGTCTTTTTCAACTGTCTCAACCTGATACAGGAACTCAAAACCAGTTCTTGAATATGTAATGAATCTCAAGAGCTTTTGTTATAGACTATATGCATTGTTAATAACATTTTTCTTTTAATTGCTATACTTTTAAACTTAAATGTTACTCAGAAGTCTAAGAAAATGGTGAGGTTTTCTTTCTTTTTTTTTTTTTCCTGTTTGGTGGTTCTATATGATTCCTTTCTAATTAAACTTCCTAGCTAAAGTGTATTTTCTAATTGATGACAAGCTTACTATAGATTTGAATGAGATGCTACGTGGGGGACTCCTAACACACAATGTGTGCCTAGGGGATGAGGAAGAGACCAATGGAGTGTTATGTAGCTTCCTCCAATCATCCTGGGGAATAATGAGAGAAAACCTCTCCTAGACTAGATCTCATCACCCTCACCTTCTCTTCTGCTTAGAAGTAGCAAGAGGAAAGAATGAAGGATGGTTTGCAGCTCTGCCTGCAGGTAGTAACAGAGGAGAGCTGCTTCAGACTTCTCTTGGCTTCTCTGCTTCAGAGGGAAGAAATGGATTTCCTCTTGCAGGTTTCTAACATTCACAGGAACTGCTGTGGCCACTGCTGCATCTATTCTCTGTGATGTCAGAGACAACTGATTTCCAGTGTCATCTTGACTAGGTGAAGGAGTGCAGAGGGAACTGGGCAAGGTTTGTTTATGAGAGGGATTTCAGGGATGTTTCTCCAGGAGACTAACCCATGAGTCAGCAAGCCAGCTAGGGAAGATCTGAAACCTGCATGTATGGGGCTGGCCAGAGTGGAGCAAAGACACTGGCTCACTCTCTCTAGGACTGGGGCATTACCCTTATCCTGCACTTGGGCTTTAAAACTCTGGGTTCTCTAGAATTCTTACTCTATCTAGAAACTATACCACCTGATCCCTGACTCTAAGCTTTTCACACTTGTATCCATGGGCATCTAAAGGTCAGAGGACAACTGTAGTTATTACCTTTTAGGTACCATAACACCTTTTAATGAGATAGGGTCTCTCAATGGAACTCTCCCAGAAGACTAATTAGTTGGACAATGACCCTAAGGATCTGCTTGTATTCCTCCCCAAGGCTAATGTTACAAGCACACATAGTCAAAACTGGCTTTTTTTTTTTTTTTTTTTTTACTGTGAGTTCTAGAGATTAAATTCAGGTCATTTTATTTGCAAAGCAAGCACTTCAGCAATTAAGCTACTCCTCCAGCCTGAGTTTCATTGTTGTACTGTCTCTTCCTCCCTGTCAAGAAAACTTTTTAAGTGCTCATTTGCCACTCAGAGCTACCTCTGAACTCCATGGTCACTCAGACTCAATGTTACATAAGTTTATTGCTGCCGTGTGTGTGTGTGTGTGTGTGTGTGTGTGTGTGTGTGTGTGTGTGTGTGTGTGTGTGTGTGTCTGTCTGTCTGTCTGTCTGTCTGTCTGTCTATCTGTCTTTGTGTATGCATATGCATGCACATGCCTATGTTTTATCAGTCATATGGCACAGTCCTCTCTTGCATCTCTAAATACTTAAATCCACATGATCAAGTTCCTTTATACAAAATACTACAGAATTTTCATATAATCTGTACAGTCCTACCATACTTTAAATCATCTCCATGTGACCTACAGCATCTGATACAATACAAGTTCTATGTAAATAGTGGCTGTGTTGTTTGAGTCTGACAGTAAAAACAACTTTATATACTTAGTATAGATGAACTTTTGTTTTCAATATATTTTTAATCTGTGAAAAGAATACAAAGCAGGGACTGGGTAAAACTGGCCAAATAGACATGCCACATGGCTGGGTTTGAGAAAACAGGAAGGGAAAACAAGAATAAAGAATGAGACATCTCTAGGAATTGAAAGGGGGATACAATGGAATATTTCCCCAGAAAAACTATTTCCTAAATGTTCCATAGCATCTCTAAACAGCACCACTAATTAGGGACCAAGTGTTCAAATATATGAATGTATAGGGGGCATTTCTCATTCAAGCCACAAATTCTTGGGTCTCAGCCCAGACGTTCCTATAATCAGAAACCCTGGAAATGGGATCTGTGGGTGCTAATCTCAGCATTATATCCCTAGGAAGAAGAATCCTCAACCTAGAACTAGCTCCTCTGTTTAGCTGTGTGTATATCTTAAGGCATTTTGATTGGTGTAGGCAGTCTTTCTGGGCCTGTAATCTGGATTGTAAAAGAAATTTGGCATGGGGGAAGAAAGCTAGTAGGCAGTGTTCTGCTATAGTTCACTTCAGCCCCTGCCTCTAGGTTCCTGATTCCAGTTCTTGCATTGACTTCTCTTGATAGTGACACAAATAAACCCTTTCTTCTCCAAAGTGGGTTTTAGTTATGGTCTTTATCATAAAAACAAAACAAACAGAAACAAACTGATACTGGACATGGGGGGAATTCCTCTGACCATGTGGCTTTTACGACTTAGATGGTTTTATGTGAAGAAGGTGGAGAATTTTGGAGTTTGGAGTTGGAAAAGCAATTGAGCTCTCAGATCCTAATGAGATATTGTAGGAATTTGGATGATCATGCTCAAAACAACACAGACAATGGAGGCCTGGCTTATGATGGTTCAGAGGAAAGCAAACCTCTATAAAGGTCATTTGTGAGATATTTTGAATTAAGAAGCTGGGAAGTAATCCTTTTGTACTTTATTGAGACAATGGATGCTAATTAGCCATGGCTGAGAAGTCTGCTTGATTAATAAAAGATGAGCATCATCAGTGAGGTAAAATCCTCTGGGAAGTTACCATGTTCCTGCTCTGGCTTTGCTTGATGATGGGTTCACCTATATAATATAATAAACCCCTCCCTTCTTAGTTTGTTTTAACATAGCAACAGAAAAGAAACCAGAGCAGAGCCCAGCATCAAACGGCCCCAACATCAAACATCCTGGGTAGTTATGACACTTGCTAAATCCTGGACAACTCTCCCCTGTTTCTACCTTCTCATCTCCAGTTCTCCACGTATTCATTCTAAGGTAACTTCTGAACATCCATTCATCTTGCCTTTTCTTAGATGTGCTCCTGGCATCAAATAATGAAGATCTGCTCCACGAGCCTGCTATGAAGTGGATATTTTATCTCAGTCCGAGCAATTAAGGCATTTAATTATTAGAAACGAGCCAAATCCTGGTGCTGAGTGTGGTGGTACAATCCCAGAATTTGGGAGGCTGATGGAAGAGGAGTAGCAGCTTTAATGCAGCCTGAACTATGTAGAGACCTTGTCTCACAAGACAAAGCAGAAGAAGTTGAGAATCTCAACACTTTCGACAAAGTATCTTTCTAAACTTAAGTTACAAATATAGTATTTCCACTGTCTATGATAGCTTAAATACTTCTTAAAAGCAAATTCAGTAACACCGTCCAAATATTCATGAACTAGACCATGATTTTTAAGGACCTCACACAGATTAATCCAGATGTTCAAAGGATACCATAAACATTACTCTATATGATAGAACTAAAAGTAAATCTAAATAGTCTAATTGCTTTATTTTGGACTGTAAAAAATATTTTATTAGAGATATAAGATTATATGTATGAAAGATAAAAGTTTCAATTATACAAGCAATGACTTATCTGCTTTCAAAATTATTTTTAAAAAGTCCCACTGATTTATTTTGCAGACTACAGAATTATAATAACAGATCTTCATCTAATTTTTATAGCATTTATCTGAAGTGTAATAATGAAACTCCATTTAGTCTAATTAGCTGAAAAATATTTCAGCCAGGTTTTACAAATCTTGCTTCAAAGAACTAGTTAAGCCTTTGCTCAGTAGCAATATTTTCATTTTTTTCACATTCCAACTTCATATTCAGACATTGCTTTAGTTGGGGATAATCCATGATTTAGGCAACACAAATTTATTAACTACTATTGACCAGAAAAGAAAAGATATCTATAGAAAACGAAGCCAAGAATTATTTCAGCCCAGTTTACCTGTGTGCCTTAGTTTCTAAAGTAGGTTATAGGTTATTGAAATAGGAGTTCATATTCTTAGCTTACTGTCTGTACTAACATAGCCAAAAGCAGATTGTTATCCTTCTGAGATGTTTAAGGTGTTCAGTATGATCACATTCAACACTAACCCAGACAATGGAGACACATTTGACTCCTGTTCCTCTCTACCTCATTACATGGTCTAGTGAAAGACTATGCAATAATTTAGGATTCCTCCTCAATATAAAGACAACTAATTCAGGTATCTTTGTCTGTCTTTCTCATGGACTCCATCTCAAACTGCTAAGATTATCTGTGTGATTAGTCTCTTATATTTTAATTGGGGGCATAACCTTCCATTGCTTTCTTGTGTCATGGGTAATTCAGTTATCACATCTACATGGAGTAGCCAATAAGCCCAAGACACCAAGGAGAATGAGAACACATTGGAATGCAATTCTTAACATTTACAAAGAGAAAGAAAAACATACAGCTGCAGATAAATAACACATGTGAGGTGCAATGGAAAATACGCTAAATTCCTTAGGGTGAGATAAAACTTAGGACACAAATTCCAAATTTGATTAGTTGTTCAAATAATATTAGGTCTAAAGTTTCAAGGCGTTCTAGTTCTCTAGCAGAATGGAATGGAAATCTGAGATGTCCTTACAGAGGTCTTCTCTATAAAAGTATTAAGACTACCAAAGTGCAATTTGACTTATTCACTCTTGACTTCCAATTGTCCTTTAGTCAGTTACCTGCACAAAGCTGTTCAGAAGCCACTTATCCAAATAATCGGATGCCTGAGCAACTCTAGGGTTCTTGAAAACTGATGACTCTTACAGTTTTTGAACTTAGGAGCTATGACTATTTATGTCAGGTTATGAAATAACAATAATTGTCAATATTTTCACTATCTATAAGTTAAAATGGCCATGTCTCAGCTTGGTGACACAGATATATATGAAAAAAAACTGAAGCAGAAAATCACACCTTGGAGGTCCACATGGATACAGAGAAAGTGCCAGCCCATGTAACTTATCCCTTGCTGCATATGATTACACATTCCTTGTAGCTTTTTTTCTTAACCTTGATACTAAGTTTTCAACAAAATTATACCAAAATCAACCCAAGGTTCTTTGAAGCACTTGTTAAAAGAACCATTGGTCAGACCCTTCTGAGTGAAATCAGCAATCCTAGGAAGAGCAGGCTATAATTCCCTGTCCTGAATGGGGCTTAGAGGGATTGTGGGTATGTCCATAGTCCCTCACAATAATCAGCACCCACTGCTCATTGAAGAGAGGAAGCATGACTTCGCTGTGTGTCCAGATGTGATCAAAGCGTTGACACGGTATTGGGGGTGGAAACGGAGGATTCCTTTAACCCACTGATGAACCTCAAAACAATCAGCCTTTTATAAAACATGTTATTAAAAAGTATGTCAATAAAATTACATACTTTGCTTCATAATTTCTCTTGTCCAGGTTTTGACTCCATGCCAAGTTCTTTCACCGCTGAGATAAAAGTCTTAGAGGGAGCAGAAACCACAGCTGAAGTCAAAGAGGGAGATAAGACACCTCTCTGCAGACAAGACTGTCCAGTTCTATTTGGAATCTCCCATAAGAGTGTCATGAACCTTACTTCATTGCAAATTAGAGTGCAAATTATTTAGAATGTATCTCTGGGAAAATTAGAAGCAAAAAAAATTATGAGAAAATATTTTAAACAAACAGGTTTCCAAACATTTTCTCCAAGGCCAGTTTTATTTCAGTATCACAGATGGATGCTACTTCTCCAGCCCATTGATAATTACATGAGAGTTGCTCTTTTCTGTCACACAAAATTGAGACATATAGAAATTGTACGAAATACTGTCATAGGCTCCAAAACAGGAGATATAAAATGCCTTTAAAAACAAATTCTCATCCTTAAAATGATTTACAACTTCTCCTAATTCTTTTTACTAAGAAAAGACTCAAGGATTTATTAAATCATATGGCTTTGGGACTTGGGATATTTTTAAGTGATATTTGGTCATTTTCACATTACAATCAATTATAAAAATTGCCTTAATTAAAGTCAAAATATTTATGAGATTATTATAAAATTTTACCTTCAATGTCTTGCATGCCATAGAACTACTACATCTTAATTTTTAAATATTTTTCATGTATTCCAAAATCTCTGATTTTGTTATTAGAAGACATAAAGATATATTAAAGGTTCTGGGGATTTATGAGGATTGTGTTTTACAGTGACACACTTAGCTCATCAAAGTCTCTTAGTTCAGCATTAGGGACTTAATTCAAAATCGGTAAAAATGAATGTTAATTTATAAGCCCATTTAGATTAATCTCTTTTTAGATTTCACATGAGAAATATGTAAAGTGGAAAGTTGTAGCTAGTCAGCTCTATGCTTTCATTTGTAATATGTTCTGGTAGAGCTTTGGGCACTGTAGTGTTTGGAATATGCTTGGCCCTTGGGCAGTGGCACTATTAGAAAGTGTGGCCTTGTTAGAAGAAGTATGTCACTGTGTAGGCAGGCTTTGAGGGCTCCTAGTACACAAACTCCACCTAATAGGGAAGAGACCCTCCTGGTTGCCTGTAGAATACAGCCTCTTCTTGATTGCCTGATCAAGATGTAGAACTCTTGGCTCCTCTAACACCATGTCTGCCTGTATGTTGCCATGCTTTGCATCATGATGATAATGGACCAGCCCCAGTTAAATGTTTTCCTTTAATAAATAAATGAATAAACAAACAAATAAACAAACAAATCTTTGGGCCAGAGCAAGAAGAAAAAGTGTCTGAAGACAGCAACAGTGTACTTATATATAATAAATAAATAAATCGTAAAAAAAAAAAAAAAAAAGATTTGTCTTGGTCATGGTGTCTCTTTAAACAATGGAAACCCTAACTAAGACATGTATCTCTCCACATGCACATGTGCGTGCCACACACACACACACACACACACACACACACACCTGCAGACAGTCATGTGTTCAACCATGAAAATCCACCCTGGGCAGAAAGGGTGGTCGAGGCAAGCAATTCCAGCTACCAGGAGTTTGAGGTTAAGAGTCACTACTTCAAGACCTGCCAGTATTACACGCAATTCAAGGAAATCTTGGGAAATGTATTGAGACCTGTCTCAAAATAACAAATATAAAAGGGCTGTGGATGTAGGTAAGATATCAGTGTTTTTGGTGCTGGACTAACATGAGAAAGACCCTAGGCTGAATATGCAGCACCGCAAAGCATAGCAAACAAAACAGAACACCATTATAAAAGTTAGAAGGGCTGGTACCCTGCTGTAACCCCGGTACTTAAAGGGCTGAGACAAGAGAATCGTGAACTTGAGGGAGGCCAGAAGTACAGAATGTTTCAGAATGTGTTAGATTGTGTACTGAGACCCAGAATTAAACAATTGGTCCTTAATGCTTTATGTGTGTGTTCTTTACTTCTACCCCTTTCCTAAATATGAAGCAATAGAGTAGAATATGGATATAATTATAATCTAATCACAGATGATGTTATAAGATGACTACTCCAATCATATATTTAAGGAACAACATATAAAAATATACATAAATGTGCATATGGAGATATAAATATAGATATGCACATCATCTCTATTGGTCTAAGAGCCATCTTGTGTCTTGTTTTTTGATAATAGCATTTGTTTGAAGCTGTCAAGCAGACAATCTTCAGGACTTTGTTCTTGTTTTCTAAATCAGAGAAAAAAAGCAAAATCCATCAAGAGAAAGCAATTTTAGAGAGACAGGAATTGGGGCCAAACAGGTTGTACAATCTATTTCCTCTAAAAATAACCAACAGAAGGTCTGGCAGCCTGCCTTGGTATCAGCGGCTTCCCTTCATTAAATCTAATTGCTGTGTGGAGGCCATTTCAATTGATGCATGTGAAAAGCAATTTCGTGTCCACAGTGGTGGCCTCCAGTCTCTCTAGGGAATGAATGGTCTGTTCTGCTCCTTTTATGTTCTCTATGGGATGGGAAGACACTTGAGCTGTAATTGTTACTTGTCCTGAGCTGGTGAGTAAGTTTATAGAGAAGTTCAATGTATTTTGAATTGTAAGACTCAGAGATTTTTATTAGACACAAAGGAAATGGAAAAGGAATGAATGAAGTCACTAGCAGATCTTAAGGATCACATCGTGTTTTCCAACTGCTTCTGTCTCTTAGTCCCAATGCAAACATGGACAGACTGCTCAATTTCCTTAGACCTCATGGAGCAGTCCTTATCTCATGAAAATTAAGTGAATGAATGCATGCTAGCCATCATACTGTGTCTATCTTTTTTTAATATCTTTGATTCAAATCTGCAAAATACAGAATGACATTGTATTTCACACACAAAAAATGGTTTTTCTACAATTTGTTCACTCGTGCACTATTGTGTCCTTTAATTCTCTCTTGTTTATAAAAGATACAATATAGTATCAGAGGGACTTAGTATCTGGGGTCTCTAAATGTCTTCCAGTAAATTTACAAGACAGCTAACAATAACAACAGCAAATGAGAATTCATTATGTGTGGGTTATTCCATTAGAAAGCACCTTACCTACAATCATACTATGTCAAAGCATAGCATTTTATAGAGTACATAAATGTCCTGATTATCACTATCACTGGTCAAGTGCCCACTGGCTGGTTGGCATTTTATAATGCCTCTGTTTTGGTTCAGTGCTGGGACTGAACCCAGAGTCTCATACATGTTAGGCAAGTCCTCTACCTCTGAGCTACTTCCCCAGCCCTGTAATTACCATATAATAATCCTTGAAATAAGGCAGTGACACAATGCCATTCCCCATGTATGGATGCATATAGGTAGAATCATACACTGAGTAGGAGAAACAGCATCTGCAAGCTCAAGTCTAATGCTAAAATACATGTTTTTCTTGTTTGTTCTCTGGCTTTGATTCTTATAATTTATTTTTCTTTTAACCATATACCGTTATCTGTAATTATAGGTTTAACTCCTCCCTTCAGAATGCAAGCTACTTAAGGGCATTAACAATTGTTTTCTTTTTTTTAATATCCAGTCATTTTCATGATTTATAAACACGTTAAGGGTTATTAAATGCAGCATTTTTTTCCCATCTTTCTAAAACAATAGTAGCATTTTGTTAGTAGAGTGCTGTCAGTCAGTGGCCTCTGTGGCAGCCTGCTTACCAAGGAAAAATGTCTTGCACTGAGTATATGGTAGAACTGTGGAACTTTGCCTGAAACCTATGTGTCCACAGTAAAATGCTGAGCTTCCCTTCCAGCTGAAGTTTTCTAAATTAGTACATGAGTTTCCATGACCCTTTCTCATTCGCTAACACTCATGAAATCATGGGTGGAGATAGGCTTTCTACATTTCTAAATTTACTGTAAAACGTTTAAGGTTCCAATTGGACATTTAAGAGGATAACTTCCTGAAAAAAAAGTATAATGTTACCATTAGCATTTTCTGAAAGTTTACAGGGTGAGAGTATACCAAAACATAACTAATTTTTCTTAAAATGTATTCTCTTACCATTTATCTTCTTGTTATTTTCCAGGAATACATTGGGTGAAGATAAGAAGTTATCATTAGACACACACACACACACACACACACACACACACACACACACACACACATGTATGTTTCTCTTAAGTGAGCACTGTCCTAAATATTATGGAACTCTTAGTTTTCTTATAAATGAGTCCAGTGTTCACAAAGAAAGTAGCTAAGAAGATTTTCATTTTGCTGTGGTGAAATTGAGAGGTTATTCAAATATGTAGAAGGCCTTTCTACTGGACATGGTGATTAAATATGGGAGTGCATGACTTGTCTCATCCTGAGTAGCTAATTAAATTACTCAGAATGATGAGCTACAATAAAACCATCCCTCTGAGATGACTTTGTGACATGCTTGAATATCAAGAAAAATTTTAAAGCCCCACAAATAATTGCAGAGAGAACTGAAATATTTTGTTATATCTTGAAAAGGTTATGAATTGCCTCTTACTATTGACAGCGAATTTCTCCAGAATCTATGGTCTGAAGTTGGAGCTTTTATTATACTTTTTATTGCATTGAAACCAAGTTAAACCTGATCTTATTATAGAGGAAGAATTGCCTTCCATTTTAGGAACTTTCCTTTTTCAATTACACCTTGTAATAACAGAGTCCAGTAGAAACACAGCAAAGTGCAGCTTTATTAGAGAAACATGATTATCAAGACAAATAGCACTTTTAATAAGTTGACTATTTCAAGCTTCTTAGAGATTTTATAATAGAAAGCACCATTTACAGGGCTGGAGAGCTGACTCAATGGTGAAGAGTCCTTGCTGTTCTTGCAGGCAGATGTTAAGTTCAGTTCTCAGCACCCCTATCAGATGGCTCACAACAGCCTGTAACCACCTCCAGTGGATCCAATGTTCACAAATGGCTTCAGTGAGTACTATACTTACCTGTACACAGCCACAAAGAGATTACACAGACATGCATATAAATAAAAATGAAATAAATCTTAAAAAAAGAAATAACTGGTTATTATGATGTCACTTTGGAAAAACTAATGTCATGATGAATTATGCATTTTCAACTTTAGTTATAATATATACCCTCCTTGTTCAGTTAAAAAAAATCTTGGTTATACAGGGGAATGCACACAGAGGAGTAGTAGTTTTCAAATGAATAATAGAGTAAGATATCTGAAAAACAGATGTTTGGAAATAAGACAAGATTAGGAATCTTGAGCCTAGGTTATAAAACGAACCAGTTTTTTTGGTCTCTAGTTTATGGCAGCAAAATTTAACAATATAGCCAGAATTATTGAAAGAAAGCAGGCTGAATCTGAATCTTTAAATATTCTGGATTTTTGCCACATCACATAAAAATAGCAGAAGTGGAATATGAACCTTCATACACCCACATATGTATCCATGCACTACATGGATAAAAAAATAATTTCTGCCAATATATTATACATATTTTTGAACTATGACAAAGACAAAAATATATGGAAGAATTGAAGTTATATTTCTTTCTACATCTCAACTCTCAGAGAACTGATCCCTTGTGCCAGCCTGCCACTCCATGACAGCAAAGAGTACTGATGTTCTTGCTCCTAAACAGAGGCACACCACCTAGTGAAACACATGAGAGAGTACTGATGCCTTTGCTGAGTCCTAAAGAGAGGCATACCACCTACTGACACACTACCTCATCTTTCACCCTCCCAAATAGCTCAGAGTTTTTTGGATCTGCATGCTTCCACATATTTAGCAAAGTTGAGTATCTTATACAAATTTCCTCTTTCTAAATGACAGAATTTCACATACAAGCCATTCCCATTTCTCAACGGTTTTCCTGTGAAGAGTTCTGAATTTGTTTTCTAACAAGACATAGCATATACAGCCACTGAACTCCACTCACTCATTTTACTTTCCCTAAGTTTTTGATCCATCAGGAGTCTACTTTTTCCATGGCAACTTCCAGGTGCATTTCAAAGCCACATTTGCTGAAATTAGCCTATAAGACAAATTCTATTTAGCAGATCAATCTCATCAAATTGAGAAGGAAATTTTTCATTTAACTCCACTTTCCTAGAGACTATTCTATTTTAGTTCATGAGACTTCACCATGTAATTCATCTGCAAGAATCCCATAGTGCTTGATGCTAAGCTTAGCAATCCTGTAAATATTCTATCTTCTACTTAGAACCATTGAAAAACCTTCCAAGTGTTGGTGAAAGAGTGTACCTGTCTAAGTAGTTGAATCTCATATACAGGCAGCAATTCCATCTAATGTCATTGGTAGAGTTTAGGCATTTGAATAGAAAGAAAACATCTCTAGAATGACATTGGTTCAGCAGTATAGCAAGCACTAATCAGACTATCTCTGCTTAATTCCATTTGGGCCTCCTCAATGGCTGGTGTGATAGTGAGACTTAGAGAGCACCTTTTCATCAGGTCTGAAGTTTAACTGCATAGAGGTGGATGTAATGGCTCCCATTTGCAATTTTCTCCTCCTCACCTAGTCCATACGAGGAGAACTCAACTGGCACCAGAACACTTCCCCACTTCTATGCTCGTCTGATTGTTCTCTTTAAATAGCTATTGATGCCTACATATAGCATTCTCTTGGTCACTGTCAAACAAGATGATCTAATCACCAAAACAGGATAAACTGTTCTTAACACTCTCAGTTGTCATTTTCAATATGTAAAGCAGGTACTACCTAAAACCTTCTATCTGAGCTATAGTTACCAAGACAATGACTATGGGGCTCAAGGAAATTCCTACAAGAAGTCTTTGTAGAAAGCAAATCATTTATCTTTTTTCACTTGAGTACATACCCCTTGTTTTCAAGTTCACTGAACGAGACTGCACAGCATCAATCTCACCATATATTGTGATAGTTACTTTGTCTGCATGAGAGACTAGGATCAGGTTTGATATGAGAAACTGAAAGAGCCACCACAAATTGACTTGATTCTGGCTTAATAATCATAGTTGCAGGGTGGTAAGCCACATGTAGAAAGAAAGAAAAAAAAATACTATCTTCTTCCAGGTACCTGTGCTCATGTGAATTCAAATATCAAAATGTCGTTTCTTAATGGTTTTTTATCTGAAATGTTAAAGTGTTGTGAGACTAGAATTGAATTTGATGTCTTTTAACCTATTCATATTAAATCTGGATTTATTTCCTGGGAAAAACCCTACTAATTACTCTTTAATGAAAGTAAAAGTAACCGATTATGATGGTCAGCTTCAGTGTCAACTTGACCCAAACTAGCATCATTTGAGAATGAAGTATTAACAGGTATCTGTCTATATTAGGTTGGCCTGTAGGCATACTTGCAGGAGATTATTTTTAATTGGTTTGTAGAGAAAAACCCAGCCCACTGTGGGTGTCACCATTCATTAGGCAGGGGTTTCTGAACTACTGAGGAGAGAAGTAATTGAGCTGAATAGAAGCAGACAAGCCAATGGAAATGATTCGTTCATGCATTTGCTCTCTAATCTTGGCTGTGAAAGTGACCAACTTCCTCAAAGTTCCGTCCACCCTGACTGGATGTAACCTGCAATTGGAAGCTAAAATAATTTCTGTCTTGCCTAAATTGATTTTTGTCTGAATATTTTACCACAGCAGAAATGAAACAACAATAAAGATGTAATACTTAAAGGAAAGAATATTATTTTAAGAGCTATATAAAAATATTTTGAACCTATATTTAATCTAAGGACACTCTGAAAATAAGCTAAACCTGAAAGTAATATATGCTAGAGGGAAAAAAAGAGGTAAGAAAAATGATGAGTTCTAGCTAAACAGTATTTGAGGAAGCACAGGCACATTGGGAAGGTTTTGTGGACAGTTCAAATAATACATTGACTTTCTAGTAGCTACAGTGCCTCGTTAATAGGCTCATTACTCAGAACAGGAGTAGGTCCTTTACTTCTTAATGGTGGTGCATGCCTATAATCTCAATGCTTGGAAGGTAGAGGCAGGAGAATTAGAAGTCTAGGCCAGCTTTAGCGATGTATAAACTTAAAAGCCAGTCTGAGGTATAAGCGACTATCTCAAAACAACAATGAACACAAAGACAGATAGATAAGACAAATAACACCTGTCATGCTGAAATGCAAACCACAGGCAGAGAACACTAGAGCTCCACCATGCTTAAAGACCTCTACGATTGGTTGTCTATTTGACTACATCTGGAATCAAATAAAACCAAACAACTGGGCACACCTGTGAGGTATTTTTAATTGGAAATGCTGGAAAATCCCGTTTCATGAGCTGAACAATTCCTAGATGCTTAACCTTTAGGTATGGAGGAAACAGACAGTCACTGTACCCAGACAACAGCCTGTAAGCTACTCTACTAAATTCATATACATATAAATATGTATTATTATATATGTGTGTGTATGATTATATATGTGTACATATATATATATAAATATATATATATATATATATGAGTGTGTATGTGTGGTTATATATGTACATGATTATATATATATATATACATACATATATGTGTGTGTGTGTATATATATATATATATATATATATATTCTATTCATTCCTTTCCTTTAGAATATCCTGATTACTCTACCCTGCCTTTGTCTCTCTGCCCTCCTGCCTGACACTGACTAGGCCAGGTTAATGAGTAAATTTATCAGAGCGTATACATGTCATCATAGCTGTTTTCCTTGCATCTGGATTAAAACTCACTTTGAACTCTCCTAAGGACAGTCCTGGAGTCACCTTTGCATTCCCCCTTCCTGTCAACTTCCCTACTTGGAAACTAGATGAGGCCATCATGTCATTAAACTAGTGTTGGCAAGTTCTGAGATTTGAAGTTGGACTTAGGAGAAATAACACTCTCCTATTGTGTCTGACTTATAAGCATCAACCAGTGGATAAGGCACCCTGTAGGGAGCAGCCCTTGTTGGTCTTCATTCTTATGAGACTCAGTGTTCTCCAGTGGAACACTCAATATTCTCAGAAGCTATATCCCTACAGCCTATCACTGTGCTAGATGACTAAGAGTTCTGATATGCTGATGGCCAGCCACAGGTCAATATATACCTTATACCTTATAAATATGCCTTTCATCAATAACTTAGGAATGTCCAGGCACTGCCACCAGGCATTGAAGCTACTCTAGTTCCTGCATTTTCTTCTTCCTGTCTACCCCTTTCCTGTAGGCATAATGTTATTCTGCATGGTGTAAAGATTATCCTTTTGTTATTTAAATGCTGATTTCCATGCCCCATATCTGACTGCAATTTGGACATGGCATTGTAATGCTTATTCTAAGAATCTCCTGACTCAATGTTGATAAACATTGCTTCCCATTTATCCTCCAATTTGTCAATAAAAGCTGATCAACCAATGGCTGAGCAGAAAAGAGAATAGAATTGGAATTTGGATTACAGTCAGGGGCGGGGGAGAGGAGACAAAAAGAGGCTTTGCTGTGAGGAGAGGATCCAGGAACTACATGACAACACACCTGGAGCAGAGAGAGCCAGATCAGCACTAAAATGCAAGAGTCTCAGGAATTTTGGCTGGGAAGAAACCAGATAATCTTAGAGGACAAAATAGATGAATACTGCTCAGTTGTTGTGCTGTAATGCTTGATTATATAAATCTAATAGCCTGTGTCTCATTTATTAGGCAGTAGCTGAGATAAAGAAAAAAATCATTTTAAAAATTGCTCTAATACCCTCCTGCCTTCTAGGTTGGCATGGCATTTCTGTCTGCTTGGTTCTCTCTGGACTGGCTGTCATATACTGGCACCCGTTTTCTTATTGTTTGGAATGTGTGAAGCAGGCCAGATGTTTCCCTCCTTTGTTTGTTCCAGTGCTGCCTCCAAAGTCCTTCCCATTTGGGTAAAGAATTGAGACAGAAGTAAAGACTTAAACAACAAACCTAGTTACATAGAGAATTAGGATTTGAGGTTTTGAATGTCACACATAGTCCCAAGGACAAACCTGACAGAAAGAATTGAGCCATCCCAGGAGAAAGGCCACATCAACTTCTCTTACTCTGGAAACTACAGAAGTAGCTCTTCATGACTGTGTCTACAGTGCTGTCACCTGTGTGTGAACCAAAGTTCAGCCAAAGTTTGCAAAATAAAGCAAACCTGGCTCATATATGATACACCCCAGAAGTTTTGGGTTGTCTTGGTGCTGCCAGTCAATGACCAAGGAACCAGAGGCCTTCTTGTCCAAATACAACTTTGAATCAAGTTTGTCTAAGCTTTGTCTTTGTTGTTAGCTGTGAATCATATTTTCATCATACCTTGACCATCTGAAGTCTCTGGCTCAGGCGTCTCTTGATCCTATGATTTGCCACCAAAATTGAAATGGTTCCAGAAACTTACTAATTTGAAGATCCCCCGTCCCCTGTATTTTACAAAAATCCAGATATTCTTATTATTTAAGAATATAAGTGTAATAAAATAAAAATAATTTATCATGTTAATATTAGATTCCTACAGAGGTGGGAATGGAAAGAACTAGACAGGAATAGAAGTGGGGACAGGAATAGACCTGATCAGGAAGGGGAAGACAGAGGGAGAGAGGACTGGGATACAAAAGTTCAATCAGGGATGGTTATTTGACAAATAATAAAGACCTAATATGGTACTGCCCATTAGTATTTAGTCTAGATCTGAATTCCTACTTTCTCTGTAATTGAACATGTTCTTCAATGGTTGAAAAGAACAGAAAATGAAATTCACACAATCTACCCAGCAGCAGGCTTCTCTCATCAGTTGAAGAAAAATGTCAAACCTGCTACCTGCCCATCAGCTCTGATACAATGTCAGAGGAAGAATGAGGTTACATGAAATGTGGAATACCAGAGGCACATAGGGACCTGTGTCAGCTTTGGTGCCAAAATGGCATCTAGTCAGTGCAAGGTCCTAAAAAAAAATTATTTTCTTTCTTTGATCCTAGATTGTATCTGAGCTAAGTGCAGAGAATTATATTCCCAGATGGAAAATAACCTTCATGTGTTATCCCGAAGTAAGACATTTCAACCAGTCGTTCAAAAAGTATCCCTCAAAGATTCAAAAATTGCATCGTGATACATGACTAAAACTATAAATTTTCACCTCTGCAATGAACAGACATTCAGAGGATAATATTCTATTGCGCAATCTCAACACAGTGAAATAAATTCTGCTCCCAGGTGCCTCTCTTCCCCCTCCTTCCCTCCCTCCCTCATCCTTCTCTCTCTCTCTCTCTCTCTCTCTCTCTCTCTCTCTCTCTCTCTCTCTCTCTCCCATTGTTTTTCAAAGCACTTCTGTCCACAGCCTTACTCCTTGCTAACTAACTGCAAAGTTGTGGTGATTGCAAAAAAATCAAGAATCCAAAAGATAGATTTATTACAATTTCATGAAAGTAAGTATAGACATATTCAGCCTTAGTAATTACCAAACAGTACACATTCCAATAAGAATAAAAGATCACTTATCCTATTCTAAAACAACACAATTTCTTAATGCCATCAATGTAGCTTAACCGAGAAATGTTGATGATGACAACACTGTGATAACTGTGCTTCCTATCTTTGGAACACATGTGGCAATAAGTGGTCTAGATCATAAAAGTGTTCTTACCCTTTAACCCACTCAGGACAAAATTTATCCTTAGAACCTTTTCAAGCAAAACTAACATGTTCGTGGAGATGCTTATTATCTTAAATACCTATAAAACACATAATAAAAACATATAAAATAAACTTTTATATAAAATCTGGAGGGTCTGTCCAAGAGGATAACATTCAGATATTTGAAATTATTAATATAAACCTTGTAAAATATGGGAACCAGGAATAATAGGTACTCTCCTGTAGTTCCAGATTTTGCTTGTCAAAGACAGTAGGATTGGGAGTTCCTGGCTAGCCTTGAAAAAAAGCAAAACAAAGCAAACATAAGGAAAATACTATCCCTAGAATAGTAAGCAAAAAAATAATATTAAATTGAATGCTCAATATAATTATAATTGGTAAAGTAAACATATGTATAGAAGCAAAACAGGAAGTAAAATATTATGAAACATAAGTATGTTAAGAAGATAGGGAAGCAAGGGATTTATTTAATGACCCCAATAGTAATGTTGTCATAATAATATTTTTACATATGAAGGTTTTGGAGGATAAGAAAAAACACTGTACTTCCTAGACATCAGAGTTGAGCTCTTAAACGAAAGGCTGTGTTTTGTTCGTATCTGCACTGACCTGAGCCCTATTTAGGTCCTTACAGAAGTATACTTCCTTTTTAAACAATGCAGTCCATTCATACTCATTTATCAGTCTTAAGAATGCATAAAGGCATACATTCTCTCTTTGGAATGCCAGGAAGTCAAAGAATTTCATAACTGGGTTGCTATTTCCTAAAATTTCTGGAATTCACCACATTTAAGTTTAGTCAGAGTCGTTAAAATAAATCTTTTGTTACCATGTTTCCTAATGATATAAAATGAAATCCCTGCACAATACTGATGCACATAACATTGATGTCTGTGGCACTGCCCGGCAAATCAAGAACACAATCAGTGTTTCTTGGCCACCATTGTGACACATTGCTGACTTAGAAAAGAAAATATAAGAGAATGATATTTGAGCATAAGTATCCCTCATAGAGAAAACAACAACAGCAACAATAACAACAGCAACAACTTACTCAAATCTTCTGGGTCATCACCTTTCTTTGAACCCCAACTACATTTAGTAATTCAACTACAATTCTGAGCCCTTGACATTAACCCTGTTTGACCATTTTTTTTCTCCACATATGATCCTTTTCTTACTGACATGAATTGTTCAAAAGAGTATTCTATCCTGAAATGATTTTTAAGTCCACTGCTATGGTTTGGTGCTAAACATCTCCCATAGTCTAGATATGAAGACTTGGCACCCAGGGTGGTGGTACTGAAGGTACTGAAGATCAGTAGGAGGCGATGGGCTTTGAAAGGCTGTAGGGTCACTGAGGGTTTGCTCTTGACAGGGAAGGCTGGTCCTAGTGTCTCATTCACCATACCTTCACCTTGGGTTCAAGCCACTAAGTGTTTGCTCCTGGAGGCTTCTGACTCAATGTTCAACCCTCACCAGAGGGCAAACCATCAGGGATGTCCAATCTTATATTTTAGCCTCCGGATTTTAATGGCCATCATTTTAAAATGCCAAGAAAATGAACATATTGTTGCTTCATGGCTTCTGGAATATCAATTAGCTACTTTTTTTTCACAGTGATAAAATTTTCTTGAATGGTGATGATTGTGTGGTAGGTGAAGTATAAGATTATATTTATTATTAACTTGTCTTCCTTCTAGTGAAGACATTTGGGAAGCTCTTTCATTTATCTTCTAAAATATAACACACAAGTATCACATGCTAAAATGTATATTGAGAAAGCTACTCGGTAACTCTGGGACATCCTGAGCAATAGCCAAGTGCAAGGCTGTCAATAAGACTAGCTCTATAGAGATTACAAGGTAAGAACAAGAGTGGTGAATAAAGGAACATATCTCTAAGATAAGTGGTGAATAAAAAATGAACATATCTCTAAGAGAAATTAATTTAGAATAATTAGGTATGATTCTTAAAGACAATCAATAATCTACAAACTGACTATCTCTGGAGTATAATGTTAATCTAGAATGCACAAATATTTAACAGAAATCCTTCAATGAAATGTGTAGTTTTCATAAAGCTGTATTTGATATAGGGAAGAAACATTTAGATGCCAATCTACTCATCTTTAAAGTCACATTCTAGAAGACAATCAGTTTCACAAGTGGTCATCAGCTCAAGTGGTTTTGTTCTATACCTGGCTCCACACATATATATAGCAGTTGGAAGCCACATGATCCTTTGTCCACTCTTTCATGTCTCTCCATGAAAGCTCAACAGCTAACATCTGGGGGAAACCATACTCTGTCTCAAGAAGCCTTATGTCACCAGCTACTCACACTTCTAAGCCCAAAGGGCAAGTTCCTTGGTGTTGTTCACAATAAAATCTGCCCTGATCTAGATCTACATTATTCCATATACTAACATTTTTGAAGTATTTTGTTTCATTATAACATTTTCATACACACACACACATATATACTTATAAAAATATTATATATATGATATATACACACACAAAGTAGTAAATACTATACACACAAATATACATATATTTGTGTGTATATATATGTGTATATATATGTATATATGTATGTATATGTATTTGTATATATATACATATAAATATATATGTATATATATGTACATATATATATACAAATATATATGTATATATATGTGTATATATGTATATATGTATATGTATATGTGTATATATATATATACATATATATATATATATACATATACGCTCTTCTTCACTGCTTACTAGTCACCTTCTCCTCTTGAGCAGTCTTCCCAGTAACTATATGCTGCTTGTATTCACTACACGACCTTGTTTCTTCCCTGCCCTCCCTCTTGGCCTCTCCTTCTACCTTTGTACTTTGGTGCCTCACCTCTCCTCTCCTCTCCTGCCTCTGCTCCTCCCAGCTCTTCTCTTATCTATGACCTGATAGGGAATGTCTTTCAGGCCCATGCCCCAGTTTCCTCCAGTCTATTAATCCCACTGTTTCCTCAGCCTAATACACTCGCTCGCTCTCTATCCTTGCATTGCCTGGGTAATTCTTTTCCTTTATTTACTTACTTTTTAAATCTTGTTTAATTTTTGAGACAGAGCCTTACTTTGTGCCTAGATTTGCAGATCTCAAACTGAAGATCCTCCTGCATCTGCCTTTTGGACTCTAGGATTACAGGTGTACTTCATTATACTAGGTTTTGCCTAGATAATTCCTGTTCTTGCTTAACTATTATGACTCCAAGGACTCTCCTTTGGTCTTAAGCCTTTCTCTTGGAAACTAGTGGCTCTTTTTCCAGCCTGGTCTCATATATATACATTTATATAATTAGTCTTTTACTATAACACAATTCTTGATTAGTTTGGTCCCCACCACCACTAACCAGTAAATAAAGGCAGGAGCCTTCTTATTCCTATCATTCCCAGCTTCTGCTACACATTCTGATTATCAAAATGATCTGAGCACAATGGCACTAGAGTAAAGAAATCTGTTTCTGAAAGAACTGATTTGTGGAAACCACTACATGCATTTGTATAAAGACCAAAGTAAGGAAACAACATTTGATTTTATAGAAGTATATTTTGTCTTTGAAGAAATGAATTATTGAGTTTGTTCAACTAATTTTACTTTTTACCAAGACACTAATAAAGATGCCTCAAAATATTCAAACCCATAAAAAAAATCACTCTCTGTAACTCCTTCCATGGGTGTTTTGTCGCCCCCCCCCCCACTATGGATAGAGCTTCTAAGTATCTGGACTAATATCTACTTATCAGTGAGTGCACAGCATGTGTGTTCTTTTATGATTGGGTTACCTCACTCAGGATGATATACTCTAGATCCATCCATTTGCCTATGAATTTCACAAATTCATTGCTTTTAATAGCTGAGTAGTACTCCACTGTGTAAATGTATCACATTTTATTTATCCATTCCTCTGCTGAGGGACAAAGTGTGGAGTAGAGACTGAAGAAATGACCATCTAGAGACTGACTCACCTGGGGATCCATCCCATTTACAATCACCAAACCCAGACACTGCTGTGGATGCCATCAAGTGCTTGCTAATAGGAGCCTTGTATAGCTCTCTTCTGAGAGGCTCTGCCAGTGCCTCACAAATACAGAGGTGGATGCTCACAGCCATCCATTGTCCTGAGCATAGGATCCCCAATGAAGGAGCTAGAGAAAGTACCCAATGAGCTGAATGGGATTGCAACTCCATAGGAGGAACAACAATATGAACTAGCCAGTACCCCCAGAGCTCCCAGGAACAAAACCACCAACCAAAGTGCACACGTGGTGGGACTCATGGCTCCAGCTGCATATGCAGTAGAGGATAGCTAGTTGGACATCAATGGGAGGAGAGGCCCTTTGTCCTATGAAGGCTGTATGCCCCAGTGTAGGGGAATGCCAGGACCAGGAAATGGGAGTGGGTGGGTTGGTAAGCAGGGTAAGGGGGAAGGGGATAAGGGGAGGGTGTTTTTTGGAGGAGAAACCAGGAAAGGGGATAAAACTTGAAATGTAGATAAAAAAATATACAATAAAAAAATAAAATAAAATAAAATAAAATAAAATAAAATAAAAATCACTCAAATGCTCCAAATAAAGCCTATTGACCAAAAAACACATAGTGATTGTAGCCATTCCTCCAGCACTCAAAAGTCTAGAGAGGAGACACCAAGTATGTGAGATAGTGCACTAACAGGCATGCCTACCAACTACTTTCTCTATGCATCTAGAGAGGATGTCATACATTGTCTGTATGTAGATTTGTAAAAAGAAAAATAGTAAAAATATTGTCACATTTTATCCAATATGTCTACAAAAGAACTACCAAACACTCTGAACCAATGTGGTTCCAATTTATGTTGCCCATATACTCATTGAAGCATAGTCAAACTCTTTTTTTTTTTTTTAGATTTTACTATATGCTTTTTTTTAAATTAGGTATTATCTTCATTTACATTTCCAATGCTATCCCAAAAGTCCCCCACTCCCCTACCCACTCACTTCCATTTCTTGGCCCTGGTGTTCCCCTGTACTGAGGCATATAAAGTTTGCAAGACCAATGGGCCTCTCTTTCCACTGATGTACTGGTATAGCGACAGAGAAGTAGACCAATGGAATAGAACTGAAGACCCAGAAATGAACTCACACACATATGGTCACTTGATCTTTGACCAGGGAGCTAAAACCATCCAGTGGAAAAAAGACAGCATTTTCAACAAATGGTGCTGGCACAACTGGCAGTTATCATGTAGAAGAATGCGAATTGATCCATTCCTATCTCCTTGAACTAAGGTAAAGTCTAAGTGGATCAAGGAACTCCACATAAAACCAGAGACAGTGAAACTTATAGAGGAGAAAGTGGGGAAAAGCCTCAAAGATATGGGCACAGGGGAAAAATTCCTGAATAGAACAGCAATGGCTTGTGCTGTAAGATCGAGAATCGACAAATGGGACCTCATAAAATTGCAAAGCTTCTGTAAGGCAAAAGACACTGTCAACAAGACAAAAAGGCCACCAACAGATTGGGAAAGAATCTTTACCTATCATAAATCAGATAGGGGACTCATATCCAATATATATAAAGAACTCAAGAAGGTGATCAAACTCTTAATGGGAAGTCCCTTTAAGAAAATCGTCATTCCCACTGTGAAGAGCTATACCTCAGCATCTTTATCACGATTTTAAGAACTCCTTTCAATAGCTTCTTGTCTAGACTGTTCCTCCCTCACCCCACCCTTTTGGTGGTGGTCAGGGGTTGGGCGGTGTGGTCACAGAAGCTTCATTGTCTCTTATTCTCAGTTATTGTCTGTGGTCATTGATGCCACTGCAAAAGCTCAGATCATAGTCCTCAATCTGGTCCCCAGTGTCAGCACAAATCACTGTCATCAACATGCCTTCCAGAAGCAACATGGTCTCAGCAGCAGCATGGACACCAACACGGTTTCCAGCAGCAGCACAGACCTGATAAGTCTGTTGAGGAAATGTAATACAAAAAAATGAACTATTCTTCCTTAGATGCCTTGTTGCTCAGAATCAAGAAAGCTGATTCTATGGTTGGGCAATGTGTTTGGAAGCAGGACCTCTGCTAACTCTTGGTGGTTACACATCCCCCTGCCTCAGCCCTCCCCTCCCCAAGCAGGGCAAGCAGCACAGGTGGCATCCCCACGCCACAAGCTGGGACTGTGAACCAAGCAGTGGCACCTACAGGGCTCAGAGCAGCAGAGTTGGCTCAGTTGGTGGCAATTGGGCAAGATGGCCCTAGTGGTGGCCCCAGACTCCCAGCAGCCTAAGGACAAGCCTTGCTCCACAACATGTTCCTGTGTCTACCACAGCTCCACTCCCATGCCTATAGCTCTCTCTACTCTTTTCTGCTGAATTTTTTCAATTCCATGAAACCACTTTGTAAAAGCAACTTTCCATAAGACCTTTTTTTCTCCCCAGCTGTCCTGAAGACAATGCATCCCCCACCACCATAACTCCTGCCCTTGAAGGCTCTGTAGATCAGCAGCTACCGCCCCTTGAATCAGTGCTCATAATCATCTCTTTTCACAGTTTTTTTTAATTGACTTAATTGTCAATATAAGGCCAAGAAAATTCCCCCATGGATGAAATTCCTAACCTCCTTTAAAAAGGCAAATAGTGAGTTGTGTCTGCCATTGATCTTCTGGGCTTCTTGCTGCTACCTACTGAAGCTTCAAATCGCTATTCTTTATAACCCAAACCTCAGGCAGCTTCCTAACCACAGATACATCCCCCACCTCCTAGCTCCTCAGAATGCTGAGAGTAGTCTAAGGGCAGGTCTCAAGTGCCACCCAAACCTAGGGACTTAATTCATGTTCTCTAATACCTCGCCCTAGTCGCATTCATATTTTCTTCTTCTCTTCTCTTCTCTTCTCTTCTCTTCTCTTCTCTTCTCTTCTCTTCTCTTCTCTTCTCTTCTCTTCTCTTCTCTTCTCTTCTCTTCTCTTCTCTCTCTCCTCTCCTCTCCTCTCCTCTCCTCTCCTCTCCTCTCCTCTCCTCTCCTCTCCTCTCCTCTCCTCTCCTCTCCTCTCCTCTCCTCTCCTCTCTCTCTGTCTCTCTCTCTCTGCTTCTCTCTGTCTCTCTCTCTGTCCCTCTCTGTCTCTCTCTCTGTGTCTCTCTCTGTGTCTCTCTGTGTCTCTCTGTCTCTCTGTCTCTCTCTCTCTCTCTCTCTCTCTCTCTCTCTCTCTCTCTCTCTCTCTCTCTCCTATCATTAGCTTTTAAATAACCTCCCTAAACCCACATTCTACTCTCTTGGAATAAGCTTTGGACAGCCATTATCCTCTCTCCAGGTCAGCAAATGCCAATCAGTGACTCCATCAGATTCCAGCATTAACACTGAAGTGTTAATAAGTACTTGCCTGCAGTCCACAGGGTCCATCCAAAAGACCTTCAGGTTACCAAATGCAAACAAGGACAAAACGTTGCCCAGTTAGAATGCACAGCTCATCCTTCCTAAAATCTAAAACTCTAAAATAGCTGGTTCTTTCAGAGGTACATAGTCTGGGGCAAGAGAGCCTAGGTGGCCTTTCCCACCTGTTTCTGTGCATCACCGATTCTGTCTTCCTCAACGTGGGCATTTCAAGTGGATAAGACCTGAGAGTCCTTGGGAGTGTCGTCATTCAAATGTGGTTAGTATTAACCGTATGAACACCTCATACCCCTCACATCCTCTAAAGCCATGCAGTGCTGAGGAGCAGAGGGTAAGGGAGACATTGTTTCACCAGCCAGAGAGAAGAAGCAGTGAGACCAGGAAACAGCCTAGGAATCTGGAGAGCAGAGACTGAGAAGTGGATACAAAGTCTTTGTAAAGAGATTAGAGTTAAAAAAAGAAAGAAAGAAAAAGAAATGTAATCTCAAGAATAGAACTAACATTGGCTTCACAGCATCATGAATTTTTGGTCACCATCCCATTCTTATTGATGAAATGATACTGTTGCTATTTGAGTAGGGCTAGAGCTAGGATGAGACTAGAGTAAAAATTGTTTTAGTAATGAGGACTAAATGAAAAGGCATGAGTTTAGTTTAATTGAGTTTAGTTTAAAATATGTCAAGATTTACAAAGCCAACTCATTCTGTAGAAGAAAAAGATCCCTGAGCTATTTTCTAAGACTGATCACACATTTCTTTAGACGCCTGTGCATTTTAGCCAATTGGCTGTAAGTAATGGGAGTACTTTCCTAACATAGCAGGTTTTTAGCCATCTGACTGAACCACAACTACATGAAAGTATTCCCTGTATTCCACCTGTCCACCCACTTTCCTCTTCACTTTTGTTTTATCTTCAACTCAGGGATAACTAATATCTAGGAAAACAGGTAATAACAATGTCAAAAAATAACTAGACAAATCATGAAAAAATAGTATGAACTCCTTCTCCTTTCCCTACAATAAAAGCAATAAATGCGTTGGCATCATCTAAAAGCAATGATAAGATGTGATGTTGTCTTACAGCTCTGAAGGGGAAAGGTTTCTGCATTGCAAGTGTTTCAAATGTTACAGCTCAGAAGAGGAAGGTATCCTGGCCATCAGGAGCCAAGGTTCACCACAAACTCATGCTGCACAACAAGCCTCACACCAGAGAGTTATTTGGAAAGACACAAGAGGGTGGCTGCCTCGGCTTGGGTGATAAGGAGCAGAGAACTAGGTGGGAAGTAGGCTTATATCGAATGTTTTGGAGGAAAAGTTTGCCAGGGAGGAAATTTCCAGGGTGAGGATGGGCAAGATTTCAATTTCTAAGCTTGAGGCAAGCTGAAGGATTGGTAGGATTTCAAGCTCCAGGATCTGTGGGTTTTCAAGATCAAGAATTGGTGGGTTTTTGAAACCCAAAAGTGAGCTCTGACTCCCCCCCCCCCCCCCCCCCGCTGATGTATCAAAGCTTCTGAGATAGGCTCCAAGAATTTGGTCATCTCTTCCATCATACTCCTCTAGAAGCTCATTAACATACAGGCTCTCAGGCAGTAGATCACCTCAGTAAATCTCAAAGATGTGAGAATCAGCTGCACCTCTCTGAAAGTATGTGACTGAGGCGGGGGGGGGGGGGGGGGGAGAGGTAAAACTCATTTAGAAATAAAGGCTGAACCTGACATGGTGGCTTACACTGTAATTCCAACATTCGAGTGACTGAGTTAGGAAGACTGCCATTGAATTAGAGGCCATCATGGGTGCACATAGTGAGTTCAGGCCAGCCATGGCTACGTATTGAATTCCTGAACAGCCTGGAGTCCTTAATGAAAGTCTGTCTCAAGAAACCAAATGAAACTAAGACAAACTGCTGTTGTCAGTCAGTGCTCTGCAGTAAAGATCAGAGCTTCTGGGACAGTTCAATTCACTGAACAAACATCCATCCAGAGCCTCCTGAAGCCATACTGTAGGCTATGCCCTTGAGACTCCTCCCCCTGTGAAGACCATTTATCTAGGGAACTCCATCTGAACTTAAATGACTTCTGTGCTGTATTTGTGGCTACTAGCTTAGGAACACAATCTTAAAAGTTCTCTCATTTCCAGTTGCAAAGTATATCTAAGTCCTTTCTTAATAATTTTCCCTTTATTCCTTTCTGTCTCTCTTTTTGAAACAAAAAGGTATCACTGTGTTGCCTGACTGGCTGCAAACTTCTCCAGTGATGCATTTCTGCAGATTCCTTTGTTTATTTCAAACATTACTCCATTAGGAAGGATGAGGCCTTTGGCAGAAGATAAAATGCCAGAACATGATTTCAATAGTTATTTCCTCTTATCTCTCTTTTTTGTTTTGATTTTTGAGACCATATCTCCCTATGTGCCCCTGGCTGGTCTGCAACTCACTATGTAGATCAGGCTAGCTTTAAACTTACAGACGTCTACCTTCCTCTACTTCCCAAGTGCTGGAATGAGAGATGTAGCCATCATGCCCCAAAACAAGGCAAACTATTCAAGAATAAATCTGCCAAGCAAAGAGAAATTTCAGATAGTTCACATTTTACATTTATGGGGAAATAATATAGTATATAATAATTTAACTTTTTCTTGAAATTTTCTCACACCTACTTGTATATGCATGATTTAGTCTTACAGTGTTTATTTAAAATATATTTTATACTATTACATGGTTAAAACATTACATGTACTAAGCTATATAATATAATTACTGTATGAAGAGACCTCAGGAATTTCTGTCATAGATATTGTCTCATTCTCTCCCACATTTCCTAAATTAGAAGTGTGATGGTTTGCAGACAAAGAGCTGAATTTATATTCTTGACCAAGGGCTGAAAAAGAAAATAGGCAAGTTGCAAAGAACATGGACCTGGGAGAACAGTCTGGGCAGAAGCAGAATGACCTAAGTGCAACCATGAAGTACAGTTGTTCAAAGCCACAGGACTGGCTATTCTACCTTATTCTGACTGCTAATTGGTAAATATTTGTACTCTTCAGCTGTGTGTGCTTGAACCAATGAGACTGACTGGTGCCTGCATCTAGACATGTTAAAGGACTCGGGGAGAAATGGAAACTTGGACCTGGAACCTATGTGAGTTGCAACATACTCTCTCCTAGTCAAATGGAATGTTCCTGGAGATGGACTTCAAGCACATGTTACAGATTAATAAATCCAGAGAAACAGGAGGAAGTGTAGAAGGTGGGAGGTGGGGAAGCCAGGAAGGAGGGCTCAAGGGCAGAGGCAAGGCTAGGGTGAAGACAGGAGTCACCAGGAGAATGTATCATCTCTATTTTCTCCATGGAAGCATCATGCAAACACAGAGGATAAAGATTGAGATAATCCATTCCACACAGAAGTGGATGTTCATGGTCAGCTATTGGATGGAACACAGGGCCCCCAACGGAGGAGCTAGAGAAAGTACCCAGGGAGCTAAAGGGGTCTGCAACCCTATAGGTGGAACAACAATTTGAACTAACCAGTGCCCCCAGAGCTCGTGTCTCTAGCTGCATATGTAGCAGAATATGGCCTAGTCGGCCATCATTGGGAAGAGAGGCCCCTTGGCCTTGCAAACTTTATATGCCCCAGTACAGGGGAACACCAGGGCCAAGAAGTGGGAGTGGGTGGGTAGGAGAGCAGCAGGTGAGGGGGGCGGTATGGGGGACTTTTGGGATAGCATTTGAAATGTACATGAAGAAAATACCTAATAAAAAATTGGGGGAAAAAAAAGAATCAATGAAGCAAAAAAAAAAAAAAATTGAGATAAAAGAGATGAGGCTAGTAGCCACTTGCTTTGTGGCTGAACAGGGACTTTCTTCACATCATAGCAGGTGTTACTAAGGATACCTGCAGGAACTATTCTGGCATCTTAAAGTGCCACCAATTCACTCCATTCTGGTCAATTAAGAAACCATTTCTGCCCTCCTTCATGAGTAATCATCGAAACCTGAATGAGACTCATCCTGAACAGACAATAGACAAAATCAGATTCTGCTAAAACTCCTGATTTAAAACCAACTCTGGCAGGAGCTGCAAAAGGAAAAATTTTTCTTTCCTCTTGTAGATGTGAACAAAGGATCTTAGCTTTTTAGGTTGCCTATCTAGAAAAGTTGACAAAGGGCAGAAAGTTGAATGTCCTGAAAGTGCTTGAGTACAAATATTCAGATTGCTTTGAGAGGCAGAAGACAGAGAGGGAACATGCCTAACACTGCGTGTCACAGAATTACCCAGTGAATTATAAACACACACAAAAAAATCTATATTATTCCACTCATCATCTTTCAAATGTTTATTAACATTTAATATTGTAGATATAGCTCTGGATCCCAGGTAAGAGTTGAAAATAAAATAGGTTAGGTCCTTTCCTCTCACTTTTATCCAGAATCTTAAAAAGGTTCCATTTACATTCCCCAAATGCTATCCTTACATTGCCATCTGCTGCATAAACTGCAGTTTTTAATCACACATGCCTTACACTTGCTTGGTTGGAGAAACCTCAAGATAGTTTTTTGAGGCAAGTGTCTCCCTGATTTTTTTTCTCAGATTGTTTGTCCTGTGTATATAGGAGGACTACTGACTTTCGTGAGTTAATTTTGTATCTAGCTGTTTTGCTGAAAGAGTTTATCAGCTGGAGGAGTTCCTTGGTGGGATTTTTTGGATCACTTATGTATACTATTATATCATCTATAAATAAAGATACTTTGACTTCATCCTTTCAAATTTCTTTGATCTCCTTCTGTTGTCTTATTGTGCTTGATATAATATAGTACTTGAGGTTGTATCAAGAGAGTGGACAACCTTGTCTTGTTCCTGGTTTTAATGAAATTGCTTTGAATTTCTCTCTATTTAAGTTAATGTTGGCTATGAGATTGCTGTAAACTGCCTTTACTATGTTGAGGCATGCCCCTTAAAGATGCCTCATTCTATCTGCTCAACCATGTTCATTCTGCCCTATTCGTAATGACCAGAAATTGAAAACAACCTAAATGTCCCTCAATAGAATAGATACAGAAAATATGTACATTTACATAATGGAGTATTACTCTGTCATTTAAAAAATGTGGCACCATGAAATTTGCAGGCAAATGGATAGAACTAGAAAAAATCATCCTAGGAGAGGTATCCCAGACCCAGAAAGACATTAGAGACCTACAGACAGGCACTGGAACACTTAGCACAAGATGGAATGTCTCCATCAAAACCATCTCCTCACAGCTCAGGACGAAGAAAGAGTGTAAGAGCCAAAGGGAATGGAGGACCTCAAGAAAACTAGACCCTCTAAATCAACATGAGCAAACCTCACATAAACTCAGAGACTGGGGCAGCAAGTACCAGGGCCTCTGTGTCTATATTATAGATTCCAATGTAGTGCTTTGTGGGATTCCTGAGTGTGTGAAAAAGTGAATCTCTGATTCTTTCCTTCTTTTAGGCTCTTTTTTTTTTATTGGTTTGCCATGTCTAATTTCAATGTGATAGTTTTTGTTATATCTTACTATATTTAATTTGTTAAAAATTTTTTTTTTAAAAATGAATCAATTGGTTAATGAATGAAAACCTAGCCACGAGGGTAAACGCTAACAACTGAACCGTTGTTTATACCTACTAGGAGAGGGAAAATGAGTTCTTATCAATGATATGACACTGGCTATATCAACCATTCCAGGACTGGCCTCAGGGTCAGGAGTAATTGATCAATATATAATGGAGTCCACAGGTTTTGGGGGTGGTTTTTTTTTTTTTGATTTTTTTTTTTTTTTTTTTTGTCTTGCTTTGTTTTAAGTTTGGTTTTATTTTGTTTTCTTGGTTAGGGAAAGTTGTTGTATTGGGTTTTGGGGGATTGTTGTTGTTGTTGTTGTTGTTGTTGTTGAAAAGAACTTAAATGTGAGTGGGTAAGGAGGAGGAGAAGATCTATAAAAACTCAGTGGAAGGGATGAACATGATTAAAACATGTAAGCTTTTTAAATTAAATAAAATACAAATATAACAAAATAAACTGCAGAGTTAATTTAAGAAAAATACAAAGTCCTACTCAGAACTCCACTCTAGGAATGGGTTTCTCCCAAGACAATATCCTAGCTCACAGAGAGATGCATGATGCACTGAGTTTACTTACTGCTCTGTGGAATATCTAGGCTGTAAGGATCAGTTAATCTTGTGAGACGGGCTCAGTCATGCTAAAACTCCACATATTTGTTCTTCTCCCCATATTATTGAATACTTGCTATGATTTGAAGTCCTTCCCAAAACCCATGTTGAAATTTAGTTGTCATTTTAATAGTATTAAGAAGTGAGGCCATTAAGAGACTAGATGCTAAGAGTCCCTGGCTCTCAAAGGATTCATGCAGCTGCTTGGGAGTGGACTATCTATTGTGAGAGTGGGTTGGTTCTCCTTCTCTCTCCCCCTGCTTCTTCTATTCTTCAGTTCTACTCTCCTTCCCTCTCCCTCTATTCTCATATTCACTTACCATCCCACCATGGCCATGTTAGGCAGTATGGAGGCCCTTGCCAGAAGCTAGACTTCAGAACAATAACCTAAATTAGTTTCTATTCTTTGCAATGTACCCAATATTTGATTGTCTGTTAGAGAAGTACAAAATAAACTAAGTCAGCACCTGCTAGGGACAAAACACATGCACGATGGATGCTAAGGAGCATATGGGGAAGTGAAATGCATGATTCTGAGCTCTTCTGGCCAACATTCGACCTAGTAAGCTAAGCCACCCTTATATCCAGGATCCTCAGCCCATAGGGCATTCTTCAGCAGCTGCCAGAGACCCTCTGAGCTGTAAACTGAATCAGTGAAATAAGTGTCTAAGTGTATTGTGAGACTTCCAGCATAATCCACTCAGCACAGAAATAGTTTTCCTTCCTTTGACTGTGGTCATCTTCCTCTGTCTTCTATTTTAGTCAAAGTAGCATCCAAGCAGCCCTACCAAGGCTTCCTTTCTCCATATGCTTCACATCCATTTGGTCACCTATCCTGGTTGTTTTTTGGGGCAGAGTTGTTTCTTATATCCAGTGCTTCTTGTCATTCCTTCTGCTGTCCTAAATATACTTCACCATCTATTTGTATTATCCAACAACCTCATCATTATGTTCTTGTTCTCCATACCCAAAACTACCCTTCTAACTGCCACATAGCAACCATCTACACTTTCCCTTCACTGTAGAGAAATTTCCTCAGAGTTGATACAGTCCATCTTAGAGGAAGCTCCAAGATATTTCTTTCTAAGGAGGTAAAGTTTCTATCCTGGAGGGAAGACCCTTAATACCAAGAAGTAAACAACGCAAAGGCTTCAGGAAGTCCCTAGAACTGATCAGATGGACTAAGCCTTTCCCTCCCCAGGGCTACATAATCTATAAGGACTGCTATGAAATACTGTGAAACAAACTAAGCTCAGAGGCTCAGATTGGGCAACCTATCTGCTCTTTTGAAACACTACTCAAGTTGATAGAGATGGGGTTTATCTCCACTGTGCTGTCAAACAGCATGTTTCAATTTTACTATGCTTATTTGTTAATATCTGCTAGAATACATGAGTACTAAATGGTAGTTTTATCATTATTCTTCATCAGTAAATACTGGGATTTTGAAAAGCATATTCAGTGTCTTATCTTCTTCACATTTCTCGTGCTTAGCACACTGCCTGGTACAAGAACAAATTTCAATGCATGCTTGAGTTTCAAAGAATGAATGAGTGAGTGTGTAAACACGGAGAGTGATATCTAATACCTGAACAGTTAGGAATGATGTTACAGGCAGTATTGGCTTTGACATTCATGTTTAAAAATGAGATAGGAAAGGACTGGGAAAACATATCAATAATAGAAGGCCTGCCTGGCGTGCACTAGGTCTTGGATTCAGTCCCTACCTCCACTCTCCCCACCCAGACTTCCTTCCATTTTCCTGATACCCCAAGTGTGTGTGTGCTTTACAGCATTTTTCATGTTGACCCCTTTACTTTTAAGAGTCTTGAAGAAAAGCTAACATAGAGGTAAACTATGATCTGTTCAATGAGTTTTGTCTCAGGATCCTTAGCCTAACCTCTATCACTTAGTCCAGCTTGATTCCTAAAGACAGACCAGTTTCTATGGGAAGGTTTTGATTATTTGCTTATTTTATTTGAGTCAAGATGTCTCCCAATCCCCATACCATCACCACATCTCCACTACCTGCAATACTGTTTGGCATTCACTAAGTATTATCCATATGACTAAAGTATTAGATGAGACTAGCTTCAGGATTGACAGGCAAAAGAGAACTCTGAACTAAATGAAACAGAGGAACTCTAGTTCCTCTGTTACATACATACATACATACATACATACATACATACATAGGAACTGGAGTTCCTCTGTTACATACATACATACATACATACATACATAGGAACTAGAGTATTATATTGCACAAATTTTACAGGGAGAAAAAAATGCGAACGATGCTTATTTAAAAGACATTTGTCTTTAAAACAGGAAGATGCAGGGAAAGTACTCTTTTTTTTTTTTTTAAATAAAACTTGCTCCTGTATTAAATTTCCACATTTTAATTAGTTTGTTTAAAACATACATTTAAATAACCAGTATGGTTACTTCCAACACTATAACCATCATCAATTCTTATAAATTTCACATAAATTGTGCCATTCGTTGTTTTCTTGGTTTCGTTACTGTGATGGTTAATAACCATCGATTTTGTAAGATTTAGAGCTGCCTGGGAGATGGGGGCCCTCTGGGCATTCTTGTGACAGAATTATCTTGGTTAGGTTAACTGAGATGGAAAAGCCCACCTCCTGTGGATGCCACTATTCTCTAGGGTGTAAAGGTGGAGAATGCAACCTGAGCACAGGCTTTAGTTCATCTCCCTTTTCTTCCTGACTGGAGAAGTGATGTGACCAGCTGCCCCAAGCTCTCGCTGCTCCGACTTCTGTACCAGGGGCTACTAGATAGCATGATCCACATGATGGACTCTACCCTGGAACTGTGAGCCAAAATGGTTCACCTTCCTTTAGCTGCTTTTGTCTTAGTACTTTATCACAAGGGAAAAATATAACTAAGACAGTCAGCATCCTTATATTCTTATCAAAGCATTGGACATTCTTGTACCTTGTACTTCATATAATATTTTCTAAAACTAGGATAGAACCATCCAAGTTTAACTCGTATTTCTGCCCCTGCACCAAAATAAATGGAATTAAAGTAAATCTACCTTGTTAAATTCAATGCAAAAATATTAGTAAACAAGTACCAATGTATTCTTTTTCATGGAACATTGATGATGCTTTAGAATTTGGGGTTGGAAAAATGTAATAGCATTCACACTCCACACATAGGGCCTATGATTTCAGGATATGTGCGTGTGTGAATATGTGTGGTACATATTGTAATTACATAGTGAGTCTAAAATGAGGATTGAATAAACTTAAGTACAAATTTTACTTTGGGATATGACATATAAAATGGTGAAGTGAGAGCTATAATATTTAATATTTGCTCAGTGTTGGATTTCTAAGTTTCTATCCTGTGCAGATATTTAGAGTAGTGAATTTGACTGCATAAACATCATATCTGTGCTGATAATGTATACTCAAATAATTCAAGAGATGCAGCTGTCACTCTTGGTACCCCACTGCTGTCTTATTCTTTATGGAAGTGTCTGTGCTGAACATTTCAGCATTGTGAGAATGAAGACGCAAAGGTTTGTTTGTCTCAGTCTTGGAGGCATCCATGCCTCACAGTGGCAGAGAGACTTGTAGGGAAGCCAAACCTCACCGCGTGACAGCCGTGATGCAGAGACAACACACATGTCTGTGGCACTCTCCTTAAAGGCTTTCAATCCGTAAAATGCTGCTTCCCACTTTTGGAGTGCAGGTCTTTTCTTTGTTAGCTTTTCTCTTCCTTTCTTTTCTCTTCTTGTCTTTTCTTGTCTTTTCTAGTCTTTTCTTGTCTTTTCTTGTCTTTTCTTGTCTTTTCTTTTCTTTTCTTTTTAAATGGCCTCCCAGACACGCACAGAAACATATGTGTTGATAATCTCCAAGGTACCTCTCAAGGTGCCTCTCAACCTTTCCAATGTGGTCACGTTTAATACAGTTTCTTGTGTTGTGATGACCCCCAACCATAAAATTAACCCCATTGCTCCTTCTTAAGAATAACTTTTCCTACTGTTATGAATCCTAATGTAAACATCTGCAACAGGATTGGGCTGACTCCACTTGCTATCTGCAGCCTCCCTGACATTCTGTCCTCTTTACATCTCCAAATTCTCAGGATCGATCTGCTTTACAGTTTAGGCTTTAGTCTCACAGCTTCCTGTGCTGCTGTCTCAGGAGCTGAGTACAAGGACGTGAGCTCTGTCATGGACTGCCTAATATTCCAGGCTGGTGCTTGAGAAATGGGTGGAAGCCTCTATCACTTTGCAAGCTTTACATTCTCCACAACTGCAAAATCGTGGTGCAGATTTCTGCCACTGGTTCAAATAGTAGCTGGATCACCTTGAATAGTGACTACATTAGTTCCTAGATGTTCTTATAATTTCTCAGCAACCCAATCTTCTCTTTTGACTGCCTACAAATTCTTGGGAAAGTAATAACAAGGACCATCCTATCTAGAGCAGTGCCTCTCAACCTTTCCAATGTGGTCACGTTTAATACAGTTTCTTGTGTTGTGATGACCCCCAACCATAAATTTAACCCCATTGCTCCTTCTTAAGAATAACTTTTCCTACTGTTATGAATCTTAATGTAAATATCTGCAACAGGGTTGCACCCTACAGGTTGAGAACCACTGACCTAGAGATCCTAAATGTAAGAAAAGCAAGACTACTAAGGAGGGCAGCAAGATCTTTGAGGAGGTCCTCAGCATGGGAAAGGCTATCCTGGCTGAACTTCTTTTCTAGCTTCTTTTCCCTGAATTTATTCTGAGTCACAGAACAGGTCTGCAACATAGGCAATTAAAATGATGGGTATTGTCGTCCTTGTACCTAAAGCCATTGGATAAGCTAAAAATCCTAAAGAGTAAAGAACCTCCTAATGGGAATGTGGGAATGAGGAGAAGGGAAAGAAAAGAGGTAGCAGAGGGAAGAGGAGCTTGGGAACGATGTGGCTGTAGATACCTATGACTGTTAATCTTGACCGGACTTGTGAAATCGGTATTGGCTTCTCAACAGAGAAACTCGCCAAACTAGTCTTACCCAAGCTCTTCTTTAGAAAACTTAAGAACAGGAAGCACTTCTCAACTTGTTTCATAAAACCAGTATGACAAAATTTCAAAACCTCAAGTAACAAGTGTTACCTTAATAGAGCTGACAAAGACATAATGGCACCATTATGACTACTCTTCCCTGAAATAATGTCTTGGGCCATATATAAATGACATTAGCCAAGGAGATGGCCTAAGGAACTGCTTTTAATGTTGCCTTTCTTAAATCTATAACCCTGTGAATGTATCAGGGATCATTTAGTGATTTGGCTTTATAGCAAGAAACTAGAACCTTCCGGCCAAACCCAATCCAGGTCTGATTTTGAGGTTATCTACAGCCTAACAAAAGGTTTTTGCCATTACAGAGTGCTTGGAAAATAAACAAGCATATAGGAAAAAGTAGTAATGCCTACATATGGTCCACGAGGCCTAAGAGATTTACTGTCTGGCCTTTGCATCCTTGTTAGAGTGATCTTTTTCAATATTTCTTTATTATTCTATTGTCTTGAGGATATTGTTAACAACTAATTCTCTGGCTCACCTCTTTATTTTCTGCCATTTAGTTTTTTTAACTCTACTCATACAGTAAATTCTCAGAAACATCCAATTGCCTGTCATTCACAAAGTACTAGTATACCTGCAATATATAATGACAAACACGACATGTACCTTTGACTTTGTATCTCTCCTGGTTTACAACATAAATGTTTGCTAGGTGATGATGTCTGTCATTTTGGAGAAGTCTTACCAGTGTCACATGAATAACAGTGATGAGGTGAGCCTGTGATGCCTGGCCCATTGTCTTATGATGATGCTGATCCTGTACTCTGCATTAGGTATGACGTGCCTCTGCACCTGCAATGTCTCACTTTTGTAATATAGAGAATAACAGTATACCTCAGAAAGAAAAATGATTTTCAAAAAGAATATCAATGGATGGGGAAGCAAATGAGGTATTACTGTGACCCTCTAGTAACTTTCTTTTAGTGTCTGAGATTCCCTGTTCCCCAAAAGTGAAGCTTCTTCAGACTCATTTTTAAAATAAAAATGAATGCATGAGAATTAACAGAGGATAATGCCTGAGAGGTTTTATTAATGCATCCAAAAATAACTCCCTATTTTAAAGTTAATGTAAAAGTCTCCAAATCCAAAGGCTATGCATCTTAATGCGTGAAAAGGCATTACCTAACATTTACTTAGCCACTGACAATTATTTGAGTGCTAAATCCAAAGGGGTATAAAAAGACACTATAAAAATGAGTCAAAGACAGTATTAATATTAATAAAAGAAATAAAATGTTCAACAAAATGCAAATGATGCTATTCTTTTGGGTAATGTACTTGGAATATATTTATTTCATGAAATATAAAATGTAGGTGGGGAAAGACTAGCCATAAAGAACATCCATGTTCAAGAAGATCAACATATTCATAAGGAAACATGGCAGCCAAAAAAAAAAATAGCAGAATAAATTGCCTTTGAATAAAAGGTGTTACCAAAAGAGAGGTAGGAACAACAGAACATTATTTTCCAGCCTCAGACCCCAAGAAGAATAGACAGATGGGGATTAGGTAAGAAGAGCGTACAGCTCAAGAATACACTGGACGGGAACAGGTCCTGAACTGGCTTAAAGACCTAAAGAATGGAGGGTGGATAGAGTTGGCCCACAGAGGTATTTAATGACACATTTAGAACCAGTGGCTTTTCTGTGTTGTTAGACAACATGGTGACAAGTTATAAACTAAAGAAAAGTATGCATAGCATCCTTCTTGACAGACTCTATTACACAACACTCACCTGCGACAGTAAAATTAGTCTGAAAGGGAAACAGCTGACATTGTGAAATGTTTAAGTTTTGAGTCCTATTACTTCTAAAAACTAGGATAAAAATAAGGGAGGAAAACATTGCGGGAAGTGTTTCAATCTGAGGCATCTAGATGGTCCATCTCTTTGGACATATACATTTATCATTCTTCCTCATGTGTCTCAACCCAAGCACATTCTGACATATATAGGTGATTAATTAATTTTTCCAAGTGAACATACTTGCCAAATTAATACAAAATTGACCCATGGTCCATTATAATTTGTGTTCTTGTAGCCATAATCTAACCCTCTCTCATCTTTTCTTGTGCCCCCTTTTATTTTTGTTGTTGAGAAAAGAATTAGTACTTTTATGTATATCTTGCCATAGTGGTAATTGTCATGGTTCACAAGGTGGCAACCAACAGGTGTCTAATTGGACATACAGCCCATTCAGCAGGAGGGAAATCATGTCTGGAACTGGAAAATTAACTAGCTTGCTGCGTATAACGAGTTAATGGACTTTAGAAAAGAATCTATTACCACCACTTTACTAGACCAGCACAATTCCATTTTACATTCAAAATTTTATTCATGTATCCACAGGTAAGAGAAGCTACCATCCCTTACTTAGGAAGCCTCTCTTGACACCAAATGAAGACCATCATAAAAAAGTAGAACTGGACAAAATGTGGAGATCAATGGCTCCCAGTCCAATAGTTACGTGTACACCATAGCTCTTGCATCTGTGATTCGGGAGATGTCTCAGAAGAGCAGATAGAAAGAACCAGAGTACCTGGAAGTCTTTCAAAATGATCTCTCCTAGAAATGGATGCATGAACAAGACTGAAACAATGGCAATATCAATGAATATGGTAACACAAAGGGGGGAATTTGCAAGGCCCTACCATTACAAAAAACTACAGGTATCTAATGACTGAAGAGAGAAAGACAAATTGCTCCAGAGATGAGCCCTCCTTTTGATTGTGCAAACAAGTGGTAAGTTCTGAAATTATATACACAAAATCAACAGAAACAGACTTAGTCCATTAAACACACACACACACACACACAATGTCTGCATATACCATTCTGTTGAGGTATAAAACTAAAGAGATTCTAAAAATAAACTTTATTAATTAATAATAGGTCTCTTTAAAGAGTGTTTTATACACTATTAGAAAAATATTGCTACTTCTTGAAGGAATTTATTTTCCAAGAATGAAAAGGGGACATGGAGTAACTCAGCTCTTAAAGGTAATAGACTAGATCTTAAAATGAAGACATGAAGAAAACCTCAAGAAAAGATCTATCAATCACTGAGGATTGCTGACTTCAAAATCATAGAGGAAAGGATCCTATTCAGAAAGGTAGTCATCTAATCCATGCCTGATTATTTAGCAAGAAACCCATTTTCATCTTCTCCCCTCCTCTCTGTTGTCAAACATTCTTCCTTTATTGTTCCTAGACTCCTGAGTAGACTTCAGTGACTCTTTTTCTCAAAGCTCCCTAGCCAACTTATGGCATTCTCTACTCATTGTATTGTCTCTCCAAAGCTACACAAAAGCACTTTGCTTTTCCAGAATGTATCAGATCATAAAATAGTTTGCAAAACTCCACCTATTTTAATGAGTCATTAGCCAAAGAGTAAAAGGTGCAATGAAAGATGCACACTCTCATATCTTCCATCCTCCCCACCCCCACTGCTTGTTTAAAAAAAAAAATCTCCAGAAACAGGTGTAGTTCTCTTCTCTGGATCCTCCCTCTGCTTGATCTTTTCTGGAAATCTTTAGGATCTCAAGCTCTTCTGGATGCTCCTCCAATATGGGGACCTTCAGTTATTTCTTATCTGCTTTTGGATTTTTACCTTTAACTAAACATGCTTTCAAAGGGCAAATACAGCTTCCTTTTCTTCTGCCATTTGTTTGTCCTTGCAGAGACCCATCTGCTGTACCTCAGCTCTGCTTCTATGAGGATCCTTATGGCCTTAAGTCTGGGATTGTATTTCCAAAGGACATTGTAAGATCTGTTGCTGTCCTAAGGAAAACATTATTGTACAATCCACATTCTTCACTATTTTACACTTCATCTTCAATCCCAATTCTTCCATGTTGGCATTCAACATACTCCAAAGAGGAGGGGAGCATGAAGTCCTATCCCTCACTGAGGAGCCACTGGCAATTGATGGCTGCTAGAAGAGGGTATGGCTGTGGCTCATGCTAGGTTGACCATGGTTCAGAAGATAGCCACATGTGTAGGAGCAAATGGAAAACACAAATTTAACTCTATGAATTTAAAGGCAAGTATGGAAACAAAGTTAGGTGGGTGTGAAAAGGGGCATGGATCCATGAGAATTTGGGAGGTGAATATGATCAAAATACATTGTATGAAAATTTTAAAGAGTTAAAAAAATAAAGATAAAGGTTGAAGGAATCTGTGACTGTAACAATTTCTCAAAGATATCTATCTCACTGATACTGATTTTAGAGGCGCAAAAGAAAAACAACTACAAAGAGAGGATGGACAGTAGAAGCTATCCCCTGGGGGATCATCTCCAAGCCAATAGATTACAGGTAACATCTCACTATATGTAGTAATAGAGCAGAACAGGTCAAGCCATGGAAAACAACACAACATTCAGATATATTTTATATTTTGTATTGAATATGGAGTCTAAGAATCTAATAAAACTTAAAAATAATTATTTGATATTAAACAAAGTTAGTTTAAAATAGACCCAAGCCAAATGTATCTCCAGAACTCAGTAGCATATGACTTTTAGAAGAAGTCAAGAAATCTCAATAGTTTGGCATAGGCCAAAAGATTTATTAGACAGAATACAAAAATATATAAAACAGGTGGCTAGGATATGGCTCAGTGATAGAATGCTGGTTTAACATTGTGCAAGGCTTATGAAAAGGAATAAGATTCAAAAGATTGAAAATGAAGACACTAAATGACCATACACTGCTGGTAAAAATGCAAATGGGTAGGGCTACTGTGAAAAATAAAGTGGTAATTTCTTACAAAGTTAAATAAAAATGGCATGGCAATTGAACCCCTAAGTATTTACTGGAGTTAGGAGGGAAAGTGTGCCCATATAAACATGCCTGAGTTCATGCATCTGCTAAGGTCAGAAACAATCTAAATGTCTATCAAAAGCTAAATGGATAAAGAAATAAAATGGACTATCCTTTGCACAAAAGAAGTTCATTATAATGCAAGTGTTGATAAGGTTGGATCTTTAAGAATTAGACTAAGTGAAAGGAGCCAGACACAAAAGGCAGCACACCATATGGGTCCATCTGCATGGTCGCCAGGAAAGGCAAAGACAAAGATCAGGTCCTTGGTTGCCAAGGGTTGTCAGTGGGAAAGGCAGTAATTACAAAGGAAACCAGAAAAAAATTGGAATGAAAGAAATGGGCTATTTATACATCTGAGAGTATCTGTCAAAACACATTGGATTTTACACTAACATGGTAAACTTTACTTTCTGTTCCTCGAGATAAATGTGTCTCTGTGGGGACAAGTGAAGAGCTCAGTGGAGACTACTTCCTTGAGGTGGAAGATTTATAGATTCTGCCTTTAGTTTAAGCAGGTAGAGCAGACTCAATTGTGGCTTGGTACTGTGTGGTGGGAAACAACAGTCTGACATCAGAACACGGGCACGAGAATGTCGACATCACACATGGTGTGCATCTTTGCTAATATCCCCATGAGTTGTCCTAATTTTGCAGTATAAGGTTTTTTTCCCCCTTTTTCTTCTGTTCATAGCAGGAAGTTTCTAGATCCAGTCTTGACTTTGGTTTTTATTATTCAAAGTATGCAGTAGTGTGGTCCCTAGTCTGGTACTGAGAACATTGTTGGTATCAGTGTGGATCAAGATGGAAGTTAACAAGGATTGGAATTATAAAAACAAAGATTTCTTTCTTGATGCTGGAAGAAGCCTTGATATAAACACCGAAAATCTGTTGTAATCACAGAAAATCAGTCTATTTGAATACTTTACTGACCTGAATTTTCTTTGAAGACAATAATTTTACTCTAAAATATAAGATGTATTTGGGTATCTTTTAGGAATACACATCATATTTGTTTTAAACCTATAATAAAATATACACTAATTCAACTGAGTTTCCAAGGATAAATCTGGAAATACAAGAAACAAAATTAATGATATGTATGGGAGAATGACAAAAAATGTTATAAAGATGTATCTATGAATCCAGAATGTCATGAATGTGTGACTGAATAAGCAAATAAATAATGGAGGAATAATAAACTTATCTGCCATTGAGTTCCAAAGAATATAGATGCAAATATGTCCCTCCCGAGTAGAGTTGTGTGTTATTTATAGAAAATTCCTTCTAAGGAGTACAATACAAAACGAAGGGGTGAAAATCTGAGGACCACTACCTCAGCCACGTGACCAAGGTTAACTTCAGTAATGATGGATCGAGTTGCTAGGACATAGCATTAATAAAGGGTGGTCTGAGAAATCTTGTTCTTTAAAATGCATAGCCCCAGTACAATTCTTAATAAATACTCAGAGATCTGAGAGACTTGTGTTCCTCTAAGTGCCCAAGGTTGTCAAAACAAGGTCTGAGAATCAGTCATACCAAGAGGAGCCTAGGGGGGTGGAGAGATACAATTGCGTGTGACATATTACCTCAGATAGAACTCAGGGGCAGATAACAAAAGAAAAACAAACATTAGGAAAAACTGAAAATATGAATGCAGTGTAGAGTTTCCCTGAAAATGTCTCATTATTGTTTCATTCATCACGGTGTATTCAAGTAGCTTGTCAACAGTAGCAGAGTCTGGGTTGGAAGTACAGGAGAGCTCTGTACTATCCTTATGACTGGTTCTCATTCTCATTCATTCTCCAGCCCCAAGCCACTAGGCAAACACTCTGGCCCTTAGCTTTGTCACTGAGTTCTGAGCTACATCCTGAGCCCAATTTTCCTAGCTTAAATCTTCTGAGACTATGCTGGGGCCTAGCAAATACAGAAGTGGATGCTCACGGTCAGCTATTGGATGGATCACAGGGCCCCCAATGGAGGAGCTAGAGAAAGTACCCAAGGAGCTGGGGGGAACTGCAACCCTATGGGTGAAACAACAATATGAACTAACCAGTACCCCCCAGAGCTTGTGTTTCTAGCTGCATATGTATCAGAAGATGGCCTAGTCGGCCATCATTGGAAAGAGAGGCCCATTGGTCATGCAAACTTTATATGCCTCAGTACAGGGGAACGCCAGGGCCAAGAAGTGGGAGTGGGTGGGGAAGGGGTATGGGGGACTTTTGGGATAGCATTAGAAATGTAAATGAAATAAATACCTAATAAAAATTCAAAAAAAATAAATGTTAAAACCTTTTGAGTCCTCCAGTTTTTCTAGATTATAAACATTTTGGTGACATCAGATGAGGCTCTTCCTAAAGGGAAACATGTCATTGGAAGTGCATCAGTTCAGTTTGAGTTAACTATAGCATAGACGAGAAGTGAGCCTATTGCAATTAGTTTGCTAAATGGACATAAGTATCCACCTTGCTCTTTAAACCTGTCCCCTTAACCCATTGATTACTGCAGCTCTAGGTCCTCATAAAAGGTGCTTCTTTGTGCAGTGGATGGGGGTTAATGCCAAACCTCACAACTGTTCAAAATGCAAAGAGTAAGTTTCTGAGGAGTGCTCAGCTACAGGGAACTCTGGCGTTGGCGTGGCCTAACTGCTTAGAGAGATGTGAATCATAGTTTTTCAGGTTAGAGTATGTTGGCTCCTCGGGCACAATTTACATTCGAGTTGCTGAGAAACTGATGCTCTCCCCTCAGGCTGTGAAACTTTCATTCAGGCTACTTTGTATATTTCTGTATTTTCCCTTAGTAGCCAAGGATGCATAGAAGCTTGACAGAACAATTGGCTCTTAGACATTAATCTTTTGTACTCTGTATAGCTTGCAAGTGTCATTGTATCCTGGCAACCACAACTGTATTGATCCTGGCAATTGCCATTATATTCTGTTTCTGATAAATAAATGTATAAAAGGTATGATTGCTCTCGATAAAATAGTCACAGCCTCAGTAGTATTGTGGCCCTTCCAACTGGCCTGATTTAATTTCTCACAGCCATATCAGATGACCGTAGCCTTAGGTAAGTAAGCATGGGCACTTACACTGAGCTGTGATGGAACAGCTATATCGTATTCCCTATGCCATCCCCATCACAGAAGAGTAGGCAGGAAGATCATAAGCGTGAGAGGTTGTGGAGGCCCAAGATAAAATAGAGTCTTCTGGACATGATGAGACCTGTATACTTGTGACCTCACAAGGTATTGTGATTGGCTGCGCAAGATCAACATTCTAACATCAAGGAGGCACAGCTGTCAGCCTTGCCCATAGCCAAGGGGCTATGGTGATGGCTACTTAGGGATAGAGTCCATCTTCTCTAACGGTGTAGCTGGCTAGCAGTGGATAGTGGTTAAAGCTGACTTTGTTCCAGTGGATAGTCCCTCACCCATGATTACTTGAGCAGCACAAACTGAACTCACTGGGTTATGAAAACATAAAAAGACATGAAGTTGGGAGAGGATTTGAAGAGGTAGGTCCAATCGAAATGCATTGTGTACACACATGAAATTCTCCAAGAATTAATTAAAAGTAATTAGAAGTTATATTTAAAAGTTGAGAATGACATCACTGAATATGAGTAGATTTAGCATTTTCAATATTTCTTTTAAGAACTTGATTTTAATGTATAATTTTTAAAAATTGCTTCACTATTACATGCAATCTCTTTTATGTTAGGTTCATAGAGTCTATTCAACTTTACATTGAAAGATACTAGAAATTTATCCTAGCTATGCAGAGTGGACTTAGAAAGGAGTAGAACTTAGAGCAAGTGTGTGTGTGTGTGTGTGTGTGTGTGTGTGTGTGTGTGTGTGTGTGAGAGAGAGAGAGAGAGAGAGAGAGAGAGAGAGAAGGAGAGAGAAAGGAGAGAGAGATAAGAGAGAGAGAGAGAGAGAGAATAATTTAAGAAGAAAAGAGAAAGAAAATTCAGTGTGTGGTTAGATTTACCAAAAATAAAAGAGAAAGTCAAAGCTCAGAGGTGTAGAGATGAAGCTCAGTGGTAGAGCTCTTGCCTGGCCTTTTGTAAGGACTTGGGTTTAATACTGGATAGTATCGACATGGAAAGAAGTCAGGGGAAGATATAAAGAAGAGAAGGAAGAGTTGAAGGCCTAAAGCATTTGTCCTTCTAAATTCAGGGATGCACACTGCAGTTAGGGGGCACTGGCTCTTAATTTTTCATAACAATTCTTCCTAAATCAACTAGAAAGAAATTGAAACTCTTAAGATATTACTTTTTTCCATTGTTAAAATTGCAAGCATTTTTTTGTTTTGTGTGCTTGTCTCCTGCCACGTCTGTCCACAAACCACTAGAGCTTGTCTGCCATGATGATCTCTAAAAGAAACCTTCCTCTCTTGGCTTGCTTCTTCTAAGGCCATTCAGTAATCTGTTTTGAGGCTGGGCTAGGAGCAAAGACGTGTGAATCTTGCAAGAATGGTCTCCTAACCTTCACAACTCATTCCTCTCAATACTGACAGATTCTTGGACAAATTCTCAGATTTTTATGAAATATGAATTATTATATAATATATAATTAAAAATTATTATTTTATAGTTGACAATCACATGTCTAAATTGATCCCAGTATTAAGGTATAAAGTCTAGTATAACAACAACAATGTGCCTAATTCCTCAGGAAGTCAAAAGTTTCTCTAAAGTAAAAATTTTTGAAATTTACACAAGTTTTTGACTCTTCTATAGAAATTGTTCTGCAGAAGACTTGACTTGCGGGGGCAAGTAGAACTAAATCAACTTTAACTCAAAATGTGTTTCTTAACACAGAAAATGGTCTTCAATGAGCTATAGAAAGGCTTCCTTTTTTACAACACAAAAGAATTGCCTGGCATTCAGCTAGATTCGAGGAAAGCTTCATATATATGTAAGAAAATAGAGGCTTTTAGGAATGCTAGGCTCAAAATGATAGATTTAATATTAATATCACTTGGAAACTCCCACAGCTGCTGCACAGTGACATCATGATACAGTGCTTCAGACCAGAGACATCAACTTTCCCATTTACATTTGGCATCGATGAATAGTGAGGGTCAGCCCTTAAATAGATCATGCTTCCAAACGCTTTCCGTACCTGGGACTTCTCCAGCATCCATCATTTTTATTACCATAGCTATTTATATGTATAACCAAAGAAAAAGAGGAAGTAAGAAGATACAGAAGAAGAAATACCCAAAGCTACACCAGTGCCTGTATTCCACTCAGTCCTCAGATGGTTTTGCCATTGCCACTGCATGAGCATATGACATGGGAAGTCACCCAAGACCCCATCCTCAAACAGGGCTCCCAGCTTGCCTGAATTCTATATTGCCATTGTCTTGAACTCTTTCCTGACCTTTGAGGCAAGAAACTCACCATTTTTATTTTGCATTGTCCCTGGCAACTTATATAATCAGTTTTGCCTACTGCCTCTGGAAATACTGTATTTTGTTCTTCAGCAATCACTATCTAAAAGTGTATCCTTTCATTAAGAGAAAAACTTAGAGTACTTTCTAAATAGCAGGCTGTATGCACAGCATTCTCTCTCTCCCTCTCTCTCTCTCTCTCTCTCTCTCTCTCTCTCTCTCTCTCTCTCTCTCCCTCCCTCCCTCCCTCCCCCCCTCCCTCCCTCCCTCCCCCCCCTCCCTCCCTCCCTCCCTCCCTCTCTCTCTCTCTCTCTCCCCCTCATTTTACTTTATTTTTAATGTGTAGTGGTGTTTTGCCTGCATATATGTCTGTTTACCACACTTGTACCTGGTGCTAGCACAGGCCTGAAGAGGGCATCAACTCACCTGGAACACAATTACAGGTGGTCATGAGCCATCATGTGGGTCCTGGGAAGCAAACCTGGATTTTCTATAAGAGCTTCCAGAGCTCTTAGCCACTCTCAATGCCTGTGAGTCACTCACCTTCATAACTTCTAATCTCTAGCAAGTGCTCAACTTAAGCCTGCATTTCTGGGTACCATGTCAGTTTCTTTCCCAACCACAGCTGTCTCACCAGTGTCCCTGTGTTGGTTCCTACTCACTAAACCAGAATCTTCACCACATGAATTAATTTTCAGTCATTATCATCTCAATAGGGTCAGACTTGTTTATACTTGCTCATGTTTCTCTTCATGGATACAATCCAATGTCTTCTCTTGGATTAGTTTACTGTAGTGACTAATATTGATTATCAATTGAACAGGATCCAGGATTACCTAGGAGACAAGCCTCCCGTCATTAGGAAGTCTCTAGATTTTCATTAGCCTCTGGTCTTGTCCTCCAGGGATTATCAAGACTGAGTTTAGATGAGGAGGCTTACCCTAAAGGTACTTTCTTTGGGCTTGGGCCCTAGACTTTACAAAACAGAAAGATAGCTGAGCACCAGCATCCTTCTCCCTCCTTCCTGACTGACAATGCAATGCCAGCAACTGCCTCGGGATCCTGAAGCCATGACTTGAATCCCATGATGGGCTCTATCCTCCAACTGTGAGCAAAATAAGCAAGCTTTCCTTCCTTCTTTCCTTCCTTCCTTTTTTCCTTCCTTCCATTTTCCTTCCTTTTTTCTTCTCTTCCTTCCTTTTTCTTTCCTTCCATTTTTCCTTCCTTTCTTTATCTCTCCCCTTTTCTTTCTTTCCTTTTTTTGCTTCTTTCCTTATTTTTTTCTTTCCTTCCTGGCTTCATTTATTTTTTCTTCCTCCTTCTTTCCTTGCTTCCTTCCTTCCGTTGCTTTTGTTATTTTCCAGGCAATAGGAAAATTAAGTAACTCAGTTCCTGGTGATCTGATTAGTCTTCATGTTTCCAGTCTACATTTTCTTCTTTATTTCTATGTCCATTTGAATGGTTATACTCATAAGATTTTATAATAAAAATCTGACCATGTTCTATGAAACACTGCATTTTTTAAAAAAAGTCACAAATCTTATATTTCAATATAATTTTAGCAGTCCTACCTTTAAGAGGTAGAGTTACACACACACATGCACACACACACACACACACACACACACACACACACACACACACAAACTTACTTACACATAACTTACTTTGGCAAACTAAATATAGCAGGGGTATGACTCTGGGTAGGGTTTAAAGTTAGCACTGTATGAATCTAGGAAATTCTCTCTCCCTCCCTCCATCCATCTCTTGCTTCCCTCTTTCTCTCTTCCTATTCTCCCCCACTTTTCCCCACCACCTTTGCAGCTTTAAAGATAGGCTCAAATCACAGTGTGGACCAAAATCCACATGTGAGCTTCCCTACTTAGTTCTTCTTTGATCCACACTTCTTTCAAAGTGTCTCTGATTTTTCTTTACACCTCAGCTTCTGTCTAAGTCTCCAGTTGAATTCCAGTAACAGACCTTAGTCTTGTACCCTCTAAACATTTAACTGGTGAATTCAGACTTGGCTACTTACCAAAATTCCTTTAGTTTATGCAGATGTCTACAATGAGTTCCTACTTCCCATTTCTTCCAGCCAATATATTCTGTTTCATTTTCAAGGTCTTCCCCAATATCTCCTCCTTCCCTCAAGTCTATCCAAATGTATTTCCCAATAATCATATGCGCAAGTTCTTCACCACACTATTTCTTGACCCCTTCCACCCTGTCAAGCACATGAGTTCTAAATGCTTCTCTTGTGGTCTTTTTGATTACCTTCCAGTCACTTAGTATATACTTCCTAAGAGTGGATACCATGCCACATCTCCATCAGATAAACTTACAATATTTGGCACTTAATGAGCACCCAATATGACATATAAACTAGCTGGTCATGGGTGGGTTTTACAGCCTGCACTGCTTATAGGATGGGGTCAGTGTTCCGTGTCAGTGCTATATAATACATGTAATTAGTATACATGTACTATAGTATACATATAGCATACAGGTATTATACTAGTAGTTAGTGCTATAATACATGTAGTACAAAATTACATGTCCTAATTAGATCTCAGAGAAAGGGATCAGAAACACAGATACCATAACAACTTGCTATGGCTAGTCAAAAAAAAAAAAAAAAAAAAAAAAAGGAATAGCGTATCTGTTTTCACTACAATACAGGTTCCAGCCTTCACAATTGTTTCAAACAATGTGGCATTTTGTAGTGAAAAAAAAAAACTCACTGAAGGGAAAATGGGTGAATTTCTTAACTGTGAGGCAGGCAGGGCACAGCACAAATAGGATGAGACTATTATTTTTTAAAAATACTCTTACCGAATACAAATAGCAATTTAATTAAAAATATCACTGTTGTCCAACCATTACATAAAAATAAACCTACATTTTTCTCACTGACACTGCCTATGGGGCTCGGTCTGAAATGGGGTAAGGGTAGAGGGTCAGGAACGTGTCACTATTGAGGGCATTACACAGGCTGAGACAGAAAGTGTAAGCTATTAGAAACATGCATATGAGGGTTATGCATTCCCAGACACTAACAGAAAGTATATGAATTATTTAAAAGTTTCTCTGTCTCTCTTCCCACTTCTCTTGCCTTCAATGAATCTACAAGAACATTTCACCATGTGGTAGTGCTAATTATCTTCTGATGGTGCTGATACACTTATGCAAAGTAAGAAGAAATACTTTAGTTTGTTTCAAATATTGATATCTATATTAACTTATAGTCTTTTGATCAAAAACCTTTATACAATATATTTTACCATGTTTTCTCTTTTGCCAACTCCTCCCAGATCCTCCCCAACCTCCCTATTCAGCCAATTCTCTTTCTGTCTATCTGTCTATTTAGTTTTGTATCTCTATATCTCATTCTCTCTCAAAAGAAGCAAGAAACAAAAACCATTAAAAAAACAAACTTGTTTAGGTTATAGACGGTTTTAAGGACATAGTGTCTTCCAGAAGCAACAGGACTGATATTGATAAGAATCTGCTGAGACTATGGCAATAGACATAGAATTTTCATAGAGTCAGATGGGATCCTAGCACTGAGAGGAGGAAGTAGAAATGGGGTCCTACTCCTAAGCAAGGAGCTATTTGCAATTGATAACCCATTAGCAATGAGAATTTGGTTTCCTGCATTGGAGTGTCATTGGAGTATATCAACCATACTCCAGGGCATGCCACATGCTTAAGAGTAATTAGGCAACATGAATCAAACCCAATACTACTTTTATGAACTTTTTCTTTCATTTTGTTTGGGCTTTTGAGCTTTAATTTACTCGTATTTATAGTTATGTGTAAATGTATTCAATAACCACACTCAAATAAGCATCATTATTCTGAAAATAACAAGAAAAAATTATTTATCTAGTACATAATATATATAGAGAGAGGTAGATAGGTAGAGAGAGAGAGATAGGTAAAAATGAACTGAAAATATAAAATATGATATATTGTCCATATTCAATATGCTTATTTTGGTATCAAGCACTATTTGCTCAAATCCATTACTGAGAACAAGGTAACTTAGTTTATCACTTTGGATGGAAACTGTTATATATCTGCAAATTTTAAAACATTGCTTTTCAGGACAATGGATAAAGTATGTTGAAACAGTAGCTCTTTTTGGTTTTGAAGAGACCCATTCAATAACATGCTGATACATATTTCAAATTACTTTTGAAATCTAACTCAAATTTATTTCAAATATATTTCAAATATAATTCAAAATCAATATATTTTATGGCAACAGTTCCATCAAGAGCTATTGTTACAAAGCAAAAGGAGTTCCATGACAAAATGCAAATTGTAGTGATTTCAAAGCTCTCAAGATGAGAGTCAATGAAATCCAGTCCATCCAGTGTGCCCAGCATACTCTAGCAATGTGATGGAAAAGGTTTCTCTTTTAGTCCTCTTAGGCACTCATTCCTAGTTCTGTGGGACCAGCATTAGAAGATTGGACTTTTGGTAGAGCATTTCCTACATCGTCACTAAATATAAAGGTTCCCACATCATCTTATTTCTAGACACCCAAATATACTCCCTTTAGTTTAGCATGCCCCTATTTGAGGCATCAATAATCCCAATGATAACAAGAACAACAACAACAAAAAAAATGTGTATGATTGCCAAGCTGCAGAATGCATTGTTCTTATATTATGAAACAAGCATTTAACCTTACAATAACCTTGAAGAGCAGGAAGAACACTGATCATTTCCAGTTGCTAACGGAGGGCCAGAGAAATCAAGAGGCTTGTGCTGCTGCTAAGTGCTTTGGTTCTAGGTGCAATGCTCTTTGCATTTAAAGAACTCATGTTCTGATGACGATTTGTGAGACACTCTATGAACCGTGGCTGTGCCAGTTTGGGCAAATGCTAGAGGACTTTAAAATGTGAAGGGTAGAGCAATGATAAGCCTAATTGACTTTATACGTTTTAAAAACTTGATCTCATATCAGCTTGCCATTAACTGTTCCACAAAAGAGATTCACTGCAGTGCAATCCCTCTCTTATTATGATGATCTTAGAAAACAAAATTAAAAGGAACTTAACGGGTAGCACTCTATTTAATGAGCAAAGCTTACATAAGAGTGCAGAAATAATACCCCAGAGCTATTTTATTCAAGAGCCACAAAAGATCTACGGCAGATGAGTGACGGAAACATAATGAGAGTGAGCTCATGCTGCTGCCAAGTCACTATTATTTAGAGGCGCCTACTCTACTTGAAGTTGTGCTTTGCCTCTCACAAGTATCACTGTCAGCAGAAACAGAAGATGGTGGCTAGAGAGTAGATGATCCTGCTGTGAGCCCCTGGGCATTTTACTAGTTACTAACACAGTCAATACTAAGCTAAGCATCCCTAGGAGATCTTCGATAAGAAGCCATATTCTTACCTTGGTTTGCTTAGGACTCTGGGGAAAAAAAAAAAGACTAAGAAGTACATTTGTTCCTTTCCTGAGAATTTAACATCTTGTGAATACTCCCATATTGGGATCTGGTTGTCCATAATTTCTACACCATCACACTGCAGATGGTGTTATGTTTGTGGTTTCTCTCCAGGCTCATAGCTAGTCCTTGAGGTTTACAACTAATATGATCACTGAACATAATCTGTCTGAGACAACATTCAGAGCTCCACCAGTTTATATATATTCTAGAGTCTACACAAGATAATGATGCCTGTTTTACCTCTTCTAGATTGGCCCTTGGTTATCTTTACAGATCTATTCCAAGGACAAAGAAAATAAGGGATTTTACTGATTCACACAGTCCTTGTGGGCCTGTGTCAGCAACTATCCATGTATTAAACAGTCATAGAATTACACAAGGGGATTGACAAGCAGGTGCTCTTTTCTTATTGATGTACAGGATTTGAGGACTGAGATATGTAAATATTTTAAGATGTTATAAAGAGAAAAATTGCTTGGAAATTTTTCCTTTTGAAATTATTTATTAAGAGTGACCCATGCCTATAATATCATTATTTGGAGACTTGAGTAAGTGTATAGTAAGTTTAAAACTAGCTTGGACTATAAGTGTGTCTAAGCCAGCCTAGGATAGAAAGACCTTGTCCTGAAAAAAAGAGAAAAAGAAAAAACAAAACAAAACAAAACAAAACAAAACAAAACAAAACATCAAATGCCTCAGAAACAAGAACTATCCAGAACACCAGCTAGGAGTCATATGCTGATTGATTAAGCATTATGCAACCATGAAGGACCAGGCATGAGAAAGGCATCATCTGTACATGGAAGCCTAGAGCCAGGATCATTCTATAAAACCTGTTCTTCAGCAAAGAATATTTGCAACTTGGCATTTAAAATGTTGATTTAAGAAAGCAAGATGTGTAAGGACAGGGATGCAAAGCAGGCTATACCCCTACCTTCCTTATGAACCTGGTTAGAAAAGATAATGTTTCTAAATGAGTAATGTGCTTACATAATTTCACTTTCTTTTTCTTTTTTTTTCCATTTTTTATTAGGTATTTAGCTCATTTACATTTCCAATGCTATACCAAAAGTCCCCCATATCCACCCACCCCCACTCCCCTGCCCACCCACTCCCCCTTTTTGGCCCTGGCGTTCCCCTGTACTGGGGCATATAAAGTTTGCAAGTCCAATGGGCCTCTCTTTCCAGTGATGGCCGACTAGGCCATCTTTTGATATATATGCAGCTAGAGTCAAGAGCTCCGGGGTACTGGTTAGTTCATAATGTTGTTCCACCTATAGGGTTACAGATCCCTTTAGCTCCTTGGCTACTTTCTCTAGCTCCTCCATTGGGAGTCCTATGATCCATCCATTAGCTGACTGTGAGATAATTTCACTTTCTTAGCCTTTCTTTAGCTTGGTTGATATTTCTACAGGAAACAATGTTAGATCATGTTAAAGTATTAAGCATGAAATGATAAATATCCAATATGCTATTCATCCTAAGGCTTAAAACATAAACAGACACAAAAATGAAAATTAGTAGATGCCATCACTGGGAAAATATGTATCTAAGAGAGAAGGAAGGCCAGAGAGATGCTCTAGTTAATAAATCATTTCCATCATAGGTTTGTTCCTCAGAACCCAGGGAGAAAGCTGGGCTTGATGACTTATACCTATATAGTCTGCAGTGACAAGATAGGAGTTGGAGATATGCAGACCCCTGGACAGTTAGCATAGACTACTTGGTAGTGTTCCAAGCCAGTGAAGGCCATGTGCCAAACAAAAGATGGAAAGTATCTGAGGAATGACACCTGAGTTTGTCCTTTGACCTTCAGTACTCCGTTACTGGGGTAAGATTGTAACATGTAAACACAGTGCTACCACTCATGTAGGAACACACAGACACATATGCACAGTCATGTGCATACAAACATGTGCATACATATACAAGACACAGACAGCTGGACACCTGCTTCAGGTACTACCTGGTTCCCTGTGGCTGACTTAAAAACATCCCTTGGGAGGAAATACGTTTATGTTCTAAGGACTTGAGTTCACAAAAATACAGCAAACTGATTCTAAAACTAAGATGTGAAAATTAGTGAGGGTGGAGAAATAAGTTATGTAGAAGCAAAACACCTTTAAACAGAAAAACTGGAGAAAGAAGGCATGGTTTTAGAAATCAATATATTTCAAATATCTGTTATGACCATTCATATTTGATAGGTTATTCTTAAAAATTATCTCAAGGAAATTAAATTAGTTTTCTTAATTATCTTCCAAGATGGTATATACAGATCTATTGAGCAGATAACAAGACTTCTTGTGGTATTAGCCCCTTTGGTATTTGGAGATGCTACAGGTATTTCTGAGAAGGTGCCCAATCCAAGCACATGGTAGGATAAGTTTTTTGTTGTTGTTGTTTTGTTTTTCGAGACAGGGTTTCTCCGTATAGCCCTGGCTGTCCTGGAACTCACTTTGTAGACCAGGCTGGCCTTGAACTCAGAAATCCGCCTGCCTCTGCCTCCCAAGTGCTGAGATTAAAGGCATGCACCACCACGCCCATCTGGATAATTCTTAACCTAAAGAAGTTTTCAGTCTACAAGAGAAGGTTGGGGTTCTAGGTAGTAAAGTATCTTAAAAATAATTTAGAATTATGATGTAATTCTTTCTGGCTAGACAACAAAGGTTTTAATATAGGTTCTTAAAGGTTGTGATAAGACTATAGAAACTTGAATTTAGAAAACTGTGTTCACAGAATTACTCTTACCAAAAGAAATAACAAGTGTGGAAGAGAAAAGAAGGGGTAGGAAACAGGAGAGAAATGAGAGGAAGATGAGTGAGGGAAAAGTACAGAGAGAGGCAGGAGAGATGGGTCTATTCTGCTATTGACAGCTTCTGTCAACCAGAACTGCAATATGCCAGGATTCCATCATGCATGCACCAGTCAGGACAAGAGAGCTATGGAGGATAGCTGATCCTAGGTCTCTTAGGAGAGCCTCTAGATTGTTCTTCATCTACTTGCATTGAGTCTACAACTCAGCTGCACACTTGATCTATGGCATTTACTCATCCTGACTTTTGCTTTCTTCAGATTCCTGTCCCTGGTTCTGAGTGCAAGACGATGGCTTTGTCCTTGAGCTCTTAGGTGATGATCTGACTTCTGATCCAGAAGTTGTAGCTCATGAAAACAGTTGACATTACTTCCTGACATGAAAGCCACACCCATCCCAGAAAGGCACCTGGTGTCAACTTGGTTTTAAGAAAATTGCATAATAAGTAATAAGTTTTGAATCTGTGCCTCAAAATCTGAATTCTACAGACTACTCCTGGCATCTAGTTTCCATGCTTACCAAGTCTCATTTCTCATGTGTTCTTGTATTTTAACAGATGCAAGCAGCTTTTATGGGTTTCCATTCACTTAAGGTTCAGGACATGTCATAAGCCATTAGGAGCCCTGTTTAATTCTCATGAAGAATTAAAGAATTTTTGGCCTTCTTCCATCCTTGACGACAGTAGTCTCTGAATCCTGAGAGTGAGTCTTGTGCACTTTTCAGGAGCTCCATAGTAATGGGTCACAGGTACAAAGTGCTCGCTATGACTTGGTGTTTTAGCTATAGTATTTTATGATAGCCTGGTTATGTGCCTTTAATGGAAGTATTAGTATGCCCATTTTACATGGGAGGAAAATGAACCTTGTATCAACTGATTTATTTAAGATACATTAGCTAATTCCTCATTCCAAGCCCAAGTTTGACTCAATTGCTAGTCTTTTCCTTAATGTGCAACAGTTGCAGACTTGGATTATTTTATAATGATTTTCTACATATACACTTCATCTATATTGCTCTTATTCTAAATTTGTATAACAGCCATGGCAGTACGAAACATACTTTTATGCCCAATTAACTATTTGTGTTCACAATGTATTGCATGCCTAGAAATTCTCTAAGTACAACTATGAGTTAATGTCATTCAAGTTTACTTTGATCCACAATGAATCAGATGGATTTTCCACAGACACAACATAGTAATCTATGACTAAAGAAAAAAAAAACAAAACAATAGAATTGGTCAATTCAATGAGGGGAAATGTAATCAAAGTAGCTTTAAGATATCCCATAAGGGGGCTGGAGAGATGACTCAGCAGTTAGGAACACTGTTCTTCCAGAGGTCCTGAGTTCAATTTCCAGCAACCACATGGTAGCTCACAACCATCTGTAAAGTGATCAGATACCCTTTTCTGGTGTGTATGAATATAACTGCAATGTACTTATATACATAAAATAAACAAATAATTCTTTTTTAAAAATCCCATAAATCAAAAGCAGATTCCACAAAGTTTTTCTGTATCAAACACCTAGTCTAGTTGTTTTCTTGAAGACATTTCTCCTAATAGCGAGCATAAATTCCCAAAAGGTAGAGTCGATCCTAAGTGGAAGAGGTATACTTTCTTATCACAGACAAAAATCAAACAGAAAATAATTATATAACTATGCTTTTGTAAAGCCTTTATTGATTTGACTGGGTTAAAATTTGGGAACAAGACACCCATGGAAGGAGTTACAGAGCCAAAGTTTGGAGCTGAGATGAAAGGATGGACCATGTAGAGACTGCCATATCCAGGGATCCACCCCATAATCAGCATCCAAACTCTGACACCATTGCATACACTAGCAAGATTTTATTGAAAGGACCCAGATGTAGCTGTCTCTTGTGAGACTATGCCGGGGCCTAGCAAACACAGAAGTGGATGCTCACAGTCAGCTAATGGATGGATCATAGGGCTCCCAATGGAGGAGCTAGAGAAAGTAGCCAAGGAGCTAAAGGGATCTGCAACCCTATAGGTGGAACAACATTATGAACTAACCAGTACCCCGGAGCTCTTGACTCTAGCTGCATATATATCAAAAGATGGCCTAGTCGGCCATCACTGGAAAGAGAGGCCCATTGGACTTGCAAACTTTATATGCCCCAGTACAGGGGAACACCAGGGCCAAAAAGGGGGAGTGGGTGGGCAGGGGAGTGGGGGTGGGTGGATATGGGGGACTTTTGGTATAGCATTGGAAATGTAAATGAGTTAAATACCTAATAAAAAATGGAAAAAATAAATAAATAAATAAATAAATAAATATCTACAAAAAAAAAAAAAAAAAAAAAGTAGCTTTTGAAAAATCTAAGCCTACAGCTCCCAAAAGGACAGAGGAACTGGCTTAAATGAAGCACATACGGCCTAAAGTTGGGCAATTTGAGCATCAGGATAAATAATGATATTAATAAGTTATAATGAATGAATAAAATAAAAATTAAGAATCTGTGTTCTGAGTAAAAAAAAAAAAAAAAAAAAAAAAAGATTGTGGTTTCCTTTGTTCAGAATTGCTTCCTCTGGGGGAAATTTAGGCAACATAAAAATTCTGAGACTCACCCTACAAGACCTTGTAATTCTCACACTGCAGATCGATGTTTAAAGGCTGCTGCCCAGCCTCTAAAGATCCCCAAGAATGTCATATGCACAGAGAGCTGGCGCATGGACAGGCTTCAAAGTCCCCACATGGTCCCTTGGAGTGAGCTCAGCACATCAGCTAAAAAATCCAGTCTTTGTTCCCAGTGTCACGTCTTGCCTTAGCAGGAGATGACTTCTTCACAATCCATCCATTCATGAGGCCAGTACACTGGGGTCCACACTGAACTGCTCTTCATTGAGCTGAAGTAAACGGGGAAATAGCTGCCATGTTTTCCCAGTGATGCTATTAATACTTAAGCGTTGTTCTCTAGGGGACGGGGCATAAGAGTCCAAGACTAAAAGAACTCTGACCTATTCTCATGATTACTGCTGCAAGAATGAACAGATTGCTGAAAAAGAAAGGCTGTTCACATCTATCCATACTCCAAGTAACCAAAAAAGAAGGTTCATATTGGTGAAAGATGGTACTTGCCCAGTCTGCAGTTATGGCTATAGATAACTGGGTGCTGTTTCTCAATCTTCCTAATGATGAAATCTTTTAATATAGTTCCTTATGTAGTGGTGGCCCCAACCATGAAATTATTTTCATTGCTACATCATAACTAATTTTGCTACTGTTATGAATTATAATATGAATATCTAATATGCAAGATATCTGATGTGACCCCTGTGAAAAAGGCATTCAACCCTCAAAGGGCTCACAACTCTCAGGCTGAGAGCTGCTGACATAATTGAGTCTCTACAGAAGCAGGGTGCTGAGTGGTTTGTTACAGTAGCCCTTACTTCCATTTGAATTGTGGAATTAGTTATTAATGACAGAGCTCTGGATTCAGCACATCTGTGTATCTCACCATCCCTATTCAATTATAGAAAGCAAATACAAAGAAGCTAGTCATATCTCAAGAAGGTTAAGTGATTTTTTTTTCAGGATTCATTTAGCAAATTAGTAAGTATGAATCAGAACAGGTGCAGCAAGACCTTTGAGGCACCCTGGACCCACATACATCTCAGCCCTGGTCGCCCAGTCAAGAGGGAACTCTGTGACTAACAGCTAGGAAGCAAATGACCTACCCATCTGCTGTCACTGTAAAAATTCTCATATGTGTACATCCAGACATCCTTTCTCTAGTTTAACTTACTTCCCTTTCTCTACATACTATCAACTGAGAAAGCTCCAATTCCAGGAAGCAGAACTAAGCTGACAATCACTGGGTCCATTAAAAGGTAAGAGAGCATCACAAATACTAGTTAAGGAAATAAATAGTCTCCCTGCCTTCTTCTGTCCTTTTTTATTCCCACCCCTTTCTTTTTTCTTTCCATGTTGACTACCCATGTGACAAGTAACTCCTGATCATACTGAAGCATCTATTTCTCGGAATCATTCCTTCTTTCTTTTTATTAAAAGTGCACGCACAATGCTAACTTTATCATTAAGAACATTCTTCATATTTCTTTAATTTTATGTTATATTTAAGAAGGTCATTCTGAGGATGCAAAGCACTTTTCCCTCTTTTTCTGGTTGCCCTCTAAGAAATAGAAAAGCATAAATATGTCTCATATATCTTGTCCTTCTGCCCAGAGTTTCTGTCTCTGTCTCATGATTTTTCAATCACAGCTCAGCTTCCATTTGGTGCTAGACAATTCTGTGTAGTGTAGAGCTGTTCTGTGTGCTGATGTATGCTTTGAATCATTCCTGGCCACTTCTACTAGATGTTGCCAATAACAACCCCCTCCTACCCACCAGCCCCTAGACTCAAGGCAATAGCAACTGTCACCTGGTGTCACTGGTGTCACATGTCCTATGTGCCGGCTGAACTCAGTGAGGAGCTCTGTCTGGAGTTGGGTCACTCCCCCACATCAGAACTGAACCTGTTTATGTCAGGTCCCATCCAAAGCTCCCTGTCCTGGGGCAGACTAGCCCCTATCTCTATAACACAGAGAGAAAACAGCAGGCAGTAAGGATAGTAAAAATATTGTGGACGGTTAGAAAGTTAAAACTGCCTGTAATGAGAACAGGAAACTGGGACTTCAGCCATAGGAACCTGTGCTGTGGAGGAAAAGCTCAAACAGGAACTCCAACTTGTTACCTCTGTTTCCCTAGTCAGATTCTGCTGAGTTTGTGAGCCCACAAAGATGTTGCTGGGTGAAGTTATCTCTGATCACTATGTCTTTTACTTGGAAACTTTACCCAAAGGGAATACTCTGCTTTGCCTGAGAATCTCTCCCTAGTGAACTCTAGCTAGTGGCCTGAACTGGCTTTCCTAGTTAATGTCTGCTGGATATTGGTAATTTCTTAATTTGATGATACTGTGTTTGCTCTCTCAATTGTACTACTCCACTTGTTTCTGTTGGCTGTCATGAATCCCCATTGTTTCTCTCAATTTGCTACTTGTTCTTTATTCTTTAATTTTTGCTTGCTACATGCTTAATAAATCCAGTCTCCCAAAACCTGAAGTCCAATATCATAGATCATTCTCCAGGCCACCCAGACATCCAGTTGAAAGAAAACCTCCCCCAGCTAGAGGCATTTGTCTGTACTACATTACGTAGTGGTCTGTGGATTGGTACAAGTCAGAAATGGGTGGTTACATCTGTGGTTTTGGAGTGACATTCCTGAGGCCAGGATAAACTTCAAATGAGTGGCATGAGAGATTTTCCTTGATAACTTTATGTTACTTGTTTTTTAAAAAAAAAGTGAAAAAAGAACTAGATTGGTTAAAGGATTTTCCATTTCTTGGATTTTCCATTTCTTAGATGAAACATAAAATGCCCCAAAGCATAATAAAAGCATCAAAGAGTAACAAAGTATTTTAAATAACACAAGTGAACTTAGCCCAACAGGACAACTTTTTGGCATCTACTATTGACATAAGCTAATGAAATGATAATGAGAAAAAAGTCCTAGGAAGCAGGTTTGTTCTTGACATAACCTGACTTTTATTTTTCCGTGTGCTTGTCTTTTCCATCAGGATGTTAGCTCTGCTCTGAAAATATATCAAAGTTTTCCACAAACAATTTATTCTTGCAGTGCATTAATACTGAAGAACAAATTGTCATGTCTTACTAAGAACACAAATGGAAAACCTATTTGAATTACAGTTCTGAAATAAACTAATGTTCTAAAATGTTAACTAATAAGGGACTTTTAAACAGAAATGTTTATAGCAAACATCGTCAAACAGGATTCTTACTTAGGTGCAGAAGAAAAGACTCCTTGAGCATAAGAAAATTTAACCATCTCAAATTTCATCATAAGACCCTAGATAGGAAACTTCTTCCTCTTGCTAGCAAAATGTAATCTTAAGGGTCTTTTCTGCTAATTTCTATCTATGAATGTATATCAGCTTTAAAAGAAGCTAAACAACAATAACACAGTTGCATATGGTTTCCAACTTCAGGGGGTCACCTGTAAAATAAACAGTCAACACTTCCAAGCCATTCCTTCCTGGGCATTGCAAATTTTCTTGCATGTTTCTCTAACAACAAAACCCCTTCATCTGAAAGCTAGATCCTTAACACCAGGAAGATTTCCTCTCCAGTAGCTACAAGTAGAGTATAAGTCTTATCTGAAAATATAGCGGAACTACTAAGTACTTAAAAAATTTTAGGCAGTTGAGAATAAAATTTATACTAAAGCACAGAGTTGTCATTTTTTTAAAAGTCATTTTACTGAGTAGATAATTATAAGCACACTAGAAAATGGGAAGAAAGGACAAAAAATAGAGAGTGTTAAAGTGTTTTACAGAATTGTAGTTTTAAAAAAATGGGCTTGTAGGATTTAAACCACCATCTTACCTCTAATTAGCTCTGTGACCCTGGGCAAAATTGCCCAATTGCATTAAGATAGAGTGCAAAAAGAAATGAAGATCAGAGCCATGATTTCTCTCTTCTTTGTGGTTGCTTTACATTCTCCCCACTCAAATAGTGCTGCTTAGGTTTCCTTGTATTTTAAAAATGGAATGATGGTGTGATGGTCTAAACTAAGTGGCACCCTGGGAAATCACCGTGAATATGACCCTTCGGACATCCTGATTTCTTGCAGATGATAATGTTAGCACATAGGAAATAACCCCAATGCCCAATTCCATAAAGTAAAAGGTTGTGACCATCTTCACACTCTCTTGAAACTCTCTGAGCTCTTTATTCCCTGCACTTGAAGCTGAGAGTCAGGAGAGTGAAGATATGGTATCTTACCATATCCCAAGCCCTAGCATAGAACATGTGTATAACTACCTAGCACTCAGAAAGTATCTGCAGAGTAAATTAGCAACCCAACCCACAGAAAATAAAATATAATATAATGCTTTCACTTGATTTGTTGATTATTAGTTGACTCTATAGGCAGAAAGTGGTAAGTGGTACTCAGGCTTGTGCATAAGTGTAAGGAAAACAAATATTTCTCAGGGCTATCATAATTTTAAGCTCTCCATGTGGTATGTTCAATAATTATAATAGCACCATCTGAAATTCCTCAAATGGGTCTTTAGTTTCTAATAACAGGAAGGAAAACATGAGCAGAGAAGCCAAATTCTAAGGCAAAGCACAAAGAAATCAACCCCAGAGGGAGTTTGGGCTGTGGAAAGCAAAATATTAAAAATTGTTATTCCCCACAGCAATAGACAGACTCTTAAACCGAGCCTGTTACCATCTGTGGTTGTCACCGGCCATCTGTTTGGGTCTAATCTGGTCTGCCACTAGCATCAGATATAAGTTTAGACTCTGTTCTCCTAAGTAATTCTAGAAAATCTTCTCTTACTCTCTTCAGAATGATGAGCTAAATTTTCATCCTTGATCATCTTGGAAAGAACATTAAATTCTCCATAAGGTCAAGACCAAGGCCCACCAACTCACTATCTGGTAAGTTCTGAAAATCAGGATTCTACCATTTGTAGTGAATCTCTTTCGTGGCCCAGCTTCCACTTTGTTTGTAAATGTCAAAGTTGAAATGAAAAGCCCAAACATGTCAGTGTCAGGCATGGACAGAACAGACAGAATTCTATCTGTCAAAGTCTATATCATAATCCTCTTCCCTTTAGTGCAGACAGAGCTTAGAGACACAATGAGATACTCACCACCTTTACAGGGTAACAATTACAGAAGATTCCATTAGGGATGGAAAGGGATTAGAAGACAGAAAGACATGCCCATAACACTTGAAAGAGAACAAAGGTCTATGTAGTGCAAAAGCCTGTGGAGACCATAGGAACCAGAGCTGGCTTCTAAATGCCATGGGTGGTCCTGACTCTTTTGTCAGCTTAACACGGATGTCAGTCTCTAGAAAGCAAATGTCCAAATACCAAGTATACTCAACCTAGCGTGAGAGAGCTGAGGTTCCAGCCAATCCATCAGTGGACTTCTGACCCACAGAAATGTGAGATAATAAATAGATTTGTGCGCAAAACTGCTAAATATGTATACACATCAAAGTATGTATACAAGTGGACTCCAGTTTACAATGATAGGACTGCCCCTTAGTATTTGAAGTTATATGCAGTATGGGAACATGAGCCACCACATCTCTAATTTGATGGATTGTACATATACTGGAAAGAAAAAAATAATAGAAACATCATAACATAGCTTGGTAGAACTAGAGGGGCAAAATATAAGAAAACATTATGGTTTCAGGTGTGTAAGACTCATAGAAAAAGTGGTTTTGTTGACAGCAACAGGCAAGGTCCTGTTCAGCAGTCCTTGCCATTTGCAGAATAATAGTACAGCTGTTAAATTCCAGCCTCACAGATTCCCTGTGGTTTCTTCATAGCCTATGTGCATGTTGACAGTGCACATACATTAGAATCATGTGACAGGAAGTCCCCCTTAAAACTTGGGACCTTTCTTTATTCCTTTACGCCTTTCTTCCTTTTTATTCTGTCACAACTGTTCCACAGTCACATATCAAATCTCTACATCACCATCTCTGAATACCCTTTACACATGCACAGGTCAAACTAAAATAATTTTTTCATTACCATATTCTATCTAGCATGATAGGGACTAAGGATCCCAATTAGGACATTTAATTTGTATGTGCCGTGTTTTTCTCCACCCAAGACTGAAACCTCTCCCTGACATCACACACCACAACTGGAACTACTACCTTGTGCATGAAAGGCATAGATCTGTAAGAAAATTTGAATTCCATTTTCTTGAACTTTTGGTTGACGACAGAACAGAATCTAGTACAGTTAGAATTGTTTTCTAAGCCAATGTTAGTATATTGTAGAAGAATTGATGGTTCAAACAATTACCAAAATAGCCACAATTCAGCTTAGTACATTCACTCATTGTGAAAATTCTCCGTGGTAAAACAGAAACTCCAGGTGCTAAATGGGCTCTAAAAATTTTACTCATGTTACTTCCTTAAGAATATTTAGACAGATTACTCAACTTCAGGATTCAAAGTGAACAAAAATAAAAACTTCAAATCAGGATTCTCCAGGCACCTGAGTTATCTTATTGAATCACCTACTTTCAGGAAAACAGAAAGATTTCCACTATTCAAAGTCACCTTCTGCACACTTATCCAGATTGCTTACCATATTTGTAAATCACTGCACCTGTGTAAAAAAATACTGCTAGCTATTAGAAACATTTTAGTGATTTGCATGTGTAAATTATTTCCACATGCATGTCTTGTTTGCCCCCCATGATATCCCTGTAAAACAGTTTAACATCATTGTCTATGAAAATGGAAGAAGAAACTGGAGGAGGAGTCTCAAAGCTCTGCTCTCCTCTCCCTCTGGTCATCAGTGAGTTGGATCATCTTGATAACTTTTGCTATTCTCTCTGACAAGCAGGACTGAGCCAGGTTCTGTGAGATCTAATGCTCCAAATAGTGCTGAGTGTCATCGTAAAGAAGAAGAATGCAAACTATAGATGTTACAGTAGAGATGGTAATGGGTTGCTTGAGGGCTTGGTACATATTAACTCATAATCTTCATCACTTGATGTAGTAGGCACCATGGTTTTGCATTGCGGAGAAAACTGAATTTTGGTTTAGATGCACGAGTTCTCTCTTCTTCCTAACCTATCTCTTGCATTCCCTCCCTCTCTCTCTTCTTCCCTTCCTTTCGTGTGTGTGTGTGTGTGTGTGTGTGTGTGTGTGTGTGTGTGCAGGTACACACAGGTGGGCATGTGCTTGAGTATGCAAATGTGCCAGTACACACATGTATGAGCAGAAAGATGGAAGGCCAGAGAACAATCCTGTCATCGTCAGTCACCAACTACCTTGTTTGTTGAGACAAGGGACCACATCGGACTGGAAACTACCAAGCAGGCCAAGGGATGCACAAATAATGAGGCTATCTGTTTCACAATGATATGTTAAATTAACTGGTTTGCCTAAAAACTAAAAAGAAAAAAAATTAAGAAAAAATGTCTCTGCATAGAGACTACTTAAGACAATGTATATTGACCCTCATCTTTCTTATTTGGGAACTCCAAAGAATTCTAAGGAACTTTAATCTGCCAATTTATTTAATTTTAACAGTGACAAACTACCTCTTAATCGATGATATTTTATTATTATTTTTCTGTAGACAAGGTCTTATTATTTTTATTCCTTTTTTTATTTTCCTTTTTTTTAATTGGGTATTTTCCTCGTTTACATTTCCAATGCTATCCCAAAAGTCCCCCACACTCACCCCCCCAATCCCCTACCCACCCACTCCCCCTTTTTGGCCCTGGCATTCCCCTGTACTGGGGCATATAAAGTTTGCAAGTCCAAAGGGCCTCTCTTTCCAGTAATGGCTGACTAGGCCATCTTTTGATACATATGCAGCTAGAGACAAGAGCTTCGGGGTACTGGTTAGTTCATATTGTTGTTCCACCTATAGGGTGGCAGTTCCCTTTAGCTCCTTGGGTACTTTCTCTAGCTCCTCCATTGGGGGCCGTGTGACCCATCCAATAGCTGATTGTGAGCATCCACTTCTGTGTTTTCTAGGCCCCGGCATAGTCTCACAAGAGACAGCTATATCTGGGTCCTTTCAGCAAAATCTTGCTAGTGTATGCAATGGTGTCAGCGTTTGGAAGCTGATTATGGGATGGATCCCTGGATATGGCAGTCTCTAGATGATCCATCCTTTCGTCACAGCTCCAAATTTTGTCTCTGTAACTCCTTCCATGGGTGTTTTGTTCTCATTTCTAGGAAGGGGCAAAGTGTCCACACTTTGGTCTTCGTTCTTCTTGAGTTTCATGCGTTTAGCAAATTGTATCTTATATCTTGTGTATCCTAAGTTTCTGGGCTAATATCCACTTAAGGCTGAGAAAGAAATTAGGGAAACAACACCGTTCTCAATAGTCACAAATAATATAAAATACCTTGGCGTGACTCTAACTAAGGAAGTGAAAGATCTGTATGATAAGAACTTCAAATCTCTGAAGAAAGAAATTAAAGAAGATCTCAGAAGATGGAAAGATCTCCCATGCTCATGGATTGGCAGGATCAATATAGTAAAAATGGCTATCTTGCCAAAAGCAATCTACAGACTCAATGCAATCCCCATCAAAATTCCAACTCAATTTTTCAACGAATTAGAAAGGGCAATCGGCAGATTCATCTGGAATAACAAAAAACCTAGGATAGCAAAAACTCTTCTCAAGGATAAAAGAACCTCTGGTGGAATCACCATGCCTGACCTAAAGCTGTACTATAGAGCAATTGTGATAAAAATTGCATGGTACTGGTATAGTGACAGACAAGTAGACCAATGGAACAGAATTGAAGACCCAGAGATGAACCCACACACCTATGGTCACTTGATCTTTGACAAGGGAGCTAAAACCATCCAGTGGAAAAAAGACAGCATTTTCAACAAATGGTGCTGGCACAACTGGCGGTTATCATGTATAAGAATGAGAATTGATCCATTTCTATTTCCTTGTACTAAGGTCAAATCTAAGTGGATTAAGGAACTCCACATAAAACCAGAGACACTGAAACTTATAGAGGAGAAAGTAGGGAAAAGCCTCAAAGATATGGGTACAGGGGAAAAATTCCTGAATAGAACAGCAGTGGCTTGTGCTGTAAGATCGAGAATCAATAAATGGGACCTCATAAAATTGCAAAGCTTCTGCAAGGCAAAAGACACTGTCAATAAGACAAAAAGACCACCAACAGATTGGGAAAGGATTTTTACCTATCCCAAATCGGATAGGGGACTAATATCCAATATATATAAAGAACTCAAGAAGGTGGGCTCCAGAAAATCGAATAGCCCCATTAAAAAATGGGGCTCAGAACTGAACAAAGAATTCTCACCTGAGGAATACTGAATGGCAGAGAATCACTTGAAAAAATGTTCAACATCCTTAATCATCAGGGAAATGCAAATCAAAACAACCCTGAGATTCCACCTCACACCAGTCAGAATGGCTAAGATCAAAAATTCAGGTGACAGCAGATGCTGGTGAGGATGTGGAGAAAGAGGAACACTCCTCCATTGTTGGTGGGATTGCAAGCTTGTACAACCACTCTGGAAATCAGTCTGGCGGTTACTCAGAAAATTGGACATAGTACTACCAGAGGATCCAGCAATACCTCTCCTGGGCATATATCCAGAAGATGTTCCAACCGGTAAGAAGGACATATGCTCCACTATGTTCATAGCAGCCTTATTTATAATAGCCAGAAGCTGGAAAGAACCCAGATGCCCCTCAACAGAGGAATGGATACAGAAAATGTGGTACATTTACACAATGGAGTACTACTCAGCTATTAAAAAGAATGAATTTATGAAATTCCTAGGCAAATGGATGGACCTTTGAGGGCATCATCCTGAGTAAGGTAACCCAATCACAAAGGAACTCGCACAAGGTCTTATTATAAGTGAGCCTCTAACTCACTCAAATCTTCATGTTTCAGCCTTCTGGGTACTGGGACTATAAGCATGTACCACCTCTCCTACCTATTTGGTTTGTTTAGAAAGTAAACAGGGTAGCTTTAGAGAAAGCCTTAGTTCTAATCCCAATGTCAAGTGAACAGCTGCAATGTTCTAGTGAGTACTAGCTTTGATTTCTTTGCCTATATGATGGAGCAAGCACTTATACACTCATTAGCTAGGTTATAGTATTTAACTAGTCATAGAGAACACTTGTGAGGACTTCAAATGCAATGAAAGGTCACCTCCAAGCTGTTCATAGCCTAATCCCTGAGATATGCTATTCGTGACTTGGCATAGCAAAATGGAATTTGCAGACATATATAAGGTTATTGATCTGGGAGATGATCCTAGATTATCAACGTGGATCGAGCCTAATCACATCTATTTTTTAAAGATTTTTTTTCCGTCTGGCTATCAGAAATGAACTAGGGTTGAAAGTCAGAAGTTTGGATGGTGGTGCTCCTGGTTGAGGAATGGAAGTGGCAAGAAAATGAAGTGTGCAAGTGGTCACCAGTTGTTAAGAGAGACGAGAGGCCTCTGGCATGGGAAAATACACAGCTTAGTCCCGTGATTACAAAGAATTGCATTCTGCCAAGGACCTGAATGAGCCATGAACTTGATTCTCCCCAAAAGCTTCAGCAGGTAACACTTTGATTTCTGTCACATAAAACCCAGTGCAAAGGAAGAAGCTCTCAGACTGCTGTGCTACAGTACTGTACTAGCATCAGTGTGTTGTTTTAAGACACAGTGTGTAGGAAGTTGTTATGATGATGATAAAAACCTAACACTCCAAGGCCCATCCTATGGCAGAACTCCATGCCTTTGGCATCACCATTATTATAGTACGTGTAGATTCTGGAATATGTTTCTATGAAAGTAAACAGTTGAACAAGAAAGCAGTTAAAGGCAAACAGAGTTGTTAAAAGTACCTGCTGTCTCTGACTCTGTTGCCTGCCTGTGGGTCCTGTCCTCCTAACTGGGCCGCCTTGTCTGGCTTTAGAGGGAGGCCACATAGTCTTGTAGTGACTTGGTGAGCCAGAGGGACAGAGGGAGGCAGTGACACCTGGGGGGGTCCCCCTACTCAGAAGAAAAGGGAATGGGGAAATGGAAGAGGATCAGGGTGAGGAGGTAATGGAAGGAGGGGACTAATATTGAGTAAAGTGAATAACTAAATTAATAAAAAAGTATCCTGTTTGGAATACTAGACCTTTTTAGAGGCTAGAATCTAAATTAAGATATAATCATGAACAAACAAACAAACACACACACAAATAAAAGCTGAGTCTTTTCTAGGAAAATAATAATGCTCTTAAAGTCTCTGTTCATTTGTTGTCCTTAAATTAGGTGTCAGGATATATGACAGCCTCGTTCTCCTTTGCTGCTGTATCCATAAGATGTAGCTCACAACAGCTGTCAATGCAGATCTACTAACCAGATGCATGTACAAACACTTAAGATGGCTGCAAAGGAGAATGACTGTTAAGCTTTTCATTGAAATGGTACTCTTGAAACATCTATTTGAAAGATTGCTGTACTCACAAACGTTCCCAATTTGCTTTGGCTAAACGTATGCAGAACATGTGGTTAAGAGTAAACACTACTACGGGAAGCCATATGTCTAAGCAGTGGTTTGGGAATAGAGTTACAGAAGGAAGACACTACTGTTTGGGGCTCCAGAAGAATTCAATGCATGTTGGCTGAGTCCCAGCTCAGGCCAGGCATGCAGGGGCAGGGGTGGGGATGGGGGCAGGGATGGGGGCAGAGAGAGCATGTTTCTGCAGATTGGCTCATCAAGCTAATGGGTCGCTGGCACTTCTCTCCCAGGGCAGTTGAAACTTCTGAGCCTGACTGAGCAGGAAGAGAGAGCTTTGCAGATCTCTTGTGATAAACAGAGTCCTCAGCTTTCTTTGCATGAATGGCTGCATTATGTGCAGATGTTCCGTGCACTTCCACAAGCTTTTATGGATGAATAAGTGGCATCATTATGGTGTGATCTGACCAGAAATGAAGCATGGCCCAATGCCATCTGCAAAATTCCTATCTTTCTCATAGAGTCTGTAGAGGGTGAAGCTAATGGGACTAAAATACTCTCCAGAGAAACTGGTGAGTGCTGGGAAGACTATCAATTAATCTCAGAGTAAGAAATTGAATTTCTCTCTCCACCAGTCTAACTTTAACAATCTTTCACTCTGACTATCTTTGTAGCATTTAAAAAACAATCATAAGCCATTCCATTTTTAAAAATTTCTCACACAGAAAAATAGAGCTGCATAGAAAAATATTTCTGATATATACAAAAATCAGCATTTTCTCTTAGTCAGAAAGGCATATTGGGTACAAAGCAATGACATTTCCTAACTTGATTTGTCTAGAACCAAGATCTTTATATGAGCCAGGCTGAGGAGACAAAGTCTGGGATTTGTAGTTATCAAGTGGTAATTGGAGAAGAGGACACATGAAGAGGAATCAGATGCAATGAAAGGGAACAGCGGAGCTGATATATAACAAAGTACACTGGACCTGGTTTCTGCATTCCAGTATGCATAGGATTCAGAACACTAAAGAAGGACATGGGAACCAGGAGGATGGCTCAGCTCATGACCATGAGTGATGTGCAAGTCCAATGATCCAAGTTTAGTTCCTGGAACTCACAGGAGAAAAAGGCAAGTAAAAATAGAGGCAAATGTTTCCTATGGCGGGGAAACTTATTTACTTACTAGAGAGATGATACTTATAGAACTTTTAAAAGTATGAGAGAAAAGTGTTCAATGGATATAAACTAAAATTAGAAAATGGCCAAGAATAACAAGGAAAACTTCATCCTGCTGTTAGCCAAATCAGTATAAAGTTAAACAAGGTACCACATAAAAGGAGAATATTTGAGATTTGTGGACATGAAACCAGGAAAGGGTGTAACATTTGAAATGTAAATAAATAAAATAACCAATAAAAAAGCAAAAGAAAAATATTTTTTTAAAAAGGAGAAAGGGGGTTTATTCCTTTTAAAATGAACTCCTTTGTAGATTATCAAAAGTATCCAGATAATATTACTAGGAAACATACAATGAGATTCAAATACACGAACAAAACCCAGAATGGATTAAGGGACATATGCAGTAAGTGTCTCAAGTACCTAATGTTTAGGTTCATAAAGCTAAAACTACTCAGAAACTTTTACCCAGGCCAATGGTCCTGACATTGAAAATGTCTTCAAAGATTTCTAAATAGCAACAACAGGGTAATTTTATGATATGACAAATAAAATGTTAAGATCAAAAGCTTCAGGCTAAACTGAGTTTAGTGGCATTTGCCTTAAATCCCAGTACCTAGGAGGCACAGACAAGCAGATCTTTGTGAGGTCCAGTGCCTGATCTAAGTAGCAAACCAGGCCAGTTTATTATCAAGATATATAAGTAATCTAGAGGTGACTTAAAGTACAAGAGAAAATGTATACAGATGTAATCAGTATATGCAAATGCCATACCATATTGCACAAAGAACTTAAACACTTAAGCACATGGGCATCCTTGGGAGTCTGGGGTGCTGTGGGATGGGGGTGCCTCTCTCTGCAAAATGCAAACTGCCATGTAAATGTTAAGAAGCCAGCAATTAATGGGCTGTCCTGAGCTACTCTACTTTGTACAACAGAATATTTTAATTTTCTTATACATGAATTCTAAAATTACCCCTTCAGTCATCAAATAACCTAGAAGAAATGTTACCAGTAGATGATGCAGAGACAACATTTTACTGGGAGAGGAAGGGAAGCGAAGCATATGGTACAAACTCAGTCTAAATGTGACTTTAACACAACTCATATGTCTCAGTGGCTTCCAACAAAGCAGAAGTTTCTTAGTGTATAGATCTAGTTATTTCCTAAAGAAAAGGAAAATAAAAAGGGATCAAAGAAGTGGGGGCAGGAGCTTCGGAGAGGGAACAGCAAGTGGGACAAGCAATATGAAGGGGAAAATGGGAAAACAGGGAGAATTTAATAGGAAAGGTATGAGGAAGAACCTCACAGAAGGAGACAGATGGAGGAGTCATAAATAACACTAAAGGTTTTTTCTTAGCCTTAGAGAATTGTATTTTATATTTACCTAAAACTATACATAATATGTATTAGTGTATGTGTATGCCATTTGTTTGTGTGTGTACATGTATGTATATACAGGTGAAGTTATACAAATTGTGTTTGTAACTTTTCAATGACTCAGATACCACTAAGGCAGAAAGTAGGCAAATTTTTTTATGTAAACATTTTATTAGGATAATATCATGAGTATTCACTAAATGTCAATTCTTACATCTTTTTTTTTAAATTAAGTATTTTCTTATTTTACATTTCCAATGCTATCCCCAAAGTTCCCCATCCCTCCCCCCCACTCCTCTACCCACCCACTCCCACTGACTTGGCCCTGGTGTTCCCCTGTACTGAGGCATATAAAGTTTGCAAGACCAAGGGGCCTCTCTTCCCAATGATGACCAACTAGGCCATCTTCTGCTGCATATGCAGCTCAGCTCGAGACACGAGCTGTGGGGGTACTGGTTAGTTCATATTGTTGTTCCACCAATAGGATTGCAGACCCCTTTAGCTCCTTGGGTACTTTCTCTAGATCCTCCATTGGGGGCCCTGTGTTCCATCCAACAGCCCACTTCTGTGTTTGCCAGGCCCCTGCATAGCCTCACAAGAAACAGCTATATCAGGGTCTTTTCAGCAAAAATCTTGCTGGTGTATGCAATGGTGTCTGCGTTTGGAGGCTGATTATGGGATGGATCCCTGGGTGTGGCAGTCTGTAGATGGTCCATCCTTTCATCTCAGCTCCAATTTTAAACCATGAGAAACTAAAGCTGTTAGGCTTTCCATTGGATTCGATATTTGGACAGAAAGAAAAGTCTAAATGTAGGTAGTTCCCTGTCATGATGATACACTAAATTGCACTTAGCCCAGCTATTAAGAACAAAGAAAGAAAGAGACAGAGAAATGGAGGGAGGAAAAGAGAGAGGAAGGGAAGGAGGGGGAGAGAGAGAGAAAGGAAAGAAGGAAGTGCACAAAAGAGCTTGCAAAATAGAAAAAGCCCTATAGTCATTTGTCAGACCAATGACTGTGAAGTTTCTATGACAGCCTGTGACAAAATCAAGTTAGAAATTCTGTCCCATCTCTTTGCTTCCTTTTCTTAAACCTATCAAAGGTCATTAGTGTTTATTATTATTTGTTGATCTACTTTATCCTGCCTGTAACTTGTGATTGTGACACATATATTCCCACTCACTGAAAAGACAATGTCAATTCAACATAAAGGAAAAAACTGTGTTGCTCCCACTGTTTGAATACCGAACCTTAAACATGGTTCTTTGAATCTTTTAGTGTCTTAATTAGTAAAAGGGCAAATCATTTGTAAGTTGAGAAATTACCATCTAATTTCCATTTAACCCCTTCACCATAAAATAAATTCAGATTTATAGGGATTCAGCATACCCTAAAATTACATTCCTGTGCAAAATGAAAACTAGATCAAACATTGCTTTGATAAGCAGGCTTTTCTCCAGTTACCCAACAGGTCCAGGATGAAAAGATAACAAAATTGAATTGAAATTCTAAAATTGAAGGCCAAACATGACAAACGGGTTTGGAGTCAATCATGCAGAGGTAACTGCTCTCAGGTACCCAAAGGCAGCTGTGATCTGAACAGGTTTTGGGAACAGGCCAGTCAGCAGCCAGCTTTTCAAACCTCCCAGCATGCCAGGTGATACTAGTATCTACAAACAGATGAAACAAATTAAAAACTACCATCTTGCCAGGTGTGGTGGCTCACGCCATTAAGTCCCAGCACTTGGGAAGCAAAGGCAGGCAGAGCTACATGAGTTTGAGTCCAGCCTGGTCTACATAAGGAGTACCAGGATAACGAAGACTACATACATAGGTGAAAACACACACACACTCATACATAGCAAGGTCCCGTCTTGAAAAACAAACCAACAACAACAACAACAATAACAACAACAACAACGAAAACACCTACAATCTCCATAAGATCTTTCTGAGTTAAGCAAGAAAAGTAAAGCTAGCAAGCAAAGTACATTTTTCTCTTTGGGTTGCATGTGGCCATTGGGGTTATGTAATCCCATTCAGACTGTCCGAAGCCTGCTGCTTCATTTTTTTCATGACTTCTCTTTCCATCATCACAGGCTCTGGTAGCATAGTTAAATGCTAGGACATATATGCTGGTCCAGAACTGATTGGCTCTTGCTGGCCACCTGATCAAAACTAAGCCAACCAGAGTCTCACTGCCAGGACCAGGAACTGCGATACTGCTTGGCCTCCAGTAAGCAGTGGAAAGGCCATGTTCCAATGTTCGAATAGAGAAAGAGAAAGAGCAACTTTGCAGAATCAAGCTGAAAGCAGACCCAACAAAGAATATGAACTAAGAGACAAACTGAGTGGAGAGAGACCATACATAGCTGCCATCTTCCAAACTTGACCATACCCTCCCTTTCCTTTGTAATACCCCATCCCTCCAATGCCAATGGATTCCATGAGGTTCCCTGAGGATCACACCTCTATTTACAACACAAAATTTTCCATCTTCATTCAAGATAATGCTAATTTTCATGTACTTACAAATAAGGGACACCTAACATTAAGGTGTCCAACCTAAGTACTGCCAGGCTTGAGCCACACAGCTCTCTTAAGTGTTCCTCCACCTCAGTCGGTTTGGTCTTCCAGGTCTCCCTTCTGAGTTCCTTTCCTCTTTGTCCCACCTGGTGCCAGCTTGGACCTGAACACTGGGGTTCACATCTCATCTGCCTCCTCAAGCTACATAGACTGTGCTTCAGTTTCTTTTTCCATAGTTGAGGAGACTAAGGCTCCTCACCTCACACAGCGATGATAGGTGAAAACACACACACACTCATGCACACATGCTCACATCTCCACCCCTGCCACAGACACACACCACAAGCTCTCATTCCAGCCCTCCGGCACTGAGCTTGACAGACTTCCAGAGCCTTCCAACTGGGATAAAAGTTACTAGTGACACCCACTTTAACCTCTGTCTGCCTGTGGTACCCTTATTTTTTCCTCCTAGAAGGCCCTGCTCACTCTCCAGCTTCTTTTCCACAAATGTAAAATTACATTAAGGGAGAAAAAAAGTTGAAAAAAAAATATGTTTTCTTCACTAGTTGAAAAGACGACATGAATGTATGTAAAAAGAATAATAAAAAAAATAGTGTTGTAGAGAGGAACCATTATAGTTCCTTAGAAGAGTATGTTGAGCATAGTAACGTGCATACATGCACACACATATGCATATACCTGCAGACACCTCAGGTTGATGTCAGGTGTCTTCGTCCATCTTATTTTTTGAAAGAAGGTCTCACACTAAGCCAGGAACTCAACAATTCTGTTAGACTAGCTGTCCAGTGAGTTCCAGGATCTTCTTGTCTCTGCCTCCTCAGTGCCAGGATTATAAGCACACTGCAGAAGGCACGATTCTTACAATGGCTGCCTCGGATCAAACATCCACATACTTATACAGCTCGTGCTTTATAGACTGAGCCACTTCCAGAGCCTTAGACGGTGCTTTAATAACAGAGGGAGCATATGACTTAACAGATGCATATAGAGACAGTTACACAAGTTAACTACAGGTATTGAATGGTCTCAGATGTTCTTTTTTGATGTTTAATGAACATCTGCAGATGTTGCACTTGAAGTGCATGGTGCAATGACTTTTGAAATGTGACAACTCTGCATACAAGGTAAATTATAAATCTGGATAGTTTTTCTCAAGCATTTTATCATATGTGTCAACTACATATGAATCATGTGTTATCTAATGTTTGCTTTTAACTGAATATTAGCATGAAAGATAAAAGAACCTAAATTATTTTAATTGCTGTTCAAATTAAAAAGCTCAAGTTTCAGAGTCTTGGTTACTTTTCTTGTTTCTGTGACTAAAATCCACCAATAAAAGCAACTTAAAGAAGAAACGACTGATTAGGTTTTTGCTTGATGTTTGCTTGCTTAACGTACAGCTCCAATATGGTCTATTAATGCAGGGAATTTACAACAGCAGGAAATTCAACAGTCCCATTACATCTGCCAGGAAGCATACAGAATCAAATGCTTATGCATAGCTCACTTTCTCCATTTTATATAGTCCAGGGCCTAAGCCCAGGGAATGGTACTACCCATAATGGGAAGATAGGGAATGGTACCACCCACAGTGGGCAGCCAGTAAGTGGTACCACCCACAATCAGCAGGTCTTCTCACTTCAGTTATCCTAACCAAGATAATCTTCTATAGGTATGACTGGAAGCCCACCTCCCAGAATATTCTAGATTTCATCAAGTAGACATCTGTGATTAATCATCACATACAGGCACTAAACTCAAAACACTTGTCCATTTGTGATATTATTCTCCAGCAAGAAGACTTCTCTTTTAAGTTCCAGCCTGTATTTAACAAGCTATGTTTTTTAGCATTTACTCTAGAACATTCATCATTGATCCACTGGCAAAATAATGACAAGGAGATGGTTATACCACTATGTTCTTATTCTTACATACAGCCTAGGGCTAAATTAACTGCTAAATTAACAGTTTACTAGATTCTGGTACAAAAGGCTCAATCAAATACATAGTTTGGCAACCTATTAAATCAACAATAAGAGAATGGTCAATGGAATTTTAACCCAAATTAAGCTCACCTTTCCTGTACAATAATATAATGTGCTAGTGAAGATTGGGAGGATCAATAAAGCTGACAGTCAAAGGGAAGTGCAATTGAGCTGTGGCAAAGGGCCTGGTGCTTGCATAGATATTGGCTACTTTTCAATTCTGTCATCCCCATGCCTTTCAACCTAGTCAGGTCATCTCCTTCCTAAGCCATGTCTCTGTCATCAGTAAGCAGAGACCAATGACTGCACACACACACCGTGGTGCTGTGCAGAGGATTACATACACTAACATCCCTAAAGCATTCATTAGAGATAAAGCTGGCAAGACCAGAGAGTAAATATCGTAGGTTCTGCAGAAAATACTCCACTCAACTTAAGAGCAGCCACAGGTAATATGGAAACAAGCAGGTATGGCTACAGTCCACTAATACTTAACTTCTGCACTCAAGTTTGAATTTCATAATTTTTTTCCTGTCATAAAACAACTCTTGATTTTTGGTTTTGTTTTGGTTTTTGTTGTTGTTTTTGTTGTTGTTTGGGGTTTTTGGGTTTTTTGTTTGCTTGGTTTTTTTGTTTTTTGGTACAACTTAGAAATGTGAAAGTGATTCTTGGCTTACAAGGCACATAAATACAGGCACTGAGCCTGTCCTATGGCAAATACAGAGAAGAATCCAGCATTTCTACTGATGATAACTGAGAACAGAAGGGATTTCAGTGCTGTCAAGAATAAGTCATTTTCTAAACTGAGTGCTTTGTTACTTCTTTCCTACCGTTTAAATTGCCACTGAAGGGACATTATAAAAACAACTGGAAGGTGGATTCCTGTGAGGTGATAAATACACCTTTCAGAGAGCTGAGGCAGGAGTAGAGAGGACCTCTCATTTCACAATAGCCTCCATCTTCAGGAAGTCTAATCCCCAAAGCAGCTGGGGATGTGACTTCAGATGCACCATGCTATCTAACATTTAAAAAGGAAGCATCAGAACAGTCACAACAGAAAGGAAAGAGCAACAAGGGTTTTAATTTTAAAAGACAAATGACTGGAACACCATTTCTTATCTACAAATGGGTTTTACTATCTTACTTTCAAACATATTCCTGTAAGTCACCAATGAGTTGAGAATGTTGGGAGTTCTTCAGGGCAAGAAAAAAAATAGTTCTTTCATTTTTCTAAAAGCATAAGATGGGTTTACAGCAGCTCCTAAATCTTATAGGGCAGTGAACTGGATAACCTTATGGGGTAAGAGAAAATTCATTTATAATTTTTTCATGTTGGATAAGCACATCTTATATCTACAATTAAAAGCTAACAATTTTTTATCCATAACAAACAGAATTCCAAGACACACACACACATAAAATAATGACTTGGGTTGGTGTTTCAAGTCTCAGAGTCAGCTGTCACCACCCTGCTACAGATAGCAGCTATGTTCTAGGGGAACACAGTGGCAACCATGTCAATACAAGTACAGCAAAAAGAAAATTATATTCTTCTTTATTGGTAACAAAGTCTCCAGTCTAAGCCAACCCAGATCAATGAACAGAATCAAGAAAAAGGAGGCAGATGGGGAGACAAAGAAGTTTAAGTGCTATCATCATTAAGGTATTGATCCATGGATAATGCTTGATAATGGAGAGCGGTTAGATAATTTGGCAATGTATCAAGGTTAACATGCATATTTGGAGTGTCTCCAAGGGAGTATCCCCCAATACAGTTTGGATCTGAAGTGTCCCCCACAAAGCTCATGTGTTGAAGTATTGACCCCAATGTAGCAATGTTTACAGGTAAGGCTTTGGGTAGTTTGCTGGATCACAAAGGCTCTGGTACCATCTGAAGATTAATCCAATGGTGGATTCATCATTTAATGGACTATTGGGAGGTAATAGAATCAGGAGCTATGACCGAGTTGAAGAGAGTGTTTCCTTTGTGGTATTCACTGAGGAACTCTTTCCTTTTCTAGTTCTCTTCCTCTCCCTCCTACCCTCTCTTTCAACCAATGTGATATTAGTCAAGCCACTCTACCTACTATACTTTCCCTCACTATGATGCTCTGTTTTACTGGAGGAGGTGGCAAAAGAGCAAAGTGATCATGGGCTGAAACCACAAGCCAAAACAAATTGTCTGTCCTTTAAGACACTCTCCATCAGATATTTTGTCATAGCAATAGAAAGTAACCCAGCTGCTGAATCAGATTGGTTAATTCCTGATGGTGTTAGGTCTCAGTTCCACATGCATCCTCCATAAGTATTACTCTTGGAGCCATATTTACAAGTATGGTTCCTCATAAAAGTAAGTGTTAAGTGCTCCCCTCTGGGAAGTTCTCATGGACAAGATTTGCAGTTTTACAAATTGGAAGCACCTTGAAGCCATAGAGGAGTCCATGATGAAATGTGAGCTTCAACAAAGATCCATTTACCTGTGGAAGAAGAGCCATGCTCTCAGAAATCATAGAAGTTGCTGGTTCTTTTGAAAATGAGGGTTTCAAAGTTAACCCAAATCCTGATTAAATACTGACTCATTGGTCTCCTTTCCTACACTTCTTTTGCATTTCAGTAACTCTCAGCGATATTTGTCATTCTAGAAAAGAGAGTTAATAAAAAGTCTGACAGCAAACCGCCCAGCAGAGTCAAAATTACTTCCTTTCCTATAAATGATTTGTCTAAGGAGATGAATCACATCGGTATGAAAAGAGTTCTAAATGGGATAAGGTATTTAGAGAAAAAAAAGTAGAAAATTTGAATTAATAAACATTTTAATATAAGTTCTACAGGGACAGATTAGGAGATTGTAATTGATCATTGCTTAAACATGAACCTGGTATTTTATTACTACCTTAAGATCATGGAGCTGCAGTCCTGAAAGTGGAGATGACGTCATGACTAGTATGTCCAACTCTAATCTGTATCCTTAGCATCCATGAGGCAACAGAGCAAAACACTGCGAAGGGTAATGTGAAAATAATGCAGATAACCACTCTAAAGGCAGGTATAATATAGGGACAATGTGGATGTTAGTTCCCAAAATTGTTCCTCATGCTTTTATACTTTTCAGAATTTAAATTTTTATTGTTTTGAGAATTTTATAGTTAAGTATTGTATTAATATTATTCCCACCCCTTCGTCTTTACTTCCAATTCCTTTTATGTTCCCTATAACTCCTTCTCAAGTTCATGACCTCTTCTGTAATACTCTCTCTCTCTCTCTCTCTCTCTCTCTCTCTCACACACACACACACACACACACACACACATTATTGTTATATACATGTGTTTAGAGGGGACCACTGATATTGGGTAATCTATCAGGGGGCTCAACATCCCTGGAGAAGAAGATGAATCTCTTCTTAGCAGCCATTGATTGCCTAAAGTTCTTCACTTAGGGGTAGGGCCTTGTGAATTTCCTCCTATCTGTGGTGGTATGACAGCTTGTACTATCATTGTGCGGGCTTGTTCAAGCAGCCATGTTGTTGAAATTTCATGGGGCAGCTTCCCTGTCATATATAAAAGACACTAGCTAGCACCAGGTATTCTAATCATCTCAAGCATACTATCCTCTCAATTTTGTACAATGCTCTCCAAGCTTTAGGTGTCGGAGTTGTATCGTGGAGGTATGAATTAGGGCCAGCCATTCTTTGTTTACTTATTCTCTAAATTTTTAGCAGTTGTGGATCTCTGTGGCCGTCTCTGTCTGTTCCAAATGAAGCTACTTTGATGAAAGGTTAGAGCTACATTTATGTGTGGGTATAAGGATAAGTATTCAGACTATAGTAGTTTTTCCAATGCTGAATGCAGACTCTAAAAATAAATCCTGACTGTTATCAGTTATATAGCCTATATTCATCACTCCTAAGTAAAGTGAATAGCCTGGATGGCTCAGTAATACCTGGAAGTAGGGCTGTGGAGAGACATCTAAATGAGTAGGTACCAGCGTTCTAATGAGAGCTGAAAAGCTAATTGGTATCTCTCAGGAGATTCTCAGCCCTTCTCACCTTCTCCCTCAAGTACCATCGCCACCCAAGCAGAAGCTCTCCCATCCCAGAGGCCTTGCAAAATCTCCCTCTTCCTCTCCCTCCTCTTCCCCTCTCCTTCCCCTTTCCCTCTCCCTCCTCTTCCCCTCTCTCATTCCTTCTCTCTGACTCTTCTTTCCCTTCCCCATCTTAAATGCTCCAGAAGCTACTCTCAGCCCCACAACTCTTACTCCCTGGGTGGTTTCCTCAAGTCCCACAGGTTTAACCAACCCCAATGTTTGATAATGACTTTATCTACATCTCCAGCACCACCTTAACTCTGCTCTCCAGTTCAGAGTACCCAACCTCAACAACTGCATCTTCCTGCGCTAGCCATGACCTTTCATCCCATTTCCTGTCTCATTTTATGGCAGCCCAAGACAGAGGCTCAGCTACTGAGCCGTCCTTTCCCCTGACTTGGCCTTCAATTACGTTACGTGCTTTTCTCATAGGCCAGAACTGTCCCATCCCATATCCTGAGCTTTGTTTCCAAAATTCAAGCCAATGATCCAAGCCAGGGTTTTCTGCTGCTGTGAGATAACTTAAGTATTTAAGTATTGTTGTAATCTTTAATAAATGAATAAATGCAACTTGTGCTAGCAAGAGGCTCAGTGGGTAATGGCATTTGTCTCTCAAACTTTGTGATGTAAGTTCTATCCTCAGAACACCTATAAAAGCAGCAGAAGAGAAATGACTCACAAAATTGTCCTCTGACCTTCACATGGGAGCATGGGAGCCCACATGCAAAGGGGGGTACAGATCTAAATCTAGAATCCTAAACAGAGAAATCTCTAACAGCCCAAGAACAATTAAAGAAATGTTTAACATCCTGAGTCAGCAGGAAAATGCAAATCAAAACTTTTCTGACATTCACCTTATACCTGTCAGAATGGCCAAGATAAAAACAAAACAAACAAAAAACAGAACAAAACAAAACAAACAAACAACAACAACAAAAACTCAAGTAACAGAACATGCTGTAAGGGATGTAGACCAAAGAGAACACTCCGCCATTGGGGTGGGAATGAAAACTTGCATAACTACTCTTAGGTCCCTTTATATACTGTGTGTATTTCTAGCCAGCCTTTCCTATGCTATATTCTGTAGTTTTTCAATTATGTATCTCTCTTTGTTCAAATTCTACTCCCTTAGAGACACAGATTTCACTACTCCAATAGCTAGAAACTATTCACCCAACAATGAACACCATGCCCAGGCATAAGGAATACAAACAATTGTCCAACAAATAAATGGAGGAAAATATAAACTAATTTCTGTTCAATTTTAGCCCTTTTAAAAATCACATTGCATTTCTGAATATTATGGTGGCTTCCACTGCCATTCACAATCAGTGAGTTGGGCATCGCAAGACATACAATGCTGGAACTGGATGCTCACCCAAATTCTTCTACTTCTATAAAGTCATTATGCATCAAAGATGGAAATGATTAGGATCTTGGGACAGCCATGGGTATCTGTAGTCCCCTCCATTTCCCATGTTTGTCTGATTGTCTACTTAGGGTCACATGTCTCCAGCTGGGGCCTTGGAAACTCTCTAGCACATGTGAGTACCTGAACCTTGGTAAGGAAGTTTAGCCTTGTGGGCTTTTGAAGCTTCATCTCATATATTGTTTCAATTGTTAAGAATACAACATACATTGGCCCATGCTGGACACTGCAATCCTACATATGCGGCTTTGGACAATTGCACAAGGCAGATGGCTCCATATTACACACACCCATAAACATAAAGCTATCCAGGGATCAAGAAAGAAATGGAGGCCCCAACCCTCTGGCCTCTGGTAGAAGGGAATTGATGAGTGCACTATTAGCAATATGATGCCACTAGGAAAGAAAGAGAACTTCTAGCATTTTTTGCTGGCAGGGCTAAAGAAACACAAATCAAGCATCCCCTCTGGAATGTACAAAGAAATTCATTATTCACTCACACTAGGAAACAGAAGGCTTCCCCAAGGAAACCACACCAGCTGGATCTGATAGAGACCATCAGAAGATAGGGGCAGGAATGCTCCCAAGCCATCCTAGTGGGGAAAGGCTAGGTTTTCTGTGCTTCTCTCTTGCTAAGAACCCACTCATTCGACCTTGAGCTAAGAGACCCAGAAAAGAATGGGAAGACACAATAATAGAATTTCTGTGCTTGACAGCAGCAGCGGTCGCCATCTTGGTCCGAGACCCGCCGAACTTAGGAAATTAGTCTGAACAGGTGAGAGGGTGCGCCAGAGAACCTGACAGCTTCTGGAACAGGCAGAAGCACAGAGGCGCTGAGGCAGCACCCTGTGTGGGCCGGGGACAGCCGGCCACCTTCCGGACCGGAGGACAGGTGCCCGCCCGGCTGGGGAGGCGACCTAAGCCACAGCAGCAGCGGTCGCCATCTTGGTCCGGGACCCGCCGAACTTAGGAAATTAGTCTGAACAGGTGAGAGTCTGTACCACCTGGGAACTGCAAAGCAACACAGTGTCTGAGAAAGGTCCTGTTTTGGGCCTTCTTCTTCGGCCAGGAGGAGGTCCAAATACAAGATATCTGCGCACCTTCCCTGTAAGAGAGCTTGCCAGCAGAGAGTGCTCTGAGCACTGAAACTCAGAGGAGAGAATCTGTCTCCCAGGTCTGCTGATAGACGGTAACAGAATCACCAGAAGAACAATCTCTAAACAGAGTCAATTATAACTACTAACTCCAGAGATTACCAGATGGCGAAAGGTAAACGGAGGAATCTTACTAACAGGAACCAAGGCCACTCACCATCACCAGACCCCAGCACACCCACTTCGCCCAGTCCAGGGAACCCCAACACACCTGAGAACCTAGACCTAGATTTAAAAGCATATCTCATGATGATGGTAGAGGACATCAAGAAGGACTTTAATAAATCACTTAAAGAAATACAGGAGAACACTGCTAAAGAGTTACAAGTCCTTAAAGAAAAACAGGAAAACACAATCAAACAGGTAGAAGTCCTTACAGAAAAAGAGGAAAAAACATACAAACAGGTGATGGAAATGAACAAAACCATACTAGACCTAAAAAGGGAAGTAGACACAATAAAGAAAACTCAAAGCGAGGCAACACTAGAGATAGAAACCCTAGGAAAGAAATCTGGAACCATAGATTTGAGCATCAGCAACAGAATACAAGAGATGGAAGAGAGAATCTCAGGTGCAGAAGATTCCATAGAGAACATCGGCACAACAATCAAAGAAAATGGAAAATGCAAAAAGATCCTAACTCAAAATATCCAGGAAATCCAGGACACAATAAGAAGACCAAACGTACGGATAATAGGAGTGGATGAGAATGAAGATTTTCAACTCAAAGGTCCAGCAAACATCTTCAACAAAATTATTGAAGAAAACTTCCCAAATCTAAAGAATGAGATGCATATGAACATACAAGAAGCCTACAGAACTCCAAATAGACTGGACCAGAAAAGAAATTCCTCCCGACACATAATAATCAGAACATCAAATGCACTAAATAAAGATAGAATACTAAAAGCAGTAAGGGAAAAAGGTCAAGTAACATATAAAGGCAAGCCTATCAGAATTACACCAGATTTTTCACCAGAGACTATGAAAGCCAGAAGAGCCTGGACAGATGTTATACAGACACTAAGAGAACACAAACTGCAGCCCAGGCTACTATACCCAGCCAAACTCTCAATTATCATAGAGGGAGAAACCAAAGTATTCCACGACAAAACCAAATTCACGCATTATCTCTCCACGAATCCAGCCCTTCAAAGGATAATAACAGAAAAAAACCAATACAAGAACGGGAACAACGCCCTAGAAAAAACAAGAAGGTAATCCCTCAACAAACCTAAAAGAAGACAGCCACAAGAACAGAATGCCACCTTTAACAACTAAAATAACAGGAAGCAACAATTACTTTTCCTTAATATCTCTTAACATCAATGGTCTCAACTCGCCAATAAAAACACATAGACTAACAAACTGGCTACACAAACAAGACCCAACATTTTGCTGCTTACAGGAAACTCATCTCAGAGAAAAAGATAGACACTACCTCAGAATGAAAGGCTGGAAAACAATTTTCCAAGCAAATGGTATGAAGAAACAAGCAGGAGTAGCCATCCTAATATCTGATAAGATTGACTTCCAACCCAAAGTCATCAAAAAAGACAAGGAGGGACACTTCATTCTCATCAAAGGTAAAATCCTCCAAGAGGAACTCTCAATTCTGAATATCTATGCTCCAAATACAAGAGCAGCCACATTCACTAAAGAAACTTTAGTAAAGCTCAAAGCACACATTGCGCCTCACACAATAATAGTGGGAGACTTCAACACACCACTTTCACCAATGGACAGATCATGGAAACAGAAACTAAACAGGGACACACTGAAACTAACAGAAGTGATGAAACAAATGGATCTGACAGATATCTACAGAACATTTTATCCTAAAACAAAAGGATATACCTTCTTCTCAGCACCTCATGGTACCTTCTCCAAAATTGACCACATAATAGGTCACAAATCAGGCCTCAACAGATTCAAAAATATTGAAATTGTCCCATGTATCCTATCAGATCACCATGCACTAAGGCTGATCTTCAATAACAAAATAAATAACAGAAAGCCAACATTCACATGGAAACTGAACAACACTCTTCTCAATGATACCTTGGTCAAGGAAGGAATAAAGAAAGAAATTAAAGACTTTTTAGAGTTTAATGAAAATGAAGCCACAACGTACCCAAACCTTTGGGACACAATGAAAGCATTTCTAAGAGGGAAACTCATAGCTATGAGTGCCTTCAAGAAAAAACGGGAGAGAGCACATACTAGCAGCTTGACAACACATCTAAAAGCTCTAGAAAAAAAGGAAGCAAATTCACCCAAGAGGAGTAGACGGCAGGAAATAATCAAACTCAGGGGTGAAATCAACCAAGTGGAAACAAGAAGAACTATTCAAAGAATTAACCAAACGAGGAGTTGGTTCTTTGAGAAAATCAACAAGATAGATAAACCCTTAGCTAGACTCACTAAAGGGCACAGGGACAAAATCCTAATTAACAAAATCAGAAATGAAAAGGGAGACATAACAACAGATCCTGAAGAAATCCAAAACACCATCAGATCCTTCTACAAAAGGCTATACTCAACAAAACTGGAAAACCTGGACGAAATGGACAAATTTCTGGACAGATACCAGGTACCAAAGTTGAATCAGGATCAAGTTGACCTTCTAAACAGTCCCATATCCCCTAAAGAAATAGAAGCAGTTATTAATAGTCTCCCAGCCAAAAAAAGCCCAGGACCAGACGGGTTTAGTGCAGAGTTCTATCAGACCTTCAAAGAAGATCTAACTCCAGTTCTGCACAAACTTTTTCACAAGATAGAAGTAGAAGGTATTCTACCCAACTCATTTTATGAAGCCACTATTACTCTGATACCTAAACCACAGAAAGATCCAACAAAGATAGAGAACTTCAGACCAATTTCTCTTATGAACATCGATGCAAAAATTCTTAATAAAATTCTCGCTAACCGAATCCAAGAACACATTAAAGCAATCATCCATCCTGACCAAGTAGGTTTTATTCCAGGGATGCAGGGATGGTTTAATATACGAAAATCCATCAATGTAATCCATTATATAAACAAACTCAAAGACAAAAACCACATGATCATCTCGTTAGATGCAGAAAAAGCATTTGACAAGATCCAACACCCATTCATGATAAAAGTTCTGGAAAGATCAGGAATTCAAGGCCAATACCTAAACATGATAAAAGCAATCTACAGCAAACCAGTAGCCAACATCAAAGTAAATGGAGAGAAGCTGGAAGCAATCCCACTAAAATCAGGGACTAGACAAGGCTGCCCACTTTCTCCCTACCTTTTCAACATAGTACTTGAAGTATTAGCCAGAGCAATTCGACAACAAAAGGAGATCAAGGGGATACAAATTGGAAAAGAGGAAGTCAAAATATCACTTTTTGCAGATGATATGATAGTATATATAAGTGACCCTAAAAATTCCAACAGAGAACTCCTAAACCTGATAAACAGCTTCGGTGAAGTAGCTGGATATAAAATTAACTCAAACAAGTCAATGGCCTTTCTCTACACAAAGAATAAACAGGCTGAGAAAGAAATTAGGGAAACAACACCCTTCTCAATAGCCACAAATAATATAAAATATCTCGGCGTGACTCTAACGAAGGAAGTGAAAGATCTGTATGATAAAAACTTCAAGTCCCTGAAGAAAGAAATTAAAGAAGATCTCAGAAGATGGAAAGATCTCCCATGCTCATGGATTGGCAGGACCAACATTGTAAAAATGGCTATCTTGCCAAAAGCAATCTACAGATTCAATGCAATCCCCATTAAAATTCCAACTCAATTCTTCAACGAATTAGAAGGAGCAATTTGCAAATTCATCTGGAATAACAAAAAACCGAGGATAGCAAAAACTCTTCTCAAGGATAAAAGAACCTCTGGTGGAATCACCATGCCTGACCTAAAGCTTTACTACAGAGCAATTGTGATAAAAACTGCATGGTACTGGTATAGAGACAGACAAGTGGACCAATGGAATAGAATTGAAGACCCAGAAATGAACCCACACACCTATGGTCACTTGATCTTCGACAAGGGAGCCAAAACCATCCAGTGGAAGAAAGACAGCATTTTCAACAATTGGTGCTGGCACAACTGGTTGTTATCATGTAGAAGAATGCGAATCGATCCATACTTATCTCCTTGTACTAAGGTCAAATCTAAGTGGATCAAGGAACTTCACATAAAACCAGAGACACTGAAACTTATAGAGGAGAAAGTGGGGAAAAGCCTTGAAGATATGGGCACAGGGGAAAAATTCCTGAACAGAACAGCAATGGCTTGTGCTGTAAGATCGAGAATTGACAAATGGGACCTAATGAAACTCCAAAGTTTCTGCAAGGCAAAAGACACTGTCTATAAGACAAAAAGACCACCAACAGACTGGGAAAGGATCTTTACCTATCCTAAATCAGATAGGGGACTAATATCCAACATATATAAAGAACTCAAGAAGGTGGACCTCAGAAAATCAAATAACCCCCTTAAAAAATGGGGCTCAGAACTGAACAAAGAATTCTCACCTGAGGAATACCGAATGGCAGAGAAGCACTTGAAAAAATGTTCAACATCCTTAATCATCAGGGAAATGCAAATCAAAACAACCCTGAGATTCCACCTCACACCAGTGAGAATGGCTAAGATCAAAAATTCAGGTGACAGCAGATGCTGGCGAGGATGTGGAGAAAGAGGAACACTCCTCCATTGTTGGTGGGATTGCAGGCTTGTACAACCACTCTGGAAATCAGTCTGGCGGTTCCTCAGAAAATTGGACATAGTACTACCGGAGGATCCAGCAATACCTCTCCTGGGCATATATCCAGAAGAAGCCCCAACTGGTAAGAAGGACACATGCTCCACTATGTTCATAGCAGCCTTATTTATAATAGCCAGAAACTGGAAAGAACCCAGATGCCCCTCAACAGAGGAATGGATACAGAAAATGTGGTACATCTACACAATGGAGTACTACTCAGCTATTAAAAAGAATGAATTTATGAAATTCCTAGCCAAATGGATGGACCTGGAGGGCATCATCCTGAGTGAGGTAACACAATCACAAAGGAACTCACACAATATGTACTCACTGATAAGTGGATACTAGCCCAAAACCTAGGATACCCACGATATAAGATACAATTTCCTAAACACATGAAACTCAAGAAAAATGAAGACTGAAGTGTGGACACTATGCCCCTCCTTAGAAGTGGGAACAAAACACCCATGGAAGGAGTTACAGAAACAAAGTATGGAGCTGAGATGAAAGGATGGACCATGTAGAGACTGCCATATCCAGGGATCCACCCCATAATCAGCTTCCAAATGCTGACACCATTGCATACACTAGCAAGATTTTACTGAAAGGACCCAGATGTAGCTGTCTCTTGTGAGACTATGCCGGGGCCTAGCAAACACAGAAGTGGATGCTCACAGTCAGCTAATGGATGGATCACAGGGCTCCCAATGGAGGAGCTAGAGAAAGTACCCAAGGAGCTAAAGGGATCTTCAACCCTATAGGTGGAACAACATTATGAACTAACCAGTACCCCTGAGCTCTTGACTCTAGCTGCATATGTATCAAAAGATGGCCTAGTCGGCCATCACTGGAAAGAGAGGCCCATTGGACACGCAGACTTTGTGTGCCCCGGTACAGGGGAACGCCAGGGCCAAAGGGGGGGAGTGGGTGGGTAGGGGAGTGGGGGTGGGTGGGTAAGGGGGACTTTTGGTATAGCATCGGAAATGTAAATGAGCTAAATACCTAATAAAAAATGGAAAAAAAAAAAAAGAAAATAGAGACATCACACACAAAAATAAACTAGAAAAAAAAAAAAAAAAAGACTTCCAAAAAAAAAAAAAAAAAAAAAGAATTTCTGTGCTTTTAAAAGGGTGTTTTAGGCAAGGTTTTTCTCTTTTTTGATGTAAGGCAGGGCACAGCAGGATCAGGAACATACCAGCATGCTGATTACTAGCGAACAAGCTGTGTTAGTGAAAGAAAAAGAGCTATTAATACTTCCTAGCCTATATGAAGTGAAAGGAGTTACATCTGAAATTGACTTCCATTCAGAGGGAGAGAATCTGTAAGGCAGGCACCAGACCTTCCACTGCCTATGCTGGCATGCTTGACACACATTAAAATTGTCTTAGCTGTTTTTGAGGCCAGAAGCTAATTCTAGCCTCATAGGGATATCTCCTAGTGGAGAAATGGAAAGTTGAGACTTTTACAGACAGTACAATGACTATCACCTCCTTTGGAATTTATATGGATTGTGGGACTTGATGTGGACATGATGTGTTCTAGGAATGTCTGGGACATCTCTAGGTATCTTCCAGTTCATCCAAAATGGTATCTTTGAATGGGTTGCAATGTCTAATTAAACAATTTTGGATGAACTGGAATATAGATAAATAATGTAAAATTCTTAAACATATACTAGATTTACAAGTGGGCAAAAGTCATTGTAATGGTTTGTATATGCTTGGCCCAGGGAGTGTGGCCTTTTGGAGTAGGTGTAGCCTTGTTGGAATAGGTGTGTCACTGTAGGCACGGGCTTTACTACCCTTGTCATAGCTGTCTGGAATCCAGCTTCTCCTGTTTGCCTTCAGAACAAGATGTAAAACTCTCAGCTCCTTCCTACACCATGGCTGCCTGGATGCTGCCATGCTCATGCCTTGATGATAATGGATTGAAGAACCTGTAAGCCAGCCCCAACTAAATGTTGCCCTTATAAAAGTTTCCCTTGGTCATGGCATCTGTTCACAGCAGTAAAACCCTGAGACAGTCATGAAAAAAGCAATTCATAGAAGATGAAATGAAAATGACTGACTGAGTTTAGAAAGTTGCCAATATCCCCAGCAATACAGAAGGCTGTATTATGACATGCACTAATAACATTGTAACCAATGCACTGGGTAACACTGTAGCCAGTGCATTGGGTAACATTGTAACCAATGCACTAACCAAAGCACTGGATAATACTGTAACCAATCACTTTGTTAGTTCTGAAGGAAGATAAAACACTGAACACTAATCAGAGGGTAGTTGGAGATTGTCAGAGATCTCTTATTTTAATTGGTGAGAAAGACCTTTCTAGAAAGTAGTTGTTATACAGTATATGTCAAAACCTTAAGAATAGATCATGTTTTTTATCTATGAATAATTCCACTTAAAGACATCTGTTCTATGAAAGTCATCAGGTTATGACCAAAGATGCTTATCACATCATTACTTATAGCAAATAGACAGTCACTAAAATTGCTTCAAAGTAAAGTAAATAGCAACTGAAAATCAATAATTTTTCATTATATTTTTTCAAACTAGCACACAAAATTTCATTTGTATTTCTATGTATAACATACATACAATTATGTATACAAAACATGAAACAAAATACACCAAAATATTATTGTGAGATGTGGTTGTGGGATAATTATTGTTTACCTTTAAATATTTTTCCATAATTTTCTGAGTTTTCTACAACCTATGTATTATTTTTCCAACCATGAGAGAAAAATAACAATTAGCTTTAGTTAGTGAGGAGTTTTCTATTATAATAAAATGGAAACATCAATTAAAATGAGATTATGCATAAAACTTAGGTACAAGATATTACATTCCTAGGTATTTTCTTCAATATCTATATTTGCATATTAATGGAGTACCTTCTCTCTTGAAACTACTCTTATCTCAATATGCAGTAAAGAATAAACAAGAATTATGCTGAATAAAGAGAATAAAATCTCTGCTCCCTATTTTTTAAAAACTGAGTCTGCAACATAATCCAAAACAACTACATGATATCTGATTTCATTAAAACCTAAATGTGTTGAGTTTGAAACTGAACAGTCTTTTAGCCAAATTTTCTAGTTTGACCTTGAAGATAAAAAGATTTGAGTAAAATGTTGCCACTTGAGACATCAATGTGAATTACCGCCCTCTAGTGACAGAACTTTAAAGTGTATTGAGAGGGGAAGAGACTGGCTTATTTAGTGCATCATGGGAAAAACACATGCTCACCAGATGGAGTACACACTGCTCAAAGAAAACTCATCCGAGAATGTCTGATTATTGAGGTTTTCAATGAGCGTTTGTACAGAAAGTGGCAGGGTGTGGTTTGTTTTAAAACTCATGAAAGTGGTCTCATTGCATGTCACTCACGTGGCAGGGTTATCAAAGTGAAACACAGGACAATCTCAGGTGAGCCCTCTACTATATTCACACACAAGGTTCGTCACTTTTATTAAGAATTCAATTTTTTTCTTAAATGATAGGAGATGCTGCTTTTGTAAATTCTTAATTTAAAGGTCATAAATAATTTCTCAAAAGGTAAGAATTACAAAAACATTTTAAGCCAGAAATAAAATTGACTTATTTAGATATAAAAGACTTCTTCAGCATAGAAGGAGCATGAAGGAAGCATCTTCAGCATAGGAGGAAGGGCAGAAGCGATTCCCCCGCATGGTTGAGTTCCATAGCCACAAAGAAGGTACTGAACTTCCTAACACTCTCTGGAACCTGGGCTCCTTTACAGCTTCCTCCTGTAGTCAGGTTCTATATAACTAGTGGGCTGAGACACAATTAGTGAGGACACATCTGAGAATATTTTATTAAAATGAAATTAATGCTTTAAGACACCACACTTCACCAGGGCCACTGGGCCATACCTTTGGTGGGCTGTCCTGGGCCAATCCCGTCTCAAAGCTTAATTGGCAACCCCATTTAGAGGAGCTTCCTTTGGTGTGAGACAGCACACTGCCTGCAGGCACTTGTTATGTAGGTAGCTCTAACCAACATTTTATTTATTTATTTATTTATTTATTTATTTAGGCAAACAACTTGAAGAACTTATTTTTCCTTTCCATGTTCTCATGTATTTTGAGAATCAGTTTCTCACAAGAAAGTTGCGTGAATGCCTTTGGGAGATGCTTCCCAGTCAACTTGTTCTTAGCATCAGTGGAAGAATGTCAACATTTACATCTGCTCATCTCATTAGTGCTGAGAAGTAGAGAACTGCAAAGTCCTGAGACAATAGATTCCTAATGAACATAATTTAGGTCAGCAGCTCTCCGAGTCTGGGAACCTTTGGGAGTCCCCCAAGACATCTTCCGGAGGTGCTAACCATCAAAACCACAAGCACACCAATTCACTATTGCCCCTTCACTCTTGTTCTCCTGCTGGTACACAGAACAGATATTGTGAGGGAATTAGCAGAATCAAGTAGTGAATTGCTCTGCCTCCTGTTAATTCAGGCACAAGAGAAGTCTGTAGAAGCATCAAGCAATGACAGTTATTTTTGTTTTTGAAAATACTATTTTTCATCAAACCATGATATTTATATTAACCTGTGATGGGTTTTCTTTTGTAATTTTAGTAACTGCATAAATATTTTTAAATGTTTGTATAAAATTCTAATAGAATTACTATGAATTGGTATGGCATATATAAGCAGAATAATAATTCCTCCTCAATAATTTCCAAAAATATAAATAGATTTGAGCCCAGAATTCTTGAGAACAGCTGTTACAGACTTCTGGATCTTGTCATCATTGTTGTGTTTTGTTACAAATTTGTATTTATTTTATGTGTACGTGGTGGGGGGCACTCAAGCATCACAGTGCACATATGAAAGCCATAAGACAACTTGTGGGGTCTATTTTCTCTTCCTACCATGTGGGTGGGTTCCAAGTATCAAACTCATGGTCAGGCTTGGTGGCGGGTGCCTTTACTCACTGAGCATCCCACAGGTATAAAACCTGTTTTAATTCAGAACTAAATGTTATGTTGATTGATGAAGTCAAATAGTCCAAAGTATCCTTTCTGACTTTCAAGAGCGAAGCAACTTTCTGCTCTGCTCTAGAACTAGAAAGCATCATTGTCTGACTTTGGTACTCAAAGTCCAAACCGAATCTCATTTTATGCAAATTATGTAAAAACAATTTCCTTAAAATCATTCACTTTGTACAAATTTACCGAGTGCCTTTCAGAAGCAAATAGAGAAGTTGGGTGAGCTAGTAGTTTGGAGAGATACAGCTATCTTTTCAGCCTGAAAAATATACTCATCTACCCCCAAATAGAAACAAAAACCATTCATTAAATATTCCATGCTCTGTACACCTCGTTTATTGGCACAGCCATCAAATTGCTTTCTGTCTTACAGATAAGGAAACTGAGTGCAGAGATAATACAAACAGCCCAAGGGAAAACGCTGACAAGTGGCAGAGACAGGATCCAACCTCAGAATCTCTGCACAGCGAAACTGGCACTCTCCGGCAAAGGTCTTGAACCTGTGTATACAGAGAATTAGTTGCGCATGGCCGCACAGACAGCGAAGCAGTGTCAAGATTCGATTACTGATAGCTGACTGAAAGATATGACTTTGAAGGAGGCATTTATTCCTGGAATCCATGGATAGAACTGGAAATTTAGATTGATGGGAATTTTTGTTACACTTAACTTGCTGATATCACAAAAGGTGTGGAGAACGGATGGAACAATGCTAAGCTACTTTCTGACTCTACTCTGAAATAGTCACGTGTGGAAGCCCTGGTGCCCAGCTGCTGAGACGTGAGAAAACCAGGAGAACAGTGACCCCAACACTGAGTTAGTTACTCATTAATTCATGGTTTAATATGTTGTTAAGACATAGAGTCTAGTAGAAGGTCCCTGGTTGCTCAAGGCAAACCATTCACACCCGCTTCCTTAGTCTGGCTGCTTCCGGGCTGCCATGAGGTGGACCAGCAGCTTCCCTTCACCATTCCCTTTTGCCATGTTTTCCTTTGCCACTAAAAGCAACTGAGTCACTATACCCTGGACCAAAGTGTCTAACACCATGGACCAAAATAACTGCTTTCTTCTTTTCAGTTTTTTATGTCAGGTATTTGTCACAATGATGTAAAAAATTATAAACTCAGCCAGTAAACTGTTAAATATGTTTTTTGTTTGTGTTTTTTAATAAGTCAAGTCTCAAGTCAAGTCTATGAACTTGATCTCTTTCATAATTCATTCATTCAATAAGATTGTTTAAATGGACTTTTTCTTTAAGGCTGCTTTTTTATTATTATTTAAGTAAAGGATATACCTCTCACAAATTGAGATAATTCAACTACTATGTCTGCAAACAGTAAACAAGAACAAAAGGATCTACTTTTAAGTTGAACAAACATTATCGAAAAAGAAGAAGAAAAGAAAAAGAAGGAGGAGGAGGAGGAGAGGGAGAAGAAGGACAGGAGGAGGAGGAGAAGGAGGAGAAGGAGGAGGAGGAGACCAAAGCATTAAATAAGCTATACTATAAATGAGAGAAGATACTGAATATGAGTAATCTAAGAACGTCTGTGCTCCTGGTGTACACTGCCATAAAATCTTAGTTATTGTCAATTCATTAAAAAATACTCTCATGTGTGGGGTATTTTGTTTGTTTGGATTTTGTTTTTGACTTAAGGTTTATTCGTCTTGGGAGTGTTTTTCTGAGACAGGGTCTTACTGTGTAAAGCTGTCTGGACTAGAACTCACACTGCCCTTGAACTGATGCAGTTTCACCTGCTCGACCTTCATTGACCAGATAACAGATTGTTTTTTCATCAGGATCTCATTTTCTTATTTTTATCTGATATAATGGAGATTTCTGTCTTTAGTTTCACAGTACAATTTGATGTTTCCATTCTTTGCTGCGATGTCTCCTCTGCTGACTTCTGGTGGTTTCCAATGTTTCATAGCTAATTTTCTCCTTCATTCTTTTTGGCTGCTTCTGCCATTTGTGCAACAAAATGCTATCTTTTAATGTTTCATATTTTCAACTATTTTGATGATGTAGACAATAGAAATGTCTCAAAAAATGCTCTGTGTCTGCTATTTCTGCTTCCAGTGAATATAACTTTGAGTGGTCCTTCTGTGTCATCAAAATTGAGAGATAAATTCAATTGTGAAAATCAAATTGTGATGATCTCCTTCTGCTTATATATTGAAGCCCTGATGTCCAATCCTTCAGAATATGACTATATTTGGAGACAGTGCCTTTTAAGACTCAATTAAATTAAACTGAGACCATTGAAATGGTTCTAACTAATAAGACTGGTGGCCTCATAAGAGGAGGAAAACCGAATCTAGTACAAAAAGGGAAAATGATGTAAAGACACAAAGGAAAATGGCCTTCTACATACCAAAGAAGAGGGCCTAAATAAATGTCAGCTGTAGCTAGGTATTGGTGGTACATAATGGTACCCCATTACATGGAGTGGTGAAGGCAGCTGGAGTGAGAGTTTGAATTCCTTCTGATCTTTACAATAAGATCTCATTTCAAGGAAACAACCAAAGGAAGGAAGAGAATGATAAGAAGATAGAGAATGATAAGGCAGAAAGAAAAGGGAGGTAAGGGTGGAAGAAAAATAATGAGGAGAAGGAATAATAATAATGAGGAGGAATGAGGAGAAGACGAGCAGGAGGAGCAACTGGCACTGAGAATTCATGAATCTCAAATACTAAGCCTCAAGTATTGTTATCAAGTTCCCAGGGTTCATATACTCCGGCTACTTTACCGTAGCCCTAGGAAATCAACACAGCTACCCACCATCTATCACAACGGTGGGAGGAAATATCAGGATGCCCATTCCTTATGTGACATATGGCCTGTAGTAAAGCATCCTACGGGGGGGTGGGGGGGAGAGGAAGTGCTCCTCTCTCCCTACTACTAATGAGAGGGCCTCAAGAATATCCATTTTTAAAGGCTGAGGCAACCCCAAAGGGGAGAGAGAAATCATTTGTTCCCTAGCTAGACTTTTCTTTGGTAATAGTCTCTGTCTGTTTCTGCCTGTCGAGTTAAGAGAAATGATAAGACAGAGGAAAGACTCTTCAGTAGCTCCACATTTGCTATTATCACTTGCTAGGACAGGAGTTTGCAACCAGTGCCTGATCCGCCTGTCCTCTGAAAGCTGTGGCTTCTTGATGGATAGCAAGAGCTCCACTATAGATACTATGGGACAAGAATCTGGAAGTGGAGCTGAGAAGAGGAACATTGGTCCCCTTGAGGCAAAACATTAAATGCAATGACAGGTGGAAAATGGAGAGTATCTGCAGTTCCCCCTCACTATCCCCAGATAGTTCAGAAGAGGTGACATTTTTTAAGGTAACTGCTTAGGCACACTCTGAGGCTAGGCAATATCAGCCAAAAAAAGAAAAAAAAAAGACAAAAGAAACAAAGCTGCTCAGTTATGGAATAAACTATGACTCTTTCTTCTTGTGACCTCATCACGGACGATCTTACAAAGAAAAACAGAAAGGATGTAAAAATAGTAGTGTAGGTCCCACCTCCAGCCCCTTAGTCTCAGAGCTTCCCCTGGAGCCGCAAGGATGTTTACCATCAGACATTAGAGTAATGCTTTAGATTGGATTACCTAAAGTAGTAGCATGTTATTGCAACCAGAAAAGCTAGGTGTGTTTCTAGAACACAGTGGTGGCTAAGAGGAGATGTAAGAGAACATAATTGATAATATGTTCTCTTCAGTAATACATCCTGTGGATACTAGCATAGAGCTCGACAACTAATGACAATAGTGCAGGATCAGCCGTGAAGACTATGAAAAAGTACTCAAGAGTTGGCAGAAGAGCTTCCAAACTTCAAAATAAATTAGTTGTCCGTAAAAATTCTAAGTGCTTTTAAAGCATCAGTTAATTGTTTCTTTGGAAAGCTATGTTTCACACCATTAAATATTCCTCTTTTCTTAAAAAAATGTGCAGTATATAAGGATTGTTTCAGGAAAAGAAATATCAGTTTGATTCTTAGAATGTGCATTTTCAATCACAACTTTTGGTGTGGTGGCATACCATGAAGTCAGAGGTACAATATTCTCCAAATACTGGTATCCAGAGGTAACCAGTTAAGATTATTATGGGTTGTAAGAATCTGTTATGTTCCAGACCCAGGATGCTGAGGACTTCACATACATTGTTTCTGAAATCCTCTTTTCTTTCCTGCGAGTCAAACTCTTTATTATATTCAATAATGATTTGAGAGTGCTAACGAGTATATTAAACATTCTGGGATTTTGCAAACCACAACTCTTCGGAATGTGGAACTATAGGTGAGGGAGTCATTACACCATGGAAACAGGAAAATGTTACTAATTAAGATTCTCAACTTTCCTAACCCAAATGGCTTCTGGTCAAACCACGGCATGAGGAACGAGACTTAGAGATCTTAGGATGCTTGTGCAGTTTATGGATTTGAAAGTGGGGAGACTATAGGCCTGAGCCCATGAGCTCCAATTCTACCAGAACACACTGTCCTCAACACAAGACAAGCATCAGTTCGCTCAGCATTATGGAGACTGGCTGGAGTAGCCTTTCCCAATTTTAGTAGCCCCGCTTATCTAGAGTTGTGCCATCTCCATCTCTTTGAATGTTTCTTCTGCACCCCATTACACTCGAATGACAATTTCTCCTCTGAGGCCTCTGGAGGACCCTTGTCTAGCAGCTGATGTGTGCTGGCAAGCCTTCCGGAGAAGTCCAGCTTCTGTCAGAGAGAGAGGCATGGTGGGCTACAGCTTCCCTGCACTGATGCTCTTCTCTCCAAGCATTATTTACCATAAAAGAGCAACATCTGCTCTCAGGGTGAGCAGATGATTATACAGGACCCCATGGTTTCATATCAAAGAAGACCACATCTTAAACCATCTGTCTGTTGGCACGCATGTGATGGTGGTAAAGAACCTTCATTTTCTCTTAAAGAAGAAGGAGGCCATCTCAAAATGTAAGCATTTTGAAAAGGTGCAGAAACAATGAGAATCTTCAGTAAGCAGAGAGGGAAAATGTCAATAAATCACTGCTTTACAGAATATTCTACCTACAGGTTTTCTTTTTCTGCCTTCATATACTGGGAAGACATTCTGTGGCCTATGCTGATACTTCTTTTTTACTCAGTAATAAAGACTGGACACTAGCAGACAACACTGCACTAATAGAGGCACTGCCTATCTCACATCTCGGATGTACTTACAGCCATGATTGCCACTACACTGGTCTTGAATTCTAGAGAAATAGTACCTATGAAACACACTAAACTTCTAAAAGGAAACTGAGTGACTCGGACTGTTGTACAAGAGATGGCAGAAATCCAGATGCAGAAACAAACCAGACCACCTGCTGTAGGACCACCAGATACAGGTTCTCCTGTACTCATGAGGAACGCCCGTTACAGATGTTTATTCTGCTTGTAGACTGTGTTCCACCATCATTGCCATCTTAGTCCAGCCAAGACTCTCCTACAATTTTATCTATCACCTATAAAATGAGGCATTACCAGCTAGAAGAAATGTACAAGGGGTTGTTAATTTAGTTGTATTGAGTTAGAATTCTAGAAAAGGAGATGTGTCACATCTTAATACAGTCAATACTGGAAGGCAACCTTTTGCTTTTCAGCAGGTTACTGTGAAATATTAGAACTATATATGTTGGATTTATGCATTCAGCATGAGACTTGAGGTTAAAGAAACTAACAGTGGAATCAAGAAAAAGGCTGTAGTCAGTCCCTCAAGAAACACTGTGAGCCAGGTGTTTAATCCCAGCACTCGGGAGGCAGAGGCAGGCAGATTTCTGAGTTTGAGGCCAGCCTAATCTACAGAGTGAGTTCCAGGACAGCCAGGGCTATACAGAGAAATCCTGTCTCGAAAAACAAAAAAAAAAAAAAAAAAAAAAAAAAAAAGAAAGAAAGAAAGAAAGAAAAGAAACACTGTGATGATGCTTTGTGTTAACGGAGCACAGAGGGTAACCAGACAGGGGAGAGAAAGAAGAGGCCCAACAGACAGCCTAGACTAGAAAGATAGACTGGACTCCAGCAAACCTCCAGAGCTAGAAGCTGGGTTCTTCCCACTTGTCAGTCTTTTGTCTGGACTGCCTGGTAGTCAGCTAGCAAAGAATAAATCACAAGTGTTCTATGTGTCTCTGTTAAGTATTATCAGTATGTAGGGATGATCAGTAATCTTAGTGTCCTTGCCCACAGACACAACAGCCTTCTGAATAGTTTCTCTGATAAAACAGGGAAAAAATAGATTTTTAGAATTATTAAATCTGTTGGGGATTCCATGTCTACCCATTCACAGGAAGTGAGGTCTCTCATTTCCATTGCTGTCATGGAGTTCCTTCTCAAAGTTCCTACTAGAGATGGCCAGCAGAGTACTGAGACTAAATAAAAAAGAAAAGGAACTAGATCAAAGATGAGGGACTCTGAGCCGGCTGACCCATGGCATCGGGCTTTCTCTTCAGGAGCTCTTCAATGAAACCAAAGAACCCTTTTTAAGTACAGACAGCCTAGTCAAGGAAGGAACACAGGCTTCTGACAATTAGGGAGAAATACTAAATAGACTCAAATCTTCCTAAAATACACTCTGCAGTACCTCACAGCCACTTATTTTCTCCCTACCTTTTCGGTCACCTTGCCTTTGCCTCCTGTGCCTGCATTAAAAATTGTCCACTGCCCATCATGCATGGTTGAGATATACAACTGTTCTTTCTGCAGTAAGAAATCTTTAACCACATGCCTTCCTATTCCAAGTGGCCATGTTTGTTATCTCTGTTGCCTTCCTGATCCCCTTCCCATCGACACATGCTCAAATCAGGACATATCTAATCTTCTTTAGGTGTATTGTGCTGGGAGTAAAATGTTGATGTAATCAGATGCTTAGCTTCATAGAAAATGCTTCACAACTTGCGAAATTATAGATTTCTTTCTGACTCTTCTATGTGACCAAGTTGATACCTATCCTATAATATACATAGTCAAATCTGTAAAGTAACATGTTAGATAGCAGTGTTCAGTAATGAGGTGAATATTAAATATAAGGGTTTTACACAAATAAGGGCATTTAAAAATATTATATCTGAGGGATTTAAGTACTTTATGGGTTACCTAAACTATACTGAAGGTAATGGCAGAGTCTGAATTCACAAATCAGGGTGAAGGGAGATTAAGATTATAATACTGTGATCCCTCCTAGACCATCTGTTCTCAAACTAGGCAGCATTCTGGTGGGTCTGCTTATTATCCTTAGCACCTCATTGGTTCCTTGTATACTACGGGAGCTTTGGAGTATTTCATGTGAGTAAATCAAATTATTCTCAAAGGACAATCTGATTGTACTGGAATTTGTGTGAATTTGGACTCAAAAATCCTGAAATTGATTTCTGCCATGCAAACATTACTTGTCCATGTACTCAAATAAATCTCTCAAAATCAAAGCCTCTTCCCTATTATATATATATGATGTTGATGAGATTAGCAGCCTGGTCATCATACAGAAGAAGTCAAAATCAATAGTTTTAATGTATAAGTATTTGTTATAAAATTATAAATGTCAGGTATACATGTACTTTGAAACTATGTTATAGGACACATCATTGGTTCAACAAACTAGTCTTCAACTGTACAACAAAAGAGAAAAAAATTTAAATGTTATTGTGCTGTTATGAGTGTGGGTACGTAGGCCAGGGGTAAACATTGCATGTCTTTTGCAATTATTCTCTGCCATATTTATTGAGACATGGTCCCTTACTGAACCTGGGATTCATCTATTTCACTAGACTGGTTTAGCCCACGAGCCTAGGGATCCTCTTACTGTCCTCTCTCTGGTGTTGGAATCACAGAAACATTCTACCATATCCAACTTTTCAAAGTAAGTACTATGATCAAGTTCAGGTCATCATGATGTACAGTAAACACTTTTCAAGCCAAGCTATATCCCCAAGACCCCCCTTTATTGTATCCCATGTATTATTTAGACAAAAAAAATTGTTGAGTCCTATTTTTACCTTTTCAATTGTGTACAAATATGTTTTTCCTATATCTCAGATATAGTAAGGTTTATTAATTTTAGGATGCTAGAATTGTTTTCCTCTCCTCGGATCTAACATGTTGGAAATTGGTACTAATCAGGTCAAAACACTGTTCCACAGACAAAATGGAGAAGGGGCATTCTGCTTCACCTTCTTCATTCTCTCAGGTTCCATTTTGATGGTAAGAATTATGGCAAAGATTTGGCCTTGAAGTCAAATGTTTGCTTAAAGGCACACATCTGAACATCTGAGATCCTGACTTTCCACATCTCTGGCTCAAATCCTAACAGGCCAACAGTGGCTTCAGTGATGTCTGATACGTTCTGAAATTTTCAAATGAAATAGTAAAAGCTTCCCTTGTAGGTATGTTAAAATGGCCTCTGTAAATCCCCCAATCAGCCAGTAGCTGACTCAGACAGCAGAGTTGGGCAGCACCCCACTACTGAGGCCTGGATGCACTTAGACAAAGAAACAGTCATGCTTTCAACCTCGAGTTTTATCAATGAACTGACTAGATTCCAGGCACTGTCCTCATGTTGCCTAGTAAAGACGCACTCATTGAAGGCTTAATCACAGCTTCACATACACAGTGAAAGGGTCAGAATCCTTCTCTGCACAAGGCATCCCAACAACACATCAAAAGACAGCACCATTACTCTGCATTGCCCTGTCTACATTCTCTCCAGCCAAGCTAGGGCAAAATGATCAGTACTTGTGCTCCTTCTGAAAAAGCCTAATGTCTACAGTGCCCCATAGCCCGGTGCCTGGCAAGGTAGTACCATCCTGCCAGCCAGTAATTGCAGACAAAGAGCTTGAGAAACTTCACTTTGTTTGCCAGAAAGGATTCTGCCTTGGCCATCAATGGCTATTTGTGAACTAAAGAGCAGGTGCCTATAAACTACTGTGCGGGGCATCCAACATACATGTAGAGAGGATGCCAAATAGTGGGTGCTGTCTCCAGTACAAGATACCTGATATTCCTATAAAGCAGCATGTTCATACCTTCAAGGTACTCCCTCTGTCTAGATAACAATGGCTTTGACCCCTCACACCATTTCTGTCAATGGCCACTATTACACTGGTCAGTGATAGCCAATAGCTATAAAATAGCTACACATGTTTTTAGTCTTTCATTTTAGGACACATCACTGCTGTGTTTTATTACCTTAGACCACCTTCAGGCATGACCGGGTACCTGCACTCATGTCCGTATATGAAGCACTGTGTTGAAAAGGCAGATATTAAAACAGTACAGCATACATGAAACAATGTGATTAATACAAACTAAAACAAAATTAAACCAAAGTAGAGTCTTAACACAGTCTGCATTGTTTTTACATCCTTTCTCATTCCTGCCTACTCTATATTCTTTCCTTTACCTAAGTGAGGCAGAGGGGAGAGAAAGTTCTTGGTATAGCAATAGAAACCTGGAAATCCCACCCCTAATAGTTGACTGAGGTATCCAATGACCTCTCAAGAGACAAAGAAGCAGCTTGAACTTGAAACCAGATATAATAAAATTTTATCCCGGAAAAAGTTCTACCAAACTTCTGCTAAGTGCTATGTCAGCTTCGGGTGTGAAATCTGCTAGAGTGGGTCAGGTGCAGCTCCGAAGATGAATCCATTTCTCATGTCTACTGTCAGATCACACACTAGACAGTAGTTTCTGTGTTTAGTTTTGGACCGAAGATCTGGGGATCCTGGATATACTCTGGTGAGCAAATACATGTCAGAAATGCAATTCAAGTACTAGCCTGTGCTTGCAAATCCTAACAAATAGTTCTTCTTGCAATAGAAAATTTTAAAACTCTAAGATACAGACTTTTCAACCCCAAGATATGAAATATCATCAAGATTTTATTATATATTAAGTGATACAAATATCATCTTCCAGTCTTAGTCAACCAAATGCATAAAAATGTGTTTAATAAGAAAGAATTTTCTCATGACAAGATTTGAAAGTGACAGATGATACTTGGGACAATCTGAGAATGGATTGTGAGGCTTAATTTAATATTTAAAGCTAATGAAGAGTTCAAAATAAATTATATATGAGTCATCTAATATTTTCAAAGAATTAAAATATATTTAATATTCCAGAGTTTATACTGAGTATATTTTAATATTCAATGAACATGAAAATTTTGAGGTCATCTCTATGTTTCTTCCTTATTTGATCATTTATATCCATGAGAAAGCTGAGAAATAGTTTTCTGTTCCTTATATCTCAGCCTGGATTACCAGACATATGAATACAAAATCCATCATTTGGAAGCTTTGGGTTTGGAACGAACACATCTATCTAAGAGAGTCACTTCTGACTACAGTCACTGTTTCTGGACTTGAAAATGTTGCAGATGTGGTTTGGGTAGCATCATACTGGTGACATTTTAAAAGAGAATGTTATGTTCCCACAAGAATCAACGACAAAAAAACCTCAGCACCAAGCCCAAGAAACCATCTTTTCAAATGGTTGGACAGGGTAGTCCAAGTGACTGCTGGAGCTCGTGGTGCTGAAGACAGTGCTGAAGACACTGGATATACAGGACACTCAGGTGTTTCAAGCTGGTTCTGCCCTTAAAGCCTCTTTCCTGGGGTCTTGCTTTCATGGTATCAGAAAATACAAGGCAAGCTGCCAAAGGTGGGAAGCAACTAAACAATCCTACCCAGCTGCAACATCTATACACCATGACAATTATCAAAAGGTCAAGATGTTCATAAAGGTGAAACAAGTGGCACTCACGTGTTAGTGTCAACCAACTGTTGTCTAATTGAACTTAAGGCCCACTCAACGGGAGGAAAACCTAACCAGCTTCCCCGGGGCTAGTGAAGTCATTGACCTTAGAAAAGAATCTACCACTTTGCTAGATCAGCACAATTCCTTACTACATTCTAAATCTTATTCTTATACCCACAGATTAGTGTAAGCACCACCACTGATGTAGAAAGTTTCTGGTTACAGCAAATGGAGATCATCACAGAAAACCACACTAGGATGCAATGCAGAGAGCAAAAGATTATGGAAATCCCAGTCCCAAAAGATACATCTATATCACAGCTCATACCTCTGTGGCTCGGGGAACATCACAACACAGGAGGTGGGAAAATTGTGAGAGCCAAACTACCAAGAAGCCTGTTGTGAAACAGACGCTCCTAGAAATGGCTGCATCAGCAAGACCAGGAAAAGGGCAACATCGATGGACATGTTAGTATGAGGAGGAGAAACGTTCGTGGAGTCACACCATTTGACAAAGAGCTATAGGAAACTAATGACTGCTGAAAGTAGGAAACTAATGTAGCTCGCTAATATTTGTATGAGAAGAAATTCATTAGCCTCTCCCAGTAATGAACGCTCTCACTGGTTGTCCATTAAAGGTTAGCCTTGAAAACAAGTACACATAAACAACAAAACTGAACTCAATAAATTACACATGCTCACACATATATGTATATGTGCATATATGTATAGATATACACATGCATATGTATATAATAAAGAAGATGAGGCTATCAACTTGAGAGTGGGGCTAGGCATGAGAAGGGTTTGAAGGAAAGTGGCTTGGAGAGACTGCAAGGGGCAAAGGAATGGGGAAAAGTGAAGTAGTTCTATTTCAATTGAAAACATATTTTAAAATTATTACCAGTGAGAAGTGATTTTTAACTGTTTAACTTAACAAAGTCAAGGTCATCTAAAAGATAAATTGTATTCTGTATACAGTCAATTAACAAAGGATTGGAAAACAAACAAACCCCTTGATCTCTCAGTTACTTTATTTAGCTTGTTCACCACTGAATGGCTCTTTTCCCTGTACTACTTTTATAGTTTATGGTGAGGTTAAAGCCATTGTAGCTCCCTAATATTTGCATGAGGCTCAAGCTTGAGAAAATTCAGATAGCTTTTATTACCTGGACTTATTAATGTCCTCATAATTCTTAGTAGCACTTAAGGCTATACTTTGAAATCTGGAAGGCTGAGAATCTTCATCCATAGATACTCAGGAGACATCAAGAACCACATATGCCCTGGTTGATACTTGCTGCACATAACTACACTGAAATGTTCTGCTTCCCTTGCAAAACAATCCAGACTATAGCAATAAATCACCCACTTCCGACCCACTGCGAGAACGACAGGTCATCCACACCCTCCTGTATCTTCCCAAGAGGCCTTATTGGAGATGTGAATGGCCTCCTATGTCCAGACTGGCTGAGATCACGCAAGTAGTAGTGAACTTAGAAATGTTCACATAAAAGATTTATAATGCCTACATTCTTGGCCTACTGGTCTAGGCCCTGGCCTATATCTACCTGAAAATATGGACAACTTTTGTATTTGGTGAGGTTTTGATGATAAGCCTAAACTATAAAATAAGATCTATAAAAGTTTTTTCTTTCTTTCTTTCTTTTTTTTTTTTTTTTTTTTAGTGTTTGCAAATAGGATTTACAAAAATGAAACTCAGGGGCCCATGTGTCATCTACCACCTTGTGTGTGTGTGTGTGAGTGCACATGCGCACACACACACACACACACATCAGGATGAACTATGTAAGATTCAGACAAGTTTTATGTTTATATACACAAATATATTTGTATATAAAACATATTTAGGTAAATGCATGCTTACAAATACATCAGTAAAGATATAAGCACACAGGTCTTACCAATCTTAAGGTTGACAATTAGGTACAAAGGACTCAACTCTCCCAAGTGGCAATCCAACAAGTGTATTTTCCCTCTCATTTTTAGGATGGAGGGGATTTTTAGCTCCCACTTATTCTATCTTCTGCCTTCTAACCAGAAAGGCACCCCAGTGAAGGTATAAAGTAGCTTTCCTACACACACTGGGGACGCAGAACGAAAGGAGAAGTACTAATTAAATGGCATCTACTTTCTCCTAAGGTTTAGCGGAGCCTCATCCAGAGTAAGTAAATGCCTGTGGTGAATATCATTATAAACTCTGTCCAGCACAGCCTGTGAACATGATCAGCAAGGAGCAAGCCTTCATCCACTTTCTGCCAACTTCTCTCCACACCCACCAGAGCTGGGTTTGCACATGGAGGTTCTGGGTACTATTTAATTGGAAACATCATTATTTTTCTTGAAAAATCAGAAAGTAAGATGAGCTCAATGAGTTCAATAGACAATCTTCAATTCCCCCCCCCCCCAAAAAGTAGATCCTCCTTTAGCTGTGGGAGGCTAAAGATTATAACCACAGGGCCGTTATCTACAGGGGAAACGGGATTTTCAGTTTCTAAGGAATGATTAATCCAAAGACCAAAATCAATCTTCCCTTGGCAAAGTTTTTGATCTGTCTTTTGCATGTTTCTTTCTCTCCTTTGTAATTAAGAAGATTCTGCCCTGAGTCTGATGAACCCCACAGGGTAAGGAAATATTGACAACTACTGCAGAGAGTTCACCCTGTGAACTGGATCAAAGGTAGCAAGATGGCTTTAAAGACACGGACTGCCAAGGAAGAAGATTAACCAGCTGAAGTTAATGTCAGCTGATTTAGGAAAGGGGAGAAGGGGGAAATCCTCTTAAATATTTTATCTTGTAAATCTTTACTTCACCAGCATTCCTGAATGAAGCAAATTTACTAGTTAGTGTTCTGAAATGGACAGGCTACAGAAAAAAACAAAACAAAACAAAACAAAAAACAAAAACAAAACAAAACAAAAACCAGATACACACAATGTAGAGAAGGAAGAGCGCACACGGAGCAGCACAGGTCCCCAGAGCAAAGTTGATCGAACATTCCAATTAAAAGCAAAGATAAAACATTAACCTTCTCAACAATGTCCATCAATGCTCCATTGGAAATAAGTCATGGCCAATCTGAGGAGACTCAGACACACAGTCTCTTCTCTATCCCCTTCGCCCCTCACACACACAAGGCTGAGCAAAAGACTCAATCTATCGGAATGCAGGTTTCATCACTGAAGCTATTGTTCTGTCAAAAAAAGGGGGGGTGGGTGGGCAGGGAGCGCTTCATTCATTAAGGCTGCAGCAGATGGCAGCTCTGCAGAAGGACGCAGCATGAGGCTGGCCACCGGCTGGCAAGCACAGTCCAAGTAACATTCACGCCCAGCTGCACTGTGAGGCTCTTTTCAGAAGCCTTGCATTCCTCAGGCAGGGGCTCCCTGGGGAATCCCAGGGGCTTCATGTTTAGGCACTGCCCTTGGCAATCAGGGCACAGTCCCATTCCGTGTCTCTGGACTTCCTCTTCCATGCTCTCTGATTGCACCTAGGTTTTCTACAGAGATTAGGATTCTGGCAAAAAGAGCATTCCTGTGGGGGTCTTTGAACAGAGTCTTAGGTCTGCAAAAGGGTCTTTTCCAGGTCCCTTACCCTGGGCGCATTGCTGGGCCTACACTATACAAAGAAGCAAGCTGGTGAATATTCACAGTTTTGTTTTGTTTTGTTTTAGTTTCTGGGTTTTTTGTTTGTTTGTTTATTTGTTTTTTGTTTTAGATAATACAGGAATGTGAAAGAAAGAAAGAAAGAAAGAAAGAAAGAAAGAAAGAAAGAAAGAAAGAAAGAGAGAAAGAAAGAAAGGAGGAAGATGGAAAGAAGGAAGGAAAGAAGAAAGAAAGAAAGAAAGAGAGAGAGAGAAAGAGAAAGAGAGAGAGAAAGAAAGAAAGAAAGAAAGAAAGAAAGAAAGAAAGAAAGAAAGGAGGAAGGAAAAAGAAAGATGGAAAGAAGGAAGGAAAGAAGAAAGAAAGAAAGAAAGAAAGAAAGAAAGAAAGAGAGAGAAAGAGAAAGAGAGAGAGAAAGAAAGAAAGAAAGAAAGAAAGGAAGGAAGGAAGGAAGGAAGGAAGGAAAGAAAGAAAGAAAGAAAGAAAGAAAGAAAGAAAGAAAGAAAGAAAGAAAGAAAGAAAGGAGATCACAGCATGCCTTTCAAACCTGCAAAAATGTAGTCTGTTCCTTTTTAGATATTTTTGTGCTTCCTTAAAATCATCGTATGTATAAGACACAATACTCCGAACTTTTCCCACTGTCTTTGATTCCATTAAGTGAGATCAATCATAAGACTTTATAAATTTCATTTTCTCCTTTTTTATTTTTGTCATACATTTCTTTATGGGTTCATATTGAATACTGTTATTTAGATCATACCTGTCCCTGCCTCCCCATCTGTTATATTCCCTGATAAAATGTGATCACAAGGTTAAGTTTCCAGCCAGTGTTTTCTATCTTGAAAATGGTTTTAATCCAGACAGTCTGTATGATAAGTCACCCTTTCTGTCTTAAACTCAGCAAACAGTCCTTTACTCATTCTGTTACAACCTCCTTTGTCTGTTGGTTTTTCTGCCTAAGAAGGAGCAGATTGTATTCTTTCATTTTAGGCTCTGTACTGTTTTTATTTTAATTTTATATATCTGGATCTTTTGCCTGAATGTGTGTGGGTGCACCATGGGGCCTCTGAGCCCCTGGAACTAAAGTTATAGATGGTCATGAGTTACCATGTGGTGCTGGAAATTGAACCTGGGTCCCCTGGAAGAATAGACAGTGTTCTTAACTGCTGAGTCATCTCTCCAGCCTGGCACTGAATTTTTTTTAATTTATTTATTTTATGTGAGTACATTCTTGCTGTCTTCAGATACACCAGAAGAGGGCATCTGATCCCATTACAGATGGTTGTGAGCCACCATGTGGTTGCTGAGAATTGAACTCAGAACCTTTGGAAGAGCAGTCTGAGCTCTTAACTGCTGAGCCATCTCTCCAGTCCCCAGCACTGAATTTTATCTCTAAACCTTGTAGACTTGTCCAATCTTACTCCAAAGCCCAAGCCCCCTTACTCTGACTTGGGAGGATTCTGGACTATGGATGAACCCTACAAATCATTATTTTTATAGATAACATTCACACTTCTGAGAAAAATTCCATATGAAAGGAAATATTTCCATTGGAGTCTAAAAATAGAACATCTAGACAGAAATAAATAGTAAATTAATTCACTCACTTGTGCATATCTATGATTTTTCTTTTAGGTTAGACATATTTTAAAATATATTCTTTCAGTTTATGCTAAAGAATTGGGGGAAAATATTTCCACTTCCATGAAAGGCTTTGACTACTTGAAGTTCCTGTATTTATCAACATTGAAGTCTCAACACCTGCTTTCTTCTGTGTCTTAACTGTAATTTAAGAAATTATAATTTCAACAGTGCACATTTTCAAATTAAAGATTTTAATCATGTTTACTATAAAGCCTCAAAGTTGTTTTAGATGACTTTTTTATCTTCACCAGAGTAGTCGTACCTTGGAATCTCGTCATTTGCTTGAATTTATTATTACCTGTGCCAGGAATACTTTAACTAAGTCAATGGCCAGTGTCACATGCATTCATCTGGGATCATTCCCCTGATGGGTAAGCCTCCTTGAGAGTAGGTGTCTTTGCAAGACACGGATCTTCCATAGCACCTACCCTACAGTACTTGGTAAATGGTGCTCAGTTATGTTCAACAACAAAACTATCAAACTGTTGGTCTTACTGCTATGGACCAGAGGGACAGCACAACAGAGTACACAGCCATGGCTGCAGTTCATTCAATTAGAGCTAGAGCCCAGCTGGCTGCTGGTGGCTCTTGCCTTTAATTCCAGCACTTGGGAGGCAGAGGCAAGTGAATCTTTAAGGTCCAGTCCAGTCGGGTCTACAAGAGCAGGTTCCAGGATAGCCAGGACTACATAGAGGAACCCAACTTGAAAAGCTGGGGGGGGGGGAGAGAGAGAGAGAGAGAGAGAGAGAGAGAGAGAGAGAGAGAGGGAGAGGGAGAGGGAGAGGGAGAGGGAGAGGGAGAGGGAGAGGGAGAGGGAGAGGGAGAGGGAGAGGGAGGGAGGGAGGGAGGGAGGGAGGGAGAGAGAGAGAGAGAGAGAGAGAGAGAGAGAGATTAAGCCTCAGCATAATGGCACTACATGTTCTGAGTCATTATTTAATCTCACTGGGTATCTAAATACTAAAGGTAGGGAGAGTTCAGGAGAAATTCTGATTCAACCACACCGTGTTAAATTGCTGGGCAAAATACATAGCTTCTGATTACTAGATTGCAAGTCATATTCCAACTTTTTGCTAAAGCACGGAGTGAACAAGCTTGAAGAACACATCTCTATACACCTATCAAATCTCTACCCACAAACAACATCCAGAAGAACAAGGCTGGAGTGTAGACATGGAGCAAAGAGGAGGTAGTATGGAGTCAGACATGACTGAAAGGCTGTAGGTGAACCATGTATCACAGATATGAATGTGATGACAAGTGTTAATCAAAACAACACATGTGAGACTCTACCTGCAAAGGGGAGACTCCACACCTGCACATGGAGCACGATTCATTCCACAGAACATGAAAGACGATGCACTATCAAGTGAAAGAACTCCCATTGTCCCGCAGAGAGAGACACATATTAATGAAGGTGAGAGATGCAAATCTCCTGTGTCTACTAGCTGATGTACCAGCTTCCTGGACTCATGCCACTGACACCACCATTCACAACTCCCTCAGAAGAACCTGAAAACAATAGTGACTTAGGAAAGTAAGAGTCTTGGGGATTCGGGTGAACAGGTGGTGTTTTCAAATCTTATCCAACTTGAAGGTGATAATTACATGAGGGAAATGAACATACAAGGTGTGAGCAGGCAGCTCCATAGATGTTTTTGAGATGGAAGGCTTTGTTGTATGTGTGCTCTCATTCATAAATGCTAGAACAATCAGCTGCTGGAAGGGATCTTAGGGCATCTCCCATAAGCCAAGCTTTGGTGGGAGGCTTGCCAATCTAATAAAGTGATTCTGAATTATAATTTATAGAAAGGAAAAAGAGCCAGAACAATTAAAAATCTTGTCAAATCTGATCTGATGGGGGACAGATAATAAGCTAGGCAGAATAATTAATAACATGGAATGGGGGTTAATAACTGTTGCAAGAAGAAAACAACTTGGATCATATTATAGCTCACGTGGCATCAAAGGCACAAATTAATGCTCTATAGCTCATATGATTGATTGAGAAGCCACTCTTTTATAAACATCTGCAAAAGTGATTTCACTATTGTATCACTTCGAAGAGTTGCTTGAAAATTCAATGGGTTGATAAGCAAGCATTTAATTATAAAACAGCCTAGACTACTTGGCCCTTGTTAACCTTTCCAATTTTATCTTCAGTACACATTCTAAACTCTGGGCTATTCTTTCATATTAATGCTCACTATATATATATAGTGAGATTCCTTGGAATATCCTTTGCCCTCCTGCTCCATGGAAGTCTTATTGATCCTTTGAACCTAAGCTTTAATGTTACAAAAGTCTTTGGTCCTTAACAGAAAGTTGGCTCTTTTCTCCTTGAGTTTTGTTAACAACTCCCTCATGGCTCATCTGCACAACAGCACATACTCTGTTAGAATTACCCAACCACACTCAAGTGGGAAGTCTTTAAGATAGGAAAGTTATTCCAACATCAAACCCAAGGCTGAATATGTAATAGATTCTGGAAAATGTTGGGTAAACAAATGAATGACATTCATAGTGGCAAACTGAAAATTGGAATGGTTGTCCTTGCCTTCAAGTATGAGAAGGGTGAAAAACAGAAGAGAGCTCTACCCCTCCTGGCTTGTGCAAAATCAATTTAAAAGGCAAGAGACTCAAACTCATAATAAAATAATGGAATGAGTCCTATTTAGCTCCTGTGTAAAGTGTCGTAAGTTAATTTATTTTATATCAAATTAAACCCAAAGCATTGAACATTAGAAGTGATAAGTCTTCATTAGAAACGGTAGAAACATGAAAATGCTATTTCTCCTTCATTCCCCACTCTATCCATTTATCTCAGCTAGTTGACACACATACAGTTGTCATAGCTAAAAACCTACCATTTCAAATATTTTTCCAGTTATTTTTCATAATCTTTTATTGTCATCTGTTCCACAATTCAAATTAATGTTGAAAAAACTGATATTAGACAAAATATTTGTTTCCCTTCCAGCAAAGCTGTTGATTAATGACGTGGCTGATGTCTCCTTTTCTGCTTTGTCTCCTTTAATGTTGGAATGACTGAAGGCTTAGCCCTTGGTCCTCTTTTCTCCTTTGTCATATTTAATTCCTTGGAGGCTTCATCCAGCTCCAGTTTTTAATAACAGTTTTGGTGATTCTCACATGTGCATGCCCAGGAAGACCTCTGTCCTGCCCCAGACTCTCCCATCCAGCTGTCTATGCAACAGCTCAACATGAATAACTGAATACGTAATCTATAAAACAACTGCTGACCTTGATCAGGTCTTTCCCCATACCTGATCTCAGTCTTCTTTCAATACTACTCTCTCATATCCCAGTTTCAGGGAACCTGGAAATAATAATGTCTCTACCTTCATCATATATCCACAATATCATGCATCACATTGTGCCACTCCTGGATGACTGATGTCACTTTTAAATAAATACTCTCTATAGTTTGACCCTTGCTCACCTAGAACTGTATCTTCTCATGCAGCACCTAGAATAATCCTTACAAGGGACCTCTTAGAGAACAGACTACATTCCCTTGCTTCTGAAAATACTGACTTGACTTTCATTCTCCCAAGGACCAAAGCAAAGTCCTTACTATGGTCTCAAGGCTGTTATCTGCACCTTCTCATCTCTAGAATCTTCTCTTGCTACCCAGTCTCCTCTGGCCCCGTTGATCTCCTGCTCTTCCTCAACCATTCAGAGACCTAGATCACAGTTATGCTTCCTCTTCCCACTACCTGGTAAGTTCTTGCACAGATGCACAAGGATTATCTTTGTTAGTTTTCTCTTTCCTTACACTTTTTTTTATTAATCTTTTTTATTCATTTACCTTTCAAATTATATTCCCCCTTCTTGGTTACCCCTCCACAAACTCCCCTTCGCCTCCCTTCTTCCCTCTCACCTTTGCCTCTATGAGGGTGTTCCTCTACCCACTTACCCACTCCCGCCTCACCAATCTAGCATCCCCCTACACACAGGACCTCCACAGGACCAAGGGCCTCCCCTCCCATTGATGTGGATAAGTTCATGAATCTGGAGCTATGGTTGGTGGTTTAGTGTCTGGGAGCTCTTGGTGGTCTGGTTAGCAAATATTGTTCTTCCTACGGGTTTGCAATCCCCTTCAGCTCCTTCAGTCCTTCCCCTAGCTCTTCCATTGGGGTCCCTGGACTCAGTCTGATGGTTGGTTGTGAGTATCTGCATCTGTATTGGTCAGGTGCTGGTAGATCCTCTCAGGGAACAGCCATACAAACCTGTCAGCAAGCACTTCTTGTCATTAGCAATAGTGTGGGAGTTTGGTGTCTGCAGATGGGATGGGTCCCTAGGTGGAGCAGTCTCCGAATGACCTTTCCTTCAGATGGCCTGTTCCATTTTTGTCCCTGTCTTTCCTTTGGATAGGAACATTTTTAAGTTAAAACTTTTGAGGTGTGTGGGAGGACCCATCACTCAAGTGGGGAGCTATGCCTATCTACTAGAGGTGGTCTCTATAGGTGCTATCTCTCCTTTGGTGGTTATTTCAGCTAAAGTCATCCCCATTGGGTCCTGGGAGCCTCTTGCTTCCCTAGCATCTGGAACTCTCTAGTGGCTATGCCCAGTACCTCATCCCCACTGCTACATATTTTTATTGGATTTCCTGACTGTACATCTCTCCTGCCCCTTTTAATACCTATTCTGTCCCCCTTTTATTTCTCTCCCAGGTCCCTCCCTTTCTCTATCTCCTGTAATTATTTTGTTCCCCTTCTATGTAGAAATGAAGCATCCACATTTTGGTCTTCTTTCTTCTTCAGCTCCATATGGTTTGTGGGTTGTATTGTGGGTATTCTAAACTTTTGGGCTAATATCCACTTATGAGTGAGTACATACTATGTGTTTGTGTGTGTGTGTGTGTGTGTGTGTCTGGGTTACCTCCCTCTGGATGATATTTTCTAGTTCCATTCATTTGCCTGCAAATTTTATGAAGTCATAGCTGAGTAGTACTCTATCATGTAAATGTACCACATTTTCTGTATCTATTCTCCTGTTAAGGGACACCTGGGTAGTTTCCAGCTTCTGGTTATTATAAATAAGGCTACTATAAACATAGCATATGTTCTTGTTATATGTTGGAGGATCTTTTGGGTATATGTTCAGTTGTGGTATAGCTGGGTCTTCAGGTAGAACTATTTCTAGTTTTCTGAAAAACCACCAGATTGATTTCCAAAGTGGTTTTACCAGCTTGCAGTTCCACCAGCAATGGAAGAGTGCTTCTCTTTCTGTACATCCTCACCAGTATCTCCTGTCACCTGTGGTTTTTATCTTAGCCATTCTGATTGGTGTAAGGTGGAATCTCAGTGTTGTTGTGATTTGCATTTTCCTGATGACAGACAGACAGACAGACAGACACACACACACACACACTTTTTCTTTTGCTCAAGATAAACTTTTATATTTATCATTCCTAAAACAAGGTAAATGGAACCAGTAAATATATTTTCCCCTGAACTGTTTCAGAAATGTTTTTTTCTTATAATGCATCTTACAATCAAGGAGATCACACATACAGATGTACGATACTAAGCACATCAAATGTTCCAGCAAGCTGAAGTGTTAATGCTGTTTGTGGAGTGCTGGTGACACTTGCACCCATTCACAGAAGCTACTCGTGCTCGTATGGCAAGCTAAGTCTTTCAATCAGCCACACTTTGAGTATATTTATATCACATTACCACCTAATTCTCAGGTTGGACCTTCTTATCGTAAAACAATGTTACAGAGAAACTAGATAACTATCAATAGTTAATGCTATGCCACAGATCTCAGATTTCAACCCAGGCCAGTCTGAGTCACCAGCTATCAATGCCTTTTTAAGTTACCACCCATAATAAAATTGGTATTTAATGTTTGCAAAAGCTTAGTAGGAATATGAGGTTTCTTAGTACCATTATCACAAGGTGACCATACACAACTTTACCTCCTTTTCAACCATCGGTCCACCCTCTTCCTTACATATTTATACATATTTATTACTTTTGAAATAGTATCATTGACACAACATAGAACTCTCCTATTTGGCTAGACTAGCTGACCAGCAAGCCACATGGGTCCATCCATTTCTGCATCCATATCCCCTACCCCAGTAATGATGTTAGGGTCACATGCCAAAGCAACCAGCATGTTTTCATGGGAGCTGGTGATCTGTACTATGTACCTCTTGCTGCACAGCAAACATTGAGCTATCTCCTCAGCCCTGATTCAATAAAGGTTGTTCTATAGACGTCCATCCCTACTTCTTCAGCACTGTCACAAAGCATAAGGTAGTCAATTACCCATCAATGGTATTCTTCAAGGCCAAAGTACTCAAAAAATCTTGTTCCCTCAAAGAGAGTCTATTACATGATCTTTCATACTTTGGCCAGAGTAAAACAGATATGCAACCATGGACTGAAGAAGGCTGGGTAGACAGTCATGGAGCAAAAGTTCTTATCCAAGCTCTAGCAAAAGGGGTTCTGGGAACAGAGACGTCAGTGTCTCAAATCTCAACTAAGTTTGAATAAAGAGGCACAAAATCAGCAACTTTCTCAGCTTAGAGTTGTTGTGGAAATAGCATTTGAATTGCAACATGCAGATTGCTTTAATAACTATTATTTTATTTTATTGTGTTAATAGAATAATTCTCAGCTCAGAATTACTTTCGTTTTGGAGATATATTTTTAGTGCTGGAAAAAGGTAGTTTTTAGAGTCAGTACATATGCATTAAATCATTCCCTTCCCTACCTAAACTATCAATTTTTTCCTTCAGCCTCAGAAAACAAGTCTGGACTTGGAATTCTGTGTGAGGAGAATAGAGGGAAATGGGTGTAACTGGAAGACCACCCAGTTCATTTCCCTTTCATTCTTATATGAAAGTCTGGTTAAAACATCAAACACTTATATATACTATCATATCATCTGCAAATAGTGAACTAACCAGTACCCCCAGAGCTCATGTCTCTAGCTGCATATGTCGGCCATCATTGGGAAGAGAGGCCTCTAGGTCTTGCAAACTTTATATGTCCCAGTACCAGGAAACACCAGTGCCAAGAAGTGGGAGTGGGTGGGTAGGGGAGCAGGGCAGGGGGGGGGCTATAGGGGACTTCGGGATAGCATTTGAAATATAAATAAAGAAAATATCTAATAAAATAAAATTAAACAAAACAAACAAACAAACAAAACATCAAATACAAGGGAAGAGTAAGAGTTTGGGTTCTTCTATTCTAGGATAGCAACCTGAAGTATAGCTTCTTGCAACACTTGGCAGCTCATAGGAAAATACTCATCATTCTAACACGTGTCATTTTCTGAAGATTCTGGTATGTCTTGTAAAGTTTCCACCTTCAGGTTTTTAAGGGCAGTCCTTAATAGTTCCTTCTGGGGAGCCACAATCCTGGGCAATTTACTCTTTTTCCAGTACTAAAAATATCTCTCCAAAATGAAAGGAAACCTTTGCAACTATCCGTAGGAGGCATGTTTTCCATTATAATCTTTCTATGTAGACACATAACAACTCAAACTAGCACAGAATAGACACTAAACACAGTGGAGAGTCTCACTAAGCTTGCAATACTTGGGTATTGAAAGAATATCTTCACTTGTAGGTGGAAAAATTAGAAACAGTGGTCACTTTAAAAACCTGAAACTTTTCATAAAATACTCATCAAGTGTTAGAAGACCCTGCTATTAAGATCTCAGTCCATTGTGTCCAGAAAAGTTCTCCAAGCTCCAAGCAAAACAGATGGGGATTCCTCTTTTCTGACTGATCTTATCTGGAGAGTATCTCTAAGCACAGGTCTCTGACTTTATCTAGAAGGTGACCCGCACAAACCTTCCTGCAAGCACTGAATGATTCATCACACAAAGACTCCCTCAGCCCTTTCTGCCACATGACAATTAGGTACTGTGCTATGATCAATCAGCCCATCCCTCCTGTAATCCCAAAAAAACATCTAAAAAGAGTCACATAGCCTATGGCCAGATTACAGGTATAGGTTCAATCAACTTCCTCTCTCCCCAGTAAGAACCTGCCTGGCAGATCTTTGAATTCCTCTTTATGTAAATGAATCATTCCTAGGCTTCCATACTAGCCAATAACATATCCACTTGGAATTCCCTACCCACTCCCAAAGATCTATGCAACCCCAAGTAAGGTTGAGCTAACTCACTGAATCTGATCCTGAAACTCCACCTGAAACCCACTACCTCCCTATTCTGCCCCCTTTGTCCTCTTGGGCTGATTAACTTTATTCTGTAGAACAGCTGTGAATAATGTGTGTGTGTTATATTATATGATATTATATTATTATATGTAATATAAACATATATATTATATATGTGTGTGTGTGTATGTATAGATTAACTGCTCTCCTTAAATACTTGCACACTTGTAGAACAGTGAGTGAATCCTGATAGGATATTGTGAGGATTAAGCAATACATTACTTGTTGCAAGTATGAGGGAAACACCTCCAAACAAGAAGAAAGGTAGTGTCTATCATAGCAGATCCTTCCTCTTGCTGACAACTCTGTCCATTATTGGATAGTTGGTAATATGCCCAATTAAATGTGGGAAGCATGAGAGAGTGGCTTGTGCAACCACCAAACAGTCCATGGATGGGGCAAGTACTTGTGGGCAGAGCCTTGTATCTTCTCAGGTACTTTGCCAGGGGTTGGTGATTGCCCTGCTCTGCCTTCCAAGCACCAAGCTGGTTGCATCCTCCTGGAGACAAATACAGGACAAAGTTTTCAAGAATCCAGGCCATTTGGCATAGACTAATAGTATTTTGGAGTTTAGCATAACTGAAGCTAAAGGTAAGAATGACTTCATGCTGAAATAAGAATCACATTTTGAAACTCTTGCAAATTATTCTTTAAAATTGGAATCTTGTAAAGTTTAGTTAAATTCCCCTTGTTTATATGCAAGCATTTTTCTCTGTAGAGCAGATGCATCCATAAAGGTGGCAGTAAAGTAAGTTGAAACAGATCAACAAATACGTTAGTGTGTTTGCATTTAGAATGTGTCAAATGGGTATATGTGTGCCTCTGTGCATGTGTATGGTCAAAGACATAAACATTAAATCAAACAAAAAAATGGAATTGTTTGTTCAGAATATAAAAACAACTAGCTATCCTAGTCACCTTTCCATAATTATTACAAGTTTCCAAAGAATATATCAACATATAAAAACAATTATTTGAATCTATGTTTTGGGAGGTTCCAACCCATCGTTTGCAGTCACGCTGCTTCTGTTGTTATCACTGAAGCACATCATGGCTTGTCCATAAGGCAGAGAAAAAACTCATACCTGGGTCAAGAGGGAAGAAGACAGGTCCAAGTTCTTATGACATCCTTTGGGGACATGTCCCCAGCAGCCCAAAGACTTCCCACTCATCCCCACTTCTTACACCATTCCCCCCATAGCTCTTCCCTAGGGCTCAAGTCTTTGCTATATTGGCCTTTAGAGTATCATTAGCTCTTTAGTTAGAGTAAATTTACTCATGGACTTGCTCATTTCATTTCATGAACAAGTAGTTGAACTTTTTCAGCTACTAAACACTCACTTATTACAGCATAACCCTGAATATCTGAACCCGACAGAAGAATTTACACTACCTGGTGACAGGGTGACCTTGGAGATTATTCATCCTTTTCTGGCACCAACTCCCTTAGATTATCCTTAATAATGATTTTCTAACTACCCATGGTGTATATAGAAGACACATAGTAATCAAAGCAATGATAGATGATAGATATTTAGATATTTAGATATTTAGATAGATAGATAGATAGATAGATAGATAGATAGATAGATAGATAAATTGATGATAGATCAGGGATGAGTTCAATCTTAGAAATAATTCTCCATAATTTTCTATGTTTTGATATTGCACAGCAATAATAAATAGAAAACTAACAGCATCAATATAATTAAACTATCTTATGATGACCTCTTCTTCTGCTTTTCAAGATAAATCACACTAAGCACATCAATTCTGAATGCATTTGTAGATGGATACTTCACATCTCCATATAGACTGTTTCTGCAGATGGCGAAGGAATATCCCATACACGTGCTATTGTTGGCACTTGTACGACCAGGATTGCAACAAAGTTTGAGCCACGATCTTTAATTCAGATTTATATTTCTCAGGGTACATGAAAGAAGGCAAAAGAGCCACAGCTAAAGGCAGACCTAATGTCAGAAAGTGATATGAAGCGAAATGAACTACTTCAAGCACCAGCAAAAATCAATTTTTACATAAGCCAGAGTTCAAAAACACTCTACACCTTCAAATATGGAAAGTTTTTATTTCATTTGAGTTTGGCCATAAGTCTTCATGCTCAGTGCAATAATCAAATGAAAAGATTCGTCTTTCATGGAATGTTTAAAATAAAGCCAACTTTTGGCAAGGATTTGGATAACTTTCCCTACAAGGCAATTTCAGTCATTTCTTATATATGCTACTGACACATGCTTAAAGCAAACATAGTACACAATCCCACACAAACATTGATGTTATACTTTCAATAAGTCACATTTATTCAATATCTACAATTTTCTTTGACGTTAAATTTTCTAGCACCTTTTTAACCCAGGAAAACTTTAATGAAAAGTGCCAGTAGCACATCTAATACAAACAAGAATTTTGCTCATATAAAAAGATTAGCTATTACTTGTGTGAAACTCAATTTAAAAGCTATGGCTTTGGTAGAAATCTTAGCAATGTACATATAAACTACAATTACATATAAATTGGATTAGAAATCAGAAAATACGCTTCAGTTACCTCCACAGGTCTAGCTTTAACATGGGATACCAAGCAGCAATAATGGTCTACCAAAGAACCTAACTAGATACACATACCACATTCAAAAGGCATTTGAAATAAAGCTTAGTGTATCTCAGAAACAGAAGCTGTAAAACCCACTCCAAAGTGGATCAATCATGAGCTCAATGCATCTGAGAAGAAAAGTTTTCTTAAGGCCACTTAACTATTGATTGTATTTCAACTGAAAGCATTCAAGCCAGGCATGGTGCATTGACAAGGAATACGTTGTGCACCAAGAGAAATTAATCATAATATTTCACATGGCTTTCTGGTGAAATAAGAACTATCAGTTGCTAATTTATGTGACAGTTTGAATAATAACAAAACAACTTCAGTGACTGAATATGTAATCATAAACCTTATTATACATGCCAGAAAGTTAAGTAATATATTTTATTATTATTTTTAAAATTGCTGAGAATATATATGATCCAATCAAATTAATTTCAGGAATGTAATGACAGACATGAAGATACTACAACCAGTGGTTTTGTACAGAGAAATTCCTTCCAGAGAAGGGTAAAAATCAACCAATCTCATTAACTCCTAAAATTCTTGGGAGCTGGAGAGATGGTTCAACACTTATGAACACTGGTTGCTCCTCCAGAGAACCTGGGTTCAATTCCCAGCACCCACACAATGATTCACAATCATTTGTAATTCTAATGCCAGGTGATCCAACACATTCTTCTGGGATCAACAAGCATCATGCACACATATGATGCCCAGACTCACATGCCAGCAAAACATTCATACACATAAAATAAATAAACAATTTTTAAATAGAATTCTTGTGTATATATGTATGTGTCTATGTCTGTACATGCAGGTATATATTTATGCATATATGTGTGTGTGTGTGTGTGTGTGTATGTGTATATGCAAGTATGTGTGTGTGTGTGTGTGTGTGTGTGTGTGTGTGTGTGTGTGTGTGTGTGTGTTTGAGCACAAGTGCGCAAGTGCCACAGTGCAGATAAAGGTCAGTAGACAGCTCTAGAAAGTCAGTTCTCTGCAAAACCTTTGAGGGATCGAGGAATCAAAGAAACTTAGATCATCAGGTCTGAGGGAAATGGCCTTTTCCTGCTGAGCCATCTTGTCAGCCCTAAAATTTTAAATTCTTTCCTGAGGTCATAAACATTTTCAGAATCAAACATTCTGTGGCAGCATGTTGATTTCTAAATGTGTTCAAAGTCTTGTTCACCACTTTCCATTTTCCAAGGTATTTATAATCTATAGCGCATTGTACTTATTTAATTCATATCCTATAATGGTAACAAAATCCATTCAAGTCCTAGAATGGAAACATGAATAGAACTGCTGTCATTAAGACTCATATCTAAGCTTTGCCATCCCGCAGTAGTTCACGTGCTGTTGTAGAAGCAACTTAGGGTATTGTTGAGACGAGTAAGTGATAATTTTGATAAAATACATATCCCCATCCTTTGTTTTCCACCATGATGGTAATTCTTATGTAATTCTTGTATTACTTGTATATATATTCAAATACCAGGTGATTATTATCCAAATGGTAATATGATCTTGTGAAAGAAAATCTGTGAAGTGGTCTGCTGAGTGGCTGGCAAGTGGAGAGTCATGGTGCTGATTTGTCTCTAGTTCCAGACTGAAAGGAAAAGCCCATGTCAGAGAGAACCTATTTTCATTCTGAAGCGCCTCAAGTAAACAGAAGCGAGACTACATATGGCGTCTCGATATAGGGTTAAAGTTTCAGTGGCACTTGAACAACTCACTCCATAAAATAGATTTGTTTCTTAACCAAAACTTTATCTGGATCAACTGAATCAGTAATTTCAAAGGCAACAGTAATGTGTGAAGAAGGAAATAAAAGGCACTGGCTTATGGGAAAGCAGGCATGTCCCAGCACAGCCCTTTAATGCTCGGTTGATTTGAAGGGCCTCTGCTGTGGACCTTGTTTTGGTTTTGTTACTGGAATTGATTGGCCTTGACTTTAAGGTTTCTTCAGAGGCATTATTCCAACTCCAGGAGCCTTCCTACCTTCATTACAAACACAGAAGGAAAAATAAAAACCACTAAGGTGGTACCTTCAATACAAACAATGTGATCAGATGAACTGCTTTCTTGGTATTCTAAAACAGTGGAAAGTTTCTCCAACAAGTTTTCTCATCCGAAGCGTGAAAGACTAAAAATAATTGATTCTAAACACAGATTTTTCTCAAGAGGTGTTAGAGTTTTCAGTTTTGCTCTGGGATCACTTACTTCAATGTGGAATTTGTAAATCAGAAAACTATGTCTAGATTCTTAACAACCAAATATAAAAAGCATGCCAATATGTGGACCTTGGGTCCTAAAACATCAAAAGAAAGATAACATGATCAGAAATCAGTTCATCTTATTTATTTTTAATTAAAATAGATCATTCCTACCCACCCTGTCCTCCCTCCAACTCTTCCTTCTCTCACCCTCCCCCATTTCTTCCAAATTTGTGGGCTCCTTTTCCTTATCAGGTTTACATTTATATGAACAAATAAATCTGTAAGTACAGCCTGCTGAGTCAGCTTACTGATTCTGTTGTCAGAGACCAAATCTGATGCCTGCAGGCCAGTTTGGCTCCATGGTGTTTACAAACAAAAGTTGTCATTATTGTATTCTCAAAGAAAAAAAATTTGCAGATGCTTGAAATAATCTTAAAACACATCTCTGCCCATTTTCTCTGCTGTAGGATGCATTTATATTGGACTACAAGACATATGCAACTATGTCTTGGTTACTGTGGACAACACTGCCTTCAACACAGAAGTGAAGACAGCCTTTAAGACAATGTGTCTAGACTTTTTCCTGTGGATGGATATAGCCAAAAACAGAATTGTTAATTCTTAAGTTTTGTGGCTCCTTCTTCCTACATATTGTTAGGGTTTAGATTTGAAATGTCCCTGCATGTTCATGTTTTTTACTGTTAACAGGCCCTGCCCCTCCCAGCTCATAGTGATATTCTGAGGGGCTGTGGGACATCTCAGAGGAAAGGTCTAAGTGGCAAGCAGAGACTACAGGGGTCAGGAGACTCTAGCCTAGCTCCTGGTTCAAGCCCTTTCTAGCTGTTTCCTGGTCTTCCACTATGGGAACAGCTTCCACCTCTGGCTTCTGCTGCCAAGGGAGGAGCCATGCCGCCATACCATATGTGACAGACTGGAGCCTTCTGACATCCCAAGCCAAAAAACCTTTCAGACATTCTATCGGATAAACACAAATATAGCTGATATGTGCCTTAAATGCTTAAAATCTGTTCTTTGTCACTCACACGTCAGTAAAGCTGGTTAAATAGATAACCACACAGCTAACCTTTGAAGATTAAAAAAAGCAAACCCTCCGATCCCATTTCAATAGGAAAAGCCCTGGTACTTAACAAAGACTGCTCATGCTGTTATACTATTGTTGGCCTACGCTGGTCATCAAACTGACTTACAAGGAACCAAAAGTCACAAACTCAGGAAAAACCTATTTGCTTTCATGTATTTCTCCTCTCCATCCTATACTCATTAAAATAAAGTGTTGATTTTATTTTTTAATTATGTGCATGTAAGTGCAGGTACCCTCAGAGGCCAAATTCATCTGTTCACCTGGAGCTCAGTTGTGAGCCATCCAATGTGGAATCTGGGAACTGGGGTCAATTTTCTGCCAAAGCACTAGGCACTATTTCTTAAATACTGAGCCATCTCTCCAGCTCTGTTATCTCATTTTGAAGTATGTAGTATTTTCTCCCATACTTCCTTCACACCACTGTCCACCAATAGGTGGTTATTCTATAATGGCCGAAAAGACTAAAAGAGCATCCACTGAATGGTCCTGTCCTGTCCAATAACATACCACCATTCTCCTTTTGCCCTGTGCTAGTCCATGAGGATACAGGACCTGAAGACTGATGTGTGTAAACCTTCCTATCCCAGCATAGCGCATTGATCCAATGACCTGTGTCAACTCTGTGTCATCACCAGAAGAAGTTTTTCCTTTCTAGGACAATTTGAAAGAGAACTTTCTTAACAGACAAGCAGAACAAAGTGCTTGGTATGTAGCCTAATAGGTAGAGTGATTGCCGATCATACAAAAAGCCCTCCGTTCAATTCCCAGCAGAATGTATACTTGACTAGATTGCCGACACCTGTGATCCCAGCTTGGGGACTGGAGGAGGGGGGAATCAGTAGGGTGAAAAGTTCAGGATCACCCTTGACCACTTAGCCAGTTCAGGGTACATGGGATAAATGAGGCCTTGACTCAAAAATCATAACAATAATAATTAATAATAATTAATGATAATAATAATATAAAAGTATAAGGGAACATGAGCATAGGAAGTCTTCCAAATAGTGGATCATCTACATCTCATCTTCTTTTGAAAATGCCACAAGAGGGTGTTTTTGTGATGTTTCCAGGTTTGTGTCCATAGAGTCCACTTTGGTTTGTTTTTCCCTTGGGAAACTATTAGGCTAAAGGTACTTTAGATTCCAAGTTACTCAGTTTTTTGACAAGCATTAGTGAGTACCAGAAAAACTGAAGATGAACTGAATTTTGTAGAAGACCAAGATCTAGAAGGCACATGTCATCTTGTCATACCTCTCATAATGGTGTCAGAGCAAGATCAAGCACCTGAAGAAAAGAAATAAGGTGGGGGTGCAAGGTGGAGGTGGGGACCATGTGCACATCACCAGGGCTAAAATGAGACTAAGGCCAGCCTGAGACAAAGATCTAACTGATGCTTGTTCTCAAAAATGCCAATTTGCCTTCACTGGTTTACATGAGACCGAAGGTCATCTTGATGGCTACAAGACCATCTGAATTATCTCCATGGAGTTCAGACAAGGACACCTGACAAAACTTGGGAAGGAAAAAGAAAATATCAGAACATTCAAGGACAGTAGGGGAGATGGGAGATAGTCAACAAAAGAAATCCATTTGAGGGCTGAAGTTACCCATTACAGCAAGAAGCAGGCCTGAGGGTCAAGGGAGAGAAACAGTTACGAGTGCAGAATTCAGTACTTGGTATTTTGTCCACTCAGACGAAGCTAGCCTGTGACGTGAATTGCATGCTCACCTACTCTGCTGTTTGGACCCAAGAACTCTTAGAACTTTCTTAGCTGAATATTCCCAAGGAGGAGCAAGTACCTTCCTTCCCACTTGTTGGAAGTTTGCATGATTGAAAAGAGCTTACTGGAAGGTTTGTGGGTATTTGAAGCTCCAACTAAGCAAATGGAACAGCAGGGGGTCAGGTCTGATGGACAGTAGGCTCTGCATAGCATGAACTAGACCAAGCCAGGTGGATCCCTGCTCTCTTGAGGTGTAGGAAGCAGAGCATGAAACATAGGCACAGTAGACGGGATCTTCTCTTCAGAACTCAGTTTTGGAACCTGAATGTGAATCACTAATATCCACAACCTTCACTGTGGTAGTATTAAGTAAAACCATAGGACGTTATGACTTTCTTCTTCTTATCCTATTAAATTTATTAAGTTTACTTTCTGTGAGACTTATTTCTATGTTTCTGAGATCACACAGATAACAAATTCAGCAAAGGAAAGATGAAATTTGTGTTTCAAGAATCAGCAATGATCTCACCAGTGGAAGGCAGAAAAGTAAAAGGTGGAAAAGTCTTGGGACAGTTGGATCTCTATAAAGATCTCTTATACCAAGGGCTCATTTCCACTGCCTGGTACTTAATTCTCCACTGTTTTACTTCATATGTCATTGGACTAATCTCAAAATCTGGCTCAGTTGCAACTCTTCCCCAGGAGGAAATTCCATCTCCAAAGAGAGTGCAATATGGACTTGTCTATCACACTAATGAGCGGCCCTCTTCCAATAGGATCCATCAGAAATGAGAAGGTAATAAGGGTAGTCCCAACTGACTCCTCTAGGAAATTTCCCTAAATTTGAATTCTGAGTTGGTACAGCTTAAGATAGAGAAATTTGAAATTGGGATCTCCTTGCTTTGTCATAATGTATTCATCCCCTCAATGGATGAATATATTTACAATTTAAATCCAATTATCAAGTAATTCTTCTGTGTTCTACAGCATAGATGTAAGAACTTTTTTTTTTGTAGTTCTGAGATAGAGGCCTGGTGTTTAAATATTTCTTGATTTATTATCTGCTTATTCAAGTGGAAAAAAATACCCAGGGAGTGCAGAATTATTTCCCTTAAATAAATGTTTCACTACTATGCCTTAAATTGGAAAGGATTTTTTAATGGCTGATAATGATGCTAAATTTATCAGTAATTTGTTTTGAAAATATGAATTTTTAAATAGCTGTTTTATATAAAGAAAAGCCCAACACCAAAAGGTACATATACACAAACATTGCCACATAGCCCCTCCACTGTAGGTTCAAACACTTTGTTAAGTATCATATCTTCCTTATTTTTATGTGAATGAGCAGATGCACTGAAAGCATAATGAACATTTTTAAAATAAGCACTAACACTTTATGATAGTGTGTTAAAATGATTAATTTGGGAAACATCAGCTCTTAGGTCAGATGCCAGCTCCCTTAATTATTTGATACCCACAGGAAATAGAAGCAGTGAATCTGTTTCCTTGTGCTCAACATGAATATGACAACCACTATCTTATAGGACCTGTATGAATATTAAATTCTATAATGAACCAGAAACTATTTTGAATTCATGGTTATGGAGGATAAATGCTAGCAGGTAACTTTAAAAAAAAGGTTACCTTTATTATTTTTAGTTATGTACTGGTATGTATGCATGTGTGCATGCGTGTGAGAGCAAGTATCCTTCATGGCCAGAGGCATCAGATCCCCTGGAGCTGGAGTTGGAGACCTGTTGTGAGATGCCTGATTCCTAGAAACCAAACATGGGTTCTCTGAAGTAACAACAGGTGCTCTTACTACTGAGCTATCTCTTCATCCCTATGACTTTATTCTTATAGATGATTTCATAAGCAATTAATAAAGAATTCCATACAAATTCTGTCATGAAATTCCCATCTGGGCAATTTTGTCTGGAAAAAAAAACTTGAAAACACACACACAATTAAGAACATTTTTCCTAATTACAATAATAAAAATGTGATTAAAATGACACACACTAAGCCTTTATTCCTATCTACTCCCATTTCCATTTTTAAAAATACAAAAACAAACAAACAAACAAAAAATCTGTCCACAGATTAAAAAGAAAGAAAACAACAAACTAATGGTAAAAATTTAGAACTGTAGAATTGATGGGCAGAAAATTAGTTTTCCAGAAACAAAAAAAGAGAGTGGCAGGACCCTACTGAAGGGGAAAAGCAGAACCAAGGCCATGTCCAATTTTTTGTTCCAATAAAGAAAACAATTGTTAGGACAACATTCAGAATTAGGAGTGACAAAGTAGCAGGAGTCCCTAAGCAAATGTCACAGTCAATAGTTCAGTATTCTCACCTACCCACTTCCCACAGTCCTATGACCTACAGAAGTAGTACTGATGTTGACCTTTATAGAAAGACAAGAGACTGGAGAAGCACTTGGATTGCCAGCATCACAAAGGGACAGCCCCACCTGTAAGCAAAGAGAATGTTTGACCATCAATACACCCCTGATCTGCCCTATTTAGAACATGGCAGCCAGAAACATTAATCTCACTTAAACAAGGAATCTAAAGTATGAAAACACATGCACAAAGTCCATGAATTATGTCAAGGAAACCAACCTATGAAGAAAACTACTGAAGTCAGTAACAGGAACAATGGGTAATGGTTTCTTTGTCTACATGATTCTGCTAGACTTTTGTTTCTGTAATCCTCAACTACAAACACATGAAGAAGCAGATAGTAGAGCAAACAGGTGATGACCTTCAACTAGTAGATTCTTGATCCTCGTTATTGGTGAGGTTCATATTTGAGAATCTGTCTACTAGCTAAAATTTATTTGTAATCTCCAAATCAACATTCCTCATACTTTTGAATCATAGAAAAGTGGTGAAAATTGAGTCAGCTGGCATGCACATTCCTAGCTGAGGTCAGTCACAGCAACACTTGGCCTTCTAGTTTCACAGTGTCTTTTCTGTGATCATCTTGGTATGAACTTTCTCACATTTCTGCACTCTATGCAGAATGATTCCCTCACACAGCTCTGTAAGACTGACTTATATAGTTTCCTAAATGCCAGCAAGCTAGGATGTGCACTATGAAGCTAGTGTTTTAGATAGGCTTTCTTCAAGCATGATATATAGTATTGTGACTGTGAAAAGACTGTTTGTGAATCAACCACATAGACTGCATACAATATCTTCAACAGAAGCATACATTCTTGTATATATTGGATTGATCTCTTGATGATAATCTTGTGACCTGAGACTAATAAGAGTTTACTCCTGTATTTAGCCTAAGAGCAATAGTTTGGTATTTACAATTCACCCATCACAACAATTTTGAATAGCATAAAACTAGTGTAAATAAGGAAATCCAATGGGATATAGATAAGAAAGGCAACTGAAAGATCTAGCTGTATGAAAGAGAAATGGTCCTAAAAATAGTTTATGTTTGAAGATGCTTGAAAATCAATAGACGTAGCAAATAGCAAAATAGACACCAGTGGTAGAAATACTAGAAAGTTATACAAATCCAGACTGATCCAAAAGCACAGTAAAGGAATAGAAAGTGCAAGCTATGTGGGAGAACATTTAAGGCCAAATTCTCAATGGTCCGCTAGAGAAAAGTACTGCTTCATACAAATATTCAAAACACATTCTGATCTATGACTTTCCTGAGTTAACACTGGATGATAAATATATATATATATTTTCAAATTCCATATAAAAACAATTCGAGTCTAAAACATATATTCTAAGCAATTGCTCTCAATGCAAGGACTTTGAAAGTCTATGATTTATATATCTATTTCAGAAGACTTACTTAGGCATCCAGCAAAACAAGAATAAATAAAGTCACAAGGATGAGATGAGAGGTAAAACCAATTGTTATTAAGTACTATTCCAATTATTGTTGCAACATATATCTAAGTTTTAGATGTTTCTCTGATCAACATTTATATGACTTTATTGCTTTAAAAGTGAGTGGAAAGTATTATAGGCATAGTGAAGAGTAAAAGTGAGAACATTAGGAAAGAAATAAGAGAGAAAGGAGAACCATTACTGTTGACCCTTTGTGTGAGATTTTTCATGACATCTATAAGACAGTAGCCCATTATGTTGTTCTGACTGGGACAAAGATGTTTTTTTGAATCCCTGTATTTAAAAGATTCGAGAAGAAGGCTAGAAGAGGCCAGTAGGGAAAGGAGAACTTGGAAACTTAAAAACTTAGAAATTTTTAACATGAGGTTGAAAGTTTCAGTCCCTTAATGAGTCTTCTCAAATATCAGAGCAACAGTAAGGAATGCCACTTGTAATTCCTGATGGCCAATTTTATATTCACACATTTTATTGTCCTATCACATTTATGAAAAAGTTGACACACCTCACCCAAAGGCACGACTCAAAATGGATCAAGTTGAGAATAGAGACACAGAAGGCAAAACCACTCACCAAATGGGAAAACATGTGAACACATAGAGACAATATACCTCAACAATCCCCACTGTCCCATGTTTCTGTGTGTTTACTCTAAGCCATGGAACTACTATGTTCATATGAAATCAGTTAATAAGCTTTCCTACCTGTATATTTACTCCATGTATCAGTGTACTTTAAGGTACAATTAAAGGTGGTGTGAGTTTTCTAAGTGCCTAGATCACCTGGCCTCTCAGAATCAGTTCTGTTATGGGCGAGGGCACACACTGCTTTCGCTCTGAGTCCACCCAGAATGCTGAGGTGCTTCTTCCCGTCTACCAACAATGAGATGTTTGTACCACATAATGAAGAAAATATACCCAAGGGCTTGGTCAGTGCTTCTAAGTTAGATAAAATTTCATTTCCACAAGGATTTCATATATGTCAGTATAGATACTGTACAATCTAAAATGCTTGACAATTAATAGACACAAGAGAGGGTGAGTTCAGAAGGAAAGATCTCACTTTGAACCTCATTTATGACTGAAATAATCACTATGACACCAGTTTTCTCAACTGCTTAAATAAAATTTTAAGGTAACTTGTAAGGCAATAGTTTACATTTAGTAAACAATTATTAGTAGATGGCCACTTTGCAGATTAAATGTGATGTACCACATGGTGACCAGGACTGATAGCTGGAAGAAGTAATTCAACCTCACTCTATCCACTGGCAGCAAGGTTAGTACAACCTGTGAACTATGAAAGAGAAGTCATAGTGACTAATTCACTCCTTAGTGATAGATATTTAAAACTGTATACTTAGACATTAAGCTGGGAGGTAGGAATCCAGTATTCATGGAGACTAAACAGAACCTAAATTGGACACACTACAGTTACAATTGGTCTTGAATGAAGTTGTTACAATTGCACTACTCAAGGTTAGAAATTCTAGGCAGTAACTATACCAAAATAATGAGAAATTCCTCCCTAGGTTGAGATTTTCTAACACAAAAGAATACTAAGAACAAAAGGTATGATCTGCCAGAGAGAAAAACTCATTCCAGTAAAAGAAGAGGAATGCTCACTTGGTGTGTGATTTGTGTACAAGTTCCTTGAGAGCTGTAAAGATGGTTGTTTTATGTTAGAAGGACCTACTATGTTAAACTAGTATACTAAACTGCATGAGCGCAAATCAAAAGTGAAAATTTCTTATCTTTTTATATTTTGACATTAAATTTTGTTTTGTTGTACAGTTATCAGAAGTCATTTAAATGAAACTATTGAGTATTATGATATTTTATGCTTTTCTATTATGTACTTACCAAGAGAGAGAGAGAGAGAGAGAGAGAGAGAGAGAGAGAGAGAGAGAGAGAGAGAGAGAGAGAATGAGAACCACAACATATGTGTAGAAGTCAGGAAACTGGTTAGTTCATAATGTTGTTCCACCTGTAGGGTTGCAGATCCCTTTAGCTCCTTGAGTACTTTCTCTAGCTCCTCCATTGGGGGCCCTGTGATCCATCCAATAGCTGACTGTGAGCATCTACTTCTGTGTTTGCTAGGCCCCGGCATAGTCTCACAACTCTAGCTGCATATGTATCAAAAGATGGCCTAGTCGGCCATCACTGCAAAGAGAGGCCCATTGGACTTGCAAACTTTATATGCCCTAGTACAGGGGAACGCCAGGGCCAAAAAGGGGGAGTGGGTGGGTAGGGGATTGGGAGGGTGGGTATGGGGGACCTTTGGGATAGCATTGAAAATGTAAATGAGGAAAATACCTAATAATAATAATAATAATAATAATAATAAAGAAGTCAGGAAACAACTTATAGAAGTCAGTTCTCTCTAGTACGTAGGTTCAGGCATTGAACTTGGGCTGTCAAGAGCCTTTGGCAGCAAGTGCCTTCACCCACTGAACCATCTCTCCATTCCTCCTTATGTTTTATAGTTATATCTTAAAGAAAGTAACAAATTATAGATTGTATAACTGAGATGTGAATAATGCAGAATAATTTGAATGAGAATATTCCCCATAGTCTGCCCAGGCAGTCAGAACAGGAGCAAAGTCTCTATTCTTCCCATGAAAATGAAAACAGAGAAAAAGCATCCTTTTTTTTCTGAAAGTCTTTGTACACCAAGGTTCCCAGAGGGCAGTTCTGACTAGTGTTCTGGGCAATTTACATGGATTTATATTCTCCACTATTCTTTTTGGAAGGTGATTAATTGCTATGGCAACAATTACATCATAGGACATCTATGCTTACTCAGGGATAATGTGAGAATAGTATACACTCTCTCTTTCAAAAGTTTTTCAGAATAGTGGGAGTCCTTATACAGGGTGTTGTTTTTAAAGATGATTTGCCATTCTAAAATAATCCAACTTGGAGTATCTCATGGGGCTTACAATTGTTGGAAGAAATCAGGAAAACATAAAAAAATCTAAACACAGAATGTGTCTATTCATGAAGAAATGATTTAAGGTATAAGTACACAATAACTCTTGATAATATATAAATGTCTAAGAGACAGTATGGGTGAAAATTGAAAGGTGACTATTATTCATAATTAAAGAGTTGGTAAGCCATTGGCAACTTGTCCTAGTTATGAATCATGTCCATTTTAGCAGTATCAATACAAGTCTTTGTGCACTTTCAATCTATGAAGCACAAGAAGCAGAACAGCAAAATGTACTAAGCATCAGTTCTCAACCTGTGAACTGGGACCCCTTTGGGAGTCACCTAGCAGATACCTTGTACAACAGATAATTACATTATGATTCATAACAGTAGCAAAATTACAGTTATGAAGTAGCAACAAAATAATTTTTATGGTTGGAGGTCACCACAACGCAAGGAACCTTATTAAAGGGTTGAAATACTAGGAAGGTTGAGAACCACTGTCTTAGTGCTGTAGTATTTTAATAATATCACTGTGTAGGAAGAAGACACGGCTCAGTGGGTCACAGCACTTATTGCTCTTGCTGAGGACATCAGTTTGATTTCCAGCACCTACATAATGGCTCACAACAGTCTGTAACTCCAGTTCCAGAAGATTGGATGTCCACTTCTGGCCTCTGAGGGGACAAGGCATATCTGTAGTATACATACCGGTATTCAGACATGTATATCAACACACACAAAAAAAAATGTTATTACCAATTTTCTAAGCCATGTGCACAAGATTCTCAGCAAAGACACCAACGAAAGTAAAAAAAAAGGGGGGGGGGTTGGCTATGGGCAAAACACTGGCTTCTCTGGGAAAATCCTGAAATTCTCACCACACAAGTGTAGGCCTCTCCTGGATTAAAAAAATATTCTCCTTTTTTTTCTTAAGTAGACTTTTAGGGAATGAATATATATATATATATATATATATATATATACATATATACATATGTATATATAATCACTGCTGGTATGAACAAAAGTATCTTTATATATTTTTTAAATATTTATCTTATTTGTGTATGTGTGCGTGTGCGTGTGCGTGTGCGTGTGTGTGTGTGTGTGTGTGTGTGTGTGTATACTATGATTTCTCAGAGGCTGGAAGACAGTGTTGGATTTTCTGGAGCTAGAGTTAGAGGCATTTGTGAGCCATCTAATATTTTGGGAGATATAGTTTAGGTCCTCAGCAAGAGCATAAAACACTCTCTTAACCACTGAGCTGTCTCTCTAGCCCCAGAAGAGATGTTCTAGCCCGGTGTTGAATGCCTGAAATCCAAGAATTGAAAGGTTGGGGCATGAGGATTACCGTAAGTGGAAAGCAAACCTGGGATACATAATAAATGCCAGCCCAACCATGGCTGTAAAACAAGACCCTATCTCAGCCTTTCCTTAATCCCTCTACTAAAATGAGATTGCATTTGCCAGAAGCCTCTAGAAAAAAACATGGGTTAGCTCCAAGCTCTGACATATAAACACACACACATATGCTCATACAAAACACACACACACACACACACACACACACACACACACACACACACCAGCAGTGATCATAGAATCTAAAAAGGGTCCTTTTTCCGCATCTTCCCAAGACGTGTGTGACAGTTAAGATTGTAGACTTCCATAACAAACAATATGAGTTCAAATCTCTATTACTTACTCTACTATCTTATCTTATCTAGTGTGCTTTTGTGTGTTTTCCCCTCTGGGAAATAGAGATAATAATAGTTAAAAAAAAAAATGAAAGTATACCTGCTCCTGACACTAGAATTAACAAAGACTAGAATTAGTTTCACACAATTCTGGGAGTAAGGAGTCCAAGGTTGAGGCCTTGGCAGATTTTGTGTGGAGGGAATGTGAGAGCTGTTCTCTGCTTCAAAATGGCAGCTTCTTCCTTATCTTCACGTAATGAAAAGGGGGACAAATGTTATATCCATACAAAACAAAACCTCATAGCTCTCTTGCATTAGGCTATTGATCCCACTGATGGGAGTAGAACCCTTATCGTCTTAATCACCTTGCAAAGGTCTCATCTCCTAATATGCACCTTCAGATTTAGGTTACCACTTAATTTTAAAGAGGCACAAACATCCAAACTAGAGCTGTGTACTATATAACAATTGTGAAAGTCAATAGAGTATTTTCCCATCTGGAGACACACCTATGTCCATAGTTGGTCAAGAACAAACAAAAAAACAGTAGAAGCCAGATGTCAAGCCCATGCCTATCGTCCTAGCATTCAGGAGCCAGAAGAGGGAGAACTGTAACTTGGTAGTCCTGTTAGGCTACATAGTGAGACTGTCTCAAAAATACCAAAGACTAGGAAGTAGCCTTCTAGTAGAGTATTTGTCTAGTATGCACAAGGCCCTGTATTTGAATTCCTAATCATCTAATTAATCAATCAGGCAACAGGAACCAGTAACAATAATAACTGGCCATAGTGCTTTCTTAGAATTATATGAAAAAAAATAAAAATTAAATTAAAAAACCTAGAGATTTTTCTAAGTGCACTTCTAATCCTACATCTCTTGACATCCGGAGAGTGAATTCTAAAGAAACATAGATCAGTTTTACCCTACCTGCTTCTACTTCATACAGTTGGGTAAATCTGTACGCAGAGTGCAGAAACATCTTGGAGTGGTTGAATGCATTTGGAATATGAAGATTATCAAAGAACATGTGCAGTAACAGAGGTGTAAGAGAATGATCAGGGCATAGCTTATACCTTTTGCAGACCATGGGCATAGGGAGAATCAGGCCATGTTCACAGTAAAAATAGACTGAGCAAATTGAAAAGTGTCTTTGGAGAATCATAAAGATGAGTCAGCGGCGGCGTTGTCATGCCTGAGAGTGGGATCCTAACGCAGTCTCCACCCACACACTATGATCTTTGTTTCTTGTAACAGCTTTTGTGAGATACATACTAATGTGATTTTAATAAAAACAAAAAAGAAGCAACCTGTTTTCTAAAAGACATGTTTTCAATGTTGCAATACCAGCAAGAATAGATCTAAGTTCTGGACAGGAACACAATTTTAAACGAAACTAAAACAAATCCTTGCTTCATTGGAATAGGTTCTGGTAAAATCCGATTATCAAAATCAACCAAACAGCTTTAAATATAATGTTGTAAATGCTAACAACATTCTAGGGGTTTAAAATATGCCCTCATAACATCCATGTGGGATACAAACTAAAACAAGCCCCATTTCATAGTTGAGGATACAGACTTAAAAGGTCAAAGGGTAAAAGGGTTCTAACCTGGAACCTGTGCCCTTGGCCTTGCCCTGTGCATAGCCCGGCAGAGAATTACCCTGGAGGACCTCAAGTGCTATATACAATGGATTATTTCACTCCATAATGAGTCAGATTCATTCATTTCCACAAAAACACTTTCCCTTCACTCATGGTGATAGAAATCTATGCCAGGAACTGTGGGGAGCCAGGAAGAGAAGACTGGCTCTACCCTCCCCACTCTGTTAGCCCACACTCCAGTAAGAGCGTAAGTTAACATCAGCAATTGTATTTCAAGACAATCTTTGATCAGAAGTTAGAAAGAATAATGTGATAGGAACATTAGTTGGAACCATTGCCTTCTTTTAAAAAGCTCTTGCTCTTTAGACACCTACTGATTTAATGGGAAGCTGATTTAAACTTAAGGCTTAAGGAAGAAGTCCACTGAGGTCCTGCGCTTTGAGTCAGAGGGGAAAAAATGTTTAAAGCTATATTTAAATTCTAAATAATTTAAGGCTATTCCTTTCGAACAGCCTGCATTACCTAAAGCAATATTCCTACAAAATGGCTTCAAGCTACTTCTAACCATTTGAAAAATATGAAGCTGTCACACCCAAGTTCAGTCATAGGTGTATTCCTTATGGAATTCCCCTCCAAGGAGGTGTCTGTATGCAATGGCAAAGAACATAGAGGTAGTAATAGTGTTACATCCCTTCACTCCATCTGCTTTAGCCTGCCTTTCATTGTAATGACCTGGCTTCTGGATTCCAAACGAGACTTAAACAAAAGCCCAAGTATTACCAAACCTATGTCTACAAGTCTCAGACCTAGAGAAGATAGGTCAGGACAAACACACAATTCCAGCAAGGCCAAAGTCATTTGATAGAACTGCACCAGGGTTGTGTCAGAACAAAACATCTTTCTAATATACTTGCTGAGTGTTCCCGTCTTCCCAGAGAGTACTTTTCTGCAAAAATCACACTAAGAGGAAATAAGAAGAGAGCCAAGATGTTCAACAATTGTGTTCTTTTAGCCCCTGAATCCAATAACCCTGGATGTCTGAAAAACAACAGTCAATCAATGGCATCTTTTCTCTCCTAAGCATGAGAGAGGTTTCTAAAAGAGAGGAAATAAAATAGTAATATTTAATACCTTCTCTATATATTCCTATATAAAAGCATTGGCTTAGAATCAAATGGATACACATTCTAGAAATGCCACTCAAGATCTATGTAAGTTTAGCCTTTTTAGCAAATCTCTTTGGCTCAGTATCTTCATCCTTAATATGAAAATAAAGGTTTGAGGTGATAAAATAAGATAGCACATGCAAAGGCTTTGGTGGTGACTGATAGATGTATGATAAGAGGTGATATTCTTATTACCATTATTGTCACTGTGTTCCTTGATTTTATATGTCAGTGTTGCTCTAGGCCCTGCTACCCTGTTGTTTTGGTCAAGCAAGCCTTAGAGTAGATCTTGCTGTGAAGTTGTTGCATAAATGTTATTACCATTTAAAATTAACTGACTTGAACAGGTTACTTTAATGAAGTGGTTAGGCCTCATACAACCATTGAAGACAATAAGAGTCCAAATTATAACTTGTAATCTCTGCTTGAGTTCCAGCATGCAAATTTACATTAAACTACAAATTGTAGACTTGCTACCCCCAACCAATAATATGACCCCATTTTCAAACTTGATCTGTGTATATATTTTACATGCATAGAATTGTATATTACTGGGGTATAAATGGATAGATAGATCCCATTGATTCTGTTTCTCTGGAGAACCCCGACTAGGACAAACATCATAACCACATAGCTATACCCCACCCCCTTTGCTAGACAAGTCAGAACACAATGCATTCACTGCAGCACATGAAAAGCACAGCTGATGTAAGCCATAGTATCTGATTGATTTCTAAAATTGTTCTTCAGGAACATAGAAACATCCAAGCTACCATTACCAAACTCCCAAGCCCAGCATATCACAATGGACCACAAGAACAGTAGACACTAATATTTCTAATGTGCTTTCATCTTCTAGCATAAATTTAATACATTAGTTTTCCCCCCATTGGAAATAATCATTCTAGTGGTATATTCTCATCTCAGAGCTTTATGTATAATGGTATTTGTCTAAAGGACCATTTCTTCTTTCTTTCTTTTTTCTTCAAAACACTAAATCACTGCATTTCTACCAGTTGGTCCAGAGATTTATTTGTTTATAAGCAAAGCACAAAGAAATCTGATTGGCTCTTCTGTAACTAATACATATTGACAGCTAAAATTATTCTCCTAGGCTCTGGGTATAGAAATGGATTCAGACTGAGGAATCCAAAAGCTGCATATCATTGCCAAGAATGCAGAGAAATCTCTTCTGCATTCAGCCAGGAGGAGTGTTTACTGGCCATCTTCTTCTGCCACCCACACTCTCAACAGTACTTCTCTGTTCGCTCTTGTTTATTACCCATTTACTATGAGGACAGGTTCTGTATTTTTCTGTTAATTACTCTTCCCTACAACCTCCTATGCTACTCAGAAAACACCCACAACGCAGCATGTCTCTGGAATGGAAGTGATGAGCATTACATATTTGGGATGAGATGGGAGTTGAAGGAAATCCTGCCAGAGGCTTCGCAAAAAGCTGCAACATCTGCTCACTAAAAATAGCAGTGGATACAGCCCAAGGAAAGAATCCATGCTTTTCTTTCAAACTGTAGCCTAAGAAATCTAGTTCCATGAGTCAGTTCACCAGCTATCGATTAGCTTCTCTCATTAGTTTGCCTAATGGCTGCAATAGAAAATACAAGGCTGCTTTCTAGACATCAAATGGAGGGGACTCTACCTAAGAAGTGTCTATGCCCCAAGCACAAGCCCCAACCCATCTCTATCCCTTCATCACCTGAGCATTCAACCATTCATTTGTGCGGTATTGTTGACTTCAATATCTACCATCTGGCAGGCACTGCTGCAGGTGATTTAATGAGAGAGAGAGAGAGAGAGAGAGAGAGAGAGAGAGAGAGAGAGAGAGAGAGAGAGAGACTTACCATAAAAGAATACACCTGCATTCATCTAGAATTTCTAGGTGCATCTCTCCTGCACGCTCATACTATAGTGAGATATCAGCACTCTCGGGAGCCCCTTCTCCCAGCATCTCCCAGATATACAACTTCTTGGCTTATCTCATGAGGTCAACAGCCCTTCCTATCACCCCAAATAAACACATCTCCTATTTGTTATGTTTTCCACTAATTTTATACTTCTCCTTTCTGAGCAAAGATTAGAAATGTGTTGCCAACAACATAATTCCAAGTCCAGCTTCCCAAAAGAACCTGACAGCCCTGCAGTTAATACTTGTCTCAACATTTCCAAGTGAATCTCAACGCCCAAAATATGAGAGAACACGAATATTCCTCTTCTGCCTTTATTCCTGGACCTCATCCAAAGTTGTATATTATTCTCGGGAACATTAGTAATTATAACAGCTAATGTATTTCAGGCCTGGTGTCAAGAATTGTAACTATCTTGTATAATCCCTTTCAACCTCCTTATGAGGTAGGTGTTCTTATTCTAATTTCACAGATGATGAAACAACACTGGTAGAAGGGTAATTCACTCAGAGCCATAAGGTTGCCACGCTAAGCAAAATCAAACCTTGACCACCATCAAACCTGGCTCATCTTTGTCTTATGTGATAATTACAAATAAACGTCAGGATTTCAGAGAAAAGGTGTAAAGAGGGCATCATAGCATTGCAGTTCCCTTCTGAAACCATTGGCCATGCCTGCAATCAATCTTGTCCTATTAAAATTCACTGTTTAGACTGAAGACACCTAGATCTTATTAACATATTACCTTTATATTTACCATCAATGCTGCAAAGAACTCACAGCAAACTTGAAGCCCTGCATAACCTGGCCCAAACCTATGCCTCCAAGCCTCTGGTCACTCCCTCTCATGGAAGTGTGCAGCATATTAAACCTACTTTATTTTCCTGAGTGGAACATGACTTCATCCTCTCAGGTTTCTGACATGCTGCTTCCACATAAAAAATTAAAACAAAACAAAACAAAACAAAACAAAACAAAACTGTTTGCTGTAACGTTCAGCACCACCCGCACAGTCACAAAAACTTATTCTTCTATTTATTTTGCCCATGTCGTCTTCTGTCTCTAATTTTAAGTTACCAGAATCCTTCCCTGGCCCTTTTCATTTGATGTTTTCTTGGTTTTTATTTGTATTATCTGAATTCTTCTATGTACTCATGATTTATACAAACCTTGTAGAAAGAAAGCTCAGAATAAATTCTTATCAAATGAATAAATGGACAAGATAGGAAGAGCCATTTCTCCAGCATTTCAATATCCTCAATACACCTTCCTAAATTCAGACAAGCTCAAGATTACCTTAGATGCTACACACTATAATGGAGGGATACCTATGGCATCTTCCAGTCACAAGAATCTACTCATAGTAGGAACATCTTGGGAATACCACCCACCTACAGAACAGACTAGACAAGACAATCCAAATCATCATTCCACTCCTGTTCATCTCTTGGGAGAGGCATCCAGAGTGAAAGGAAAGGTAATGGCTGAATGGTATCTAAAGAAGAACTTGAGATTCAAGGACAAGCGAAAGAGGCACAACAATTGGAGATGTTCACAGCTAAGAGTTAAATAGATCCTAACTCAAATAGTCTGGTATTCCAGAACTCAGGACACAGGAGGATTACTGGATTGAGACCGGCATGGACTGCATAAAGAGGTCTTGAAATATATGGATTAAAAACATTTCAAGTCTCAGCTCAACTTTACAGCCATAGATGACTGCCTATTACAGCAAGTAGCAAAAAAACTGATTCCTTTGACACTCTCAGCAGAGAGAGTGCTTTATAGTCTATCCTCAAAATTAAGATCCCTTCCATCTGTTTATAAGCCAACCTGAAACCTCACCTATCCCAAGACCAAGGACAATGTCCTGGCCAAGGAGTCTCCGGAACAGTTGGCTTCTATTAGCCATCTGGGGTGAAATGGTCAGTAGAATGGATAAGAGATTTTTTTTGTAGTAGATTTTCTAATGCTAGTTACTAGAAGACAAAGAACATATTTATTTCCTCCTAGTACAATTATGCTCCCCTCCCCTGAGATGGTCTCTGAAATGTCACATGTAAATGCTTCATATTTCTTTGGAGGCATGGCTGTATTTCTTCTTGCTGATGCAAGCTTCTCTCCAAGTTAATCATCCTCTTCTGCAGACAGGCTCGTGCTGAGTCAGCATCCAATGTGTATAGGCTTATTGCTTACAGCAGCTATCAAAACTGCCTCATTCAACCCTGCATAGAGACAATACAAATGACACCAAGGACTTAAGCCAAATGACTTCATAACTCTTTTGGATATAGAACGATCTTTCTAATCATTTAAAGCAAATGTCTATCACTGCACACTGGATGAAAACTCCCTGCTTTGGTGAAACAACACCAGCTGGAGAGAAAGCTATGGTAGGGCTTTATCTGGCATTGCTCTCATGCCCCAGGCATCACGTTCATGTGACTTGAAACACAAATTTTAAAGCCAATGAGATTACTTAAGTTGTTGCTGTCTTAGTTCACCCACCTAACAGTTTCTAAACTGTGGGTCACAATTGCACCAGGGCGGGGGGGATGGGGTGGGGTAGTAAAGCTAGATGTGGACGTCATAAAAATATTGGCAATAATAAGAAGTTTCTTTCTATGCAAAGAGTAACTATTAACTTGAAAGCAAAAGCACAATGAATCAGGTGTTTCTGGAAACCCTTGCCAGTGTTGCATCCTGTCACTTTGCTGATTGGCTCTGAATTCACAGATGTGCACTTTGCCCTGTGCATGCTGCCATACCATGGAGCACCAACCATCATAGCCTGAAAAAGATTGGCTCCTATAAGAGACTATTGTAGGGTATGAACTGGGATTTTTTTTTAATTATTTCCTTTATTTTTGAGATCCTAATAAAATCACATTGTTCACATGCTTCCTATCCCTACTATATATCCCTCATTTCTCTCTTTCAGTGCCATGGCCTCTTTTTTCATTAATTGTTGATATATATCAACAATATATATATACCATTGACATGATTGGGGTGGGGCAGAAATAGAATTGCAATGTTTTTATTAGGCAAAGTTTCCGCTCTTAGATACTGGTTTACTTACAGATGACAAAAACTTTTAATAGTTTCCTCCATCAGTCCTCAGAATATAAGTACGAAATTAGCTTGCTTTGAAATGCTTTGTTAGAACATTTGATTGTTAAAGTTGCTGTTAGAATCGTAATTTGGGTTGCATAAAATACAATTCGTTGAATTTTGGCCTGGAAATGGGACAGAATTTTCCACAATTTCTGAAGTAGTCTTAAACACACTCCGACCATTTTGTGCTTTGTATTTATGTGAAGCAATGCTCTCAGCATTGTGAACGTAAAATCAAAGTATCAATCAATATAACGATGCTCTACAGCCTACAGCATCAAATAATCAGCCAAGATTTAATTCTTTATGCAAGAGTAAACAAGCAAATCCATCTCATTAGTATGCAACTTTGCTTTAATCTTTAACAAACATCAAAATTACATATTTACCAAAGAATTGTTTTAGAAATAAGTTTTTCATGATTTATGATCAGTAGGGTTTGATTTATATATCTAGTTTATATACCTAAAAATGTGGGTTTCATAAAGCTTTCTCTACTGCAAAGGAATTCTCACAGAAAAAGTTTAAGAACTTGCCTAACATGGTGAAACCCCAGTACCCTGTCCATTATATCTTCATGCTCACTTATATACATACTTTCATAACTACTGCTCTGAACATGTGTATCTAAGGTGAGCAATGTGATACCCTTTGCCATAATATCTAATATAGCATGACACTTTTCTTCTGTCATTCTGGAACTACTAACTTTGAAACATGAAAGTTTTCCTCTCATAGGAGACAACTAAGTCAACTCATCAGCATTTGAGGTGAAAGCAGTTTATTTTCTAAAATGAGAGCAATCAGGCTTATAAATTTTTAAGCATGATAGGACCAAGCTTTACCTAGAGAATCAGCCCAAACCCCATTCATGATCCCATTAGCAGCAAAAAAAATGACAATAAACACCAAAGAAGCAGAGTATTTTAATTTTCAAAACAAGAATTTTGCTGGGAAAAGATTAAGGTCATTCAACCTGCCTCATTCAAGGAATAAAGACAGAAACATTTTAAAGCCGAACCATGTACAAAAAGAAGAGGAGGAAACAATCTATAGTAATTCCACTTGCGATATTTTTACTTTCAATGATTTGGTTCCAAAATACAAATGAAACACATTAAAAATCAAACGTTCTCATTAAACTAATTCTGAACTTTCCCCTGGGAGTGGGTAAGGCTTGGGAGATTTGGGTGTTATCATCAAGTCTAAGTGGGGAGGAAGGTTAACAAAAATGGCCAGAATGAAAAGGGAATTAAATAATACTATTGGTGTTTGAAAAAGCCACAGAGAACCATTATTTTATAAAGATTACTTAAAATACATATATAATATATGTATGTATATATACTTTTTAAAATTATATATTTTAAATATATATATACATGTATATATATTAAATAGAGTTATACCACATTGGATGATACTGTTCCCCTCAAGAGCTGAAGACTACCTAACCAAAAGCCCACTGCCAGGCATGAGAAACCTCCCTTCAGGTTGTTGGCCAAGGTATCCAAGACGTTCACAAAACAATATGGACTACGTTGCCATTGCCACTGCCCTTGACTTCCAGAGCTCAAAATTAAGACCCTATTTCTAAATAACCATACACACATACACTTAGACATAGGACTTAGAGGAATGTCGCTGAAAATGATCTAGGAAACTGCTCTATGAGGAGTCTTATAGTGTCTTTGGGGGTTTGAATATGCTTGGCCATATTAGGAGGTGTGGCCTTGTTGGAGTAGGTGGGCCCTTGTTGAAGATTGTGTGTCCCTGTGGGCATGGGCTTTGAGACCCTCCTCCTAGCTATCAGGAAGACAGTCTTCTTCTGGCCGCCTTCAGATCAAGATGCAGAACTGTCAGCATCTACTCCAGCACCATGTCTGCCTGGGTGCTGTCATGTTCCCTGCCATGATGATAATGGACTGAACCTCTGAACCTGTAGCCAGCCCTAATTAAATGTTGTCCTTTATAAAAGTTGCCTTGATCATGGTGTCTCTTTACAACAATAAAACCCTAACTAAGACAGTGCTTATGCAAGCTTCCAACAGAGTAAAGTAGTCTGAAGCCCCATCCAGCTATAAAGTTGACCAACCATAACAATTTCTAGCCTGGAAAGGTATTCCTGGTAGTGCAATAGTGGCTTGAAGTCAGGGATCATGATTCCTCCAGAAGTTCTTTCATTGTATAAGATTCTTTCAGCTATCCTTAAGTTTTTGTTGTTGTTGTTGTTTTTCCATATGATTTTGAGTATTGTTATTTCAAGGTCTATAATGAATTGTGTTAGAATTTTGGTGGACATTGCATTGAATCTGTAGATTGCTTTTGGTAGAATGCCCATGTTTTACTATGTTGATCCATGAATATGGGAGATCTTTGCATTTTCTGATATCTTCTTTAAATTCTTCCTTCAAAGACTTGAACTCTTTATAGTACAAAAACTTTAACTTGCTTGATTAAAGTTACCCCAAGGGAAAAAAGATATTTTTTTTTAGTATATTGTGATATTGTGGAAGGCATGCAAAAGTATATTGTGGAATTAAATCTTGAGCATAATCAAGAGATGTCTAACTGGACATAAGGCCTACTCAAGAGGAGGGAACTCATGTCTGGTACTGTTAACTCAACTACAAATGGCTGTAGAAGCCATAGACCCTACAGGGTATATTTTTCTAACTTCTAACTTCTAACTGTATTCTAAATATCTATCCCTATATCCATAGTGAGTATAGCTCAACCCCTGCATCAAAGAAGCTTCATTTTGTAACAGATGAAGAAAATTACAGGGGTTCAACTGGTCAAAATAAGTAGTCACTGCGTGCCATACCTTTATAACGTAACCCCTACACCTAAGAGCTCCGGGAGCATTTTGGAAGAAGGGGATGGAAAGATTCTGAAGACCAGGTTGCTTGCTTCAAGATAGTGTCTTCTAAATGTGGCGGGAAGCCACACCTGTGAAACTTCAACAGTATGATTGATCGCACGAGACCTATGTAGCAAAATCGGCACTTGATAAACCAACATAGATAGGGAAATTTCACAAGACCCTACATCTAGATGAAGAGCTTCAGTTAATCATTGGCTCCTGAAAGAGAGAGAAAAAAAATCTTCTCCTGGTTTGAGTCACTTGATAGGTGTCCAATCCCAAGTGGTAAACCCCAAATACACGTATATGTGAACAATACTAAATGAATTCACACACACACACACACACACACACACACACACACACACACACACACACGCACATACACACACACACACGCACGCACGCACATACACACGCACGCACGCACATACACACACTGTGAACTCATATTTTCAGAGATAATGTGATACTGGATTTTATGATAAAATCTGGGGGCAGCAGCTAGGGTACCTAGTGATGCCTTAACCAAATTCTGTGCCAAGAGATGGCTCACTGTTTAAACAGTCTTTGTACATGCCATGTTCTCACCATGCAGATACTACTTCAAGGTATCTTCACTGGTCTTTTCTTCCGGGAGGGTGCTCGAACCCCTTTCTATCCCTGGATAACAGAGCATCCCTGGGTGAAATAGTCAAAGCGTTTGTCCCCGGAGCTCACTGGATGGTGGTGCTTGATCAAGTTGCCTCAGAGATGCATGCTATTGACTCAATCCACAACTAAGCACTGACTTGCCTGCTCCCTTAAACCAGCTTAGACAGAACGCCACTCGCTAGGCTTGGCAGTTTGTAAGGGCAAAGAACCCACCCGTCCTGTGAGGCTGCAAACGTCCTTCCTGTTTATGGCACCCCCACACTGTCCAGAATCTACCCCGTCGCTGGAGTCCTATGCTCTCCAACGCTCATGGACTGCAGCAGCTTTGGCCGCAGGTCCCGGTGGGGTCCATAACCGCCGCCCGCCCACGGGATGCTCTGCCAGGGAGGGCCGCTCAGAGAACGCAGTGTTTCCCGGCCCGCAGCAGCCTCCACGCGGGGACAGAGACTGCAGCCAGCCAGGGCACCTCACAAAGAGCTGCAGTGATCACCCCGCATCTGGGCTTCCCTCATTAGCATATTAAAGCAGCTTGGTCGGTCCCTTCCTTCTAAGCTCTCTCTGTCTCTACAGCCCACTCCTTTTAGACCTTCCCTCGGTGGGAGACCCGCTGGGTTCAAGAGGTACTAACCCCTTCCTGAAGCCTGTCAAACCCTCCTGTGCAACTCAGAGGTGCTGCCAGGGCGCCAGCTCTGAGAGCAGACAGTGTACCGTATGCCTGGTACCACATGAAAGACTCCAGGCGAGGCTTTCCTTTTAAAGAGGAAGAGGAGATGCATTTGCTTAAAGAAATGATAATAGTAAACATCTACCATAAACAGGCTAGTGCCTTGTTCATAAGTAGGTGGTTTCCCTTCGGACTGACTGACATGGCTGAGGCAAGCCAAGGGGGCAAACTTATGGCTGTGTGAGCTGAAGGGTCGGGTCAGCATGTGGCACAGCCTTAGTGACAGAGCAGAGGCACGGGAACACAGGCTCTCCTTTTAATTCTGTGACCAGGCTAACCGCTGCCGAGTGCTTGGCAGCTTGCCAAGCCCTCTCCCTGGTCTTATTTCATTTTAAAACCCCATGCATCCAATGGGAAATGAGCCAGGATTCTTTTAACTGGTTTACCACTGAGAAAACTGAAGCCCCCACAAGTTGTCACTTGCCTGAGGGAAAAAATGTCTCCTTCTCAGGGGGGACACACTGGTCCAGGTACCAAACTTCAAGTGATCACATTCAATCCCTTACTTTCCTATTCTCTCTCCCACTCCCAGATTTAAAATAGGATCCCCTTATTGAGATCCATCAGCACCCCCCACTTCACACCTGAATTCACTGGTTTGACTTGGGTAAATGCCATTGCTAGGTTAACCCTTTCAAGGCAGGTTAAAATAGCAATGCCTTCTTTAGACCTACTAATACACATGCACACACTCACACACACACACACACACACACACACACACACACACACACACACACACATGCAGGCACACACAGCATCCTGACCACAAATGTCACATTTACACATAACACTTCAGTATGTTTCCTTTCTCCCACTTCTCTCTGTACAAACATCCTACACCCTCCCCCAGCACCTGATGCCTTCCATTCACAACTGAAATCTTTGCCTTGGAGTTCTCCAGCAGAAAAGACACCTGACAGAAGTTGACTTTCATTCCCACTGCTGAATCTATCAAATGGGTTTTTTCCTGTGCATGTGCCCCCAAACTCACACCTGCACCATGGAGAGTGCTCCCTGCCCCAGGCCTCCTCTAGGCTCTCCTCAGCCTTCACACACACAGAGACACACACACACACAGACACACACAGAGAGAGACACACACAGACACACAGACACACACACACACACACACACACACACACACACACATGCACCCTCTTACTGTGCAGGCAGTTCCTCTCTCCAGCAGCCATTGCCCTAAACACAGGGACCTGTGACTACATAGTAGCTCTCCTTTTAAAGGCAAAACTTCTCAACAGTTCTACTCTGTCACCTCTACCCAGCCATTTCAACCAAGTTTTCTGCCAGCACAGGTCTTTTGATTCTGCACTGTCACAGCCCCTGAGGTCTTCTGTGTTGCCAAATCATAGGTCATGTCTCTGCTGGCTCCTCAAGGGCTCCCATCACAATGAATGCCCGACTGCCTCTCTCTGGCGTTGCCTTCCCTGATCATCAGGATACTATACTCCCCAGGTCCATGTCCTACTTTTGATTCCTCCTCCCTCCTTGGCTTCTTATAACTCTAAAGGTTGGTGTACTCTCTAGACCATTCTTAGGACCCCTCTCTCTAAGTTTGCACACATATTGTCTCCAGGCAGACCTGGCCTGGATGTGCAAATTCAAAATTCCAAGCATTTATTTCTGCCCAGAATTTCAGCTTTCACTTGGCATCCCCACTAGGCATCTCAAACCGAAACTTGGAAGAAGTTAACTCCGGTTTCCTATCCACAAACGTATTCCTCCACCTGTCTTTCTCTGCCGTCAAGATGGCACTAACCCCACTGAATTGTTTAAGTCCCCAGTGCTGTGAATTTCTGTGTATTCCTTTCCCTCAGCTACCCTGTAAAATCATTCCTCCAACCCAAAGGCTCCACCACCTGAAGCAAATCATTCTGACATTATCCGTGTTTCCCCATCTCCATTGCTCCTGCCCAGTACAGCTCCCAACATGCCTTTCCTCCACACCATAGGCCTCCTCTGCAACCCACTCTCCAACAGCAGCCTATATGACCCTTTCAAACTTGACTTAGTACCCATTCTGTTTAAAACCTTTCACTTGTTCTCTATCACCTTTAAAAATGGTGTTACCAGTCTTTCTTCTCCCTAGAGTCTGATTCTTGTATTCCAGCCTTCCTTTCTTTTAGTTCCTTGTGCTTGTTTATTTCTTCAGAACTATCTAGGATGTCCTTCCTTCTATGCCTCAGTGACTAGATCCTTTGTTCATTCTGATGGGTCCATGTCACTAGAGTGAAACAACTTTGGTCCACCCATGTTAAAGTTCGACTACCACTCTGTCCTGCCACCCTACCTTAACTCTATACTTAGTAGTATCATTCCTGAGTATCATCCCACCTCTTAATTGGTTAGGCAACTATTTGCTGAATGGCTAACTGGCACCTACCTGTGCTTCTCAGAATTTGAGATCAAGTGGTATCAATGATCAATGATTAAAGACATGGGCCTACAGGTAACCCTGACCCACCTTCTGCTATTCAGACCCAAGACCTTCTCTCCTCTCCTGTAAGATCCCCGAAAGGTGGTACTCTCCCCATAACAGCCCACTCTACAGAAATGAGCTACTGTTCTCTCCTCCTCACTTCCAGATAGCTTCCAGGAGATAAGGAGGCTTTCAGGCAGGAGTCTCAACTGTTATCCAAGCCACTCATCTAAGGTCTTGATATTTATTGGATCAACTGACTTAGCTTACCCTACTACCTACATGTCTGCCTTTGTAACAAAATAGTAGAGCTAAATGACATAAGAAGAGCACATGTGTTTTGGATTATGGTTTCAGGAGCTTCACTATTCCATCACATGGCAGTACATTATGGTTGTGGAGAGGGGTGTCTATGCAGAGGAAGCTGCCTACCTCATGGCAGGAGGGAAACAAAGAGAAAGGGAGAAAGGAAATATCTCATCCAAAGACCTATCTTTCTTCCACTCTATAAGGAGGCTTTCAGGCAGGAGTTTCAACTATTCTCCAAACCACCCATTAACTTGCCTACCAACTCCCATTATCCCCAAATGCTATTGAACAAACCTTTAGCACATGAACTCTGAGGAACATTTCTGAATCTAATGATAATAATCCACATATGCAGCTAATCTGTGCAGATTCACAGGGTCAGGACTAGTGCACATCTGAAAAGCCCAATATGAAAATGCCTCCACTCTCGATTACATGTACTTCTAGAAACCAGACTCACTGTTACTCCCAGTTAGGTAACCAGCAGGGATCTATGTGGGATGATGAGATGTGCACAGACAGCCTGGTCCCCGGTCAAGCACAGGTCTTGAATCCCAGTGACCAGGTAGGTGGTGACTTCCACCTATGAGGGATGGCGGGTGCTCGGCCACACTCCCTGGGCCCCTGGCTCCTGTCACAGCTCCAGCCTCCCACAGCCCCACCCCCCAGAGAGGTGTGTGGCCATCAGTCACATAGGCAATGCCCAAAGCTCCTGGTATTCTGTCTGGACACCACCCCTACAGTTACCTGGCAACAGCCAGGTAGGCCAGCCCGCTATAAAAAGGGCTGTTTGCCCCCTCCTCGCTCTCTTACCCTCTTGCTCTTACTCTCTTGACTCTCTCTTGTCCTCTTGCTCTCCTTCTCTCCACCTTCCCTTCTCCCCTTTCTCTACTGTGGCCATGGCCAGTCTCTACTTCTCTACTCTTCTCCCTCTCTCTACCTTTCTACAATAAATGCCTTAAAACCATGGATTGCCTCTTCTCATCGGGATCTGTCATGCTAGAGCAATGGAGCAGGTCTTCCCCTAACAAGCCACACCTCTAACCTCCCTCAGGAAGCCTCTCAACATTCCCAGATAACTTCTGAGCTTGCCTCCTAGGACTCCCCTCCCTGTGGGACCCAGGCAGATCTCTTTTGTCCTGCCCTTTTCTCTTCACTCCAGAGCCAGCCCTGTGGGCCCCCTACTCCATTCTCAACTCTTCCACAACATCAAGCGGTGTCTGTGGGACTTCTCACAGCCCAATGCTCATTCAGCAGCACCGTGGGGGTGCGTGCAGTCAAAACTTCTCGCATCCTACCTTGCCCAGTGCGCAAGCCCTGAACCGAATGTGGGACCCCATTTTTGACCCACAGATCTACATTCTCAGACTTCCTGTTGCAAAATTAAACTGAGTTTTCAACTCAGTGCAGGCAATATATTTGTAAAGTACAATAAATATTAATTATAAGAAAAATGAAATGCAAAAAAGAAACCCACAAAAAATAGAAGACACAGTTTCTGAAATTTTTAGAACAAAACAGATGTGCTTTATCAAACTGCAGTATTTCTAAGTGTTACCTCTTAATTTCTGTTCTTATCAAAGTGTGAGGCCCAGCATTATTCTACAGACAATGCTCTGCATAGCTGGTAGTATTCTGGCTGCCTCTCTATCTCACTGAGCATCCTTAGACCCCCTTCATCCCGAGGGAGCAAATCTCTCCTCTATAATAGCTTTTCAAATCAAGTTTGAGCAAGTAAGTACTGAACATTCAGTAAGATCCAGCCATGTCGGGTTTCTTCCTTATCAGCTCTCTCACCCTGGTCCAGAGTCCCCCCTCTGTCTCCATCCCAACTGCCTCCACTCCATGTATATACTCATCTCCTTCTCCCAAATAGCTGCATCAGTCTCCTATCTGACCCCCAATTCCAGTCCCTTTCCTGACCTCTGACCTAGTAATTCTACCCAGAATATCATGTTGAAACATGTCTCTGAACCTACTGTTTTTCTATTCAATAACAAAGAATCAATAGAGTGATGTCGTACTACTAACTTATCACCTGAGGCTTTTTGTATCTGTACCTTGCCCTACAATTCTAGTCCCCATTCACCCCCACACCCTTTATTCTTCTCATCCTATAATGTCTTCACATAGGAAACTTCACCTCTGCCTTTCCCTAGTCCTTGACCTCCACACACAACTCATCCATTGTCTCCTTCTGTTCTTAGGGATGTCCCTGCTTGTCTTTCAATGCCAAGGGCAAATATCCACCTCACTTGCTACCATCTTCCTCTTCTGAGGTCTGACAAAGTACTTGGCAAGGTGACCACATCAGTGCCTTTTGCCATTTAGAAAAGAACAGCAAACAGTTGAAAAGCACATAATATAATGCTTTGTGGTATAAAATATGTTTTGTAGTACAAAATGTAAGGACTGAAGCCACCATCCAAATGAATGCTGATTTTAACTCAAATAGTCTCATTCAATTACATCATGCTATGTACCAAAGTATCCAGTCTTTCCACCCACTGATATGTGTGGTCTGATCATATATAAAATCTCTCCTGTCTGCAACACACAAACCATGCAAACGCAGAGTTGCCTATGCACTGTCCACCCATCAATATTTTCAGAAAATTCTAGCTGTTGTTTGGGTTTAGGGGTTTTGTTTATTTGTTGTTGTTTTGTTTATTTGCTAGTTCTAGACAAGGTCTAGCTACATAACCAAGAACTACATAACTTAGAACTCACTGTGAAGCCCAGACTAGCCTCAGATTCAGGATTCTCCTGCCTCCATCTCCTCAGTGATAGAAGTACAGCTGTGTGCCACCACACCCAGCTGGAAAACTCCATTTTCCTGAGTTGTATAGCAATGACCTTGATCTGTTTACTCAACAGCAGGATGGAATTCAAACTGGTTCTTCATCTCCTAATACTCTGAATTCACATGAACACTAATGGTTAATTCTCATTCTTTATTTTTATATTTAAGTCCTAAATGAAACAGAAAGAAGAAAGATCTGCAGCCTGAGGCAGTGTGCAGTCCAAGTGACTGTGTGGGTGGTCTTCTAGAGAAGCTTTCCATAAGGGCAAAACCTCTAACTGGAGGAAACTCTTTATTAGATTGCCTTAAAAAAATCTACTTTTGAGGGGCTGGGCAGATTGTTCAATGGTTAGCAGCACTTACTATTCTTGCAAAAGACCCTGGTTTGATTCCCAGCACCCACTTGTTGGCTCATAACACTCCAATTCCAGGGAATTCCAGCACCCTCTTCCAACCTCAATGGAAATGTAAGTGGTACACACACATACATACATACAAACAGACTACTCAGACTGTCTTAGGGTTTTGGTTTTATTACTGTGAAGAGACACCATGACCAAGGCAACTCGTATAAAGAAATACATTCAATTGGGGCTGGCTTACAGTTTCAGAGGCTTAGCCCATTACAGACATAGTGGAAAATATGGCACCATCTGGCCATGGTGCTGGAGAGGAAGCTGAGAGTTCTGCATCTTGATCCGAAGGCAGCTGGGAGAGACTATGTGCCACACTGGATGTAGCTTGAGTGACTTCAAAGCCCACTGCCACAGTGACATACTTCCTCCAACAAGGCCACACCTATTCCAGCAAGGTCACATCTCCTCTAACAAAGCCATACTTCCTAATAGTGCCAATCCCCATGAGCCAAGCAGTCAAGCATAGGAGTCTGGGGGGTGGGGCACACCTATTCAAACCACCACACATACACATAAAATTTTTAAAAATAACTAAATATATTTAAAATCTATTCTTAAGAAGTGATATATGTTTGTCTCTTGTATTCATTTTTAACTATTTTCTACCACCACTACTGACTTATATCAAAGTCCTATTGACAGTAGAACCAAATAAATACTCATTAAATGAGATACAGATAGGATAAATGAATCAATGAATGAGGGACAGTAACCTAATCAACAGATAGAATACTATGTGTTTTCCCAGAGGCACAAATGATAGCAATTATAGCCACTAATTCCAGGTAAAATAAGCATGTTTTGTTTTTGGTTTTGTTTGTTTCTTTTTAATTTAGTAAAGGTCTGCAAAAAGTATTGATGGGTCAAGGGGCTTGCTGCTAAGTGACAACTTGAATTAGATCTTGCAACACCCAGGCTGGAAGGAGAGAACTGACTCCCCACAAGTTGTCCTCTTACCAACACATGTGCACCGTATAGCATGCCCATTCCCTCACCCCCATATGAACAAATAAATAAGTGGAAGAACAAAAATAATAACACTCATAAAAAAGATTGTTTTTCCTGTTGAAGTATGTCCACCTAATTAATCTGTTTAAAGTGGAACATGGTAGGAATTATGATGTCAAAACCTGCAAAATAGTACTTAAGGCATTTTGCATAATCATTTACTGGTAAATACTTTTGAGAGAAAGTTTAGGATTTAAATTTGACAGAAAAACATTATTCTAAATATTAAATAATAGTATAAAAACAAATTACACCCATGTGATAAGATGGGGCATTTTCATAAGATAATATTTTAAAGCATATTTAGTTTTACTCTCCTTCCCGATATTTCCTTTAACTTTTCTTGACATTCAAGTAGCTCCTGTGCTCCTGTGCAAGTCTAAAATGTCTGGGAAGAAGTTTAATATGAATCACTTATTTGTCCTGGTTGGTCTTTATTGTCAGCTTTATATGACATAGGATCGAGTGGTAAGAGAGAACCTCAGCTGACCAGTGCCTAGACCAGACTGGCCCATGAGTACCTCTGTGGAGCAATGTTTTGATTGCTACCTAATGCAGGAGGTCCCAGCCCACTGTGGATAATACCAGCTCTATGTAGTTGCCCCAGGCTATATAAGATATCTAACTGAACTTAAGATGAAAAAATGGGCCAGCAAACATAGTTCTCCCGTGGCTTCTGTCCCAGATCCTGCTTAAGTCTCTATCACAACATCTCTTAATGATGGATTGTGACCTGGAAGGGTAAGCTGAATCAATCCTTTCCTCTGATAAGCTGGTTTTGATCAAAGTGGTTTGTCATAGCATTAGAAAGCAAATAATACATAATAGTATAAAATAATAATAAATATATAATAGTATAAAAACAAATTGATCACCTATGTGGTCAATGATAAGATTGGGTGTTTTCATAAGAAAATATTTCAAAGCATATTTAGTTCAATTCACAGCTCAATTGCCTATAGCATCTACATCTGCAGCAGTGAATTGTGGGAATTAGCATCTATTTGGATGTCCCTATGGTGCTAACAGATTTTGATGAAGTAAAAGGTCAAAAAAAGTTATGCAGATGCATGACTATCTAATTAGACATTAATTATTCTGATGTAATGCATTATACTTACCAAGGTAAACCAAATAGTCCTTTAATGAATATTTGCCCAAGTACAGTGCATAAACATAAAAGTACTAGATATCATTTTAAAAGTTAATATGTCCTTTTACCTAAAATTAAGTGTATCCTTCAGACACCCTGTATTTACTACTGATCCTATAAATGTTTGCTTTTAACCTCCCAGTTCTTTTTGAGATATTCTGTGTGTCTAATATCCTCATTATGAGCTAAACTTCCTCATTTATTTTTGACATCTGTTAAAAGAAGCAGCTTGAGTTGGAACCTCATCATCAAGAACTTCTAACTTAATTAGAAGGATTGTCTACATTATATTATGTCTTCATGGTCTGGATCTAATCCATCCAATGCTTAGGCAAAGACCTTATTTCTAGGCAATCATTCCATGAGTTAAGAATTGTTCTGTCTAAGGAAGACCAAAGTGTGGATACTTTGCTCCTTCTTAGACTGCGGAACAAAATACCCATAGAAGGAGTTACAGAGACAAAGTTCAAAACTAAGATGAAAGGAAAGACCATCCAGAGACTGCCCCACCCAGGGATCCATCCCATATACAACCACCAAACCCAGACATTACTGCATATGTCAGAAAGATTTTGATGACAGGACCCTGACATAGCTCTCTCTTGTGAGTCTATGCCAGTGCCTGGCAAATACAGAAGTGGATGCTCACAGTCATCTATTGACCCCTAATGAAGGAACTGGAGAAAGTACTCAAGGAGATAAAGGGGTCTGCAACGCTATAGGAGGAGCAACAATATGAACTAACCAGTACCCCCCTCCCAGAGCTGTGTCTCTAGCTGCATATGTAGCAGAAGATGGCCTAGTCAGCCATGAGAGGCCCTTGGTATTGCGAAGATCATATGTCCCAGTACAGAGGAATGCGAGGGCCAGGAAGCGGGAATGGGTGGGTTGGGGAGCAGGGTGGTGGGAGGGCACAGGGGGTTTGGGGGGATATAATTTGAAATGTAAATGAAGAAAATATCTAATAAAAAATCTAAAAAAAAAATGCTGTCTGCCTTGTGACACAGAAAAACTGTGTATTCGTATTGACTCATCTTACATCATAACTACCCGGCTTCAGCATGAATTTCATGCAAGATCAATTTTCCTGTCTTCTTTGGTTTACAACTTGCAAAAGCACCCATAGCTTGAAAATTAGTAAAATAAATCTAAGTTGAAAACCAGTTCCAAATGCATGAATGGTCCATGTGGTGATTGGAATATGCTTGACCCAGAGAGTGGCACTATTAGGAGGCGTGGCCTTGTTGGAGGAAGTGTGTCACTGTGGGGATGGGCAATGAGGCCCTCCTAACCACATGGGAGCCATTCTTTTCCTAGTGACGTTCAGATGAAGATGTAGAACTCTCAGCTCCTCCTGCACCATGCCTGCCTGAACACTATCATGCTCCCTCTATGATAATGGACTGAATGCCAGCCCCACTTACATGTTATCCTTATAAGAGTTGCCTTGGTCATGGTATCTGTTCACAGCAGTAAAACCAAAACTAAGACAGTCCAAGACACCAATCAATACTTTCATCTAATAACTAAACACCTCCACTACAAGACTTAAAACTTACGGATAGCTTTATTATCCCACACAGGCCAGGAACTGTTTTGTTGAGAATAAAATGCACCCCAAACTAGGAATTCATGATGTCAAAGTAGGAAAAGGTCTATAAAAGTTTGCATGTACAAAGGACTCATTCAAAGGGGTATTTTAGTAAGTATTCATTTCAAAAGAAACTCTTTGGTACTATAATATATAGCTAGTGCCTATTCCAGTGTGTTTCAAAGAAATCTACTTGGTCAGCAGTTTCTCTGAAAGAATTACCAACTGTTGTCCTTGAAGTGTCTTTTTTATTGCTGTTGTTTTTGTATCTTGTTTGTCTGTGGCAGGATAACAAATGCTATTGTTCTATAAAAACAAAAAGTAGGTGAAGAACTGTTCATCGTGTTTCTTTGTCTATCTACATCAATGCATAATTTTGCATCTTTAAAATCAAGAAGTTGTCAATACTCCAGGATTTAAAACATCTTCTATTTCTTGCACCCTGTCTCCAAAATAATTTGAATAAAAAAATAATTTGGTACATGCTATTAACTGGTTAAAAAGAAAAAAATAAACAGTGATCCAACATCTCCTCTTTCATTAAAATCTTGTATAGTATGACATTCCAATTGCTATTCAGAAGGCGACAAGACTATCAGTGGGATGCCCTAATTCTCATATATAAAATGCAGGCAGCTAGCTCTGTGCATGTTTAAAGTCAATAGATGGTGCTCCACTAAGGAAAGAAATTGATGCACCATTCTGGAAGATGGATGTTCATGTATTGTTCTCATTCTGTTTTAATTCTGAGTACCATGAGTTAAGCATCAATTAGTAGTGTAACTCCTTTAACTGTCCCTGAGTGGACAGGGTATCGACAGACAACTGATGTGTTTGCATCCTCTTCTCTGGTTGTCAGGTAACTCTGACCAAGAATAGGCAGTTTACTAGGCTTATCTACCTACAGTTTGAAAGTCCCCACCCCATTTCCCCATTTCCCCACCCTGTCTCTCAGATATTCCCAAAAAGATGGTCAGAGCTCCCCCCTTGTCAGGAAACAAAGAGACCTCTCTCACAGTGACAGAATTCTGCCAATTCTGTGTATTAATGTCAAATGTTAGACAGGTTTGGCTTTTGTTTTTGTTTTGTTTTGCTTTGTTTTCTTTATACTGGCTGGAGCTTGTGGATTTGGAATGGATCTCTTTTAGGAGTGAAGTTTCTTCACATCAGGGATAGATGAAAGGGAAGAGCTGACAACATCGTATCAATAAGGCAACATGGGTGAAGGGAGAGAGAAGGGAAAGGAGGCAAACTATGAGATCTTGAGATGTAACTAAATAAATGAATATGCTTATGATTAGGCCCCAGTGAGTTGACTTCATAGCCATCATTCTACGATGGTTTAACAAGCTGAACAATATCTAAACACTGCCAACCCTCACCAATCACACTTGACCAATAGGAAGGAGCCTGGTCGATCTGGAGTTGCTACCAATATTATTGAAACAATACTGTCACAAAACCCAAATCTATTATGCAAACAAAATTATTCCATCACAATTTTTAAAGTGTTTTCAAAATTTTTAGTCCCTTTTTCAAAAGAATAATGTGCCCTTATCTCTTCAGGAATGAGGAAAGTTATTATAATATAAAGAATGATTCTGAAATGTTTGAAGAGTTTGAGAGACAAATAAGAATTTGCTTCACATTCCATATTTTTGAGATAAAAATGTCATTAACCAGACCTAAGTCTCAGTTTTTCTTCTGTACATAGAAAATAATGCCACTCAAGCCACAGAAGGCTCACATAAGGCTCAGTAAAATGCAATGTGCTACCCATGAAAGCCATGAGTTCACTTTCTTTACCTATGTGGCTCTTAAACTTGTCTTAGACAAAAAAAAAACAAAAAAACAAAAAACAAAAAAGCAAAAAACTGGGCTGAATAAAAGATATTTAAAACTTTCCGTTTTCCACAGTTTAGTTTTTCAGTTTTATCTAATTCTTAAAAGCATGATATGATAGAGAGTTCAGACAGGTGTCACTAAACACATTCCACAGATGAAGAGCCTAAGACCAGAGAAGATAAATGTCTCTGCTGCAAGCCCTGTGGCTAGGTAGAGGCAAAGGAGTGCCCAAGTCCCTTCAAACCTACCTCTGTCAGTTATTCATTCCTGGCAATAGGATTCATTATATATGCAGAATGACCTCAAAAATAACAAGTGAATGATAGCATTGGTGTTTTCTACTTTGATGAGAAAAATAATAATTTAATAGTTAAGACTGTATTCTGTTTAAAATATTGCGACTTTAAAATGGCAAGTATTCACAGAGTACACACACACTATCTTCCCTATTTCTTTTGCTTTTTATCATTTTAAAATCGTCTTTTTAAATGCGATATTTGGGGGTGTGTTAGCCAAAGCTACAAATGATAAGGTAAAAACTGGACTTTCTATTGCCAATTTATGTCTCACTGAAGAGTGAACTCTTGTTTGGTAGTAGAAATGCCTATAAATAAGTTATTGTTGATCATTAGATCGTAACAAGGAATTTTTGAATTGTATGCAACCATTCCCACCAAATAAAAATATTTTCAAGTTATTTCTTTACATATATTTGTACTCTCAGCAAAGCTTTATGACCCAAACAGTTTCAAGTGAGTGATCAGGGAATCACTGTTACCAGAAAACGGTACCACACAGAAACCTGTATGAATAATAAGATCGGAAGGGTTACCCTACAGAAACCCTGAAAACGACACACTCTCACAACTGGCTGTGTGGATTTTGTCTATCAGCTCGTCAATCATTTAAGTTAGTTAAGTAGCAAAACTCCCTTTCACATCAGAGCTGAATGAGGGTACTACAGGAAATTCTACTTTCTTGTCAATAGTACCCTCGTCCTAAAACATGTCTGTCCTTAATAACCCACTACGTAGATTCCAGCAGAGAGACCAGGGCAGTGTGAAGCAGAGTAACTAGGCACCTGATTCTCACACACCCTTCTAGCAAGATCTTGCACTTTGTTCAGGTCTGGCCCAGGCCTCTAGCCTCTTTTTCTTACTCCAAAAGCCATCAAGAGTCTGCACAGCGAGTGAAATGTCAGGCAGAAGTGTTTCCCCTTCTGTCTGGGGTTGGGGGTGGGGGTATCCTCACCTTATGCCCCTGGGGAGGGGAATCAGTGCCACCAGGGCGGAGCGAAAGACAGCGTGAGGTTGGCGACTTCCACGCCATCACCGCAGCCCGGGGCCTTCCCGCCTCCGCCCGGGCCATGTTGGGGTGGGGTGGGGGTGTCCCCAAAGCGCAAAGCTGGGATAAGAGTGCAAAGGGGAAGTGATACAACGTGAGGATGCGAGGCGTGAGCATGGACACACACAGGGCATCTGCAGGTAGAACAACCCCGCCTTTCTCCAACTCGCTCTCCGGACCTGCCTGCAGCCCGACCACTGGGGGATCCCAGCGTCAGGACAAAGCTGTCGCGGCCTCTCTGAGAGCGCAGGGAAAGAGAGCGAGCCCTGGCTCTCTCCCCTGGCTAGGACCCAGTGCCAAAGGACCTCGGGGACACGTCGGATGGGGAGAAAGGGGTCCGCGGGCTAGGCGCCTGCAGTGCCTGTCCCTGGTGTCCCCACTGGGAGCCTGTGCTCACCTGTTCAGCACTTTGCGGATCCTCTGGCGCATGCTAGCCCGGGAGGAGGCGGACAGGCTCACGCCGCCGCTGCCCTCAGCTGGCAGGTTCTCGATGGTGGTCACCACATGGTTCGGCGGGGCCGGTGGAGGTGGTGGCTGCAGTTGGGGCTGCGGAGGCTCGGGGGGAATCATCGCGGCGGAGGCGGAGGTGGATGGCTATCAGAACGCTGCCCCGCACATAGTGCGCGGGCTCCGGGCCCGGGAACAAGCAGAGGACCCGGCCAAGCGGCCCCGGCCCGGGGAGGCGGTGCCGCTTGCGAAGCGACGAAGCGGGAGACACCGGCGGGCTCCGGCCGCCTCCTCCCAGCCCAGTGCTCTCGGGTTGCTACCCAGTCCTGGCTGCACACCCTCTCTCCGGGCCGCTGCCACCTCCCGCCGGAGCTGCAACCAAGTCCTGGCACACCCCGCCAAGTGGCTGCAAAGGGGGTCGGCGGGGACCCGGAGCTGCCGGGTCCACTGCAAGGACCGTGCAGAGAGAGGAACGGGGCTGCCGGGTTTCGTCTTCTCTCCCAGTGCCTAGGGCTTGTCCTGGCTGTGGCAGTTGTGGTGGCGCCGCTTCAGCTGGCGCCGGGTTCGCTTAGAAAGCTGCCGTCTGTGTCTCACGGAGTGAGAAACCAAGAGTGAACCTGGAGCGCCGGGCGGGGGCGCCGCGCCGGCAGAGGGGGGTGGGGGTGGGATGAACGCTCTGCTCCCCGCCAGAGGGCGCTCCGGAGGTGCCTTGGTGTCCCCAACCCTCCTCCTGGCATCCAAAGAGGCCCCTGGTCTAGGATGCTGTGATTGGTGGTGGGTACTTTTGTCTTTTAAGTGCAGTAGTGGATACATCCTCCCTGTGAAATTGGGGAGGATTCCTCTTGCTTCTGCGGAGGCTCTGCAGAATCCAGCACCATGGGCCCGGGACAGAGGCACAACCCAGAGACAGTTTGTTGGTCCAGGCTACAAATTAAGCACCCTAAATATCACAACTATGCTCATCTAGAATGGACCTGGAGGAAAAAGGAAGTAAAACAGTTTCTCACTAAAAATGCATGCTGGGAATTGGGAAAAGCAAACTAAGTCATCCCAAAACAACTCCATTTAGGCAACAGAGCACTGTGGAAGGAAAGTGAAAATAACAGAGATCCTAGAAAGTTTTTTTTTTTTAAATTCTAGGACAAGGCTACTCCTGAGTTGCCCATGGCATTGTAAGAGTTAAATGAAGTAAATTACCCATCAAGAGGGCCTGATGGCTCCCTCAAGGTCCTCCAGCTGTCAAACAAATAACTTTGTTAGCTCCTGAAATCATAGCCCACTTTCTGCCCAATGGACCTTATCCCAGACATTCCTTATACCTATTGATCTGCATTTCAAATAGTTATTGACTCTGGAAATTTTTTCAGATGCCTCTTAATCTAGATTGCCTGGGCAAGGATCTTGCCACAAGAATGATATGCATTTAAGTTTTGCCCACTTCACTGCAGAATAGGGAATTGATCCTATTGAGTAAGTTTAACAGGTATATTTGTTCACACGAAAGCACATTGATACTGCCACTAAATCCAAATGCTCTAAAGACTAGCAAATGAAAACATCTGTTTAGGATGTTCAGAGAAAAATAACATTCAAAAGTAGACGATGTATTCTCAAAACAGGGAAAAGAGGGACAAAAGAGCAGTGGGTGGGACAAAAAGAAGCCAGTCCTTTGTATCATAATAGGGGTTCTTGTCATTAAAAAAATTGGATAGACAGAAATGTACAAAACTTCTCCTGTCTATATTTAAGTATCTGTCAAACCCAGTTTCTACCTGAACTGTCCCCAGGGCCCCTTTCTACAAAATTCTACCCAGCTTGGAACACTTTCCATTTTATAATTAGAACATCACCCCATGCCTTCTTTAGTGACTTTTCATTCTAGAATATTCACCCCAGATTTTCAGGACAGGTGAAAGAATTACTACAAACAAGAACAAGGCTTGTAACCTTGGGAATATTAAAATTCCAATAGATTGCAATGAGTTTGCCCTTGGGAAATGACCAAATATAGCAGACATGAGTAAAATTCACTTCAGCTGGACCTGGCAGCAAATCTCAGTAAGAATATCTCTATTAAAAGAGCATTCATTGTCATTTCAAGTGTCTCCCTTAAATGACTGGTTGCTTCAGTGCCCTCCTCCTCATGTTTGGCTAGATTCCTTTTGAGTGTTTTTGGCATATTGCTACTCAATCCTTTGACTGCACTTCTGAGCCTGCATGTATATGTATATATATATATATATGATCATTTTTCCAGAAGAACTGCAAAATCCAAATGTTCTAAATATCCAGTGAGTCAAGAAGGGAGAAAACACGGATGAGGAAATAGGATATGGGCTGGTACTGGCGAGTTTATGTCAACTCAACACGTGAGTTACCCTAGGGGAAGGACCTTCAAATAAGAAAATACCCTCATAACATTGGGCATACAAGCCTGTAGAGCATTTTCTTAATTAGTGGTTAATGTGGGAGGGCCTGACCCATTGTGGGTGTGTTACCTGTTGGCTGGTGGTCCTGCGATTTACAAGACAGCAAGCCGAGCAAGCCATGAAGATCAACTCAGTAAGCATGACCCCTACATGGCCTCTGTGTTAGCCCCTGCTTCCAGGCTCCTGCCCTGTTTAAGCCCCTACCTTGACTTCCTTCCATGATAGACAATAATGTGGAATTCTAAGCCAAATAAACTCTTTCCTCTGCTTTTGGTCATGGTGTTTCATCATAGCAATAGTAACCCTAACTAGTTCAAGGTATAAAATTCTAATCCTGCTGGTGAGAAAAGACCTTGGATTATCTCATATCATAGATGGGTGGAACCTCTTAGATTCTGTGTTCCACACTTAGCTCTTAAATAGCTAAGTGCTATGTAAAGGTAAAAACAGATGCCAAGGGTACAAATACCATAGCAGTAAGTCTGACATGGAATTAAAGTGAAAAGATACAGAAAACTTGTCTTCCTTCTTCCCTGATACACAACCACTGCTTTCTCTGTCTCAAATCAATTCTCCAAAACTTCTTAACAAATTGGGGTAGGGGTGAGAATAAAATTTAACTTAGTGGTGGCTTCCTGCATATCCAGTCTATAGCCCATTCAGGAATTTTTCCTCCTGTACATCATCTGAGCAGAGTTCTGAAGACCCTGTTGAATACCTGAAGGAAGCAGAAGTTGGCTATTAGCTCACCTACACTTTTGTATAGTGTTGATCACTTTAAAGTCTTTCAACTCATGGAAGGATATGCAGTTTGGCCTAAAATCCAAACCTTAAAGCCACTGGGCATTTTGACGAGTTTAGCATAGGGTAAACTTGTGCTTTACAATGACAATAATATCAGAGTCATGCCACCAAAGAACTTGAGACCAAATTACTGAGGAGTTGCCTAAATTGTGTTGCTACAAATATCACATAGCCCATATATCTCCCTTCCGTCATTTTCTTAATAACCTTTTTTTCTTATGTCTTATTGAATCTAACACACACTCTTCACACACACACACAAACATTATCCTTGTAAATGTCCTATTGCTATAAAGAGGTATTATAACCAAGGCAATTGATTTAGAAAAAAGCATTTAATTAGGGCTTGTTTAAGTTTCAGAGAGTTTTAACACATGGTCATAATGGCAGGAAGCATGACAGCAAACAGGAAGACACAGTACAAGAGAAATAGCTGCAGGCCGCAGGAAGAGATACACTGGGCCTAACTGGAGTTTTTGAAACTCAAAGCCCACCCCCTAGTGTCACATTTCCTCCAACAGGGCCACACCTCCTAATCCTTCCTAACAATGCCAGTTTCTGATGACTAATCATCCAAATACAAGCCTATGGATATCATTCTTATTCAAACCACCACATTCCATTCCCTGGCCCCCATTGGCTTGTAGCCACATCTTAGTGCAAAAATGCACTCAATCCAACTTCAAAAGATCCCATAGACTATCACAGTATCAACACTGTTTAAAAGTTCAAAGTCTCTCCTGAGACTCAAGGCTATCTCTTAACCATAAGCTCCAGTAAAGTCAAATTTAAAAAAGCAGACCACATACTTTCAACATACAATGGCATAGGATGTATATGACCAATATAAAGGGGGCTGGTGAGGGAGCACAGTGAGAACATACTGGACCAAAGCAAGACTGAAAAACAAGGTGGAAAACCTCCAAACTCTCCATGCATCTCCATGTCTAACGTCAAAGAATCTTCAGATCTCCACCTTCTTTCAGCTTTGTTGACTGTAAAACACTTCTCGATCTCTTTCTCTTGGACTGGCTACACTCCCTGTGAACAGCATTCCTTGGCAGGTATTCTACAAGTCTAGCATCTCCAACACAATCCAGTTGTCACCTCCACAGTTCAACACAATGACCTCTCTATACCTCTGTGGGGACATCCCTGACACATGCCTGGCCTCAGCAGCTTGTCCTAGCTGAACAGATTCCATAGCCTCTTTCTTGTATCTTTGACTCTAAAGCCAGAGCCACAGGACCAAAGATGCTAAGTTCTGCTTCCTAGGGCTGGAACTTGTCCCCCTGGTTCAATCACATCTGCATCAGCTTTCTATTGTTGGTGATTTCCTGCACTCCCTAAATTTTTCTTTAATTCCTTTTCACAAGTTGGAATCTTGGCTGGGTGAGGTCTTACCTTGAGCTCACTCCTCCCTCTATTCCCATTATCATCTGACTTTTCTTTAAAGTTTTTATCTCCTTAGACATTATACTTAGCTCCATTTTACTCCCTGGTGTTCCTTTTCTCCCCAAACTGTACTTTTTTTTATTTTTCCTTGCTCAACTTGCTCCTTTTCATTATAGATTTCTAATAAGAGTGGCCACAAATAACCACACAACACTGTAAATACTAGGCTGTCTTTAAATAGCCTCAGCCAAAACTCTTCAACTTAGCCTCAGGCAGATATTTTAGGACTAGAGCAAAAGCAGCCACACTCTTTGCCAAAATATCAAAATATTAAACTGTGCTTAATGCATTCAACTGCTTTCCTAATGCAAAGTCCATATTCTACCAACGGTATCAGACCTGTCACAGCAATACCCTAGTCCCTGGCACCAATTTCTATCTTGGTCACAGTTCTATTGTTGTAAAGAGACATCATGATCAAGGCAACTCTTATAAAAGAAAGAACTGAGACTTGCATACAGTTCAGAGTTTGAGTCCATTGTCATCAAAGTGGGGAGCATGGTAGCACGCAAGCAAACATGGTACTGGAGAAGTAGCTGTGAGTTACGTCTACATCCAGATCTGCAGGCAACAGGAGCAGAGTCACTGGGCCTGCTGTAGGCTTTTAAACCTCAAGGCCCGCCTCCAGTGACATTTCGTCCAACAAGGCCATACCTACTTCAATAAGTCCATACCTCCTAATCCTTAATAGTTGTGGATGAAGTCCAATTATGCAGGGTCAGATTATGCTTTAATAGATTTAAAATATCTATTTTTTTCAAGACAGGGTTTATCTATGTAGCCTGCCTCTGCCTCCTAAGTGTTGGGATTAAAGGTGTCTGCCACCACTGCCCGGCCAATATCTATGCATTCTATAAAGGGTACCATTTCTAAAAGTGTAGTAGGTGGCTGAGAGGTAGTGGCGTACTCCTTTAATCCCAGTCCTACCTCTAATTGGAAGACAGAGGCAAGCAGATCTCTATGAGTTTGGCCTGGTCATCAGAGTTAGTTTCAGGACAGCCAGGGCTACAAAGAAATTTTGTCTCTAAAAGTCATAAATAAATAAATAAATAAATAAACAAATAAATAAATAAATGTATAGTATGTGTGTATGTTTGTCATGGTGATATATAGTAAGTCTCTGTTAATAGCTAATAAATGTTTTCTCAAAATTTAAGAAAATATTTAGGTTCTGTGGATTGTAATTACCTACAGTCTTATTTAGTGAAGGAATTGGTTCTATAGACCAGTTCCTTCAATGGATTAAGACTATTTTAATATATAAGTACACAGCAAAATTGTGTTGGGCTGGGTAGGGAACATGGATGTTGGAAGAACACTTGTGTAGCCTGTATTAAGGGTCCTGGTTTGATCCTCAACAATAAAAATAAGTAGTGAGTGGTATAACCCAGAAATTGTCAAAATTTAAATATATGATCACCCATTATCTGTGAATAGAGAAGCAAAAATCTCCTATAAAGCTCCATTATCATCTTCTGCTTATAACTTCAACATTTCCCTCTAAACAACTTAGTTCATAAAATAATAGTAAGAAATATTACTTGTATTCTGACTTCTTGGCTAAATAGGTAGAATGTTATAATAGAAATAAGAGCCAAGCAATCTCAGTTCTGATCCTAGTATTATTTCCTAGCTGAGTCAACTTTAGGCATTTCTTTAGAACTTTCTGAGCATCAGAGCCTTCATCTATAAAAATGGGAATAATAAAAGATTCTCTATAGGACTCATAAGGATCAATAAAGTATATATAAGGAATTTAACATGAAAAGTATTCTTTGTTAAATAGTTGATCTGGGCACATGGGTGCATAGTATTGGTACTTACACCCCACTCCCAACCAATTCTAAAAAATGGTTCAGATTTTGCACATAAGTCAAGGCAATGGTTCTTTAAGGAAAGGAAACATGAAATGAAGTATGTTTTGGGCTAAGGATATAATTCCGTGGCTGGAAACTTGCCTAGCATGTGCAAAGCCCTGAGTTTCATCCTTGGTGCCAGAAAACAATGTTTGAGGCCAGATATAAAAGTCTATCTATACCTGGAATCTCAGCACTTGGAAAGTGGTAACAAAGAGAGAGTCCAAGGCCAGAGTGAGAAATGAGCCTCTGCGTCAAATAGAAGGCAACAAAGCACAATAAATGCCCCATATATGACCCATCTCTGTCCCAAGGCATTGAAAACCCAAATGCAGAGATACAATGCCTAGTCTTACTGGCTGGAAGTAGCGGGAATGGAAATTCAGAGCTGCAATTTGGGTTTAGTTGGCAGACTGAGAAAACCCAAACAACAACAATAAAAATCCACCAGAACTAAGGGAAGCAAATCTCTGAAGATTTCCCTCAAAGTCAACTCTGATTTTTTTGTTTGTTTATGGGAATTTTTTGTTTTGTTTTGTGTTTTGTGTGGGGAGGTTGTTGTTTTTGGGGGGCTTTGGGGGGTTTTGTTTTGTTTTCTTTTCTTTTTCACATTAAACATTTTTTAATTAGGTATTTTCCTCATTTACATTTCCAATGCTATCCCAAAAGTACCCATACCCACCCACCCTCACTTCCCTACCCACCCACTCCCCCTTTTTGGCCCTGGCATTCCCCTGTACTGGGGCATATAAAGTTTGCAACTCCAATGGGCCTCTCTTTCCACTGATGCCCGACTAGGCCATCTTTTGATACATATGCAGCTAGAGACAAGAGCTCCGGGGTACTGGTTAGTTCATATTGTTGTTCCACCTATAGGGTTGCAGATCCCTTTAGTTCCTTGGGTGCTTTCTCTAGCTCCTCCATTGGGGGCCCTGTGATCCATCCAATAGCTAACTGTGAGCATCCACTTCTGTGTTTGCTAGGCCCGGGTATAGTGTCACAAGATACAGCTATATCTGGGTCCTTTCAACAAAATCTTGCTAGTGTATGCAATGGTATCAGCGTTTGGAAGCTGATTATGGGATGGATCCCTGGATATGGCAATCACTAGATGGTCCATCCTTTTGTCACAGCTCCAAATTTTGTCTCTGTAACTCCTTCCAGGGGTGTTTTGTTCCCAATTCTAAGAAGGGGCAAAGTGTCCACACTTTGGTCTTCGTTCTTCTTGAGTTTCTTGCATTTAGCAAATTGTATCTTATATCTTGGGTATCCTAAGTTTCTGGGCTAATATCCACTTATTAGTGAGTACATATTGTGTGAGTTCCTTTGTGATTGGGTTAACTCACTCAGGATGATGCCCTCCAGGTCCATCCATTTGGCTAGGAATTTCATAAATTCATTCTTTTTAATAGCTGAGTAGTACTCCATTGTGTAGATGTACCACATTTTCTGTAACCATTCCTCTGTCGAGGGGCATCTGGGTTCTTTCCAGCTTCTGGCTATTATAAATAAGGCTGCTATGAACATAGTGGAGCATGTGTCCTTCTTACTGGTTGGGACATCTTCTGGATATATGCCCAGGACAGGTGTTGCTGAATCCTCTGGTAGTATGTCCGATTTTCTGAGGAACCTCCAGACTGATTTCCAGAGTGGTTGTACAAGCTTGCAATCCCACCAACAATGGAGGAGTGTTCCTCTTTCTCCACATCCTCACCAGTATCTGCTGTCACCTGAATTTTTGATCTTAGCCATTCTGACTGGTGTGAGGTGGAATCTCAGGGTTGTTTTGATTTGCATTTCCCTGATGATTAAGGATGCTGAACATTTTTCCAGGTGCTTCTCAGCCATTCGGTATTCCTCAGGTGAGAATTCTTTGTGCATCTCTGAGTCCCATTTTTAATGGGGTTATTTGATTTTCTGAAGTCCACCTTCTTGAGTTCTTTATATATATATATATATATATATATATTTGTTTTTAGAGACAGGGTTTCTCTGTGTAGCCCTAGCTGTCCTGAAACTCACTCTGTAGACCAGGCTGGCCTCAAACACAGAAATCCTCCTGCCTCTGCCTCCCGAGTGCTGGGATTAAAGGTGTGCACCAAATATTTTTTATTCTTGACCCATTCCCTCCGACTCCTCCCAGATCACCCTCCTCCATCTTAGAGCATGGTGGCATGCAGGCAGATAGGATGCTAGAGATGTAGCTAAGAATTTTACATCCAGCTACACAGGCAGCAGGAGAGGAGAGACACTGTGCTCAGCATAAGCTTTTGAAACTTCAGAGCCATACTTCAGTGACACACTTTCTCCAACAAGACCACATTTATTCCAAAAAGTCCACACCTCCTAATCCTTTTAATCATTTCACATAGTGCCACTCCATGGTGAGTAAATATTCAAATATGTGAGCCTGTGGGGACCATTCTTACCTTTCTGAACTTCATTAAGTCTTGTACACACGTGTATACACACAGAGAGAGAGAGAGAGAGAGAGAGACAGACAGACAGACAGACAGACAGACAGACAGAGAGAGTCTACTGAGTCCAAATGAGTCTAATTAGTTCTACCAGAATGTCCACAGATATGGGGTCATCCACTAGACCATGGCATAACCCCAAGGAAAGCCAACTGTACCCTTCCCCCAGCCGTAAGCAGGCTAAATAGACCTTGGTTGTTTGCCATGATTGGACCTTAGTGACCCAGGTGGAGTCAATTTCCTACAGGAGTAGACTGCTTGCTGAGCTTGCTTTGCAATCCAGCTGAAACTAAGGATAGGGTCTAAGACTTTCCCTATATAAACACAGTGCTGATTATTAAGCTTTGAGTCTTGATCAGAAACTTTTGTCTTGGCTTCATCCTTCTCTCGTACCTGTCCTATTCATTTCCAGCCCCGCTTTCAGGTAACCCAGTTCATCCATGGCTGCTGGACAGCTACAGCCAACTCACCTCCCCACAGAAGCAATTAACTGCCAATAGCTCTTCAGCAGGGGTGGGACCTCATGAGACCCTCCCCCATCTATCTGGAACGTTGACTGGCTGGTATCATGTGCATGGGAGAGGGTATGTGGCATAAATGTTCCACTCACGGATGAGTAAACTTCAAATACACTTATTATCTACATTCAAAGTCAACTTGTAAGATGACTTAGTCAGGGTTTGAATTCAAGCACAAAACACCATGACCAAGAAGCAAGTTGGAGAGGAAAGAGTTTATTCAACTTACTCTTCCACATTGCTGTTTATCACCAAAGGAAGTCAGGACAGGAACTTACACAGGGCAGGACCTTGGAGGCATGAGCTGATGCAGAGGCCATGGAGGTGTGCTGCTTACTGACTTGCTTCCCCTGGCTTGCTCAGCCTGCTTTCTTATAGAACCCAGGACTACCAGTCCAGGGATGGCACCACCCACAATGGGCCCTCCCACCCTTGAGCACTGATTGAGAAAATGACTTACAGCTGGATCTCATGGAGATATTTCCTCAAGGGAGGCTCCTTTCTCTGTGATAACTCCAGCTTTTGTCAAGTGTGCACACAAAACCAGCCAGTATACCACACAAAGAAAGCCACCCAAATGCTGAAAACGGAATATATCTTCATCTTTCAGGTACACACCTGCAGGAACTATATAGTTTTCATGGAAAAGAACAAATTTACAGGAAGTGAAAAGGGTGTTAAGATACAGAGTTTGCTTCAGCAAGTGCTTTTCTGGCCCATTTTGTAGCAAGTCTCCAGCAAACTTCCTTGGGTTCCTTCCAATCAAGGCAATATTGAAGCTTGCATGTGGCCTTGCCTTCCACTCGTGAGGCATTTCGGTGATGACCTCTGTCACAGGATCCTCTACAGTATCTACAGGATCCTATACAGTACCGACATGGTATAAAGAATCCAACTTGTCACTTTCACAGTGTCTGTCTTCTGCATAAACAAACCAATTTGTTTCAGTAATACATACAGGATATATATATACATATATATATATATATATATATTACATACACACACATATATATATATATATAATAAATTAAATTTTGCTTTTAATTATTCAGTAGAAAATATGAAATAATTTAAACATTTATTTTAGTTTGGTTTAGTTTTGGAAAACTGAAATTTTTCACACATACTCCATTCAATTATTTATTATTCCCCTTTGGTTTCCTGTGTATTTGCTAGCCTAGGGTAGCTAAGGTTTCCTCCAATTACAATAATTATGAGAGAAAAAAAGGAAGATGATTTTTAAAAAAATGGCTTCACATAATAGAGTTAATATTAAAACCTGTGTTCATTCTTGACAAACACTTTAGAACGTAGGACAACTGAGATACTCTAAGGCATGAAAAAGATTAAGACAATGCCCCTGCTTTCAGATAATTCTCTGTCTACTGAGCAAGACAGAGAATTCTGCAGCCAATGAAGAGAATTGTGCTGAATGATGCCCTGCAAGGGTGAGTGAGCCCAGGCAGGATAAGAAGGTAGGGACGCTTGCTTTAGGAGAAAGTTGAGGAAGGTGGAAAGGCAGCAAGGGTTTTTCTGAGGACTTGATCTGGTGTTGATGGTAGGATTTTACCTAGTGGAGATGAGAAGTCAGGAGTAGACACTCAAGGCTGAGGGAACCAAGCCAACAAAGACTTCACCAAAGCAGGTGCCTGTGTGGAGTACGGGAATAGGTAAATGAAGCTAATTACAGAAGTTTACTTAGAAACTCTATTTCTGAGAGTTCTGCCATTTTAAAAACAAACTGTACTACTATTTATTTAACATAATAGTTAAATGATGCTTTAAAACATAAATGCCTAGTTTAGTTCCATATTGAGTAGCAATATGAATGACATCACACATCTGAAGTGCTAATTGCATGGTTCTAATATCCATTAAACAAAAATAAGTCACGTATACTTGTACAAGTACACTAGCACCAGTTAGAGTTGTCTCTTTTGCCCTCGGGGGCCAGCACTCTGCTAGCTGGGAAGTGCTCGCTGCTTTGCAGCTTTTGTGAACTGTGGAGGATGGTGGGGAAACTTTCTGCTATGAGATCACTCTCTAAGAAAGCACTGAATGCCTGCCAGAGGCAAGCAGATACTGACGAAAAATGCTAACACAGGTGAAAGAGAAAGATAATTCAGTAAGGTGAGAAGGAAAAGGGCATCACATGATTGCACAGAAGAGAAAAACCACTTCATCACAGGAATCTAGTGGGAAAAACAAATTGATAGATAACTTTTTTCTCTTTTTTTTAATTAGGTATTTTCCTCGTTTACATTTCCAATGCTATCCCAAAAGTAATTTGAGGTTTATTTATTTTGTTGTGAATGGACACTTGAGCAAGTATATCAGGATAACTACTAGTCATAATTAGTTTTCTGAATTTAAATTTTAATTCGAGTTTAACAAACTTGTCTTTCAATGCAGCAGTCACACTAGCCACATATCAGGTACTAAAAGTCACATGACTGGTGATTTCTGCATAGAATAGGGAAAATACAGGACACACTCATCATAGCTAAAAATTCCTCCTTTTCCATCTTTATTTATATAGTTCCAAAAATAGTATATATTTCACACATATAATTATAATATATAATTTGAAAATATATACAGATTACATAATATTTACCACTGTCAAGATAATTAATACATCTAACACCTCATTGTTGCTATTACAGGTTTTGAAAGTGTGTAAGAGACTTACTATTTTTGTAAATCATGAGTCAGATAATATAGTATTTGTATAATATAGTAATATAATATGACCATCCTATTGTACATTAGATACCCAGAGTTATTCATCCTAAATTATTTAACTATTGTTCTTTTGAGTAAAATACTGTACTAGACATACAGGACGTGAAGGACTAGCATTAGAAACTACAAGGCATTACAAGGAAGATCCCCCAAATAATAGTGGAAGAAGCTCATTTTACTAGCCACAGAAACAAGACAACAATGGACTAGTTAAAGGGGAGGTACAATTATCAATAAACAGAAAAAGACTGCTGTTCTGCAGGAATGGTCATTGTGAGCTTGCTTGATTATAGCAAGATGTAAAATATGACGTAATGAGAGTAAATCCCATTGCCTCATGGTGTTGCTGGAATCCCATGAGGCAGCTTCTTCAGGATGAAAAACACAAAACAGAAAGATGTTACTAAGTTAGGGCTCTACCTCCAGAACTCTGGGTTTGTTTCTACTGAGGTCACTTATATCCCTAACCAGGCTACCAACCAACACAGATGTCCCTACTGTTCATAACTTAAGATTTCTCTCTTGGACACACGTTTCCTCTGACAACTCCTCTCAGGTTTTTATGTATTTTTTTGCAGTTTTTTTTCCCCATTTACTGTGGCCATGTATCCACGTCTTCTGAGCCTGGGCGTTTCTGTCAGTAAGAATGGACTAAGGATATCTGTAAAAAACACTGAATTAAAAGAGCATACTTTGAGCTTTACTAAAGTTTCTTTAATGAATGTGGCTGCGCTTGCATTTGGAGCATAGATATTCAGAATTGAGAGTTCCTCTTGGAGAATTTTACCTTTCATGAGTATGAAGTGTCCCTCCTTGTCTTTTTTGATAACTTTGAGTTGGAAGTCGATTTTATTCGATATTACAATGGCTAAACAAATGGACTTAACAGATATCTACAGAACATTTTATCCTAAAAGAAAAGGATATACCTTCTTCTCAGCATCTCATGGTACCTTCTCCAAAATTCACCATATAACTTGTCACAAAACAGGCCTCAACGGATAAAAAAATATTGAAATTGTCCCATGCATCCTATCAGATCACCATGGACTAAGGCTGATCTTCAATAACAACATAAATAATGGAAAGCCAAAATTCACGTAAAAACTGAACAACACTCTTCTAAATGATACCTTGGTCAAGGAAGGAATAAAGAAAGAAATTAAACGTTTTAGAGTTTAATGAAAATGAAGCCACAATATACCCAAACTTATGGGACACAATGAAAGCATTTCTAAGTGAGAAACTCATAGCTCTGAGTGCCTTTAAAAAGAAACTAGAGAGAGCACACACTAGCAGCTTGACAACACACCTAAAAGCTCTAGAAAAAAAAAAGGAAGCAAATTCATCCAAGAGGAGTAGACAGCAGGAAATAATCAAACTCAAGGGTGAAATCAACCAAGTGGAAACGAGACGACCTAATCAAAGGACCAACCAAACGAGGAGCTGGTTCTTTGAGAAAACCAACAACATAGATAAACCCTTAGCCAGACTCACTAGACAGCACAGGGACAGCGTCCTAATAACAAAATCAGAAATGAAAAGGGAGACATAACAACAGACACTGAAGATATCCAACATACCATCGTAACCTTCTACAAAAGGCTATACTCAACAAAACTGGAAAACCTGGACGAAATGGACAGATTTCTAGACAGATAACAGGTACCAAAGTTATATCAGGATCAAGTTAACAATCTAAATAGTCCCATATATCCTAAAGAAATAGAAGCAGTCATTAATAGTCTCCCAACCAAAAAAAGCCCAGGACCAGATGGGTTTAGTGCAGAGTTCTATCAGACCTTTAAAGAAGATCTAATCCCAGTTCTGCACAAACTATTCCACAAAATAGAAGTAGAAGGTACTCTACCCAATTCATTCTATGAAGCCACAATTACTCTGATAACTAAACCACAGAAAGATCCAACAAAGATAGAGAACTTCAGAACCAATTTCCCTTATGAATATCGATACCAAAATACTCAATAAAATTCTCATCAACCGAATCCAAGAACACATTAAAACAATCATCCATCCTGACAAAGTAGGTTTTATTCCAGGGATGCAGGGATGGTTTAATATATGGAAATCCATCGACATAATCCATTGTATAAACAAACTCAAAGACAAAAACCAAATGATAATCTCCTTAGAGGCAGAGAAAGCATTTGACAAAAGCCAACACCCACACATGATAAAAGTCTTGGAAAAATCAGGAACTCAAGGCCCATACCTAAGCATGATAAAAGCAATCTACAGCAAACCAGTAACCAAAATCAAAGTAAATGATGAGAAGCTGGAAGCAATCCCAATAAAATCAGGGACTAGACAAGCCCACTTTCTCCCTACCTATTCAACATTGTACTTGAAGTCCTAGCCAAAGCAATTTGACAACAAAAGGAGATCAAGGGGATACAAATTGGAAAAGAGGAAGTCAAAATATCACTTCTTACAGATGATATGATAGTAAATATAAGTGACCCTAAAAATTCTACCAGAGAACTCCTAAACCTGATAAACAGCTTCAGTGAAGTAGCTGGATATAAAATTAACTCAAACAAGTCAATGGCCTTTCTCTACACAAAGAATAAACAGGATTAGAAAAAAATTAGGGAAACAACACCCTTCTCAATAGTCACAAATAATATAAAATACCTTGGTGTGACTCTAACTAAGAAAGTGAAAGATCTGTGTGATAAGAACTTCAAGTCTCTGAAGAAAAAATTAAAGAAGATCTCAGAAGATGGAAAGATCTCCCATGCACATGGATTGGCAGGATCAATATAGAAAAAATGGCTATCTTGCCAAAAGCTATCTACAGATTCAATTCAATCCCTATCAAAATTCCAACTCAATTCTTCAACGAATTAGAAAGAGAAATCTGCAAATTCATCTGGAATAACAAAAAACCTAGGATAGCAAAAACTCTTCTCAAGGATAAAAGAACCTCTGGTGGAATCACCATGCCTGACCTAAAGCTTTACTACAGAGCAATTGTGATAAAAACTGCACGGTATTGGGATAATGACAGACAAGTAGACCAATGGAATAGAATTGAAGATCCAGAAATGAACCCACACACCTATGGTCACTTGATCTTCGACAAGGAAGCTAAAACCATCAAGTGGAAGAAAGACAGCATTTTCAACAAATGGTGCTGGCACAATTGGTTGTTAACATGCAAAAGAATGTGAATCAATCCATTCCTATCTCCTTTTACTAAGATATATCTAAGTGGATCAAGGAACTTCACATAAAACCAGAGACAGTGAAACTCATAGAGGAGAAAGTGGGGAAACGCCTCGAAGATATGGGCACAGGGGAAAAATTCCTGAATAGAACAGCAATGGCTTGTGCTGTAAGATCGAGAATTGACAAATGGGACCTCATAAAACTGCAAAGCTTCTGTAAGGCAAAAGACACCATCAATTAGACAAAAAGGCCACCAACAGATTGGGAAAGGATCTTTACCTATCCTAAATCAGATAGGGGACTAATATCCAATATAAATAAAGAACTCAAGAAGGTGGACTTCAGAAAATCAAATAAACCCATTAAAAAATGGGTCTCAGAGCTAAACAAAGAATTCTCACCTGAGGAATACCGAATGGCTGAGAAGCACCTGAAAAAATGTTCAGCATCCTTAATCATCAGGGAAATGCAAATCAAAACAACCCTGAGATTCCACCTCACACCAGTCAGAATGGCTAACATCAAAAATTCAGGTGACAGCAGATGCTGGCGAGGATGTGGAGAAAGAGGAACACTCCTCCATTGTTGGTGGGATTGTAAGCTTGTACAACCACTCTGGAAATCAGTCTGGAGGTTCCTCAGAAAATTGGACATAGTACTACCGGAGGATCCAGCAATACCTCTCCTGGGCATATATTCAGAAGATGTTCCAACTGGTAAGAAAGACACATGCTCCACTATGTTCATAGCAGCCTTATTTATAATAGTCAGAAGCTGGAAAGAACCCAGATGCCCCTCAACAGAGGAATGGATAAAAAAAAAAAAATGTGGTACATTTACACAGTGGAGTACTACTCAGCTATTAAAAAGAATGAATTTATGAAATTCCTAGGCAAATGGATGGACCTGGAGGGCATTATCCTGAGTGAGGTAACCCAATCACAAAAGAACTCAAATGATATGTACTCACTGATAAGTGGATATTAGCCCAGAATCTTAGAATACCGGAGATATAAGATACAATTTGCAAAACACATGAAACTCACGAAGAACGAAGACCAAAGTGTGGACACTTTGCCCCTTCTTAGAATTGGGAACAAAACACCCATAGAAGGAGTTACAGAGACAAAGTTTGGAGCTGAGACAAAAGGATGGACCATCTAGAGACTGTCATATTGAGGGATCCATCCCATAATCAGCCTCCAAACGCTGACACCATTGCCTACACTCGCAAGATTTTGCTGAAAGGCCCTGATATAGTTGTCTCTTTTGAGACTATGCCAGGGCCTAGCAAACACAGAAGTGGTTGCTCACAGTCAGCTATTGGATGGATCACAGGGTCCCCAATGGAGGAGCTAGAGAAAGTACCCAAGGAGCTAAAGGGATCTGCAACCCTGTAGGTGGAACAACAATATGAACTAACCAGGACCCCGGAGCTCGTGTCTCTCTGCATATGTAGCAAAAGATGGCCTAGTTGGCCATCATTGGAAAGAGAGTCCCATTAGTCGTGCAAACTTTATATGCCTCAGTACAGGGGAACTCCAGGGCCAAGAAGTGGGAGTGGGTGGGTAGGGGAGTGAGGGGGAGAGGGTATGGGGGACTTTTGGGATAGCATTGGAAATGTAAATGAGGAAAATACCTAATAAAAATATTTATAAAAATAGCATGCACTTGGAATGCCTAGTAGCAGCATTGAAAATGCAAATAAAACTACTTATTTAACATAAGTCTCAGGGCTGCACCTACTGTTTTTTGTTTTGCCCAGCTTACAGAGCTGTGCATAAACTGGATAGGTGGAAGTGGAGGCTGGTTGCATCCTTGGCTGTGAAGCATCTGACAACTAAAAATCAGCAAATCCTTGTGCTTGTATCTTACAAGATACAAGCTATGACTTTAAATTGAAAGAACTTGAATGGAAACAAAAATATCTTGAGGTCCAGTTGTAAGACTCCAGGGAGCCTTAGCTTACTGGGGACCCCTTAAGGGAACCATGTGGAGCTGGGAACCATGAAAAAGCAAGAGGAATTTATTGTTCCAGTGCACTGGGGTCATCCCAGTCCTGAAGGAGAGGCAGCAGCCCCCAATTCCTGTTCAGTGAGTTGTTGTATGGTTTCCAGGGGCAGAATAGAGCATCAGCAACTAGGCCCAATATTATTGGCAGAACAGTGCACCCTTTTGGGTTTTTTTGGTTTGTTTTGTTTTTTTGTTTTGGTTTTGGTTTTTCAAGACACAGTTTCTCTGTGTAGCCCTGGCTATCCTGGAACTCACTCTGTAAACTAGGCTGGCCTCGAACTCAGAAATCCACCTGCCTCTGCCTCCCAAGTGCTAGGATTAAAGGCATGTGCCACCACCACCCCACTAAACTGATTGGTCTTTAGGGAATAAGGTGACAAGGACTTCCCTTGTCTGGAGGTGGGCAAGAGTCAGTCCTGTGGAATGTGTCCCCACCTGCAGGTAGGTTCTGTCCTGTGGTCTGAGAAATGTTAATTAGCCTCTCCCTTCCTGAGGAGCAAGTGTTTCATGACCTTCCCAAAGTTCCTAAGCTGGAACTTTTCGCAGTCATCAGTGAGAGTAATAGCTGCTTCCAAAACACTCCAGGCAAATGCTTAAAATCATGCCAAAGAATGGCCATCTTTGAAAACAGTGGCCTACTAGTGAACAGAGGACTTCAAAGCCATAGGGAACATTTGGCAACTTAAGCACTGAGTTTGAGAGTATTACTTCCTTAAGGATCTGAAGGGTTAGGAGAGGCAGACTTCCAATATGAGCAAAGGAATAACCCGAATTCAAGATCATTTCCAAAAATTAGAGAATCATAAATTAGTATAGGTAGTATAGGAATACAAGCACATCTTTGTGGGTGCACATGTGTGTCTGTCAATGTGCATGTTCAGGGAGGTATGCATGTGCTCATCATGGGTCTGCATGTAGAAGACAGAGGACAATTTGGGGTAGTATGCCTCAGGTACCATCCACCATGGTTGTTTTGTTTTGTTTTGTTTTGTTTTGTTTTGTTTTGTTTTTGAAGTAAAGTCACTCCTTGGCCTGGAGTTCAGCAATTAGGGTAGGGTGTCAGGCCATCAAGTCGCACCATTAGATCGTCTGTCTTTGTCTCCACAGGGCTAGAATTTCAAGTGTATACTACTGATACAGTCTATAAATGATACAGCCTAGGGGTCTTGATCAGGTTCCTTTTCTCTGACAGTTAAAGAATTAATAAGCAGGAAACATCTAAAGTGCAACAGATAGCAGCAGAGGAATCTTACGAGCCGCAGATAGGATCAGTAGTTGAAGAGAGATGTTTATTGCAGATGAGGAAATACATACACAACACATGAACACAATACACACACACACACACACACACACACACACACACACACACACACACACACACCAACCCTTTGTAATGCATGCAATGCATTGTTCATGGGAGGGACTCAGAAAGCAAAACTCCAGTCTCTTCTCGAGGCCTAGGAGTTTTGAAGCCTCTGAAAAGTCTTCCTTCTCTAATTTAATGGGGTCAGTTTGAAGACAGGTAAGATGGGTACTTGGTCCACAACTGTTGTGTGGCATGTCCTTCTCCAGGCAGTCCATGAGCAGGGGTCCAGGTGGTGAGAGATAAGAGCTCCCAGGCTTTTGTCTCAAGTCAGGAGGTTGAGGAAGAAGCTGGCCCTCTTGGAAATTTGCCAGGTTTATTACCTAGTGATGGCCCCTCCCCCATCTGTCTGCCTACAAGGGAGTCTATCTAACTCCTGCTCTCTCCCTAATGTGGCCAGGTTTGTTTGTGTGTTTGTTTGTTTGTTTGTTTTTTACACATGTCCTAGAAATTGAATTCAGCATCTTACCAACTGAACCATCTCCAGAACCCTGAAAGGATTGATTGATGCCATTAATATCATTGATTCTTTTGCCATAGTTTACTTCATTTTTGACTAAAGAACTTCTCAGCACATAACTTGTATACAAGTATTCACTGGATCTTTGAATGTTTTGAGATGATCTTTTTGAATATTCACTAACTCATTGCACAGAACCAAAAGGGAGATGTCCATATGTCTAAGACTGCTACTTAAGGATGCTACACAGCTGATCCAGGAGGCCTTTCTATCAGTTTACTCCATACAAAACCAGGGAGTCCTGCATGATAACAGGGAGCCAGACAACTTCACTACCCCCACTGCTTAATCACTGGGTCAGACAAAGAACCTGGCAAGTTGCCATCCACTTTGTCAGGGCCATTTAAAAGGGATAACAGAGACCCTCCTCTACTTCAGACTCCCTCAGCACCTCTTTCCATTGTCACAGAAACAAAGTGTGAGGAAGAAGAAAGGGGAGGAAGGCAAAAGAGGATATGTGGGAGGACAAAAACACAAATAGGGGTGTTTCTTACCCATGATGCTTGGTTCTTGTTGACAATGAGGATGATGGAAACAGTTAATGACAACACTTGGAGACTGGTGTTTTTGTCTATTCTATTTACTCACAGCATTTGGAACTGAGAAAGAATAGAAAACGTAGTGAAGAAAATCATTTAGGCAGCTAAAATGGGGTGCTTAATTGGCTGGTATTGAGCCATACTTCAGAAATGAATTTTTTAACTACTGCCCAAGGGCAAGGATAATTGAAACAAGAGTTACCGATAATACGCACCTGATGGCCAATTCTGGCTAAAGATTGAACTCTCCTTAGAAGATAAGAATTTTTGAAAATTCAATTGCAGACAGATCAGGGCTATTAACTTTAAGCAACAGAAATTATATCGATTTGAAGCAAAGAAGGGGGGAAGATATCTATTGATTTATTCATTAAACCAACCATAGAGATCTCAGGAATGACTTTAGATAATCTCTCTCTCTCTCTCTCTCTCTCTCTCTCTCTCTCTCTCTCTCTTGTATGCTGGACTGACTGGATAAACTGGAGTCCTTGCACTTTCATGGGAGAAGTCTTTCTTTCATAAATTTGCCCCATGTTATACACAGGGCTACTACCCGAAAAGCACAGGTAGTACCTGGATCATCAAGGCACTCCAAATATCACTGCTGCCTATAAATTTCTTCACAAAAGACTCAAGCAAAATATGCATTCCTCCCAATATCAAAGGGTATGATCATTTTACCGAAAGGTCAAGATGCCTCCTCCCATGGCACCATGGCTATACAGTCAAGCCTGCCTAGAAAACAGAGGTAGGGCAAAGGCAAAGACAAATAGCCTAACTAAGAGACTAGGTAAGACCTCTCAGATAGGTCTTATTAAGTGTGGAGGAAACTAATGTTCCCAAATGGGTCCCATATGGACAGGATGGTTGTAATTACTACTGTGTCACCATTTAAAAAGTAATTGGAGCATTTTTTTTTAAATACAAAGTCAAATCCCTTAAAATATTCTTTTCTTGCTGCCCAGACCTGATGAAACATCTGTTTGGTGACAAGATAAAAGAGATAATAAGATGTTGGTTTACTGATCATTATGAAAATCATTTTGGAGTGTGAGGGTGTTCTTTGCAGTTTTGTTACTGTGAGAAAACTCAGTGAAGGGAAAGTGGAACATAAAGTAGAAAGTCAATTCTTTTTTTTTTCTTTAATTACTTAAGTATTTTACCTTATTTCACAAACACGTATACAGAAATAGATTTAATAAAAAGCATACACACAGAGAGATACAGACACAAACACAGAAAGAGATTTTATAAGAGACACACACACACAGAGAAGGAGGTTTGTTTTTCTCCTCCCAAACAGAGACAATACTTGCTTTAGATTGTTTAAAAAAAAAAAAAGAACTAAGTAAAAAAGATAGATCCACCTTTAGGACTATATAACAAATACTCTATTTCAGTTTTTCTTTTACTTCAAAAATCAAGGCTGAAGATATAGCTCACTTAGTAGAATGTTTGCTAAGCATGCACAGAACACTGAGTTCAGTCCTTAGCACCATGTGATCCTAAATCAGAGAGGTAGAGAAAGGAGGATCAGAAGACCATCCTTGAATACAGTAGGTACTATCCCAAAAGAGAAAGATAAATTGTTAAGATAAAAATGTTCCCACTAAAAAGGCTTTGTGTTTCAGTGACACAGAGTTTAGAATTACAGGATAAATTAAAGGGCAGTTGGTGCACTCTGTCCTTTGAGAAATACACATGGATAGTAGAACCAAAAGAACCATGAGGAAAAATGAAAATAAAAATGTTTTGGCCCGCCCCTGCCAGAGGAGAATTGGACTACAGGGAGTGCTCTGACCCCAAGACTCAGGTGAGATCTCCATTTTTTATCTGGGTTCCCTCTGAGGCAGGTCCTCTCAGGAGAACATGCAGGCCACAGAAGCAGCAGAGCTTCCTGGACAGGGTCCCTTTGGGTCTTCATCTTCAGCCAGGAGGTGGAGCTGATCCTCAGTCCTGTGTGCACCTTTCCTGCCAGAGGAAAATGGCCTACAGGGAGTTCTCTGACACAGGAAATCAGGAGAGAGCTGGTCTCCCAGAAGTGCTGACAGAAGGTAACAGACTCACAGGAAGAACAAGCTCCAAACAGAGACAGCTAGAACATCTAACACCAGAGGTTACTATGGTGAAAGGCAAATGTAAGAATCTAACCAACAGAAACCAAGACCACTTAGCATCATTACAAGCCAGTACTCCCACCACAGCGAGGCCTGGATGCCCCAACAACCTGAAAAGCAAGATCCGGATTTAAAATCACATCCCATGATGCTAGTAGAGGATTTTAAGAAGGACATTAATAACTCCCTTAAAGAAATGCAAGAGAACACAGATAAACAGGTAGAAGTCCTTAAAGAGGAAACACAAAAATCCCTTAAAGAATTACATGGAAGCACAACCAAACAGATGAAGGAATTGAACAAAACCATATAATATCAAGATGAAAGTAGAAACAATAAAGAAAACGCAAAGGGAAACAACTCTGGAGATAGAAATCCTAGGAAAGAAATCAGGAGACATAGATGCGAGCATCAGCAAAAGAATACAAGAGAAGGAAGAGAGAATCTCAGGTGCAGAAGGTTCCATAGAAAACATGGACACAACAATCAAGGAAAATGCAAAATGCAAAAAGATCCTAATTCAAAACATCCAGGAAATCCAGAACACAATGAGAAGACCAAGCCTAAGGATAATAGGTAAAGATGAGAATGAAGAATTTCAACTTAAAGGGCATGCAAATATCTTCAACAAAATTATAGAAGAAAAATTCCCAAACTTAAAGAAAGACATACCCCATGAACATAAAAGAAGCCTACAGAACTCCAAATAGACTGGACCAGAAAAGAAATTACTCCTGACCCATAATAATCAGAACAACAAATGCCCTAAATAAAGACAGAATATTAAAAGCAGTAAGGGGAAAAGGTCAAGTAACATGTAAAGGCAGGCCTATTAGAATTACACCAGACTTCTCACCAGAGACTATGAAAGCCAGAAGATCCTGGACAGATGTTATACAGACCCTAAGAGAACACAAATGTCAGAGAAGGCTGCTGTACCCAACAAAACTCTCAAATATCATAGATGGAGAAACCAAAGTATTTCATGACAAAAGCAAATTCACACAATATCTTTCCACAAATCAAGCCCTTCAAAGGATAATAAAGGGAACACTTTAACACAAGGAGGGAAAGTATGTCCTACAAAAAGCAAGAAAGTAATCCTTCAACAAAACGAAAAGAAGATAGCCACAAGAACAGAATGCCAACTCTAACAACAAAGATAACAGGAAGTACCAGCTACTTTTCTTTAATATCTCTTAATATCAATGGACTCAATTCCCCAATAAAAGACAAAGACTAACACACTGGCTATTTAAACAGAACCCATCATTTTGCTGCATACAGGAAACCCACCTCAGAGACAAAGACAGAAACTACTTCAGAGTAAAAAACTGGAAAACAATTTTCCAAGCAAACGGTCTGAAGAAACAAGCTGGAGTACCCATTTTAATATCAAATAAAATTGACTTTCAATCCAAAGTTATCAAAAAAGACAAGGAGGGGCACTTCATACTCATCAAAGGTAAAATCTACCAAGATGAACTCTCAGTTCTGAACATCTATACTCCAAATGCAAGAGCATCCACATTCATTTTGGTTTGTTTGTTTTTGTTTTTGTTTTTTCATTTTTCGGGGTTTTTGTTGTTGTTGGTGGTGTTGGTTTTTGTTGTTGTGGTTTTTGTTTGTTTTTTTCCAAGACAGGGTTTCTCTGTGTAGCCTTGGCTGTCCTGGAACTCACTTTGTAGACCAGGCTGGACTCAAAATCAAAAATCTGTCTGTGTCTGCCTCCCAAATGCTAGGATTAAAGGTATGAGCCACCACTGCCTTGCTAGCATCCACATCCATTAAAGAAACTTTACTAAAACTCAAAGCATGAATTGCACCTCACACAATAATGGTGGGAGACTTCAAAACCCTACTCTCATCAATGGACAGATCCTGGAAACAGAAACTAAACAGAGACACAGTGAAACTAACAGAAGTTATGAAGCAAATGGATTTAACAAATATCTATAGAATGCTTTATCCTAAAACAAAAGGATACACCTTCTTCTCAGAATCACATGGTACCTTCTCAAAAATTGACCATATAATTGGTCACAAAACAGGTCTCAACAGACACAAAACTATTGAAATTATCCATGAATCCTATCAGATCACCACAGACTAAGGCTGATATCCAATAACAACATAAATAATATAAAGCCAACATACATGTGGAAGCTGAACAACACTCTACTCAATGATACCTTGGTCAAGGAAGAAATAAAGAAAATATTTTAGAGTTTAATGAAAATGAAGCCACAACATGCTCAAACTTATGGGACACAATGAAAGCAGTTCTAAAGGAAAACTCATAGCTCTGAGTGCTGCCAAAAAGAAACAGGAGAGAGCCAACACTAACAGATTGAAAGCACACCTAGAAACTCTAGAAAGAAAGGAAGCAAATTCACCCAAGAGAAGGAGACAGCAGGAAATAAACAAACTCAGGGCTGAAATCAACCAAATAAAAACAAACAAACAAACAAACAAAAACTATACAAAGAATCAACCAAACCAGGAACTGGTTCTTTGAGAAAATCAACAAGAGAGATAAACCCTTAGCCAGATTAAGTAGAGGGCACAGGGACAAAATCCTAAATAACAAAGTCAGAAATGAAGACTGAGACATAACAATAGAATCTGAGGAAATCCAAAAAATCAACACATCCTACTACAAAAGCCTATACAGATCAAAATTGGAAAAGCTGGATGAAATGTACAATTTACTAGACAGATACTAGGTACCAAAGTTAAATCAGGATCAGAGTAATGATCTAAACAGCCATATGTACCCTAAAGAAATAGAAGCAGTCATTAATAGTCTCCCAACCGAAAAAAGCCCAGGACCAGATGGATTTTATTACAGAATTCTTTCAGACCTTCAACGAAGACCTAATTCTAATTCTCCTCAAACTATTCCATAAAATAGAAGCAGAAGGTACCCTACCCAATTCATTCTATGAAGCCACAATTACTCTGATACCTAAACCACACAAAGACCCAACAAAGAAAGAAAACTTCAGACCAATTTCCCTTATGAATATCGATACCAAAAATACTCAATAGAATTCTCGCTAACTGAATCCAAGAACACATCAAAATGATCATCCATCATGATCAAGGAGGTTTCATCCCAGGGATGAAGGGATGGCTTAATATATGGAAATCCAGCCGGGCATGGTGGCGCACGCCTCTAATCCCAGCACTTGGGAGGCAGAGGCAGGCAGATTTCTGAGTTCGAGGCCAGCCTGGTCTACAAAGTGAGCTCCAGGACAGCCAGGACTATACAGAGAAACCCTGTCTCGAAAAAACAACAACAACAAATATATATATATATGGAAATCCATCAATGTAATCCACTATATAAACAAACTCAAAAACAAAAACCACATGATCATCTCCTTAGATGCTGAGAAAGCATTTGACAACTTCCAACACCCATTCATGATAAAAGTCTTGGAAAGAAAAGGAATTCAAGGCCTATACCTAAACATAATAAAAGCAATCTACAGCAAACCAGTAGCCAACATCAAACTAAATGGAGAGAAACTTGAAGCATTCTCACAAAAAATCAGGAACTAGACAAGGTTGTCCACTTTCTCCCTACCTAATCAGTATAGTACTTGAAGTCCTAGCCAGAGCAATTAGACAACAAAAGGAGATCAAGGGGATACAAATTGGAAAGGAAGAAGTCAAAATATCACTATTTTCAGATGATTTGATAGTATACATAAGTGACCCTAAAATTCCACCAGAGAACACCTAAACCTGATAAACAACTTCAGTGAAGTAGCTAGATATAAAATTAACTCAAACAAATCAGTGGCCCTTCTCTACACAAAGGATAAACAAGCTCAGAAAGAAATTAGGGAAATATCACCCTTCATAATAGTCACAAATAATTAAAATATATATATATATATATATATATATATATATATATATATATATATATATATATATATATATATCTTGGTGTGACTCTAAGGAAGTGAAAGATCTGTATGACAATAACTCAAGTCTCTGATGAAAGAAATCAAAGAAGATCTCAGAAGATGGAAGAATCTCCCATGCTCATGGATTGCCAGGATCAATATAGTAAAAATGGCTATCTTGATGAAAGCTATCTACACATTCAATGCAATCCCCATCAAAATTCCAACCCAATTCTTCACAGTGTTAGAAAGAGCAATTTGCAAATTTATGTGGAATAAGAAAACATCTAGGATAGCAAAAGCTATTCTCAACAATGAAAGAACCTCTCGTGGAATCATCATGCCTCATCTCAAGCTGTACTACAGAACAATTGTGATAAAAACTGCATGGTACTTGTATAGTGGCAGACAGATAGATCAATGGAATAGAACTGAAGACCCAGAAATGAGCCCACACACCAATAGTCACTTGATCTTTTCTTCCATCCAGTGGAAAGAAGACAGCATCTTCAATAAATGGTGCTGGCACAAGTGGCAGTTATCATGTAGAAGAATGGGAATTGATCCATTCTTATCTTCTTGTACAAAGCTCAAGTCTAAGTGAATCAAGGAACTCCACATAACACCATAAACACTGAAACTTATAGAGGAATAAGTGGGGAAAAGTCTTGAAGATATGGACACGGGAATATTCCTCAATAGAACAGCAATGGCTTGTGCTGTAAGATCAAGAATCTAAAAATGGAATCTCATAAAATTGCAAAGCTTCTGTAAGGCAAAGTACATTGTCAATAAGAAAAAAAGGCCACCAACAGATTTGAAAAAGATCTTTACCAATCCCAAATCCTATAGGGGACTAATAGCCCATATATATAAAGAACTCAAGAAGTTGGACTCCAGAAAATCAAATAACCCTATTCAAAAGAGGGGTACAGAGGTAAATAAATAATTCTCAACTGAGGAATACTGAACGGCTGAGGAACACCTGAAAAAAATGTTCAACATCCTTAATCATCAGGGGAATTCAAATCAAATCAACCCTGAGATTCCACCTCACACCAGTCAGAATGGCTAATATCAAAAATTCAGGTGACAGCAGATGCTGGCAAGGATGTGGAGAAAGAGGAACACTCCTCCATTGTTGGTGGGATTGCAAGCTGGTACAACCATTCTGGAAATCAGTCTGGCGGTTCCTCAGAAAATTGGACATAGTACTACCGGAGGATTCTGCAATACCTCTCCTGGGCATATATCCAGAAGATGTTCCAACTGGTAAGAAGGATACATGCTCCACTATGTTCATAGCAGCCTTATTTATAATAGCCAGAATCTGGAAAGAATCCAGATGTCCCTCAAGAGAAGAATGGATACAGAAATTGTGGTACATTTACACAATGGAGAGTGGGCGGAGGGCATGGAGGACTTTTGGGTTAGCATTGGAAATGTAAATGAAGAAAATACCTAATAAAAAGAAATGTAAATGGAGAAAATATCTAATAAAACATGCCTTAAAAATGAAAAAAAAAGAACATGCCTTTCTTTCTCCACATCCTCTCCAACATGTGTTGCCACCTAAGGTTTTGATCTTAGCCATTGTGATTGGTGTAAGGTGTAATCTCAAGGTTGTTTTGATTTCCATTTGTCTGATCACTAAAGACTTTAGGTGCTTCTCAGCCATTCGAGATTCCTCAGTTGTAAATTGTTGGTTTGGTTCTATACCCTATTTTTTGATTGGGTGGTTTGTTTTTTGGTGAATAACTTCTTGAGCTCTTTGTATATTTTGGATATTATCCCTCTACATGATGTGGGGTTAGTGAAGAATTTTTCCCAATCTGTATGTTGCTGATTTGTCTTATTGACTATGTCCTTTGCCTTACAGAAGCTTTCTAGTTTCATGATATCTCATTTATCAATTTTTGATCTTAGAGCATGAGACATTGGAGTGCTGTTTAGGAAATTCCCCCCTGTGCCAATGAATTCGAGGTTCTTTTCCACTTTCTCTTCTATTAGGTTCAGGGTATCTGGTTTTCTGTTGAGGTTCTTGATCCTAGACACCTCAGTCCCACTTGAGAGAGAGAAGTAAGCAATCACAAGTGGGGAGGGAGGGAGGGAGGGAGGGAGGGAGGGAGGGAGGGAGGGAGGGAGGGAGGGACCTGGGAGGGAAAGTGGATGGGGTGGGCAGGGAGTGGGGAAAAGAGGAGATCTTGATCTGGTATTGGGTGAGGGGAAAGAACTGAAGCTTTGAGGGCCAACATAAAGAATGTAAACAGGCAACCTCAGGAAGTAGGAGGTTGAGGGGACCCCCCAGAATGCACCAGAGACCTGGGAGGTCAGAGACTCCCAGGACTCAAAGGGAGGGACCTTAGGTAAAACTCCAGACAGTGGGGAGAGGGAACTTATAGAGCCCACCTCCAGCAGGAAAACAGGACATCAAATGAGGGATGGAGTTGCTATCCCACAGTCACATCTCTGACCCATAATTGTTCCTGTCTGAAAGAATTGTAGGGATGGAAATGGAGAGGAGCCTGAGGAAAAGAAGGTCCAGCAACAGGCCCAAAGTTGGATCCAGTGCAAGGGGAGGTCCCAAGGCCTGACCCTATTACTGGGGCTATGGAGAGTTCACAAAAAGGTATCTATCATGATTGCCCTCTGAAAGACCCAACAAGCAGCTGAAAGAGTCAGATGCAGATATTTGCACCCAATCAATGGATAGAAGCAGCTGACCCCTGTTGTTTAATTAGGGAAGTCTTACACGCGTTCTCGCGACCGGCCAGGAAGAACACAGCAAACCAGAATCTTCTGCGGCAAAACTTTATTGCTTACATCTTCAGGAGCAAGAGTGCAAGAGTGCAAGAGCTCTATTGCTTACATCTTTAGGAGCCAGAGCGCAAGAGTGCAAGAGCAAAAGCAAGAGAGAGAATGGCGAAACCCCGTCCCTTTTAAGGAGAATTAATCTCCGCCTAGGACGTATTACTCCCTGATTGGCTGCAGCCCATCGGCCGAGTTGTCGTCACGGGGAAGGCAGAGCACATGGGGTGGAAAACTACCCTTGGCACATGCGCAGATTATTTGTTTACCACTTAGAACACAGGATGTCAGCGCCATCTTGCAACGGCGAATGTGAGGGCGGCTTCCCACAGGGAAGTTGGAAAGAAGCTGAGAAGGACCATCCTGTAGGAGGATCAGCAGTCTCAATTAATCTGGACCCCTTAGATCTCTGAAACACTGGACCACCAAACAGACAGCATACACCAGCTGATAGGAGGCTCCCAACACACATACAGAGAGGACTGCCGGGTCTGTGTTCATTCAGAGATGATACACCTAACCCTCAAGAGACTGGAGGCCCCAGGAAGTCTAGAGTTCAGGTGGGGTAGGGGATGGGGGCATCCACATGGAAACATGGGGGGGGTGTGGAACAGTCAGAGGGTAGATGATGAGGGGGCAGGAAATGGAATATAAGAGTGTTAAAAAATAAATCAAAAATAAAATTTAAAAAGAAAAAATGTTTTGGCCCTTTTGTTTTGTTATCTTAAACTGTCAGCATCCTCAACACAACATTGGAGTAGGCCTGTGTCCAGAACTGTGCACTCTGATCTATGCACCAAGATGCTACTGGTCTGCTCTTACCCCCTATATCCACAGAGAGCCCTGTAAGGAGCAAACAAGCTGGAAAGTGTCCTGTTCAGAAGGTGGCAGCCATCCGCATGGCTGCTGTTTTCTAGTACACCGCTACTGAAGTCCTCTCAGAGAGAATCAAACTTCAAGAGAAGAGCTTCAAACAGAAGCTAGTAGCACAACACAAGGGTTCAACCTTACCAGTAAAGATGTGGACCAAAAGCTCTAATGACTCCCTGCAGGCATCTGCACAGATAGGGTGTCAATGTTAAACCCACAGCTTAACAGTTACATGACTCCCAACAACTTCCACTAACATGAACCAAACTATGTAGAACTCAACCCAAAAACTGTATAAATATTGACTCAGTGAACTTTCTTCTCTCCAGTTAACATTTTGGCTTGTAGGATATATCATTGGAATATAGTTCTAATTACTATAACAGAATGTGTACTTTTAAGATCCTGTATGTAAGGATCAGGAAACGTCACAGAAGAGGGGGAAGATAAATTATAGGAGCCCAAGGACCAGCAGTTCAGCTGCATGAGAGTTTTTTCTAGACAGGACAGGAATATTGTTCTCATGAACTCTCAACAACATGGTTGCCTGCACAAAACTTGCAAAGACCACACCAATGAGTATGCCAGCATGGATGGAAGAGAATTTCTCAAGGCTTCATACCCATATAAAGAGCTAAAGGAAAGCTCTTGAAGCTGTTGGTTGCTGCGTTGTGTTTTGGTTGTGTTTATTTGCTCCATTACAGGACTAGATCACAAATCTAAATGATCAACCCTAAACATGTATACATAAGGACGACACTAATTGAGTGCAGTGGATTATATATTTAATATATCCATCTTTATATAGAGATAGAGAGATATTAGATATATAGAAATAAAAATAAATATAAAAGAAGAGGGAATGCTGGAGGAGAGAAAGGAGAAAATGGAGGGGCAAAGAGATGGAACTTCTACAAATACAATATCTCCATGCATGAAATCTTCAAACTAAGAAGTACTGTATGAACTAAATAAATAATGTAATAAAAATTATATTTAAAGAATACAGATAAATAACAAATACAAAGCATATTTTTCACAAATTTTTAAAGAACTTAATAATTCTCCTACAAAACAGGCATAGTTTTAATTAAAGACGTGATTTTTGAAAATTCTATAAGGAAAAGATGCTAACGGACCAGGTGCAGTGATAACAACTGTAACCCAGTACACAGAAGGCTGAGGTAGAAGGACCATGAGTTTGAGGCCACCCTGGGGTATATAATAAGACCCTGTCAGAAGACAAAATGAGGTGGGGCAGAGAAAGAAACAAAGCGACATTGACAATTCATGACACAATATTTGCATTTTTAAAAATTGAAATCCAAGCCCAGGGGTCCGTAACTGTAATCCCAAAGCTTGTGAAGTAAAGGTGTGAAAGTCATAAGACACCTCAAGGTCATTCTTAGCTACACAGCAAGTCAGAAGCCTGGGATACATGGGACCATTCCAAAACAACAAAGGCAAAGGATAAGGAATTTAAGTTTAATAGGTAGCTCTTACAGACTACTAAGCATAGCAGACCCACCCATTTAAATCAACATTAAACATTGCTAACAAGATGGTCAGAGTTAAGAGAGGAAATTTAGTTACGTGATTAATATATTACACTGCTAAATTATTTAGAATACATTGTGATAGGATCATTTCTTCTGCTTCGAAATAATCTCAATGAAGATTACTAATGAAGTATCAATCAGATTTTACACCAAATACCTCAATCTGGCACCCGTGGAAATGGCTGGTAAGAAATCCAGAGAGGGCTCTGTTTTTGTTCTGTGTTTTTTTTTTTTCTTTGCTTGTTTCTGGAAAAGCTTTTAATAAGGGCCTGGGGGTATAATTCAGCAGTGCAGTATATGCTCTGTGTGCACAAGACTCTAATTTCAAAGTTAACAATATTTAACCTTATACAATGCATACTACCCGTAGAGCACTTTAACACTGATGTTTTTGGGTTATTTTAATATTTTTTCTCAGTATTATTACCTTATAGTTGTGATGAGGCAATAATGAACAACTAACTAAAAGAAAGACTACACAAAGGGAAGACTTAATAAAGATCCAATAAAATTTTAGTAATCTTTAAATTACTGAACCAGAAAGTAAATGTTTGTTCCATTTTGACCAGCCCCATGGGAGTCTTTTCATTCACAAAGAAGTCATAAATTGGATATACATCTCTAAATCAAGACAGATATGTTTTAAGTTGGAGGGGCTACAAATGTTGTCTGTACAAAATCTAATAAAGATTTGAAGAGCAGATAAATTCTGAAATGCTAGGAACATTTGTATTTGCCAAGCAGTGTTCTGTTCCAGTAAGGTGGCAAATTAAATATATTTTAGATTGTTCTACAATGAAAAGAAACTCACCCTGAATCTGTCAGGATTTGATACCCACCCACATCCATTTTATGCCAACATTTCAAACCACATCAACCACAGCAATAAATTCTGGAAGTTTTTAGAGTTGAACCTGTTTTTGAGATGCAAAGTTATATATGAAAGGTTTTAAACTTTTTGAAAGTATCACAGTTACTGCAGAAAAAGAGAAGTTAAGTGGGAAGACCAGAAAGGAAGATGCAAGCATCCTGGGCACACACTCATGGTATGCTTTTATGGATCATGTCAATCTCCTGGTGTTCGTTGCTTTGGGTGTTAATAGACAGAGTTCTTTAGTACAATAGATGAATATACAAATGAGTTCACACACACACACACACACACACACACACACACACACACACACACGAGCTCATGCACACTCAAACCAAATAAAGACGCTAGATAAACCATAACATTGAAAACTGTTTTTCCCCCAGGGTTCCCACACAGAAAGAACAATATTCCCTAGCTATAAAAAAAACTATGAATAACTTTCTAATAAAAGCAGCTACAATGGTAAGTGGCCTTGAAGTATTTCAGGAGACACGGACTAAGAGAACAGGACAACACGACACAAAAAAGTTTGTGCTGACACTGCAGACTCTGTACTTAGTGGGTTACTGGAACTTAGCTCTCCCCAAAGAGAGAAGGCAGAAGGAGATCCCATTCCATGACACAGAGTGGAAACTGATCATAGGTCCAAGACCCCAATCACCCGACTGACAGCACTGAGAAATGAGTGGGAAAAGAACTGCTACTGGGAACCTTCAAGCACTCATTCCTCACCTGGAACTTGGTTAAGCTTCTCATCACCTGAATAAAGGCTAGATGCACCAAGAGAAATCAGTGAGCAGGATAAGCACAGGCTCTCCACAGACATCTTATTCATATATTTCCCAACCTCAACCACCAAAAGGACCTAAAACACCCCAGTAGCAATGGACACCTCTAGCTAAGAATTGGGATTCCTTAAAGAACTGACCACTTCTAAGACAAGAAGAAGAAAAAACATAAAATTATAATGAAGCATGCTACAGTATCAGAGGGTAGGGAAATACTTCAAATACAAAAGGATAGCTGCACAGCCAGGGGGCCTAGGACACTGCCTGAAGGAGCTCCATGTAGATAAATCCAGAATAATCAGAACAAAACTACAAACACTGGATTCTAATACAAGATATGAAGTACTTTTACATAAGTCTGCAGTAATTTAGGTTTATGGAATATATAAGTTAGGGGAAGAAAAGGATGACTTCCTACAAAAGAGGTTGGGATGATGAGTTCCTGCAGGTGAGGCTTAATCTTAAACTTACTGTTCAAGGTAGAATTTACTTAGTAATTGTATGCATAAAAGAACACACACTATATATATATATGCAGGGCCCCTGTAGTAGAAATGCCTGGTACTTGATTGATGTTGGCACTGACAGTGGTGGCCATTTCATGCATGTGTCCCAGGTATGTTGTGAGGAGAAATGGTATCCTGCTTCACAAAAATAATCTTATAATCTTAATTTAATGAAGAAAACATCTGAAAGGTGGCTGAAGGTGCCCTGTTGGCAAGAGTGCTTATTGAAAAGCATGAGGACCTGAGTTCAGATCACAGCACCTGCATAAAAAGCCCAGCATGGCCATGTGTGCTTGCAATCCAACACTGTGAGGGACAGAGACAGGAGGTTCATTGGGACTTGCTGACTATTAGGTTGGCTCCAAGTTCAGTGGGAGACACTGTATTAAAGGAATTATGTAGAAAATGATAGAACAGAAAACTCACCATCCTTCTCGGGTACACAAGTACTTGCATCTGTACATACACACGTACATACACACATACACACACACACACACGTACATACACACATACACATATATACACCTATATACACACATAAACACACACACACATGTACACATATACACACACATGCACACAAATACACACACATGCACACAAATACACACACATACACACACATAAACACACATGTACACATATACATATATACACACAAACATATACACATACATACACACACATATATACATATATACATACATATACATACAAACACACACATACCCACAAACACATATATACACAGATATATACACACAGGTACATATGGACACAGACACATACACCATACATACACAAGTATCACTCGTGTATATACATGTAAACACACACTCAAATAAATCCATAACATTGATCAGACAAATTGAGAATATTCTCTAAAATAACTGACTGAAATGCATCAAAAGTTTCAGAAAATGGGAAAAGAATGAAAAACTGTCAGTAGAAGGTAACAAAAGAAATATATGCTATGGTACTGTGACATGGAGGGACCTCAAAGCTTACGATTAAAACCCCTCCATGGGAAATAATTCCATTTCTGTAATGTCTAAAATGAATGAGAAAAACTCAACTTGGAAGAGAATTAAAAAGGAGTAAATAAGGACTTGCTTATACACGGGGAATTTTAGATCGCAAACTAGTATAAAAGGAAATTTAAAATTGGCCTGATCAGAATATTGAGAGAAGGGTTGGGGAAATGGCTTATTGGTAAAGAGAAATTGCTGAGCAAGCTCAGGACCTGAACCCAAGATCCAACACACATGTTCAATAAAAGTCTGTACATGACCTGAAAACCCTGCAGTGGTCTGAAGAAAAATGGACCTTCCAAGCTGAGTGGCCAGGATAGTCAACTAAAATGGTGAGCTTCAGTTTCAGCACGGAACTTATTTCAAGAGGATAAGGCAGATAGTGATAAGGCAAAGGGCTTAGTCTTCCTCTGCCTTCTGTGTGCACATGGACACATAAATCCAGATATACATGGGCACATACCCATGCACCATACACACACACACACACACACACACACCCCAAAACCAAAATCCAGAGATCAAAATAAAATTTGTTAAATATATTTTATTTGCTTACTTATAGTATGTGTGTGTCTGTGTGTATGCGCGCATGTGCCTGTATGGTGCAAGTGTATGTGAGTTTGAGTGTGCTTGTGCCAAAGCACACACGTGCAAGTCAGAGAAAACTTTAAGAAATTGGTTCTCTCCTTCCACCTTGTTGGCACGGGGCCTCTCTTCTGCCCAATGTGTTCTCCGCTGCTGGCCTTTGACTTCGTAGGAAAGTCTCATGTCTCCAGCCCTATTTTGTCTTAGAAGAGCTAGGATTACAGATGCAAGTAGCTGTATCTGAGGTTTTCTTTTCATAAATGCCAGGGATCAAACTCATCAGGTTTACATGACAAGTCCTTTTACTGCTGTGCCATCTTGCCAGTCCCAAAACATTGTTAAAAGTAGAATTTAACAATAACTGTATTGAACGTTTTACAATGAAGAGTAAATGAAAGATTAAAGATAAGACGTTTAAAAAGAAATGAGTTGGATGATACACTTCAGGTATTTAAAACACTGCATAAAGAGATAACAAAGGGAATATTTAAAAGAAATAGCCTATGGGCATTCACTCCAGGGCATACACCCAAAGGACCACATATCCTCCCAGAGAGATATTTGTGCCCCATGTTTATTTCTGCCTAGTTTCCTAATGCAAGGAAATGGAATCAGTGTAACTGTCCATCAGCATGTGAACAAATAATGAAAATCTTGCATTTATATTACAAGTGGAATATTATTTGGCTCTCAAGAAAAATAAAATCACAGAATTTGCAAGGATATGGATGAATTTAGAATATAAAATCTTAAGCAAGGCCATCAAGTCTTAAGAAGAAAAAAGAACTTTATGTTCGCCTCCAAAATATGTTCTTGTCATTTAATATATAGATACATAACTAATTAATATAATTATGACATCTAGAAAGGAGAACAGGAAAAAGAAGTTTTTATAAAGCAAATATTAATGAGTTTGCATGTATAAGATACCTTGGGAAATATTTTTGAATATTCTCTCAACATATAACACATTGTTTTTTTATTTCTTTTTTTCCATTTTTTATTAGGTATTTAGCTCATTTACATTTCCAATGCTATACCAAAAGTCGCCCATACCCACCCACCCTCACTTCCCTACCCACCCACTTCCCCTTTTTGGCCCTGGCGTTCCCCTGTACTGGGGCATATAAAGTTTGCGTGTCCAATGGGCCTCTCTTTCCACTGATGCCCGACTAGGCCATCTTTTGACACATATGCAGCTAGAGTCAAGAGCTCCGGGGTACTGGTTAGTTCATAATGTTGTTCCACCTATAGGGTTGCAGATCCCTTTAGCTCCTTGGCTACTTTCTCTAGCTCCTCCATTGGGAGCCCTGTGATCCATCCATTAGCTGATTGTGAGCATCCACTTCTGTGTTTGCTAGGCCCCGGCATAGTCTCACAAGAGACAGCTACATCTGGGTCCTTTCGATAAAATCTTGCTAGTGCATGCAATGGTGTCAGCGTTTGGATGCTGATTATGGGGTGGATCCCTGGATATGGCAGTCTCTACATGGTCCATCGTTTCATCTCAGCTCCAAACTTTGTCTCTGTAACTCCTTCCATGGGTGTTTTGTTCCCACTTCTAAGGAGGGGCATAGTGTCCACACTTCAGTCTTCATTTTTCTTGAGTTTCATGTGTTTAGGAAATTGTATCTTATATCTTGGGTATCCTAGGTTTTGGGCTAATATCCACTTATCAGCGAGTACATATTGTGTGAGTTCCTTTGTGAATGTGTTACCTCACTCAGGATGATGCCCTCCAGGTCCATCCATTTGGGTAGGAATTTCATAAATTCATTCTTTTTAATAGCAGAGTAGTACTCCATTGTGTAGATGTACCACATTTTCTGTATCCATTCCTCTATTGAGGAGCATCTAGGTTCTTTCCAGCTTCTGGCTATTATAAATAAGGCTGCTATGAACATAGTGGAGCATGTGTTCTTCTTACCAGTTGGGGCATCTTCTGGATATATGCCCAGGAGAGGTATTGCTGGATCCTCCGGTAGTACTATGTCCAATTTTCTGAGGAACCGCCAGACTGATTTCAAGAGGGTTGTACAAGCCTGCAATCCCACCAACAATGGAGGAGTGTTCCTCTTTCTCCACATCCACGCCAGCATCTGCTGTCACCTAGATTTTTGATCTTAGCCATTCTGACTGCTGTGAGGTGGAATCTCAGGGTTGTTTTGATTTGCATTTCCCTGATGATTAAGGATGTTGAACATTTTTTCAGGTGCTTCTCTGCCATTCGGTATTCCTTAGGTAAGAATTCTTTGTTCAGTTCTGAGCCCCATTTTTTAATGGGGTTATTTGATTTTCTGAAGTCCACCTTCTTGAGTTCTTTATATATGTTGGATATTAGTCCCCTATCTGATTTAGGATAGGTAAAGATCCTTTCCCAATCTGTTGGTGGTCTTTTTGTCTTATTGACGGTGTCTTTTGCCTTGCAGAAACTTTGGAGTTTCATTAGGTCCCATTTGTCAATTCTCGATCTTACAGCACAAGCCATTGTTGTTCTGTTCAGGAATTTTTCCCCTGTCCCCATATCTTCAAGGCTTTTCCCCACTTTCTCCTTTATGAGTTTCAGTGTCTCTGGTTTTATGTGAAGTTCCTTGATCCACTTAGATTTGACCTTAGTACAAGGAGATTAGTATGGATCAATTCACATTCTTCTACATGATAACAACCAGTTGTGCCAGCACCAATTGTTGAAAATGCTGTCTTTCTTCCACTGGATGGTTTTAGCTCCCTTGTCGAAGATCAAGTGACCATAGGTGTGTGGGTTCATTTCTGGGTCTTCAATTCTATTCCATTGGTCTACTTGTCTGTCTCTGTACCAGTACCATGCAGTTTTTATCACAATTGCTCTGTAGTAAAGCTTTAGGTCAGGCATGGTGATTCCACCAGAGGTTCTTTTATCCTTGAGAAGAGTTTTTGCTATCCTAGGTTTTTTGTTATTCCAGATGAATTTGCAAATTGCTCCTTCTAATTCGTTGAAGAATTGAGTTGGAATTTTGATGGAGATTGCATTGAATCTGTAGATTGCTTTTGGCAAGATAGCCATTTTTACAATGTTGATCCTGCCAATCCATGAGCATGGGAGATCTTTCCATCTTCTGAGATCTTCTTTAATTTCTTTCTTCAGAGACTTGAAGTTTTTATCATACAGATCTTTCACTTCCTTAGTTAGAGTCACGCCGAGATATTTTATATTATTTGTGACTATTGAGAAGGGTGTTGTTTCCCTAATTCCTTTCTCAGCCTGTTTATTCTTTGTGTAGAGAAAGGCCATTGACTTGTTTGAGTTAATTTTATATCCAGCTACTTCACCGAAGCTGTTTATCAGGTTTAGGAGTTGTCTGGTGGAATTTTTAGGGTCACTTATATATACTATCATATCATCTGCAAAAAGTGATATTTTGACTTCCTCTTTTCCAATTTGTATCCCCCTGATCTCCTTTTGTTGTCAAATTGCTCTGGCTAATACTTCAAGTACTATGTCGAAAAGGTAGGGAGAAAGTGGGCAGCCTTGTCTAGTGCCTGATTTTAGTGGGATTGCTTCCAGCTTCTCTCCATTTACTTTGATGTTGGCTACTGGTTTGCTGTAGATTGTTTTATCATGTTTAGGTACGGGCCTTGAATTCCTGATCTTTCCAAGACTTTGATCATGAATGGGTGTTGGATCTTGTCAAATGCTTTTTCTGCATCTAACGAGAGGATCATGAGGTTTTTGTCTTTGAGTTTGTTTATATAATGGATTACATTGATGGATTTTCGTATATTAAACCATCCCTGCATCCCTGGAATAAAACCTACTTGGTCAGGATGGATGATTGCTTTAATGTGTTCTTGGATTCGGTTAGCGAGAATTTTGTTGAGGATTTTTGCATCGATATTCATAAGAGAAATTGGTCTGAAGTTTTCTGTTTTGTTGGATCTTTCTGTGGTTTAGGTATCAGAGTAATAGTGGCTTCATAAAATGAGTTGGGTAGAGTACCTTCTACTTCTATTTTGTGAAATAGTTTGTGCAGAACTGGAATTAGATCTTCTTTGAAGGTCTGATAGAAATCTGCACTAAACCTGTCTGGTCCTGGGCTTTTTTTGGCTGGGAGACTATTAATAACTACTTCTATTTCTTTAGGGGATATGGGACTGCTTAGATGGTCAACTTGATCCTGATTCAACTTTGGTACCTGGTATCTGTCCAGAAATTTGTCCATTTCGTCCAGGTTTTCCAGTTTTGTTGAGTATAGCCTTTCATAGAAGGATCTGATGGTGTTTTGGATTTCTTCAGGATCTGTTGTTATGTCTCCCTTTTCATTTCTGATTTTGTTAATTAGGATTTTGTCCCTGTGCCCTCTAGTGAGTCTAGCTAACGGTTTATCTATTTTGTTGATTTTCTCAAAGAACCAACTCCTCGTTTGGTTAATTCTTTGAATAGTTCTTCTTGTTTCCACTTGGTTGATTTCACCCCTGAGTTTGATTATTTCCTGCCGTCTACTCCTCTTGGGTGAATTTGCTTCCTTTTTTTCTAGAGCTTTTAGATGTGTTGTCAAGCTGCTAGTATGTGCTCTCTCCCATTTCTTCTTGGAGGCACTCAGAGCTATGAGTTTCCCTCTTAGAAATGCTTTCATTGTGTCCCATAGGTTTGGGTACGTTGTGGCTTCATTTTCATTAAACTCTAAAAAGTCTTTAATTTCTTTCTTTATTCCTTCCTTGACCAAGGTATCATTGAGAAGAGTGTTATTCAGTTTCCATGTGAATGTTGGCTTTCCATTATTTATGTTGTTATTGAAGATCAGTCTTAGGCCATGGTGGTCTGATAGGATACATGGGACAATTTCAATATTTTTGTATCTGTTGAGGCCTGTCTTGTGACCAATTATATGGTCAATTTTGGAGAAGGTCCCGTGAGGTGCTGAGAAGAAGGTATATCCTTTTGTTTTAGGATAAAATGTTCTGTAGATATCTGTCAGGTCCATTTGTTTCATAACTTCTGTTAGTTTCACTGTGTCCCTGTTTAGTTTCTGTTTCCACGATCTGTCCGCTGATGAAAGTGGTGTGTTGAAGTCTCCCACTATTATTGTGTGAGGTGCAATGTGTACTTTGAGCTTTACTAAAGTGTCTTTAATGAATGTGGCTGCCCTTGCATTTGGAGCGTAGATATTTAGAATTGAGAGTTCCTCTTGGAGGATTTTACCTTTGATGAGTATGAAGTGTCCCTCCCTGTCTTTTTTGATAACTTTGGGTTGGAAGTCGATTTTATCCGATATTAGAATGGCTACTCCAGCTTGTTTCTTCAGACCATTTGCTTGGAAAATTGTTTTCCAGCCTTTCACTCTGAGGTAGTGTCTGTCTTTTTCCCTGAGATGGGTTTCCTGTAAACAGCAGAATGTTGGGTCCTGTTTGTGTAGCCAGTCTGTTAGTCTATGTCTTTTTATTGGGGAATTGAGTCCATTGATATTAAGAGATACTAAGGAAAAGTAATTGTTGCTTCTTTTTATTTTTGTTGTTAGGGTTGGCATTCTGTTCTTGTGGCTGTCTTCTTTTTGGTTTGTTGAGGGATTACTTTCTTGCTTGTTCTAGGGTGTGATTTCCGTCCTTGTATTGCTTCTTTTCTGTTATTATCCTTTGAAGGGCTGGATTCGTGGAAAGATATTGTGTGAATTTGGTTTTGTCATGGAATACTTTGGTTTCTCCATCTATGGTGATTGAGAGTTTGGCCGGGTATAGTAGCCTAGGCTGGCATTTGTGTTCTCTTAGTGTCTGTATAACATATAGGCACTTCTGGCTTTCATAGTCTCTGGTGAAAAGTCTGGTGTAATTCTGATAGGCCTTCCTTTATTTGTTACTTGACCTTTCTCCCTTACTGCTTTTAATATTCTGTCTTTATTTACTGCATTTGTTGTTCTGATTATTATGTGTCGGGAGGAATTTTTTTTTCTGGTCCAGTCTATTTGGAGTTCTGTAGGCTTCTTGTATGATCATGGGCATTTCTTTCTTTATGTTTGGGAAGTTTTCTTCTATTATTTTGTTGAAGATATTAGCTGGCCCTTTAAGTTGAAAATCTTCATTCTCATCAATTCCTATTATCCGTAGGTTTGTCTTCTCATTGTGTCCTGGATTTCCTGGATGTTTTGAGTTAGGATCCTTTTGCATTTTGTATTTTCTTTGACTGTTGTGTTGATGTTCTCTATGGAATCTTCTGCACCTGAGATTCTCTCTTCCATTTCTTGTATTCTGTTGCTGATGCTCGCATCTATGGTTCCAGATCTCTTTCCTAAGGTTTCTATCTCCAGCGTTGCCTCGCTTTGGGTTTTCTTTATTGTGTCTACTTCCCCTTTTAGTTCTAGTATGGTTTTGTTCATTTCCATCACCTGTTTGGATGTGTTTTCCTGTTTTTCTTTAAGGACTTCTACCTGTTTGGTTGTGTTTTCCTGCTTTTCTTTAAGGGCCTGTAACTCTTTAGCAGTGCTCTCCTGTAATTCTTTAAGTGACTTATGAAAGTCCTTCTTGATGTCCTCTATCATCGTCATGAGAAATGTTTTTAAATCTGGGTCTAGATTTTCGGTTGTGTTGGGGTGCCCAGGACTAGGTGGGGTGGGAGTGTTGCGTTCTGATGATGGTGAGTGGTCTTGATTTCTGTTAGTAGGATTCTTACGTTTGCCTTTCGCCATCTGGTAATCTCTGAAGCTAGCTGTTATAGTTGTCACTGTTAAGAGCTTGCTCTTCAGGTGACTCTGTTAGCCTCTATAAGCAGACCTGGGAGGGTAGCTCTCTCCTTAGTTTCAGTGGGCAGAGTATTCTCTGCAGGCAAGCTCTCTTCTTGCAGGGAGGGTACCCAGATATCTGGTGTTCGAACCAGACTCCTGGCAGAAGTTGTGTTCCACTCACTAGTGGTCTTAGGATCCCGTGTGGAATCCTGTGTGGGCCCTTGCGGGTGTCAGGCGACTCCGCTGGCAAGGTACCCTGGGGCTCGAGTGGAGCAGAAGGGGCTTGTGCCCCAGGTCAGGCCCGAGTAGTCTGCTTCCCTTTTTCCCGCAGTCTCAGGTTCCGCGCGATTGGATTTGGGCAGGCGCTGTGTTCCACTCACCAGAGGACTTAGGATCCCGTGGGGAATCCTGTGTGGGCCCTTGTGGGTGTCGGGCGACTCCACTGGCAAGGTACCTCTTGGCTCGAGTGGAGCGGAAGGGGCTTGTGCCCCAGGTCAGGCCCGGGTAGCCTGCTTCCCTATTTCCCGAGGTCTCAGGTTCCGCACGATTGGATTGGGGCAGGCGCTGTGTTCCACTCACCAGAGGTCAGGATCCCGTGGGGAATCCTGTGTGGGCCCATGCGGGTGTCGGGCCAGTCCACTGGCAAGGTACCCTCAGGCTCGAGTGGAGCGGAAGGGGCTTGTGCCCCAGGTCAGGCCCGGGTAGCCTGCTTCCCTATTTCCCGCAGTCTCAGGTTCAGTGCGATTGGATTGGGGCAGGCGCTGCATATAACACATTGTTAATACGATATAAGTCTTTAAATGAACAGTGTCAGGGCTGGAGACATGCCTCACAGTGAAAAGCATGGGCTGCTCGTCCAGAGCACCATAACAATTCCCAGCACCATAACAGCTCACACCAAACTATAACTCCCATTCTGGGAGACCTAATGCCCTCTTCTGGCCTGCGAGGCACAAGACTCACGAGTGAATTTTTAATTTCATTAAGGATGTAATTTTTGCTTTGTGTAAAAGTCTAAATTGTATTGATTTTAATGAATAAATGCCCTTTGTTTTTAATATTAAAAATAAATAAATAATATGGAGAATAACATACAAATATTCAATATATGCCTATAAAGTCAGAAAGGGAACACGGAAGAGTTAAGGAGATGTGACATTTTAAAAAGATAAGGTATGAGGTGGGATCTTAGGGTTGTTTTGATTTGCATTTCCCTGATGACTAAGGATGTTGGACATTTCTTTAAGTGCTTCTCAGCCATTCCAGATCCCTCAGTTGTGAATTCTCTGTTTAGCACCATACCCCATTTTGATAGGGTTATTTGGTTTTCTGGAGTCTAACTTCTTGAGTTCTTTGTATATTTTGTATATGAACCCTCTATTGGATGTAGGGATGGTAAAGGCCTTTTCCCAATCTGTTGGCTGCTGTTTTGTCCTATTGACAGTGTCCTTTGCCTTATAGAAGCTTTGCAATTTTATCAGGTCTTATTTGTTAACTGTTGATTTTAGAGCATGAGCCATTGGTGTTCTGTTCAGGAAATTTTCCACTGTGCCAGTGTGTTTGAGATTCTTTCCTACTTTCTCTTTGATTAGATTCATTGTACCTTGCTTTATATGTGGGTTCTTGATCCACTTGGACTTGAACTTTGTACAAGGAGATAAGAATAGATCAATTTGCATTCTTCTACATGCCAACTGAGGGTTGAACCAGCACCGTTTGTTGAAAATGCTGTCTTTTTTCCCACTGGATGGTTTTGTCTTTTTTGTCAAAGATCAAGTGACCATAGGTGTGTGGAATTGTTTCTGGGTCTTCAATTCTATTCCATTGATCTACCTTCCTGTCTCTGTACCAATACCATGTGATTTCTATCACTATTACTCTTGGAGATCCCAATGGGAGAGAAAGGCAAAGGACTGAAGGATCAGAGGGAGATTGCAACCCCATAGAAAAAAACAGTATCAGCTAATGGGGCCACCCAGAGCTCTCCCACCAACCAAAGAGTATACATGGAGTGAGCCCTGACTCCAGACATGTGTAGCTGAGGATGGCCTTATCTGACATCAGTGGGAAGGGAGAGATGCTTGATGCCCCAGTGTAAGAAGATGCTAGAGGGGTGAAATGGGAGTGGGTAGATAGGTTGAGGAGCACTTTCATAGAGGCAACAGTGAGGGGGGAGAAGAAGAATAGGATGGGGGGTTATGGAAGGGTAACTGGGAAGGGGGATATCATTTGAAATGTAAACAAATAAAATGATTAATTTAAAAATACAGAAAAAAACAAAAAAATAAGGTAGAGAAATAGCTTTTAATTAAAGACAAGCATCTCTAGTATATATACACATATATACACATACACACACACACACACACACACACACACACAGAGGCACAAAGAAGCAACTGAAGTACAGAAATACAAACTACCATTTGTCATACTTTGAGATTGTGGAATATACAAAGAATACAAAGATTTTCAAATAAAAGTGAAGGCATTTTTTTAAACAGTAATCACATTAACAGGTAACTGTTTTCAGCAATAATAGAAGGAAGTACTATACATTAGTTGATAATTAATTCACAGTGACAAAGCCAAATAAATGTCCTTTAAGACTGTGGATAAAATTAAACCAATATAAAATATATAAAGGCTGGAAGAAGCTGAGGAGGAGGGCAACCCCATTAAAAACAAGCAGTCTCAACTAACCAAGACTCCTAAGATCTCTCAGACACTGAGCCACCAACCAGGTAGTATCTGAGGCCCCTGACAGCAGACGACTGCCTGGTCTGGCCTCAGTGAAAGAAGACACACCTAACCCTCAAAAGACTTGAGGCCACAGGTAGTAGGGAGGCATGGTGGTGGTGGGTCCTCTTGGAGACAAGGGGGAAGAAGAATGGGATGAGGAACTGTGGAAGGGCAGACCAGGAGGGGGGTAACAACTGGACTGTAAAAAATAGAAGTAATAATAATAATAATAATAATAATAATAATAATAAAGAACAGGAGCAAATAGAATGACAACTAGCATAGAAGAGTACATTTAAATAGCAAACAAATCCTGAAGGACACAATGTGTAAAGTATGTTGCAGCCCTAAAGTGAAAGAGCTTGGCATGGGTGGGGAAGGAGGGGTCTGTGTGTTTAAATTAAAAGATGGGACTAAAACATTAGACAATACAAATGATGGGATGGAGTGCCTTGAGACATAAAGCCCTCTCTATATCTTATTTGGAGAATGGAGAAGCAGATAAATATGAGACTCAGAAGGGCTGAAAGCACAGTGGGGAAGCTGGCCAACTTCAGGATTGGCTGTATAATCTGTTGTACAGATGGTGTAGCCTTAAGAAAGTTATTCAATTTCTCTAAACCTCACCTGTAACCATAATAAATGTTTTATCTCACCAGTTTGTGAACAAGTTAAGGTGAGATAAAACTTAAAAATCTGAGCACAGAATCTTTAAAATTAAGTAATAAACAAATACTATTATTAAAACTCTAGAGAGCTGAAGATAACCTTGAACTTCTCATTCTCCTACCTCTGCCTCGTGAGTACAGGGATTATCTATTATATGTGTGTGGAGAATAGAACTCAGGGCTTCATGTGTGCTGGTCAAACACTACACACTGTTCATGCATCTGGGCTCCTGCTCTAGACTTCCTTGCAACAGACAATGGGCAGCATTTAAATTTTGCCAGAGCAATTTCTGTGCATTTGTAGATTCTTTTGCCAATCATCTTTGCCAGTAAACATGCTAACGATGTTAGCCAAGAGACTGCATGTGGGAAGCCAGCATCTTGGCAAAGGGGTCAAAAACGTTCCCTTGTCGTCTAAGAAGAAATGCAACATTTCTATTTCAAAACCCTGAGTGTGACTGTACCCATGCTCTCTTCTATTTCCCAAACTACAACTGTCTCATGAGGAGCAAGTCCAGGAGGGAAACCAGGATCTAAATGGTAGTGGGTCTACAGTACAAAAGGTGAACCACGTATGACTTCAATGAGTATCACCTGGGACCAGCAAAAGGCAATATGCAAAAACAAAACAAAACAAAACAAAACAAAAAACAAAAACAAAAACAAAACAAAGAATCTCAGAAAACAGGAATAGATGAGGTGTGGCAGGCGGACTGTCAAGAGGTAATAGTTAAACTTTCAGAAAGTTTGACAGCCACTGTTAGATAGTGGGGCTAGAGAGATGGCTAAGCAGTTAAGAGCACTGGCTGCTCTTCAAGAAGATTCCCAGCACCCACATAGCAACTCATTAACTGTTTGCAAGTCACAGGGCATCTGGTGGCATCTTCTGGCCTCAGCAGGTACCAGGCACTTTACCTGACACACAGATATATAAATACAGGCAAAACACCCACATGCATGAAAATATATTTATGAAATTATTTTTAATAAATCACTTGGGAGTTGGTTCTCTCCTACAACTAAGTGGGTTCCTGGCATCAAACTCAGAATTTCAGGCTTGATGGCAAGCATCTTTACCCATTGGGCCATCTCTGCAGTCCCAGTTCTCCACTTCTTCACTGCAGATGCAAAGTCAACATCTGCCCCAATCTCCCTGAGCCTTGACATTTCTACCATGATCAACTATACCCTTAAATGGTGACCCACACTAAACAATTCCTCCCTTAAAAAGAACTAGGTCATATAAAAATATGATTAAGTTATATTTAAAATGAAGGTTGAGAAAATATTGTCTGTTATAAAGAAATTTTAAAGTCAATTTATGTTATTTCCAAAAAAAAAGAAAAGGCACAGCTATACTTCTTAACCTATTAGAATTATTTAGACACTAAAAATAATTAAAGAAAATATGTCATGAAATTAATTGATGCACACACAAAAAATAAAAGAAGTTGAAAGACAAATGTATATCTTCTCTCACCAGTGGCTACTACATCAAAAATTTTCAGGTATGAATATACATCACCCAGAGTAACCACAGAAGCCAGCAAGGTAAACAGGGACCATGGAGAGAGAAAGAACAATAAGGAATAAAAATAATTTGAAGAGAATGGAGAAAGGGCTGCTAAGAAGGAGTTAACACAAGAGAGGGAGAATGGTAAAAAACAGTAAGGATGTCTGGGAAAGTATAAAGAATATTATTATCTATGTACATAGATTATATATAACATGTATAAGTCTATGTGTATACATACAGTATATATGAGATTGTCCCACTTGGGCTGGCAGTGCTCCCTCAAAAAGCCATAGATTAACAAAACCCTAATACCAGATATGAGAAGCCCACATAATACTAGTTGTTGGTCAAGAGAGTCCGAGTGACTTCAGAACTTCTTATAGGCTACTGCTGCTGCCCTCGGTTGTTCATGGATGTTGAAGGTTAAGTCCTTATTGCTGAAGACACTATTCACATCAGGACAGGACCCAGAGAATCAAAGCTGGATCTGAATTCCTTCCTGAGGACTAGCTCTTATGGTACCAGATTTTCTATGCAAGCTACCAAGGGAGGAAAGCAACTGGGCGTTCCACACAGCTATTATGCCAATGAACTATAACATAAACTAGCATGGCTAAATAACCCTAAGGGTATAAGAATAGCACACATACCTTGGCAATAACTAACATCTCTCTAATTACACTTATGGTTCAGTCTCCAAGAAGAATGAAGAGGAATTATGCCTGGTTCTGGAAACATAGCCCACCACCTAGGGCTAGTGAGGTCATGATTCTTGGAGGAGAACATTCAACCACCACTTTACTAAGCCAACAATTTCTAACTGCATTCTAAGTATTTACTTTGATATTTCCCAACTGTGATCCATAGAGCCATACTTTACCTGGACTCTGAATGTGATTTCCACTCCTTCTGTCTGCCACTTCAGTCTCTGCCCTGACCTTGTAGCAGACTACTTGATGGAGCCTCTTTTCTCTCCCTCCCTCCACTCTCTGGGAACTCCACTAAACCTTATAGCAAACAAAGCATTTCTCCCTCCCCAGTTTCTTTGTATCAGCTGACTATACCTATTAGTACTCTGTACCAATCTACCAGGAGTTCCCAGTATTGAGAAATGGATGGGGGTTAGAGGGTGGATGTGGGTCAGGCAAGTAAATCTCAAAATCCTTCCAGTCCTTCTTCATGATCTCTCCACTCTCATGTTCAGCCTAATAATAACCTTCTTACAGGTCCCTTCCTTCGACTTCCACTCAATTCACTAGAGAGTCCAAATCTTGGTTCAGACCCAGGGTTCCTCTACACTTTTCATCCCTGACTCTATAAAAAAAACTATTGCCTTACAAAAACTTATTTTTAAGATCCTCTCAACTCCCTGGGGACCCCAACTCTAAGTATAAACAGGGTCACTTTAGCTCTTTCTTGAAGCTCCCTACGACATACAGGTCTTTTCCCCTAGCTCACATCTATTTATTTTCTGCCAGCCACTGACTTACAGAAACACCCCCTATAAGCAACCCACTGCTATCACAATTTCCTAAGATCCAGTAAGTGCAACAGAAACCAAGCAAGAGAACACCTACACAAAGAAGACAATCAACTTCAATCATACTGATCCCAGATGCCTAGACACTAGCATAAAAACACAATCAACCACAACCAAGATAATATGTCTGTTCCAGAGCCGATTAACCCTACTATAGTAGACTCTAAGAAATAGAACTGAAATACAAGACAAGGACTTCAAAATAGCAATTATGAATATATTCCTGGTCTTTAACAAAGATATGAATAAATCCCAAATGAAGTTTTTGAAATCATAAATAAATAAATAAATAAATAAATAAATGGTAGAATTGAATCATGAAAAAATGCAAGATATGAAAGTAGAAACAGAATTATTGAAGAAAATGATAAGCCCAAACAGATAAAATTAGAAATGAAAATTTACAAAAGTTAAAGAAAAAAATCTCAGAGATAAGCTTCACCAATAGAGTATAAGAGATAGAAGAGAGAGCCTCACATGTTGAAGACAAGGAAGAAAAAAAAAGTTAAATTTAAAAAATTCCAGTCACAAAACATCCAGGAAATTTAGGACACTACAAAAAGTTGAAAGTTACAAATAATAGAGATAGAGGAAGGGGAAAGCCAGATTAAAGGCATAAAAAATATTTTCAACAAAATCATAGAAGAAAATTTCCCTAACCTAAAGAAGAAAGTGCCTACCAAGATACACAAAAGCATATAGAACATCAAACAAACTGCACAAGAAAAGAAATTCCCCCACAACACATTAATAAAAAAGCATTTAAAGTACAGAAAAAATAAATGTTGAAATCTGCAAAAGGGAAAAAGACCGAATAACATATAAAGATTAACCCATTAGAATAATATCCAACTTCTCAGTGGTGAACAGCCTGGATGGGGGTTCCACAAACTCTAAGAGACAACAGGTGCCAGCCCACACTATTATACCCATCAAAATTATCAATCACAACAGATGGTGAAAGAAAAACACTCCACAACAGAACACAATTTTAAGTCATATCTCTCTACAAATCAACCCCACAGAAGCTATTAGAGGGAAAACTTCATTTGGAAGAAGTTAATCACACCCAAGAAAACACAAGAAATAAATAATCCAAGTTGAACAATTTAAAAGATGGGAAACCTACACCATAATAACAAAATAACATGAATCAATAAATAATGTACACTGATAACTTTCAATATTAATGGCCTTGACACCCAAGACTCGTACCTAATATCAAAAAGAGACATCAACTCAGGGTAAAAGGATAGAAAAAAGATATTCCAAGAAACAAGCCAATGTAGCCATTTTAATATCTGACGAAAATAGATTTGTATCCAAAACTTATCAGAAGAGATACAAAAGGATACTAGATATTAATGAAAGGAAAAAACCTACCAGAAAAATATTATAATTCTAAACATCTTAGTACCAAACTCAACAACATCCATGTTATTAAAAAAATACTATATTAAAATCACATATTGCCCCTCACAAATAATAGTGGGTGCCTTCAATACTCTACTTTCAACAATAAACAGGTTATCTAAACAAAAATTAAACAGAGAAATGTTAGAATTAAATGATGTCATAAAGCATTTACAGAACATCTCACCCAATGACAAAAGAAAATACTTCTCAGAAGCTCATGGAGCTGTCTCCAAATTGGCCACATATTTGGCCACAAAGTAAGTCTCAAGAGATACAAGAAATCTTAAAGGACACACTTTATCCCATCTGACTACCATGAATTAAAGCTGGATATCAGCAACAACAGATAGAATAGAAAACTTAAAAACTTGTGGAAATTGAACAACTCACGACTGAATAAAAAACAGGTCAATACAGAAATTTTAAAAAACATTTAATCTTTTTAGAGTTAAATAAACACACACACACAGTCACTCAACACAAAGGCAGTTCTAAGAGGCAAAGTCATAGCAGTAAGTACCTAAGTTAAAGGAAAATGGAGAGATTTCATATTTGTAACTTAACTGCACAACTGAAAACTCTGGAACCAAAAAAAAAACAAAACAAAACAAAAAAAACCAAAACAACAACAACAACAAAAAAACTAATACTCTAAAGGAGTAAATGACAAGGCTGAAATCAATAAAATAGAAACAAACAAACAAAAAAAAAGAATGTGAACAATTCAGAAACAAAGAGTTAGTTCTTTGAGAAAATCACTTAAAAAAAGAGATGATTCAACTTAATAAAATTATGAACAAAAGGAAGGACATCACAGCAGACACCAAGGAAATCTAGAGAATCATAAGGACATACTTTTAGAAATCTGTATTCCATGAAACTGGAAAATTTTAAAGAAATGGGTAAGTTTCTGGATGTATATGACCTGCCAAAGTTCAATGAAGCTCAAATAAGCAACTTAGACTCATAGCCCCTAGTGAAATAGAAACAGTAAATTCAAGATTACCAAGGGGGTGGGAAAGCCTAGAACCAGATGCATCAGAACAGAATTCTACAAGAACTTCGATGAAGAGTGAATACCAATGCTCCACAAATTATTCCACAAAATTGAAACAGAAGGAACATAACCTAATTTTTTATGAAGGTAAAATTACACATAATGGCAAAGCAAAAGAAAATAATTACAGACCATTTCCTTTATGAACATAGATGCAAAAATTACTCAATAAAATACTTGCAAACTGAATACAAGAACACATCAAAAGATCAACCACTACAATCAAATAGACTTCATCTGGAGATGCAGTAGTTGTTCAACATATATAATTCAATAAATATAATCCACCATATGTAGACATACTGGAAGACTAAAGCACATGATCATCTTACTAGATGCAGAAGAGAAACTTGACAAAATCCAACATCCATCCCTTCATGATAAAAGTCCTGTAAAAACTGGGGATATAAAGGACATACCGCAGCATAAGTCATTCAAAGAAACCCCACAGCCAACATCAACATAACGGAAGATAATCTCAAAGCATTTCCACTAAAATCAGGAATAAAATAAATCTATATGCTCTATTCATACTTAATACAGTGCTTGAAGTCTTACCTAGAGCAATAAGACACCTGAAGGAGATCAAGACCATACAAATATGAAAGGAAGAACTCAATGTATTTTTACTTGCAGATGATATGATTTTAGCTATATATGATCCCAAAAACTCCTCCAGGAAATTTCAACAGCTAATAAATACTTTCAGCAAAGTATTATATAGGAAAAAAATTAATACATAAAATTAGTAGCTTTTCTAAATACAAATAATAAACATGCTAAGAAAGAAATCAGGAAAATGGTATCTTTCATGATAGCCTCAAAAAAATATCTTTGGGAATAACTTTGACCAAGCAAATGAAAGACTTATGTAATAAAATCTTTAAGACACTTAAGAAAGAAATTGAAGAATATATCAGAAGATGAAAAGATCTTCCATGCTCAAGTGTTAATATAGTAAAATTGACCAACCTAACAAAAGCAATCTAGAGAGTCAGTGCAATCTCCATCAAAATTCCAACACAATTCTTCACCGAACTTGAAAGAATAATTTTCAGTTTCATATGGAAGCACACACACACACACATACACACAATCACACACACATACACACACACACACATACACACACACTGAGAGAGAGGGAGAGAAAGAGAGAGAGAGAGAGAGGCCCACTATATCTAAAACAATTGTAAAATACAAGAACTTCTGAAATATAGCTATCCTAATCTCAAATTGTACTACAGAGCTATAGTAATAAAAGCAGCATAGTATTTGCACAAAAGAGACATGTATATCAATGGAAGAGAAAATGAAGACCATGATATAAATATACACAGCTACAGACACCTGATTTTTGATAATGAAGCAAAAAATGTATACCGGAAAATTAATAGTATCCTCAAAAAATGGTGCTGGTCAAACTGGATGGCTGTATATAGAAAAATATAGGTAGATCCATACTTATCACCCTGCACAAAGCTCAACTCTAAACTTATCAAAGACTAACATAACCCTGTATCAGATAAAAGAGAAAATGAGGAATACTCTTGAACTCATTGGCGTGGAAAAAGGACTTTCTGAACAGGACATCAATAGCATAAAATAATTAATAAATAAACTGAAAGTCTTTTCTCAGGACAAAGTATCATTGTCAGGTCAAAACAGCAGCCTATAGAATGAGAAAATTACATATACAATAGTTTTAATATCTAAAAAATATAAAGAACTAAAAAGATATCAAGAAAACAATAAACCCAGTTTAAAAATTGAGTTATATAATTATAAACTATGAAATAAAATATAAAATATAAATGACTAATAAATACCTAAAGAAATGTTCAACATCCTAAGTCATCAGAGAAATGAAATCAAACATAATTTAAGATTTTATCTTATACAGAATGGCCAAGATCAATATAGCAAATAATAGCACATGCTGGCAAGCATATGGGGTATGGAAAATACTCATCCAGTGATAGTGGGAGTGTAAACTTGGACATCTAGTATAGAAATCAGCATGACAGTTATTCAAGAAACTGAAAATAGACTTATCTTATGAACCATCTATATGACTCTTGGGCTTGTGCTCAAAGGACTCTATATCTTACTTACTACAGAGACACTTGCTCATATCTGCTGCTGCTTTCTTCATAATAACCAGAAACTGGAAATGTTCTAGATGTCCATCAGGTGAATGAATAATGAAAATGATGGCCACTTATATAATGGAATATTGTTCAGTTGTTTAAAATTTTAAATCATGAAATTCACATGGAAATGAATAGAATTAGGGAAAAAGTCATTCTTGATGAGGTAACCCAGGCCCCAAAAGACATATACAATATATATACTTTTTTGTGGATGTTGGCTTTTAAACACTGTACTGGCTAGTTTTGTGTCAACTTGACACAGCTGAGGTTATCACAGAGAAAGGAGCTTCAGTTGAGGAAATGCCTCCATGAGATCCAACTCTAAGGCATTTTCTCAATTAGTGATCAAGGGGGAAAAGCCCCTTGTGGGTGGAACCATCTCTGGGCTGGTAGTCTTGGGTTTATAAGAGAGCAGGCTGAGCAAGCCAGGGGAGGCAAGCCAGTAAAGAACATCCCTCCATGGCCTCTGCATCGGCTCCTGCTTTCTGACCTGCTTGAGTTCCAGTCCTGACTTCCTTGGTGATGAACAGCAGTATGGAAGTATAAGCCGAATAAACCCTTTCCTCCCCAACTTGCTTCTTGGTCATGATGTTTGTGCAGGAATAGAAACCCTGACTAAGACAAATTGGTACCAGGAGTGGGGTATTCCTCTGACAACCTGACCATGTTTTGGGGAGGTCTGTGGAAGAACTTTGGAACTTTGGGCTTGAAGATCCATTCGTTGTTAAGAGCTCTGTGGGATTTTGTGTAGGAGCTTGGGAGATAATGTTGAGAACAGTGCAGAAGATGGAGGCCTGGCTTGTGAAATTTCAGAGAGAAAATTAAAGACTCTTTTCAGGGCTATTGCTGTTTTGATTGTGAAGATTCTGTAGTTCTGGTTAGCTGGGGCTGAAGAATCAGCTGTGATTAACAAGATACCAGAACTACTAAAGCAAAAACTTTGCATTACTGGGACTATTGATGCTGGTTAGCTGGAGCTAAGAAATTAGTGGTGATTAAGAGGAGACCAGCATCATTGAGGTGACATCTTCTGGGAAGTGTTTTCTGAGAGCACAGTGGCTGTGTTCCAGATATAGCCAAAGTTGTACCTTGTGCTGTGGCTGGACTTGGTAATGTGTAAGGGTCACCCAGGTGGTACTGGTTTTGAAGGCATGAAGGAGTTGAGCAGAGCAGCTGAGGCTTGGCACTGTGAGAGGCCATGGAAGGCCATTGGTGAAAGTGCAGCCTAGGTTGCAATTGATGGCCCAGGACTGAAGGGGTCATGCAGTGTTTTGGAGATGCCAGTACCATGAGATGACCACCAAGAGCAGCAGCAGCAGTGGAGTACAGGCATCTGCAGCCTAGAGGATGACGCGTGTGCTACAAAGGGCATGGCTGGAGAAGTGACCCAAGACCTTGGAGGAACCAGAAGATCATAAGTTGGATCCCAGACATTGGACGGTTGGAGATTGGCTTTTGCTTTTGATTGTGACTGTGCCCTGATATTTTCCCTCTTGAGGGAAGAAACTGTTTTAGTGGAGCCCACAGTTAAGAGACTTTTAATTGTAAAAAGACTTTGGATTTTAAAAGAGATGGATATTTTAAAGAGATTGAAATTTTAAGAATATATAAAGACTGTGGGACTTTTAAAGTTATTTAGATGTTGGGGATGAATAAGAATGTAAGGGTTGAGGCTTACTAGTGATGTGTTTGTGTGTCAAGTTGACAAGGGGTCAATTGTACTGGCTAGTTTTGTGTCAACTTGACACACCTGGGGTTATCACAGAGAAAGGAGCTTCAGTTGAGGAAATGCCTCCATGAGATCCAACTCTAAGGCATTTTCTCAATTAGTGATCAAGGGGGAAAGGCCCCTTGTGGGTGGAACCATCTCTGGGCTGGTAGTCTTGGGTTTATAAGAGAGCAGGCTGAGCAAGCCAGGGGAGGCAAGCCAGTAAAGAACATCCCTCCATGGCCTCTGCATCGGCTCCTGCTTTCTGACCTGCTTGAGTTCCAGTCCTGACTTCCTTGGTGATGAACAGCCGTATGGAAGTGTAAGCCGAATAAACCCTTTTCTCCCCAACTTGCTTCTTGGTCATGATGTTTGTGCAGGAATAGAAACCCTGACTAAGACAAACACTCAACAGGCATGCTACTATCTGAATAACCAAAGAGGCTAGGTGTAGAATAAGGTACTCAGTTGTTATAGAAGGCTCTCCCAAGGAAGCATATACAGAATATATAGTTAGAGAGAAATTGGAATGTGGAGAACCAAGAATGGGAAGATTAAACAGAGAGGGGAAGAGAATATGATATAAGGAAGGGAATATGGTGAGGGATAGCTAACACTAAGAGTCATTTGAAGGGTCATATGAAAACCTATTATAGTAGAAACTTCTTAGAATATAAACACATGTGAAAAATCTAAATGGGGTCATCAAATAGAGACAAAGCCTCAATTAAATATTTTTACCACCAAGTGGCCCCATGTGGGGTCCCATGAACACTCTCAAACAATTCAGCCTATTTTACCAAGGCTATTGATTGCTCTCTACACTCTGATGGCAAGGCTCAATTGCTGAAGGCAACATCTTTGTAGTTCAATGAACGCAAAGAAGTTGATCTGTTGCCCAACCAGAGCCTTCAACTGGTGTTCATGGTACAGAAAAGTATTCTATACACTACCATAGAAGAAAGATAAACAGCAACTCTGCTACCCTACAACCTACAGTGGTGACCTACATGCATATATGCCAGTTCAAGAGGGGTACAAACATTGTGGAAGTAACAAATCATTATCTGATTTGATTTAAGGCTCATTCCATAAAATGTAACCTATGTTAGACACTGCTCAGGTGATCAAAAATCTGAGACTAGATAAGCCATGGATCTTAGGAAACCAAATATTGTTTATCTTTTTTAAAAATTGCAATAAAATGACTCCTAAAAACATTATGCTGGTTTTGCTGCAACACCTGGGGGAGCCATCCTGGTTCCCGGATCCCGCCAAGACTAGTCTGCACAGGTGAGAGTGTGGACTACAGAACCTAACAGCTTCTGGGACAGGCAGAAGCCACAGAGCTCCTGAGGCAGACCCCGTTTTGGACTACATACATCTGGGTACCTGCCCTGCCAAATGAGAGGTGTCCGCCCTGCCCAGAAGGGCTTTGCCACAGCATTTGGGGAGCCATCCTGGCTCCCGGATCCCGCCAAGACTAGTCTGCGCAGGTGGGAGTTTTGAATACAGAAGCTATCAGTTTCTGGGACAGGCAGAAGCCACAGAGCTTTTGAGGCAGACACCGTTTCGGGTTCTAGACATCCGGTCAACTTCCCTGACAGAGGAGAGGTGTCTGCCCTGCCCAGGAGGGCTTTGCCAGAGCACGTGGGGAAGCCCTCTTGGTTCCCAGATCCCACCGAGACTAGTCTGCACAGGTGAAAGTGTGGACTGCAGAAGCTAAACAAACTCTGGGACAAGCCCTGTTTCCGGCCTTCATTTTCAGCCAGGAGGCAGGTCTGAACTTCAGATATCTGTGCACCTTCCCTGCAAGAGGAGAGTTTACCTGCAGAGAGTGCTCTAAACACTGAAAGTCAGGAGAGATCTAGTCTCCCAGGTTTGCTGATAGAGGCTAAGAAAATCACAAGAGGAACAAGCTCTAACTAGAGACAACGATAAAAACTAACTCAAGAGATTACCGGATGGTGAAAGGCAAACATAAAAAATCTTACTAACAATCAAAAGATGGCCTAGTTGGCCATCACCGGAAAGAGAGGCCCATTGGACACACAAACTTTATATGCCCCAGTACAGGGGAATGCCAGGGCCAAAAAATTGAAAATGGGTGGGTAGGGAAGTTGGGGGGGAGGGTATGGGGGACTTTTGGGATAGCATTGAAAATGTAATTGAGGAAAATACGTAATAAAAAATATTAAAAATTAAAAAAAAAAAGAATCTTACTAACAGAAACCAAGACCACTCACCATCATCAGAACCCAGGACTCCCAACTTACCCAGTGCTGGGTACCCCAAAACACCCAAAAAGCTAGATCTGGATTTAAAAGCATATCTCATGATGATGGTAGAGGACATCAAGATGGACTTTAATAACTCACTTAAAGAAATACAGGAGAACACTGCTAAACAGGTAGAAGACCTTAAAGAGGAAACACAAAAATGCCTTAAGAATTGTAGGAAAACACGACCAAACAGGTGATGGAATTGAATAAAACCATCCAAGACCTAAAAAGGGAAGTAGACACAATAAAGAAAACCCAAATTGAGGCAACGCTGAAGATAGAAACCCTAGGAAAGAAATCTGAAACCATAGGTGCAAGCATCAGCAACAGAATACAAGAGATGGAAGAGAGAATCTCAGGTGCAGAAGATTCCATAGAGAACATCAGCACAACAATCAAAGAAAATGCAAAATGCAAAAAGATCCTAAGTCAAAACATCCAAGAAATCCAGGAAACAATGAGAAGACCAAACCTACGGATAATAGGAGTTGATGAGAATGAAGATTTTCAACTTAAAGGGCCAGCAAATATCTTCAACAAAATTATAGAAAACTTCCCAACCCTAAAGAAAGAGATGCCCATACAAGAAGTCTACAGAACATACAAGAAGCCTACAGAACTCTAAAGAGAATGGACCAGAAAAGAAATTCCTCCCAACACATAATAATCAGAACAACAAATGCAATAAATAAAGATAGAATATTAAAAGCAGTAAGGGGAAAAGGTAAAGTGACATATAAAGGCAGGACTATCAGAATTACACCAGACTTTTCACCAAAGTCTCTGAAAGCCAGAAGATTCTGGACAGATGTTATACAGACTCTAAGAGAACACAAATGCCAGCCCAGGCTACTATACCCAGCCAAACTTTCAATTACCATAGATGGAGAAACCAAAGTATTCCATGACAAAAACAAATTCACACAATAACTTTCCAGGAATCCAGCCCTTCAAAGGATAATAACAGAAAAACAAACAAACAAACAAAAACAATATGAGGAAAGAAACCATGCCCTAGAAAAAGCAAGAAAGTAATCCTTCAACAAACCAAAAAGAAGACAGCCACAAGAACAGATGCCAACTCTAACAACAAAAATAATAGGAAGCAACAATTACTTTTCCTTAATATCTCTTAATATCAATGGAATCAATTCCCCAATAAAAAAGACATAGACTAACAGACTGGCTACACAAACAGGACCCAACATTTTGCTGCTTACAGGAAACCCATCTCAGGGAAAAAGATAGACACTAACTCAGAGTGAAAGTCTGGAAAACAAATTTCCAAGCAAATGTTCTGAAGATACAAGCTGGAGTAGACATTCTAATATTGAATAAAATCGACTTCCAACCCAAAGTTAACAAAAAAGACAAAGAAAGGCACTTCATACTCATCAAAGTTAAAATCATCAAAGAGGAACTCTAAATTCTGAATATTTATGTTCCAAATGCAAGGGCAGCCACATTCACTAAAGAGACTTTAGTAAAGTTCAAAGCATGCTTTGCACCTCACACAATAATAGTGGGAGACTTCAACACACCACTTTCAACAATCGAAAGATCGTGGAAACAGAAACTAAACAGGGACATACTGAAACTAACAGAAGTTATAAAACAAATGGATTTAACAGATATCTAGCACCTCGTGGTACCTTCTCCAAAATTGACCATATAGTTGGTCACAAAACAGGCCTCAACAGATACAAAAATATTGAAATTGTCCCATGCATCCTATCAGATCACCATGGACTAAGGTTGATCTTCAATAACAACATATAATAGAAAGCAAACATTCACGTGGAAACTGAACAACACTCTTCTCACTGGTACCTTGGTCAAGGAAGGAATAAAGAAAGAAATTAAAGACTTTTTAGAGTTTAATGAAAATGAAGCCACAACATACCCAAACTTATGGAACAGTATGAAAGCATTTCTAAGATGAAAACTCATAGCTCTGAGTGCCTCCCAAAAGAAACTAGAGAGAGCACATACTAGCACCTTGACAACACACCTAAAATCTCTAGAATAAAGGGAAGCAAATTCACCCAAGAGGAGTAGATGGCAAGAAAAAATCAAACTCAGGGGCGAAATCAAACAAGTGGAAACAAGAAGAACTATTCAAAGAATCAACCAAATAAGGAGCTGGTTCATTGAAAAAATCAACAAGATAGATAAACCCTTAGCCAGACTCACTAGAGGGCACAGGGACAGCATCCTAATTAACAAAATCAGAAATGAAAAGGGAGATATACCAACAGATCCTGAAGAAATCCAAAACACCATCAGATCCTTCTACAAAAGGCTATACTCAACAAAACTGGAAAACCTGGATGAAGTGGACAAATTTCTAGACAGATACTAGGTATCAAAGTTAAATCAGGATCAGGTAAATGACCAAAATAGTTCTATATCCCCTAAAGAAATAGAAGCAGTCATTAATAGTCTCCCCCCCCCCAAAAAAAAAAAGGCCAGGACCATATTGGTGTAGTGCAGAGTTCTATCTCACCTTCAAAGAAGATCTAATTCTATTCCACAATATAGAAGCAGAAGGTACTCTGTGCAACTCATTCTATAAAGCCACAATTACTGTGATACCTAATTCACAGAGAGTCCCAATAAAGATAGAGAACTTCAGAACAATTTCCCTTATGAATATTGATGCAAAAATACTCAATAAAATTCTCGCTAACCAAATCCAAGAACACATCAAAGCAATCATTCATCTTGACCAAGTAGGTTTCATCCCAGGGATGCAGGGATGGTTCAATATATGGAAATCCATCAACGATATCCAGTATATAAACAAACTCAAAGCCAAAAAAAACACATGATCATCTCCTTAGATGCAGATAAAGCATTTGACAAAATCCAACACCCATTCATGATTAAAGTCTTGGAAAGATCAGGAATTCAAGGCCCATACCTAAACATGATAAAAGAAATCTACAGCAAATCAGTAGCCTACATCAAAGTAAATGGTGAGAAGCTAGAAGCAATCCCACTAATATCAGGAACTAGACAAGGCTGCACACTTTCTCCCTGCCTATTCAACATTGTACATGAAGTCCAAGCTAGAGCAATTCGACAACAGAAGGAGATCAAGGGGATGCAAATTGGAAAGGAAGAAGTCAAAATATCACTTTTTGCAGATGATATGATAGTATATATAAGTGACCCTAAAACTCCACCACAGGACTCCTAAACCTGATAAAGAGCTTCAGTTAAGTAGCTGGATATAAAATTAACTCAAACAATTCAATAGCATTTCTCTACACATTGGATAAACAGGCTGAGAATGAAATTAGGGAAACAACATCATTCACAATAGTCACAAATAACATAAAATACCTTGGCATGACTCTAACTATGGAAGCGAAAGATCTGTATGATAAGAACTTCAAGTCTCTGAAGAAAGAAATTAAAGAAGATCTCAGAAGATGGAAAGATCTCACATGCTCATAGATGAGCAGGATCAATATAGTAAAAAATGGCTATCTTGCCAAAAGCAATCTACAGATTCAATGCAATCCCCATCAAAATTCCAACTCAATTCTTCAATGAATTAGAAAGGGCAGTCTGCAAATTCATCTGGAGTAACAAAAAACCTAGGAGACCAAAAACTCTTCTCAAGGACAAAAGTACCTCTGGTGGAATCACCATGCCTGCCCTAAAACTGTACTACAGAGCAATTGTGATAAAACCTGCATGGTACTGTATAGCTACAGACAAGTAGACCAATGGAATAGAATTGAAGACCCAGAAATGAACCCAGACACCTATGGTCACTTGATCTTTGACAAGGGAGCTAAAACCATCCAGTGGTAAAAAGACAGCATTTTCAACAAATGGTGCTGGCACAACTGACAGTTATCATGTAGAACAATGCAAATTAATCCATTCCTATCTCCTTGTACTAAGGTCAAATCTAAGTGGATCAAGGAACTCCACATAAAACCAGAGACAATGAACCTGATAGAGGCAAAAGTGGGGAAAAGACTCAAAGATATGGGCACAGGGGAAAAATTCCTGAATAGAACATCAATGGCTTGTGCTGTAAGATAGAGAACTGACAAATGGGACCTCATAAAATTGCAAAGCTTCTGTAAGGCAAAAGACACCATCAATTAGACAAAAAGGCCACCAACAGATTAGGAAAGGATTTTTACCTATCCTAAATCAAATAGGGAACTAATATCTAATATATATAAAGAACTTAAGAAGGTGGACTCCAGAAAATCAAATAACCCCATTAAAAAATGGGTCTCAGAGCTAAACAAAGAATTCTCTCCTGAGGAATACCGAATGGCTGAGAAGCACCTGAAGAAAGTTCAGCATCCTTAATCATCAGGGAAATGCAAATCAAAACAACTCTGTGATGCCACCTCACACCAGTCAGAATGGCTAAGATCAAAAATTCAGGTGAAAGCAGATGCTGGTAAGGATGTGGAGAAAGAGGAACACTCCTCCGTTGTTGGTGGAATTGCAAGCTTGTACAACCACTCTGGAAATTAGTCTGTCGGTTTCTAAGAAAATTGGATATAGTACTACTGGAGGATCCTGCAATACCTCTCCTGGGCATATATCCAGAAGATGTTCCAACTGGTAAGAAGGACACATGCTCCAGTATGTTTATAGTAGCCTTATTTATAATAGCCAGAAGCTGGAAAGAACCCAGATGCCCCTCAACAGAGGAATGGATACAGAAAATGTGGTACATTTATACAATAGAGTACTACTCAGCTATTAAAAAGAATAAATTTATGAAATTCCTAGGCAAATAGATGGACCTGGAGGGCCTCATCGTGACTGAGGTAACCCAATCACAAAAGAACTCACATGATATGTACTCACTGGTCAGTGGATTAGCCCAGAAACTTAGAATACCCAAGATATAAGATACAATTTGCAAAACACATGTAACTCAAGAAGAACGAAGACCAAAGTGTGTACAGTTTGCCCCTTCTTAGAATTGGGAACAAAACACCCATGGAAGGAGTTACAGAGACAAAGTTTGGAGCTGAGACAAAAGGATGGACCATCTAGAGACTGCCATATTGAGGGATCCATCCCATAATCAGCCTCCAAACGCTGACACCATTGCACACACTAGCAAGATTTTGCTGAAAGGACCCTGATATAGCTGTCTCTTGTGAGACTATGCCGGGGCCTAGCAAACACAGAAGTGAATGCTCACAGTCAGCTATTAGATGGATCACAGGGCCCCCAATGGAGGACCTAGAAAAAGTAACCAAGGAGCTAAATAAAGGGATCTGCAACCCTATAGGTGGAACAACAATATGAACTAACCAGTACCCTCCGGAGCTCGTGTCTCTAGATGCATATGTATCATAAGATGGCCTAGTTGGCCATCAGTGGAAAGAGAGGCTCATTGGTCATGCTAACTTTATATGTCTTAGTACAGGGGAATGCAAGGTCCACGAAGTGGGCGCTGGTGGGTAGGGGAGTGGGGGGGAGAGGGTATGGGGGACTTTGGGATAACATTGGAAATGTACATGCAGAAAATAGCTAATTAAAATAATTTTAAAAGATAAAATAAAAATAATTAAAACCAAATGAAAAATACTAAAAAAAAAAAAAAAGAACATTATGTTGTACCCATAGATCAGTATGTCACTCAGCATCAGAGAAGCTTTCTCCTGAAGTAGAGGAACTAATATAGAAACCGACAACTGGACAACATTAACAGAGAGTAAGAGGCCTTAGAATATTCAGTCCAAGTCTTTATCAAATTCCTCCTATAAGGGAACTCTGCAGAAGAGGAAGCAGAAATATTTTAAGAGCTGAAAAAGCTGAATGATACCAAGGAAACATCTTCAAGGCACATATGAACTTACATTGACTGTGGGAGCATGTGTAGGGTCTGCACAGATCCAATCCAGAGGGGTCTAAGTACTGAAATGGGGCAATAAAGACAGGCTCCCATCCCCAATCAAGAAACCATCTACAATTAACAATCACTTGCAGAGGGAAAATTAGTTCCTTCAAGTAATTCTCCCTTATTATACAAACCACACTTAACTGCAGGACCCATGTCCAGCAGAAAATGTCCAACCAGAAAGGAACTCGAAGGAATTTTTGAAGAATTTTTTGTCTCATTTTGCTTTATTTGGACTTTGTTTTGCTTATTTTGTTTTGTTTGTTCTATTTTTCTGATCTTTTGCTTCTATATTAGGATTTCTGATTTTGACTTTGCATGGGTTTTGCTTGTGTATGTGTTGGTGTGTGTATGCATGTCAGCATGTGTGTGAATTTCTCATATTCATTCTTAGTTTATTTTTTATTTGTTTTGTTTCATCCTTGTTTCTTTCTTTGAGTCTCTTTTTTAACCTGTTTGTTTTTTTTAAGAGAGAAAAAAAAGGAAGTTATGCAACTAGAAGGGTAGGAAAGTAGGTAGGTGAGGAAGAGGAAATGTGACCAGATTATATTGAATGAAAATTTCTTTATTTTCAGTTAAAAATAAATAATAAAGAATAAAGAAATAAACATTTGTCATTATATACACAGATAAGTGTAAGATCCATGATTCAACAAAGAAACTTCTTTTTGTAACATACATAGACCATTAACAAAAGCTACAGCCAATAAAAATGCAGAGAACAACTGATTTGTGGTGCCCAGTCCCAACTGATCTATCTATAGCACAATTTTTGCACCTAAAGTTCAGGGAACAGCAAGGAAGAAAGAATTATACAATTATAAGGCCCAGAAGAACATGATGTGTGCTTGTAGCATTGCATCTCCTAGGAAGATCAAGGAAGCTACCCCATGAAATTTCAACAACATGGTGGTCTAAATAAAATCTGAACAGGAACAGCACCAACTTGGAAGGGTAAAATCTCTTGGATTTTCAAAGAACTACTGGGAGAAGGGGAAAATTTTATTTCCAGGGAGAGTCCTCCAACTGGTTTTCTAATACCAAGTGTCCAGCCTTGAAATTACATACATACAAGTAACATTACATGAACTGAACAGATTGCATTTAGATATTTAGGATAGAGACACCAACAATGTAAAAAAAGGCCAGAAGCTAGGAATTTAAGAAAGAACCAGAGGTGAGAGAATACGCAGGAGAGTGTGGAGGGAGAAATAGAAAAGGATAAATGATGTAATTATGCTTTAATTTCAAAAAAATAAACAAAATATTATAATATATTGTTGAAACAAACCCAAAAGAAGATAGTTACACAAACATAAAAATAACAGGAATCAACAACCACTATTCCTTAATATCTCTTAACATCAATGGACTCAACTCCCCAACAAAAAGACATAAAGTAACAGACTGAACATGTAAACAGGACCCAGCATTTTGCTGCATACAGGAAACACACCTCAGTGTCAAAGACAGACACTACCTCAGAGTAATGGTCTGGAAAACCATTTTCCAAGCAAATGGTCCCAAGAAACAAGCTGGAGTAACCATTCAAATATGAAATAAAGAAACTTTCAACCAAAAGTTATCAAAAAGGATAAGGAAAGACACTTCATACTCATCAAAGGAAAAATCTACCAAGAAGAACTCTTAATTCTGAACATCTATGCTCCAAATGCAAGGGCACCCACATGCAAAAAGAAACTCTAATAAAGCTCAAAAGCACACATTGCACCCCATACAATAACGGTGGGAGACTTCAACACCCCACACTCTCATCAATGGACAGATCATGGAAACACAGAGAAACAGTGAAAACAGAAGTTGTGGACTAAATGGATTTAACCGATATCTATAGAACATGTCATTCTAAATCAAAAGAATATACCTTCTTCTTAGGACCTCGTCATACCTTCTCCAAAACTGATCATATTATCTGTCACAAAACAGGCCTCAACAGATAAAAGAAGATTGAAATAATCCTATGCATCCTATCAGAACACCATGGGATAAGGCTGGGTTTCAATAGCAACAAAAACAACAGAAAGCTCACATACACATGAAAGCAGAACAACACATTACTCAATGATAACTTGGTCAAGGAAGAAATAAAGAAATTAAAGACATTTTTGAATTTAATGAAAATGAAGCCACAACATCCCCAAACTTATGGAACACAATAAAAGCAGTGCTAACAGAAAAAAACTCAGCTCTGAGTGCCTCCAAAAAGAAACTGGAGAAAACACACACTAGCAGCTTAACATCACACCTGAAAGCTCTAGAACAAAATGAATCAAATGCACCCAAGTGGAATAGATGGCAGGAAATAATCAAATGCAAGGGCTGAAATCAACCAAATAGAAACAAAAAGAACTACACAAAGAATTAACAAAACCAGGAGCTGGTTCTTTGAGAAAATCAACAAGGTAAATAAACCTTTAACCAGACTAACCAAAGGGCACAGAGATAATATCCAAATTAATAAAATCAGAAATGAAAAGGAATATATAACAGCAGAAACTGAGGAAATTCAAAAAAGATCATTAGATCCTACTGCAAAGCCTATATTCAACAAAACTGGAAAATCTGGATGAAATGGACAATTTTCTAGACAGATACCAATAGAAACAAAAGAAATACTACCCAATTCATTCTATGAAGTCACAGTTACACCGAGTATTCTTATTTGGAGATGGAATGATTTCTGTCTAATCAGGAACTTTTCTCAATTTCCTTTCATAGAGGACTTCGTAAGAGATTTTTTTTTTATACTTCTGTCATGTTTAATGTCCTAAATAGATTTTTAAAGTGCATATTACTTTTAGCTTCAGAAAATATCATGTATATTTAAGAAGCATTTAACTATTATAAATTATTTTGATGACTTTAAAATGTCAATACTGAGTTGTATATTTTAAAATAAATTTTATTAGCTTAATAAAAAATTTAAAAAATAAAAATATAGGCATGGAAGGAAATTATTTAGTTAATCTCAGCAATCTTACATTTAGTGTCTATTGAAATAGTTCCAGTGTCTTTAGAGTTCTTGCTTAGCATGGGCAAGGCCTTAAATATAATAATCAACACACTCACAATCACACACTAAGTCATAATCCAGTCAAATTCCAAAATATTTATCAAAATGCTAAAATTGTACTCCACAATGGAATTGGACAGTCGAGAATAAAAAATAATAATTTTAAGAAGAAAAAGAAAATACTCTGCTCAGGATCAAAATATAAAATGAACAAATACTCATTACAACTGTGCAACCCTATAGGTGGAACAACAATATGAACTAACCAGTACCCCGAGCTCTTGACTCTAGCTGCATATGTATCAAAAGATGACCTAGTCGGCCATCACTGGAAAGAGAAGCCCATGGGACATGCAAACTTTATATGCCCTGGTACAGGGGAATGCCAGGGCCAAAAGGTGGGAATGGGTGGGTAGGGGAGTGGGGGGGACTGTATGGGGGACGTTTGGGATAGCATTGTAGATGTGAATGAGGAAAATACCTAATAAAAATATAAAAAAAAAGGAAAAAAAAGAAAGTAAATAATGTAAAACAGGATGGTAGGCATTATATTACTCCCCTTCAAACATAAAATATTGATGTTTTAAATTGTTAACTACTTAATTGGAGCATATCTTTATTAAAAATAATTTGGCAAGATGGCAAAAAAACTGCAGAATTAGCTTAGATAGACTCAAATAACTCTGTTGGGGGGGGGGTGGAAAGCAGATTACGTAGAAACATACCTGGGCTTGTATGAGACTGTGCCATGTGACAGGTGTTCATATAAGTACACAAGGAAAAGATGGAATGTAGAGTTAGAACATGTTTGGATATAGACTATCTAAAGATTATACCTCCTTATACCATTTGTAAAAGTAAGTGACAGAAAAATTAAAGATTTAAAGAAGATTAAAATAAACGTTAGATGAGAATATATTCATGACCTTGAACAGAGAATAATTTTTAGAAGAGCACTAAAAATCAGAAATCAAAAAGGGAAATAACTGATAAATTATACTATGTCAAAACAAAACAAAAGCCTAAAGGCAAGACCAAGAACTATAGAAAATATTTGCAATACTTATATACAATAAATATATCCAATATCCTTAAAAGCCAACATCAGAAAGAAAATAAGTGAAGTACATGAATATAGAATTAATATTGAAATAAGCATTATAAGTATTTAACATCATCATAATCAATGAGGTACAAGCTAAAACAATTCTTCTCCCACCAAATCCACATACAAAATATCCAGTTATTAAGATGATAGGAAAACAGGAACCCTCAGGAGCTGTAAGAAAAAAAGGACACATGGTTCATTCACTGAGTATTCAGCAATTTTAATGATTTCCATCATCTGATTTGAGCATCCTCCAATGACCTTGCAACTTCCCCACATTCCTGAGAAATTCCAGCATTCAAACCAAGGAGACCTGCACAGAAACCATTTGCAAGACTAGAATAATATTAAAATGAACTTGGGGGAGGGGGTGGTGAGACAGGGTTTCTCTGTATAGTTCTGGCTATGCTGGAGCTCACTCTGTAGACCATGCTGGCCTGGAACTCAGAGATTCTGCTGTCTCTGTCTTCTGAATACTGGAATAAAAGGCAAGTGTCACCACATCCACATGTATTGAAACAAACTTAAAGGCAGTTCCTAGAGGACTACACAAAAATGTGTAATATACAATATGTTGAATGTAATAAATCCAGTCAATACATCATATCCAGGTGGGTCAACATGAAATTTCGCACTAAAAGAGCTCAGAAAACAAAGAAGACATGTTGGAGTTTGCTCTGGGAGCAAAGTTTAAATCTCTGGTCAACTGTATATTGGAATAATTGGAGGTAATAATAACTAAAGTCTATGAACGAGAAAGAAATACAGAGCAACAACAAAACACCCACGGTCCTCAGTAGTAATAATACGCCTCTGACTGAGCCACATCAAATATTCTTGCCATAGCCAAACTTCTCCAGCTCCCTGGTACCATCTGTCTTGTCACCTCATCTGTGTACCACTTTACTTGTTCCCGAACGAAATGCCATCATCCTACTTAATGGACTGAACAAAGTAACAGAGACTATCCAGCTTACAGGAGAAAAGTACAGCTTGCTGGGATGAATCTTGAAATCGTCTGTCTCTATCAGTGCTAAGTCAAGGATTTGCAGGAGATCTCTGCTTAAAAAGTAGAGTGGGAAAGTGATTCAGGATAGCTGGGAGCTGCTCAGCTGCTGTGAAGTAAGGCAGCAAACAAACAAAAGGATGACTAATGTCTATGTCACTGGGACACTATTTTTCTCACCTTTTCTGTCTTCAACCTGAAATCTACTTAGGTTTCATTGTCCAAAATATTAGGCTTAACTCCTTTTCATCTCTGCCAAATTCAGAGAAATCCCTGATACATTGTCCATCTCACATACCCTAGTCTGAGATGATTCCACTTCTTTTGTTTAACTGACTGCTTTCTACTTTAAGAATGAGAAGTATTTTCAAAGATCAGACTTTTTTAAATTATTAATTTATTTTTATTTTATGTGCAGTGGTATTTTGCCTGCATGTATGTCTGGATGAGGTCATCCAATCCCTCTGGAACTTGAGATACAAACAGTTGTGAGCAGCCATGAGGATCTTGGGAATTGAACCCTGGTGCTCTGGAAGAGTAACCAATAATCTTAACCACTGTCCCAAACTCCAGCCCAAGAGCATTCCGGGGCTAGACCTAGGTTCTTACACATTTTAGCAGATGTGCAACTTAGATTTCATGCAATGAATGGGGTATGGTAAATGCTGTCTCTGACTTTGTTGCTTGCCATTGGATCCCCTTCCTCTAGCTGGACTACCTGGTTGGGCCTCAGTGGGAGACAATATGCTTAGTCCTGGTGGAACTTGATGTCCCAGGGAGGGGTGGTAACAAGGGATATACATATATATATATATGTATATATATATATATATATATGGTCTTGTCACAAAATGAAAAGTTTTAACCATTTATCCATATTCCTTGGTTTAAATCTCAGTAAAACCTGATTATTTTACCATGGATATGCAAACTAGCCTTAGAAACTACACTTTTCTTTTCTCAATTTAGCAAACATCATACTTAATCTTTATTTCCTAAAGACTACATATGTTAATATCTGCTCCTTTTTTTTCATAGAAGTGGGAAAATTTTTAGAAATAAATCTGAGAACATGACACTCCTGATTTGAAGTACTATTGAAAAGCCAAGGGGGTTGTTAGGTCTTAAATCTTTGTTGTTGGTTTGTTTGTTTGTTTGTTTGTTTGTTTTTAACCTGTAATGCCTACAAGTGATCAATCATTAAATCAAAAGCAGATCATTCCTAATTTTCAGCATGATATTTAGGGAAATTGAACAAGAGAGTCTATTCAACACCCAGATAAGTTATTCTCCCTGGATAATTTTAAATTCTATTTGGTTCACAAATTAGTTTAAATTGTAGCCTTATAAGTTTGTAAATTTGGAGGGAATCTAGTTTTGCATTCTCCATACCATCCTCCACTGTCAATCCCCAATCTTACCTCCACCTTAACAGCAAATCACCTGCTATGCCCTCACCTTCCTCCTAACCTCCGGCCTCTGTCTCACCTGCCAACTCTCAAAGCATTCTCTCCCTGGAAACCCACTGACCACGCTAGCAAAGGAATCATATCCTCTTGGCAGATCCAGCTTTCCTCGATCCTATAGACCCTCCTAGACTCCATCAATCTAGCCCATCACCATTCCTAAATGTCAGCTCTTAATACCCAAAAACACATTCTGCCTTGGATTCTCTGTGGTCATATCTGGAAGTGACTCAGAAGTTTTCCCTACCTTGCAACCCATAACCCAGAAGCTCCTAAAATTCAGAGAGAATGGCAGAAACCAAGGAATGGAAAACCCACCAAACAACAATGAGACCAAATATCATGACCTAGAATTACAATCATCCCATCCCTATATGTCTAGATACCAGCATAAAAACAAAATCAATTACAGCCAGGACAATATGCCCCCACTAGATCCCAACAACCCTACTACAGAGGGTCTAGAGAAATGCCATATACCTGAAGTACAAGACTAGGACTACAAGAAAGATATTATGAATATGTTCAGCAACTTAAAGAAAGTATGGATAATCTATTAATGAAGTCTATGAAACACAAACACTAGACTGAAGTAAACTGTTCAAGACATGAAAGTGGATATAGAATCAGAAAAGAAAACCCAAACTCAGGGAAAATTGGAAATCAAATTTACAAGCTCAAGCAGTAACCTCAGAGGCAAGCCTCACCAACACAATATAAGAGATGGAAAAAAGAATCTTAGACAGGATAAAGAAATGGATACTTCAGGTTTTTTTAAAAGTTAATTTTTTAAAAAAAGCCAGTCACAAAATATCTAGGAAATCTGGGACAAATTAAATATAGCAGGAATAAATGAAGGTGAAGAAACCTAGGACAAAAGACAGCAAATAATTTCAATAACGTCATGGACAAAATTTTTTTCTAAACTACAAAAGGAAGTGTGGTTACAGAACACTACATAGACTGGAGAAGAAATGAAATTTTCCATGATGCATAGCAATCAAAAATAAATAAACAAAGCTAGAGAGATGGTTCAGAATTTAAGAGCACTGACTGCTTTTCCAGAGGTCCTGAGTTCAATTCCCAGCAACTGTATGGTGGCTCACAAATATCTGAAATGGGATCGATTCTCCTCTTCTGGTGTGTCTGAAGACAGCTACAATTAAATAAACAAATAAGTAAGTAGATAAATAGATAGATGGATGGATGGATGGATAGATAGATAGATAGATAGATAGATAGATAGATAGATAGATAGATGTATAAAACAAGAAAGAAATATTAAAAGTTTCAAGGAAGAAAACACCAAGTAACATACAAGCCTAATAGAATGACACGACTTTTTTTTCATCTCTTGCTGCTCTCTCTCTCTCTCTCTCTCTCTCTCTCTCTCTCTCTCTCTCTCTCTCCCTCTCTCTCTCTCTCCCTCTCTCTCTTATTAGATATTTTCTTTAATACATTTCAAATTTCAAATGCTATCCCGAAAGTTCCCTATACCCTCCCTCCGCCCTGCTCCCCTACCCACCCACTCTCTGGCCAAACATATTCAAAACATTACAGTACATTTTTTTAATTTTTTATTAGGTATTTTCCTCATTTACATTTCCAATGCTATCCCAAAAGTTTCCCCATACCCCTCCCCCCCCGCCTACCCACCCACTCCCACTTCTTGGCCCTGGCATTCCCCTGTACTGAGGCATATAAAGTTTGCAATACGAAGGGGCGTCTCTTCCCAGTGATGGCCGACTAGGCCATCTTCTGCTACATATCCAGCAAAAGACAAGAACTCTGGGGGTACTGGTTAGTTCATATTGTTGTTCCACCTATAGGGTGGCAGACCCCTTAAGCTCCTTGGGTGCTTTCTCTAGCTTCTCAATAGGGGGCCCTGTGTTCCATCATATAGAAGACTGTGAGCATCCACTTCTGTATTTGCCAGGCACTGGCATAGCCTCATAAGAGATAGCTATAACAGGGTCTATTCAGCAAAATCTTACAGGAATAGGTAATAATATGTGGGTTTGGTGGCTGATTATGGGATGGATCCCCGAGTGGAGTAGTCTCTGGATAGTCCATCCTTTCGTCTTAGCTCCAAACTTTGTTTCTGTAACTCCTTTCACCAGTATTTTGTTCCCTATTCTAAGGAAAAACAAAGTATCCACTCATTGGCCTTCCCTCTTCTTGATTTTTTTTTAGCTATATTTTTTTTATTGGGTATTTATTTCATTTACATTTCCAATACTATCCCAAAAGTCCGCCACACGCTCCCTCACCCACTCCCCCACCCACCCACTCCCACTTCTTGGCCCTGGCATTCGCCTGTACTGAGGCATATAAAGTTTGCACGACCAATGGGCCTCTCTTTCCACTGATGGCCAACTAGGCCATCTTCTAGTACATATGAAGCAGGAGACATGAGCTCCAGGGGGGTATTGATTAGTTCATATTGTTGTTCCACCTATAGGATTGCAGATACCTTCAGCTCCTTGGGTACTTTCTCTAGTTCCTCCATTGGGGGCCCTGTGATCCATCCAATAGCTGACTGTGAGCACCCACTTCTGTGTTTGCCAGGCTCTGGCAGCCTCACAAGAGACAGCTATATCAGGGTCCTTTCAGCAAAATCTTGCTAGTGTATGCAATGGTATCAACATTTGGAAGCGGATTATGGGATGGATCCCCAGATATGACAGTCTCTACATGGTCCATTCTTTTGTCTCAGCTCCAAACTTTGTCTCTTTAACTCCTTCCATGGGTGTTTTGTTCCCAATTCCAAGAAGGGGCAAAGTGTCTGCACTTTGGTCTTCGTTCTTCTTGAGTTTCAAGTGTTTCACAAATTGTATCTTATATAATGGGTATTCTAAGTTTCTGGGCTAATATCCACTTATCAGTGAGTACATATCATTTGAGTTCTTTTGTGATTTGGTTACCTCACTCAGGATGATTCCCTCCAGGTCCATCCATTTGCCTAGGAATTTCATAAATTCATTCTTTTTAATAGCTGAGTAGTACTCCATTGTGTAAATGTACCAAATTTTTTATATGCATTCCTCTGTTGAGAAGCATTTGGGTTCTTTCTAGCTTCTGGCTATTATAAATAAGGTTTCTATGAACATAGTGGAGCATGTGTCTTCCTTACTAGTTGGAACATCTTCTGGATATATGCCCAGGAAAGGTATTGTGGGATCATCCAGTAGTACTATGTCAAATTTTCTGAGGAACCTCCAGACTGATTTCCAGAGTGGTTGTACAAGCTTGCAATCCCACCAACAATGGAGGAGTGTTCCTCTTTTTCCACATAACTGCCAGCATCTGCTGTCACCTGAATTTTTGATCTTAGCCATTCTGACTGGTGTGAGATGAAATCTCAGGGTTGTTTTGATTTGCATTTTCCTGATGATTAAGGATGCTGAACATTTTTTCAGATGCTTCTCAGCCATTCGGAATTCCTCAAGTAAGAATTCTTTGTTTAGCTCTGAGCCCCATTTTTTAATGGGGTTATCTGATTTTCTGGAGTCCACCTTCTTGAGATCTTTATATATACTGGATATTAGTCCCCTATCTGATTTAGGATTTGTAAAGATCTTTTCCCAATCTGTTACTGGCCTTTTTGTCTTATTGAAGGAGACTTTTGCATTACAGAAGCTTTGCAATTTTATGAGGTCCCATTTGTCAATTCCCAATCTTACAGCACAAGCCATTGCTGTTCAAGAATTATTCCCCTGTGCCCATATCTTCAAGGTTTTCCCCACTTTCTCCTCTATAAATTTCAGTGTCTCTGGTTTTATGTGGAGTTCCTTGATTCACTTAGATTTGACCTTAGTACAAGGAGATAGGAATGGATCAATTGGCATTCTTCTACATGAAAACCACCAGTTGTGCCAACACCAATTGTTGAAAATGCTGTCTTTCTTCCACTGGATGGTTTTAGCTGCCTTGTCGAAGATCAAGTGACCATAGGTGTGTGGGTTCATTTCTGGGTCTAAATTCTATTCCACTGGTCTACTTGTCTGTCGGTATACCAGTACCATGCAATTTTTATCACAATTGCTCTGTAGTACAGCTTTAGGGCAGGCGTGGTGATTCCACCAGAGGTTCTTTTATCCTTGAGAAGAGTTTTTGCTGTCCTAGATTTTTTGTTATTCCAGATGGATTTGCAGATTGCCCTTTCTAATTCATTGAAGAATTGAGTTGGAATTTTGATGGGGATTGCATTGAATCTGTAGATTGCTTTTGGCAAGATAGCCATTTTTACTATATTGATCCTGCCAATCCATGAGCATGGGAGATCTTTCCATCTTCTGAGATCTTCTTTAATTTCTTTCTTCAGAGACTTGAAGTTCTTATCATACAAATCTTTCACTTCCTTAGAGTCACGCCAAGGTATTTTATGTTATTTGTGACTATTGAGAAGGGTGTTGTTTCCCTAATTTTATTCTCAGCCTATTTATTCTTTGTGTACAGAAAGGCTATTGATTGTTTGAGTTAATTTTATATCCAACTACTTTGCTGAAGCTGTTTATCAGGTTTAGAAGTTCTCTGGTGGAACTTTTAGGGTCACTTGTATACAATATCATAACATCTGCAAAAAGTGATATTTTGAATTCTTCCTTTCCAATTTGTATCCCCTTGATCTCCTTTTGTTGTCGAACTGCTCTAGCTAGGACTTCAAGTACAATGTTGAATAGGTAGGGAGAAAGTGGGCAGCCTTGTCTAGTCCCTGATTTTAGTGGGATTGCTTCCAGCTTCTCACCATTTACTTTGATGTTGGCTACTGGTTTGCTGTAGATTGCTTTTATCATGTTTAGGTATGTGCCTTGAATTCCTGATCTTTCCAAGACTTTTATCATGAATGGGTGTTGGATTTTGTCAAATGCTTTCTCCGCATCTAACGAGATGATCATGTGGTTTTTGTCTTTGGGTTTGTTTATATACTGCATTACGATGATGGATTTCCTTATATTGAACCATCCCTGCATCCCTGGGATGAAACCTACTTGGTCAGGATGGATGATTGTTTTGATGTGTTCTTGGATTCGGTTAGCAAGAATTTTATTGACTATTTTTCCATCGATATTAATAAGGGAAGTTGGTCTGAAGTTCTCTATGTTTGTTGGGTCTTTCTGTGGTTTAGGTATCAGAGTAATTGAGGCTTCATAGAATGAGTTGGGCAGAGTACCTTCTGCTTCTATTTTGTGGAATAGTTTGTGAAGAACTGGAATTAGATCTTCTTTGAAGGTCTGATAGAACTCTGAACTAAACCCATCTGGTCCTGGGATTTTTTTTGGCTGGGAGACTATTAATGACTGCTTCTATTTCTTTAGGGATATGGGACTGTTTAGATCACTAACTTGGTTCTGATTTAACTTTGGTACATGGCATCTGTCTAGAAATTTTTCCATTCCTTACAGGTTTTCCACTTTTGTTGAGTATAGCCTTTTGTAGAAGGATCTGATGGTATTTCGGATTTCTTCAGGATCTGTTGTTATGTTGTTATCTTTTCATTTCGGATTTTGTTAATTAGGATGCTGTCCCTGTGCCCTCTTGTGAGTCTGGCTAAGGGTTTGTCTATCTTGTTGGTTTTCTCAAAGAACCAGCTCCTCATTTGGTTGATTCTTTGAATAGTTCTTGTTTCCACTTGGTTGATTTTGCCCCTGAGTTTAATTATTTTCTGCTGTCTACTCCTCTTGGGTGAATTTGCTTCTTTTTTCTAGAGCTTTTAGGTGTGTTGTCAAGCTTCTAGTGTGTGCTCTCTCTAGTTTCTTTTTGGAGGCACTCAGGGCTATGAGGTTCTCTCTTAGAAACTTTTTCATTGTGTCCCATAATTTTGGGTATGTTGTGGCTTCGTTTTCATTAAACTCTAAAAAGTCTTTAATTTCATTCTTTATTCCTTCCTTTACCAAGGTATCATTGAGAAGAGTGTTGTTCATTTTCCACGTGAATGCTGATTTCCATTATTTATGTTGTTATTGAAGATCAGCCTCACTCCATGGTGATCTGATAGGATGCATGGGACAATTTCAATATTTTTTTATCTGATGAGGCCTGTTTTGTAACAAATTATATGGTCAATTTTGGAGAAGGTATCATGAGGTGCTGAAAAAAATGTATATCCTTTTTTTTTAGGATAAAATGTTCTGTAGATATCTGTTAGATCCATTAGTTTCATCACTTCTGTTAGATTCACTGTGTCCCTGCTTAGTTTCTGTTTCCACGATCTGTCCGTTGATGAAAGTGGTGTGTTGAAGTCTCCCACTATTATTGTGTGAGGTGCAATGTGTGCTTTGAGCTTCACTAAAGTTTAATGAATGTGGCTGCCCTTGCATTTGGAGCATAGATATTCAGAATTGATAGTTCCTCCTGGAGGATTTTATCTTTGATGAGTATGAAGTGTCTTTCTTTGTCTTTTTTGATATCTTTGGGTTGGAAGTCAATTTTATTTGATATTAGAGTAGCTACTCCAGCTTGTTTCTTCAGTCCATTTGCTTTGAAAATTGTTTTCCAGCCTTTCACTCTGAGGTAGTGTCTGTCTTTTTCCCTGAGATGGGTTTCCTGTAAGCAGCAAAATGTTGGGTCCTGTTTGTGTAGCCAGTCTGTTAGTCTATATCCTTTTATTGGGGAATTGAGTCCATTGATATTAAGAGATATTAAGGAAAAGCAATTGTTGTTTCCTATTATTTTTGTTTTTAGAGTTGGCATTCTGTTCTTGTGGCTGTCTTCTTTTTGGTTTTTTGAGGGATTGCTTTCTTCCTTTTTCTAGGTCATGGTTTCCATCCTTGTATTGGTTTTTTTCTGTTATTGTCCTTTGAAGGGCTGGATTCGTGGAAAAATAATGTGTGAATTTGGTTTTGTCATGGAATACTTTGGTTTCTCCATCTATGGTAATTGAGAGTTTGGCTGGGTATAGTAGCCTGGGCTGGCATTTGTGTTCTCTTAGTGTCTGTATAAAATCTGTCCAGGATCTTCTGGCTTTCATAGTCTCTGGTGAAAAGTCTTGTGTAATTCTGAATGGCCTGCCTTTATATGTTACTTGACCTTTTTCCCTTACTGCTTTTAACATTTTATCTTTATCTAGTGTATTTTTTGTTCTGATTATTATGTGTCGGGAGGAATTTCTTTTCTGGTCCAGTCTATTTGGAGTTCTGTAGGCTTCTTGTATGATCATGGGCATCTCTTTTTTTATGTTTGGGAAGTTTTCTTCTATAATTTTGTTGAAGATATTTGCTGGCCCTTTAAGTTGAAAATCTTCATTCTCATCAACTCCTATTATCCGTAGGTTTGGTCTTCTCATTGTGTCCTGGAATTCCTGGATGTTTTGAGTCAGGATCTTTTTGGATTTTGTATTTTCTTTGATTGTTGTGCCGATGTTCTCTATGGAATCTTCTGCACCTGAGATTCTGTCTTCCATCTCTTGTATTCTGTTGCTGATGCTTGCATTTATGGTTCCAGATTTCTTTCCTAGGGTTTCTATCTGCACGTTGCCTCACTTTGCGTTTTCTTTATTGTGTCTACTTCCCTTTTTAGGTCTAGTATGTTTTTATTCAATTCCATCACCTGTTTGGTCATGTTTCCTGCAATTCTTTAAGGGATTTTTGTGCTTCCTCTTTAAGGTTTTCTACCTGTTTAGTAGTGTTCTCCTGTATTTCTTTAAGTGAGTTATTAAAGTCCTTCTTAATGTCCTCTACCATCATCATGAGATATGCTTTAAAATCCGGGACTCTCTTTTTGGGTGTGTTGGCATTCCCAGGACTGGCCGGGGTGGGAGTGCTGTGTTCTAATTATGGTGAGTGGTCTTGGTTTCTGTTAGTAAGATTCTTACATTTGTCTTTCGCCATCTGGTAATCTCTGGAGTTAGTTGTTATAGTTGTCTCTGGTTACAGCTTGTTTCTCAGGTGATTATGTTAGCCTCTATCAGCAGACCTCGGAGACTAGCTCTCTCCTGAGTTTCACTGTTCAGAGTACTCTCTGCAGGCAAGCTCTCCTCTTGCAGGGAAGGTGCCCAGATATCTGGTGTTTGAACCTGCCTCCTGGCAGAAGTTGTTATCCACTCTCCAGAGGTCCTAAGATCCCATGGAGAGTCCTGTTGGGACCTTGGGGGTGTCCGCAGACTCCGTGCCCAAGGTGCCCTGGTGTTGGCACGGACCGGAAGGGACTTGTGTCCCTGATCCGGCCGGGTTTTCTGCTTCCCTAATTCATGCAGTATCAGGTCCTGTGTGATTGGATTTGAGCAGAAGTTGTGGAGTCCTGGAACCAAGATGTCTCTCTTCTTGATTTTCTTGTGTTTTGCAAATTGTATCTTGGGTGTTCTATGTTTCTGGGCTAATATCCACTTATCAGTGAGTGCATATCTAATGACTTCTTTTGTGATTGGGTTACCTCACTCAGGATGATATCCTCCAGATACATCCATTTGTCCAAGAATTTCATAAGTCCATTGTTTTTAATAGCTGAGTAGTACTCCATTGTGTAAATGTACCACATTTTCTGTATCCATTCTTCTGTTGAGGGACATTTGGGTTCTTTCCAGCTTCTGGCTATTATAAATAAGACTGCTATGAACATGGTGGAGCATGATGACACGACTTTTTAATGGAGACTCTAAAGGCCAGAACGGACTAGAAGATTTTTCCACAAACTCTAAGAGACCATAGATGCCACCCAGACTAATATACTGAGCAAAGCTTTTCTATCACAACAGATAAAAACATTTATAACAAGATTTAAGCCATATCTATCTAAAAATCCTGTTCTATAGAAGGAGGTAAGTAGAATACTTCAACCTGAAGAGATTAACCACATCCAAGAAAAAACAAAGAATAAATAATATGAGACCAGCAAATAATAGGGGTAGGGACCTATAGCATGAAAACAAAATAACAGAAATGAACAAACATTATTCATTTATATCTCTCAACGTCAATGATCTCAATTCATCATTAAAAAGTGTAACAAACTGGATACAAAAACAGGACCTATACATCTGCTGCACCCAGGAAATACCTGAACATCAAGAAGAAACATCATCTCAGGATAAAGGGATGGAAAAAGTTGTTCCAAGCAACAAACCTAAGAAACAAGCCAGTGAAGCCATTTTATATATGACAAAATAGACTTCAAGTCCAAAGTTACTGGAAAAGATAAAGAAGGATACTACATACTGATCAAACAAAAAAATCCAACAAGAGGATATAGCACTTCTCAACTTCTGTGCATCAAACACAAGGGCACCCACATTCATAAAAGAAACATGATTACAGCTAAAATCACATACTGACCTTCACACAGAGTAATAGTTGACTAATACCTAATGCTCCAACTGGAGAGATGGCTCAGTGATTAAGAACACTAACTGCCCTTCTAGAGGTCCTGAGTTCAATTCCCAGCAACCACACGGTGACTCACAACTTTCTGTAATAAAATCCGATGCCCTCTTCTGGTGTCTCTGAAAAAAGTAACAGTGTACTCACATACATAAAATAAATCTTAAAATAAAATACCTAGTGCTAACCAATACATAGATCATTTACACAAAAACTAAACTGGGAACTGCTGGAGTGAAATGATGACATAAACCAAATGGACCTAGCAGATATTTACAAAATATTTCACCCAGACACAAAAGAATATACCTTCTTTTCAGCAGTTTGTGTCCAACTGCTGACCACATATTTGGACACAAAGTAAGTCTCAACAGATACAAGAGAATTAAAGAAATACCCTGCATTCTATCTGACCACCATGACTTAATACTAGATATTAACAACAGAAATCTTACAAACTCATGGAAACCAAGCAACTCACTACTGAGTGAAAAATGAACCAAGCCAGAAGAAATTAATTCAAAACTTTTTAGAATAAAATAAAAAGAAAACACAATGGACCCAAAACTATGGGACATAATGAAAGGTGGTTCTAAAAGGCAGGTTGATAGCACTAAGTGCTTGCATCTTAAAAAAAGGGGGGGGGGATATCTCATATTAGTACCTTAACTGCACACTTGTGCTGAAATCAATAAAAGAGAAATGACAAGAGCAAAAAAATTAAAAACAATCAATGAATCAGAGTTGGTTTTTAAGAAAATTAGTAAGATTGATTAATGCTTAGTTAGATTAACTAAAAGGTGGCAGGAGATGACACAAATTAATAAAATTAGAGATGGAAAGGGGGATATAACAACAGTACCAAAGAAGTCCAAAGAATCATAAGGACATACTTTTAAAACCTATGCTCCATAAAATTGGAAAGTCTAAAAGAAATAGATAATTATCTTGACATGTACACCAAACAAAGTTAAATTAAGAACAGAAAAGCAACTTGAACAGACTTATTGCCCCTGGTGAAATAAAAGCACTAATTAAAAGCCTCTCAACTACAAAAAGGCACAGAATCCTACCAGACTCTCAAAGAAATATTAACGCCAACAATCCACAAATTATTCCAGAAAATAGAAACTGGCAGATCATTTAAAAGGCCAAAGTTATTCTGACACCTAGACAACATGAAGACACAACAGAGAAAATTACAAAATAAATTCTTGAATGAACACAGATGCAAACAGTCTCAATAAAAATACTTGTATATGGAATGCAAGAACACATCAAAAAGATCATCTGCTATCATCAAGTAGGCTTCATCCCAGAGATGCAAGGATCATTCATCATACACAAATCAATTAGCACAAACCACTATAGAAACAAATTGAAAGACCAAAACCCCATGATCATCTCATTAGATGCAGAAAAGGCCTTTGACAAAATCCAACTCCCTTCATGATAAGAGTCCTGGAGAGACTAAGAACACAAGGAATATACCTCCCAATAATAGAGGTAATTAAAGCAAGTCCACAGTCAACATCAACCTAGATCAGTGGTTCTCAACCTTCCTAATGCTGTGACATTTTAACATAGTTTCTCATGTTGTGGAGATCCCCAGCCATAAAATTATTTTTGTTGCTATCTTGTAATTCTAATTTTGCTACTGTTAAGAATAGTAATGTTGGCTTAGGGGATGCTAGAGCAGTGAAGCAGTGGGCGTGGGTGGATGGATAAGTCGAGAAGCACCCTCATGGAGGCAAAGGGCGGGGGGATAAGTTTGGGGGGGTTCACGATTATGAAACTGGGAAGGGGGACAATGTTTGAAATGCAAATAAATAAAATAACCAAAAAAATTTTAAAAGAATCATAACATAAATATCTGATATGCAGAATGGTCTTGGGAATGCCCCATGGAAAGGTCATTTGGCCTCAGAGCAGTCCTGACTCACAAATTGAGAACCACTGACCAAGCTGGGCATGGTGGCACACACCTTTAATCCCAGCACTAGGGAGACAGAGGCAGGCAGATTTCTGAATTCCAGGATAGCCTGCTCTACAAAGTGAGTTCCAGGACAGCCAGGGCTATGCAGAGAAACCCTGTCTTGAAAAACCGAGAGAGAGAGAGAGAGAGAGAACCACTGACCTAAATGAAGAGAAACTCAAAGCATTTTGATTAAAATCAAGAGCAACACAAACTTGTCCATTCTCTCCATACCTATCCAATAAAGTACTTGAAGTCATATGTAGAGAGACTGCATTGTATATTGTATAGATGCATCACCTGTCAATTTAAAAGCCTCTGGCTTAGGCAGGAAATAGAAGGTGGGACATCTAGAAAGCTAGAGATTTGCCTAGGAAGATGGAACGAGATGAATATATAGTACCTGAGCACAGATAACTAGCCACATGACAGAAGATAGGTTAAAATAAATGGGATATTTTAAGTTAGATCCATGACTCCCACTACATATGTAGCAGAGGATTGCCTTACCTGGCATCAATGGGAGGGAAGTCACTTGATCTTGTGGGGGCTTGTTACCCAAGAGAAGAGGGATGCTAGAGGGATGAGGCAGGAGTGGGTGGGTGAATAGGGGAGTACCCTCTTGAGGCAAAGGGGAGGGAGGAAGGGATGGAAGGGGCTCAGATGAGAGAGTGGGAAGGGGGACAACACTTGAAATGTAAATAAAGGGTCTCTCTGAGGTAGTTCTGCCCAGGAGAGCATACACCACAGAAGCAACAGAGATTCTTGGACACAGTGGTCCTTCAGAGTCCTAATCCTCAGCCAGGAGGTGGAGCTGATGCTCAGTCCTCTGTGCACATTTCCTGCTAGAGGAGAGCTTGCCAGAGACAGCTAGAATATCTAACACCAGAGAGTACCAGATCGTGAAAGGCAAACATAAGAATCTTACCAATAGAAACCAAGATTACATGGCATGATCAGAGCCCAGCACTCCCACCACAGCAAGTCATAGATAACCTGAAACAGGAGAAAAGCAAGATTTGGATTTAAAACCATATCTCATGATGCTGGTAGAGGATTTTTAAAAAAATAGACTAATAACTCCCTTAAAGAAATACAAGAGAACACAGCTAAATAGGTAGAAGTCCTTAAAGAGGAAACACAAAAATCTCTTAAAGAATTACAGGAAAATAGAACCAAACAGGTGATGGAATTGAACAAAAATGATCCAGGATCTGAAATTAGAAGTAGAAACAATAAAGAAAGCACAGAGGGAAACAACTTTGGAGATACAAATCCAAGGAAAGAAATCAGGAGACCTAAATGCAAGAATCAGCAACAGAATACAAGAGATGGAAGAGAGAATCTCAGATGCAGAAGATTCCAAAGAAAATAGGGACACAACAGTCAAAGGAAATGCAAAATCCAAAAAGATCCTAACTCAAAACATCCAGGAAATCCAGGACACAATGACAAGACCAAACCTAAGGATCATAGGTATAGATGAGAATGAAGATTATCAACTTAAAGGCCCAGTAAATATCTTCAACAAAATTATAGAAGAAAATTTCCCTAACCTAAAGAAAGAGATGCCCATGAACATACAAAAAGCCTACAGAACTCCAAATAGACTGGACCAGAGAAGAAATTCCTCCCAACACATAGTAATCAAAACACCAAATGCTGTAAAAAAAAAAAAAAAAAAAAAGATAGAATATTAAAAGCAGTAACGGCAGACCTATTAAAATTACACCAGACTTCTCACCAGAGACTATGAAAGCCAGAAGACCCTGGACAGATGTGATACAGACCCTAAGAGAACACAAATGTCAAGGCAGGCTGCAGTACCCAGCAAAACTCTCAATTACCATAGATGGAGAAACCAAAGTATTCCATGACAAAACCAAATTTACATAATACCTTTCCACGACTCCAGCCCTTTAAAGGATAATGAAGGGAAAACACCAACACAACGATGGAAAGTATGCCCTAGAAAAAGCAAGAAAGTAATCCTTCAACAAACCTAAAAGAAGACAAGAACTGAATCCCAACTCTAACAAAAAAAATAACAGGAAGAAACAATTATTTTTCCTTAATATCTCTTAATATCAGTGGACTCAATTCCCCAATAAAAAGACATGGACTAACAAACTGGCTACAAAAACAGGACCCAACATTCTGCTGTGTACAGGAAACCCACCTCAGGGACAAAGACAGACACTGCCTCAGAGTAAAAGGCTGGAAAATAATTTTTCAAACAAATGGTCCCAAGAAACAAGCTGGAGTAGCCATTCCAATATCAAATAAAATCAACTTCCAACCCAAAGTTATCAAAAAAGGTGAGGTGCACTTCATAGCCACTAAAGGTAAAATCTACCAAGATAAATTCTCAGTTCTGAACATCTATGCTCCAAATGGAAGAGCATTCACATTCATTAAAGAAACTTTACTAAAACCAACACACACACTGCACCCCACACAATAATAGTGGGAGACTTTAACACCCTACTCTCATCAATGGACAGATCCTGGAAGCAGAAACTAAACAGAGACACAGTGAAACCAACAGAAGTTATGAATGAAATGGATTTAACATATATCTAGAGAACATTTTATCCTAAAACAAAAGGATATACCTTCTTCTTAGCACCTCATGGTACCTTCTCCAAAACTGACCATATAATTGGTCACAAAACAGGCCTCAACAGATGCAAAAATATTGAAATAATCCCATGCTTCCTATCAGATCACCACAGACTAATATTGATCACCAATAACAACATAAATAATAGAAAGCCAACATTGACATGGGAGCTACACATCACTCTACTCAATGATAACTTGGTCAAGGAAGAAATGAAGAGATTAAAGACATTTTAAGAGTTTAATGAAAATGAAGCCACAACATACCCAAATTTATGGGAAACAATGAAAGCAGTCCTGAGAGGAAAACTCATAAATCTGAGTGTCTCCAAAAAGAAACTGGAGAAAGCATACACTAGCAGCTTGACAGCACACCTAAAAGCTCTAGAACAGAAGGAAACAAATTCATCAGAGAGGAGTAGACTGCAGGAAATAATCAAACTCAGGGCTGAAAACAACCAAATATAAACAAAAAGAACAATGCAAAGAATCAACCAACCCAGGAGCTGGTTCTTTGAAAAAATCAACAAGATAAATAAACCCTTAGTCAGACTAATTAGAGGGCACAGGGACAGCATCCTAATTAATAAAATCAGAAATAAAAAGGGATGTATAACAAGAGAGTCTGAGGAAATACAAAAAAAATTCATCAGATGCTAGTAGAAAAGCCTGTACTTAACAAAACTGGAAAACCTAGATGAAATGGACAATTTTCTAGACAGATAACAGGTACCAAAGTTAAATCAGGACCAAACTAATGATCTAAGCAGTCCCAAATACCCTAAAGAAATAGAAATATTCATGAATAGTCTCCCAACCAAAAATAAGCCCAGGGCCAGATGGGTTTAGTACAGAGTTCTATCAGACCTCCAAAGAAGACCTAATTCCAATTTTCCTAAAACTATTCCACAAAATAAAAACAGAATGTACTCTACCCAATTCGTTTTATGGAGCCACAATTACTCTTATACATAAACCATACAAAGACCCAACAAAGAAAGAGATTTCAGACCAATTTCCCTTGGGAATATCGATGCAAAAATACTCAATAAAATCCTTGCAAACTGAATCCAAGAACACATCAAAATGATCATCCATCATGAACAAGTAGGCTAAATCCCAGGGATGCAGGGATGGTATAATATACAGAAATCCATCAACACAATCCATTATATAAACAAACTCAAGGACAAAAAACACATGATCATCTCGATAGATGCAGAGAAAGCATTTGACAAAATCCAAATCCCATTCATGATAAAAGTCTTGGAAAGAACATGAATTCAAGGCCCATACCTAAACATTATAAAAGTAGTATACAGCAAACCAGTAGCCAACATCAAATTAAATGGAGAGAAACTTGAAGCAATCCCACTAAAATCAGGAACTAGACAAGGCTGCCCACTTTCTCCCTACCTATTCAATATACTACTTGAAGTCCTAGCCAGAGCAATTCGAAAACAAAAGGAGATCACAGAGATACAAATTGGAAAGGAAGAAGTCAAAATATCACTATTTGCAGATGATATGATAGTGTATATAAGTGACCCGAAAAATTCCACCAGAGAACTCCTAAACCAGGAAACAACTTCAGTGCATTAGCTGGATATAAAATTAACTCAAACAAATCAGTGGCCTTTCTGTACACAAAGGATAAACAGGCTGAGAATGAAATCAGGGAAACAAGAGCCTTCTCAATAGTCACAAATAAAATAAAATACCTTGTGTGACTCTAACTAAGGAAGTGAAAGATCTGTATGGTAAGAACTACAACTCTCAGGGAAAAAAAAAATCAAAGATCTCAGAAGATCGAAGAATCTCCCATGCTCATGGATTGGCAGGATTAATATAGTCAAAATGGCTATCTTGCTAAAAGTAACCTACAGATTCAATGCAATCCCCAACAAAATTACAACTCAATTCTTCACAGAGTTAAAAAGGGAAATTTGCAAATACATCTGGAATAACAAAAATCCTAGGATACCAAAACCTATTCTCAACAATAAAAGAACCTCTGGGAAAAATACTCAATAAAATTCTTGCTAACTGAATCCAAGAACACATCAAAACAATCATCCATCCTGACCAAGTAGGTTTTATTCTAGGGATGCAGGGATGGTTTAATATACAGAAATCCATCAATGTAATCCACTATATAAACAAACTCAAAGACAAAAACCACTTGATCATCTCATTAGATGCAGAGACAGCATTTAAAAACATCCAACTCCCATTCATGATAAAAGTCTTGGAAAGATCAAGAATTCAAGGCCCATACCAAAACATGATAAAAGCAATCTACAGCAAACCAGTTGCTAACATCAAAGTAAATGGTGAGAAGCTGGAAGCAATCCCACTAAACTCAGGGACTAGAAAAGGCTGCCCACTTTCTCACTACGTATTCAACATAGTACTTAAAGTCCTAGCCAGAGCAATTCAACAACAAAAGGAGACCACGGGGATAAACATTGAAAAGGAAGAAGTCAAAATATCACTTTTTGCAGATGATATGATAGTATATATAAGTGACCCTAAAAATTCCACCAGAGAACTCCTAAACCTGATAAACATCTTCAGTGAAGTAGCTGGATATAAAATTAACTCAAACAAATCAATAGCCTTTTTTTGCACAAAGGACAAACAGGCTGAGAAAGAAATTAGGAAAGCAACATCCTTCACAATAGTCACAAATAATATAAAATACCTTGGCATGACTCTAACTAAAGAAGTGAAAGACCTGTATGATAAGAACTTCAAGTTTCTGAAGAAAGAAATTAAAGAATTTCTCAGAAGATGGAAAGATCTCCCATACTCATGGATTGGCAGGATCAATATAGTAAAAATGGCTATCTTGCCAAAAGCAATCTACAGACTCAATGCAATCTCCATCAAAATTCCAACTCAATTCTTCAATGACTTAGAAAGGGCAATCTGCAAATTCATCTGGAATAACAAATACCTAGGATAGCAAAAACTCCTCTCAAGGATAAAAGAACCTCTGGTGGAATCACCATGCCTGACCTAAAGCTGTACTACAGAGCAATTGTGATAAAAACTGCATGGTACTGTATAGCGACAGACAAGTAGAACAATGGAATAGAATTGAAGACCCAGAAATGAACCCACACACCTATGGTCACTTGATCTTTGACAAGGGAGCTAAAACCATCCAGTGGAAAAAAGACAGCATTTTCAACAAATGGTGCTGGCACAACTGGTGGTTATCATGTGGAAGAATGTGAATTGATCCATTCCTATCTCCTTGTACTAAGGTCAAATCTAAGTGGATTGATCCACATAAAACCAGACATAGTTAAACTTATAGAGGAGAAAGTGGGGAAAAGCCTTGAAGATATGGGCACAGGGGAAAAATTCCTGAATAGAATTGCATTGGCTTGTGCTGTAAGATCAAGAATTGACAAATGGGACCTCATAAAATTACAAAGCTTCTGTAAGGCAAAAGACACTGTCAATAAGACAGAAAGGCCACCAACAGATTGGGAAAGGATTTTTACCAATCCTAAATCAGATAGAGGACTAATATCCAATATATATAAAGAACTCAAGAAGGTGGACTCCAGAAAATCAAATAACCCCATTAAAAAATGGGGCTCAGAGCTAAACAAAAAATTCTCACCTGAGGAATACCAAATGGCTGAGAAGCACCTGAAAAAATGTTCAGCATCCTTAATCATCAGGAAAATGCAACTCAAAATAACCCTGAGATTCCACCTCACAGCAGTCAGAATGGCTAAGATCAAAAATTCAGGTGACAGCAGATGCTGGCAAGGATGTGGAAAAAGTGGAACATTCCTCCATTGTTGGTGGGGTTGCAAGCTTGTACAACCACTCTGGAAATCAGTCTGGTGGTTCCTCAGAAAATTGGACATAGTAATACCAGAGGATCCCGCAATACCTCTCCTCGGCATATATCCAGAAGATGTTCCAACTGGTAAGAAGGACACATGCTCCACTATGTTCATAGCAGCCTTATTTATAATAGCCAGAGCTGGAAAGAACCCAGATGCCACTCAACAGAGGAATGGATACAGAAAATATGGTACATTTACACAATAGAGCACTACTCAGCTATTAAAAAGAATTAATTTATGAAATTCCTAGGCAAATGGATGGACCTGGAGGGCATCATCCTGAGTGAGTTAACCCTATCACAAAGGAACTCGAATGATATGTACTCACTGATAACTGGATATTAGCCCAGAAACTTAGAATACCCAAGATGCAAGATACAATTTGCAAAACACATGAAACTCAAGAAGAATGAAAACCAAAGTGTGGAATCTTTGCCCCTTCTTAGAATTGGGAACAAGGGCTGGTGAGATGGCTCAGTGGGTAAGAGCACCTGACTGCTCTTCTGAAGGTCTGGAGTTCAAATCCCAGCAACCACATGGTGGCCCACAACCATCTCGTATGAGATCTGACTCCCTCTTCTGGAGTGTCTGAAGACAGCTACAGTGTACTTACATATAATAAATAAATAAATCTTTAAAAAAAAAAAAGAATTGGGAACAAACCACCCATGGATTGAGTTACAGAGACAAAGTTTGGAGCTGAAACGAAAAGATCCACCATCTAGAGACTGCCATACCTGGGGATCCATCCCATAATCAGTCTCCAAACGCAGACACCATTGCATACACCAGCAAGATTTTGCTGAAAGGATCCTGATATAGCTGTCTCCTGTGAGACTATGCCATGTCCTAGCAAACACAGAAGTGGATGCTCACAGTCAGCTATTGGATGGACCACAGGGCCCCCAATGGAGGAGCTAGAGAAAGTACTCAAGGAGCTAAAGGGGACTGCAACCCTGTAGGTGGAACAACATTATGAACTAACCAGTACCCCCTGGAGCCTGTGTCTTTAGCTGCATATGGATCAGAAGAGAGGGAAGAGAGGCCCCTTGGTCTTACAAAGTTTTTTGCCTCAGTATCAGGGAACACCAGGGCCAAGAAGTGGGAGTGGGTGGGTAGGGGAGTGGGGGGTTTGTCTGGGGGACTTTTGAGATAGCATTTGAAATGTAAATGAAGAAAATACCTAATTAAAAAAAAGAAAAAGAACCTCTGGGGGAATCACCATGCCGGACCTAAAACTGTACTACAGAGCAATTGTGATAAAAACTGCATGGTACTGGTACAGTGACAGACAGGTAGATTAATGGAATAGAATTGAAGACCCAGAAATGAACCCACATACCTATGGTCACTTGATCTTTGACAAAGGAGCTAAAACCATCCAGTATAAAAAAAAAAGACAGCCTTTTCAGCAAATAGTGCTGGCTCAACTGGCAGTTAGCATGAAGAATGCAAATTGATCCATTCTTATCTCCTTGTACAAAGCTCAAGTCTAAGTGAATCAAGGAATTCCATATAAAACCAGATACACTAAAATTTATAGTGGAGAAAGTGGGGAAGAGCCTCAAAGATATTTCCACAGGGGATCCTGAACAAAATACCCATGGCTTGTGTTGTAAGATCAAGAATCAATTGCAAAGCCTCTGTAAGGCAAAGGACACTGTCAATAAGCCAAAAACAAAAAACAAACAAACAAACAAACAACAACAACAACAAAAAAAACAACTGATTGGGAAAAAATCTTTACCAATCCTAAATCATATAGGGGACTAATATCCAATATATATAGAATTCAAGAAGTTGGACTCCAGAAAATTAAATAACCCTATTAAAAATGGGGTACAGAGCTAAACAAAGAATTCTCAAATGATGAATACCGAATGGCTGAGAAACACCAAAAAAAAAAAAAAAATGTTCAGCATCCTTAATCATCAGGAAAATGCAAATCAAAACAACCCTGAGATTCCATTTCACTCCAGTCAGAATGGCTAAGATCAAAAATTCAGGTGACAGCAGATGTTGGCAAGGATGTGGAGAAAGAGAAACACTCCTCCATTGCTGGTGGGATTGCAAGCTGGTACAACCACTCTGGAAATCAGTCTGGTGTTTCCTCAGAAATCTGGCCATATTACTACCTGAAGATCCAGCAATACCACTCTTGGGTATATACCCAGAAGGTGCTCCAACTTGTAATAAGGACACATGCTCCACTATGTTCATAGTAGCCTTATTTATAATAGTCAGAAGCTGGAAAGAACCCAGATGTCCCTCAACAGACGAGTGGATACAGAAAATGCGGTACGTTTGCACAATGGAGTACTACTCAGCTATTAAAACAATGAATTTATGGAATTCTTAGACAAATTGATGTATCTGGAGGATATCATCCTGAGTGAGGTAACCCAACCACAAAAGAACACACATGATATTCACTCACTGATAAGTGGATATTAGCCCAGAAACTCCAAGTCCCAATATACAATTTGCATAACACTTGAAACTCAAGAATAAGGAAGACCAACGTTTGGATACTTCGATCCTTCTTAGAAGGGGGAACAAAACACCCATGGAAGGAGTTACAAAATGTGGGGCAGCTACTGAAGGAATGACTATCCAGAGTCTGCCCCACCTGGGGATCCATCCCACAGTCACCAAACCCAGGCACTATTTTGGACACCAACAAGTGCTTGTTGAAAGGAGCCTGATATAGCTGTCTCCTGAGAGGCTCTTCCAGTGCCTGGAAAATACAGAAGTGGATATGCACAGTCATCCATTGGATGGAGCACAGGATCTCCAAGGAAGGAGCTAGAGAAAGTACCCAAGGAGCTGAAGGGGTTTGCAGCCCTATAGGAAGACCAATAGTATGAACTAATCAGTACCCCCAGAGCCTCCTGGGTCTAAACTACCAATCAAAGAAATCACATGATGAGACTCATGTCTCTAGCTGCATATGTAGCAGAGGATGGCCTACTCAGCCATCAATGGGAGGGGAGGCCCTTGGTCTTGTGAAGGTTCTATGCCCCAGTAGAGGAATTTTCAGGGCCAGAAAACAGGAGTGGGTGGGTTGGGGAGCAAGGGGGGGAGGTGATTTTTGGAGAGGAAAATAGGAAAGGGGATAACATTTGAAATGTAAATAAAGAAAATGTCTAAATAAATAAATGTAAATAAATAAAATAGTCAATAAAAAAATCTAGTTAGAGAAGAGCCTAGCTATATGACCAAGGTATCTGTAAATATATTTTGAGCCTTAGTCTTATTTCTTGGAGCATGGGGCTGGGAGGAAGAACCAGACTTAACTTCAACAGTCTTAGCTAGAGTAGTAAGGCAGTGGAAGGAGATCAAAGGAATGCAAATAGGAAGTGAAGAAGTCAAATGTCTTTATTTAAAAATTATATGGCAGTAAACATTACTGACCTGATAATTCCACTGGGAATTCCTACAGATGATAAATACTTCAGCAAAGTAGCAGGGTACAAAATTGATACACATGAATCAGTAAATTTTCTATATGCAAATGACAAATGAATTGAAGAAGAAATCATAAAACAACATCTTTTACAATAGCCTTAAAAACATAAAATATAGTGGTGTAACTCCAACCTAACAAGTGAAGGACTTGTATTATAAAAACTTTAAGAAACTGAAGAAGATATTAGAAGTTGGAAAGGCCTCCTATACTCATGGATCAGTCAGATAACTATAGTAAAAATGGCAGCATACACAGGACTCATCCTGATGGGGTCCCAGTGCTGAAACGGGAAGTGGACATGAGCCCCGCCCCCTCTCCCAGAAGTTATCTCTAATTGATAACCATTCACAAAGGACAAATTAGGTTTCTCCATCAGAGTCTAACTGAGAACAAAACCATTCCTAAGGCTCCCTTCTTTCTCGCTCTCATCCCTCGTCCTTCCTTCCTCTCTTTTTCTTACCTTGTAGGGCTTTTGCTTGTGTATTATGAATTCTAATTTTGCATTTTTATGAGATTTCCCTGAATGCCAGTGTGTGTGTTTCTGGATCTATTTGTGTTTCTTGTGCTTTTTATTTGGCTCTTCATTTATTTGTTTGTTTGTGGTTTTGTCCCATTCAGATTTGTTTGTTTTCATTGTATCTTCTTTTCTTTCCTTTTTTTCTCCGAATGTCTGTTTGTTTTCTAATGAGAAAAACAAAAGACAAAAAAAAAACATGTGATTTTTGGTAGGTGGAGAGGTGGAGAGGGTCTGGGAGGACTTGAGGGAGGAGGAACCACAATCAAAATATATTGTGAAGTTCTTATCATACAGATCTTTCACTTCCTTAGTTAGAGTCACGCCAAGGTATTTTATATTATTTGTGACTATTGAGAAGGGTGTTGTTTCCCTAATTTCTTTCTCAGCCTGTTTATCCTTTGTGTACAGAAAAGCCATTGACTTGTTTGAGTTAATTTTATATCCAGCTACTTTATTGAAGCTGTTTATCAGGCTTAGGAGTTCTCTGGTGGAATTTTTAGGGTCACTTATATATACTATCATATCATATGCAAAAAGTGATATTTTGACTTCTTCCTTTCCAATTTGTATCCCCTTGATCTCCTTTTGTTGTCTAATTGCTCTGGCTAGGACTTCAAGTACAATGTTGAATAGGTAGGGCGAGAGTGGACAGCCTTTTCTAGTCCCTGATTTTAGTGGGATTGCTTCCAGCTTCTCACCATTTACTTTGATGTTGGCTATTGGTTTGCTGTACATTGCTTTTATCATGTTTAGGTATGGGCCTTGAATTCCTGATCTTTCCAAGACTTTTATCATGAATGGATGTTGGATTTTGTCAAATGCTTTCTCAGCATCTAACGAGACGATCATGTGGTTTTTGTCTTTGAGTTTGTTTATATACTGGATTACTTTGATGGATTTCCGTATATTGAACCATCCCTGCATCACTGGGATGAAACCTACTTGGTCAGGATGGATGATTAAAGAAGATCTCAGAAGATGGAAAGATCTCCCATGCTCATGGATTGGCAGGATCAACATTGTAAAAATGGCCATCTTGCCAAAAGCAATCTACAGATTCAATGCAATCCCCATCAAAATTCCAACTCAATTCTTCAACGAATTAGAAAGGGCAATCGGCAGATTCATCTGGAATAACAAAAAACCGAGGATAGCAAAAACTCTTCTCAAGGATAAAAGAACCTCTGGTGGAATCACCATGCCAGACCTAAAACTGTACTACAGAGCAATTGTGATCAAAACTGCATGGTACAGGTATAGTGACAGACAAGTAGACCAATGGAACAGAATTGAAGACCCAGAGATGAATCCACACACCTATGGTCACTTGATCTTTGACAAGGGAGCTATAACCATCCAGTGGAAAAAAGACAGCATTTTCAACAAATGGTGCTGGCACAACTGGCTGTTATCATGTAGAAGAATGCGAATTGATCCATTTCTATCTCCTTGTACTAAGGTCAAATCTAAGTGGATTAAGGAACTCCACATAAAACCAGAGACACTGAAACTTATAGAGGAGAAAGTAGGGAAAAGCCTTGAAGATATGGGTACAGGGGAAAAATTCCTGAATAGAACAGCAATGGCTTGTGCTGTAAGATCAAGAATCGATAAATGGGACCTCATAAAATTGCAAAGCTTCTGCAAAGCAAAAGACACCGTCAATAAGACAAAAGGCCACCAACAGATTGGGAAAGGATCTTTACCTATCCCAAATCGGATAGGGGACTAATATCCAATATATATAAAGAACTCAAGAAGGTGGACTCCAGAAAATCAAATAACCCCATTAAAAAATGGGGCTCAGAGCTGAACAAAGAATTCTCACCTGAGGAATACCGAATGGCAGAGAAGCACCTGAAAAAATGTTCAACATCCTTAATCATCAGGGAAATGCAAATCAAAACAACACTGAGATTCCACTTCACTCCAGTCAGAATGGCTAAGATCAAAAATTCAGGTGGCAGCAGATGGTGTCGAGGATGTGGAAAAAGAGGAACACTCCTCCATTGTTGGTGGGATTGCAAGCTTGTACAATCACTCTGAAAATCAGTCTGGCGGTTCCTCAGAAAATTGGACATAGTACTACCGGAGGATCCCGCAATACCTCTCCTGGGCATATATCCAGAAGATGTCCCAACCGGTAAGAAGAACACATGCTCCACTATGTTCATAGCAGCCTTATTTATAATAGCCAGAAGCTGGAAAGAACCCAGATGCCCCTCAACAGAGGAATGGATACAGAAATTGTGGTACATTTACACAATGGAATACTACTCAGCTATTAAAAAAATGAATTTATGAAATTCCTAGGCAAATGGATGGACCTGGAGGGTATCATCCTGAGTGAAGTCACCCAATCACAAAGGAACTCACACAATATGTACTCACTGATAAGTGGATATTAGCCCAGAAACTTAAGATACCCAAGATATAAGATACAACTTGCCAAACGCATGAAATTCAAGAAGAACGAAGACCAAAGTGTGGACACTTTACCCTTTCTTAGAAATGGGAACAAAACACCCATGGAAGGAGTTACAGAGACAAAATTTTTAGCTGTGACAAAAGGATGGACCATCTAGTGATTGCCATATGCAGGGATCCATCCCATAATCAGCTTCCAAATGCTGACACCATTGCATACACTAGCAAGATTTTGCTGAAAGGACCCAGATATAGCTCTCTCTTGTGAGACTATGCCGGGGCCTAGCAAACACAGAAGTGGATGTTCACAGTCAGCTATTGGATGGGTCACACGGCCCCTAATGGAGGAGCTAGAGAAATTACCCAAGGAGCTAATGGGAACTGCAGCCCTATAGGTGGAACAACAGTATGAACTAACCAGTACCCGGGAGCTCTTGTCTTTAGCTGCATATGTATCAAAAGATGGCCTAGTCGGTCATCACTGCAAAGAGAGGCCCATTGGACTTGCAAACTTTATATGCCCCAGTACAGGGGAACACCAGGGCCAAAAAGGGGCAGTGGGTGGGTAGGGGATTGGGGGGGGTGGGTATGGGGGACCTTTGGGATAGCATTGAAAATGTAAACGAGGAAAATACCTAATTAAAATATATATATATATTGTGTGAAAAGAATCTACTTTCATTTTTTAAAAAAGTCCAACAAATGTTTGTTATTCTGTAAAACACTGTTTGAGCATTTTTATATCTACAACTTTTAAAAAATACTATTCTATTAGTTCTTTGAGAATTTCATACAATGTATTTTGATTATTCTACCCTTCTTCCCCAACTCCTCCCCATACAATCTGTTGTCTCAGGCATGAGGTCTTGCCACACGAGCCCCTCAAGTAGAGATGAACCTGCACTTTACCTAATTCAAGAGACACTGGAAGTGCTTAAATATATAATTCAACCAGCATAACCACTTATCGTGTCTTGCATAGATTTTAGCACTACTTACCTCTATTTCCTGGCCCCCGTTCATCCACAATGCAACAGAAGAGGAACACTTCACAAAGGAGAAAGATAAAGGGCTGGTGAGGACTCTCAGTGCTTGAGTTTGCCCAGAATGCACCACAAGAAAACCAAAATGAAGAAAGGTAAGGATCATCACCAACACAGGTCACACTTCCTCTTGGAACAGCTAAGCTAGCTAACCACATGCATGTACAGACCAGAGAACACATGATATTGAAAAGTAACTGTCATAGACTGTGTTTCAAAAACATGGATAAACCAGAACTATCCAAACATACCCAAATTGTCTAGTGTGGTCTCTGCCACTGGTGTGTTCATGATGTTACTAAAAATAATGGCAATAATAACACATATAGGAAATATGCCTATCAATATATTTCTGCATTTGGCATTTTTTTATGAATCCCACAACAGTGGAGTTATTACTTGTATTCATCTTATTTCATGCTCCTTACATTTAGCCCCGGTTAATGAAAGTTTTCTGCCTGATGTAAGAAAGTGCCATCTTCTATCATAACTTGAAGGAACTATCTCTGTCAGTTCTTTTCTAGTGACAGCTTTGTTGCTGGCTTTCCATTGCTTTTGGAACTTGTAAATGAAACATCTGAGAACATTATATATGAGACAGACTTTTCTGTTTTTGGAAATTCTTCTATTTCTAGAAATCAATCTATGAACACCAGTTTCTTTGTCTGTTTTGAAACAGTCCCACACAGTGGAGATGATAAAGAGCCTCACAAGAAACTAAGAATTCCTTTGAGCTGGCATTTGCACATAACAAGGGACAGGTAACACTAGGGTAAAGGAATGGAAGTCTTCATTGAGCCATCATGCTATCTCATATGAGAGCCAGTACACAGTCAACATTTACTTTTGATTAGAATTTTCCCCAGGTAGCCTTTGCTGGTTAAAATAAATATATTATGTAAGTAGAGTATGGTGATGGTCAGCTTTGCTTTTCTTTAATTGGATATTTTCCTTATTTACATTTCAAATGTTATCCCCTTTCCAGGTCTCCCCTCTGGAAACCCCCTATCCCTTCCCCCTCCCCTTGCCTTTATGAGGGTACTCCCCCACCCACCTACCCACTCCCGCCTTCCAGCCCTGGCATTCCCCTACACTGGGGCATCGAACCTCCTCAGGTCCAAGGGTCACTCCTCCCACTGATGCCCAACATGGCCATCCTCTGCCACATATACAGCCAGAGCCCTCTTTAATCCCAGCACTTGGGAGGTAGAGAAAGATGGATTCCTGTTAAGTTTGAGGCCACCCTGTTCTACATAGTGAGTTCCAAGATAGCTAGAGCTATATTGAGAGACCCTGTCTCAGAAGGCCAAATGAATTAAAATGGAAATAAATGTAAGAATAATGTGGTTATACAGTATTTGGGAGCACAATGATTGTTTAATACATTAGGTAATTGTATATGTAAAATTGTGTGTGTGTGTGTGTGTGTGTGTGTGTGTGTGTGTGTGTGTGTGTGTGTGTTCCAAGTCTTAAACTTGGACAGTAAGGGCATGAAAACTCAGCTCAACTGAGAATTTCCAACTCTACTATAGCATTCTTTTTGTCACCTTACTACTTCCTGTTCTATAAAATCCAACTTTAACAATACTGTCATTCTGTAATTTTAATAAATTAGAGCAGTGGGGCAATTATTCAGGCAGAAATTCTTCAAATTCAGTGGCTATGCACAAAGAAAACCTACATTCCTTTATTTCTCTTTACTTTCTGAAATTTCAAAACGATTTGTTGACACCACGTTTTCCTCTTTAGCTCAAGAGAGACTTGTCAGGTCGTCCCCCTCAAACAGGAAACGGCGTGAAATCTCAGTGGCAAACCTTAAGACTTTATGTTGTGGAAGGCCTTGTAGTTTTGCATAGCTCTGAGCAGGAAACATACACATGCAGTCGGCAATGGTCTGAGTTTAAGGCACTTTCCGGGTCACATGGATGAGTTTCTATGGTTTATGAAAAGGCATAACAAAAACAGTGCTCAGAAAGAGATTTGCATGCATTAATTATTTAGTTGTCCATTTTCTAAATTACTTTTATTTATTTACATTCCAGTCATTACACAGTCCCAGTCTGCTCTCCCACAGTTCCTCATCCCATTCCTCCTCTCCCCCGTCTCCAAGAAGATGCCCCCCACCCAACCCCACTCCACCTGGTCTCCCCATTCCCTGGGGGCCTCAAGTCTCTTGCTCTCAAGGGTTAGATGCTTCTTCTCTCACTGAGGCCAGAACAGGCAGTCTTCTGCTGTAGATCTCAGGGGTCCAGGTTAGTTGAGACTACTGGTCTCCCTCCTGGGCTCACGCTCCTCCTCAGCTTCTTCCAGCCTTTCCCTAATTCAACCACAGGGATCCCAGACTTCAGTCCATTGGTAGGGTGTATCTGTGTCTGCCTCAGTCGGCTGCTTGTTGGGCCTTTCAGAAGATGGCCATGCTAGGCTCTAACAGAGCTCTCGAGGCTAATTCCACCACGCCGCCAACGACCACGCTGGTCTCATTCAGATCCACGCTATTTAACTGCCTGCCTGTTAGTTACATCTTTTCAGCTGGCCCCTTCCCTAGACTGCAGTCCACTCTTGCGGCAGGCGCTGCCATGCCGCTCAGTAACCATCCCTCCTAAGAATGCCTGGAAGAATGCCTGGAGCTACGCGTTCCACAGACCATCCACCCCTGTGGCTGGTTCTACCAACTGCCAACTGCCAACTCATGGCTGTGCCCTCTCTCTTGCCCACCTGAATCTTTGCGGATGGGAAACACCAGACCATCTTAATATTTAAAATCAACCAGATGACACAACCACTGGGTGTGGAATCTATTATCCTAAGCTCATCAGCTTTCCTATGTTGGAGTTCTAGTGTCTAAGCCCACCGCGAGGTCTAACCTGAACTAGACAGATTACATGGTGTCTGTCTCCTCTCTCTCCCTGGCCAAAAAGGGCCTCATTCTCTATGGTGGCCTCCTCTTCCTCTCTGGGACCCGGAAAACCCACCTCCATATCTTAGCACAAGGATTAGCTTCTGCCATCTTTATTTAGCCAACCAAACAACTAGGCAAACTCCCCCTACAGGCTCCTGTCTGTAAGCACATTATTACTGACGGTATCGTGCGCTTACTTATCCATTTTTATTGAATTATTATTTATTGAATTTTATTGAATTTATCTTTTACATGAAAGATAAGAGATGAAAATAGACAAAGTCCTTGCCCCCATAAAACCAAAGTTTTAGTTAAGGAGACTGATAATATACATGTAAGTAAACAGTAATATACTTTGCTATTGTACTGTGTAATTTTTATGTCAACTTGACACAAACTAGAGTCATCTAAGAGGAGGCACTCTCAACTGATAAATATCTCCATAAATTGGGGCTGCAGGCAAGCCTGGAAGGCATTTTTGTAATTAGTGATTAGTGTGGGAGGGCCCAGGATATTATGGTGGGTCTATCCCTGGGCAGGTGGTCCTGGGTTCTATAAGAAAGCTGAACAATCTATGGAGAGCAAACTGTATCATTCTCCTCTCCTTTTTTCTACCCTTAATCCACCCCATGTTCCCCCTCTCAAAATCATGGCTCCTCTTTCTGTAATTGCTATTGCTACACATATAAATACCCAAATATATAAACACAACCTGCTAAGCCCATTGAGCATGACAGCACTTCTTGATGCTTTAAGCAAAGATTTGAGACAAAATTTTTCAGCAAAAATATATGATGGTATTTCTTCTTTTTTTTTCTTTTCTTTCTTTTTTTATTTTTTTATTTTTATTTTATTTTTTTTTTTTTTTTGGTTTTGGTTTTCTGAGACAGGGTTTCTCTGTGTAGCTCTGGCTGTCCTGGAACTGGAACTCACTCTGTAGACCAGGCTGGCCTCAAACTCAGAAATCCACCTGCCTCTGCCTCCCAAGTGCTATAATTAAAGGCGTGCACCACCACTGCCCAGCAATTATGGCATTTCTAAACATCATCAAGGTTTAAGGTAACTCTCCAAAGCAGAAAAAGAAGCTTGGAGGATCATGTCAGAGACTTCTCAAACAGGAGAATATCATTACACCTAACTGGTTACCACACCACACATGATCTGCTCAAGCCAGTGAGTCTTTTTTTTTAACCTTTTTTTTTTTAAAGATTTATTTATTTTATTTATATGAGTACACTGTAGCTGTCTTCAGACACACCAGAAGAGGGAGTCAGATCTCATTACAGGTGGTTGTGAGCCACCATGTGGTTGCTGGGAATTGAACTCAGGACCTTCGGAAGAGCAGTCAGTGCTCTTACCCGCTGAGCCATCTCTCCAGCCCCCAAGCCAGTGAGTCTTAAACATTAGGAACAACTCAGCTCTAAGATGGTGATGAATTGTGAGTATATTCTTTACAGCAATAAAACAGTAGGTGGGAAATAAATGTCTAACATGGATGGCCATTTGTTATCTTTGGACTTTGCAAAATGACTATCATGTGTAATCAAATTTATACATACATACATACATACATACATACATACATACATACATGTATATGTATGTTTTTTGAGAAAGAAATACTGGCAGATGGATAAAAATATGTAAAAGGAAATCTCTTTGGATATTTAATTAGATTTCTTAGTTTTAAAAGTGGAACAAATCTACTTCAGAGGTGAACCAAAAGGATATTCTGAGAGCAGATGAGTCACTCTATCCTGCAGGGAAGCTTCTTAAGCTTGGGAGGTAAACAACTCAAAGGCTTCAGGAAGTCCCTAAATCTAACCAGATGCACTAGGTTCTGCCTCTCTAAGCATAGATAAGCTGTAAAGACTGCTGAGAGAAAGCTAAACTTTAGAAGATGCTCTGATGAGCTAAGATGCCCCAAGAAGCAGAGACAGCTGAGTGACCCTAAAGAAGTCCAGACCATCTGAGCTTCCAGAAAGAGAGGGTCTCCAGCTCATAAGTTATGTGATATATTTGTCTAGCTTTTATGATCTATCATCCACGCTGAAGTGGGCTTTTGGTGATGCAGCTGTCATTGAGTCATTTTTGCCTCTGAAAGAAACTCCTCACTCATATTCCTGTAAGTAAGTCCAATTACCCCCAATAAAACTTAATGGTACACACACACAGGAATATGCATATACATTTATGGAGCACTCTCTGCAACATTGTAACTAAAGATTATTTTAAAAAAGTCTAGAAAGTGCAGTGTTAATACAATTGGTAAGACCTTTGTTGATTCTGGAAATAAGTAAATGAGTGCAAAAAGCAGAGTCCCTTATGGATGATTGCTGAAGAATAAGGTCTTTTAGAAAACACTAGTCTCCCTTGGAATGTCCAAGTATTGGGTATCAGCAGCCAGAAGTAAAGTCCAAAGACCCACTGGTCCTGGATAGTGAAACAACTGCTCCACCTACACTCCTCCAGATGATGCCTTGTGATATCAACTCAGAATGGCACTTAGCAGCAGATTGGTGTCCCTAACATTATTTATGCCAAGAATCAGTCTCTCTCTCTCCCTCTCTCCCTCTCTCCCTCTCCCCCCTCTCTCCCCCCCTCTGTCTCTCCTTCTCCCTCCCTCTTCCCCTTCTCTTATCTTCCTCCTCTTATCTTCCCCTCTCCCTTTCCTTCTCTCCCTCTCCCCCCTGCTTCCCCCCCTTCCCTTTCTCACTCCTCCTCAAACCCCATAGCTCACTGATACCTCTAATCAATACTGCTGCGTCATCTTAGTGGAAGATAGATTTCTTGCAATTCACTGGCTGCTAGTGACTATGAAAACAGATCCTTAGCTTTTATGTCGTCAGAATGAAAGTTGACTGGGCCTAATGTTAGCTGTAACTTTAAAGCTCATAGTCCAGTGGAAAGTCAATTAATTGGTTATAACCTGGACAATTACACACAGCAAAAACTAAAGTGCATCTTGTGATGTAAACAATCTTCTCTATTTATGTAAAAACAATCTGAAAATTTAAAACATTGTAAAACAGCCCTTGTTCTTTACTCCTTTCTGTAGCATCTCCTTATTAAATTGTAGATCCTCATACTAAATAAGTAGAATATGTTTTTGTTTTGTTTTGTTTATTCTAGGCAGGTCCTGGGACTTGCTTTAACCAACAGAGTGAGGTAGAGGCATTGGTTTTCCAAGTGCAAGCTAATTTTTATGTATCTTCTGTTTAATCTATTATGACTCTGTCATTACCATGAAAAGGATATGCTCAGCTTGTGCACTGGAGGATAAAGGGCACAGTAAGCAGAGCTGACTTATAATAATTACCCCACTTGAACTCAGCCTAGATCAGCCAACTCTTAGTTGAGACTCAATAGCACAAGGGATCCCAGCAACAGATCAACCGAATCCCACATTGGAAAAAAAATTGTATGCAGTTACCTTTCATGAACATTTTTATCCCAGCATTGTTGTTGCAATATTTAGTGGGCATAGAAAAAAAAAAGCAGTCTTGAAAAATATTAAAATCTAGAGATCTTTAAGAGCACAGTTTCTGCCTTAATTTATAGCTTCTATTTTATGGTATAGTGTGGCATGTTAGCTATCACATCCAAATTCCATTAACATAAAAATTAAAGAACTATAATATTCATAAACCCAAAATAGAATTTTTTTCTTATGAACTTTTAATGCTCTATAATTTTTTTAATCAAAAGGCAGAGGACCTTTTGAATTTTCCCAGGAGAATGTGTTCCAGCCATCTAAATAACTCAGCCTGCATTAAGAAGTGCAAAAAAAAATTTCAGCATTCATTTTTTTCTTCTTTAATAGTCCCAGAGTACAATGACCAGTTCAGCCTAGACTGAAAGACTAGCTTTGAAAAGACAATGGGAACGTGATAAAAAGGCCGATGCCAGGAAGGAGTGGCTTCTGTACACACGTGTGGGCCACCTCTCCACTGTAACACACACACACACACACAGAGAGAGAGAGAGAGAGAGAGAGAGAGAGAGAGAGAGAGAGAGAGAGAGAGTTTTGAAATGCTTTTCCTACCAGCACGACCTGACCTTTTCAAACCTGCTCATCTTGCCTCTCAGAGAATCCCTTTCCAACCCCTGCAGGGTGAACAGTGACAAATGACTAGATCTCTGCACTGACAGAAGGGAGCACACATAACCTCAGATGGGAAAATCATATAGGTATCTCTTCCTGGAATTTTGTAATTGAGATACACCAACTCTACAAACCAATACTGAGGACCAGAGAGAACTACAGTAAAGCCATTTGCTACAACATACCTGCCTAGCTATTAAAGGTCAGACTCTAGTGAGGATGAAGAATGAAATATATGAGGAGAGATAGACAGAGAGACAGAAGGGAGAGACCTGTCTCTAGTGAGTTCCCTAGCTTTAGCTCTCTCAAAATACGAGCAAGTATTCTCTTACCTTCTTTACTGCAAAATCCCTCCTCAACCAGCATACATTAAGCACTTTCTTCTTGATGTTCCCATATAGATTTCTAAACTTGACTCTACAATCCCTCAAATTATCTTTTCGCTTATTTTTCCATTCCCAGGACCTAGTAAAGGACTTAACCAATGCTAAACAAATAACAAATGACTAGAAGAACACATTAGAAAAGTAGGAAATGCACCTTAACACAGTGAACATTCTACATGGGTACAGGTGCAGCAAGGTTTGAGAGCTTTTGGAGCATAGCAAAGCTGCAGCTCGGTGTTGAGGGGGTTAAAAGCTCTATCAGTGAAAATAGCTAATGTCTTCAAAAAGAAAAGAAGTGATTCTAAGTATTTACTTTTCCCCATGAGCCCTCCTGAGTCCTTAAGGAAATGCAGCAAGATCAGATTAACAACCTGTTCGTTCATCGGATCTCCTGTACATACACCCGCAGGGGGTGACATCGGTAGAGAGGCACACTGCAGCAGTAAGAGAAGCAACATTCTCCATCACACCCACAAGGTCAGCAAGGATAGTGTGTCCCGATCATTCTGACAGCTCACTGTGAAAGGTGCCAGAGGCTGCAAGATGGGTCAGTAGGTAAAGGTGTTGCTGCAAAACCTAGTGATCTGAGCTCAATCCCTGGGATTCACAAGTTGGAAGGAAAGACTGAGAAGGAGCTCCTGCAGGTCCTGTGACTTCCACATGCATGCCCTGGAAAAAACATGAGAGAGAGAGAGAGAGAGAGAGAGAGAGAGAGAGAGAGAGAGAGAGAACCCAAAATGGAGAGCTGATGTCAAGATGTCAAGCATTCTTTACTTGATTGACACATGAAGATGCCAACAAGCATAAAAGCAAAGTTATTTCCTTATCAGAACACACACCTTGAGATGGAATGTGCAGTAATAATTCAATGGAACAGGCATATATATATATATGACTTCAAGATGTACTACAGAGCAAGAGCAACTATTGTTAAAAACTGAATGGTATTGGTACGGAGACAGGCAGGTAGATCAATGGAATAGAATTGAAAACCAAGAAATGAACTCACACACCTATGGTCACTTGATTTTTGACAAAGGAGCTAAAAATCATCCAATGGGAAAAAAGACAGCATTTTCAAAAAATGGTGTTGGTTCAACTGGTGGTCAGCATGTAGAAGAATGCAAATCAATCCATTCTTATCTCCCTGAACAAAGCTCAAGTCCAAGTGAATCAAGGAACTCCACATAAAACCAGATACACTGAAACTAATAGAAGAGAGAGTGGGGAAAAGGCTTGAACGAATGGCCACAGGGGAAAAGTTCCTGAACAGAACACCAATAGCTTATGCTCTAAGTTCAAGAATTGACAAATGGGACCTCATAACATTGCAAAGCTTCTATAAGGCAAAGGATACTGTAAATACGACAAAATGGCAACCAACAGGTTGGGAAAAGATCTTTTCCAATCTCACATTCCATAGAGGGTTAATATCCAATATATACAAAGAATTCAAGGAATTAGACTCTAGAGAACCAAATAACCCTATTTTAAAATGGGATACAGTCTTCCGCTCCACTCGAGCCCCGGGCTACCTTGCCAGCGGAGTCACCTGACACCCGCAAGGGCCCACACAGGATTCCACAAGGGATCCTAAGACCTCTAGTGAGTGGAACACAACTTCTGCCAGGAGTCCGGTTCGAACACCAGATATCTGGGTACCTTCCCTGCAAGAAGAGAGCTTTCCTGCAGAGAATACTCTGCCCACTGAAACTAAGGAGAGAGCTACCCTCCCAGGTCTGCTTATAGAGGATAACAGAGTCACCTGAAGAACAAGCTCTTAACAGAGACAACTATAACAGCTAGCTTCAGAGATTACCAGATGGCGAAAGGCAAACGTAAGACTCCTACTAACAGAAATCAAGACCACTCACCATCATCAGAACGCAGCACTCCCACCCCACCTAGTCCTGGGCACCTCAACACAACCGAAAATCTAGACCCAGATTTAAAAACATTTCTCATGATGATGATAGAGGACATCAAGAAGGACTTTCATAAGTCACTTAAAGAATTACAGGAGAGCACTGCTAAAGAGTTACAGGCCCTTAAAGAAAAGCAGGAAAACACAGCCAAACAGGTAGAAGTCATTAAAGAAAAACAGGAAAACACATCCAAACGGGTAATGGAAATGAACAAAACCATACTAGAACTAAAAAGGGAAGTAGACACAATAAAGAAAAACCCAAAGCGAGGCAACGCTGGAGATAGAAACCCTAGGAAAGAGATCTGGAACCATAGATGCGAGCATCAGCAACAAAATACAAGAAATGGAAGACAGAATCTCAGGTGCAGAAGATTCCATAGAGAACATCGACACAACAGTCAAAGAAAATACAAAATGCAAAAGGATCCTAACTCAAAACATCCAAGAAATCCAGGACACAATGAGAGGACCAAACCTATGGATAATAGGAATTGATGAGAATGAAGATTTTCAACTTAAAGGGCCAGCTAATATCTTCAACAAAATAATAGAAGAAAACTTCCCAAACATAAAGAAAGAGATGCCCATGATCATACAAGAAGCCTACAGAACTCCAAATAGACTGGACCAGAAAAGAAATTCCTCCCGACACATAATAATCAGAACAACAAATGCACTAAATAAAGATAGAATATTAAAAGCAGTAAGGGAGAAAGGTCAAGTAACATATGAAGGAAGGCCTATCAGAATTACACCAGACTTTTCACCAGAGACTATGAAAGCCAGAAGAGCCTGGACAGATGTGATACAGACACTAAGAGAACACAAATGCCAGCCCAGGCTACTATACCCGGCCAAACTCTCAATTACCATAGATGGAGAAACCAAAGTATTCCACGACAAAAACAAATTCACACAATATCTTTCCACGAATCCAGCCCTTCAAAGGATAATAACAGAAAAGAAGCAATACAAGGACGGAAATCACGCCCTAGAACAAGCAAGAAAGTAATCCCTCAACAAACCAAAAAGAAGACAGCCACAAGAACAGAAATCCAACTCTAACAACAAAAATAAAAGGAAGCAACAATTACTTTTCGTTAATATCTCTTAATATCAATGGACTCAATTCCCCAATAAAACGACATAGACTAACAGACTGGCTACACAAACAGGACCCAACATTCTGCTGCTTACAGGAAACCCATCTCAGGGAAAAAGACAGACACTACCTCAGAGTGAAAGGCTGGAAAACAATTTTCAAAGCAAATGGTCTGAAGAAACAAGCTGGAGTAGCCATTCTAATATCAGATAAAATCGACTTCCAACCCAAAGTTATCAAAAAAGACAAGGAGGAAAACTTCATACTCATCAAAGGTAAAATCCTCCAAGAGGAACTCTCAATTCTGAATATCTATGCTCCAAATGCAAGGGCAGCCACATTCATTAAAGACACTTTAGTAAAGCTCAAAGCACACATTGCACCTCACACAATAGTAGTGGGAGACTTCAACACACTACTTTCATCAATGGAAAGATCGTGGAAACAGAAACTAAACAGGGACACAGTGAAACTAACAGAAGTTATGAAACAAATGGACCTGACAGATATCTACAGAACATTTTGTCCTAAAACAAAAGGATATACCTTCTTCTCAGCACCTCACGGGACCTTCTCCAAAATTGACCATATAATTGGACACAAAACAGGCCACAAAAGATACAAAAATATTGAAATTGTCCCATGTATCCTATCAGACCACCATGGCCTAAGACTGATCTTCAATAACAACATAAATAACAGAAAGCCAACATTCACGTGGAAACTGAACAACACTCTTCTCAATGATACCTTGGTCAAGGAAGGAATAAAGAAAGAAATTAAAGACTTTTTAGAGTTTAATGAAAATGAAGCCACAACGTACCCAAACCTATGGGACACAATGAAAGCATTTCTAAGAGGGAAACTCATAGCTCTGAGTGCCTCCAAGAAGAAACGGGAGAGAGCACATACTAGCAGCTTGACAACACATCTAAAAGCTCTAGAAAAAAAGAAAGCAAATTCACCCAAGAGGAGTACACGGGAGGAAATAATCAAACTCAGGGGTGAAATCAACCAAGTGGAAACAAGAAGAACTATTCAAAGAATTAACCAAACGAGGAGTTGGTTCTTTGAGAAAATCAACAAGATAGATAAACCCTTAGCTAGACTCACTAAAGGGCACAGGGACAAAATCCTAATTAACAAAATCAGAAATGAAAAGGGAGACATAACAACAGATCCTAAAGAAATCCAAAACACCATCAGATCCTTCTAAAAAAGGCTATACTCAACAAAACTGGAAAACCTGGACGAAATGGACAAATTTCTGGACAGATACCAGGTACCAAAGTTGAATCAGGATCAAGTTGACCATCTAAACAGTCCCATATCACCTAAAGAAATAGAAGTAGATATTAATAGTCTCCCAGCCAAAAAAAGCCCAGGACCAGACGGGTTTAGTGCAGAGTTCTATCAGACCTTCAAAGAAGATCTAATTCCAGTTCTGCACAAACTATTTCACAAAATAGAAGTAGAAGGTACTCTACCCAACTCATTTTATGAAGCCACTATTACTCTGATACCTAAACCACAGAAAGACCCAACAAAGATAGAGAACTTCAGACCAATTTCTCTTATGAATATCGATGCAAAAATCCTCAATAAAATTCTCACTAGCCGAATCCAAGAACATATTAAAGCAATCATCCATCCTAACCAAGTAGGTTTTATTCCAGGGATGCAGGGATGGTTTAATATACGAAAATCCATCAATGTAATCCATTATATAAACAAACTCAAAGACAAAAACTGCATGATCATATCGTTATGTGCAGAAAAAGCATTTGACAAGATTCAACACCCATTCATGATAAAAGTTTTGGAAAGATCAGGTATTCAAGGCCCATACTTAAACATGATAAAAGCAATCTACAGCAAACCAGTAGCCAACATCAAAGTAAATGGTGAGAAGCTGGAAGCAATACCACTAAAATCCGGGCCTAGACAAGGCTGCCCACTTTCTTCCTACATCTTCAACATAGTACTTGAAGTGCTAGCCAGAGCAATTCGACAACAAAAGGAGATCAAGGGGATACAAATCGGAAAAAAAGGAAGTCAAAATATCTCTTTTTGCAGATGATATGATAGTATATATAAGTGACCCTAAAAATGCTACCAGAGAACTCCTAAACCTGATAAACAGCTTCGGTGAAGTAGCTGGATATAAAATAAACTCAAACACGTCAATGGCCTTTCTCTATACAAAGAATAAACAGGCTGTGAATGAAATTAGGGAAACAACACCCTTGTCAATAGTCACAAATAATATAAAATATCTTGGCGTGACTCTAACTAAGGAGGTGAAAGATCTGTATGATAAAAACTTCAAATCTCTGAAGAAAGAAATTAAAGAAGATCTCAGAAGATGGAAAGATCTCCCATGCTCATGGATTGGCAGGATCAACATTGTAAAAATGGCTATCTTGCCAAAAGCAATCTACAGATTCAATGCAATCCCCATCAAAATTCCAACTCAATTCTTCAACGAATTAGAAGGAGCAATTTGCAAATTCATCTGGAATAACAAAAAACCTAGGATAACAAAAAGTCTTCTCAAGGATAAAAGAACCTCTGGTGGAATCACCATGCCTGACCTAAAGCTTTACTACAAAGCAATTGTGATAAAAACTGCATGGTACTGGTATAGAGACAGACAAGTAGACCAATGGAATAGAATTGAAGACCCAGAAATGAACCCACACACCTATGGTCACTTGATCTTCGACAAGGAAGCTAAAACCATCCAGTGGAAGAAAGACAGCATTTTCAACAATTGGTGCTGGCACAACTGGTTGTTATCATGTAGAAGAATGCGAATCGATCCATACTTATCTCCTTGTACTAAGGTCAAATCTAAGTGGATCAAGGAACTTCACATAAAACCAGAGACACTGAAACTTATAGAGGAGAAAGTGGGGAAAAGCCTTGAAGATTTGGGCACAGGGGGAAAATTCCTGAACAGACCAGCAATGGCTTGTGCTGTAAGATCAAGAATTGACAAATGGGACCTAATGAAACTCCAAAGTTTCTGCATGGCAAAAGACACCGTCAATAAGACAAAAAGACCACCAACAGATTGGGAAAGGATCTTTACCTATCCTAAATCAGATAGGGGACTAATATCCAACATATATAAAGAACTCAAGAAGGTGGACTTCAGAAAATCAAATAACCCCATTAAAAAATGGGGCTCAGAACTGAACAAAGAATTCTCACCTGAGGAATACCGAATGGCAGAGAAGCACCTGAAAAAATGTTCAACATCCTTAATCATCAGGGAAATGCAAATCAAAACAACCCTGAGATTCCACCTCACACCAGTCAGAATGGCTAAGATCAAAAACTCAGGTGACAGCAGATGCTGGCGTGGATGTGGAGAAAGAGGAACACTCCTCCATTGTTTGTGGGATTGCAGGCTTGAACAACCACTCTGGAAATCAGTCTGGCAGTTCCTCAGAAAATTGGACATAGTACTACCGGAGGATCCCGCAATACCTCTCCTGGGCATATATCCAGAAAATGCCCCAACTGGTAAGAGGGACACATGCTCCACTATGTTCATAGCAGCCTTGTTCATAATAGCCAGAAGCTGGAAAGAACCCAGATGCCCCTCAACAGAGGAATGGATACAGAAAATGTGGTACATCTACACAATGGAGTACTACTCAGCTATTAAAAAGAATGAATTTATGAAATTCCTAGCCAAATGGATGGACCTGGAGGGCATCATCCTGAGTGAGATAACACATTCACAAAGGAACTCACACAATACGTACTCACTGATAAGTGGATATTAGTCCCAAACCTAGGATACCCAAGATATAAGATACAATTGGCTAAACGCATGAAACTCAAGAAGAATGAAGACTGAAGTGTGGACACTATGCCCCTCCTTAGAATTGGGAACAAAACACCCATGGAAGGAGTTACAGAGACAAAGTTTGGAGCTGAGATGAAACGATGGACCATGTAGAGACTGCCATATCCAGGGATCCACCCCATAATCAGCATCCAAAAGCTGACACCATTGCATACACTAGCAAGATTTTATCGAAAGGACCCAGATGTAGCTGTCTCTTGTGAGACTATGCCGGGTCCTAGCAAACACAGAAGTGGATGCTCACAGTCAGCTAATGGATGGATCACAGAGCTTCCAATGGAGGAGCTAGAGAAAGAACCCAAGGAGCTAAAGGGATCTGCAACCCTATAGGTGGAACAACATTATGAACTAACCAGTACCCTGGAGCTCTTGACTCTAGCTGCATATGTATCAAAAGATGGCCTAGTCGGCCATCACTGGAAAGAGAGTCCCATTGGACACGCAAACTTTATATGCCCCAGTACAGGGGAACACCAGGGCCAAAAAGGGGGAGTGGGTGGGTAGGGGAGCGAGGGTGGGTGGGTATGGGGGACTTTTGGTATAGCATTGGAAATGTAAATGAGCTAAATACCTAATAAAAATGGAAATAAATAAATAAATAAATAAATAAATAAATAAAATGGGATACAGAGCTAAACAGAGAATTTTCAACTGAGAAATTTCAAATGGCGAGAAGCACCTAAAGAAATGTTCAACATTCTTAATCATCAGGTTAATGCAAATCAAAAGAACTCTGAAATTCCACTTCACACCAGTCAGAATGGCTAAGATCAAAAACTCAGGTGACAGCAGATGCTGGTGAAGATGTGGAGAAAGAGGAACACTCCTCCATTGCTGGTGAGATTGCAAGCTGATACAACCCCTCTGGAAATCAGCCTGGAGGTTCCTCAGAAAACTGGACATAGAAATACTTGAGGACCCAGCTATACCACTCTTGGGCATATACCTAGATGCTGCTCCAACATGTAATAAGGACACATACTCCTATGTTCATAGTAGCCTTATTTATAATAGCCAGAGGCTGGAAAGAATGCAGATGTCCCTCAACAGAAGAACGGATACAGAAAATGTAGTACATTCACACAATGGAGTACTACTCAGCTATTTAAAAGAAAAAATGACTTCCTGAAATTCACAGGCAAATGGATGGAACTTGAAAATATCATCGTGAGTGAGGTAACTCAGTCACAAAAGAGCACTCATGGTATGTATTCACTGATAAGTGAATATTAGCCCAAAGTCTAGAATACCCAAGATTCAATTCACAGACCATATGAAGCCTAAGAAGAAGGAAGACCAAAATGTGGATGCTTCAGGCCTTCTTAGAAAGAGAAAAAAAAATACTTACAGGAGGAAATATGGAGGGAAAGTGTAAAGCAGAAAATTAAGGAAAGGCCATCCAGAGACTGCCCCACCTAGGGATCCATCCCACATACAGCCACTAAACCTGGAGACTATTGTGGATGCTGGGAAGTGCTTGCTGATGGAAGCCTAATATGGCTGTCTCCTGAGAGGCTCTGCCAGAGTTTGACAAATACAGAGGAGGATGTTCGCAGTCAACCATTGGACTGAACTCATGGGTCCCCAATGGGAAAGTTGGAGAAGGAACTGAAGGATCTGAGGGTTCTTGCAGCCCCATGGAGGGAGCAACAGTGTCAACAGGCCAGACCCCCCCAGAGCTTCCAGGGACTGGACCACCAACCAAAGAATACACATGAAGGGACCCATGGTGCTGGCTGCATATGTGACAGAGGATGGCCTTGTTGGACTGGGAGGAGAGGCCCTTGGGCCTGAGGGTGTTTGATGCCCCAGTATAGAGGAATGCCAGGGAGGGAAGAGGGGAGTGGGTGAATGGGTCAGGGAGCACCTACATAGAGGCAGGGGGAGGGAAGATGGGATGGGGGGTTTCTGAGGGGGAGACCTGGAAAGGGGATAACATTTGAAATATAAACAAAGAAAATATCCAATAAAAAAATAAAATGACAGACGGTTATCATACTGATGATTGAGTTACAAGAATAATCCTATGTTTCTTAGCCATCCTGGAACACATATCCAAAGGTAACTGTTATAATCAGGTCTTTCTATGTCTACAGTCAGAATGAAAATGAAGTCAATAATACCTTTCTTTCGCCACTCAAAGGATTCTCTGAGGCGTTAGAGAAATAACATAAAAAGTAGAGCTCCATTGGTGTTAAAATGTCAGCTATTGTTCCTTGGGTTGTTATGATAAAATGTGGTTTAAATGTGAACCAATTGTGTGTTTCTAATTTTGTACCCCAGAACTAAATGGACTCACCCATCCACTCTCATGCAGAGCTGAAGTCTATAGCCCTTTCCGCAGAGCAGAAGCTGCCTAGAATAACTTAACAGGGTAAAGAAAAGCGTAAAAGCATAGATCTTTTGAAGCCCCTCTGAGAAGGGCACAGGAGGTGTGAAGCCATCTATGTCTGCTTTCTCCTCCCAACACTGGGTGAGGGAAAACTAGAAAGCGTGGTGAGGAAAAACAACACTGACGATGGACATGAAGCTCAAACTGAGACATGCTGAGCCTCATGCCAGTTTATCTCCTCCAGTAAGGACAAGGGAAACAAGAGGAGATGAAAGAAAGAGCTTCTCTGCCCCCCAAAACTAACTTGTTCTCCGCTGTTTGCTGATTTACACTTTGTCATAATGTTCTAAAAAGTGTTCTTGGTGGAAATATAAAGATTCATGAGGACAGGCAATGTCTTTGTATTTTGTCATTGTATTTCCAGCATCAAATACAAAGACGGGTACAGAGTAGATGCTTAAAGACCATTCAGGGAGGGAGAGAGTAACAGACATGGATAATATCTCAGCATGACTCATAAAAAGTCTGAGCATCCCTACAGGAGGCAGGCACCACTGAAAAATATTTTCTCCCTTTATATAGTTCCCTTTGGATCTTATTCTCTCTGTGTTTCTCTGTCCATATTTATCTGCCTCAGTCTTCATCTCTCCTTCTCTGTCTCTGTCTCTACCTGGCCTCCCTAACTTGAATGCATGCAAAGAGGTGGGAAGGAAAAGAGAGAGAAAGGAAAGGAGGGGGGAGAGATAAGAAAATAAAGGAAAGGAAAGATGGAGGAGGGAACAGGAGGGAGGGAGCAAGGGAAGGAGGGAGGGAAGGGGAGAAAGGGGGAGAAGAAAGGGAAGGGAAAAGGAGGGAGTGAAGGGGAAGAAAAGTAGGGAGGGATAGGAAGAGGGAGGAAGGCAGGGAAGGAGGGAAGGACAGAGGCATAGTTAAAGAATGCTGAATAATGAGAGGTAATAGTATCTGGATCACAAAAGATTTGAGGAATAATTTTAGCAAATAGATGAAGAGGAAAAATAGCTACAAAACAGCATTGTCCTTCCTGTTCCCTTTATACAAACATTATTTTAAAAATCATAACAGTCTGGAATACTTTGGGAGCAAGGTAGAAGCCATCTGCGTTCCTTTAAGGTTAGAATCGATTGTGAGCATTCAGTCAGGTATTATAAAACACATCTGGTGACTACCTTTGAGTCACACAGATCTCAATTCCCATCCTATTGCTAGCTTTAAGTTAAGTTATTTAATCTCTCAACTCTGGAAGGTTTTTGTGCAGAAAAATAGAGGAAATATGAGCTGCCCCACAGAGTAGCCATGAGGATTAAGCCAACAAGTACCTAGAGTGTGTTTAGGGAACTGCCTACATGGTAGGCATTATTATTCCAGATCCTACCGCTTCGCTATCTGTTGCTAAGTAAAGGATTTTTACCATTATTGGCTAAGGAAATGTCTTTGCTGCTTAGTGGAGTGGCAATGGCCTGCCTAATAGAAGATGCTTTGTTTCAAATCTTTATTACACAGACCCTAACAGCTGTGCAATAATGACTGCTTCATGCCCCAGTGGAATGTAAGCTGTATTATGAAGGAAAAGGTTGTCTCCTCGTTAGGCATATAAGGTGTGCTGTGAACCACAGTGACATGTCAAGTGTCACATATCAAATGATATCTGCCTGATATCATTTGTCATCTTGTCAACTTTAAGTCAAGAAATATATGTAATGCATAACAATTTAATGTTATTATTTTAATTGCTTTCTACATTTTTTTCTTCTAAAACTACAGTTTTTGTTGGATAGCTCTGGGGTTGGGTGCTTAACACGGGACATTATCACTGCAGTGTGCTTCAATCTATCACCATTGAAATTAAAATTTCAAGTGACTGTGGTTCTGAAGTGCGTTGCCTCTGGTTTGCATAACCACACAATATATTCATTGTTGTGACTCACTTTGCATAAATCAATCTCATTAATATCTTATTCATCTACTTGCTTTCCAGAGTCCTGAATCAAGTTAATTCTCTGAAGGAGGAAGTGTCAGCACTCAGGCAGCTAGGGAAATCTGCATAATTCTACTCCATCACTGTTCAATAAAACCTGTACTACTGAAGGTCATATGGTTTATTAGCAAATTCTAAGTCTGTCGCCTCCATATTTCTCTGTGAAGCAAAAGCATAGGTATATATCTATATAGAATATACACAGAACAGGTGGGTAAATGTTAAAGGCCACAACTGGTCATCCAAGCTGTGACAATCACTCACGGCTCATGCCCTTCAAGGAAATTCTACTGGGAGTCCCACTTTGAAAAAGAAGGGGAGAGGCACTGTGTTACTGAAGCTCACAGCAGCGGACATTATATTCTGTGAGCATGAGAGCAATGCCCATACTGTTAGATGCAGAGGCACTGTGGAGAAACAGGCAGCCACACTCCCCGGTGACTCGCAGAATACTTTAGGATGCAAGCACAGATGAGCTCTACAGCTGGGTTTTGTATGAAGCCATCTTTTAAAACAATTCCTCAGAGAACAAGTTGGGAATTACTAAAGAGGCCGAGAAACTCCTCTCCGGTTCAGTGGAGCTTCTTAGAAAGCTGATAATGGATGGGCAGTCAAATACAAGACACTTCTTAGTCTGCATAAGAAATGGGTATCTGTTTCATGGGATCTCAATAGCATAATTGCTTCTTCTCGGCCAAATGTACTGCAGATGATGAGTTTTCTCTACACATAGCAAGTACCTTACAACAACTGTACCTCCACCTCCTCCACAGTGTTTCCCTATGAACAGTTCAGAGAATGAACCATGTCATTCCGTTTGCATGAATTACACGATGACAGAAATAGAAAACAAACTGTCATATTTACACTTCCCTCTTCTCCTCCATTTATAGTGATCCAATATAGGACTTGAGAACAGTGTCTTGCTAAATTTTCCTCTACTTTTCTTTTATTGAAAATAGATTTTTTTTCAGACCACATATTCTGATTAGAGTTTCCCCTCCCCCAACTCTTCTGAGCTCCTCCCCAAACTCCCTTCCCATCCAGATCCACATGTTTTCTGTCCCTTGATAGAAACCAAACAGGCATCTAAAAAGCAATAATAAAGTAAGATAAAATAAACACAATCAGAAGAAAAAGAGCCAAGGAAATCCATGAGAAACACATGCAGATGTAGAGACACACACATCCATACACTCAGGAATCCTTTTAAAACTCAAAACCAGAAGCCATAATATGCAAAGGGACCTGTAAGATGAAAATAAACAAACAAACAAACATGAGACATTCCTGTCATGTCCTGGGAGGCTCTTGCTTTCCTGGTATCTGGGAGTTTCTTGTTGCCACCCCCAGCTCCCCATTCCTCATTGCTATACACCTCTGTTTTTTAACTTGTGAGTGGTTATCAGTACAAGGTAGCTGCTGGGTTAGTGATGGAGCCTTGTGTCCATGCCTCTCAGGACTGGGACCCATGAGACTGTAGTTATAGTCAGTTGTGAGCTGTCATGTGGGTGCTTAGAACTGAAAGCAGGACCTCAGGAAGAGCAGTCAGTGCTCTTAACCACTGAACCATTTCTCCAGCCATCCTGATGGAATTTTTAGAGCCTCTTATGTATGTATTCATGTCATCTGCAAATAAAGATACTTTGACTTCTTCCCTTCCTATTTATATCTTACTGGTCTCCTTCCTTCACTGTCTTACTGATCTAGCTAAGACTTCTAGTACTGAATGGGTCTGGAAAGAGTAGACAACCTTATCTTTCTCCTGATTTCAGTAGAATTGCTTTGAGTTTCCTTCAATTTAGGTTGTTGTTAGCTGTGGGCTTACTGAAAATCACCTCTATTATTTGGAGGTATGTCCCTTGTACTCTTAGTCTCTGTAGGACTTTTAACGTGAAGGATGTTGGATCTTGTCAAAGGTCTTTTCTTCATATAATCAGATGATCATGTGGGTTTTGTTGCTTAAGGTGTTTTTATAAGGTGGGTTACATTTGTGGATTTATGTGTGTTAAACCATGCCAGCATCTCTTGGATGAAGCCTACTTGAAAAGAAAATATAAATAATTGTTGATCTTAGAGTCTGTGCTGCCAGTATTCTGTTTATTAAATCCTCTCCTCTGCCAATGAGTTTAAGCCTATTCCCCACTCTTAATTCTATCAAACTTAATGTATCTGTTCTTATGCTTGGGCTTTTTCAAACATTGCAAGTTGAGTTTTGTGCAGAGTGATAGGTATGGATCTGTTTGCATTCTTCTGCACACGGCCCTCCAGTTCAACCAGAACCACTTGGTGAAGATAAGATAGTGTCTCCTTCCAATGTGTATTTCTTTATCAAAAACAAGTGTTCATATATGCATAAATGTCTGGGTCTTCAATTCTAGTCCATTGATAAACACCTCTGGTTTTGTGCAAATACCATCCTGTTGTTATTATTATAGCTCTATAACTTAAGATCAGGGATACTGATACCTTTAGTGGGTCTTTTATTATTAGGACTGTATTAGCTATAATGTGTGTGTGTGTGTGTGTGTGTGTGTGTGTGTGTGTGTGTGTATGAAACTGAAAATTCTCCTTTCAAGGTCTGTGAAGAAAAGTGTTGGAGTTTTGGTGGAGATTGTACTGAATCAATAGATTGCTTTTAGTAGGGTATCCATTTTTTTCCATATTAATCTTATTCGTCCATGCACAACGGTTTATTTGATCTTCAGATACTTTCTTTAATTTCTCTCTTCAATGTCTTAAAGTTTTTTATCACACAAATTTTTCATTTTCTTGTTTAGAGTTACCCCAAGATAATTTTTTAGTATATTGTGAAAGATTAATGCCCTAATTTCTTTCTCAATCTGCCATTTATTTAGGAAGGCTACTGATTTGTGTATATTAACTTTGTATCCTGCTTCTTTGCTGAAAGTGTCGATTAGATTTAGGAAGTATGTTGTGTTTCTTGGATGCAGCAGAAGTATATATCCTGTTTTTGTACTCACTCTGTTAGCCTGGATCTTTTTATTGGGGAACCAATGATCTTGAGAGTTATCAATGAACAATATTTGTTGATTCCTGTCATTTTGTTATTGTGCTGTGGTCCCCCTAGCCCCTTTTCATTTGCTGATCTGATATTATTTATTTCTTGTTCTTTCTTGGTTGTGGCTAACCTCTTCAGGTTGAAGTTTTCCTTCTAGCTCCTTCTATAGAGTTGGATTTTTTAGATAAATATTGCTTAAATTTTGTTCTATTATGAAACATCTTTCTTTCTCTATTGTGATTGAAATTTTTGCTGGGTATAGAAGTCTAGGTGGCATTTGCAATCTCTTAGAGTTTTTAGAACACTTTTCCAGGTCCTTCTAGATTTTAAAGTCTCCATTGAAAAGTCAGATGTCATTCTATTAGGTCTGCCTTTATATCTTACTTGGTCTTTTTTCCCTTGCAACTTTTAATTATCCTTTCTTTGTTCTATATGTTTGTTATTTTACTTAGCATGTGTCATGGGGAATTTCTTTTCTTATCTTCCCTATTTGGTGCTCTCTATGCTCTTGTACCTTCATGGGCACTTTCTTCTTTTTTTCCCACCTAATACTTTTATTGATTTTCTAGGAGTTTCATATTATGCACTCCTGTCACAATCCCTTCCCAGACATTCCATGTCTGTCCCAATTTTTGACACTTAAATTCCATAATAAATAAATAAATAAATAAATAAATAAATAAATGGAAATAAGAACAAGAGGAGAAAGTCCACTGTGTGTTATCTATATACTCACTGGAGCATGGTCAAACTTTTAGTGTCCTGCCCCTTAAATAGAACTGAGTGAGTCCTCCCCCTCCCATACCTCCACCAGAAGCCATCAATTGTAGAGCATCTCCATCATACTTTTTAAGAGTTCTCTTCAGAGGCTTCCTGTCTAGACTGTTACTTTTAGTGGTGGGTAAGATGAAAGAAGGGATTGTCAAAAACAACAACAACCAAAAAAAGCTCTCTATGTCCCTCCCTGTCAACTGTACACCTTCAGTCATTGATATCACAACAAAATTAGTCTCCTTGCTCTTCACAGGCAGCAAGAATCTGGATCATGGGCCTCCACAGAGTTTCTGGCAACAGCACAGACCATGAACATAGTCCCCTGCTATGACACATAGTAAGACCATGAACCCAGGCAAGGCCCTTGGAGGCTACCTGGATTACTGATGTCATTATGGCCTCAGGTGGCAGTGCAGGGTATTCACATAGATATGGCCCCAGTGGCAGCATGGCCTGTAGACATGGGCATGGCTTCAGGTATAGCATAGACCACAGACATCCACTTGCCTTTGATGGCAACATGGGCAACAGACATCATCCTGGTCCTCAGAAGGGTATGGCCTAGCAGAGCATGGGCAGGTATGGTCCTGGCTGGCTGAACTGGCTGCTGGCTTTTCTACCACTATTTCCATGAGAGACTGTTTCACTGCAGACTTCCTGGTGTTCTGGTTCTTACAGTCTTTCCATCCCCACTTCTGCAATGCTCTCTGAGCCATAGGTGCATGAGTTATGATCTACCCACTGGTGCCAGTTCCAGCTGTAGTTTTCTCTGATGCTTTCCATTTGCTACAAAGAGAAGACTCTTTAATATAGGATGATAGCTTCATCTATCTGTGTATATAAGGATAAGACTTAGGATGTAATTAGAAATTAACCTACTCTAGCAAAGTGGTGGTAGATAAATATATACACATAATGAAAAATAAAATAAATTTTAAAAATAAAAATATTAAACCCTGTCAGCTTATAATTCTATCTAGTGGGGGGGGGAAACTAAGGGAAAAAAGGCAATCAGAATCTTAAGAAGTATTAAAGGAAATTCTTTAGTTAAAACAGATGTTCCACTGTGTCAAATCTGCAAAAAGAAGTTTCCAAAAGTTTTAGGTGCAAGGGTAGGTATAAAAAAGTCTGCTGGTTGTATTTAAGACTTCTTTCACAGAAAGAAACACATGGCTTGTACTGTAAATCTGGCCAAGAACACAGTTTTGAATTCACATGCCCCAGGAATGAACCTACTACTAGTATTCTGCTAAACAGATATAGTATCGAATTTGCTTCTAAATTCCTATATTCATATATGAGTGCAGCTATCAAATCACGTCAAAAAGTTTTTTGTGTGTGTAGTGGAGATTGTTAATGTAGAAACTCACAAGTGGTCAAAGTGCAAAGAATAAGTCCCAGTGGAATTCTCAGCCACAAATGGAGCCACTGTATCTCATATGCATGGACATACAAATGCACACGCACACACACACACACACACACACACACACACACACAGACTCAGGCACCATCATGGAAAGGGGGCATAAAGACCGTAAGAGCCAGAGGTCTGCAAGAACTAGAGTAAAACATGACAGGACCACTACAGTCATAAAGCCACAGCAGCTGTGACTGCCTGCATGAGATCAAATCGGACAACATTCTAGCATGGAAGGGGAAGAAACTCTAGAGCACCCATCTATAACTGAAGCACTATGGAGAGTTGATGGTTCCTTGAGGTAAGTTGAGTCAATTCTCTCTTAAGTGTATGACTCCTGGAAGGTCCACCATGCTCCAGTAGATGGCTCTGCACTTAGGAGTATAAGAAGAGCTCAATTGGACTCAGTAGTTAGGAAAAAAAACCAGTACACAATATCATGGGGGCTAGCAGATTTAGGACAAGTTAGGAGTAGGGGGTTAAAATGAGCAAAATACAATGTATAGAATTCTCAAATTTTAATAGAAGTATTTTTTAAAGATATGCTGAATTGGAACCCACCCTTATGACCTCATTTTACCTTAATTCATCCTCTAAGAGTCATGTCTCCAGTCACCATCACATTCTAGGACACGAGGTGGATGAAGGAGACATGGGAGGAGGGAACACAATTGCTCATGATGGAGTCTTTACCATGAACAACCAAAAGAATTGTTTCTCCATCATTTTGAATCCTGTCTGGTACTGTTTCTTCTTCAACTAAAAGCTTATGACAAAAATGACATGCAAGGAGTGGTCCTGATGTGACCTGGTAATGTGTTTTAAAAGGTAAAGTGCTAAGCAATAAAAGAGATGGAAAAATTAGTAGTCTCAAATTCGATAAATCTCAAACTCTAAATATTGAAAGGAATTAGACTTTAACCACAAGTATAAATATGATTTTGTGTATATTGAATTAAAACAGGCTGGATAGATGGATGGCTCAGCAGTTAAGAGCACTGACTGCTCTTCCAAAGATCCTGAGTTCAAATCCCAGCAACCACATAGTGGCTCACGATCATCTGTAATGAGATCTGATGCCCTCTTCTGATGTGTCTGAAGAAAGCTACAGTGTACTTAGATATAATAATAAATAAATCTTTTTAAAAAAAGAATTAGGAGAGTCGCAGAGCTTCTGGGGCGGCGCCATCTTCGGCTCCAGACAGCCGGCCACCTTCCTGGTGAGAACACAGGGGTCTGCCCGGCCTGAGAGGTTTGTGTCACAGGCGCCAGCGGGAGCCTTCTTGGCTCCGGGACTCCGCGGAGGGCAGGCTACACGGGTGACCGTGTGGAATACAGAGGCCAGCCGTTTCTGGTACGGGCAAGATTCGCAGAGCTTCTGGGGCGGCGCCATCTTCGGCTCCAGACAACCGGCCACCTTCCTGGCAAGAGCCACAGAGCTTCTGAGGTGGCACCATCTTCAGCTCCAGACGGCTGGCCACCTTCCTGGCGAGAGCCACAGAGCCTCTGAGACAGCGACATCTTCGACTCCAGACAACCGGCCACCTTCCTGGACAAAGCAACACAGCTTCTGGGAAAGATCCTGTTTTGGGCCTTCACCTTCAGCCAGGAGGAGGTCCAAACACCAGATAACTGTACACCTTCCCCGAAAGAGGAGAACTTGCCTGCAGAGACTGCTCTGACCACTGAAACTCAGAGGAGAGAGCTTGTCTCCCACGCCTGCTGATTGAGGGTAACAAAATCAACAGAGGAACAATCTCTTAACAAAGACAACTATAACAACTAACTCCAGGGATTGCCAGATGGCAAAAGGTAAAAGTAAGAATCCTACTAACAGAAACTAGGACCACTCACCATCATCAGAACCCAGAACGCCCACTTCGCCCAGTCCAGGACACCCTAACACATCTGAAAAGGTAGACCGGGATTTAAAAGCATATCTCATGATGATGGTAGAGGACATAAAGAAGGAATTCAATAACTCACTTAAAGAGATACAGGAGAACACTGCTAAAGAGTTACAAGTCCTTAAAGAAAAACAGGAAAACACTGCTAAAGAGTTACAAGTCCTTAAAGAAAAACAGGAAAACACAACCAAACAGGTAGAAGTCCTTATAGAAAAACAGGAAAACACATCCAAACAGGTGATGGAAATGAACAAAACCATACTAGACCTAAAAAGGGAAGTAGACACAATAAAGAAAACCCAAAGTGAGGCAACGCTGGAGATAGAAACCCTAGGAAAGAAATCTGGAACCATAGATGCCAGCATCAGCAACAGAATACAAGAGATGGAAGAGAGAATCTCAGGTGCAGAAGAGTCCATAGAGAACATCGGCACAACAATCAAAGAAAATGGAAAATGCAAAAAGACCCTAACTAAAAACATCCAGGAAATCCAGGACACAATGAGAAGACCAAACCTACGGATAATAGGAGTGGATGAGAATGAAGATTTTCAACTCAAAGGACCAGCAAACATCTTCAACAAAATTATTGAAGAAAACTTCCCAAATCTAAAGAAAGAGATGCCCATGAACATACAAGAAGCCTACAGAACTCCAAATAGACTGGACCAGAAAAGAAATTCCTCCCGACACATAATAATCAGAACATCAAATGCACTAAATATAGATAGAATACTAAAAGCAGTAAGGGAAAAAGGTCAAGTAACATATAAAGGCAAGCCTATCAGAATTACACCAGATTTTTCACCAGAGACTATGAAAGCCAGAAGAGCCTGGACAGATGTTATACAGACACTAAGAGAACACAAATGTCAGCCCAGGCTACTATACCCAGCCAAACTCTCAATTACCATAGATGGAGAAACCAAAGTATTCCATGACAAAACTAAATTCACCCATTATCTCTCCAAAAATCCAGCCCTTCAAAGAATAATAACAGAAAAAAACCAATACAAGGACGGGAACCACGCCCTAGAAAAAACAAGAAAGTAATCCCTCAACAAACCTAAAAGAAGACAGCCACAAGAACAGAAATAACAAAAATAACAGGAAGCAACAATTATTTTTCCTTAATATCTCTTAATATCAATGGACTCAATTCCCCAATAAAAAGACATAGACTAACAGACTGGCTACACAAACAGGACCCAACATTCTGCTGCTTACAGGAAACCCATCTCAGGGAAAAAGACAGACACTACGTCAGAGTGAAAGGCTGGAAAACAATTTTCCAAGCAAATGGTCTGAAGAAACAGGCTGGAGTAGCCATTCTAATATCGGATAAAATCGACTTCCAACCCAAAGTTATCAAAAAAGACAAGGAGGGACACTTCATACTCATCAAAGGTAAAATCCTCCAAGAGGAACTCTCACTTCTGAATATCTACGCACCAAATGCAAGGGCAGCCACATTCATTAAAGACACTTTAGTAAAGCTCAAAGCACACATTGCACCTCACACAATAATAGTGGGAGACTTCAACACACCACTTTCATCAATGGACAGATCGTGGAAACAGAAACTAAACAGGGACACAGTGAAACTAACAGAAGTTATGAAACAAATGGACCTGACAGATATCTACAGAATATTTTATCCTAAAACAAAAGGATATACCTTCTTCTCAGCACCTCACGGGACTTTCTCCAAAATTGACCATATAATTGGTCACAAAATAGGCCTCAACAGATACAAAAATATTGAAATTGTCCCATGTATCCTATCAGACCACCATGGCCTAAGACTGATCTTCAATAACAATATAAATAATGGAAAGCCAACATTCACGTGGAAACTGAACAACACTCTTCTCAATGATACCTTGGTCAAGGAAGGAATAAAGAAAGAAATTAAAGACTTTTTAGAGTTTAATGAAAATGAAGCCACAACGTACCCAAACCTTTGGGACACAATGAAAGCATTTCTAAGAGGGAAACTCATAGCTCTGAGTGCCTCCAAGAAGAAACGGGAGAGAGCACATACTAGCAGCTTGACAACACATCTAAAAGCTCTAGAAAAAAAGGAAGCAAATTCACCCAAGAGGAGTAGACGGCAGGAAATAATCAAAATCAGGGGTGAAATTAACCAAGTGGAAACAAGAAGAACTATTCAAAGAATTAACCAAACGAGGAGCTGAGATAAAAAGATGGACCATGTAGAGACTGCCATATCCGGGGATCCATCCCATAATCAGCTTCCAAATGCTGACACCATTGCATACACTAGCAAGATTATGCTGAAAGGACCCTGATATAGCTGTCTCTTGTCAGAGTATGCCTGGGCCTAGCAAACATAGAAGTGGATGCTCACAGTTGGCTATTGGATGGATCACATGGCCCCCAATGAAGGAGCTAGAGAAAGTACCCAAGGAGCTAAAGGGATCTGCAACCCTATAGGTGGAACAACATTATGAACTAACCAGTACCCTGGAGCTCTTGACTCTAGCTGCATATGTATCAAAAGATGGCCTAGGCGGCCATCACTGGAAAGAGAGGCCCACTGGACACGCAAACTTTATATGCCCCATTACAGGGGAATGCCAGGGCCAAAAAAGGGGAGTGGGTGGGTAGGGGAGTGGGGGTGGGTGGCTATGGGGGACTTTTGGTATAGCATTGGAAATGTAAATTAGCTAAATACCTAATAAAAAAATGGAAAAAAAAAAGAATTAAATCACAGACAAAAGTAGGTAGAAATTCACGCCCTGATAACCTTTCTTTGGGGAAGAGGGCTTTGAGCTGAGGGGACCAATGAAATAACTTTCACTGGATTACAAGTGCCTGTAAGTTGGTTGGCTACATGGATGATGGCTGCCAAGACTTAACAATCTATATATTTACTATACATTTAAGGTCTATACATTCTACTGTATTACTTTCTTACTATCACAGAAACAGACTTAGGGGATTAAACTAGCACAAATGCGTTGTCTTAGGTTCCTGATGTCAGAAGTCTAAAATTGGTCTCACTGGGTAGAAGTGCAGGTTCCCACAGTACTGATCCCTTCTGGATCCTCTAAAGGAAAATGCATTTTTTGCTTTCTAGGTCCTGAAGAATTCACATATTTTGGACAATGGCTCGCTTACCCATTTTTCTCTTCAAAGAGGGCTAAAACCAGTCCACATATTCCATCTTCTGCCACTGGCTACCCCGAACTCTTTTTTATTGAAAAGAACTGTGTGATTACTTGGACTCATCCAGATAATTCAGAGTAATTCTCTTATTTTAAGTCCTGTTGATAAGTCACTATGATTCCCATGTGACCTCAATCTCCCTTATCAATCACCTTTGTCAAGGACCAGTAGTAGGTTCTGTAGATCAAGACAAAGGCATCTGTAGGTGTCCACCACATTTTGTACAAATTTTACTTCAAAAGAACAGAGGTTTCAGAAGCTATTGATACCTGATGCATACCATACACTATTTTATGTGCTTAAGTATGCAGTTATGTCTTTACTAGGTTGTTGGTTTTTTTCACTAGCTTCTTAGATTCAGGGAAATTGATCTGTGTTAGTTCCTGTGATTACAACAGTATCTGGTATATAAGGGGCTCTTTACAAGAGAAGATTATTGACTGAATAAATATGAGACAAACAATAGGTGTTATACTTTTGTTGATTTTACTGACAGTGTTGAATTCATTTGTTGGCAGAGCTTTCTGTAGGCAAAAATCGCAGACACTGAGAAGTCATATTCATAAATGAAAAGAAAGAAACCTACTTTTTAACCATTAAATGTTTGTTTTGAACAGCATCCTCTTATATTAACACCAAGAGAACAGAGCCATTCCTTGATAAACTCAGCTTTCTACTAGGAAATAGAGACTACCTCAAAGGCTAGAGACATGACTCAAAGGTTAAGAGCACTATTTGTTCTTCCAGAGGTCCTGAGTTCAATTCCTACCAACAACATGGTGGCTCATAACCATCTATAATGAGACCTGGTGCACTCTTCTGGCCTGCAGACATACATGCAGACAGAACACTGTATACTTAATAAATAAATCAAGAGAGAGGGGGGGAGAAAGAGAGAGAGAGAGGAAAAAACACTCAAAATAGCTTGGTTGAAGACAGGCCCTCAGGGGTTTCTTCCAGTTACTTATATTGTTACTCTTTATGAATCTGAAACACATCACTTCAAGTTAAAGCATATTGCATTAAAAATAACATTCAGGAGTTTTGATTTCCTCTTGTTAATATTTGTTTCTAAAGGTTTATAGACGTCAGCAACAGAAAATATTTGATTATTTTTGTCAACATCTCTTACATTTTTTTAAACAATGGAAGGTTTGATTTTCCTCATAAATTCTCTCAGACATGAACACATGAAGTCTTTAGGGTGGAGGGAGATGTTGCACTTAACTGTACTGGGAGGAGGGTGAGCACATTGCCTTTTTCTATTTTCCCTGTGATGTATTTATTTTATATTTATATGTAAATATGCCAACAACTTCCTCTCTCTCTTTTTCTCTCTTTCTCTCCTGTTTGTGTTTCGAACACCACAGCTAAAATCCTGTGCTTTTTCATAACTCTACCCATGAGAAGAAATTATTTACTTTATTGAAAGTCAAGGCAACTCTGACTGAATGTTTTGTTGAGTGATCCTAACCGAATTAGCACACAGGCATCTTTATTTCCAAAGATCTGCCTCTACTTGCTATATACTTAATAATTTGGAAACAATTTTCTGCTTTAAAGTTTGTATGATCTACACCAATATTCTCACACACCCCTTGTCTGGGGTTAATCTGTTAAAAAGAGAAAAGAGAATAACAAAACATCCTAAAAATGTAAACACTGTGTTTGAGAGCAGTTAGATAGGAAAGTATTCCCAGGACTGTCTGGCACTTTCTCAAGAGTTAAGAGGTAGTTACTGTTTGACCAATAATACAGAAAGCCTATGATGATAATGGCTAACTGGAATTCTCATCTGAGGGAAAGGCATCCTTCCTGGGATATTCTGGCAATGAGAGCTTCCGGATGACTGTTTCCATAAGGCTTCCCTAGCCCTTTGGTCCATGTGATGCAAGTGCCTGCTCCACTGTTTAGCTGCTGCTTGCTGCTCTGTTAGTTTGCCTCTACTTGCTATATACTTAATGAAACCATTCATTCTAAAGGAAGGTCACACTTATCACTGTCTATATAGGACAAGTTCAGCATCAGCATAAACCATAGGAGGGACTACAGTCCACCAATTCAGTGGCCCCCAACTAGAAGGCCTCGAGGTTCCAAAGAACAGAAAGAAGTTGCTCCAATACTTCACGTTTTTATTAATTTACCTCTTTTCTCTGACGTGCAATCTTACAGTTTCTTTGTAAAGTCAATTTTGTCAGACAATGTTTTGCTGGGACAAACATGTGAAGGAATGTTTCACTGAAGCAGTCACAGGTGAAAGGATGTTTTGCTAAAGCAGACACATGATGAAGCATTCTTTGCTAACGACACACATGTATTGGTTACCCTTACATTGCATAGATGAGGCATGACTCCATAGAGAGATGGGGGACATAAGAGGAGTTAGAATAGAGAGGACTGAAAAATATGTCAATAGAATACTCATATAAAATTCTCAAAAAATAAGAAATGTAAATTAAAAATGTTTCTTCAAACTGTTTGCTTGAAAAATTGTTTTCCAGCCTTTCACTCTGAGGTAGTGTCTGTCTTTTTCCCTGAGATGAGTTTCCTATAAAAATGTTCTAAAGGAAGGCTGCAGATACATCTAAATTGTAATGTTAATGTTGGGTAACACCACAGTTAAATAGAAATTGTATATAAATAACTTTCTTGTTCAAGGGAGGAATGACAATCTTTGGGCACAGTTATGAACTTCACAGTTTGTCTGGAAGAGGTAACTGATCTAAAACAGCTTCAGGGTATTTAAGAAGTAATATGAGTTCAAATGATAATAACCGTTGTAAAAAAATTATAAGAAAATAAACAATAAAGTGCAAAAAGTATCCATTAGAAGCATCATTTTTTTAAAGCACCCAAGAAACATAAACACAGCTTTATGTACCTTCTCAAAGTTCTGGGATAAATATGAGCCAAGGAACAAAAGAGAGAGACTCTGGCTAGGCTGGAAGAATAAAATGTTCAGTGTTAGAGAAGAAAGCATCTTTCTAAAGTGGAATGATAGCTAACATAAGAAGGAAATAGTAATGGAATCTAGTAATTAAAGGTGTAAACTAAATATTATGCAGGAAGCAAAAGAGGGAATCCAAGGTCAGCCTTACAAGGAGGTCAGAATGCACATACTGAATTCCCTCTGCATTCAAAGAATGAACTGATCACATGACCATACAGTTTCACAAAATGCTAATGCCATTTCTTAGGTTTTTCCCACTTGACTCTCACTAGAGAGTCTTCCTAATACTTTATTGCTACTTGAATCTCTCCTCTCTGCCTCATCTCTAGTTATCCTCTTATGGGGTTATCCTTACTTGCCACCCCAACCTTCTTTTCATGCACAACTGTTCATCCTTCTCCTCACCTTTATTAATTGCTTCTGTGAACTCTATTGTTTCTTTTTGATATTATGATACAATTCTAACATTTCTCCCTTCCCTTTCTTCTCTCTAAACCCTCCCATATACCCCCCTTTGAACTATTTCAAATCCATGGCTTCTTTTTTATTAATTGTGATTATATACAATTGTGTGTGTGTACATGTATGTGTGTGTGTTCCTAAATATACTTTTTTATTAGATATTTTCTTTATATACATTTCAAATGCTATCCTGAAAGTTCCCTATACCCTCCCCCTGCCCTGCTCCCCTACCCACGCACTCCCACTTCTTGGCCCTGTACTGGGGCATATAAAGTTTGCAAGACCAAGGGGCCTCTCTTCCCAGTGATGGCCGACTAGGCCATCTTCTGCTACATATGCAATAGAAATACGAGCTCTGGGGGTACTGGTTAGTTCATATTCTTTTTCCACCTATAGGGTTGCAGACCCCTTCAGCTCCTTGGGTGCTTTCTCTAGCTTCTCCATTGGGGGCCCTGTGTTCCATCTTATAGATGACTGTGAGCATCCACTTCTGTATTTGCCAGGCACTGGCATAGCCTCATACAAGACAGCTATAACAGGGTCCATTCAGCAAAATCTTTCTGGCATTGTGCAATAGTATCTGGGTTTGGCGGCTGACTATGGGATGGATCCCTGGGTGGGGTAGTCTCTGGATAGTCCATCCTTTCGACTTTGCTCCAAACTTTGTCTCTGTAACTCCTTTATGACATATTTTTAAACTTCAAAAGAGATGACCAGATTCTAATTCTGAGAGACTATACCATAATTATAGGACAAAAAGTGTAATCAATGTGTTAAAAATAAAAAGCATAGTGGCTTTGGTTGTTGTTTAAAGAATTTAGCACAGCACCTTGAATATAAGGAGACTTAATTTTAAAACGTGTATTTGGTATCAATTTTAGACTTCACTTTGGGAAAAGCTAGAAAAAAATATAAAGCAAATAGATTGAAAAGTAACAGCACACACACACACACACACACACAAATACAACAACAACAATCACACTGATTCACTAAACCTAATCCTAACCAAGACAATTGAAAATAAGATAGAGATTTTTTTAAACACTATCTTAAATTTGAGAGTTTAACTGTTGAATAATTAGCCATAGTGGAAGCTGGAATCACCAGACATCATGACTAGCCATCTGATAGTCTACCCTTGAAATCCATGCACAGAAAGAATACAGGAAACACTTAGGCTCTAAGGCCATTGGGTCTGGCCCCTTACAAACAACTAAGTACACCAGATGCAATAGTGAAGCTCTGTGCCCTTCTCCTGGCCTTGAATGGGCTAAATCAGACTTTGTTTTGCCACAGTCGCCTAGCCCACCTAGAGTGGAGTCTTCCCGACCTAGGTGTTGTCCTGCCACATCTGCAGCTTCCTGCAAAAAGTCACTGCCTGCTGAGCAGCTGAACTTCTTTTCCTGACAAAGTGATGAGATCCTGGCAAAATGGGGGATGGATTTTCCCCCTTTGAATTCAGACTTAAAAATTAAACATTATGCCTTGATCAGAAACTTTGTTTTGGTCTCATTCCTTTCTTGTCTGTCCTTCCCATCCATCCCCAGTTCTCCTTCCAGAAACCCACTTCAGCTGTACTGGCAGCTACAGGTGGTACCCCAACATGGGGACTGGACATGGAGAGATCATCTGAGGGACTTTTCTTGGTGGAGCTCCACAGAAAACAGAAGAGGGTATCCTGCATGGTAAGTAACATATAGCATTGATGCTAGTACTAGCCTTAAATTTTATCTTTTTGTAGGTGCAAAGGGATACAGGCTAAGTTGGGACAGCATCAACCCAACACTGATCCCATTCAGGGATTGACAGTGGAAAAAATGGGACTGAAAAACTCTAAACAGGAATTTGTCTGCAGACTTCAAGAGCTGCTTCAGGTGAAAAGGATAGGTTTGAAGAACAATTGCTAGAAAACATTTCAGGTAGATTCTTGCTGCCCAAGATTTCAAGAAAAAGGAACTTTAGATAAGAGAACCTGGGAAAAATTTATAGAAGCTCTGAGAACCACTCAGGCAGATAATATCACACCCTCTTCCTCTGAGCGCTCATAAAAGATGCTACTTATGAAGAGACCTCACAGGCATCAGATAGTGCCCAGGGAGAGCTTGAAGAATTTCAGGAAGAAAGCCTGACAGAGAGGGCTTTCTCAGAAAAACCCTCTCGAGCCTAAATGAGAAAGGTATAGAGAGAAGGGCTAGAGTCCCTTCCGGTCAGTGCCAGCTTCTGGCTACCTTGGGAAGGTACTCAGCAGATGGTCCCAAGGTCCCCAGAGGACTCTCCATGCCACAGGCACCCTGGCATGCCCAGGATCTTAAGATCACGGGTGAATGGAATGCAACATATGTTCCAAAAACATCATGAGGGGCCTGTGACAGCAGGAGCAAGGACATGGGAGCCCTGCCTGACCAGCAGCTCAGGTTCCTTCTGGTCAGTGCTGGTACCTTGGTTTCAAACACAGCAGACAGTCCCATGATCCCCAGAGGAGATACCACTTCCAGGTGCTGTAACAGGCCCAGGATCTTAGGATTCCAGGATACCAGGATACCAGGACCTTGGTCACACCAGGACCCCAGGGTCTCAGAGGAAGCTTGACTGCCAAGAACTCTGACACACAGAGAATCTCAGGTTTACAGGATCCAGGAATCACAGGATCACAGAGAAAGCTGGACTCTCAGGAGTCCTGAATCAACTGGGATTACAGAAAGGACAGGCTCCAATGAAATATACTGTGGGCAGCAAGCACTTAAAAAAATCAGATGGCAGGAGGCAATTGTAAGAACAAAAGCAAAAGAAATCAAAGTTACTTGGCATCATCAGAACCAAACTCTCCCACCATAGCAAGTTCTAGATACACCATCACACCAGAAAAGCAAGTTATGGATCTAAAGTCACTTCTCATGATGATGATGCAATAGTTAAGAAGGAAATAAATAACATTAAGAAGGAAATAAATAACTCCCTTAAAGAAATACAGGAAAACACAGGTAAACAGCTAGAAGCCCTTAAAGAGGAAACACAAAAATCCCTTAAAGAGTTACAGGAAAACACTACCAAACAGGTTAAAGAATTGAACAAAACCATCCAGGATCTAAAAATAGAAGTAGAAACAATAAATCCAAAATGAGACCACTCTGAAAATAGAAAACCTAGGAAAGAAGTCAGGAGACATTGATGCAAGCATAACCAACAGAATACATGAGATAGAAGAGAGAATCTCAGGTGCAGAAGTTACAATAGAGAACTTTGACACAACAATCAAAGAAAATGTAAAATGCAAAAAGATCCTAACACAAAACATCCAGGAAATCCAGGACAAAATGAGATGAACAAACATAAGGATAATAGCTATAGAGAAGAAGGAAAATTTCCAACTTAAAGGGCCAGTAAATATCTTCAACAAAATTATACAAAAAAACTTACCCAACCTAAAGAATGAGATGCCCATGAACATACAAGAAGCCTACAGAACTCCAAATAGTCTGGACCAGAAAAGAAATTCCTCCTGTCACATAATAATTAAAACACCAAATGCACAAATCAAAGAAAGAATATTAAAAGCAGTAAGGGATAAATGTCAAGTAACATAGAAAGGCAGACCTATCAGAATTACACCAGACTTCTACCCAGAGACTATGAAAGTCAGAAGATCCTGGACAGATGTCATACAGACCCTAAGAGAACACAAATGCCAGACCAGGCTACTATACCCAGGAAAACTCTCAATTACTAGAGATGGAAAAAACTAAGGTATTCCGTGACAAAATCAAATCAAATATCCGAATATCTTTCCAGAAATCCAGTCCTCGAAGGATAATACAGGGAAGACTTCAACACAAGGAGGGAAACTAAGCTTGAGAAAAAGGAGGAAAGTATTCGTTCAACAAATCTATAGAAGATAACCACATGAACAGAATTCCAACTCTAACAACAAAAACAACAGGAAGCAACAATGACTATTCCTTAATAGCTCTTAATATCAAGGGACTCAATTCCCCAATAAAAAGACATAGACTAACAGACTGATTACATAAACAGGACCCAACTTTTTGCTGCATACAGGAAACCCACCTCAAGGACAAAGACAGACACTACATTAGAGTAAAAAGCTGGAAAACAATTTTCCAAGCAAATGGCCCCAAGAAACAAGCTGGAGTAGCCATTCTAATATGGAATAAAATCAACTTTCAACCTAAAGTTCTCAAAAAAGATAAGGAGGGACACTTCTTACTCATCAAAGGTAAAATTTACCAAGATGCACTCTCCATTCTGAACATCTATGCTCCAAATGTAAGGGCATCCACATTTATTAAAGAAAGTTTGCTAAAACTCAAAGCACACATTACACCTCACACAATTATAGTGGGAGACTTCAACACCCCAATCTCATCAATGGACAGATCCTGGAAATAGAAACTAAACAGAGACATAGTGAAACTAACTGAAGTTATGAAACAAATGGATTTAACAAATATCTACAAAACATTTTATCCTAAAACAAAAGGATATACCGTACCAAAGTTAAATCAGGGTCAGAATAATGATCTAAACAGTCCTGTATCCCCTAAAGAAATAGGAGTCATTAATAGTCTCCCAACCAAAAAAAGCCCAGAACCAGATACGTTTAGTGCAGAGTTCTATCAAACCTTCAAAGAAGACCTAATTCCAATATTCCTCAAACTATTACACAAAATAGAAACAGAAGGTACTCAACCAAGTTTCTTCTATGATGCCACAATTACTCTAATACCTAAACCACAGGAAGACTGAACAAAGAAAGAGAACTTCAGACCAATTTCCCTTATGAATATCGATACAAAAATAATAAAATTCTCAAAAACCAAATCCAAGAACGCATCAAAATGATCATCCATCATGATCAAGTAGGCTTCATCCCAGGCATGGAAGGATGGTTCAATATATGGAAATCCATCAAAGTAATCCACTGTATAAACAAACTCAAAGACAAAAACCACATGATCATCTCCTTAGATGCTGAGAAAGCATTTGACAAAATCCAACACCCCTTCATGATAAGAATCTTGGAAAGAACAGGAATTCAAGGCCCATACCTAAACAAAATAAAAGCAATAGACAGCAAACCAGTAGTCAACATCAAACTAAATGGTGAGAAACTGGAAGTAATCGCACTAAAATCAGGAACTAGACAAGGCTTGCACTCCCTCCCTACCAAATCAATATAGTACTTGAAGTCCTAGCCAGAGCAATTAGACAACAAAAGGAGGTCAAAGGAATACAAACTGTTAAGGAAGATGTCACAATATCACTATTTGCAGATGATACAATAGTATATATAAGTGACACCAAAAATTTCACCAAAGAACTCCTAAACCGGATAAACAACTTCAATGAAGTAGCTGGATATAAAATTAAATCAAACAAATCAGTAGCCTTTCTTTGCACAAAGGACAAGCAGGCTGAGAAAGAAATTAGGGAAATAACACCCTTCAGAATAGTCACAAATAATAAAAAATACGTTGGTGTGACTCTAACTAAGGAAGTGAAAGATCTGTATGATAATAACTTCAACTCTGAAGAAAGAAATCAATGAAAATCTCAGAAGATGGAAAGCTCTCCCATGCTTAGGGATTGGAATGATTAATATAGTCAAAATGGCTATCTATCTAAAAGCAATCTACAGATTCAATGCAATCCCCATCAAAATCCAACTCAGTTATTCACAGAGTTAGAAAGGGCAATTTGCAAATTCATCTGAAACAACAAAAATCCTAGGATAGCAAAAACTATTCTCAACAATAAAAGAACCTCTGGTAGAATCATCATGCCTGACCTCAAACTATACTACAGGGCAATTGTGGGGAGCCGGGGGGTGGGGACTGCATAGTACTGGTACAGTGGCAGACAGGTGAATCAATGGAACAGAATTGGAGACCCAGAAATGAACCCACACATCTATGGCCAATTGATCTTTGACAAAGGAGCTTAAACCATCCAGTGGAAAGAAGACAGCAACTTCAACAAATGGTGCTGGCTCAACTGGTGGTTAGCATGTCGAAGAATTTAAATTGATCCATTCTTATCTCCTTGTACAAACCCCAAGTCTAAGTGGATCAAAGAACTCCACATAAAACCAGAGACACTGAAACTTATAGAGGAGAAAGTGGGGAAGAGCCTCGAAGATATGAGTACAGGAGAAAGATTCCTGAACAGAACACCAATGGCCTGTGCTGTAAGATCAAGAATCAACAAATGCATGAAATTGCAAAGCTTCTGTAAGGCAAAGGACGCTATGAATCAGACAAAATGGCAACCAACAGATTGAGAAAAGATCTTTAACAACACTAAATCTGATAGGGGGCTAATATCCAATATATATAAAGAACTCAAGAAGTTGGACTCCAGAATATCAAATAACCCTATTTAAAAAAAGGGTACAGAGCTAAACAAAAAATTTTCAACTGAGGAATACCGAATGGCTGAGAAACACCTTTAAAAAAAATGTTCAACATCCTTGATTATCAGGGCAATTCAAATAAAATCAACCCTGAGATTCCACCTGACATCAGTCAGAATAGCTAAGATCAAAAACTCAGATGACAGCAGATGGTAGCAAGGAAGTGGAGAAAAAGGAATATTCCTCCATTGCTGGTGGGACTGCAAGCTGATACAACCACTCTAAAAATCAGTTTGGCGGTTCCTCAAAAAATTGGACAAAGTTCGAAGATCCAGCAATACCAGTCCTGGGCATATATCCAGAAGATGCTCCAACATGTAATAAGGACACATGCGCCACTATGTTCATAGCACCCTTATTTATAATAGCCAGAAGCTGGAAAGAACCCATATGTCCCTCAACAAAGGAATGGATACAGAAAAAGTGGTACTACACAGCTATTAAAACCCATGAATTTATGAAATTTTTAAACAAATGAATGGATGGGGGGGAATAATCTTTACTGAGGTAACCAAACACAAAAGAACACACATGATATGTACTCACTAATAAGTGCTTATTATCCCAGAAGCTCAGAATCCTTTTTAGAATGGGGAACAAAATACCCATGGAATGAATTAGAGAAACAAAGTTCAGAGCACAGCCTGAAGGAATGACCATCCAGAGACTGCCCCACTTGGGGATCCATCCCATAAACAAACACCAAACCCAGACACTGGGCAGATGCCATCAAGAGCTTGCTGACAGGAGCCTGATATAGCTGTCTCCTATGAGGCTCTGACAATGCTTGGCAAATGCAGAAGTGGATGCTCACAGTCATCCATTGGATGGAGCACAAGGTTCCCAAATGAAGGAGCTAGAGAAAGTACCCAGGGAGCTGAAGGGGTCTGAAGCCGCACTGGAGGAGCATCAATATGAACTAACCAGTACCCCCAGAACTCCTTGGAACTATACCACCAATCAAAGAAAACACATGATGGAACTTGTGGCTCTAGCTATATATGTAGCAGACGATGGCCTAGTCAGTAATCAATGGGAGGAGAGGCCTTTGGTCCTGTGAAGGCTGGATGCCCCAGTATAGGGGAATACCAGGACCAGGAATGGGATAAGGTAGGTTGGGGGGCAGGAAGAGGGGAGAGGAGATAGGGGATTTTCGGAGGGTAAACTATGGAAAAGGATAACATTTGAAATGAAAATAGCCCTTCAGATCCCCACCAGCACTGGGGTAGCTTGGACAAGGAGTCTGCAGACACCAGCAAGCTACCCACAAGACCCTCCATGGGATCTTAAGACCTCTGATGTGTGGAACACAGCTGCTGCTCCAATCCAATCCCTTGGGATCTGAGACTGCGTTAATTAGGGAAGCAGAAAACCTGGCCTGATCAGGGGCACAAGTCCCTTCTGGTCCACGCCAGCACCGGGGTACCTTGGACTTGGAGTCTGCAGACAACCGAAAGGTATACAGAGGACCCTCAACGGGATCTTAAAACCTCTGTGAGTGGATCACAACTTCTGCCAGGAGGCAGGTTCAAACACCAGATACCTGGGCACCTTCCCTGCTAGAGGAGAGCTTACCTGCAGAGAGTAATCTGAACACTGAAACTCAGGAGAGAGCTAGTCTCCCAGGTCTGCTGACAGATGCTAACATAAACACATGAGGAAGAAGATCTAACCAGAGACAACTACAACTAACTCCAGAGATTACCAGAAGGTGAAAAGCAAACGTAAGAATCTTACTAACAGAAACCAAGACCACTCACCGTCATCAGAACGCATCACTTTCAACCCACCCAGTCCTGGACACCCCAACACACCCGAAAAGTTAGACCAGGATTTAAAAGCATATCTCATGATGATGGTAGAGGACATCAAGAAGGACTTTAATAACTCACTTAAAGAAATACAGGAGAACACTGCTAAACAGGTAGAAGACTTTAAAGAGGAAGCACAAAAATCCCTTAAAGAATTGCAGGAAAACATGACCAAACAGGAGATGGAATTGAATAAAACCATCCAAGACCTAAAAAGGGAAGTAGACACAATAAAGAAAACCCAAAGTGAGGCAACGCTGGAGATAGAAAACAGAGGAGAAAAACCTGGAACCATAGATGCGAGCATCAGCAACAGAATACAAGAGATGGAAGACAGAATCTCAGGTGCAGAAGATGCCATAGAGAACATCAGCACAACAATCAAAGAAAATACAAAATGCAAAAAGATCCTAACTCAAAACATCCAGGAAATCCAGGACACAATGAGAAGACCAAACCTACGGATAATAGGAGTAGATGAGAATGAAGATTTTCAACTTAAAGGGCCAGTAAATATCTTCAACAAAATTATAGAAGAAAACTTTCCAAACCTAAAGACATGCCCATGAACGTACAAGAAGCCTACAGAACTCCAAATAGACTGGACCAGAAAAGAAATTCCTCCCGACACATAATAATCAGAATGACAAATGCACTAAATAAAGATACAATATTAAAATCTGAAAGGGAAAAAGGTCAAGTACATATAAAGGCAGGCCTATCAGAATTACACCAGACTTTTCACCAGAGACTATGAAAGTGAGAAGATCCTGGACAGATGTTATGCAGACCCTAAGAGAACACAAATGCCAGCCCAGGCTACAATACCCAGCCAAATTCTCAATTACCGTAGATGGAGAAACCAAAGTTTTCGAAGACAAAACGAAATTCTCACAGTATCTTTCCACGAATCCAGCCATTCAAAGGATAATAACAAAAAAAAAAAAAATGCAAGAACGGAAACCATGCCCTAGAAGAAGCAAGAAAGTAATCCCTCACAAGCCCCTTCCACTCCACTCAAGCCCCGGGCTTCCTTGCCAGCAGAGTCTCGCCCAACACCTGCAAGGGCCCACATAGGACTCCCCACGGGATCCTAAGACCTCTGGTGAGTGGAACACAGTGCCTGCCCCAATCCAATCGCGCGGAACCTGAGACTGCGGTACATAGGGAAGCAGGCTACCCGGGCTTGACTGGGGCACAAACCCCTTCCACTCCACTCGAGCCCCGGGCTACCTTGCCAGCAGAGTCTCGCCCAACACCTGCAAGGGCCCACATAGGACTCCCCACAGGATCCTAAGACCTCTGGTGAGTGGAACACAGCGCCTGCCCCAATCCAATCGCGCGGAACCTGAGACTGCGGTACATAGGGAAGCAGGCTACCCGGGCTTGACTGGGGCACAAACCCCTTCCGCTCCACTCGAGCCCCGGGCTACCTTGCCAGCGGAGTCGCCTGACACCCGCAAGGGCCCACACAGGATTCCAAACGAGATCCTAAGACCTCTAGTGAGTGGAACACAACTTCTGCCAGGAGTCTGGTTCGAACACCAGATATCTGGGTACCTGCCCTGCAAGAAGAGAGCTTGCCTGCAGAGAATACTCTGCCCACTGAAACTAAGGAGAGTGCTACCCTCCAGGTCTGCTTATAGAGGCTAACAGAGTCACCTGAAGAACAAGCTCTTAACAGTGACAACTAAAACAGCTAGCTTCAGAGATTACCAGATGGCGAAAGGCAAACGTAAGAATCCTACTAAAGAAATCAAGACCACTCACCATCATCAGAACGCAGCACTCCCACCCCACCTAGTCCTGGGCACCCCAACACAACCGAAAATCTAGACACAGATTTAAAAACATTTCTCATGATGATGATAGAGGACATCAAGAAGGACTTTCATAAGTCACTTAAAGAATTACAGGAGAGAACTGCTAAAGAGTTACAGGCCCTTAAAGAAAAGCAGGAAAACACAGCCAAACAGGTAGAAATCATTAAAGAAAAACAGGAAAACACATCCAAACAGGTGATGGAAATGAACAAAACCATACTAGAACTAAAAGGGAAAGTAGACACAATAAAGAAAACCCAAAGTGAGGCAACGCTGGATATAGAAACCCTAAAAAAGAGATCTGGAACCATAGATGCGAGCATCAGCAACAAAATACAAGAAATGGAAGAGAGAATCTCAGGTGCAGAGGATTCCATAGAGAACATCGACACAACAGTCAAAGAAAATACAAAATGCAAAAGGATCCTAACTCAAAACATCCAGGTAATCCAGGACACAATGAGAAGACCAAAACTACGGATAATAGGAATTGATGAGAATGAAGATTTTCAACTTAAAGGGCCAGCTAATATCTTCAACAAAATAATAGAAGAAAACTTCCCAAACATAAAAAAAAGAGATGCCCATGATCATACAAGAAGCCTACAGAACTCCAAATAGACTGGACCAGAAAAGAAATTCCTCCCGACACATAATAATCAGAACAACAAATGCACTAAATAAAGATAGAATATTAAAAGCAGTAAGGGAGAAAGGTCAAGTAACATATAAAGGAAGGCCTATCAGAATTACACCAGACTTTTCACCAGAGACTATGAAAGCCAGAAGAGCCTGGACAGATGTGATACAGACACTAAGAGAACACAAATGCCAGCCCAGGCTACTATACCCGGCCAAACTCTCAATTACCATAGATGGAGAAACCAAAGTATTCCATGACAAAAACAAATTCACACAATATCTTTCCACGAATCCAGCCCTTCAAAGGATAATAACAGAAAAGAAGCAATACAAGGACGGAAATCACGCCCTAGAACAACAAAGAAAGTAATCATTCAACAAACCAAAAAGAAGACAGCCACAAGAAGAGAATGCCAACTCTAACAACAAAAATAAAAGGAAGCAACAATTACTTTTCGTTAATATCTCTTAATATCAATGGACTCAATTCCCCAATAAAAAGACATAGACTAACAGACTGGCTACACAAACAGGACCCAACATTCTGCTGCTTACAGGAAACCCATCTCAGAGAAAAAGACAGACACTACCTCAGAGTGAAAGGATGGAAAACAATTTTCCAAGCAAATGGACTGAAGAAACAAGCTGGAGTAGCCATTTTAATATCGGATAAAATCGACTTCCAACCCAAAGTTATCAAAAAAGACAAGGAGGGACACTTCATACTCATCAAAGGTAAAATCCTCCAAGAGGAACTCTCAATTCTGAATATCTACGCACCAAATGCAAGGGCAGCCACATTCATTAGAGACACTTTAGTAAAGCTCAAAGCATACATTGCACCTCACACAATAATAGTGGGAGACTTCAACACAACACTTTCTTCAATGGACAGATCGTGGAAACAGAAACTAAACAGGGACACAGTGAAACTAACAGAAGTTATGAAACAAATGGACCTGACAGATATCTACAGAACATTTTATCCTAAAACAAAAGGATATACCTTCTTCTCAGCACTTCACGGGACCTTCTCCAAAATTGACCATATAATTGGTCACAAAACAGGCCTCAATAGATACAAAAATATTGAAATTGTCCCATGTATCCTATCAGACCACCATGGCCTAAGACTGATCTTCAATAACAACATAAATAATGGAAAGCCAACATTCACGTGGAAACTGAATAACACTCTTCTCAATGATACCTTGGTCAAGGAAGGAATAAAGAAAGAAATTAAAGACTTTTTAGAGTTTAATGAAAATGAAGCCACAACGTACCCAAAACTATGGGACACAATGAAAGCATTTCTAAGAGGGAAACTCATGGCTCTGAGTGCCTCCAAGAAGAAACGGGAGACAGCACATACTAGCAGCTTGACAACACATCTAAAAGCCCTAGAAAAAAAGGAAGCAAATTCACCCAAGAGGAGTAGACGGCAGGAAATAATCAAACTCAGGGGTGAAATCAACCAAGTGGAAACAAGAAGAAGTATTCAAAGAATTAACCAAACGAGGAGTTGGTTCTTTGAGAAAATCAACAAGATAGATAAACCCTTAGCTAGACTCACTAAATGGCACAGGGACAAAATCCTAATTAACAAAATCAGAAATGAAAAGGGAGACATAACAACAGATCCTGAAGAAATCCAAAACACCATCAGATCCTTCTACAAAAGGCTATACTCAACAAAACTGGAAAACCTGGATGAAATGGACAAATTTCTGGACAGATACCAGGTACCAAAGTTGAATCAGGATCAAGTTGATCATCTAAACAGTCCCATATCACCTAAAGAAATAGAAGCAGTTATTAATAGTCTCCCACCAAAAAAAAGCCCAGGACCAGATGGGTTTAGTGCAGAGTTCTATCAGACCTTCAAAGAAGATCTAATTCCAGTTCTGCACAAAGTATTTCACAAGATAGAAGTAGAAGGAACTCTACCCAACTCATTTTATGAAGCCACTATTACTCTGATACCTAAAGCACAGAAAGATCCAACAAAGATAGAGAACTTCAGACCAATTTCTCTTATGAATATCGATGCAAAAATCCTCAATAAAATTCTCGCTAACCGAATCCAAGAACACATTAAAGCAATCATCCATCCTGACCAAGTAGGTTTTATTCCAGGGATGCAGGGATGGTTTAATATACGAAAATCCATCAATGTAATCCATTATATAAACAAACTCAAAGACAAAAACCACATGATCATCTCGTTAGATGCAGAAAAAGCATTTGACAAGATCCAACACCCATTCATGATAAAAGTTTTGGAAAGATCAGGAATTCAAGGCCCATACCTAAACATGATAAAAGCAATATACAGCAAACCAGTAGCCAACATCAAAGTAAATGGAGAGAAGCTGGAAGCAATCCCACCCAAATCAGGGACTAGACAAGGCTGCCCACTTTCTCCCTACCTTTTCAACATAGTACTTGAAGTATTAGCCAGAGCAATTTGACAACAAAAGGAGATCAAGGGGATAAAAATTGGAAAAGAGGAAGTCAAAATATCACTTTTTGCAGATGATATGATAGTATATATAAGTGACCGTAAAAATTCTACCAGAGAACTCCTAAACCTGATAAACAGCTTCGGTGAAGTAGCTGGATATAAAATAAACTCAAACAAGTCAATGGCCTTTCTCTATACAAAGAATAAACAGGCTGAGAAAGAAATTAGGGAAACAACACCCTTCTCAATAGTCACAAATAATATAAAATATCTCGGCGTGACTCTAACTAAGGAAGTGAAAGATCTGTATGATAAAAACTTCAAATCTCTGAAGAAAGAAATTAAGGAAGATCTCAGAAGATGGAAAGATCTCCCATGCTCATGGATTGGCAGGATCAACATTGTAAAAATTGCTATCTTGCCAAAAGCAATCTACAGATTCAATGCAATCCCCATCAAAATTCCAACACAATTCTTCAACGAATTAGAAGGAGCAATTTGCAAATTTGTCTGGAATAACAAAAAACCTAGGATAGCAAAAAGTCTTCTCAAGGATAAAAGAACCTCTGGCGGAATCACCATGCCAGACCTAAAGCTTTACTACAGAGCAATTGAGATAAAAACTGCATGGTACTGGTATAGAGACAGACAAGTAGACCAATGGAATAGAATTGAAGACCCAGAAATGAACCCACACACCTATGGTCACTTGATCTTCGACAAGGGAGCTAAAACCATCCAGTGGAAGAAAGACAGCATTTTCAACAAATGGTGTTGGCACAACTGGCGGTTATAATGTAGAAGAATGCGAATTGATCCATTCCTATCTCCTTGTACTAAGGTCAAATCTAAGTGGATCAAGGAAGTCCACATAAAACCAGAGACACTGAAACTTATAGAGGAGAAAGTGGGGAAAAGTCTTGAAGATAGGGTACAGGGGAAAAATTCCTGAATAGAACAGCAATGGCTTGTGCTGTAAGATTGAGAATCAATTAATGGGACCTCATAAAGTTGCAAAGCTTCTGCAAGGAATAACACACAGTCAATAAGACAAAAAGACCACCAAAAGATTGGGAAAGGATCTTTACCTATCCCAAATCCGATAGGGGACTAATATCCAATATATATAAAGAACTCAAGAAGGTGGACTCCAGAAAATCAAATAACCCCATTAAAAAATGGGGCTCAGAGCTGAACAAAGAATTGTCACCTGAGGAATACTGAATGGCAGAGAAGCACCTGAAACAATGTTCAACATCCTTAGTCATCAGGGAAATGCAAATCAAAACAACCCTGAGATTCCACCTCACACCAGTCAGAATGGCTAAGATCAAAAATTCAGGTGACAGCAGATGCTGGCAAGGATGTGGAAAAAGAGGAACACTCCTCCATTGTTGGTAGGATTGCAAGCTTGTACAACCACTCTGGAAATCAGTCTGGCGGTTCCTCAGAAAATTGGACATAGTACTACCGGAGGATCCCACAATACCTCTCCTGGGCCTATATCCAGAAGATGTTCCAACCGGTAAGAAGGACACATGCTCCACTATGTTCATAGCAGCCTTATCTATAATAGCCAGAAGCTGGAAAGAACCCAGATGCCCCTCAACAGAGGAATTGATACAGAAAATGTGGTACATTTACACAATAAAGTACTACTCAGCTATTTTTAAAAAATGAATTTATGAAATTACTAGGCAAATGGATGGACCTGGAGGGCATAATCCTGAGTGAGGTAACCCAATTACAAAAGAACTCAAATGATATGTACTCACTGATAAATGGATATTAGCCCAGAAACTTAGGATACCCAAGATATAAGATACAATTAGCTAAATGCATGAAACTCAAGAAGAATGAAGACCAAAGTGTGGACACTTTGCCCCTTCTTAGAATTGGGAACAAAAGACCCATGGAAGGAGTTACAGAGACAAAATTTGGAGCTGTGACAAAAGGATGGACCATCTAGTGATTGCCATATGCAGGGATCCATCCCATAATCAGCTTCCAAATGCTGACACCATTGCATACACTAGCAAGATATTGCTGAAAGGACCCAGATATAGCTGTCTCTTGTGAGACTATGTCAGGGCCTAGCAAACACAGAAGTGGATGCTCACAGCCAGCTATTGGTTGGATCACAGTGCCCCCAATGGAGGAGCTAGAGAAAGTACCCAAGGAGCTAAAGGAAACTGCAACCCTATAGGTGGAACAACAATATGAACTAACCAGTACCCCAGAGCTCTTGTCTCTAGCTGCATATGTATCAAAAGATGGCCTAGTCAGCCATCACTGGAAAGAGAGGCCCATTGGACTTGCAAAATTTATATGCCCCAGTACAGGGGAACGCCAGGGCCAAAAAGTGGGAGTGGGTGGGTAGGGGAGTTGGGGGAAGGGTAAGGGGGACTTTTGAGATAGCATTGCAATTGTAAATGAGGAAATTACCTAATTAAAAAAAAGAAATGTAAATAAAGAGAATATCTAAAAAATTTTTTTTTAAAGAAAGGTATAAAAACACTAATGATGAGCTATCAGAGGTGGAAACTCATTCAGAAAAATTAGCTACCAAATATTATGAGGAAGATTGTCCTCCTTGTGTACCTTCTGCTCTGCCTATGGCCTCTACTGCAGGAGATGCTGCTCAGATGGGCGTAAATAAATTAGAGTTTGAAATTAAACTGCTGAAATTGACTAATGTGCTACAGGAGCTAAAAAAAAAAAAAAGGGAGTCAAGTTTAGGGAAGAGCAGTGATTCTGAGATACACCAATCCCCAATAGAAAGAGCTAACAGTCAGGCTCTCAGGAAAGAGCAGGACATATCTGATGTGCTAGTTTTCTCTATAGTTAAGATATTTGCACATGATATGCACTCACTGATAAGTGGATATTCGCCCAAACGCTCAGAACCCTTTTTAGAATGGGGAACAAAATACCCATGGAATGAATTACAGAAACAAAGTTCAGAGCACAGCCTGAAGGAATGACCATCCAGAGACTGCCCCACTTGGGGATCCATCCCATAAACAACCACCAAACCCAGACACTATGGCAGATGCCAACAAGAGCCTGCTGACAGAAGCCTGATATAACTGTCTCCTGAGGGCCTCTGCCAGTGCCTGTCAAATACAGAAGTAGATGCTTACAATCATTCATTGGACAGAGCACAAGGTCCCCAAATGAAGGAGCTAGAGAAAGTACCCAGGGAGCTGAAGGGATCTGAAGCCCCATTGGAGGAGCATCAATATGAACTAACCAGTACACCCAGGGCTCCTTGAAACTAAACCACCAATCAAAGAAAACACATGGTGGAACTTGTGGCTCTAGCTGTATATATAGCAGAGGATGGCCTAGTCAGTCATCAATGGGAGGAGAGGCCCTAGGCCCTGTGAAGGTTCCTCATAATATGCCCCAGTATAGGAGAATGCCAGGACTGGGAATGGAAGTGGGTAGGTTAGTGAGCAGGGGGTGGGGGATAAGGGATTTTTGGAGGGGAAACTAGGAAAGGGGGTAACATTTGAAATGTAATAAAAGAAAATATCTAATATATCTCCAGCAGAACAATAGACACTATCAGATTTAGAGTTCAAGGTAATAAAAGAGTTAAAAACAGCTTTGGCACAGTATGGCCCTACAACTCCTTTTACATAAACTTCATTGGATACCATGATGGAATCAAATTTAACTCCCCAAGATTGGAAGACTCTATGTAAGGCTACTTGTTCAGGAGGAGATTTCTTACTTTGGAGTTATGAATGGTGTGAAGCTAGTAAGAGAACTCCTGCGATGAATGCTCAGACAGGTATCCCAGATTGGAATGCTGACTTGCTTTCAGGAGAAGGTCAATATGAAGGCAATGCTTATCAGAGTGGGTTTCCTGTTGGAGTGTATGGACAGGTTGCAATGACTGCCCACCACACTCGGAATCAATTACCGACTAAAGGGGAATCTCAGTGGAAATTTAGCTAGTATTAGACAGGCTCCTGATGAACTTTTTCAGGATTTTTCAGCCTATTGTGGATAGGCTATTCGACCATACAAAGCACAGAGAGACATAGCTGGGTATATTCATCTTTGTGCAGAGATTGGGCCTTCATATAATCAGGGCTTGGCCATGGCTTCTGCTTTGCAAGGAACCACTGTACAAGCAATGCTATCATAAAATCGAGGGAATAAAATATGCTTTAAATGTGAAGGTTTGGGTCATTTTAAAAATGATTGTCCTAGGAACTTGGGTGATATCAATTGGCTTCATCCCTATTTAAAGCTTACTACAGGAGAATTGAAATCTTCCCTTAGTGATGGATTGTGGTCAGTACATGTGTGCCAAATTAACCTTTCTACTACAAGCACACTTTGGTCAGTGTCATTTCCTGGTATCCTCAGGATCTTGGTGTTATCATAACATTAGAAAACAAATTAGTAAATAGAGTCACTAAATACCAACATGGTACCTCCAGGCATTATAAAAAAAAAAAAAAATATGTCACCTACTCAGAAACTCAAAGTCATAAAATCCAAGAACACCTAAGCAATGGCTAATGAATGAGTAAAAATTAAAATAAGTTGAAAATAAGGTTTCTCTGGTGCTGTAATATGTAACAAACTGAAGATTCCTCTAGCTTGAGAGATAAGAATATTGAATATTAAATGAATAGGCAAAATTCATTGCTGGAAGCGTCTAAGCAACAACCAATCATGTATGTGGCTCCATTCCTTCCTCACTTCACAGGAACAGTTTTCAATGTCTCAGTCCTCTGTTGTGGTCATCTTGAACCTTCCCTGCGATTCAGGACTTGGGGTGCAAAGACTGAGTTATCTACAATTAGACCATGGTTGAAGTTCTTTGCATGCACAGTTCATGTGCTTTCACATTGTTCCTGAACTGCCTTTGTTAGAGGTGGCAGATGAAGCAGATGAAGAAGACTTCCTCCAGTTTGAAAGGATCACAAATGATGGATTTTGTTCCATTCAAAGCAGGAACAACTAAAATTGCCAGCAACAAGATTAGAGAATGGATGACTCTCCTGCTCTTCCCACCACTGCATTGCCAAGTTATGTGATTCAGTAGAAACAAGTCAGATTAAACTGTGCACACATGAAGACATTTATTTATAATCAGGTGCAGACATGTACTATATGATATGATCCTGTTAAAACATATTTCCTACGGGGACCGGAGCCCGGGCGCAGAGTCGAGTGTGCGCGCAGGGGCGTGTTCGCTCCCCATGGCGGCCATTGTCCTCGTCGCCATGATGAGCACTTGGATCCCAGACGCTTGGGGGCAGCGCCACCTTCCTGCCCAGCCCCCCGCTGCCCCGTGACTGGCTGCTGTTTCCGCTGTGTTTCAGTTGAGCTGCCCCAGGCGGCCAGGGCTGCGTCTTGGCGCCGGAGCCATCTTATCTGTATGGCCGCGGGGCTCTGAGCCTTTTCCCTGGCGCTTTGCTGCCGCTTCAGGGTGATCTGCCGCGGTGGCAGTAGTGGAGCCGGAGACATTTTCTTTGGACTTTATTTTCTCAGAGGTGGATAGACATGGCCGTTAGGGTGACCCTGGTGCGGTGCTTCTCTGCCAATCGTTGCTTTCACGACTCTATGAATAAAGAAAGAAAAGTGATGGGAAAGTTCTCGCCACTCTTTTGACCAATAGGGGGGAAATGGCGTCCTACAAAAGCGGAAGACTAACATATCGGAGGGAAGGTTTTTGTGTTCCTTTCTGTGGAAACAAGTTTCTTGGGAGGCTGCGTTTGAATTTTGGTGCGTGTAACTGTGCCCAACAACCTTGTAAGATGAATTGGGGAGCATCCCCTCCTTTTTGAAACAGGTGTTCTGGCTGATGAGAATTTAAAGGCCATGGATGAAGATGGACTTGAATTACAACAACAAGCACCAAACTCATTTTTTGATGCAACAGGAGCTTGTTGCTCCACACATGGATGGTAGTCAAATTGTTGTGGAAGTTCAAGAAACGGTTTATGTGTCAGATGTTGTAGATTCCGACATAATTGTACATAACTATGTTCCTGATGACCCAGATTCAGTTGTAATCCAGGATGTCATTGAGGATGTTGTTATAGAAGATGTCCAGTGTACAGACATCATGGACGAAGCAGATGTATCGGAAACAGTCATCATCCCTGAACAAGTGCTGAATTCAGATGTAACCGAAGAAGTTTCTTTAACACATTGCACAGTTCCAGATGATGTTTTAGCTTCTGATATTACTTCAGCCTCAATATCTATGCCGAAACGAGTCTTGACAAGTGAATCTATACATGTGTCTGACATTGGTCACGTTGAACATGTGGTTCATGATAGTGTAGTAGAAGCAGAAATCATCACAGATCCTCTGGCCACTGATGTTGTCTCAGAAGAAGTGTTGGTAGCAGACTGTGCCTCTGAAGCAGTCATAGATGCCAACAGGATCCCTGTGAACCAGCAGGATGAAGAGAAAAACAACTGTGAGGACTACCTTATGATCTCTTGTGGAACTGTAGATATTGTCGAAAGTGAGCCTGAGAATGAGCTTGGAGTTGAACTACTTGATCCAAACAATAGTATTTGCGTTCCCAGGGAAAAGATGGTTTATATGGCTGTTAACAACTCTCAGCAAGAAGAAGAACTGAATGTCACTGAGATTGCTGATGAAATTTATATGGAAGTGATTGTTGGAGAGGAGGATGCTACAGCCTCAGAGCATGAGCAACAAGTAGAGGACAACAAAATGAAAACCTTCATGCCGATTGCATGGGAAGCTGCTTATGGTAATAATTCTGATGGAATTGAAAACCGGAATGGCACTGCAAGTGCCCTCTTGCACATAGATGAGTCTGCTGGCCTCGGCAGGCTGGCTAAACAAAAACCAAAGAAAAGGAGACCTGATTCCAGGCAGTACCAAACAGCAATAATTATTGGCCCAGATGGACATCCTCTGACTGTCTACCCTTGCATGATTTGTGGCAAGAAGTTTAAATCGAGAGGTTTCTTGAAAAGACACATGAAAAACCATCCTGAACACCTTGCCAAGAAAAAGTACCGCTGTACTGACTGTGATTACACTACCAACAAGAAGATAAGTTTACACAATCACCTGGAGAGCCACAAGCTAACCAGCAAGGCAGAGAAAGCCATAGAATGCGATGAGTATGGAAAGCATTTCTCTCATGCTGGCGCTTTGTTTACCCATAAAATGGTGCATAAGGAAAAAGGAGCCAACAAAATGCACAAGTGTAAGTTCTGTGAATATGAAACAGCTGAACAAGGCCTATTGAATCGCCATCTTTTGGCAGTCCACAGCAAGAATTTTCCTCACATTTGTGTAGAGTGTGGCAAAGGTTTCTGCCATCCATCAGAGCTCAAAAAGCACATGCGAATCCATACTGGAGAAAAGCCCTATGAATGCCAGTACTGCGAATACAGGTCCACAGATTCTTCTAACTTGAAAACCCATGTAAAAACTAAGCATAGTAAAGAGATGCCATTCAAGTGTGACATTTGTCTTCTGACTTTCTCAGATACCAAAGAGGTGCAACAACATGCTCTTGTCCATCAAGAGAGCAAAACTCACCAGTGTTTGCATTGTGACCACAAGAGTTCAAACTCAAGTGATTTGAAACGACACATAATTTCAGTTCATACGAAGGACTATCCTCATAAGTGTGACATGTGTGATAAAGGCTTTCATAGGCCTTCAGAACTCAAGAAACATGTGGCTGCCCACAAGGGTAAAAAAACGCACCAGTGTAGACATTGTGACTTTAAGATTGCAGATCCGTTTGTACTAAGTCGCCATATTCTCTCGGTTCATACAAAGGACCTTCCATTTAGGTGTAAGAGATGTAGAACGAGATTTCGGCAACAAAGTGAGCTTAAAAAGCATATGAAGACCCACAGTGGCCAGAAAGTGTATCAGTGTGAGTACTGTGACTATAGCACTACAGATGCCTCAGGCTTTAAGCGGCACGTTATCTCTATTCATACGAAAGACTATCCTCACTGCTGTGAGCACTGCAAGAAAGGATTCCGAAGACCCTCGGAAAAGAACCAGCACATAATGCGACATCATAAAGAAGTTGGCCTGCCCTAACAGTACTCTTCATAGCTGTTTGTAGAGAACTGGCCTTGAAACAGAAAATTCATTTAGAAGCCAATCAGTCTTGTTCACATACAATACTGTATATTGATTTATGCTGTGTACAAATAGGATTATTGCTTCTCGTTGACTGTTTTTACGTTTTGTTCAATGGTGTGTTCTGAATTCTATTCCGTTTGTTTAATACATGGGAAAAGGCAGCAACACGTTAGTTGCTTTTACTAAAGTAATCCCTGATTCTATACTGAAGTTTTCTATCTTAGAAGTTTTATATTCATTTTAAAATATTTAACTTGCTTACCTTGATGGACCAGCTAACTCATGGTAACTCTGCATTGGTAACTGAGAGGATTCATGTGGACTTTTTTGTCTCACAAATTTCTCACAATTAAATCGTCAAGAGACATCTAGTGGAATGGGAGATTTTGTATGGTGAGGTCTCATGCTCGTAACATGGAAGTCATTTACTTGTCTTGCTTAGTAATGTAGACTGTATGACAATACAAGTTTTCCTATGAACTCTTGTGTCCCTGGCATCGCTGTGTAGAAGAGCAGTAGCTGGGTTTGTGTTTACCTTTCTTTCTGATTTTTTTTTTCCTTTTTAGTGGAGAAAATATACTTTCTTTTCTTTAGACTCTTTCTTTACATCTTCTGTCAGTGTAGTAAACTTTTAGAAAATCTTGTTGAAATTGTTTGCTTGATCCTGTTGTATTTTGGTTATTTCATCTGTGCTGCTTTGCCTTGGAATGGTTGTGTGCTTCAAATGAAATTTAACTGAAGACTGCATTTTGGAATCTCCTAGGGGTAACTTGTGGCTCATAGGATCTTTTGCAACTTTATATATATATATATATATATATATATATATATATATATATATATATATATACCCTGAATTATATCTATCTATATACACATATATATGTAACATGTATCTATGTGTATTGCTTATTTTACATACATATAAACACAACCCCCAGTAGTAGTTCTTTAAAATCTATAATGAAAAGTATTAAATTTGCAGTAACATGAAAGATCCAGGGATGCAAGAGAAAGCATTTTGTAAGTCTTGCTCTTCAGAGAGACTACTCAGGTGAAGAATTAGAAGGAAAATAAGGACACTAGTATTCTTAAAGAGTAAGGGTATTTTCTTCTAAATATCTTTGGTAATTGAAAAATAATCGAAAATAGAGGTTAAGATGTTTATAGATACAATGTTTTCATACAGTTTCAACTCCATGCCTTTATATTTTTCTGAAAAGCTAATGGGTATCCAGACATGAATCCCCCAGTTCTCTCTGATAAGCCTGGAGAGGGAACTCTTGTCTGACCAAGCGAGGGGGACAGAAAGGGAGGGATGGCTCCATGGACCAGTGAACAGGCACTAAGGAGGACTTAGACTCGGCCAGTTGAGCCTGCTCTGTTAGTTCTTAGTTAACTAGAAAAACTTAACACTCGATTGTCTTGGATTACATGATAGAGGTGTGGTCCAAGTGTGTGAACAGTCTGAGGCCTCACTTGGATCCTTACCAAGTCTTTCACAGTTTTGTTTTTGAGAGTGGGCAATTTGTAGCCTATAGGTCTGATCGCTGATGAAATTTGTAAAAATAAGTTGGATATTAAGATTTTTGTTAAGATGTCTTTTTGGAAAACCGTTTCTAGAGTCCCTGGAATTGGCTGTTGGCACACGGGTCTGGCACATCATGGGAGACTTAGACATTTCTTCCCACTTGATAGCTGCCTTGCTGCCTCATTATGGTGCACCATTTCTTTCGTGCCGTTAGTTTTGACCTTCCATCCTTCTCTTTGTCGTCAAGATTTGTATTCAAAAGTTATATTTTAGGGGTTAGACGTCTAGAGTATTTGGTGTTTGGCAAACCTCTGAAGTGCTAGATTGATTTAGCCTAGTTCTAATTCAAATTCTTAAGGCTGGTATGAAGTCCACTCAATGCCAGTCAATGCCAAGGCAGGGTTCCCTAAGCTTCCCACCCGCTAGGGACTCCTTTTACCTTTGTAGCCTCCGCAATGTGCTTTAAAAAATACATCACAACTATGATTTGTTTTATTGCCCTGTTATTCTTGAAAGCCGTCTTTTTTTGTGAGAACTTTTAAAACCTCCTTCATTTTTTCCCCAGAAGTAATGTAAAACACCTGACATTGAAATTTATGAAATTTAAGAGTCATCTATAATCAGTACAGAACAAATGATAGGATTATTTAACATTTTTTAAATAAGCTGAAAGATAAAGAACACTTTACACAATTTATATTTCTCTTTACATAATCTGGAACCACACAGTTCTTTTCTTTTTAAAGCACAATATTGAAGCCTTTAAAAGGTATTTAAAGGTTTGGTCAAGTGAATATAAAATGTGTCTATATAAAAAGAAAATGAAGGAGTCACTGTTACTTACTGGCATTAGTTACAACCTAGATTTAATTCTTAAAACAATTTTGATTAGCAAAGCTAAAAAAAAGGTGTTTCAGTTAAATGTTCTAAAGAGGTACAGATTTTTACAAGGACATAATATAAGTTATTGTTCTGTAGAAATATCGTATTAAATATTGTATGTCCCTCCCTCTGTATACTTTGTAAAAAAAAGTAAAATACATAAAAGAAAATCATATAGGGGATGTGTGACATTACTGTAATTCTGTACTTGAGAATAACGTTCAAAAATAAAAATCAGAATATTTTCCTGTTTAAAAAAAAACATATTTCCTGGAGTACTCCCATTACAAAATAAATGTTTGTACCTCCAAAACTAATATATTAGGATTCTAAACCTAAGTGTGACAGGTTTTGTAAGTAGGACCTCTTGTCCATAACTAAGTTCGAATGAACTCATGAGGGTAGGGCTCTCACTACAAAATTACAGGCCTTATAAGAAAAGCACTACATGGGCTGGAGATGCAGCTTGGTGGTTAAGAGCACTGGCTGCTCTTGCTCTCTTCCATGTGCGTAGGCACAGTTAAGTCAGCTGTGTATAAGTGAGGAGAAGCCTCAGGAAAACCCAACCTAGCTCACCTCCTCAGCCCTTATGGCCACTCTCCAGAACTGTGAGAAATGTGTGTTGTTAAAGCCACCTAGTCTATGAACGCTGTGGTTCCTGCTAGTTATTTGCTGGCCTTTCCTGTGTCTTCTTGAAAGGATGACGGTGTGTATTCAGTGTTTTTGTGCTAGAGAGAACAAAGTAGGAATGGAGAGAATCAATCTAGTTTACAATCTCAGAAATATCCTTCCATCTTGTTAGAGACAGCAGAGTGGACAGGGTGGTTCATATCCGGACACCCAGGAAGTAAAGAAAGAGCTGGAACAATTACAGTCCCTGAGCAAACCACTCAGTGACCTACCAAGAGGCCCTAACTCATCCCTTTTACCAGCTCCCAACCTTCTCATTCGATTATGAATCCATCTAAGGATTTGTGCACTGTGTCAGAGTCCTCCAGATGTGATCATCTCTGGAAATGAGCTCCTAGGCACCATAGAGGTGTGCTTCACTTCTCTCCCATGCATTTCTCAGTCACACTGACAGTTAATATGCACTACCATAACACCTGCCCAGTCTTTTTAATCAACCATGTGCTATACTCTTTTTGACTTATAATGAGGTTGCAGTCACATAAGGTTATCATAGACCAAGTATCTGATTTGAAACGCATTTAATATACCTACCTACCAAATTTCAGAGTCCAACCTAGCCTACACCTTAAATATGCTCAGAACATTTACATCACCTAACAGAAAACCTGTTTTGTGACAATGCATTGAATACCTCATATAATTTGTTGTAAACCATATTTAACATGAAAAATATAGCAAATATCAATATGGTTTTCCACCTCCATAAAGCCAAAAAGGTTGTCAATAACCCATGTAAGATGGAAGATTAGAACCCTCTTCCATGTGGCTCAGTGAGAGAAGATGGTCAGGATGGTACATAACAATCTCTATTCCTAAAGGAGACAATGGCTGTAAGTGAATTTAAGAAACCAGGTGAGATCCCTATGGATTACCTGACGGCTGTTAGCACATGGCATCCTACCACAACAAGAGGTCCAGCAATGTCTGTGGGAATTGTAAGCAAGTGCTTATCCTAGCATACACTATCTCTGCAGGGACAGGTAAATAAACCACTAAAGGCTAAACACATTATTGGCAGTGATGCCTGGCAAAAGAAGACTTTGAAACTGAAAGCAGGCTTAATTGTGATAACCACTGGACACTGGATTACTCTCTCCTGTCCCTCAGCATTGTAGACTGCAGAGGAAGCACTTCCACATGGCTGCGAGCAAGAATGAGAGTCTCACACACCTCTGAGGGCCAGAAGCAAAGGTGCAGCTATGAACCCAGAAAAGGCAAGTGCACATGAAAGTAGAAATGAAATTGTCTGGAGAAACAAATGAAGTTATGGAGGAGGAATGAAGGTGATGGAGAACAGGGTACTGGAGGAGCACATCTTAGGATTTCTATTGCTGTGATAAAATGCTGTGATTATTAGCAACTTGGAGAGGGAAGGGTTTACTTCATCTTATAGTTTATAATCCATCATCCAAGGAAGTCAGGCCGGAACTCAGGGCAGGAACCTGGGGTAGAAACTGCAAAGGCCATGGAGGACCACTGCTTACTAGCTTGCTCTGTGTGGATTGCTCAGCCTTTTTTTTTATAGCACTCATAACCACCAGCCCAGAGGTGGTATTATCCACAATGGGCTGGGTCCTCCCCTATCAATTACTAATTAAGAAAGTGCCCTACAGACTTGACTACAGGCCAATCTTATGGAAGGATTTTTCTCCGTTTAAAGTCCCTTTACTCAAATGACTCTAGCTTGTGTCAAGTTGACCTAAAAACTAGTCAGTACAGGGGGAAAATGTTCAAAGTACATTTTATACTTGCATGAAAATATCCTTATGTAACCCTGTATAATAAAAACAAATAAATAAAACCTAGCTACGAGAGGGAAAAAGCATGCCAAATCATGATAACTTGGTTCTATTTAATAAAAATATTCCAAGTCAAGTTGTATGGCAGTGATCGTAGTTAATGGTCTAGTACCATGGGTTGCCATTGCATTTTATCTGTCCAAAAGAGCCAGCAAATGATCATGAAAACTGACTAAATATTAGATGAAACATAAGTAACACAAGTGAATAGTTAGCTCCTGTATTAGGGTTCTCTAGAGCAGTGATACCTAACCTTCCTAATGCTGTGACCCTTTAATACAGTTTCTCGTGTTGTGGTGACTCCCAGTCACAAAATGATTTTCTTGTTACTTCATAACTATAATTTTACTATTGTCATGAATAGTAATATAAATATGTGATATGAGACAACCAAGGGGGTAGTGACACACAGGTTGAGAGCCACTGCTCTCAAGGGACACAATTAATTGGTAGAGTAAATAAATATTATGAATGGGTTTATTAGATAGGTTTACACAGTACTGAGTAGCCAGGCAATAGCTAGCCTCACACTGAAGACATTGAGAACTGGTAGCTGTCCACTCCACAATGCTGGATGGCTCTGCGACCCTGACTTGGTGCTAAAAAGAAGATAGCCAACATTAGAACCCCAAAGAAGCTGGGTTTTGATATCATCAAAAAAAAAAAAAAATGGCAGCAGCACAGGTGAATTTGCAGCAGGTCCCAGAAGCAGACAAAAAGCAAAGCCCTCCAACATCATGTTATCTGGGATTCCACCAGAGGGTGCCACCCACCTCTAGTGTGGTGTTCCTCATTTTAATTAACCTGATCAAGAATCTCTCTCGTGTGTGCCCAGCAGCTCATCTCTGACTCGATTCCATATCCAGTTCACTTGAAACCACCACCACCTTACTTATCTTTCTGAGTAAATGAAGCCCCCTTTCTCTAAACCTTTCACTGGATCGCTCTTGTTAGTGTCCTGGCTCAGTTGGGTGCCAATTTGTCACAAGCTAGAGGAGGAAATCTCAACTGAGGAAATGTCTCCATACGATCAGACTAAGGCAGGACGTTTGAGCATTTTCTTAATTAGTGATTAATGTAGGACAGCCTAGCCCATTGTGGGTGGGGCCATCCCAGAGCTGGGTTCTGTAAAAAAGCAGGCTGAGCAAGCTATAAATAGCAACCCTCCATGGCCTCTACTTCAGCTCCTGCTTCCAGCTTCCTGTGCTGCTTGAGTTTCTGCCCTGATTTCCCTAAGTAATGAGATGTTATCTGGAAGCATAAGCAAGAAAAACCTTTGCCTCCCATATTTGATTTGGTTATGGTGTTTTATCACGGCAATAATAGAAAAATAATATATCCTTACTCCCCAGACCCACAGGTTTCTTCCAGTATCTCTGACCTCTTGAGGATGGTCAGTCTAACTGATGCCTATCTGGAATGGATTGGTTCTCACTCAGCCCTGCAGATCAAAATACTTGCTGGCCACTTTCTGCACAGATTCCACTCAAACTGGCAAGTGGAGTGACTAACTCTCCGTCAGGTCTGCAGTAGAACCATCAGGAGCTGTCTCACCAATAACCTTATTTCTGATGGCGCAATGCCCATACCTAAAGACAGAAAGCTATTATTTGAAGTTGGCTAGACACTATAGTTTGCAACTGGTAAATAATTGTATGATTTGGATCTACTCCCTGCCCTAAAAATGGACTCATGGATTTGGACTCCAGATGATGATGTTCCTGAAAGGTGGTCAGACCATGATGGCTCTAAAGGAAGCAACGATTAATGGATTTGTGAATTTATACATTGGCCATATTACTGAGACAGGATGGAAACTAGAGATAGGGCCTAGTTGAAGGGAAGGGTCACTGTGAGCATGCCTTTGATAAGCATATCTTACCAGATTCTCCATCTCTGTCTCTCTGCTGCCCGACCCATAAGATGAATAGCTCTGTTCTTCCATATAACGTCTCTGTCATGATGTTCTGCCTCATCGTGGCCCAGGACAACAGAGCCATTGGGGCCATGAGGACTGAGTTTCTGAGATTATGAACCAAAACAAATGTTTCATTCTTTTAAGTCGTTTACAGCAAGCATTTTGTCACAGTGATGAAAAACTGACTAAATACAGATACAATGTTAACTAGCATCACAAAATCAGTAGGTGTTGTTTCTAGAACAAGTACATTGCTTACAGTCGACTGTCCACCATGAAGGTTATCATTTCTACGTGAGTGTTTTGATATCTGATGTGTACGAGGCTTGGAGTTTCACATATCACATTTCCTTGGACTGACATTTAAAAGCATATTATAAGGCTGGGCATAGTGGCACAGCCTTAAAACCTAACACTAGGAAAGCAGAGGTGGGTCTTTGTGAGTCCAGGGTGAGTCTGGTATACATAGTGACTTCCAGACCATCCAGGGTTACAAGGTGTGGCCCTTTTTAAATATAAATAAATAGATAAATAAATATATACATACATACATACATACATACATACATACATACACACACACACATAGACACATTCTCATCTCAAGGAATGAATAAAACTTTTAAAGGATAAGAAAAATGTATTTTTTCCTCTCTGCATAGCTGCCTGTTGCATCTTATGAAACTCGTGTGGAAGCATAGAATACTCAGACACAACTAGACTGCAAGCGCTTCTCTCACTAGAGGAAATTCAAACATCATTCTGCCCTCTGTGTGGCAAAACCTAAAAGCAGCTGCCAAGAAAGTTAAATTTGCAGGGTGGCTGCTGTGCTCTGAATATTGCCCTCCCCAAATCGTATGCTGCAGTCTAATGGCTACAGTAGTATTAACAAGTGAACCCGTTAAGAGATGATTAGACCACAATCGGATAGGTTAGGCATCATTCTGAAAATGTGAGTTTAACTCTGGGTTGTTCTCCATTTTGACATCTGCCATTGGGCAATGCAGCAGAAGGCCTTTCCTGATGCTAATTTAGATATTGATAGTAGACTTCTTAGCTTCCAGAAATGTGAGCCAATAAATCTTGTTCATTGCAAATGACCTAGTCTCAGCTATTCTGTTATGAAAGCACAAAATGGACTAAGATGGTGGTTTATTTGTGACCATTGAAAGTTGGCTGCAGACCTGTTTTCAAGATACAAATTTAATAGGCAAAATCCCCTTTAGAGATTTCCAGGGAAGCATCGGTTTTGGAAAAAGAGAACTAACCAAATCCACTCAAACTGTTTCATTCTTACAAAGATCATTATGGTACAATGGATGAATAATTCATTAACTTCAGTTACTTTTTCATGACTCAAAAAAAAATTGTCACAAAGGTAAAAAGCATATTAAAACACACACACACACACAAATGCACCTTTGTTTCATTCAAATAACACCTTGAATATATGAATATTCCGTTGGGAAGGTAATATCGGCCCCATATTTTTAACTTAATAACTTTATCATATTCCTGTAACAGAGGCATTCTACTGATTTACTCAATTACTTTGCAAGTACTAGAAAATCATATTTTCTGATTATTCCTATGCCAAGAGAACAAATTCACAGCAGAGAACAACAAACTGGTGACATAAAATAACAACACAATCTTGACCTTGTTTTTTCGTGATTATTATTTAACTCAATTGCATGTGATGAAAAATTGATTGATTTTAAATGCTATGTATAAATCATGACAAAAACAAATTACATGTCGTTAATATAAAAAGTAAGTGTGAAATTCTCTATAAATGTCATGTTTTAAATTCTGCTTTGAATATTTAGAAGCCACTGCACACATAGACCTTGAACAACAGACATCTCGTTTTCTAGGAGATGGCTTTCTACTCTTTTCCCGTTGCAATCATACAGATTGAAGTTGTGGGCAAGGAACTGAAAAAGAATTTTTATTAGCCAACACTGGAATTCACAAGTATCAACAACAGACCAGAAATTTTTATCAAATGATGCTAAACAGTTTGGGGCACAATGAATTTGCCTGTTCTACATGATTTGCATAGGAACAGCGCCTCCTGCTGGTGAGATCATAAAATCCACCTTCGACATTACTTCTGGAAATACTGATTGTTGTTTTTTGTTTGTTTGTTTGTTTGTTTGCTCTATATAAAATAAAACAGCACTTTTCTATTCCTGTGTAAGAGTGATGCCAGTGTCTATACAACCAACCAGAAAAGCATGCATCACACTCTCTGAAAAGAAATCTGCAGAGCTGACAAGAGACAGGAAGCTTGCATTTTCTAGGCTTCCAGTCACAGACCAGTCTAACCTGCTTTTTAGCTTACTCTCAACTCTGAATCAGCCAGCATTTGGTCTCCTCTGCATGCTCACTTAATACTCAACAAAAGAGCCTGGCCCATAGCAATGTATATGAGAATATCAGTTGTGTGTCTTATGCTATTCTGTGCCTTTGTTTTAGGCTAGCCAATTTAATTCTTACAGTGGTCCCATGGGGTGGGTTCTATTATTATTCCCATTTTTCAGACAAGAAAAGCAACTCAGGGGATTTAAATAACATACCCAAGATCAAAGAGCTACTAAGCATAGCCCATGAACCAGGCGATTTAGCAACACAGGCTCCATAGTATTTATCACTACTGTTCTCACAGCCTCATTCAGAGACTTTTTCTCAGCACCACCTCTCAGGGCTGTTGTCAGCTCTGTTATGCAAATAGCGTGTGTGCCACAAATCCCTTCTATAAAACCCTCAGAAAGCTCTACAGCCTTTCTCCTTGAGAATAAAATCCTTCCAGCAACTCCAAGATTCAAGAACAGTTGCTATGAAAGAAACAGTAGACTTCAAGAAAGCATCACCCAGCACCTAGCACCCAGTACCCAATACCACCAGGTGATGACTCATGCAAGTTTCTGTTTGAGAAAGGACCCCAAGCTGGCTGCTTCCTTCTGTTGTGTGCCACTTTCTGCTTTTCCACTGCTTGATGTCTGTGGCTTGTCTCTCAGAGTTAGCCCTAAAGGGAAAGTATAGTATCTGGGAGATTTCCTTGCAACCAGCCACACTGACTAAACTGATTCATGCCTAGGGAGAGACTTTGTTGCTCTTGGAGAACCTTTGGGACTAGAGTCACACCCTGCAGAATCCTTTGGGGCAGGGGGTCAAGCCTTCTGATGGCTCCCAAAAGCTCCCCTTTGTTGCTAATGCTCTGTTATCCATCTTCATTGACAACTGTTTTGTTTTGTTTTGTCTTCTCTTGTCTTGAGTTCGATTCCCTGCAGCCCAGCTCTGCTTAATCCTTTGTGAGTGTGCTCAGGCAGTGCTTGCTTCAGCCCACTGTCAGCTTTTTTGACATCTTGATAGAATACCTGACACAAAGAACTTAACTTAGAAAAGAAACTGTATCTTTTAACTCTTAGTTTCAGAGCTTTTCATCCCTAGGCCTCCAACCTTACACTCAAAAGTGGGTAGTACAGTATTGGTCATGACAGTAGGAGACCATGACAGAGTAGGTTCTTCATGATGAATGGTAGGCCATGAAAGAGAAATGGGTCAAGGACCAGATATGACCTTCAAAGACACATACCAAGTGATCTCATTCCTCTAGATACACCCCACCCCCTAAAGTTTCTACCACCTTGCAAGCATTCTCAAATTCTTTGGAATCCATAATTCCACAACCCTACCAGTGTTATACCTGCTTTAGCCTCCACTCTGAATATACAGAAATCACAGTTGTGCTTGAGATGTGGTTGCCTAGCGAGTGAAGTGTTGCAGGCGAAACCATCGAAAAGTAGGTGCTAAAGACATCCAAAGAGTTAAGGATCAGCATCAGTAGACAAAAGAGGAAAAAGGCAGTATGGGGCAGAAGGAAAGGTTCTTGATACAGGTTATGACAAGGCCTCCTCAGTACTTGGGAGCAAAATATTGCCCATCGGAGTGGATGTACATCAGGCCAAAGCCCAGTCAGAGGCACTCTGTGGACAGCAGGCCAGTGAGTCTTCCATTTAAAGGCATCTGAGAAATGTGGGCCCGTCCATCAGACTCAAAGTAAACACATTGTGCTATTCTCTGCTCTGCTCGTGCCAGAGGGACCACAGAGCAGGAAGGCAAATAATCTGTTTTCCATGTTATTCTTTTTGTTTAAAATGCCCAGCTAGTGCACAAGATGTAATCTTGATGAAATGTAGAGTATGTCTATAGTGAGATGTCTATTTCTGGAAGCAATTAGGAGGCAAGAGAAACCACACATACCAAGTGGTCTCATTCCTCTAAATATACACCACCCTAATCTAAGCTAAATACTAAGCTATGTCCCATCATGGAAAATGGCGAGAGCCATCACCATTGGCATGCCCCTATCCACATGCTTCTGCCTCTCACTTCCAGAACTAGAGAGGAGCCCCCAAATCTCATATGCTATTTGAATGAAGTGTTGAATACACCAAGAATAGGGGAAACCTACTATCAACTACATCTGTATCCTACATTCTTAGAAAAGGTTTTGTTCTACTCAATTCTATGTTTACAGACTTAACAGTAGACCCAAATCATTTAACACCTATATGTAATTAAAAAACAAATTGTCACAGGTGCCTAACTGAATGATGTAGGCAGTTCTATAAATGATATATGAGAATGCTGGTCAATGCTAGTTTTTACAAAGACTTGGAAAAAAATGTTAAAGATTATTCAGGACAACCTAGTCAGAGCTCTGACTTAATTACAAGCACTACTCCAAACCAGAGGGCCAGGTGCACATCAGAGCAGGTATTAAGAAAACAGCCTCAAGTCCTCAATTTTCTGGCTCAAGAAAAGTCACAAAGCCCCCAAACTCTATCCTTCCATATGCTTGGCTGTGGCACTCCCAAGCTGGAGAGTGGAAACATGCAGATTGACCATTTTTCATCCCCAGCTATTTATGGAAAAAAAACAAAGGATCCGTGGTGCTGACTGAGCAGGTGGGTTTTAGAAAACTATTTCCCTGGCTGTTTGAACCTATGCAAAATTCTAAACTGAAGCAACCAACGTGATGCTAATTAAAGCTGTAGCTCAGAGTTTGCCAAAACTGCTGGCTTTGATGAATGAGCCTTTCAAAGCCTCCCCAGCTCTTGGAAGGTCTACCAGCCACTATGCACCTCCTGCAAACACTCTTTCTGTAATTAAAGTGCTTCACTCTGCCACTGAGGGGTATGCCCTAAGTTATTTCAAAACAATAACTATAACGATTACTATTTAAATTTTAATCTTAAAAATCAAAAATATTCCAGACACTTGTATGAAATCTTCAAAAGATGTATAACCACTCCAGATGTTGTGAACCACTGGTGGATAAGATCCTGGATATCTCATGCTCCCATCCCAAGTAAACCTTGGCATTTCTTGACAGATTTCTTGAAGACCGGAGATAGAGCAACTCAGAAAGACTGAATTATTAAGGAGTTTCAGAGCAAGAGCAGACAAAATGATGGGAAGCTTAATTCATTCTGAAGTTGAGTGTGCTCCAGTTCTTTTTAGACCACAGGTCACATGTGGGAGGCACTGCTAGATGGGCAGCAAAAGAACGCCCTTCCGATGGGTGGGGCCAAAGGACTGGTTCTAGACAATGACATGTGAGAAGCAATGACCTATGTGGACAGTGAGGCCTTGGAGGAAGCCTGCTTGTGCCTCTGCTGTCCTGCTCATGTACCTATGCAAGAATAGTGGTATAGTGGCTTCCTAAGGTGTAGTAGCTTCCAAACTGTGCTTGCATTTCTTTTAGCCCGATCGCTGGTTCTCCCAGTTCCTGATGGCCTTTTCTTTTTTTTTTTTTTTTTTTTTTTTTTTTTTTTTTTTGATTGGGGGAGAGATATTGATTTATTTTTGAAGATGTTTTGAGAATTGACATGGGACAAAAGTTAAGGTGTGGAAAACTCTGTAAAGAAGTCCAGTGAGAATGCCAAGATTAGCTGCTGGGAAGTCTGCCCGGAGCCCTAAACCCAGGGTGTACCATGTGGCAGTCCCTGGAGGGAAGCGCCTGTGTGTTCAGTCAATCCAAGTCTCAGGAGTTGCAGGTTTTCTGGTGGTGGAAATCATCTGGGGTTCACCTTTTATAGAAGCACTTTCTGTAGTCCTTCAGGGCCTTGGCCATGAGAGGAGCAGGTCTTTTAGCAGGGCCCTTTTTGGTGCCTCTTTCTCCAAGGAGAAGGCAGGAAGCCCTCTGGGCTGGAGGATGGGCAGGAGCCTCAGGAAGACTGTGCGGATTTTGGGCAGAGGCAGCCCCAGTGGGTCCTGGCTGTCCTTGTTGGCTGGGGCTCTTGAGCTCGGTGATGAAGGAGACCATCATCGTCTGTCTGGGTTGAGGCCTCTTGGCTCTTGTGCTTTGGAGGCGGCCTATGACGGTTTGCAGCCTCTCCTCTTGGGGCCCCTGAAACTGCAGGGCTGTGGGGGCCTCAGGCTGGCTGTAGGATTCCTTGCACCTGCGGCCCTGGGGCCAGGACTTCTCTTCTGGCTGCCCAAGCCCAACTTTGTCCTTGCCAGCCTGGCAGTGACCACCATCCCTGGTTCCAGAGCGCTTCTGCTGGGGTCCTGCTGCAGGCCTGCAACCTGAATAGACTTGGGTTCTGTGCTGCTTCCTGAGCTCCCACCCCCAAGCTGAGGCTTCTTGATCCTGCTGAGAGGAAAATGTCTCCTGGGCAAGATCCCATTCGAACCAGGCTTTGCCACTGGAGGGAGTCTCTGGAATGGTGCTGGCAGCAATGGGACTCAGATCCATGGAGCTTCCAGACTCATCTCGAGGCACCTTTGCAGGAGGACTCTGGGCCTCGGCTGGACACGGGGGTTCCCACCTCTGCCTCTTGCCCCGTGGACGCTCCGAAGAGGAAGGAGAGCAGCACTCCCCATTGAGGCAAGCCCACGAGGAACCAGCTCCAGGGGCTTCCTCCTGCTCCCAGTTGCCTGGTGGCTGGCACTTTCTGTGCCCACCAAACACAAGCCCAGTGGGCTCCTGTGGCCCAGCCCCTGGCTTTCTAGAGAGGGGCTTGGCCCCTTCCTGCTGCCAAGGCTCCTCCAGGCTCGCCCTGGACGTTCCTAGGTGCACCAGGTTCTGGACATCTTGCTGCAGCTCAGGGCTCCAGTTTTCTCCTGGATGCGGGCTTCGAATGTGAGGTGCCCTACGGTTGGACCTTTGGTGCGATTTTCGGCTCTGGCTTAGGCAAGAGCTGCTGCCTGGGCAGCAGCTGCAAAGCCCAAGGAAAACCTCTCTCCCATGTCCGCGGACTTCCTGGGATGCTTGCTCCTGGGGCTTCTCTTCTGGGGAGGTGCTCCGGCCCTCCGTTGTGAGGCCCTTCTCCAAGCCAAAGTCCTGCCGGGCCTGCTCAGGCTGGGGTCCAAGCAGGAACCCAGTAGACCACTGGGCCACTAAGTCCTTTACAAAGGGCACGAGGAGTTGCTGTTTCTTCAAGGACTTGATGGTCTGTCTGAAGCCAATCTCTGCAAGGCAGTCACACAGAGAAGGAAGAGAAGACATTTTCTTCAGCGTTTTGTAGATTTTTCCTGGGTCGGTCTCCTGGCAAAGGCGATCCAGCAGCTTCTGCAGAACACCTGCCTCGGAGCTAGTCTCCATGACCACTCCCGAGGACAGGGCTGAATGCTCTAGGTTCGATCTGCACGCCAGACTCACCTTGTGACCTGCCTCTAGTCGGGTGTGTGCTCTCCTGAGCAGAGAGAGAACACCTACAGACAGAAGCTCACAGCTTAGAAGCCCTTGCCTCTGTCAGGCATTCCCTTTTATAACTGCCTCTGACAGGTGGGACCTCAGCCACGCCCAGTCTCAAGATGGCTGCCACAGACAGGCATGGAAGCCACGCCCAGTCGCCAAATCTCAAGGTTTCCTGTAGGCCTCCAAACAAAGACCTGATGGAAAAAATTTACATATCTATCTATCTATCAATCTATCTATCTATGTAAATGAAATAAAGCAATCAACCAACCAAAAGCAAAACCACAACCAACACCAACACCAACACCAACACCAAAACCAAAACCAACTAAGTAAACCAACAAACAAAACAGGATGGAATCTGTTCTCCTCATACATTTCCTCATACTGCAAAATGGCGACCCAGCCATGTGACCTCCACCCACTGAACCTCCTTAGGGCAAAGTCCTTTCCTTTGTAGGAAAACTTATTGGAGGCACCTGTTTGCTGCAAGCCTCTTGCTGCTTCTTCCCACAACCTTGTAGCCAATGGAAGTCCACACAGGTGCATAGAACCAGGTGCACAGCAACACCTTTGCATTTCAGGGTTGTAGATGGGATTCTGTGTCTCTGTGTCTAGGGTTATCTGCACCTTGCCTTGAATTCATTCTGATTGGACCTTTGCCTGCTTCTCTGGCTCATGCCTGTCTCTCTTTTTCTCCCTATCAATGTTTTACCTCTCTTTTCTGTCTCTCCTTTACACACTATGTGTGATTACCCAAAACTCACTTTACAATTAGTGGGTATACTGCTGGTTTTCTCCTTGGCTTTTGCTGACACCAACATGTGACCTTGCTTGCATCACTAGGACTCTCTAAAGCATGCTTTAAGTTTAAGTGCCAATCCATCTGAGCTCTTTTTTTTTTTTGCATTTTTTATTAGGTATTTACATTTCCAATGCTATACCAAAAGTCCCCCATACCCACCCACCCCCACTCCCCTACCCACCCACTCCCCCTTTTTGGCCCTGCCATTCCCCTGTACTGGGGCATATAAAGTTTGCAAGTCCAATGGGCCTCTCTTTCCAGTGATGGCCGACTAGGCCATCTTTTGATACATATGCAGCTAGAGTCAAGAGCTCCAGGGTACTGGTTAGTTCATATTGTTGTTCCACCTATAAGGTTGCAGATCCCTTTAGCTCCTTGGGTACTTTCTCTAGCTCCTCCATTGGAAGCCCTGTGATCCATCCATTAGCTGACTGTGAGCATCAACTTCTGTGTTTGCTAGGCCCCGGCATAGTCTCACAAGAGACAGCTACATCTGGGTCCTTTCGATAAAATCTTGCTAGTGTATGCAATGGTGTCAACGTTTGGATGCTGATTATGGGGTGGATCCCTGGATATGGCAGTCTCTACATGGTCCATCCTTCTATCTCAGCTCCAAACTTTGTCTCTGTAACTCCTTCCAAGAGTATTTTGTTCCCACTTCTAAGGAGGGGCAGAGTGTCCACACTTCAGTCTTCATTTTTCTTGAGTTTCATGTGTTTAGGAAATTATATCTTATATCTTGGGTATCCTAGGTTTGGGGCTAATATCCACTTATCAGTGAGTACATATTGTGTGAGTTCCTTTGTGAATGTGTTACCTCACTCAGGATGATGCCCTCCGGGTCCATCCATTTGGCTAGGAATTTCATAAATTCATTCTTTTTAATAGCTGAGTAGTACTCCATTATGTAGATGTACCAAATTTTCTGTATCCATTCCTCTGTTGAGGGGCATCTGGGTTCTTTCCAGCTTCTGGCTATTATAAATAAGGCTGCTATGAACATAGTGGAGCATGTGTCCTTCTTACCAGTTGGGGCATCTTCTGGATATATGCCCAGGAGAGGTATTGCTGGATCCTCCGGTAGTACTATGTCCAATTTTCTGAGGAACCGCCAGACTGATTTCCAGAGTGGTTGTACAAGCCTGCAATCCCACCAACAATGGAGGAGTGTTCCTCTTTCTCCACATCCATGCCAGCATCTGCTGTCACCTGAATTTTGATCTTAGCCATTCTGACTGGTGTCAGGTGGAATCTCAGGGTTGTTTTGATTTGCATTTCCCTGATGATTAAGGATGCTGAACATTTTTTCAGGTGCTTCTCTGCCATTCGGTATTCCTCAGGTGAGAATTCTTTGTTCAGTTCTGAGCCCCATTTTTAATGGGGTTATTTGATTTTCTGAAGTCCACCTTCTTGAGTTCTTTATATATGTTGGATATTAGTCCCCTATCTGATTTAGGATAGGTAAAGATCCTTTCCCAATCTGTTGGTGGTCTTTTTGTCTTATTGACGGTGTCTTTTGCCTTGCAGAAACTTTGGAGTTTCATTAGGTCCCATTTGTCAATTCTTGATCTTACAGCACAAGCCATTGCTGTTCTGTTCAGGAATTTTTCCCCTGTGCCATATCTTCAAGGCATTTCCCCACTTTCTCCTCTATAAGTTTCAGTGTCTCTGGTTTTATGTGAAGTTCCTTGATCCACTTAGATTTGACCTTAGTACAAAAAGATAAGTATGGATCGATTCGCATTCTTCTACATGATAACAACCAGTTGTGCCAGCACCAATTGTTGAAAATGCTGTCTTTCTTCCACTGGATGGTTTTAGCTCCCTTGTTGAAGATCAAGTGACCATAGGTGTGTAGGTTCATTTCTGGGTCTTCAATTCTATTCCATTGGTCTACTTGTCTGTCTCTATACCAGTACCATGCAGTTTTTATCACAATTGCTCTGTAGTAAAGCTTTAGCTCAGGCATGGTGATTCCACCAGAGGTTCTTTTATCCTTGAGAAGAGTTTTTGCTATCCTAGGTTTTTTGTTATTCCAGATGAATTTGCAAATTGCTCCTTCTAATTCGTTGAAGAATTGAGTTGGAATTTTGATGGAGATTACATTGAATCTGTAGATTGCTTTTGGCAAGATAGCCATTTTTACAATGTTGATCCTGCCAATCCATGAGCATGGGAGATCTTTCCATCTTCTGAGATCTTCTTTAATTTCTTTCTTCAGAGACTTGAAGTTTTTATCATACAGATCTTTCACTTCCTTAGTTAGAGTCACGCCGAGATATTTTATATTATTTGTGACTATTGAGAAGGGTGTTGTTTCCCTAATTTCTTTCTCAGCCTGTTTATTCTTTGTATAGAGAAAGGCCATTGACTTGTTTGAGTTTATTTTATATCCAGCTACTTCACCGAAGCTGTTTATCAGCTTTAGGAGTTCTCTGGTAGAATTTTTACGGTCACTTATATATACTATCATCTGCAAAAAGTGATATTTTGACTTCCTCTTTTCCAATTTTTATCCCCTTGATATCCTTTTGTTGTCAAATTGCTCTGGCTAATACTTCAAGTACTATGTTGAAAAGGTAGGGAGAAAGTGGGCAGCCTTGTCTAGTCCCTGATTTTAGTGGGATTGCTTCCAGCTTCTCTCCATTTACTTTGATGTTGGCTACTGGTTTGCTGTAGATTGGTTTTATCATGGTTAGGTATGGGCCTTGAATTCCTGATCTTTCCAAAACTTTTATCATGAATGTGTGTTGGATCTTGTCAAATGCTTTTTCTGCATCTAACGAGATGATCATGTGGTTTTTGTGTTTGAGTTTGTTTATATAATGGATTACATTGATGGATTTTTGTATATTAAACCATCCCTGCATCCCTGGAATAAAACCTACTTGGTCAGGATGGATGATTGCTTTAATGTGTTCTTGGATTTGGTTAGCAAGAATTTTATTGAGGATTTTTGCATCGATATTCATAAGAGAAATTGGTCTGAAGTCCTCTATCTTTATTGGATCTTTCTGTGGTTTAGGTATCAGAGTAATAGTGGCTTCATAAAATGAGTTGGGTAGAGTACCTTCTACTTCTATCTTGTGAAAAAGTTTGTGCAGAACTGGAATTAGATCTTCTTTGAAGGTCTGATAGAACTCTGCACTAAACCCGTCTGGTTCTGGGCTTTTTTTTGGCTGGGAGACTATTAATAACTACTTCTATTTCTTTAGGGGATATGGGACTGTTTAGAAGGTCAACTTGATCCTGATTCAACTTTGGTACCTGGTATCTGTCCAGAAATTTGTCCATTTCGTCCAGGTTTTCCAGTTTTGTTGAGTATAGCCTTTTGTAGAAGGATCTGATGGTGTTTTGGATTTCTTCAGGATCTGTTGTTATGTCTCCCTTTTCATTTCTGATTTTGTTAATTAGGATTTTGTCCCTGTGCCCTCTAGTGAGTCTAGTTAAGGGTTTATCTATCTTGTTGATTTTCTCAAAGAACCAACTCCTCGTTTGGTTAATTCTTTGAATAGTTCTTCTTGTTTCCACTTGGTTGATTTCACCCCTGAGTTTGATTATTTCCTGCCGTCTACTCCTCTTGGGTGAATTTGCTTCCTTTTTTTCTAGAGGTTTTAGATGTGTTGTCAAGCTGCTAGGATGTGCTCTCTCCTGTTTCTTCTTGGAGGCACTCAGAGCTATGAGTTTCCCTCTTAGAAATGCTTTCATTGTGTCCCAAAGGTTTGGGTACGTTGTGGCTTCATTTTCATTAAACTCTAAAAAGTCTTTAATTTCTTTCTTTACTCCTTCTTTGACCAAGGTATCATTGAGAAGAGTGTTGTTCAGTTTCCACGTGAATGTTGGCTTTCCATTATTTATGTTGTTATTGAAGATCAGTCTTAGGCCATGGTGGTCTGATAGGATACATGGGACAATTTCAATATTTTTGTATCTTTTGTGGCCTGTTTTGTGACCAATTATATGGTCAATTTTGGAGAAGGTCCCATGAGGTGCTGAGAAGAAGGTATATCCTTTTGTTTTAGGATAAAATGTTCTGTAGATATCTGTCAGATCCATTTGTTTCATAACTTCTGTTAGTTTCACTGTGTCCCTGTTTAGTTTCTGTTTCCACGATCTGTCCATTGATGAAAGTGGTGTGTTGAAGTCTCCCACTATTATTGTGTGAGGTGCAATGTGTGCTTTGAGCTTTACTAAAGTGTCTTTAATGAATGTGGCTGCCCTTGCATTTGGAGCGTAGATATTCAGAATTGAGAGTTCCTCTTGGAGGATTTTACTTTTGATGAGTATGAAGTGTCCCTCCTTGTCTTTTTTGATAACTTTGGGTTGGAAGTCGATTTTATCCGATATTAGAATGGCTACTCCAGCCTGTTTCTTCAGACCATTTGCTTGGAAAATTGTTTTCCAGCCTTTCACTCTGAGGTAGTGTCTGTCTTTTTCTCTGAGATGGGTTTCCTGTAAGCAGCAGAATGTTGGGTCTTGTTTGTGTAGCCAGTCTGTTAGTCTATGTCTTTTTATTGGGGAATTGAGTCCATTGATATTAAGAGATATTAAGGAAAAGTAATTGTTGCTTCCTATTATTTTTGTTGTTAGAGTTGGCATTCTGTTCTTGGGGCTGTCTTCTTTTTGGTTTGTTGAGGGATTACTTTCTTGTTTGTTCTAGGGCGTGATTTCCGTGCTTGTATTGCTTCTTTTCTGTTATTATCCTTTGAAGGGCTGGATTCGTGGAAAGATATTGTGTGAATTTGGTTTTGTCGTGGAATACTTTGGTTTCTCCATCTATGGTAATTGAGAGTTTGGCCGGGTATAGTAGCCTGGGCTGGCATTTGTGTTCTCTTAGTGTCTGTATAACATCTGTCCAGGCTCTTCTGGCTTTCATAGTCTCTGGTGAAAAGTCTGGTGTAATTCTGATAGGCCTTCCTTTATATGTTACTTGACTTTTCTCCCTTACTGCTTTTAATATTCTATCTTTATTTAGTGCATTTGTTGTTCTGATTATTATGTGTCGGGAGGAATTTCTTTTCTGGTCCAGCCTATTTGGAGTTCTGTAGGCTTCTTGTATGATCATGGGCATCTCTTTCTTTATGTTTGGGAAGTTTTCTTCAATATTTTGTTGAATATATTAGCTGGCCCTTTAAGTTGAAATTCTTCATTCTCATCAATTCCTATTATCCGTAGGTTTGGTCTTCTCATTGTGTCCTGGATTTCCTGGATGTTTTGAGTTAGGATCCTTTTGCATTTTGTATTTTCTTTGACTGTTGTGTCGATGTTCTCTATGGAATCTTCTGCACCTGAGATTCTCTCTTCCATTTCTTGTATTCTGTTGCTGATGCTGGCATCTATGGTTCCAGATCTCTTTCCTAGGGTTTCTATCTCCAGCGTTGCCTCGCTTTGGGTTTTCTTCCCTTTTTGTGTCTACTTCCCTTTTTAGTTCTAGTATGGTTTTGTTCATTTCCATCACCTGTTTGGATGTGTTTTCCTGTTTTTCTTTAAGGACTTCTACCTGTTTGGTTGTGTTTTCCTGCTTTTCTTTAAGGGCCTGTAACTCTTTAGCAGTTCTCTCCTGTAATTCTTTAAGTGACTTATGAAAGTCCTTCTTGATGTCCTCTATCATCATCATGAGAAATGTTTTTAAATCTGGGTCTAGATTTTCGGTTGTGTTGGGGTGCCCAGGACTAGGTGGGGTGGGAGTGCTGCGTTCTGATGATGGTGAGTGGTCTTGATTTCTGTTAGTAGGATTCTTACGTTTGCCTTTCGCCATCTGGTAATCTCTGAAGCTAGCTGTTATAGTTGTCTCTGTTAAGAGCTTGTTCTTCAGGTGACTCTGTTAGCCTCTATAAGCAGACCTGGGAGGGTAGCTCTCTCCTCAGTTTCAGTGGGCAGAGTATTCTCTGCAGGCAAGCTCTCTTCTTGCAGGGAGAGTACCCAGATATCTGGTGTTCGAACCAGACTCCTGGCAGGAGTTGTGTTCCACTCACTAGAGGTCTTAGGATCCCGTGGGGAATCCTGTGTGGGCCCTTGCGGGTGTCGGGCACCTCCGCTGGCAAGGAACCTCGGGGCTCGAGTGGAGCGGAAGGGGCTTGTGCCCCAGGTCAGGCCCGGGTAGTCTGCTTCCCTATGTACAGCAGTCTCAGGTTCTGCGAGATTGGATTGGGGCAGGGGCTGTGTTCCACTCACCAGAGGTCTTAGGATCCCGTGGGGAATCCTGTGTGGGCCCTTGCGGGTGTTGGGTGAGACTCCGCTGGCAAGGTACCTCGGGGCTCGAGTGGAGCGGAAGGGGCTTATGCCCCATATCAGGCCCGGGTAGTCCGCTTCCCTATTTCCCGCAGTCTCAGGTTCCACGAGATTGGATTAGGGCAGGGGCTGTGTTCCACTCACCAGAGGTCTTAGGATCCCGTGGAGAATCTTGTGTGGGCCCTTGCGGGTGTTGGGCGAGACTCCGCTGGCAAGGTACCTCGGGGCTTGAGTCATGGCCTTTTCTTAGCCACATGTAATTATTTTCTTGAAGACAAGAGGGTCGCGCATGTCTATTTTCATTGAATTTTCCACAATTTGTCTCTTTTTCTTCCTGATGGACATTGGATAGTTTTAACTTTGCTAAAATAATCAATATCAACACTGCCAAACGTGGTTTCATAGCCTTTGAGCACAGGTGCAAGGGTTTTTAAGAACTGGCACTTCAAGCCGGGCGTGGTGGCACACGCCTAGAATCCCCAGCCGAGGAATCTGAGCTGTGGACATTTGAACTAGAGTCTGTTTAAGGGAGGAGGGGTTCTTCCTAAATCAGTGTTTTTAGATGCTAAGTTTTCTTACCTCTTAGCTCCAAAGTCTATAGAGGCACCGAAGTTCCAAGGACTCCCAAGATCTGCCAAACATATCCATTTTGGCTAATGTTAGGTATGTAGCATTTCAACACCACTTCATTTTTACTCTGTTAACTAGAAGTTGTGCTGGATTTTGTATATTCATTGGCCATTTAGATGTGTACTTCTGCTGTGGTTGACTATTAAAATGCACCTTTCTGTGGTTTTACATTGGGTCCTTTCCTTTTTCCTTATGGATTCATATGTACATTTCATACATCCTTAATTTTAGTTCTTTCGTGAGTTATATTTACTGAGTACCTCTTCCAGTCTCTTAGCTGTATGTGAACCTGTTAAATATTTTTAAAATTCAGACTGCTTCTCTGTTTTCTGTGGTTCATCTTTCTAGTGTCATGGAGTCTTTATACTTAGGAAGCTCTTCCCTATGCAGAGATTGCAAAGATGTTCAATTACATTCTCTTGGAGTTTTACATCTATCCTTCATGTTTAATTCTTTAACCTGAAATTTCTTTGAATGTATCTGGTGTGCTTCTGCTGTAGTGGCAGGATGTAGAAAGGACCACTATCTTCCTCTGCTGACTTGAGGTGAAATCTCTGTCATGGGACTGATGTTCATAAGAATATGGTAATTTGATGAGTCCTCTTTGTACCATTTTTTTTTCAATGAACTTTCAGATCATGTGTGGGCCAGGCGGGGAGTGCCATCTCTGTCACTTTAACATCATGGTGAACCTTCAAATGTCATAAGCAAGCTTTCCCTCCTTTGCATGCTTCAAAACTGTTTTCCTCCTCTGAGCCCTTTATGTAAGAAACCTCTTGTCCTTCTGCATATGAACTGCGGAACTGTCATGTTCCATGAAGAATCACTGGAATTGTCTTGAGTTTATAAGGTTTGTGGATATTTTCCTAGAAAAAAAAATACTGTCTTTTATAGGATCGGCTCCTTCCATTTGCTAGCACAGTGTATCATTTTGTGTTCAGGTTTTTTACATAGGTCTTTTGGGTAATGCATTTTAATATTGTCTATGGACAATTTGCACATTTTTATATCCAGGTTATTTGGGTTCTAGTTGTTACTCTTTAAATAGAATCGTTTTTTTCCTCTTTCTATTTTTCTCTGATTACTTTGATGTGGTAATATAAATGATTTTTTCGTGTCTACCTTTTGTATAGCAAGCTTGCTATTGTGTTCTGTCTAGTAATTTGGTCTACAGCCATGTTACCATGGAGGTCTCCTAGTGTGTTCTCTCTGATCTTGGAAACTAAGCAGGAACAGACATAGTTAGATTTGGTTGTAATATCTAATCATTTGTCTGGAAGATCATTTGCATTTTTGACATATGCAATGTTGCAGAAAATGGAAACTTTTCTTGACTTATACTGCATTTTTTGTATTAATTTGGTTGTGATTCCCAATGAAGTCTCTCTAAATTTCATCTTATTTAGCATGATTATTTGTGTGTGTGTGTACATGTACACATGTGCACATGTGGATGTGCGTGTGATGTGTATGTTAGTATAGGTGTTTGCACATCATAGCACAAGTGTTGAGGTCTGAGAACAATTTTTGGAAGTCTGCTCTTATTCTACCTTAGGATCCAGGAGTCAAACTCAAACTGTCAGGCTAGCACAAGAAGAGCATTTTGACCCTCTGCACCATCCCACCAGACCTAGTGAAATCTTAAGCTCAGAAAGAGAACAGAACATGCTCAAAATTGCTAAGCTTCTGTTAGATTATTAGGTCAGTCTCAAATGCCAACACAAAAACCTTAATCGAGTGAGAAAAGAATCCAGTCATCCAAATTTTGAACGTGGTTTGGCTGACAATTAAGCAGGAAAGTTAAGGCAGTATGTGTTTATGTTTGGTAACTTTCATTACCTCTTCAAGTTACAGTGCTTAGCAACAGCTCTACACCTATCTGTGAATAGTGAGACTACTAAAAAGAGGGAAAAAATCACAAACCACTCTGTACATTCTCTATACATTTCCCTCTAAAAACAAATGACTATACTTCAAACTGCACTTTCAAATACAGCCAGTCTTGGAGTATCACAAGGCTAAATTTTATTACCATTAGTTATGTTATTTGAATTGTCTCTATTCATATACAGTATCATACATACAAATATTGCTTTAACCTTGAATTCTTTCCAATTTGGAAAAGGGAGCTGAGATGTAAGCTAATGAAAAGGAAGTCTAGCTCCCCTCTTCTAGAGATCAACAGCTACAGTACAAATATGTGTGCCTCCCTGAAATTCAATGAAAATTATAATCATTAATTATAAAACATACTGTCAGCATTGTTACTTTAGGGAAAAAAAGAACCTTTCGGTTATATAAGAATAGTATGAGCTATAATATCCATTGGTTTCTTAGGCTTCATTGAGTGATCCCACCATATATTTACCGTAGGCTTAGATGTAGATACAGGAGCTTAACTTACATCAGCTACCATGATTATTACAATTCCAACCAGTGTAAAAGTATTTAGTTGACTTGCAACTGGCAAATATTCATCAAAAGTTAAAGACCAACCAATCTACAGAGTGAGTTGCACAGTCGTCAGGGCTATACAGGGAGAGTCTCCCTCAAGCCAACAAACAAACAAATGAAAATGAGAGAAAAGAGAGAAGGAATGCTATAAATTGGTGTAACCTTTCTAAAACATTTTACTAATATAAATTTATATTTTAAAACATTATCTTTTAATAAAGTAATTATATTTCTTTATTCATGTTCAGGAGAATACTCAGTATGCAAGGATATGGACATTTTTATGTTCCCTATGGAATTATTTTAAATAGGATGTTTGGAGTTTTATTTTCTAGCCTGCTCAGGCATGGCATGCACGTAGTACACACACTTACAAGCAAGAAAAACACTCATACACATAAAATAAACAAATGTATGCTTTTTCAAAAACTCCAAAATATTCAAGGAAATTGTGTCTCTAATAAGCATACACAAACTTTTTCTTTTCATACAGTAAGACAACTGTTGATACAGTAGTGACATTCTTCTATGTGTTACAAGTACTCTAGGGTGATTTAAGTCCTTCAGTAGAAAGCATGTAGACTTTATGCAAATAATACATCATTTGATAAATGCACAAGGGCATCCAGGGACTATTGTAGATGTATCTCTCCAGATACTGAGAGATGGTTGAAGACCAGCTGAGACTCAGAGAGATGTTCATGAGGTACATTCTAAATGGCAACACAGTTTATAGAACACTATGTGATAAAAAATCTCATGTATCAGATGTGCATAAGAAACGGGAAATCTGTGCATTAAATCGTTCACGACGAATCCATGTGGAAGGGTGAGCTAACAGGGGCATTCACATTACACATTTGAGCATTAAGCATAGACTTTGATTTTTATGTCATGGAACATTTTATCATGATATAGTCCAAACAAAGTGAAGATACTCCCTTTTAGATGGGAATCGGCTCCAGTACAAGTTTTAAAATGTAATTAAATGATATCATGCATATATTTTACAGAATACTACCAGGTTATAATAATTTTTTCTAAAACATTAAATATTATATCAGAACATAAACCAGAAATTCCTCTGCCCATTCTTACTTCTAAAGCATGTCAGAGCTACAAACATACAGCAAGGTCTTTATGTAAGTTAGATAAAAGTCACTGAAACCTTCTACTGGAACCCACTTCCTCTTCTCCTTGAAGATGAACTTTAGGCTCCTTTATGATTTCACATAATACTATGACATTTATTTTTTGTCACTAGAGTGACTCCATGTGTGGGTGGTACCTTCTAAGCTTATGGTGTTAATCACTTGTATTTGAGATTTCTTTTCCCCACTTCAATTAATTAGCCATTAGGGCAAGCAAAACAGATTTAGTGTGTCAAGCATGCAACAGATTTCAGCAAGTTTTTTGAAGAGCAAGCTGGCAAGGAAACACTGTACAAAAACAAGCCAATATAAAGGCTAAAGAAACATAATAATCAGGAAAATATTATGGTGTTTCATGTTGATTGGTTTGTTTTTATAGAGCTAGTTATTGAGGCTATGACAGCAAGTACGGCGTTGTCTATATTCAAACAGCAATTATGTATGTCATTGGAGATTACTTCACTAAAGGATGTCTCTGCTGCCACAATACACTTGTGAACAAGCCTGTTTTTCAAGGCAGCCAGTTCTGAACAATCTTCCTTTGTGCTAGCTTGACTCAGAGGCAGAAAATATCTATCCATAGAGCTGAAATCTTTTTCCATAGACTAAAATGTACAGTCCGGTATGGAGATTATAGTGAATACAACCTGAGAGAAACTTCTAACCAGATGTAATCAACTAGACTTTGTATTAAATTGTCTTCTCAGACCCTGACTATAACACCAAACTGTATCCACACTGAACCAAGGTTATAAAGGCATACAAAGCAACCACTAGATTCTAATTCGGCTTAACAGGAAATCTGGAATAGGTACATCCAGGATGAGGCTAGCCCAATGAGATGAGAACTTGATACAGCGTCTACACAATTGAAACCACTCCAAGAATCGTGACTTAAGTGAAAAAAATCCAAAGCAGAAGGATGAGATGAAATCCAAAGAGATTCTTCTCCCCGCCTCACTTTAGATTTGTTTTCTGCCAAAGATCTGTAAAGTTTTTCCTCAAATCTCCCAGGTATCCCCTTACGTTCCATCGGCCAGTCTTCTGAACTAAGCTTGGCAAAGGACAGCAGACATTGCTGACGTTGACTTAATTAATTCATGCTTTATCCCTTGAAACTGAGCAAGCTAACAACTGAAACAAAACATACTGTTAGCAAAGAGGTCTAAAAGCAATTATTGAGCAGGCTGTCAGCAATATGTGAGATAGAAGATAATAGTGTTCTATCAACGGATAAGGCAGCCCCTTATCCTTCCTGCGTAATCTACAAGTTCCTTCCTAAAATGAGTGATTAGTATTGGGAGTATCAGTAATAAAGTATGTGTGAGGCCATAAGTTTAACCCCAGCACAGCAAAAGTTATAAAGAAGTTCAAATGCATTCCTGGGGCTATTGGCATATTTCTAGAAACAGGCAAAGTTTCAGAGAAACAATGCAAAAATTTGGGCCTAATCCCAATTTACCCTCTGCCAAGTGAACACATTCACCTCCTGCCTTTTAAAGCTCTGTGAAATGATGGTGACCACAGCAAGCTGTCATCAAAAGCATATGGGTGAAGGCAGCCATCATATGAATGACATGTATGACTGAACACAGCCAGAGCACCATGTATACCCAGTATGCTATGCTCGTGTTCTCTCCTACACAAACAGCAGTCACTGTGCCTAACGAAAATAAGCACCCATATTCTCGTGCAGCCGTGACACTCCTTCAGGGTAGTGTGTCTGGAGAAGGTGAACAGGCTAGTCTTTTCTCTACACCAGACAATCTCATCTAAGTTTGATATACTGAGCCAAATTCCTGATTTATTTCTGCACTTTCTTAAGAAACATAAAGTGGACACAAACATGTTGCAAGTTTAAGAATTATTTTTTTTTGATATTGAGTATTTACTGCATGTCCGTGACTAATCTAAGTGCTATACATGCATAAAGAGATATACATACCCTCAACTCTAATCTTACATACATTTTTTGCAAGCTTTGAGTCTTACAAGACTGTTGACTATACGTTACTAATTCTGAAGAGAAAATTAAGACCACATGAAGCTAATCTGCAAACAGAAAAACTTGTCTTCACTCAAATGTGTCTGACTTAACAAGTGATGTCTGCCACACTTGACTCTCTTGTATTGTCAGTTGTGCAAAACAGACCAAGAAATGCAAAAACTAGGCGCTATGTCATCAGATGAATTATATACTTTAGAAGAGATGCTATTAAGGAAAAAATGAAAAGGGCAACAACATTGCATGACTTACCTCAACTCTTAGCTGTCAGGAAGGGTCACTGGGACCCAGGACCAGGTGTCTGCTTCTGTCACCCTCACCTTCTAACTCATGGGTACCATATAGCTACCATGAATGTTTGCATCTCCTGCCTGGAACACAGCATCCAGCCTGATGGACAGATGCCAAGTAACAAGACCACTGGGGAAAGAGATGATTCCTTCAAAACCTTTTTAGTGAGACAGAAAATTGGCAAGCACGTTCCACAGGCAGTGGACCCACTTATTTAATATATGGAACCCACAGTTATTGACAAAGTCTGCACTGGTACCTATCATCAGTTCTTCTACGGGCAAGAAAATTGCTGTCATTAACTATGCCCATGGCCACTACATCATTGACAAGGGGATCATTGGCCTTGTCTTGGATAGAATTCAAACTGTCCGACCAGGGCACAGGTCTTGAGAGCTTCTTGGTTTTCCACAGCTTCAGTAGGGTACCTGTCTCTGGGGTCACCTCCCTGCTAATGAAGTAGCTCTGTTCTTTCTGTTCATTACAGAATAAAAAGTCCGTAATCAGAAACTAGAGAGACAAATGTTTATACTCAGCTAATTTTCTTCAGGACAGAGCTAAGGAAATGGTTCCACCCACTTTTAGTGTGGGGCCCCCCTCCTCAGTGAACAGAATGCCTCAGAGGCCTGCACAGAGGCTAGGGGATCTCTTGCAGGTATGCATGGAGGGTTACCTGTTATGTTATTCTAAATAGGGCTGGACTGACAATTAACATTAATGATCATCAGTATCATAAAGGAAAAGGAAGAAACCTTGGAGATAAAGGTTGTTGTTATGGCTATTACCTTGATTGATAGTTTCAAGGTGTGTGTGTGTGTGTGTGTGTGTGTGTGTGTATGATCACTATATTCTGAACCTTAAACATATGCATTTATGGCCACCCAAACAGAATTGGTCCTGGGTTGCATTCAAAGATATAAAGAGAGACAGATTATTCACATATATTTCATAAATAATAAATGATAAATGCATATATTTATTTTGAATTTTCATACAATTTATTATGGTAATAACTTCCCCTCCCTCAACTCTTCCCACATCCTCCCCATTTCCCAACCATCCAATGTCACACTTTCTTTTTCTCTCTCTTTAGAAAACAAGCAGGCAAATAAAAAAACCAACAACCCAGAATTTTTTTAAAAGGGAGAGAAAGCACAAGGAACATGAATACACACACACACACACACACACACACACACACACACGAACACATATAAACACAAAGCCAGTAAAATAAAAAAAAAAAATGTCCCAAACAAAACAAGACCAAAAAGCCCTATAAAAGTACTGTGATGGTTTGAATATGTTTGGCCAGAGAGTGGCACTATTAGGAGGTGTGGCCTTGTTGGAGTACATGTGTCACTGTGGGCATGGACTTAAGACCTTCATCCTAGCTGCCTGGAAGTCAGTTATTCTGCTAGCATCCTTCAGATGTAGAACTCTCAGCTCCTCCTATACCATGCCTGCCTGGATGCTGCCATGTTCCTGCCTTGATGATAATGGACCGAACCTCTGAACCTGTAAGACAGCCCCAATTAAATGTTGTCCTTGAAAGAGTTGCCTTGGTCATGGTATCTGTTCACAGAAGTAAAACCGTGAGATAGAAGTTGGTACCAGGGACTGGGATATTGCTGTAATAGGCCTGGCCATATTTTTGTTTGAAAAAATGTGGATTTTGGAACTTTGGATTTGGAAAGCAGTGGAATACTTTAAATGGGGCTTAATGGGCCAACCTAGTAGGAATATGGAAGACTTTGTTACTGAGAGTGATTTGAATTGTTCATACCAGGCCCCAGAGATTTCAGTGGAGAATTTCAATATGTGGCCTAGAGACTGTTCTTGTGGGGTTTTGGTTAAGAATCTGGCTACATTTTGTTCTTGTCTGAAGAGTCTGCCTGAGGCTGAGGTGAAGAGATTCAAATTAATTGCATTGACCTAGGAAATCTCAGAGATGCCCATCATAGACTTTGTTCTCTGTCTAAGTCTAATGAAGAACATTTTAAACAAGCGTAGCAAGCTGAGAAAGGAAAAATACAAAGTATACGGTTCAAGGATTAAAGGGGTACCAGGAAGTGAAATGGAGTTGAATCCTGTGTTTGTGGATATTAAATTGAATTAAGGGAGTAATGACCTTGGGACAAGTGTCTCATCCAGCTAAATTTATATCCAGGCATGGTAGTACAAGCCTTTAATCCCAGGAGGCAAAGACAAGCAGATCTCTTGAGTTCAAGGCCGCCTAGAACAAAGCAAGTTCTAGGTAAAGAAAATTTTAAATCCAGTCTTGATCGACCACACCTTTAATTCTAGTGCTTAGGAGAGAGGCATGCAGATCTCTGAGTTCAAGGTCAATCTATAGAGCAAGCTCCAAGAAAGCCAACCTTAGGCAGAAAACAATAGAATAAGGGGGCAGGCCAAGTTTCAGACCCAGCAAACAGCAGAACACAGCAGCTTTGGCCGTGTGTCTCTGGCTTTAGAGTGAAAAATAGGACTACTGGTACAATTGATGCTGGTTATATGGAGCTAAAAATTTAGCTGTGCTTAAGAAGAGACCAACATCACTGAAGTGAAATCTTCTGGGAAGTTTTTTTTTTTTTCCCCTTCTGAAAGCACAAAGAAGCTGCGTTCCAGAGACAGCCAAGGTTGTACCTTATGCGGCAGCTGCACTTGGTAATGTGTAAGAGTCACCCAGGTGGTACTGGTTTTGAAGGCATGAAGGGGCCATGGACAGCAGCTGAAGCTTGGCACTTTGAGAGGCCAGGAGAGGTCATTAGTGAAGGTGCAGCCTCAGTTGCAGTTGACAACTTCAGGACTGAAGGGGTCATGCAAAGGAGTTGAAGCTTGGCACCATGAAGAGCGCCTATGAGAGGCTGTTGGTGAAGCCTAGTTCCTCTGAAGCAGAGGAAGATCCCATGTATTAGAAATGCCAGTACCAAAAACAAAAACAAAAAATGCTAGTACCATAGGCTGATTACCAAGAACAGTAGCAGAAGTTGAGTGGATCAACCTGAGCTTAGAGTGCTACAGAGGAAAGAGCTGAAAAAGTGACACAAGCCCCTTGGAGGAACCCAGAAGATCATGTGCAGATCCCAGACATTGAAACAAGAAGCTGTAACATTGAAGTTGCCTTGGAGATCTCAAGATTTTTGAGATGCCAGAGCCATGGGCTATCTGCTGAAGAATGTTGGCAACAGGGAGTGGAACCAACCCAGGAGAAAGAAGTTTGTCGCAGTCAACATAGATGAAAAAGGAGTTGGAGATCTGAAGACCACTTTGACAACAGACATGGAGATGCAGAGTTTGGAATTTGCCCAGCTGATTTCCTGTTTGACTTGGGAATTACAGTTAAGTGATTGGATGGATCTCAGAAGAGACTTTGAACTTGGACTTTTAACATTGTTGAGACTGCTATAGACTACAAGGACTTTGGAAGTTGGACTAGATGCACTTTTTTATTATGCTATGGCCTGATATATCCGCCACAGTCTCATGTGTTTGAAGTGGCCTATGGGGGTCAGGGAACGGAATGTGATGGTTTATATATGCTTAGCCCAGGAAGTGGCACTATTAGGAAGTGTGGCTTGTTGGAGTAGGTGTGTCACTGTGGGAATGGGCTTAAGACTCTCATTCTAACTCCCTGGAAGCCAGTATTCTGCTGGCAGCCTTCTGATGAAGATGTAGAACCTTCAGCTCTTCCTGAATCATGCCTGCCTGGATGCTGCCATATTCCTGCCTTGGTGTTAATAGACGGAACCTCTGAACCTATAAGCCAGCCCCAATTAAATGTTGTCCTTATAAGAGTTGCCTTGGTCATGGCGTCTGTTCACAGCAGTAAAACCCTAACTAAGTACCATTGAGTTCATTTTGTGTGTCCATCTACTGATGGCCCTGGGGGTTACACTTAAGTGTGGTTTATATACCTAGTACAACTGCATTGGAGAAAATATTTTTTTCTTTGCATGCAGGTGTCAATTTCAGATAGCTTCTTGTTAGGGGTGGGAGCTCATGTCCATGTCCCCCCTCTCAGCACTGCGACCCCATCTATAAAAGTCCTGTGCATGCCGCCATAGACTTGGTGAGTTCATATGTACATCGGTCCTGTTTTACCTGTAAGACACTATTTCCTTGGTGTCATCCATCCCTTCTGGCTCTTACAGCCTTTCTGACTCTTCTTCAGCATAGCTCCCTGAACTCTGAGGGGAGGGGTTTGATAAAGATATCCCATTTAGGATTGAGTGTTCCAAGGTCTCTTGCTCTCTGCATATTATCCAGTTGTGAGTCTCTGTATTTGTTCCCATCTAATGCAGACAGAAGCTTCTCTGACAATGGATAAGTCAGACACTGATCTATGGGTATAACAGAATGTTATCAGAAGTCATTTTATTGCCATGTTCATTTAACAGGACAATAATATTTGGCTTTCTCCAAAGCTTATGGTATATCTAGTCTCAGGTTCACTAGGGGGTGGGGGGGGAGGATGGAGTTTGGTAAGGGAATAGACAAGATGGTGATGATGACAATAACGATGATGACAATGACAATGATGATTGTAGTGGTGGTAGTGATGATGGTGATGGAAGACATGATATAAGATAGGTAGACAGGAGAGACAGAAAGACAGACAGACAGAGAGAAGATTAGCAAATAGTTCACAATTGTTTAAGTGATTATATCAGAATGTTCACTCAACTACTCTGAAATATTTGGACTATTTGAAAGTCCTTATGATAAAACAATGTAGGGGATAATGAGGAGAAAAATATCAATGCCTGTTGATCCCTCTGACATATTAATTTTCACTTGTACCTTTTCTGGGGTTTCCCTTAGGTTTCCACTGTGTGACTGACCCATCTAGAAGTCAGGGAGGGTGTCTGGAGCCATAAGAGATCTTATCCTGAGAGGCACAGGCAGCTCCTCTTGAGTTCAGAAAAGTAACTCAGATGTGTAAAATAGATTGCTTCCTACGCCTTACCTTTCATGAGCTTTTTAATATGCCTAATACCAAAGGAAAGACTAGAACCCAGGAACTAAAGGTAACTTTCCCTTTTAGTATAATATCTTTCAGGTGAACGTTTGTTCTCTTTAGAGTAAATACTTGGTTTAGGGATTTCTAATCCCCATCTCCAGCTCTTCTTTCCTTCATGTGTATCAAAACACCAGAAACAGTTCACACTAACGTTTTGGCCACCAGCAAAGAGATTTTTACGCTACATCCTGGGCACCAAGGGCCTGAGGATTCCGTCTACGATATTTTTCATCTCTTCTCACCATTGGCATCCACCTGCTATTCTTTAGGCCTTACTAAGTCTCCTTATGGGGTGGCTGAGTTGCTATTGTGCCATGCTAGAATCTGTCACTGAGAATACAGTAGTACAAGCTACTGTTGCTGGACCCATTCTGATGTCCAACATTTTAGCCTGAGGCCTTGTGCTTGGTCACATGCTCCACTTCTCTCTACCTGTACTAGGAAGCTTAGCTGCTCTTTGTGAGCTTGTCTTCAGTATGAGATTGCAACACTTCTGACTACTGCCTGTCTGGTTCTGTGCTTATATCTTAGGACTGGAACAATAAGTCTTCTCAAGCCAGGTAGCAGAAGCCCAACAGGAGAGTTCCAGAGGCTAAAAATAAGAAATCATCATATGATACAATCAGTTCCTTCTCTTGTCACTATGGAGGAATCTGCTCTAATAACTTTTGATATTCCTTGGATGAGAGCTATCTAACTCTGGTTTCTGCTTTCATTCTTCTCTCTCTAGGAATCCTTTTCTTTTATAAAACCCCTTGTGCATGGATATAGGATTCAATACAATTCAACATAATCCCCCTCCCCAGGTGAGATTCCAAGTACTTTGTCTTAATCATGTCTGCAAAAACCCTTATTCTAACTAAGGCCACATTCTGAAGTTCCAGTGGACAAATCTTTAGTAGACTACAATTCAATCACTACCATTCTGAATTCAGAGCTTCCCAACAAGGCCACACCTTCCAAGACTATCTAGGAGAGAGAAGAACAAGCTATCAATACTCTGGCTCCCCTGGATTGCTCTATGGCTTTCTGTTGCCCATGTGCACCTTTCAAGATATAAATCCAAGAGGGCTAGGAAATGTGATCTCCTGTCTCACTTCTTATAGGATCTAAGCCAAAAAATAAGTTAAAACCAAGAAGGCATTTAAGCAAGCATTCAATAAGCAGTCTCTATCATGATAATGCTAATTACTTTTGTCCTGTAGTAATTATGTAAAACCAAAACCTACTAATAAAATTATCTTACATGATTATCTTAATTGAGATTTTATTGCTGTAAAGAGACACTATGGCAACTCATGAAGGAAAAAATTTAATTAGGGCTGGCATACAGTTTCTGAGGTTCAGTCCATTATTATCGTGGTGGGAAGCATGGCAGCATGCAGTCAGACATGGTGCTGGAAGAGCTGAGAGTTCTACATCTTGATCCGCAGGCAGCTGAAGGAGACTGTGCCACACTGGGCATAGTCTAAGCATAGGAGACCTCAAAGCCCACCCACACAGTGACATACTTCCTCCAACAAGGCCACACCTACTCCAGCAAGGCCATACCTCCTAGTAGTGCCACTTCCTATGGGACAATTGTTCAAGCACATGAGTCTATGTTGGCCAAAACTAATCAAACCACCACAATGACACAAAAAAGTGATCACTCCCAATCTATCAACAAATGTAACATTTCCAGCACTATAGGTCTACTATTGATTGTTATAAGTTATAAAATCTTGTGTTTTTTCATTAAAACAACTATCACAGTGGAAGTCTGTCATTGAACAACCTTATACTATTTTCTGGACTTGGCATCCTAGGAATTAAAAGTGGATAAGAGGACTTCTTTCAGTAATGTGATAGTGTTCTGTTGTTGTTGTTGTTGTTGTTGTTGTTGTTGTTGTTGTTGTTGTTTTATAGTGTTCTGTCATTGGTAGTTTTTATTGTAAGACCCAGTGGCTAATGTTGTTTTCTAGGAAACAGATTGACATTTTCCTTTTTAACTTTTAGAAGAAAAGAATGAAATCTCCACAGAAGGCTCTTTCGACTTCATTCTAGGTTCTTGCTGATGTGAGGCTATTTCTTACAGTCACTGTTGATAGACTTTCATGGACCCACTCTCTTAGATATAGATGGCTACACATGCATAAATAGCCATGGAGGGCTAGTATGGTAGCATGGACTGGGTCCTGAGGAGACTGCTGAATTAGATATTCCATATAATCATGGACATGAGATCATCTCTGAGAAATGATCCATCCTGATCCCACCAATCATACACCTTCATGCCTCGTATTTCTGCACACTGTTCTGTGCTTATAGGAATGCTGTGTGGTGCTTTGGACCATAGATTTACAGTATTTACAGTATTCTCTTTGGCAAAATTCTGCCACCAAACAAGGGGTCCTCTTGTGTCCCAGATTCTCCAGTCATATATCAGGTCTCTCTGTCTACCTCCTCCTGTCCAAGCACTCATCATATATTTCACTAGAAATGTTCAGAAAGGACATCTCCATGTGGTCATGAAGGGGCCCACTTTCCTCACACTTAATGGCTCTATTTGATTCAAGTCCTGAGAGTCCTCTCCATGAAGCTATGGAAATTAGAAAGATGAAGTATGGAGGGTGAGGAGGGTTTGGGGACAAGGAATGGAAGTGACGTGTATCACTTTACTAGTGTTCCATGGATCACCTTAGTTATAGACTCATATGACTACAAAGACATCTGGAAAGTGTCAAATGGCTATGTTTCTAAGCAAAAACACATTTTAGTGAACATAGCAGACCTTGCTGGGCAGCAAGTCCTTGCCCCTTCAACTTAGTTGAACAAATGCATTCTTCTCCCCTATCCCTAGCATTAGAAATATAGAAGACAAAGTCCAGTTAAAAAGTTTTGCTCTCTACTCTCTACCTCTTTCTCTTCAATCAAGAAGAATATAATAACGTCATGGGCTGGCTTTGATATATTATCCAGCTGTGCACCTCATTTAAACTGTAGAATGTGCTTTGTAAAAAGATGGGCTATTCTGGGAGCATGCAGGGGCTTATAAATTTTAACAAGAAAATGAACAAAAGGCAGTATGATTGAGGTGGATGACACACAGCGAGTATTAGAAGGTCAAAGTTGTGGGTCCATTTATGACAGAAGAACAATGACCCTAAGAAGACCTTTAACAAACGTGATCCACTTTTTATTTTTATGATTCATACCACATCATCAAATTAACGAGACACTAAGTGATGTCAAACTATTCCTTTTATTAAGGATTCCTTCTCACCAACAGGCTCTATTCTGTATGTCTCTGTACGTGATAGGCCTTTCCCCCATTCACTAGATTGACCATGTTTAAAATGCACAACATGGAAAATAGCAACAGCTGAAATTCAGCGTCTTCATGGTCCCTTTTTCAAATCATGAGTAGCCCTGACTAATAACCTAAAATTATTTGTCAAATATTCATATATACCAGTGTTGACCAACCACTGTAAGTAGTTTTAGAAAAGCAAAAACCTACATGAACCAGTGTGCTTCCACTTTTAAATTTTGTTATTGAACAACTATTATCAACCACTTGCCTTTTATCTTGGTTTTCAACTGAATAGGTCCTGACACAGACGTTGAATAAGGAAATAGTCAGAGGAAGGTCCCATAGGATGGAGACAAGCTCTCTGGGTGGGGGAAGGGGGTGTAGACAAGAGTGATTAGGCAGTGAATAGTCAGTATCTATTGAGAAGCTTAAGGGAGATGGTGGTGAGTAGAGAAAACTAACTTTGGAAAGACATGGGGAAAGATAAAGAATAATAAAAAAAATGTGGGTGTATGAACCACTTGTGAGTTTGTACAGAAGTCACACGCACACCTTGATTTTGTAGATTGTAAAATTTTCCAAAAAAAAAAAAAATCCTTTCAGAATATGAAGAAGGGGGAATTTTAATAGAAAATACTATTGGCTAAGTAGCCTAATATATAAACACAATGAAATTATCTCTAATTTCTAGTGGGTATCCATATATGTACATGCATACATAATTTTTAAGTCAGTTTAAAAGAGACAAACAGAATCAATTAGATAGCACAACAAAGAGTTTTAAAGCAAAATTAATGAGAAATAAAAGATGAATTAAATAGTAAACTTTATGGAGCTAGAGAGTGGTGTTGTGTAGTAGAATGATAATGGCCTCCTAGAATCAGTCATAATCAGATTAAAATCCAATCTTTTTTTCCATCTAGTCTCTGCTTTATTAGTCTAGTTTTATTAAGTTTCCTGAAGCCTTTATTAAGCACTGAAATGGGAAAAAACTCTCTATCACTTAATTGGGATAAGGAGCAGATAGTTTTCTTCTTTGTTTTATTCCCCCCCCCCCCCAGGAGCAGGTGCATATATAAAGTACTTATTACATGATATATGTCATCAAATGTTAATTCTCTGCTATTATTCTTTTATATTAAAAAAAAAAAGAAATGGTATCCTTGTCATTTGGGCGTTTACAGTACAACACCAGGCTTAGTCATGAAGAGAAACAAAGCAGCAATGGTCTGAGTCAAATAATAAATTCAGGAAACTCTAGCAAGGTTTATATAATGGCAAACGTGTTACTCTGTATTCAATCATAACTAAAATCCAAATTACCATCAACAGTATTCTTGCAAGAATAAAATGCTCTATATAAAAAGCTAGGGCCAGGCATAGTGGAACACGCCTTTAATCCCAGCACTTGGGAGGCAGAGGCAGGTGGATTTCTGAGTTCGAGGCCAGCCTGGTTTACAGAGTGACTTCCAGGACAGCCAGGGCTATACAGAGAAACCCTGTCTCGAAAAAAAAAAAAAAAGAAAAAGAAAAAAAAAGAAATACTCGGGAGGCAGAAGCAGGCAGATTTCTGAGTTCGAGGCCAGCCTGGTCTACAGAGTGAGTTCCAGGACAGCCAGGGCTATACAGAGAAACCCTGTCTTGAAAAACAAAACAAAACAAACAAAAAAAAAGCTAGAATCAAGGGAAACAGCTTCTATGTTTTTCTAGATGGTTATGATGTGCCTATCAAACTGTCTTCTAAGTGTTTGTATTTGCCATAGGTCACTAGTGTTGTCAGCCTCAACTCATAGCCACTGGTTGATGCTCTGGAGAAATGACTGTGGGTATGGCACAGTAGTTTAATTCTCACCCATAGACAGACATCAATAGTCATACCCTTCAAAGTCTGCTCTCAGAGTCATCTTTGCAGCTAAGCTTCAAACGCTTTCAGCCTTTGTTACTCTGGTGGGGTGGGGCCTAGTGAATCTGGTCAGTTTCAGGGACTTTTTGAATAGTCTTTCCTTTTTAATTGGTGGCATTTAATCTGGACATTTAAGCCAAATAAACCCTTTCCTCCCTAAGTTGTTCTTGGTCATGTTTTTTTCATGACAGCAATGATAACACTAGGACACCAGACTCTCTCTCCTGCTGTGAAATTGCTTCAATAAGATCTCCAAAGCAATGGAACAACTCAGTTTTATAATGAACAAAAATGAACTGTTTACCTTTGCAGATTTCCTTCATAGATAGATGTGGGAAGTGGGTGCGGCTGCAGGTCCCATGAAACCCACTTGTTTACTGCCTTGCCCGAGCATGCACAGTGAGGCTGCATGTGTGAGCTGCCTGCCAGGCTGGACAGTTCCTCGTGATCCAGACCTGTCAGCCTATCTGTGAATGACCTAAGCTCATTCCCGGAGCGTGTGTGAATTCTGATTGGATGAGGTGGGGTGGAGCTAGAAGGAGGTGAGTCTGCATGAGTAGTGAGTTGTGGTTGTTTAGCCCTTGCCCTAGGTAGAAGCCAGAAGTAGAATAAGAGTAGTTTTAGCCCTTGCCGTGAGTAGAAGTAGAGTAAGAGAGGCTGTTGTTATAGGAGTAGTTTAGCCCTTGCCCTAGGAGAAGCTGCTGGGGAAGAGAGATGGACCATCTAGTGATTGCCATATCCAGGGATCCATCCCATAATCAGCTTCCAAACGCTGACACCATTGCATACACTAGCAAGATTTTGCTGAAAGGACCCAGATATAGCTGTCTCTTGTGAGACTGTGCCGGGGCCTAGCAAACACAGAAGTGGATGCTCACAGTCAGCTATTGGATGGATCACAGGGCTCCCAATGGAGGAGCTAGAGAAAGTACCCAAGGAGCTAAAGGGAACTGCAACCCTATAGGTGGAACAACAATATGAACTAACCAGTACCCTGGAGCTCTTGTCTCTAGCTGCATATGTATCCAAAGATGGCCTAGTCGGCCATCACTGGACAGAGAGGCCCATTGGACTTGGAAACTTTATATGCCCCAGTACAGGGGAACGCCAGGGCCAAAAAGTAGGAGTAGGTGGGTAGGGAGTTGGGTATGGGGGTCTTTTGGGATAGCATTGGAAATGTAAATGAGGAAAATACCTAATAAATTTTTTTTTAAAAAGTTGCTGCGTGAACCCAACTTGGTGTCTGTGTCGTTCGTGTAGCCGTGGGCCAGAGATTGCGAATACTGGGACAAATGGTGGCCCATACCGGGAACGAGGAACTCATCACGTCGGTCGGCAACAGTAAGTAGGAAAATTTTTGGTAAACAGTGGTAGGAAAATTTTTGGTAAACAGTGGTGGGAAAATTTTTGGTAAACAGAAATAAGAAAATTTTGATAAACAGAGGTAAGGAAATTTTAGTAAACAGCAGTAAGGAAATCTTAGTAGACTTAGGAAATTAGTCTGAACAGGTTAGAGGGTGCGCCAGAGAACCGGACAGCTTCTGGGACGGGCAGAAGCACAGAGCCGCTGAGGCAGCACCCTTGGCGGGCCGCAGACAGCCGGCCACTGTCCAGACCAGAGGACAGGTGTCCGCCTGGCTTGGGAGGCGGCCTCAGCCTCAGGAGCAGCAGTCGCCATCTTGGTTCCAGGACTCCCTGGAACTTAGGAATTTAGTTTGCACAGGTGAGGGTCTGCACCACAGAAGCTGACAGCTTCTGGGAACTGCCAAAGCAACACAGCTTCTGAGAGAGGCCCTGTTTTGGGCCTTCTTCTTCGACCAGGAGGAGGTCCAAAAACAAGATATCTGCGCACCTTCCCTGTTAGAGAGCTTACCAGCAGAGAGTGCTCTGAGCACTGAAACTCAGAGGAGAGAATCTGTCTCCCAGGTCTGCCGAGAGACGGTAACAGAATCACCAGAAGAACAATCTCTAAACAGAGTCAACTATAACTACTAACTCCAGAGATTACCAGATGGCGAAAGGTAAACGTAGGAATCCTACTAATAGGAACCAAGACCACTCACCATCATCAGAACCCAGCACTCCCACTTCGCCCAGTCCAGGGCACCCCAACACACCCGAAAACCTAGACCTAGTTTTAAAAGCATATCTCATGATGATGGTAGAGGACATCAAGAAGGACTTTAATAAATCACTTAAAGAAATACAGGAGAACACTGCTAAAGAGTTACAAGTCCTGAAAGAAAAACAGGAAAACACAATCAAACAGGTAGAAGTCCTTACAGAAAAAGAGGAAAAAACATACAAACAGGTGATGGAAATGAACAAAACCATACTAGACCTAAAAGGGGAAGTAGAAACAATAAAGAAAACTCAAAGTGAGGCAACACTGGAGATAGAAACCCTAGGAAAGAAATCTGGAACCATAGATTTGAGCATCAGCAACAGAATACAAGAGATGGAAGAGAGAATCTCAGGTGCAGAAGATTCCATAGAGAACATCGGCACAACAATCAAAGAAAATGGAAAATGCAAAAAGATCCTAACTCAAAATATCCAGGAAATCCAGGACACAATGAGAAGACCAAACCTACGGATAATAGGAGTGGATGAGAATGAAGATTTTCAACTCAAAGGACCAGCAAACATCTTCAAAAAAATTATTGAAGAAAACTTCCCAAATATAAAGAAAGAGATACCTATGAACATACAAGAAGCCTACAGAACTCCAAATAGACTGGACCAGAAAAGAAATTCCTCCCGACACATAATAATCAGAACAACAAATGCACTAAATAAAGATAGAATACTAAAAGCAGTAAGGGAAAAAGGTCAAGTAACATACAAAGGCAAGCCTATCAGAATTACACCAGATTTTTCACCAGAGACTATGAAAGCCAGAAGAGCCTGGACAGATGTTATACAGACACTAAGAGAACACAAATTCCAGCCCAGGCTACTATACCTAGCCAAACTCTCAATTACCATAGATGGAGAAACCAAAGTATTCCACGACAAAACCAAATTCACACATTATCTCTCCACGAATCCAGCCCTTCAAAGGTTAATAACAGAAAAAAACCAATACAAGAACGGGAACAATGCCCTAGAAAAAACAAGAAGGTAATCCCTCAACAAACCTAAAAGAAGACAACCACAAGAACAGAATGCCAACTTTGACAACAAAAATAACAGGAAGCAACAATTACTTTTCCTTAATATCTCTTAGCATCAATGGTCTCAACTCCCCAATAAAAAGACATAGACTAACAAACTGGCTACACAAACAAGACCCAACATTTTGCTGCTTACAGGAGACACATCTCAGAGAAAAAGATAGACACTACCTCAGAATAAAAGGCTGGAAAACAATTTTCCAAGCAAATGGTATGAAGAAACAAGCTGGAGTAGCCATCCTAATATCTGATAAGATTGACTTCCAACCCAAAGTCATCAAAAAAGACAAGGAGGGGCACTTCGTTCTCATCAAAGGTAAAATCCTCCAAGAGGAACTCTCAATTCTGAATATCTATGCTCCAAATACAAGGGCAGCCACATTCATTAAAGAAACTTTAGTAAAGCTCAAAGCACACATTGCACCTCACACAATAATAGTGGGAGACTTCAACACACCACTTTCAACAATGGACAGATCATGGAAACAGAAACTAAACAGGGACACACTGAAACTAACAGAAGTGATGAAACAAATGGATCTGACAGATATCTACAGAACATTTTATCCTAAAACAAAAGGATATACCTTCTTCTCAGCACCTCATGGTACCTTCTCCAAAATTGACCACATAATAGGTCACAAAACAGGCCTCAACAGATTCAAAAATATTGAAATTGTCCCATGTATCCTATCAGATCACCATGCACTAAGGCTGATCTTCAATACCAAAAAAAATAACAGAAAGCCAACACCCACGTGGAAACTGAACAACACTCTTCTCAATGATACATTGGTCAAGGAAGGAATAAAGAAAGAAATTAAAGACTTTTTAGAGTTTAATGAAAATGAAGCCACAACATACCCAAACCTTTGGGACACGATGAAAGCATTTCTAAGAGGGAAACTCGTAGCTCTGAGTGCCTCCATGAAGAAACGGGAGAAAGCACATACTAGCAGCTTGACAACACATCTAAAAGCCCTAGAAAAAAAGGAAACAAATTCACCCAAGAGGAGTAGACGGCAGGAAATAATCAAACTCAGGGGTGAAATCAACCAAGTGGAAACAAGAAGAACTATTCAAAGAATTAACCAAACGAGGAGTTGGTTCTTTGAGAAAATCAACAAGATAGATAAACCCTTAGCTAGACTCACTAGAGGGCTCAGAGACAAAATCCTAATTAACAAAATCAGAACGGAAAAGGGAGACATAACAACAGATCCTGAAGAAATCCAAAACACCATCAGATCCTTCTACAAAAGGCTATACTCAACAAAACTGGAAAACCTGGACGAAATGGACAAATTTCTGGACAGATACCAGGTACCAAAGTTGAATCAGGATCAAGTTGACCTTCTAAACAGTCCCATATCCCCTAAAGAAATAGAAGCAGTTATAAATAGTCTCCCAGCCAAAAAAAGCCCAGGACCAGACGGTTTTAGTGCAGAGTTCTATCAGACCTTCAAAGAAGATCTAATTCCAGTTCTGCACAAACTTTTTCACAAGATAGAAGTAGAAGGTACTCTACCCAACTCATTTTATGAAGCCACTATTACTCTGATACCTAAACCACAGAAAGATCCAACAAAGATAGAGAACTTCAGACCAATTTCCCTTATGAATATCGATGCAATAATACTCAATAAAATTCTCGCTAACCGAATCCAAGAACACATTAAAGCAATCATCCATCCTGACCAAGTAGGTTTTATTCCAGGGATGCAGGGATGGTTTAATATACGAAAATCCATCAATGTAATCCACTATATAAACAAACTCAAAGACAAAAACCACATGATCATCTCGTTAGATGCAGAAAAAGCATTTGACAAGATCCAACACACATTCATGATAAAAGTTCTGGAAAGATCAGGAATTCAAGGCCCATACCTAAACATGATAAAAGCAACCTACAGCAAACCAGGAGCCAACATCAAAGTAAATGGAGAGAAGCTGGAAGCAATCCCACTAAAATCAGGGACTAGACAAGGCTGCCCACTTTCTCCCTACCTTTTCAACATAGTACTTGAAGTATTAGCCAGAGCAATTCGACAACAAAAGGAGATCAAGGGGATACAAATTGGAAAGGAGGAAGTCAAAATATCACTTTTTGCAGAAGATATGATAGTATATATAAGTGACCCTAAAAATTCCACCAGAGAACTACTAAACCTGATAAACAGCTTCGGTGAAGTAGCTGGATATAAAATTAACTCAAACAAGTCAATGGCCTTTCTCTACACAAAGAATAAACAGGCTGAGAAAGAAATTAGGGAAACAACACCCTTCTCAATAGCCACAAATAATATAAAATATCTCGGCGTGACTCTAACGAAGGAAGTGAAAGATCTGTATGATAAAAACTTCAAGTCCCTGAAGAAAGAAATTAAAGAAGATCTCAGAAGATGGAAAGATCTCCCATGCTCATGGATTGGCAGGACCAACATTGTAAAAATGGCTATCTTGCCAAAAGCAATCTACAGATTCAATGCAATCCCCATTAAAATTCCAACTCAATTCTTCAACGAATTAGAAGGAGCAATTTGCAAATTCATCTGGAATAACAAAAAACCTAGGATAGCAAAAACTCTTCTCAAGGATAAAAGAACCTCTGGTGGAATCACCATGCCTGACCTAAAGCTTTACTACAGAGCAATTGTGATAAAAACTGCATGGTACTGGTATAGAGACAGACAAGTGGACCAATGGAATAGAATTGAAGACCCAGAAATGAACCCACACACCTATGGTCACTTGATCTTCGACAAGGGAGCCAAAACCATCCAGTGGAAGAAAGACAGCATTTTCAACAATTGGTGCTGGCACAACTGGTTGTTATCATGTAGAAGAATGCGAATCGATCCATACTTATCTCCTTGTACTAAGGTCAAATCTAAGTGGATCAAGGAACTTCACATAAAACCAGAGACACTGAAACTTATAGAGGAGAAAGTGGGGAAAAGCCTTGAAGATATGGGCACAGGGGAAAAATTCCTGAACAGAACAGCAATGGCTTGTGCTGTAAGATCGAGAATTGACAAATGGGACCTAATGAAACTCCAAAGTTTCTGCAAGGCAAAAGACACTGTCTATAAGACAAAAAGACCACCAACAGACTGGGAAAGGATCTTTACCTATCCTAAATCAGATAGGGGACTAATATCCAACATATATAAAGAACTCAAGAAGGTGGACCTCAGAAAATCAAATAACCCCCTTAAAAAATGGGGCTCAGAACTGAACAAAGAATTCTCACCTGAGGAATACCGAATGGCAGAGAAGCACCTGAAAAAATGTTCAACATCCTTAATCATCAGGGAAATGCAAATCAAAACAACCCTGAGATTCCACCTCACACCAGTGAGAATGGCTAAGATCAAAAATTCAGGTGACAGCAGATGCTGGCGAGGATGTGGAGAAAGAGGAACACTCCTCCATTGTTGGTGGGATTGCAGGCTTGTACAACCACTCTGGAAATCAGTCTGGCGGTTCCTCAGAAAATTGGACATAGTACTACCGGAGGATCCAGCAATACCTCTCCTGGGCATATATCCAGAAGAAGCCCCAACTGGTAAGAAGGACACATGCTCCACTATGTTCATAGCAGCCTTATTTATAATAGCCAGAAACTGGAAAGAACCCAGATGCCCCTCAACAGAGGAATGGATACAGAAAATGTGGTACATCTACACAATGGAGTACTACTCAGCTATTAAAAAGAATGAATTTATGAAATTCCTAGCCAAATGGATGGACCTGGAGAGCATCATCCTGAGTGAGGTAACACAATCACAAAGGAACTCACACAATATGTACTCACTGATAAGTGGATACTAGCCCAAAACCTAGGATACCCACGATATAAGATACAATTTCCTAAACACATGAAACTCAAGAAAAATGAAGACTGAAGTGTGGACACTATGCCCCTCCTTAGAAGTGGGAACAAAACACCCATGGAAGGAGTTACAGAAACAAAGTTTGGAGCTGAGATGAAAGGATGGACCATGTAGAGACTGCCATATCCAGGGATCCACCCCATAATCAGCATCCAAACGCTGACACCATTGCATATACTAGCAAGATTTTATCGAAAGGTCCCAGATGTAGCTGTCTCTTGTGAGACTATGCCGGGGCCTAGCAAACACAGAAGTGGATGCTCACAGTCAACTAATGGATGGATCACAGGGCTCCCAATGGAGGAGCTAGAGAAAGTATCCAAGGATCTAAAGGGATCTTCAACCCTATAGGTGGAACAACATTATGAACTAACCAGTACCCCTGAGCTCTTGACTCTAGCTGCATATGTATCAAAAGATGGCCTAGTCGGCCATCACTGGAAAGAGAGGCCCATTGGACACGCAGACTTTGTGTGCCCCGGTACAGGGGAACGCCAGGGCCAAAGGGGGGGAGTGGGTGGGTAGGGGAGTGGGGGTGGGTGGGTAAGGGGGACTTTTGGTATAGCATTGGAAATGTAAATGAGCTAAATACCTAATAAAAAATGGAAAAAAAAACTGCATGGTACTGGTATAGAGACAGACAAGTGGACCAATGGAATAGAATTGAAGACCCAGAAATGAACCCACACACCTATGGTCACTTGATCTTCGACAAGGGAGCCAAAACCATCCAGTGGAAGAAAGACAGCATTTTCAACAATTGGTGCTGGCACAACTGGTTGTTATCATGTAGAAGAATGCGAATCGATCCATACTTATCTCCTTGTACTAAGGTCAAATCTAAGTGGATCAAGGAACTTCACATAAAACCAGAGACACTGAAACTTATAGAGGAGAAAGTGGGGAAAAGCCTTGAAGATATGGGCACAGGGGAAAAATTCCTGAACAGAACAGCAATGGCTTGTGCTGTAAGATCGAGAATTGACAAATGGGACCTAATGAAACTCCAAAGTTTCTGCAAGGCAAAAGACACTGTCTATAAGACAAAAAGACCACCAACAGACTGGGAAAGGATCTTTACCTATCCTAAATCAGATAGGGGACTAATATCCAACATATATAAAGAACTCAAGAAGGTGGACCTCAGAAAATCAAATAACCCCCTTAAAAAATGGGGCTCAGAACTGAACAAAGAATTCTCACCTGAGGAATACCGAATGGCAGAGAAGCACCTGAAAAAATGTTCAACATCCTTAATCATCAGGGAAATGCAAATCAAAACAACCCTGAGATTCCACCTCACACCAGTGAGAATGGCTAAGATCAAAAATTCAGGTGACAGCAGATGCTGGCGAGGATGTGGAGAAAGAGGAACACTCCTCCATTGTTGGTGGGATTGCAGGCTTGTACAACCACTCTGGAAATCAGTCTGGCGGTTCCTCAGAAAATTGGACATAGTACTACCGGAGGATCCAGCAATACCTCTCCTGGGCATATATCCAGAAGAAGCCCCAACTGGTAAGAAGGACACATGCTCCACTATGTTCATAGCAGCCTTATTTATAATAGCCAGAAACTGGAAAGAACCCAGATGCCCCTCAACAGAGGAATGGATACAGAAAATGTGGTACATCTACACAATGGAGTACTACTCAGCTATTAAAAAGAATGAATTTATGAAATTCCTAGCCAAATGGATGGACCTGGAGAGCATCATCCTGAGTGAGGTAACACAATCACAAAGGAACTCACACAATATGTACTCACTGATAAGTGGATACTAGCCCAAAACCTAGGATACCCACGATATAAGATACAATTTCCTAAACACATGAAACTCAAGAAAAATGAAGACTGAAGTGTGGACACTATGCCCCTCCTTAGAAGTGGGAACAAAACACCCATGGAAGGAGTTACAGAAACAAAGTATGGAGCTGAGATGAAAGGATGGACCATGTAGAGACTGCCATATCCAGGGATCCACCCCATAATCAGCTTCCAAATGCTGACACCATTGCATACACTAGCAAGATTTTACTGAAAGGACCCAGATGTAGCTGTCTCTTGTGAGACTATGCCGGGGCCTAGCAAACACAGAAGTGGATGCTCACAGTCAGCTAATGGATGGATCACAGGGCTCCCAATGGAGGAGCTAGAGAAAGTACCCAAGGAGCTAAAGGGATCTTCAACCCTATAGGTGGAACAACATTATGAACTAACCAGTACCCCTGAGCTCTTGACTCTAGCTGCATATGTATCAAAAGATGGCCTAGTCGGCCATCACTGGAAAGAGAGGCCCATTGTACATGCAGACTTTGTGTGCCCCGGTACAGGGGAACGCCAGGGCCAAAGGGGGGGAGTGGGTGGGTAGGGGAGTGGGGGTGGGTGGGTAAGGGGGACTTTTGGTATAGCATTGGAAATGTAAATGAGCTAAATACCTAATAAAAAATGGAAAAAAAAAAAAGAATTGAAGACCCAGAAATGAACCCACACACCTATGGTCACTTGATCGTCGACAAGGGAGCTAAAACCATCCAGTGGAAGAAAGACAGCATTTTCAACAAATGGTGCTGGCACAACTGGTTGTTATCATGTAGAAGAATGCGAATCGATCCATAATTATCTCCTTGTACTAAGGTCAAATCTAAATGGATCAAAGAACTTCACATAAAACCAGAAACACTGAAACTTATAGAGGAGAAAGTGGGGAAAAGCCTTGAAGATATGGGCACAGGGGAAAAATTCCTGAACAGAACAGCAATGGCTTGTGCTGTAAGATCGAGAATTGACAAATGGGACCTAATGAAACTCCAAAGTTTCTGCAAGGCAAAAGACACCGTCAATAAGACAAAGAGACCACCAACAGATTGGGAAAGGATCTTTACCTATCCTAAATCAGATAGGGGACTAATATCCAACATATATAAAGAACTCAAGAAGGTGGACTTCAGAAAATCAAACAACCCCATTAAAAAATGGGGCTCAGAACTGAACAAAGAATTCTCACCTGAGGAATACCGAATGGCAGAGAAGCACCTGAAAAAATGTTCAACATCCTTAATCATCAGGGAAATGCAAATCAAAACAACCCTGAGATTCCACCTCACACCAGTCAGAATGTCTAAGATCAAAAATTCAGGTGACAGCAGATGCTGGTGAGGATGTGGAGAAAGAGGAACACTCCTCCATTGTTGGTGGGATTGCAGGCTTGTACAACCACTCTGGAAATCAGTCTGGCGGTTCCTCAGAAAATTGGACATAGTACTACCAGAGGATCCAGCAATACCTCTCCTGGGCATATATCCAGAAGATGTCCCAAATGGTAAGAAGGACACATGCTCCACTATGTTCATAGCAGCCTTATTTATAATAGCCAGAAGCTGGAAAGAACCCAGATGCCCCTCAACAGAGGAATGGATACAGAAAATGTGGTACATCTACACAATGGAGTGCTACTCAGCTATTAAAAAGAATGAATTTATGAAATTCCTAGCCAAATGGATGGACCTGGAGGGCATCATCCTGAGTGAGGTAAACTCAGGAACTCACAAATATGAGGAACTCACACAATATGTACTCACTGATAAGTGGATATTAGCCCAAAACCTAGGATACCCAAGATATAAGATACAATTTCCTAAACACATGAAACTCAAGAAAAATGAAGACTGAAGTGTGGACACTATGCCCCTCCTTAGAAATGGGAACAAAACACCCTTGGAAGGAGTTTCAGAGACAAAGTTTGGAGCTGAGATGAAAGGATGGACCATGTAGAGACTGCCTTATCCAGGGATCCACCCCATAATCAGCATCCAAACGCTGACACCATTGCATACACTAGCAAGATTTTATCGAAAGGACCCAGATGTAGCTGTCTCTTGTGAGACTATGCCGGGGCCTAGCAAACACAGAAGTGGATGCCTACAGTCAGCTAATGGATGGATCACAGGGCTCCCAATGGAGGAGCTAGAGAAAGTACCCAAGGAGCTAAAGGGATCTGCAACCCTATAGGTGGATCAACATTATGAACTAACCAGTACCCCGGAGCTCTTGACTCTAGCTGCATATGTATCAAAAGATGGCCTAGTCGGCCATCACTGGAAAGAGATGCCCATTGGACACACAAACTTTATATGCCCCAGAACAGGGGAACGCCAGGGCCAAAAAGGGGGAGTGGGCGGGTAGGGGAGTGGGGGTGGGTGGGTATGGGGGACTTTTGGTATAGCATTGGAAATGTAAATGAGCTAAATACCTAATAAAAAATGGAAAGGAAAAAAAAAACACAAAGCTGAAAAAAAAAAAAGGAAATCTTAGTAAACAGCGGTAGGAAATTTTGGTAAACAGAGGTAAGGAAATTTTGGTAAGCAACAGTATTTAGTATTTAGACAAAGCATTAAGGTTCTCAGAAATAGAGACCAAGGGAATTTCAGCAACTAAAGAAAGCACAGGCCTGTAAGGTTCCCGGGGGAAAAGGGACGAAGCACTAAGGATCTCAGGTACAGAGACGAAGGTAAGGTTCCCGGGAAAAAAGGAACGAAGCAGTAAGGTTCTCAGGAATAGAGACAAAGCATTAAGATTCTCAGAAATAGAGACGAAGGGAATTTCAGCAACTAAAGAAAGCATGGGCCTGATAGGTTCTCTGGAAAAAAAAAGGGGGGGGGGACAGAGCACTAAGGATCTCAGATATAGACATGGAGGGAATTTAAGCAATATGGGTTCAACTGCATCTAAAGTGAAAGTATAAATGGTGTTGACCCAGCTTCTTAAAAGAAGCAGTATTGACATGAAAGCAGAGACAGTGGACAGATTCTGGACACCCTTTCTAAGGAAGCCCATGGTTTTTATAGGAAGGGTGTGTTAATCAGCAGTGCTGGGAGTGTTTAGGAAGGGATCTCCGAGCTTCTGATATGAAGAACCCTCTACCTGTAGGGATGTTACCCATCTGGAACTTCGTCAGGGCATGCTTGAGGGACACCAGTGGAAAGTACAATGCTGAAATAGTGGAAGGACCAGCAGCACTTGAGGAGGCTAAGGAGATTGCTTCTCAGGCTAGCCGCCAAAAACCTAAACAGCTTAGACAACAAACCAAAGATAAGAAAGAGGGGACGGAATCTAGCTCTGAAGGGTCTAGATTGTGACTAGTGACAGCGACAGGATTGATAGCAACCATGACATCTGTAGTCAAATGTTCTGCTGGAGTTTGAGGTGCAGTAGGCCACCTGAACCATCAGCCCCTCCGTTGCCTTTTCCTCCCCCTTATAAAGATGAGGGAGACAAAAGGGGAGAGCGTAGTCTTCATACAAAAGTCTGGAAAAATTTGCCCGCCATTGCGAAGGTCTTCCCAGTATTTCAGGATATGTCAGGAATGTGTGTAACCTCTGTTCAGTATCAGAAATTTTCCAGAGCTGCAAATCTGTTGCATGCAATTGGTGTGATGCTGCTAGGAAATTGGAGTCATGATCTCTAGACAAAGATGAAGGAATTTCGAGCATTGATTGTTGCCGTGAACAACACCCGTGTGGAGATTGCAACTGCAAAGCAACGGCTGGAGATCATCCAGGGAACTGTGGGATTCTTAAAAAATTGGGGAGGGATAGCCATACGAGCCTTAGTGCAGGCTATGGCAGCCTTGGAAGCAGGAACATCCCCCCAATGTTGGCTCAACATGCTGAATCAGTAATCAATGACAGTTAAGACCCTCACATGTTCATACCAACCTAAGACAGGATGGCAAAAGTGAGTTCGTCACTCCCATGACAGGTTAGGATGTGGCACAGATAGGGGCAACCTAAGACAGATGATGATCCCAGAGCTCCTAATAAAACTAAAAGGGGGAGATGTGGGAAGCGGATGTAGCCACAGGCCCCATGAAACCCACTTGTTTACTGCCTTGCCTGAGCATGCGCAGTGAGGCTGCATGTGTGGGCTGCCTGCCAGGCTGGACAGTTCCTCGTGATCAGGACTATCTGTGAACCACCTAAGCTTGTGCCTGGAGTGTGTGTGAATTCTGATTGGATGAGGTGGGGTGGAGCTAGAAGGAGGTGAGTCTGCATGAGTAGTGAGTTGTGGTTGTTTAGCCCTTGCCCTAGGTAGAAGCCAGAAGTAGAATAAGAGTAGTTTTAGCCTGTACTGTGAGTGGAAGTAGAGTAAGAGAAGCTGTTGTAATAGGAGTAGTTTAACCCTTGCCCTAAGAAGAAGCTGCTGGGGAAGAGAGCTGTAAAAGAAAAAACCCGAAGTAAAGTTGCTGCGTGAACCCGACTTGGTGTCTGTGTCATTCGTGCCGCCGCCAGCTCAGCTGAACAACAACAGATAGAGGTATTTCATTTTCCTAATGAGAATGTGACTAATACACTCAGATTAATTTCCAGTGGTGTTTTGTTTTATTTTCTTTCAATTTGTGACAGTGTCTCACTGAACCCAGGCTTCCCTTGAACTTTTATATATATATGATATAGATGTACAAATATGTTAATATATATTAATACATGGGCTATCTTTGAAGATTTATATATATGCTCATATAAATATAATTATATTATATTATATATTGTTATATTTATATATTATGTGTATATGTAATGATGTCCTTATGGGATATCCACCAGAAACAACTACTCTCAGACATAGGTTCAAGCCAATGGAAAGTATTAGCCAGACAGGGACTATAGTGGTTGTTTGGAAACCCAAGTCTTTCTCAGAGTGAGTTTTCAAGCATGTACACACACACACACACACACACACACACACACACACACAAACCATGTCCTGGATTGACATACTTCAGTTAACAAGAACAGTTAGTCAGAATAGAAACTACAAAAGCCAAAAAGCAAGGTTAGAGATTTTCTCAGAATGATGGACTTTGATGGATTAGGTCTTTGATTTTGTTTTGCCAGGTGATGCTATCTGCATGCTGAGTTTTAGGGCCATGATAATATTTCAATCATGGAGTCCGTTGTTGTAAGGTCTGAAGGCCTAATAATGTCTGGGGGCCTTATACTTGAACTCCTGATCCTCCTACTTCCACCTCCCAAAAGCTGAGATTATAGACATGTGCCACTATAGCTGGCTTGCAAGATGTTGGACTTGAACCTATAGCTTCATACATGCTAGACAATCCCTCTACCAACTGAACAACATTCTCAGACAGATAAAATCATTTCAGATACATAGAACAGAAGGAAGAGTCATAAAGTAATCACAGGCTTTTCTGCAAGCCTGTGGACCAGAGTTCAGATCCCTAGCACCTGTGCCTGGTGATTTGAATGAGAATGTCCTGCATAGGGTCCTATGTTTGAACACTTGGTCTCCAGTTGCAGGAGCTGTTTGGGAAGGATTCAGAGATGAGTGTGGTGTTCTCAGTATTCTCTCTCTGCCTTGTGGTTGTGTCTCAAGATCTGAGCTCTCAACTCCTAATAGAACACCATCCCTGCTACGTTCTTCCATGATAGCCATAGGCCCTGGACCTCTAACGATGTAAACCCCAAATAAAGACTTTCTTTCATAAGTTGCCTTGATTATGGTTTCCTATCAGAGCAATAGAAAAGTAACTTAGATACCAAGAAATGGGCTGGTGCTGTAAAAGACCTGACTGTTCTGTTTGGCAATGAATGTAGAAGACTTTGTGACTTTGGACTAGAAAAGCAGTTGAGCCCTGTAATCAACAGGCGTAATGGCCTATCTGAGTAGGAGCTCGGAAAACCATAGTGCTGAGACAATGCAATGTGGACTACAGTGGCCCAACTCGAGGTTTCAAAGGGGGAACAATATTAGCACCTGGACCAAAGACCATTTTTGAAAAATTTTGGCAAAGAATTTGACTGCTTTCTGCCTTTGTCCTAATAATCTGCTTGATGCTAATTGAAAAGTAGTGAATTAATTTCCTTGATGGCAGAGATTTCACAATGGCCTAATATTGGTTCTTTCATATAGTTATTAGTATAACCACTCTCATGCAGGTTTACAATGAAAAAGAAGAAGGGACACAATACACACACACACACACACACACACACACATACATACATATATATGTATACATACAGTATATATGTATATGTGTATACATACAATATATATATATATTTATATGTATGTGTGTGTGTGTGAGTGTGCATGTGCGTGCGTGTGTGTGTGTGTGTGTGTGTGTGTGTGTGTGCGTGTGTGTTGTTTGAGGAGAGAAAGAGAGATTTGATGTTGGAGCCAAGGCTTGTGCTGGAAAAGATGAGAAGCTTAAAGAAAGGCCCGTTCTGAAATGGAATAAAGGGAAGATGTCCTCACTTCAAGATCCCACCAACTAAGCCTCCAACTTGTAAAAATGAGAAGCCTGAAAAATTATGCAATTATGTCATTATGCAAGTATGCAAATGTAATTCAATGGGCTCAGACTCTGTCCCAAGTGAGCACCAATCAGAATTTGGCAATATTTTTCATGTAGTCCTAGCCGCAGTTTCATGCAAGATACACAAGTAAAGAGACTGTGGGCTCTGAGGCGGCGCCATTTTCGGCTCCAGACAACCTGCCACCTTCCTGGTCAGAGCACAGGTGTCCGCCCGGCCCGTGAGGCTTCTGCCTTAGGTTCCGCGGGAGCCACCTTGGTTCCGGGACTTCGCGGAGGGCAGTCTGCACAGGTGACAGTGTGGAATACAGAGGCCAGCAGTTTCTGGGACAGGCGAGAGCCACAGAGCCTCTGAGGCGGCGCCATTTTCGGCTCCAGACAACCGGCCACCTTCCTGGTCAGAGCACAGGTGTCCGCCAGGCCCGAAAGGCTTCCACGGGAAGCCACCTTGGTTCCGGGACTCCGCGGAAAGTAGTCTACACAGGTGAGAGTGTGGACTACTGAAACAATGGCTTCTGTGACAGGCCAAAGCAACACAGCTTCTGGGAAAGATCCTGTTTTGGGCCTTCATCTTCGGCCAGGAGGAGGTCCAAACACCAGATAACTGTGCACCTTCCCTGAAAGAGGAGACCTTGCCTGCAGAGACTGCTCTGATCACTGAAACTCAGAGGAGAGAGCTAGTCTCCCAGGCCCATTGGACTTGCAAACTTTATATGCCCCAGTACAAGGGAACGCCAGGGCCAAAAAGGGGGAGTGGGTGGGTAGGGGATTGGAGGGGGTGGGTATGGGGGACTTTTGGGATAGCATTGAAAATGTAAATGAGGAAAATACCTAATTTTAAAAAAAAAAGAAAAAAAAGAGACTGTGGAATTTTCCTACGTAATTAAGGAGAACGAATGACGTTTGTGGTAGGGCAGTCCCTGCATGGAGACCCAGAGACGCCATTGTGTGAAGCTGTAAAAGTGAAGTGTGCATTACATTAGAGACCCCAGGATGATCGAGATGCCAGAACCATTAGACATCTGCCTAGGACAGCTGCAGACAGGGAATGTGACCATCCCAATAGTAAGAAACATGCTACAATCAGCAAAGCTGGAAGGGTGAAGCCATCTAAGGCCTTTGACATCAAACATGAAGCTACAGGATTTGGAGTTTGTACTGCTGGGTTTTGGTCCTGCTTTTATTCAGTATTCCTCATTTATGCCCACATTCCTCCCTTTTGGGACAGTAATGTATATTCATTATATGTTGGAAATATGTAATTTGATTTTAATTTTCAAGGTGTTATTATGAAGAGATTGCGTTGGATTTCAGAAAAGGAAATTTGGACTTTGACTCTGTGTTGAGGGTGAAAAAAACTATAGCGATTTTTGAATTTAAATTAACTGTTTTTTGTATTATGATATTACCACAAGCTTATGGGAGCCAGAGAGTGGAATGTGGTATTTTTAAATGAGGAATGCCCCAAATAGGCTCGTATATTTGAGTCCATGGTCTCCAGATGTAGCTGCTTTTATTCTGGTGCTAATTAGGCCCCCATTGGTTTGCATGAGAGGGTATGTACGTAGTTTCTGGGAACCTGCCACCAGCAGCCGCCAATAGCTAAGGAGGAGAAAGAAATGGGATTTAGGGATTCAGGGATTGAGACCATGAGGAAGAGGAAGAAGGAGATCTGCCATGCCTTAGGGAAGTGTGGAAGAAAGGAGACATGTGGCCACCAAAGAAGGGTAATAACATGTAAGAGGGAGAAGCAGAGCTGTCATGTAAAGAGGCCAAGAGAACACAGCTCAAAGGGCTGCTTAGTTGGGTCAAGAGCAGCCACGATGGAACATAGAAATTAGTAAGTAGTAACTTGGAATTATCAGTGGGAGGTAGATTCTCACCACATGGCCCAGCTATTGTGCAGCTTAAGGCATATTAAAATATAAAGGCTCTGTGCATGTGTGTGTGTGTGTGTGTGTGTGTGTGTATGTGTGTGTGTGTGTGTGTGTATTTCATTTGGGAACATAAACCACTGAGGCAGGTAGTAACCCCGCACCAGGATTTATTAAAATTTAATACTGCATCCAGATGGTAGAACTGTTTGAGAAAGATTAAGAGGTGTGGCCAGCAGGGCAGGGGGAGAGTATAGGGAACTTTCGGGATAGCATTTGAAATGTATATAAAGAAAATATCTAATAAAAATTAATTAAAAAAATAAATCACAGAAAAAAGAGGTGTGGCCTTACTAAAAGAGGTGTGTCACTGGGAGCAGACTTTGAGGTTTCAAAAGCCTATGACTTTACCAGCAGCACTCTCTCTGCTTCATAGTAGTATCTCAAGAAATGAGGTATCTAGCCATGGTCGTTGCTGCTCTATTCACAATATCTAGGAAACAGAAACAACCTACATGTCTTTCAACTGATGAATGGATAATGAAAACATGGTACAAATACACTATACCATACTGTGCAGCTGTAAAGGAAAATAAAATCATGAACTTGCAGATAAATGGATGAAACTAGAGAACATCATATTGAGTAAGGTAACCCAGACGTAGATAAATGTCTCATGTTCTCTCTCATCTTCAGATGCAAATACATAATGAAGTCTTCTTATGGTGTACATTTTAAGAATCTCATCTTGGAGCTATCATGGGGAATAAGAGGCAGGGAACTGGCAAAGACTGGTGAAGATTCTGACCACTGTGTAATATATGGCAGAAGCAGTTTTTCAGAGATGCCCAAGTAGAGACTGTAAGATATGGGTTTCATCAAGATGAATATTTTATAACTTTGTTAAGGCGGAGTATAAAGACAGAGGAGGAGGCTACTTGACTTGATTTAGGCATATGCCATTACCAGAAACGAATGCAGAGGAAAACTGAGGAAGCAAGAGAGTGTCAATGATTGTTACAAACAGCAGCATCAGAGAAAAAAGAATAAAGAATAAGATGGATGTAATGTGAATGTAGAATTATGAGATTTAGAATAGCAGGAAGTGATGATGTAAAGTCAGTAGAGGTTTGCTATTTAATAGAGACAACAATTCTGATTCGTGGCATGTAGCCCAAAGCAGATGGTGACTAAGTAGTGTACATAACAACAGAGCTGCAGATACAGAAAAGCCACAGGTGGTATGAAGATACCAACACATCACAGTGACCCTCAAAAGAAACACCTCTAGTCTCTGAACTGGACATTTTTTGTGACAGTGAACATGTGGACAATTTATATGTCCATTGGTACAGTGTTTTTGCAGTGAGCACTAGTATTATGTTTTACATATGGAAAAACTAAGAGAAGGTATATGGCTTGCCATGGTCACATGACTAATAGATGACAGAGGTGTCTGTCAAGAAAGCTCTGTGATTCCAGAGCCTATGCTCAAAGCTGAGAGTGGAACTCGGGATAAAGAGCAGTCGCTGATGTATAATATCAAGTGGTCAGGAGATGAAGAGTATATGAAAGCTACAAAGAAATGGAAGATGAGAGCCCTATACCTCCAAAGAGCAAGGACTTTTTCATGAGCATACAGGAGTACAGGTTTTGAGCAGTGTTGGGAGTTAGGAGAATGTATCTCCTCCATCCTAAGATTTTCCCATAGACAAGAGTAGGTGCCTTGTGGTGCTCAAACTTCATTGCAGATTCTAACCAAGGTATTGGTAAGAAGTTGTTATGTTGCTTAGAAGGAAACCTGAGCTCAGAGTTGAAGGCAGATGTAGAATTGGATGTTTGTTTTTGTTTTTTTTTTCATAAACTGGACTTACAGGACAAACATAAGGAGCCTCCAGATAAAAAAGAGAACTCAGGGATTAGGCCGTTTTAGAAGAAGTCAGTTAGGATCTAAATGGCCTCATTTCTTGGGTCCAGAAGAACAAGAGAGTAAATTGTCAGCTAGGAAAAATACCCAGGGAAGTTACCTCCGAGGCTGTACCAGGAGAATGAGTAAAGATTCCACCCTTGGCAATCTTCTCATTACTCAAGATCCTTGGGAGACTTGCTGACGATCTTAGTTCTCTTGATCCATGCCCTTTTAGTCCCTATGGTCTGATTTTGACCTTTACTATGATACGCATTATTTGTCTTCTCCACTGTGGTGCATGTCATTTTGTTCCTAATACTTGGTGTTATTGGCAGTGTTTCTTTGACTCTCGAGGAAGTGATGAAGGATTTCAGTATAGCTCTTTTTTGTTTATTTGCATCATGTATCCCTCGTGTGTCTCCAAATACTTAGATATAGTCATATTTGAATTTGAAGCCCTTTAGGCAAGGTGTAGTCCTGAGAGAACTGCAAGTTCAGAGCATAAAATCTCCAGGAAAAGGAACCAGGATTGGCCCATCTCTGCCCATATACAGAGACACCTAAGAGGAACCAGGTCTCCCGGTATGAGTTTTCATCGACTCTATGCAGATATGACAAAAGATGAAGATATATAGGAATACATGCAAGGAGAGAGAGAGGGAGGGAGAGGGGGAGGGGGAGGGGGAGGGAGAGGGAGAGAAGCAAACTGAGGAAAGAAAATAAAATCTTTATTTGGCTTAAAATAAACACAGCATTTCTAAAGAAGATGAAGAAAGATTAATTTAATTTTCATCACACTTAGTATGGTAATATATTATATAAGCCAAATAGCAGCTTCCAAGTTTGTTGACAGGGTTAATGGGTTTTGCTTTTTGTATTGCTAAGGATCAAGGTAAGTGGGTCGTTTTGACAGCTATGTCTGCTCATGAGGAATGGTGAAATGAGAGATGAGAAAACTTAATAACAAGTATGTTTCAGTCTTACATACCACTCAATCTCTAATCTCTATGTACTGTGAAATTCCTGGCCCACAGATATTATTGCTAAACATCATCAAATAAAGAAATGCATTTGAACCTTTTAACTCTTAGCAACCATTAAGTTATCAGCCAACTATAGCATTACTACTTGCTTCAGAGAAAGTAGAGACTAATGACAGAAACAGCTACATTAACCTTTATCCCACATGAAGTCCTTGATTACACTCAGCCATTAGGCACACTGAACTAGAATTTAACACAAAACAAAGTCTGAATTGATCCAGGCAGCAGCTAATGCACAACTTGTTTATTGAAAATAATCGGTATGCTCACTTTGATATCTACAGCCATATGTGCTTTTTTCTTTATTGGGATGTTACACTCCCCTGACAAAGGTCATGGGGTGTCACTGATACAGAATATGAAGTTTGGGAGATCTACAGGGTTCATATTTTATTCAAGTTGAATGAAAAGCTATGGTGGGTTTTGAGAATGGCAAGGTGTGATCAAACCACACCAGAATTTCATTTTGTTGCTTGTGTTTTGAAATCTCTGTCTCCTACTGCATAGAGACTAGACCTGGGGTGGGGCTATTAGGAAGTAAGAGATGTTGAGGTAGACAAGAGGGGACATCTAAAGCATTCCAAGCAAGAGATGGAGAGAAAGAGATAGGGAAGGCATCACTCATTCAGTTTCATTGACCTCAAATTTAAAGTTTGACTATTTTCATCCCCCAAACCCAATAAATATCAAATTGTGATTACTGGAAAACAGCAAGTTAAATAAGCAAAAGCTCCTTTGTTTTTCTTTCTTTACAGCACGGCAGATATTGGGGAAATAACTAAAAAGGAATGTTGTCTAGTGGAAGCATCAATAATTGTTCTGGAACAAATTCTGCCTAACATGACTCAATAGGCTTTAATGAGATTCTTCAAACAGCCTGTTTAAATTAGACAAGTCAAGATTTAAATCCATAAAATGATTAATTAGGCAGTTAGTTTTAAACATTGATTTTGTTTCCCCTCAATCACACATCACTTCTTTATGTTGTATTGTACTTTTGCCGTTGAACTCAAACCTCACATGAGCTCAGCGAGCATCCCACCACTGAGATACATCTATACCCTACATGTGGCTTTTAGAGACAGAGCCTTGCTAAATTGCTCAGGCTAGCCTCAAACTTGTAATTGTCTTGCCACAGCCTTCCTAAGGACTGCAGATGTGTGTCTCTATACCCAGTTGAACAATCAAAATGAATAAATATTGATAAATACCAGAAACAATTTCACTTAAGATATATACAAGTATATGGGAAGTGTTGGTTTGTTTAATTTTCTTTTTTAAAATAAAATTGTACTTATTATTTGGAATTTTTATGTATGTATACAATGTATTTTGATCTTATCTTCACACCAATACTTCCTTTCAACTTCCCTTAGGACCTACCAACCATCTTCACCCTCCCCTGATTTCATGTTTATTATTATTATTGTTGTTATTATTATTATTAAAATGTATTATTGTATTAGTAGAAGAAGTAGTAGTAGTGTTGTTATTATCATCACCATCATCACTACCACCACCATCGTCGTCGTCATTCCCCTGCATCCACTTAGCTCTGATTATATGAATTTGGGGCATCTTGATCAGGCATGAGCAACCTACCAGCAGCCACATGCCCAAAGAAAAATAACTTTTCTTCCCTCAACATCCATCCACTGCCAGAATAGGTCCTTGGCTAAGGGTGAGGCCTCTCCCATTCATGCTAGAATTCTTAGTGGCTTAATCTTGTGCAGACTACCACAGATGCTATGAGCTGAAGTGTGCATCAGGCAGCTCATGTCCAGGATGCAGCATTTCCCAGCTCTCCTCCTAATCCTCTGGCTCTTTTGTTCTTTTTTCCCACTCTTCCAGAATTATCCCTGGGCTGTAGATGGAGAAGGATAATATAGATGACCTATCTATAACCGATCATCCCTTATTCCAGCACTTTAACCAGTTGGGAATCCCTGCATTAACCACTACTCTCTGCAGAAAAAAAAAAAAAAAAGCTTTCCTGACTGTGGTTTTAAATCTGAGTATATATCTATGTATTAAGAGGGTAGTTTGTACCTAGCAATTGTCCTCAGAGAGGCTTCACCCAGCAACTGATGGAAAAAGATGCAGAGACCTACACCCAAACATTAGACAGAGCTGAGGAAATCCTGTGGAAAAGAGGGAAGGATTGTAGGAGCCAGAGTGGACAAGGACACTGCAAGATAACCCACAGAATCAACTAACCTGGACTCACAGGGGCCCACAGAGACTGATCCAACAACCAGGGATCCTGGATGGGTATGAGCTAGGTCCTCTGCATATATGTTTTGGTTGTGTAGCTTGGTGTTCTTGTATGACTCCTAACAGTGGGAGCAGGGGCTGTCTCTGACTATTTTGCCTGCCTTTGGAGCCCTTTTCCTCATACCTGGTTGCCTTTCCCAGCCTTAATATGAGGAAAGGTGTCCAGTCTCACTGCAACTTGATATGCCTGCCATGTTTGGTTAATATCCATGGGAGGCCTGCCCTTTTCTAAAGAGAAATGAAGAAGGGGTGGATGGAGGAGGGGAGGGGCTAGAAGGAGAGGAGGGAAGGGAAACTGCAGTTGGGATATAAAGATTGTTGTTATTGTAGTAGGAGGATGAGCAGTAGTAGTGTAGTAGTAGTAGTAGCAGTAGTAGTAGGCAGCAGCAGCAGCAGCACCAGCAGTAGAAATAGTAATAGTTTGGCATGACTACTATACAAACAACACCAGTAAGTACCTCCCTAGGTCTTAAGATTCTCCCAACATTCTTTAGATCCATCTGGAAATCATCTCTGGTCTATCATCCTATGTACAATCATGTGGATGAATATGGTATTTGATTTGTTACTTATTTCTGAGAATCACCTTATACTCTTCCTTAAGCTCTATAACATGTCTCTGTCTCTCGGGGTAACTTATAATTATTTTCACAAAATCAGACTTTAAAAAGCCAGAAACGAAGGTATGAAAGTTGACTAATTCTAAGGAATGAACCTAGAGATGTCCTTCAAACAAATGGAGTGTAGGAAAAGTAGCAACATGGCACTACTTCTATGGGTAGTCTACAAATGATGCATTTGTCCTCCTGGTGTTTTCTCACCTCCTACTCCCTCTCTCCCTTCCTCCCCTCCTCCTCCTCCCTCCCATCCCTCTTTTCTTCCCTCTCTGTTAATTCCTCCAATAAGAACTCATGTCCGTATTTTGAGCTATGCCATATACAGGTTGGTGTGCAAAGAACTCAGAGCAACTTCAGCCCCAAAGCCACAGTAAGGAACCAAGGACTCAGTCCAATAACTCCTGTGGAACTGACTCCTGCCAACCATTGCATTAGTGAGTTTTGCAGCCTCTTCAACACTGGAGCCTGATATAAGATCCAAGATGTGATCAGAACTGATGGACCATACCGCATTAGAAACCCTGGATCGGATATACATAGAAAAGCTGTGCACAGATTTCTACAACTATGACACATGGATGCTGCTGCTTCAAGACGCCAAGGTATAAGTTAGGTTATACATAGCAGTACCTAAGTAAAACCAGCTGTGTGGTTTTGATTTGTTTGTTGTTGTTTGTTTTGGTTTTGGTTTTGCTTTTGGGGGAAATTAATATTTTCTTTATATACATTTCAAATGTTATCCCCTTTCCCGGTTCTGCCCCCCCACCTCCCCCTGCTTCTATGAGGGTGTTCTTTCACCTACCCACCCACTCCCACCTCCCCATCCCTACACTGGGGCATCAATTGAGCCTTCAATAGACCAAGGGCCTCTCCTTCCATTGATGCATGACAAGCCCATCCTCTGCAACATATGCAGCTGGAGCCATGTGCACTCCTTTGTCAATGGCTTAGTCCCTGGGAGTTCTTGGGGGAATGGTTGGTTGATATTGTTTTTTCCTATGGGGTTTCAATCCCCATCAACTCTTTCAGTCCTTTCTCTAACTCCTCTATTGGGGATCCCATGCTCAGTCCAATGTTTGGCTGTGAGCATCTGTCTTTGTATTTGTAAAGCTCTGGCAAGGTCTTTCAGGAGACAGCCTTATCAGGCTCCTTTCAGCATGTACTTCTAGGCATTCACAATAGTGTCTGGGTTTGGTAACTGTATATGGGATGAATCCCCAGGTGGGACAGTCTCTGGACAGCCTTTCCTTTAGTCTCTGTTCTACACTTTGTCTCCATATTTGCTCCTGTGAGTATTTTGTTCTCCTTCTAAGAAGAACTGAAGCACCTACACTTTGGTCTTCCTTCTCACTGAGATTCATGTGGTCTGTGAATTGTACCTTGGTAAAACCAACTGTTAAAGAAGTGTGCGGTTCACCAATCAAAACATAAAAATTCTAAAAGTCAGTGAAGGATCTTAGTTATTTGTACATTGTGCATTTCAAATGTCCTATTCATACCAGAACATATTTATTAATGAATACATGGGAAAATAATAAAATAAAGAGATACATACTTCAGCAACAAAGACTATTACTTTGGGGTTATTTATCGCAAATTTTTAGTTGGTAAAAACCTACATAATGAGCAATGTTTTAAAAGTTCTCTGAGGTAAATGTTTATATATGAAATTTATAACATGTACAAGTAACATCCATATTAAAGGGATATGATTAAGTGATTTATTATTATTAATCAGTAACTAATACTAAAGTAAAGACTAAAAATTACTCAACACCTGAAAAATATTCCCCTTTGGTACCCACATTGTTTACTGTGTGGAATGCATAGAAACAAATATAGTCAAGATTTCAACCACAAATGGCAACAATACAGAAAGGACATGATTTTTTTAGGCGAAACAGGCCTGCTCTGTAGAAACATTCTTCAGAGTGTCATGGTTCATTTGATATTGGAATGGTTCATGCTGTCCATTGCAACTTATGGCCCAAGAAATAAACTTAGCAAATAAAAAAACAAAATGTCTGATTACATCTTAAATGTCATATTAACAATGAATGATTTTAATGTGTTTCCCAGCAAACCATTTGTTATTTATCTGAAATTCAAACCAAAGTGATGTTATGGGATGTGTTCATCCTAAGTTCATAGGTTAAATTCTCCACCGCTCTTCTGACTATATTGAAGGGCTTTTAGATACACTTAAGTAAAATCATAAGTTTGGGATCCTATTCTAATAGGATGAGTGGGCTTACCAGAAGAGGAAAGGCGATAAACAGAGATCTATCCATGTGTGTACACTGTGGTGGTTTGAATATGCTTGGCTCAGGGAGTGGCACTATATGGAGGTGTGGCCTTGTTAGAACAAGTCTGACCTCGTTAAAGGAAGTGTGACACTGTGGGCATGGGCTATAATACCCTCATCCTAGCTTCCTGGGAACCAGTCTTATCCTAGAGGCCTTCAGATAAAGATGTAGAACTCTTAGCTCCTCCTGTACCATGCCTGCCTGGACACTGCTGTGTTCCTGCCTTGATGTTAATGGACTGAAGCTCTGAATCTGTAAGCCAACCCTAATTAAGTGCTGTCCTTATAAGAGTTGCCTTGGTTATAGTGTCTGTTCACAGCAATAAAACCTCAACTGAGACACATACCAAAAGGCCATGTAAGAACATGGTAACAAGGTAGCCACTGGAATCAGGAAATTCTCACCAGGACTCAAACAAGCCTTGGACTCACAGACTTCAGAAATGGGAGAGAACATATTCCTACCTAGTCAATGGGACTTCCAAGCATTTCATGAACTCTATTGACAACTTGATTACTTGTCAACTCAATTAGGGAGGCCAGATATTAGGGAAAAAGGAAAAGAGAAGGAAAGACTCCATTCTCTGATGCTAATGCTGTCCACATGTTCCTTCCTATATCCAAAACAAGAGACTAACTGACTGTCAACTTTCAAGGCATACTATGCTCCATGCTGCACATTTGATGGTTTTTAATATTTATCTTGCTACCATCCCTTGTGTTAATGTGCATGTGGGTGTATTTTATGTGTATAAGGAATAAGGCCAACTCAGAGAAAACTAGTCCTCAGGTGATTATTTTTAATGCTATCCTAGAGAAAAATTTCCTTCATGAAACATTTGTCAAAATAACTATATAAGAGTCATAACTGGGTCAGGGGGCACAAACCAGAATAGAGGCATTTTTTAATCTACCTTAGCCCTCAACCCCTCCAAACTTGTAAGATCAGAAAACTCCTCTATCAGTATATAATTAGGAGAAGTAACATAGCCACTAACATTTCCTTGCAACTAAACCTGAGGTAGCAAATTTACTGGCCATATATAGGGATTGTGGCGGGGACATCACCTGCTATAGAAGTTTTAATGTACATCTCAGTGGTGGCATTCACAGTGGAGCCCTAGCAAATGTATGTTGCTTACTGCAGTCTCTAGAAGGAAAGATTAATATGCCTTTGAGGATATGGTAAGTATGGTTATACATCTCCTAAGAAATGAGGTCCATGTATATACTTGAACAAGCTTTAATGGTAAGACTACTTCCCCATCTCTTCCATATGTGGTAAAAATAAGGAAGCCAGTAAGAGGAATCACCAATAGGAAACTACCACTACCTATGAACCCAAAGGATCAAGAGAAGGAAAAAGTGACTCACAAATGCAGAGAAAGCTGGTACACAGTGCTGTGCTCTTCCCAAGAAGAGGTGTAGTCAGAGGGTAAAGGTGGCCACTGAAGGGACAGAGGAAATAGGTGATCCTTCTCTTCTCTGAGCTCAGCCATTCACCACACTGAATCTGTTAGCAAAAGAACCCATGTGACATGATATAGAAGGTCAGTACCCTGAGTACATGATGGTGATAGGGACCTGCAGAGGTCCAAGTGGTTCCAGAAAAGAACAAGGCAAAACTGGCTCCAGACACTTTGTTTCTGAGATGCACAGCATTGCTTTTTGAAATAGCAGAAGCCTGTATTTTGTTTTTTAAAAATTGCATAAACATCCATCAGAGTTCAATAAATCTTCAAAGTCAAGTGTATTACTTGTCAAATACTTGGGCATAAAACTCTTTGCCAGATTCATGCTGAAAATGACAATAGCTAGTATTTGTGGCTCACTTGCCATATTCCAGATCCAGTTAAGTGCTTTGTGGACATTGTTTTACTATATTGTGTGCCAGCTCCATGGTTACATGAGTTGGATTATATTTCTTTAATACTATTTAAATCTGACTCATAATGTGTATGCATTAGTTGCTTAATGTCAGCTGTCCAGATTGGAATTCATGTTGATCTCACTGCAAATCCTGGCTTCAAAGAACTCATAGTTCATTGGAAAAAACACTGGTTATTGAAGGAGAGCTAGGTAGTTAAACACATAATAGGTGGACAGATATATTTTATATGTAACAATGTATAAAATATACATTTTATGATGATAGATAGATAGATAGATAGATAGATAGATAATCACCTAGTAGTAGATATTATTAGATTAGATTAGATGGTTGATAGATAAATAGATGAAAGTAGATAGATGGTAGATAGGTGATAGACAGAGAGAAACAGAGAAATTCTCTTTATACAAGGTGACTTTCTAGAAAGAATTACATGAACTATGATAAGTGAATGCACTTGAAAGGAAGGACAAGAAGGGAATTCCCTGGCATGTCCACATTATCTCTGTGAGAAAGGCAAAGACTGAGAGGAATATTCTTGGCTCTTTTCACATGACACAACACCAAGTGTAATTTCTCACTGTACTTACATTTGCATAAACTGTAACTGTCACCTCATGCTTTGCTTGCTTTAGTAATAAAAATGAGAACTGTTTTATTTGTACTACCCTTGAGCTCAGACACCTAGAATCCCTTGGTACCTCAGAAAGGCCTTCAGCATATCCTTTAATCCATGAAGACTTAGCCTTTTTGGCCATGGGTCAGGTCAACAGGTGACAGATAGAATTTTATTAGACAGATGATTTATTGATAATAGATGAAAATTAAGAATAGATAGACAGATAGATGGTAGCCAATGAGTGATAGATAGGTATGGTGGTTTGAACAAGAATGGCCCCCATAGATTCATGTGTTTGAATGCTTGGTAACTAGGGAGTGAGGGTATTAGGAAGAGTGGCCTTGTAGGAGTAGCTGTGGCTTTGTGGAAGAAAGTGTGTCACTGGGGGTGTGCTATGAGATCTTAGAAGTTTAAACCAGGACCACTAACTCACTCTGTCTTCCAGCTGCCTTCAGATCCAGATGTAGAACTCTTGGCTTCTTAGCTCCCTCTCCAGCACCATGTCTGTCTGCATGCCTCCATGCTTCATGCCATAACGATAGTGGACTAAACCTGTAACTGCAAGCCAGCCTGATGAAATACTTTCCTTTATAATATTTGTTGTGGTCATGGTGTCTCTTCACAGCAATAGAAATTCTAAGATCAATAAGAAACCTTAACTAACTTAAATAAGATTAAATTAGATAAATGATTGATAGATGAAGATAGGAGAGATAGATAGATAGATAGATAGATAGATAGATAGATAGATAGATAGATGATAAATGCATAGATAGATAGATAGATAGATAGATAGATAGATAGATGATAAATGCATAGATAGATAGATAGATAGATAGATAGATAGATAGATAATACATAGATACATAGAGGATAGATAGATGATAGATACATAAATGTTAGATAAACATACATAGATACATAGATACATAGATAGTTGATAAATACATACATAAATACATAGACAGACAGACAGATAAATGGTAGATGATAGATGAATAGACAGACAGACGGACAGGCAGATTACCAAATTTTATGGATTTGTGGAAGAAGATTGGGACAAAATGGAGACGTAAGTTGGTGGTAGAATGTTTAGTGGTAGAATGGTAGCATATACAATGGCCTGATTTTACTTCACAAAAGCCGCCCAAAAGAAATGTAATGGGAAAACTAGCCCAGAACACACAGAAGAGGGAGGGGCAGGTGGCTTGTAAGAAAGCCATGGAGAATATGGACTTCATTGTAGCACTTGGCATCTATGCCATCACAGGTACATTGTCTTCAGCTTTGTACTTGGGCATTTTGCCCAAAGCTCACATTCTTACCCTAGTGGTCCTCAATTCCAGCAGTATCCTTAGAATACTTCTCAAAACTGCCCTAAAATCCTCCTTAAGCTACAAATGTCTTATATATGGTTAAACATTAAATTGAAGAAACTTGAATAAAATGATTAATGGAGGTAATTCATCAGTGGAAAATATTTCTAAAATTACATTTTGGTTATATTGCTTGGGAAGACTCAAATAAAAAAAATAAATTTTCTTAATTATTTTTTCTTCAATTTGTAAAAGACCAGGACCCCTGTAGTTTTCCTAATGAGATATCAGCACACACTTTTTCCTCAAGAAGCACGTGTTCATCCAAGGGTCAGGAAATTAAATGAGTGATTTCCACCTACATCCTACAAATAGCATGTGAGTCAGAGGAAAAAAAAAAAACAGGGAAGTGAGCACGGGGGCAGGGTGTCCTGGTGGGGATGCCCTGAATCTTTATCATAGTAGGAAAGAAGCAGAGAGGGGGTGGGGAATCAGAAAACATCACATAGAACAAATGAAAACACTTCTATGGGACTGGAGTAAAACGGGGGAAAGAGGGCTCTGAGGTACCCTGTCCAGCTCCCTAGGAAAGATAAACCTATAATCTGGATCTAGCTAAGCTGAGAGATTTAGTGAGTGGTGTGGTTTGCAAGCCTATAACGTTTATTTTCAAGCATTGATGTGAATAGGGAGAGGGAAACAGTGGGAAAAATATGCTGAGGAAAGCATTTGCTTGTGTACATGAAGAGGTGGGGGGCAGCGTAAGAGCAAGAAATGTGTCTGTAATAGGTGCATAAGCATTTGAAACCACCCAGAAAAAAGGAAAATGCAGAGGCAAGAAGCAGATGGACTTGATTATTGCTGTGATGAGGAAAGGGTTCTCATGCTGCTGAAATCTGGCAATGGCCCGATAGTTCGTTTCCTTCCCACTCTTCAATTTAATGCTGGGAGAGGTAAGATCTGCTCTTTTCAAGAGAACTTCAGTACAACTAATTAAACTTTACAGAAAGAAATGTAAGTGAAGAGGAAGTGATGATAGCTGGACAATATGGTATGAGGGAAGCATTTACAATATGCTCAATAATAAGTGAAAGTCCTGACCTGCTTCTCAATACCCTGGCAGTGAATTCTGCAAAGGGTGCATAGAGCCCATTGCATGAAGATACATTGCCAGGAGGAGAAAAATCACAAGGGAACTGAGAAACACAATGAATTCAGGTCCCCCCCCCTTTTTTTGTAGTTTTCCTTAGACCTGGTAATTGAATACTGAAGTACATAATATTTGATAAATATCCACATTCAGAAATAATTCACACAATTAAATTAGTATCCACTATTTCATATACCTGCCTATGTTATGTTTTTAATGGTGGAAACATAAGATCTACTCTCTTCCCAAATAATAAGTACACAATAAGTTACTAACCATTGCTTTTGCTTATAGGATATGTGCAGAGAGGCCTTCCCTGAGCTTTTGTCTGAGAAAGTCCTATCTTTCTGTTGTGATGGACAGTTTTGTCAGAAAACAAAAGGCCTTTCAATGGACAGTTGCTATCTTTCAGCACTTTAAATATAACATCTCATGCTCTCTCAGACTGCAACGTTTGTGCAGAGAAATCTTTCAATTACTATATAGACATTTTCTTACATGTGATGTTTCTTTGCTTTTGCTGCTGTCAAAATTCTCTCTTTTGTCCTAGCTGTTTCATAGTTTGATTGTAGCACATCTCAGTAAAGTCTTCCTTGGAAACTCTGAGCTCTGTGGACTTAGATATCCATGCATTTTCCCAAGCTTGGAAAGCCTGGGGAAGTTACTTAAGTACATAGGTTTAGTTGTGGTTTTGATTTATTTGGTTCTCTTTGTTTTGGTTACTTTCGTCCCCTGTTCCTTCTGAAGATCCTACAATGCAAATGATGCTTCAAAATTCTCATGTGTCCCACATCCATTAATGATACAAACTGGATTTGGTGGGCTGAGGGGTGGGTGGGGATAAGAAGTTCTGAAGGGCATAGAAATTGGAGGTTAATCTGGAAGGAGTTAGGGGAAGAATTGTAGTGCATATGATCAAAATACATTGTACATATCTATTAGATTCTCAAAGAATTAATAAAAATATTAAACTTAAAAAACTTGGAATTTTTCTTCAGTCTTTTATCCTTTTATTTTTTAAATAACTTTATTTGCTCTTTGAAAATCATATACATATATATATACATTTATACGTGTATGTATATATGTATACATACAATCATAGCTACCCTCATTGTCCCCTCCAACACATCTTGGATCTCTCCAATGTCTCCCTCCCATCCCCATCATTCCCTTCTTTGATAACCCACTGGGTCCACTCATACATGTGTGCATGGGTGTGGAGCATGTGTAGCCTACCAGTGACAATATCCCCAAAGAAAAATGACTCTTCTTCCCCCAACGTCCATCAACTACCAATAGCTGCTCAGGTAAGGGTCTGACCTTCTGAACATCTTCCCCATCAATACTGGAATCCTAACTGATTTGCAAGGAGCTATGTCCTGAGAGGTCACCTGGCTTCTTTAGACCAATCCTTTTTACTTTGTCAGGCAATTTGTGAAGTCCCATCTCTTTGGCTAGATGCTGTTACTTAAGCAGTGCCCTGTTTCTCTACTTCATTATGTTCTTTGTAGACTTGCATAGGTCTGTGCATATTTAAAGGTACCTAACATATTTTATGGACTGGCATAAGTCTTGGTAAATCTATGGGGCAGAGCTGTATCAGCCCGAGATGCCTGTCCATGACACCAACAGCTACATCACACTCAGCTGTGAGAATTGCAAGGAGTCCACATTAAGAGCAAAAGTCGGCACAAGCAGGAAATAACAAGAGCTGAGCATGGACATGAGGTCCTTTGCTTGTTAATATGTGTGAATATGTGCTTGTTAATAGAACCATGTGGTGCTTACTTGGCAACATAGGTTGGGTCTGGGCAGCATATATAATCTCAGCTGCCATGGGCAACTGCATGTATGAATGAGCTAGAAGAACCTCATCAGGAGTCAGGGCATACAGAGGCTAGCAGCATATTTATGTTCTAGAGACCAGACATAGATGCCTACATGTCATAAGACTAGGGCCAGTTGCTGTGTTTCCAGTAGCCATCCTCATCTGAAGAGCTGAAGGACCCACTGAAGTAGTATCTAGAAAATGGGAGAGAGGAAGTATGGTGGTAGCTCTGGGAATTATGAGTGTGAGGAGGTCAAATATGTAGTTTTCAGGGTGGAGGGAACCAGGAGAGCAGACCTCAGGGATCTGCAATGGCCAACACCATGACTACCTCCATGGTGACAGCTATAGAGGACTGTGGTTCAGTGTCACAACACGTGTAGTGGTCCCAGCAGTGACACTACCTGTCATGTGGCAGACACTGAGTTTTGTTTTCTAATGTGGAGACACAGCTCCTGATCTACAAAGGAAATTCCAGACTCTAAATACTAAGGGGAGCTGGAGAAGATTATAGAGGAACAGGTTGATTTGTTAAAAGCCATTTAAATTCCGTATCAGTGTGGGAGAATAAACATTAATATTCTCTGCACAGAAGCTAACATACTGGAGACTTGCTATTTTCAGTCAGATAAAGATCATCAGGACGTGCATTTGCCTTCATCAGAGCCAAACATGCTTAGTAAGCGCTTTGCTGAGATCTGAGCAAACTGTGCTGCAAATCTTTGAGAAATGGGATGGATAAAGCAGGCTGTGGAGAACAACATGGTACAGCACTGAAAATGGCCCTTATTTTGTCTGCTTTTAAAAGCACCCCTTCATTCTTTGACTTCTGTCTCTTGTACAGTTCCTAACATGAGAACAGATGGGAAACCGAAATAAATAAATAAATAAATAAATAAATAAATAAATAAATAAATAAATAAATAAAAAACACACAAAATAGAAAACTCTGCCTCCTCTGATTGGCTAGGAGCAAGGTTCCCAAGAAAAGGTGAAAATTGTTCAACTCCAAACAACAAAAGACACACTGTGATAGCATAGAAAGGGTTTCACGTCGATAGCAGAGGGCTTTACACAAACATGTCTGCCTTAGGCTATATGCAAACAAACAAAGAGAGAGAGAGAGAGAGAGAGAGAGAGAGAGAGAGAGAGAGAGAGCACGCTCTGTTGCAAGCTTATTATTCTTTGATATTTATAAGACAATGCTTTATGAATTTTTGGCACTCTTCAATTTTCTTCCGCCTGGGTTTATAACTTAACTTGAACCAAGTGATTCTCACCATTGTGACTATTCAGAATCATTATTATAGATTTTTAAAGGTCACATGTGATAAACTCACTTCCTGTGGTTGCCATTATATCAAAATTTTTGACAAATTTGAAGATGGTGAGATGGTCCAGGGGATACAAATGCTTACAGTGCAAACATGATGAACTGCGCTCAACTTTCAGATTCCATTTCATAAGGACAGAACTGACTGAGAAACTGCCCTCTGCTTCATGCACAGAGAGAGAGAGAGAGAGAGAGAGAGAGAGAGAGAGAGAAAGAGAGAGACAGAGACAGAGAGAGAGACAGAGAGAGAGACAGAGACAGAGAGAGAGACAGAGAGAGAGAGAGGCACAGAGGCACAGAGGCAGAGAGACAGAGACAGAGAATAATAACTTTTAAATTTTTACATATTTTCTTTGGAGGCCTCCTTGACTGGCAGGTGGCTCTGCCTTTTCTGTGATCTTAGTGTCATCTCTCTACAAGTAAATTATGGTGTCTCTATGTCAGAATCTCTATTGTACACAAAGATACCAGTCAAATTGGACCCTTAACCTCATTTTTGTTGGCTTACCTTTGATATTGTATTTTTTAAAAGATTTATTTATTTATTTATTTATTTAATTTAAGGATACTGTAGCTGTCTTCAGGCACACCAGAAAAGGGCATCAGCTCTCATCACAGATGGTTGTAAGCCACCATGTGGTTTCTGAGATTTGAACTCAGGACCTTCAGAAGAGCAGTCAGTGCTCTTAACGGCTGAGCCATCTCTCCAACCCCTGATATTGTATTTTAATCGCAACATTTTGCCCTTCCTTTTTCTCTCTCCAAGTCCTCCCATGTGCCCTCCCCACTCCCTTCAAATTCATGGCCTCTCTTTTTGTCAATTGTTATTACACATATACATGCATTTGTATATCATTTATATTTGCAAATATAATCTGTAATGTCCAATAATAAGTCTATGGATGTTTTCAGGACTGACCTTTTGGCCCTGAGAGTGAATTGGGGTGCTCTCCCCTGAATAGAACTGAAGTGGAAATTTCTGTTTATGTCATGTGATGCAAACTCGTGTGCTGTTTTGCTGAAGCAGATGTATGAGAGGACACTGTAGCAGGAACAGCTGGCCAACCTCTATGTAAACGCTAGAGCTGTGCAGCCACAAAAGCAGTTCACAGGAGGACCTAATTGAGGACTGCCTGAGAGACCAAGGATTGCTGGTGCAGACAATGCCAGACAATTGGAAACTGCTGTTTAGAAGAGATGCTTTCTTGGGACCAATAGGGCGCGAGTGGAGGGTACTAAAGGAGCTTGTAGCAGTTTTCAGAGAAGCTTGCTGTGGCATTTCTCACCTGCTCTTAGAGTGTCCTTGACTCTGCAGCACCTCACCTCCAACTCCCAAGGGCAGGTAGGGTTGACAAGCAATATGACACATGATGTTTGGAGAGAGTATAAGTAGGATCCAACAGACAGTTGCATTACTTACGCTTTTCCTGGCTGGTTATGGTCACGCCCTCTGACTTGTGCTGCTTTGGTGGAGGCCTGGCTGTTTCTGCTGGATGGTGCCACTGCTGCTGATTCATGTTTGGTGAACTGGACTGTTGGTATCCTGACACTACTAAACTGCACTGCTGGTATCCTAACAACGCAGATTAGAAATGTCCCAAAGAACTACTTCTAAACAGGTCTATATCCCCTTGCCCTATTTACCATCTTCCTCCCCTACCTTTGGATGGTGGGCTAGAAGTGGGGGATCGAAGCATTTAAGCATCCTTATTAAAATGGTTTTTGAAAACTCTAAACCTATAGAGAACCATCTTGCCTGTATTTGTATAGTGTTGACAGCACTTTGGCCTGACCCTGTCCAGTTTGGATTGTTATTTTTATCCTTGTTCTTTCAGCTCACATTTGGAAGGTCATGTGGGTGGGATTTTATTGGTGTAGCTTCTAATATTATTAGGAGACAGAAAGTCACAGCCAAGTCCCTGATCTTCTGGCTCTTACAACTCTTTAGCCCTGTCTTGGACAATGTTCCCTGACCCTTAGGTGTGAGAGGTATGCACTGGATGGGTTCTATAACTCTGAATTTTTATTGGTTGTGATTTTCCATAGAGGTCTTTGTTGCAAAAAGAAATTTCTTTTGTGAGGGTGAAGACTTCACTTATCTACAGATAGAAGGACAAATGTTTGCTGTTTGTTGTTAGGGATTATGCTGGTTTAGTGGCTTTATATCCTCCAATAACCATGATTTCACTAGTGTTAGCTCTCAATCCCCAGACAAACAGATAATTAATATTAATATGTTCTCCTATTAATATTAATATGTTCTCCCAGCATCCCTCAGTCTCTACATGTTACAGAGTCCTCCTGGATGGCACACCTCACTCCCTAAACTTCTCCAGTTCGGGCTGCCTTTTCCCTAGCTGCTCTTCCCTATACAACCCAAATATTTTGGCTATGAGGTCCTTTTTGGCCCTTTTGGTCTCTTGGCCACAACTCCAGCTTCCTCTCTCCACCTCTCTCTCATTGCATGGCCTAGTTCAGCTTGCTGGTCATGTTAAATCTGTACTCTTCCAAATGTCTCTGCCTCTGGCTACACTCTCTCTCATAGATACATAAACCTACTCTTCTACCATACCTAGGAGTAGTCATGCTCTCTCTCTCTCTCTCTCTCTCTCTCTTTCTCCCTCCCTCCCTCCCTCCCTCCCTCCTTTCCTCCCTCACTCCCTCCCTCCCTTTCCATTCAGCTAGCACTGATGAGTTAGCTAGGTTTCCAGGAGCAGATATCTTTCTTGTTGAACAGGTCTTAAGTCCAATTAGAGAACTGTTACTGCCACTAGTGCACCTACAATTATTGTGCTATGCTGATTGTTGATGTGGTTCATAGGTGTCGTAACTGGGTGAATCTATAGAGGCCTCTCAGCCCTGTTTCTGAAATGTGTGGTGTATTCAGCAATAGAGATTTACTGTCCCCCTCTGGTGGGTAACTAAGAACAATAGCAATAGGCTGGGGGCTTGGGGAGTCTCTCAGCCCAGCCAACAAATCAAAAGAGGGTTTCTCATGCCTGGTATTGTTATTTTAGCTTTGAGACAACTGGTCTTTCTGTAGCCCTGGCTGTTCTTGGAACTATGCAGACCAGGCTCGCCTTAACCTCCCAGAGATCTGCCTACCTCTGCCTCCTGAGTGCTGGGATTAAAGGCACTTTTACTATACCAGCTTGGTATTGGGAATTTTGTTAGGTGGTCTTTGGCTCTGGAAGGAGCACCATCAGACCAGAAGATAAAAGTTCATTTAATGTATATAGTATTATATATACATGTGTGTGTGTGTGTGTGTGTGTGTGTGTGTGTGTGTGTGTGTACTGAATTAAGTAGTTTGGGGGGGGGTAAACAGTTAATAGTATGATTTCTTGTGGCTTTTTCAGATGTCCATATTGTTGATTTCATTTTAGCATAACCACTTTCTTTGAAGACCTTCAGAACATAAATTGATAGTGAGTGGATCAAAATTCAGTTCACAATGCCTGTCAAAGCCTTATTCACAGGTTCAGTGGGTTTAGAGAACTCACCTTGGAATCTTTATGTTTAGAACTACCACAGGAAACTTAAAACACACAGAACTATACTCCATGGACATTATATTTTCTGGTAGAAATATTTCTAGTAGAAATATTCTAGAAATATTTGCTACATAAAGTTGGAAATTGGTTGGTGAACCTGTGCAATCCTATTTGTTTTACATACTTACCACAAGAATTTAGGAAATGAACTATTTTGTTTTCAATCAGTCATTACTATATCCTTCCTGGCTTTCCCCTTCTATTTAGTCACTGTGGACATGAGCATTTCACTGTTCTGTTCCGAGGGACCATTATCTTCTCATCTCACCTTGTTCCTGCCCCCTTATTTCTCCATTCTCCACCTTTACTCTCCAAGGTTCAAGGATCCACACCTCTATTGAGAGAGCTTTCTGGGACAATCCATATTTCCAATAAGCTAAACTCAGGGCAAACTTGCTACTTGTCAAATCATCCTTGTACCTCTGTGTTAGCAACTGGGCTAACATAGCACCTTAGCCCTGGTTTCAGTATTATATCCATGTGCCACAGGTCTCTTCCTGTCTAGGTCACTGGCTGATGTCTAACTTCCTGCTTCAGGTGCTTGTCCCTTGCTCTATGCCCTGTAGTAGCATTTTCCTGTCACTGGGATAAATCATTTAAGTTAGAAAGTAGCAAAGGTTTTAAGTTAAGAAATGAGAAGTAAATTTGGCATGGTATCACATGCATGTAAATTCAAAAGCTAAGACACAAGTTTGGGACCAGCCTGGGCTACATAGCAATTCCAAGGCAACATAACAAGGCATCTCAAAAAACAAAACTAGGGAGAATTTTCAGCTCTTCAAACCAATATACAAGGGGCTGGAGAGATGGCTCAGTGGTTAAGAGCACTTACTGCTCTTCCAGTAAGTCCTGAGTTCAATTCCCAGCAACCACATGGTGGCTCACAACCTTCTATGAAGGGATCGATTGGATGCCCACTTCTGGTGTGTCTGAGACACCTACAGTGTACTCACATACATAAAATAAATATTTTACAAAAACAAACCAATATACAAGCAAATATGTGTGGCTATCTAATAATACTTTATGCACAAAGAACACAGAGAAGGCAGGTATGATCGGAAGGCTGTAATTTGCAACTTGATCTACATAAGAATACCAAATTATTTTGTAAATCCTAGAACCTTCTACAAGAGATTTTAATCAGAGCTTTTTCTCTTGTACCATTTTGTACTTGGAACTCTGTTTTAAAGCAAAATACTAGAAATTTGTTTCTTGTGGTTCTGGAAGTTATTGTATTAGTTAGAGTCCTCCAGAGAAGCATAACCAATAGAATAACACATCCTAGTTGCTTCAAAAAAATAGCTGTGTGCATGCTGGAGAGGCTGAGAACCCAGCAGCTGATCAGTTTACAAGGTTGGATGTCTCAAAAGCCATAATCTGGCAGTAGAGTCCCAGAAGATTCCGGGAGATCTGCTGGTCTTGTCTATGCTCAAAGGTTGGAAGAAAGCCGGCTCTGGTCAGTAAAGGATGACTATGGTCGCAGCAACAGAGTAAATGCACTCACCAGCAAGAGGTGAAGGCATGTAGGCAAAAGCAGCACTGTGTTTCTCTCAGACATCTCATATGTTCACTGCCAGAAGGTACTGCCCACTATACAGAAAGGTCTTCCCAACCTAGTTAACCCTTACAGGAAATAATCTCACAGAGTCAGAGCCATGTCTCTTAGCTGATTCCAGATTCCATCAAATTGACAACCAAATGGGAAGTTCAAGATCAAGGTGCTTGAAGGTGTGGTCCCTGGTGAAGCCCACTTCTACATTTTTTCAGATAGCCATCTTTTTGTTGTGACCTCACATGGAGAGAGAATGACTCTACTCTTCAGCCCTTTATAAAGACAGTAAACCAATTTATCATAGCTCCATCTTCATGACACAGTCACCTCCCAACAACTGCACTTCTTCAATCTCATCACATTGGAGATTATGTTTCAATATCAAGGACAAATTAGACCATATCAAATTCCAAATTTTCTTCATGAAAAAAATAAGTCTATAGCTTTAAAATAATAGATTCAAATACTATTGGTCTAGAACACTCATAACAAATGAGGATACTTAGATGTAAAAAACAAAAACAAATGCTTTGTCCTTGGTTGCCAAACTAATGTCAAGGAACTGCTTCTGAGTCCCTGCATTATGCTGTGATACTAAAGGAAATGAGGTCATGACAGCTCTGAAGTATGGTTGAGGAGAAGGATCTTATGGTAGATATGAGGAAGAACACAGCCAGAAACATCTGAAAGCATTACAACTAAACTGGGCCATTAGGGAGGGGAGATCAAGAGAAAGGAAGAGGAGAGAGAGAGAAGTGGAGAGAAGGCAAGTGGACCAAGACTGGAGTGGAGCAAAAAGAACACATGGCCAAATTGGCAGGGTTATATAAGAAAGAGAAGCTGAGAGACAGCAAGCCCCTGGGCTGAAGGCATTTAGGGTAAGGGGCATAGTGAGAAGAGTAAGGAGGAACCAGAACTCTGTAACAGGCACTTGTGATACTAAGAGAGCACGCGCTTTGGATATACCAAAGTTAGTCATCTTTGGGACTGGACAGACACCACACTCCAGTCAGTGTTACACAGCCACAATGCTATTGCGGAGGGAAGATAGAGAGAGAGGTACTTCGCAGGGATGGACAGGAACCATTGGCCTTTTTAGATTCTACAGGAAGCAATATTCTCCCACTTTAAAAAAAAAATGGCTTCATGGGAGCATGGTTAATGCGGACAACATCTGCAAACTCTTAATAATGTTTTAGCAAGAAGCCCTGAATTTTGCACTGAGCCCTGCAGATCACACAGCTGACCCTGCTCTTCACCATTGCTTGATTATGTATTCCCTTTTTGTAGGAAGACCCCACAAACATCCAGAGAGGTGATTTCCCCGATGACTTAATTATCTTAAGAAATGCTTGCGATTCTGACCTGCTTCTAACCGTGCTCAAGTGTCCAGGGCTGCTGGTTTATTTATGAGCTATACAAACAATGGAGTGTGATGACCTAAGGCAAAATCTGCAACCAGCCAAGCCAGCCCTTGAAGTTTGCTCTCATCCCTCCAGGAATAGCTTCCAGACTTGATCTTTATCTGAATCCTTTCTGATCCTGTCCCTACCCAGGGTTCACCATTACTCCATCTCTGCTCTTTTTAATTCTCCCTGACCAGCATATATTCCTTGTGTCGTATGTTTCAGTGCCAGGTTTACTTCTATTTCTTGCTTTCCAAGATTACAGTAAATAAATTCATTTCTACGAATGGAATTTAGCAGACATTCTTGTTTTCCACGTCTGTTCCTAACAATTAAGCCACAATTTTGTTCAGACACCCACATGTAACACATGGATACAAATGCAGAAGAGACTAGCTTTATCTCCCAGCCCACAGCTCATCTGTATGAACAAGCCATGATTTTATTCTGCTTTCCAGTGCCAGCTCTGAGAAGATACATGGCATAGTCTTATCCAGGGAATGGGTACTGGAGGGTGGAGGCTGGATACGTGGGTGGGAGGGGCTTCTGAGCTCTGTTGTCCTGCTCTGAGATGTCCTAAGCAGCACCCTTGTTTTTCCTCAATGTGCCTAGCTTTGTTCCTTAAACACCAAAAGGCTCAGACTTAATTGGTACCTTCTTAGGGTTGACTCAAGCAGAAACCTATTCTTTGTGGTTTAAAATGACCACCTAAGCCAGGTATGGAAGTGTACATTTGTACCCAGCACTAGGGAGTCCAAGACAAAAGAATTACAAGTTTCAGAGCATCCTGTCCTATATAATGAAACTGTCTCCGAAGATAGATAGACGGATAGATAGATAGATAGATAGATAGATAGATAGATAGATAGATAGATAGATAGATGATAGAGATATATAAAACAACTATCCAAAAAAGGATAATTTTTTTCTAAAAAACACATCAAATTTTTCAGAACTGTAAGGACTTTATAAATTACACAAATTTCTTCAACTTAAAAGAACAAGCCTCTTTCCGGACTCATGGAAAATACGAATAAAACTGATGAGTGCTGTGGTGAATGGGTATGAATGACTTTCAAGGAACAGAAGAGGCTGACAGAGACTTAGAGGAAAAGGAAGGCAAACCTGAGAAATAACATTTGAGCAGCTTTCGTGGAAGGATCACTAAATGGAGAGGAACTGAGTTAGGTAGAACAACTGCCAAATGAATAATAAGCAAAACTTCTACTGGTGGGACAGTAAGAATGCAAAGGTCCGGGAGCTGAGGAGTGTGTGTGTGTGTGTGTGTGTGTGTGTGTGTGTGTGTGTGTGTGTGCCAGAGGCCAACATATGAGAGTCAGGTGTCTCCTTTCGTCACTAAGTCCCAACTGTCAGACTCAGGTCATCAGGCTTGGTTGCAAACTGCTTTGCTCACTCACATCTTACCACACCTAAAATAAACCCTCAAAAGTACAGAAAGCTCAGCCAACAGAAAAGGCAAAGGCTCTAAACCTCTGTCCCCCGCAAAACCAGTTAAGGAGGTCCCACCTGTGGACCCTTGTTAGTGGAGGCAGCAGACACAGATGTGAGGAAGGCAACATGAAATAGCTCAATCTACCAGGCAAGACACGAAGCAGAGGTAGACTGGCTTTTCTCTTCCCTGTCTGATTTCCTGATCCTGAACATTTGTTTTAAGCCAGGAAATTTAGGGTGCATCATTATATTACTACAAGGATGCTGAAATACATGTCAAATACATTAAGCAGTACAGGAAAACTGAGGGCAGAAAGAGACATAAGAGGTAACATAATGAACCTCAATTACAGAACACGGGAAACTGAGGCGCGTGCAAAGTAACAAAGGAGACTTCAGAAATCTTGGGTTTATGCTGGAGACGCCTGTTTAGCCACCACACTAAACGAGGGAAGACAGCGCTCGGCTAAGGAACACTGTAAAGGCAGCAGTCTAGAGAGACGCTGCTGCCAACTCTTTCACAACACCTATGGCATACTACCTTATTTATTCTGCACCTCTAGATGAAGAGTCTCCTAGTTTACAGCTGGGCTGTAATGTTGAGATTTCTTTAAGAAACCTGAGATGATTTTCTGGATGAAGGCGTTCCTTTAAAAAGCATACATTAGGAGCCAGGTGTTGATGTCGCACAGCTTTAATTCTAGCACTTGGGAGGCAGAGGCAGGCAGATCTCTATGAGTTCGAGGCCAGCCTCATCTATCGAGTGAGTTCCAGGACAGCCAAGACGACACAGAGAAAACCTGCCTTGAAAATAAAACATACACTTAGACGATTCTGTGGTTAAAGGTGCCTGCCAGCAAGCCCAACAATCTCAGTTTGATCCCTTGGACCTACACTCAGTAAGAGTGAGCAGACACAGACACATCGTTCTCTGACCTCCAATCACACGTGCTGCCCCTACTCCTTCTGGCTCACAGAGTGTTAGTTTTTTTAAGTATGCATTAAGTTATCATGCCACTCTTTCAAATAAATTAACAAATATGAACAAATTCAACTACACACTCATCTCTGCAATTCTCCAGATGGCTTTGATCTACATCTGCTAATCAGCCACACCATCTGTATGTAATGCCCTCTGAGAGTCACTTAGCAAAGGGCACATGGAGGTTAGACCTAGCTTTGCTGAAGAAGCCATAAGCTCCCAGAACTCACTGATATGATACAGAGCACTCCCAGGGCCCTGAGTTTGATTCCCAGCAACAACCAAGTCTCAGTAATGGCTAAGAGTGTAAGCAATGGAGCTAGAGAAAGTACCCAAGGAGCTAAAGGGATCTGCAACCCTATAGGTGGAACAACATTATGAACTAACCAGTACCCTGGAGCTCTTGACTCTAGCTGCATATGTATCAAAAGATGGCCTAGTCGGCCATCACTGGAAAGAGAGGCCCATTGGACTTGCAAACTTTATATGCCCCAGTACAGGGGAACACCAGGGCCAAAAAGGGGGAGTGGGTGGATAGGGGAGTGGGGGTTGGGTATGGGGGACTTTTGGGATAGCATTGGAAATGCAAATGAGGAAAATACCTAATAAAAAATTTAAAAATAATAATAAAATAAAGAAAAAGAATTTTTTAAAAAAGAGTGTAAGCAATGGGGAGTAATAAAACTATCAGCTACCTGCTGTTTGCTTTTGCAAATGCCTCTGTCTTCTCATAGGAGAATGAACATGCAACACTATCCCCCATATCCTGTCTCTGCTGTCGTCTCCCCAGAAAATACTATCTAGACTTGATGAGAATATCACTTGACCACCTGAATTTGTATAATAAAAACATACACTACACCTATTCAAAACTTATCTTTTCATTCACTGTTAGGTTGTCTTGTTTTGTTTTGTTTTGTGACAGTGTCTCACTATGTGGCCTTGACTGGCATGAAACTCCGTATGTGGGCCAGGCAGATGTCAAACTCAGAGATCCAACTGTCTTAGCCTCCTGAGTGCTGGTATTAAAACACCCAGCAGGGTCAGATAATTTTGAAATGTTCAAATTTGTCTTATTATAGCTATGTTCTTTTTGACAAAGCTGCTAAACATTATTATTTATAAACATGAAACAAACACAGACAATATTATTGACATGAACTGTGTCTATGAAGTCTTTACCACGGTGTTGTAACCACCAGGGTGGTTCTAATTATGCATTTGCAAGTCAGGCTCCTGCCTCTGAAGACAATCACTAGTAAGTTGTGTCGATAAATGTAAATGAGCCTACCTCATTTGCCTGGTTCACAAAGAAGGTTAAAAATAGGAAAATAGGCAAAAGAGGCTGGGCAGTTGCAAACAAAGTGAAGCAGACTTGAGTGCTTGAGAGTCCACACAAGAGAATTCAGGCTCCAAATTGTCCCAAGAAATAAAGGCACTTTACAGTGAATGGCCAAAAGCCATAGCAGAAATACTGCAGTTCTAAGTATCTAAGTATAAAATATGTATACCACCATCATAAAATAGATTACAATATAGGCAAGGCAGAATCAGCAGAGACATACTAGTAATGCATATCAGTACAAAAGAAGTGAAACAAATATACGTTATGTGTATAAAGGGCCTGATGAAGTAGTTAATAAGGCACATATTATAAATCTCCAAAATTGTACCCTGACGTTAGAGAATCTATTCTTTTCAAATAATGTTAAATATTCAAAGAAACTGACATATCACAAAGAAAGCTTCAGGGAGTTGCAGGAACTAGGAAGAGTACCCACAATATTCTCTGATCACAGAACTGTTCTTTTAGAAATTAATAATTCTTTTAAGAAAAAAATGTAGCTGAAGAGACAGCTCAGCATTAAGAGCTTTTTCCTGCTCTTACGCAGGACCTAAGTTCAGTTCCCAGCACCTACATCAGTTGGTTGACAACTAACCAGGACTCCAGCTCCAGGGATTCCGAAACCCTCTTCTGGCCTCCATGAGCCCAGTACAAACATGGCACTCACTCACATGGAAACACAGATGTACATATAAATAAAAATTAATCTTAAAAAAAAAAAAACCTAAAACTACAGGCTGGAGAAATGGCACAGAATTTAGGAGCACTTGCTAGTCTTATAAAGGACCTAGCACCCATGTGGTCTATAACTCCACATGCAGAGGATCTGACTACCTCTGCTCACTTCCACAGAAACCAGGCATACACACAGAGAAAATAAAATGCATAAATCTAAACAAATTAAAGTCAAGAAACAGATGTGTTCAGATAGCCTAGAACTTCAGAGGCTGGCAGAGGAGGACTAGGTGAGCCTGAGCCACACAGCGGAACCTATCTCAAAGCAAACAAGCAATCAAAATAGCTCATATATAAATCAGACTAGTTGAAGAAAAACAAAAATCAAGACTGAGGGGCTGGAGAGATGGCTCAGTAGTTAAGAACACTGACTGCTCTTCCAGAGGTCCTGAGTTCAAATCCCAGCAACCATATGATGGCTCACAACCATCTGTAATGAGATCTGATGCCCTCTTCTGGTGTGTCTGAAGACAGCTACAGTGTCTTATATATAATAATATATATTATACAGTGTACTTGTATATAATAAATAAATACAACTTTTATAAAATCAAGATTGACAGGTACCTACAAAAATTATATACTAAAATATATAATATGAAATTAAAGCACTGATTGGCAAAACTTTTAGAGCAGATATACTTCTCTGATAAAAATGAATATATTTCTTAATTTTAGAAGCTATAAAATAGCAATAAAGACAGGTAAAAGAAAAATGTAATAAGCAAAAAGTAGAAATAATTATTTAAAACAAAATAACAAAGCAAATGAAAAATTTGGCTCAAAAACATTAAGCAAAACAAGAAATGATTCACTGATCAGCCAATCAGAGGGGAGATGGCAGGAGACAGAACAAAACACACAAAAACAGGGAATGAGAAGGAAAACACCTTGAATGCCAATAACATATCCTTGAAAGATTAAAAGAACAAAAGATAAATTCATTTGTGTCTTTGCAAACTAATTATATGTTAGATAAAATAGGTAATTACTAGAAAACATACAAACTTACCAAATTTGACACGGGACAAATTATGATTGCAATTTTGAAACTCACCAAATGCCTAACCTAAACAAGCCAGGAATATACCAAATCTGCAAGGATCAAATTATACCAGCCTCCTTAAATAGTGGTACAAGGAGAAAATCTGTCTCTTACTGTTACAAAGAAAACATACCATCAATTCAAGTACTTGAATTATATTTCAAAGAACAAAAAATTTCAAATGTAACTCATTTAAGAGCAAAATTCTTAAAAAAAAGAACAAAATAATCAAATAGAACCTAGTGTCATACTATAAATGAATAAACAATAATAATGCTAACATATCTACTGTCTGTGAATTCTTATAGGAATATAAAATGATTATTATTTTTAATTTATTTTTATTAGATATTTTCTTCATTTACATTTCAAATGCTATCCCCTTTCCTAGTTTCCTCTCCGAAAGTCCCCTACACGCTCCCCCCTCCCCTTGCTCCACAACCCAACCACTCCTGCTTCCTAGCCCTGGCATTCCCCTATACGGGGGCATATAATCTTCGAAAGACCAACGGTCTCTCCTCCCATTGATGGTCGACTGGGCCATCCTCTGCTACTTATGCAGCTAGAGACAGGAGCTCTGGGGGTACTGGTTAGTTCATATTGTTGTTCCTCCTATAGGGTTGCGGACCCCTTAATCTCCTTGGGTACTTTCTCTAGCTCCTTCATTGGGGACCTTAATGATTATTAAGAAATACATTAAGATTCCAGTCGGCGACAGTCTACCTTGGGCACAAACTCAGCGGACAGTCCCAAGGTCCCCAGAGAAGTCTCCACTCCCAGGCACTCTAGCACACCCAGGATCTTAGGATCACCTGTGAGTAGAACACAACATCTGTTCCAACACCACCAGGAGTGACTGGGACCAGCAGGATCAAGGACACAGGAACCCCACCCAGCCAGAGGCTTGGGTTCGTTCTGATAGGCACCAGTCTACCTTGGGCACAATCTTGGTGTACAGTCCCACAGTTCCCAGAGGAGTCTCCACTCCAAGGCACTCTAGCATGCCCAGGATCGCGGGATTCCAGGATCGCAGGATCTCAGGATTCCAGGAGCTTGGTCACACCAAGATCTCAGGGTCTCAGAGACAGCTTAACTCCTAGGAACTCTGACACACCCAGAATCCCAGGATCCCAGAGGAAGCTGGACTCTGGGGAGTTCTGACTGAGATGGGATTACAGGAAGGACAGGCTCCAATCAGATATATAGAGGGCAGGGAGCACTTGAGACAATCAGAGAACTCCTAAACCTGATAAACAGCTTCGGTGAAGTAGCTGGATAAAAAAATTAAACAAGTCAATGGCCTTTCTCTACACAAAGGCTAAACCGGCTGAGAAAGAAATTAGGGAAACCACACTCTTCACAATAGTCAAGAATAATATAAAATACCTTGGCGAGAATCTAAGAAAGTGGAAGTTCTGTATGATAACAATTTAAAGTCTCTGAAGAAAGAAATTAAAGAAGATCTCAGAAGATGGAAAGATCTCCCATGCTCATGGATTGGCAGGATCAATATAGTAAAAATGGCTATCTTGCCAAAAGCAATCTACAGATTCAATGCAATCCTCATCAAAATTCCACCTCAATTCTTCAACGAATTAGAAAGGGCAATCTTGCAAATTCATCTGGAATAACAAAAAACCTAGGATAGCAAAAACTCTTCCCAAACATAAAAAAAACCTCTGGTGGAATCATCATGCCTGACCTAAAGCTGTACTACAGAGCAATTGTGATAAAAAAAAATTCATGGTACTGGTATAGTGACAGACAAGTAGATCAATGGAATAGAATTGAAGACCCAGAAATGAACCCACACACCTATGGTCACTTGATCTTTGACAAGGGAGCTAAAACCATCCAATGGAAAAAAGACAGCATTTTCAACAAATGGTGCTGGCACAACTGGTGGTTATCATGTAGAAGAATGCAAATTGATCCATTCCTATGTCCTTGTACTAAAGTCAAATCTAAGTGGATTAAGGAATGCCACATAAAACCAGAGACACTGAAACTTATAGAAGAGAAAGTAGAGAAAAGCCTCGAAGATATGGGCACACGGGGGAAAATTCCTGAATAGAACAGCAATGGCTTGTGCTGTAAGATCGAAAATTGACAAATGGGACCTCATAAAATTGCAAAGCTTCTGCAAGGCAAAAGATACCGTCAATAAGACAAAAAGGCCACCAACAGATTGGGAAAGGATCTTTACCTATCATAAATCAGATAGGGGACTAATATCCAATATATGTAAAGAACTCAAGAAGGTGGACTCCAGAAAATCAAATAACCCCATTAAAAAAATGGGGCTCAGAGCTAAACAAAGAATTTTCACCTGAGGAATACTGAATGGCTGAGAAGCACCTGAAAAAATGTTCAACATCCTTAATCATCAGGGAAATGCAAATCAAAACAACCCTGAGATTCCACCTCACACTAGTCAGAATGGCTAAGATCAAAAATTCAGGTGACAGCAGATGCTGGCGAGGATGTGGAGAAAGAGGAACACTTCTCCATTGTTGGTGGGATTGCAAGCTTGTACAACCACTCTGGAAATCAGTCTGGCGGTTCCTCAGAAAATTGGACATAGTACTACCGGATGATCCTGCAATACCTCTCCTGGGCATATATCCAGAAGATGTTCCAACCAGTAAGAAGGACACATGCTCCACTATGTTCATAGTAGCCTTATTTATAATAGCCAGAAGCTGGAAAGAACCCAGATGCCCCTCAACAGAGGAATGGATACAGAAAATGTGGTACATCTACACAATGGAGTACTACTCAGCTATTAAAAAGAATGAATTTATGAAATTCCTAGGCAAATGGATAGACCTAGAGGGCATCATCGTGAGTGAGGTTACCCAATCACAAAAGAATTCACACAATATGTACTCATTGATAAGTGGATATTAGCCCAGAAACTTAGAATACCCAAGATACAAGATACAATTTGCAAAACACATGAAACTCAGGAAGAACAAAGACCAAAGTGTGGACACTTTGCCCCTTCTTAGAAATGGGAACAAAACACCCATGGAAGGAGTTACAGAGACAAAGTTTGGAGCTGAGACGAAAGGATGGACCATCTAGAGACTGCCATATCCGGGAATCCATCCCATAATCAGCCTCCAAACGCTGACACCATTGCATACACCAGCAAGATTTTGCTGAAAAGACCCAGATATAACTGTCTCTTGTGAGACTATGCTGGGGCCTAGCAACACAGAAGTGGATGCTCACAGTCAGCTATTGGATGGATCACAGGGCCCCCCAATGGAGGAGCTAGAGAAAGTACCCAAGGAGCTAAAGGGATCTGCAATCCTATAGGTGGATCAACAATATGAACTAACCAGTACCCCTCCCCCCGGAGCTCTTGTCTCTAGCTGCATATGTAACAGAAGATGAGGCCATCAGTGGAAAGAGAGGCCCATTGGTCGTGCAAACTTTATATGCCCCAGTACAGGGGAACACCAGGGCCAAGAAGTGGGAGTGGGTGGGTGGGGGAGTAGGTGGGGGAGCATGTGGGGGACTTTTGGGATAGCATTGGAAATGTAAATGAAATAAATACCTAATTTAAAAGAATTTGCATACAACTAAATCAATACTTTGGCCCCCAGTTTTCTTTCTGTGGCTATGCAGAAATTCTGACCAAAAAGAACTTGGGGAAGAAGGGGTTTATTTCGCCATACACTTCATAGCCCATCATGTGGGTAAGTCAAGGCAAGCAGGAACGTGGAGGTGAGAACTGAGGCTGAGACCACCACAGAGGAGCACTGCTTCCCAGCCTTTTGCTTCTGCTCAGCTAGCTTTATTATATAATCCAGAGCTATGTGTTCAGGCATGGCATGACCCAATCTGATGGAGGCAATCATCAGTTGATGTTTCCCTATCCCAGGTTGGTCAAGGCTAACTAGGACTGCCAACATTCAGAGTAATCTCTTATTCTCAGGGTGCTCTCCCTTCCAAGTCTCTCCCATTACATAAGCCATAAGCCAATGTTTCAGACAGTTTAGTGTGCCTGGACTTAAACAATAGGATCTTGAATGTACAGTTTAAGTATTTGTCTTGATATAATGGGTGTGAGGAAAAACTCTTTAGGAAAGTGACATGAAAGGACTTTTACAAAGCATAATGTAATGCGAGCAGGGAGTCCTAATGGCATCAATTTAATTTAATTTTATTCCCCATGTAAAACATTATAAGAGGTAGAAACACCAAATCTCATAGATAGATGATAGATAGATAGATAGATAGATAGATAGATAGATAGATAGATAGATCCATAATGTGTAACTTAATTTTTTTCAAAATCTATTTTTAATGATGGTTCTTAAACACTTTAACCTCCTTTGTAGCCCACCACCCACCAGAGGTAGTGCAAAAGAAAGGATATGGGGAAAGTGGACCTGTTTAAAAAGGTTCTTTGGAGCAACTCCCATATGGGTTGTCTAGAAATCGGCAGTTCAGTTCACAGGTCACCAGCGGCAGCTTGATCCACTAGCAAACACTTTAAAGATACACCATCAGTCCAGTTCTGTAGAGTTGGGATAGCAAACACTGATCAGCAATGGTGGCACTACGTAGCAGAGACAGCTAGGCCTCAGCCTCAGCACAGGGACCAGGAAGAACACAAGGAGAAGTTCTTGGAAATGTCAAGACCCACAAGTGTTGCACAGCCTCCTGCACTGCCCATCCAGTCCTAGTTATACCCTCCAAACATCATATGTCCTCCATGGGTTTTGCCTCAGGACATGCACCTGTCTCAGATGACATCACTCTGCCAATCGGCCTGAGTCTGCTGAAGAAACAAAAAAGCCATAGCAAACCACCAGAAAAATTTTTGGCAAGTTTCTCTCTATGGAGTCCCGACAAATGGAGCTCAACTATGCAATGTAAGGAGGACCAATACATGCGTGTTGTTAGCAAAGAATCCTCCATCACGTGTCCTTTCATGTGTTTGCTTTAACAGAACATCCTTTCTCCTGGGTCTGCATCAGCTAAGCATTCCTTCACGTTTGCCCAACGAAACACTGTCCAACAGACCTGACTTTCCAAAGAATGCTTAAAGTTTCCACTTCGATAATGCACTAAAATACTTTTTTAGAAACTACTGCATCTCAGACATAGGAAGTCTGTCCGATAAAAAGCAGAAAATTCTGTGTGGTGGGGTGTCTCGTGTACACAGAGCTGCATCTAATTGGGAGAAACGAAGAAGACGCCACAGAAGCAGCAGCACTGCCCATGGATCTTTAACCAAAAGGTGAAAGATTCTAACATTGCAGAAACAGAAGCCGATTCCTACTAAACCCAACAATATGAGCAAAGTTGCAGTATACCATAAACAAGAGCAAATGGTGCGGGATTACAGTAAAGCTATGGTTATTTTGTGGGTGTTGTGGTATTTTTGAGACAGGGTCCCTGGTATCGCGGGCCGGCTCAGAATTCCTGACCCTCCCAAGAGCTAGGATTACAGGTTAGAGACAACAAACCCAGATACTACTGCATATTTTTAAGAAAATGGGAAACATGTTGAACATGTGGAGGCTACAATTATATATAGGGCTCTTTACTTTCATTACAAAGGCTGAACCTGCAACACAGACGTCGGGGAGCTTTACATCAGAAATGAAGACGGCAAAGCTGTGCTGTGACAAATTTTTCTGCAATAGTTTATACATAGAAGAGAGAGGTAAGGTGGTGGAGTGGTCACCATGAGAATGCCCCTCATAGGCTCACATATCTGAATGTTTGCTTTCTAGTTAGTGGATTGTTTAGGAAGAACTGGGTGTGGCCTTCTTGGAGGAGGTGTGCCACTAGGAGTGTGCTTTGGGATTTCAAAAGCCCTCCCTCCCTTCCTCTGTTCTCTCTCCCACTGTCTCCAACTTGTGGGTGAGGTATAAACTCCCAGCTACTGCTCCAACACCGTGCCTGCCTGCCTGCTGCCATACTGCCCACTATGACGGTCATTGACTCACCCTCTGAAACTGTAAGGAAGCCCCCAGTTAAATGCTTTCTTCTATAAGCTTCCTTGGTCATGGTGTCTCTTCACAGCAATAGAACGGTAAGTAAGATGGCGGGATAAATGTTGCAAGGTGTATTAGTCTCCTTGGGCAGCCACAACAAAATATCACACACAGAGTATATAAAACAGAAAATCAGGTTTCTTTTTCTGGAAACTGGGACTCTCAGATCAAATCAGTATCTGGCTCAGGGCTCTCTTCTTGACTTGCTTCAGACGACTATCTTCTTCAGCTCGGACATACCCTCCTCTTCAGAGGATAGCAATTCAGTTGGACTTGGGCCCCACCTTTATAACCTACTTAACTTTAATTACCTCCCCTACAGACGCTATTTCCACATAACACTTCATAAGGAAAGTGGGGTGGAGGAACTGCTTCAGGGCATGAATTGAGAGAGAAACAATACAATGAACTAATTTAGTATTGAACATAACAAGTAGAAAAGGGCAGCTTTGGAAATGAAAAATTTATTACAAACCAGCAACAAGGCACATCTGCAGGCCGGGGCATGTAGAGCTCTAATAAAACTTAGATTTTTAAAGGCAGAATGACTCAAGAGAAAAATAAATAAAATTGCAGAAAGACAATCTCTTCAGTCTTTTTGAAAATGGTGATGGTATTCTGAGTTAGGCGAGCATGCTGGCTAATTTCTATGTTAACTCTACATAAGCTAGAGTCATCGAGAGAGAACCTCAATTGAGAAAATACGTCCACAAAACAGTCTCTAGGCAAGCAGGTAAAGCATTTTCGTGTTTGGTATGGGGGGGGGGGCACAGACCATCATGGGCATTGCCACCCCTGGGTTGGTGTTTTAAGTTCCATGGGCTGACCAAGCCAGAAGAATGGAGCAGTCTAATAACTAGCAGTCCTCTACAACCTCTGCATCACCCATTGCCTTCAAGTTCTTGCCTAACAGCTTTCAATGGTGAGGTGCAAACAAAATAAATGCCGTTTTAAATCAACCACAACACAAAGAGACTAAAGACAATCCTAGCAGTTCTTTGGGGTTCATCATTTAGGAAAGCAAGTGAATAATAAATTCCAATAAATGTAAGTACAGAAACTAAGAATTACTTAAGAACTCACAGGCACAGAGGAGTGTAAACTGGAACAAGAAGTTGACAAAGACAGGCAGAGTGACCATGCCTTTAAACCCAGCCCCTGGGAGGCACAGGCAGTCAGATCTCTGTGAGATGGATGGCCAGCCAGCCAGGGACACATCATGAGACCCTGGCTCAAAAAGAAAAACAAAAATATAGATGTGTCTTTAGTAACATCCAGGCTAACACTGCAGGTTAGCAAATTAGATTTCAAAGAGTCCTTATGTGTTCATTAATTAAACAAATACCAAGCACTGAACAAGTCCCTGTCCTGTATACATAAAAGTCAGCAGAAACCCATTTAATGGTGTTTCCATACACCAACAATTAGCTATAAAAAAAGAAAATCTACAAAACTACAGGAAATAGATACTTGAAAAAAAGTTGAACCAAGGAGATAAAAGACATGTACATTAAAAACTGCAAAAAAAAAAATTATGAAAGGAACAAAAATGTTTTGTAAAAACATTTATGCGGGCTCCAGACAACCGGCCACCTTCCAGGTCAGAGCACAGCTGTCCGCCCGGCCCGAGAGGCTTCTGCCTCTGCTTCCGAGGGAGCCACCTTGGTTCCGGGACTCCGTGGAGGGCAGGCTGCACGGGTGAGGGTTTGGGATACAGAGGCCAGCAGTTTCTGAGACAGGCGAGAGCCACAGAGCTTCTGAGGCGGCGCCATTTTCGGCTCCAGGCAACCGGCCACCTTCCAGGTCAGAGCACAGCTGTCCGCCCAGCCCGAGAGGCTTCTGCCTCAGCTTCCTCGGATGCCACCTTGGTTCCTGGACTCCGCGGAAAGTAATCTACACAGGTGAGAGTGTGGACTACTGAAACAATGGCTTCTGTGACAGGCCAAGACAACACAGCTTCTAGGAAAGATGCTGTTTTGGGCATTCATCTTCGGCCAGGAGGAGGTCCAAACACCAGATAACTGTGCACCTTCCCTGAAAGAGGAGAGCTTGCCTGCAGAGACTGCTCTGACCACTGAAACTCAGAAGAGAGAGCTAGTCTCCCAGGTCTGCTGATAGAGGGTAACAAAATCACCAGAGGAACAATCTCTAAACAAAGACAACTATAACAACTAACTCTAGAGATTGCCAGATGACGAAAGGTAAACGTAAGAATCCTACTAACAGAAACCAGGACCACTCACCATCATCAGAATTCAACACTCCCACTTCACCCAGTCCAGGGAACGCCAACACACCTGAAAAGATAGACCTAGACTTAAAAGCATATCTCATGATGATGGTAGAGGACATCAAGAAGGACTTTAATAACTCACTTAAAGAAATACAGGAGAACACTGCTAAAGAGTTACAAGTCCTTATAGAAAAACAGGAAAACACATCCAAACAGGTGATGGAAATGAACAAAACCATACTAGACCTAAAAAGGGAAGTAGACACAATGAAGAAAACCCAAAGTGAGGCAACGCTGGAGATAGAAACCCTAGGAAAGAAATCTGGAACCATAGATGCCAGCATCAGCAACAGAATACAAGAGATGGAAGAGAGAATCTCAGGTGCAGAAGATTCCATAGAGAACATCGACACAACAATCAAAGAAAATACAAAATCCAAAAAGATCCTAACTCAAAACATCCAGGAAATCCAGGACACAATGAGAAGACCAAACCTACGGATAATAGGAGTGGATGAGAATGAAGATTTTCAACTCAAAGGACCAGCAAACATCTTCAACAAAATTATTGAAGAAAACTTCCCAAACCTAAAGAAAGAGATGCCCATGAACATACAAGAAGCATACAGAACTCCAAATAGACTGGACCAGAAGAGAAATTCCTCCCGACACATAATAATCAGAACAACAAAGGCACTAAATAAAGATAGAATACTAAAATCAGTAAGGGAAAAAGGTCAAGTAACATATAAAGGCAAGCCTATCAGAATTACACCAGATTTTTCACCAGAGACTATGAAAGCAGGAAGAGCCTGGACAGATGTTATACAGACACTAAAAGAACACAAACTCCAGCCCAGGCTACTATACCCAGCCAAACTCTCAATTACCATAGATGGAGAAACCAAACTATTCCATGACAAAACTAAATTCACCCATTATCTCTCCACAAATCCAGCCCTTCAAAGGATAATAACAGAAAAAAAACAATACAAGGACGGGAACCACGCCCTAGAAAAAACAAGAAGGTAATCCCTCAACAAAACTAAAAGAAGACAGCCACAAGAACAGAATGCCAACTTTAACAACAAAAATAACAGGAAGCAACAATTACTTTTCATTAATATCTCTTAATATCAATGGACTCAACTCCCCAATAAAAAGACATAGACTAACAAACTGGCTACACAAACAAGACCTAACATTTTGTGGCTTACAGGAAACTCATCTCAGAGAAAAAGATAGACACTACCTCAGAATGAAAGGCTGAAAAACAGTTTTCCAAGCAAATGGTATGAAGAAACAAGCTGGAGTAGCCATTCTAATATCTAACAAAATCGACTTCCAACCCAAAATAATCAAAAGAGACAAGGAGGGGCACTTCATACTCATCAAAGGTAAAATCCTCCAAGAGGAACTCTCAATTCTGAATATCTATGCTCCAAATACAAGGGCAGCCACATTCATTAAAGAAACTTTAGTAAAGCTCAAAGCACACATTGCACCTCACACAATAATAGTGGGAGACTTCAACATACCACTTTTACCAATGGACAGATCATGGAAACAGAAACTAAACAGAGACACAGTGAAACTAACAGAAGTGATGAAACAAATGGACTTAACAGATATCTATAGAACGTTTTATCCTAAAACAAAAGGATATACCTTCTTCTCAGCACCTCATGGTACCTTCTCCAAAATTGACCACATAATTGGTCACAATACAAGCCTCAACATATACAAAAATGTTGAAATTGTCCCATGCATCCTATCAGATCACCATGGACTAAATCTGATCTTCAATAACAAAATAAATAATAGAAAGCCAACATTCACGTGGAAACTGAACAACACTCTTCTCAATGATACCTTGGTCAAGGAAGGAATAAAGAAAGAAATTAAGGACTTTTTGGAGTTTAATGAAAATGAAGCCACAACATACCCAAACTTATGGGACACAATGAAAGCATGTCTAAGAGGAAAACTCATAGCTCTGAGTGCCTCCGAAAAGAAACTAGAGAGAGCACACATTAGCAGCTTGACAACACACCTAAAAGCTCTAGAACAAAAGAAAGCAAATTCACCCAAGAGGAGTAGATAGCAGGAAATAATCAAACTCAGGGGTGAAATCAACCAAGTGGAAACAAGAAGAACTATTCAAAGAATCAACCAATCAAGGAGCTGGTTCTTTGAGAAAATCAACAAGATAGATAAACCCTTAGCCAGACTCACTAAAGGGCACAGGGAAAGCATCCGAATTAACAAAATCAGAAATGAAAAGGGAAACATAACAACAGATCCTGAAGAAATCCAAAACACCATCAGATCCTTCTACAAAAGGCTATACTCAACAAAACTGGAGAACCTGGATGAAATGGACAAGTTTCTAGACAGATACCAGGTACCAAAGCTAAATCAAGATCGGGTTAATGATCTAAACAGTCCTATGTCCCCTAAAGAAACAGAAGCAGTCATTAATAGTCTCCCAACCAAAAAAAAGCCCAGGACCAGATGGGTTTAGTGCAGAGTTCTATCAGACCTTCAAAGAAGACCTAATTCCAGTTCTTCACAAACTATTCCACAAAATAGAAATGGAAGGTACTCTACCCAACTCATTCTATGAAACCACAATTACTCTGATACCTAAACCACAAAAAGACCCAACAAAGATAGAGAACCTCAGACCAATTTCCCTTATGAATATCGATGCAAAAATCCTCAATAAAGTTCTTGCTAACCGAATCCAAGAACACATCAAAACAATCATCCATCCTGACCAAGTAGGTTTCATCCCAGGGATTCAGGGATGGTTCAATATACGGAAATCCATCAACGTAATCCATTATATAAACAAACTCAAAGACAAAAACCATATGATCATCTCGTTATATGCTGAGAAAGCATTTGACAAAATCCAACACCCATTCATGATAAAAGTCTTGGAAAGATCAGAAATTCAAGGCCCATACCTGAACATGATAAAAACAATCTACAGCAAACCAATAGCCAACATCAAAGTAAATGGTGAGAAGCTGGAAGCAATACCACTAAAATCAGGGACTAAACAAGGCTATCCACTCTCGCCCCACCTATTCAACATTGTACTTGAAGTCCTAGCCAGAGCAATTAGACAACAAAAGGAGATGAAGGGGATACAAATTGGAAAGGAAGAAGTCAAAATATCACTTTTTGCAGATGATATGATAGTATATATGTGACCCTAAAAATTCCACCAGAGAACTCCTAAGCCTGATAAACAGCTACAATGAAGTAGCCGGATATAAAATTAACTCAAACAAGTAAATGGCCTTTCTGTACACAAAGGATAAACAGGCTGAGAAAGAAATTAGGGAAACAACACCCTTCTCAACAGTCACAAATAATATAAAATACCTTGGCGTGACTCTAACTAAGGAAGTGAAAGATATGTATGATAAGAAATTCAAGTCTCTGAAGAAAGAAATTAAAGAAGATCTCAGAAGATGGAAAGATCTCCCATGCTCATGGATTGGCAGGATCAACATTGTAAAAATGGCTATCTTGCCAAAAGCAATCTACAGATTCAATTCAATCCTCATCAAAATTCCAACACAATTCTTCAACGAATTAGAAAGGGCAATCGGCAGATTCATCTGGAATAACAACAAACCTAGGATAGCAAAAACTCTTCTCAAGGATAAAAGAACCTCCGGTGGAATCACCATGCCGGACCTAAAACTGTACTACAGAGCAATTGTGATAAAAACTGCATGGTACTGGTATAGTGACAGACAAGTAGACCAATGGAACAGAATTGAAGACCCAGAGATGAACCTACACACCTATGATCACTTGATCTTTGACAAGGGAGCTAAAACCATCCAGTGGAAAAAAGACAGCATTTTCAACAAATGGTGCTGGCACAACTGGCGGTTATCATGTAGAAGAATGCGAATTGATCCATTTCTATCTCCTTGTACTAAGGTCAAATATAAATGGATTAAGGAACTCCACATAAAACCAGAGACACTGAAACTTATAGAGGAGAAAGTAGGGAAAAGCCTCGAAGACATGGGTACAGGGGAAAAATTCCTGAATAGAACAGCAATGGCTTGTGCTGTTAGATCGAGAATCGATAAATGGGACCTCATAAAATTGCAAAGCTTCTGTAAAGCAAAAGACACCGTCAATAAGACAAAAAGGCCACCAACAGATTGGGAAAGGATCTTTACCTATCCCAAATCGGATAGGAGACTAATATCCAATATATATAAAGAACTCAAGAAGGTGGACTCCAGAAAATCAAATAACCCCATTAAAAAATGGGGCTCAGAGCTGAACAAAGAATTCTCACCTGAGGAATACCGAATGGCTGAGAAGCACCTGAAAAAATGTTCAACATCCTTAATCATCAGGGAAATGCAAATCAAAACAACCCTGAGATTCCACTTCACTCCACTCAGAATGGCTAAGATCAAAAACTCAGGTGACAGCAGATGCTGGTGAGGATGTGGAGAAAAGGGAACACTCCTCCATTGTTGGTGGGATTGAGAGCTTGTACAACCACTCTGGAAATCAGTCTGGCCGTTCCTCAGAAAATTGGACATAGTACTACCAGAGGATCCCGCAATACCTCTCCTGGGCATATATCCAGAAGATGTCCCAACCGGTAAGAAGGACACATGCTCCACTATGTTCATAGCAGCCTTATTTATAATAGCCAGAAGCTGGAAAGAACCCAGATGACCCTCAACAGAGGAATGGATACAGAAAATGTGGTACATTTACACAATGGAATACTACTCAGCTCTTAAAAAAAATGAATTTATGAAATTCCTAGGCAAATGGATGGACCTGGAGGGCATCATCCTGAGTGAGGTAACCCAATCACAAAGGAACTCACACAATATGTACTCACTGATAAGTGGATATTAGCCCAGAAACTTAGGATACCCAAGATACAAGATACAACTTGCTAAACACATGAAATTCAAGAAGAAGGAAGACCAAAGTGTGGACACTTTACCCCTTCCTAGAAATGGAAACAAAACACCCATGGAAGGAGTTACAGAGACAAAATTTGGAGCTGTGACAAAAAGATGGACCATCTAGTGATTGCCATATGCAGGGATCCATTCCATAATCAGCTTCCAAAAGCTGACACCATTGCACACACTAGCAAAATTTTGTTGAAAGGACCCAGATATAGCTCTCTCTTGTGAGACTATGCCGGGGCCTAGCAAATACAGAAGTGGATGATCACAGTCAGCTATTAGATGGGTCACACGGCCCCCAATGCAGGAGCTAGAGATATTACCCAAGGAGCTAAAGGGAACTACAACCCTATAGGTGGAACAACAATATGAACTAACCAGTACCCCGGAGCTCTTGTCTCTAGCTGCATATGCATCAAAAGATGGCCTAGTCGGCCATCACTGCAAAGAGAGGCCCATTGGACTTGCCAACTTTAGATGCCCCAGTACAGGGGAACGCCAGGGCCAAAAGGGGGGAGTGGGTGGGTAGGGGATTGGGGGGGTGGGTATGGGGGACCTTTGGGATAGCATTGAAAATGTAAATGAGGAAAATACCTAATAAAAAAATTTTTTAAAAAGAATTAAAAAACAAACAAACAAACAAAAAACATTTATGCAAAAAAAAAAAAAAAAGAGTAATACCAGTAAATGGGAATGGTAGGGGAGCAAAGATAAAAAGACAGAGGTTTGTGAAAAAAAAAATTATACAAATAAATGGGATGGGCAGACACTGCATGCTCACAGACTGGAGTAATTAACATTGCTAAAATGTCCACAGTACATGAAGGGAAGGGAGGGAGGGAGGGAGGGAGGGAGGGAGGGACGGAGGGAGGGAGGGAGGAAGGAAGGAAGGAAGGAAGGAAGGAAGGAAGGAAGGAAGGAAGGAAGGAAGGAAGGGAGAGGGAAAAGAAAGGAGGAAGAGAGAGGAAATTAAATGAAAATGAAACCCTTGTGTGTGGTGGTACAACAAGTTACTAGAACCATATTGAAAGCAAAAGTATTATGCAGTGATTCAGCAATCCCACCACTGGGCTTGTATCAAAGAAAATAAGTATACTGAAATGCTTGCATGTCCATATTCACCAGCCACCTACATGGTATAAATGAGTATTTCAGTACTATTTTCTTGTGTAAGGGTCATTTTTTTTGTATGTCCTAATGTGATAACATAGGAGCTATAATGTTAAATGAAACAGGCACAAAAACAAATGTGGTATGATCTTGCTTCCATGTAGTATACACAAAGTTGAGCTCATAGACATAGGGAGTTGAGTTATGCTTAGCCGGGTGTAGTGGGAGGTGAGGTAGGAAAGAGACTGGTTGGGGCTGAGGTGGCTTAAGCTGTTAAGAGCACTCACTGGCTGCTCTTTCAGAAAACCTGGATTACATTCCCAGAACCCATATGGCAGCTCACAATCATCCATAACTCCAGTCCTGGGGGCTTCTATGTGGTTTTCTGGCCAACTTGGGTACTAGGCATGCATATGGTCCACAAATGCATGTACACACACACACACACACACACACACACATTCAAAACATTTATAGTTTTTAAAAGAATAAACTCATTTATTGTATGACATGGTGACTGAAGTTAATAGAAATGTATACTTGAAAACTAGTAGTAGTAATAGTAGTAGTAGTAGTAGTAGTAGTAATAGTAGTAGTGGTACACTACTACTACAGTTACACACACACAGAGGGGGTGGAGTCAATCAGCCTCATGCAGCCATTCCAGGGTACACACATCAAATCATTGTGTTGCTGCAGTCTACCAACAAGAAGGCTGTATAAACAGCTGCATAATTAACTGAATCACACAGAACTGAACTAGAGGTTGCTGTATGATACTGGGATGAATTAAGGGGTTGTACTGGCTAGTTTTGTGTCAACTTGACACAGCTGGAGTTATCACAGAGAAAGGAGCTTTGGTTGAGGAAATGCCTCCATGAGATCCAACTGTAAGGCATTTCCTCAATTAGTGATCAAGGGGGAAAGGCCCCTTGTGGGTGGGACCATCTCTGGGCTGGTAGTCTTGGTTCTATAAGAGAGCAGGCTGAGCAAGGCAGGGGAAGCAAGCCAGTAAAAAACATTCCTCCATGGCCTCTGCATCAGCTCCTGCTTTCTGACCTGCTTGAGTTCCTGTCCTGACTTCCTTTGGTGATGAACAGCAGCATGGAAGTGCAAGCTGAATAAACCCTTTCCTCCCCAACTTGCTTCTTGGTCATGATGTTTGTTCAGGAATAGAAACCCTGACTAAGACAACTTGGTACCAGCATAGTGGGGTATTCCTGTGACAACCTGACCATGTTCTGGGGAGGACTGTGGAAGGACTTTGGAACTTTGGGCCAGAAGAACTGTTCGCTGTTAAGAACTCTGTGAGATGTTGCTTGGAAGATAATGTTGAGAACAGTGCAGAAGACGGAGGTCTGGTTTGTGAAATTTCAGAGGGAAAATTAAAGACTTTTCAGGGCCATTGCTGTTTTGATTGTGAAGATTCTGTGGTTCTGGTTAGCTGGGGCTGAAGAATCAGCTGTGATTAACAAGATACCAGAACTACTAAAGCAAAAACTTGGCATTACTGGGACTATTGATGCTGGTTAGCTAGAGCTAAGAAATTAGCGGTGATTAAGAAGAGACCAGCATCATTGAGGTGACATCTTCTGGGAAGTGTTTTCTGAAAGCACAAAGAGGCTGTGTTCCAGAGATAGCCAAGGTTGTACTCCTGCTGCAGCGGGACTTGGTAATATGTAAGGGTCACGCAGGTGGTACTGGTTTTAAAGGCATGAAGGGGTCACGAAGAGCAGCTGAGGCTCGGCACTGTGAGAGGCCACGGAAGGCCATTGGTGAAGGTGCAGCCTCAGTTGCAATTGATGGCCCAGGACTGAAGGGGTCATGCAAAGGAGTTGAAGCTTGGCATCACGAAGAGAGCCTATGAGAGGCTATTGGTGAAGCCTAGCTACAGTGGAAGACAGCAGCGTTTTGGAGATGCCAGTACCATGAGATGACCACCAAGAACAGCAGCAGCAGTGGAGTACAGGCAGCTGGAGCCTAGAAGACAAGATATGTGCTACAAAGGGCATGGCTGGAGAAGTGACCCAAACCCTTGGAGGAGCCCAGAAGATCGTGAGTTGAATCCCAGACATTGGACAGTTGGAGATTGATTTTTGCTTTTGATTGTGACTGTGCCCTGATATTTTTCCCTCTTGAAGGAAGTTTTTTAGTGAAGCCCACAGTTAAAAGACTTTTAATTGTAAAGACTTTGGATTTTAAGAGAGATTGAAATTTTAAGAATTTGTAAAGACTGTGGGACTTTTAAAGTTATTTAGATCTTGGGGATGAACAAGAAACTAAGGATTGAGGCCTACCAGTGATGTTTGTGTGTCAAGTTGACAAGGGGTCAATTGTACTGGCTAATTTTGTGTCAACTTGACACAGCTGGAGTTATCAGAGAAAGGAGCTTCAGTTGAGGAAATGCCTCCATGAGATCCAACTGTAAGGCATTTCCTCAATTACTGATCAATGGAGAAAGGCCCCTTGTGGGTGGAACCATCTCTGGGCTGGTAGTCTTGGTTCTATAAGAGAGCAGGCTGAGCAAGCCAGGGGAAGCAAGCCAGTAAAGAACATTCCTCCATGGCTCCTGCTTTCTGACCTGTTTGAGTTCCAGTCCTGACTTCCTTTGGTGATGAACAGCAGCATGGAAGTGTAAGCTGAATAAACCCTTTCCTCCCTAACTTGCTTCTTGGTCATGATGTTTGTGCAGGAATAGAAACCCTGACTAGGACAGGAGTCAAGAATTCTGAAGCAGTAAGAAAGGAAGTTTGCGGGATATTTTACCAGGAAAGGGTGACAAAGACAAGCCACAGCTTGAAGAAATCACAAACACTAAAAGCTCAAGCTCATTTGTAGCTGGGGGCAAGAATTTAACAGAAAACAGGAAGGAGAAAAGTTCCTGACAAAAGGAACAGATTGTATTAGAAGTCACTAGCTGTGAAAAGATTCGGGGCCAGCAAGATGGCTCAGTGTGTAAAGGCAACTACCACCAAGCATAAAGACTTGAGTTCTATCCCTGGGATCCACACGGTGGAAAGAGAACTGACTTCTCAATGTTGCTCTCTGACCTCCACAAGTGTGAAGTGGCACACACACAAGCATACATATAAATGTAAAACAAAACATTCTGACAAGAAATCCTTTGTTCCCACAGAGGAAGAGACTTAGATTTAGAAAAGAAGTTAGGCCTAACTACCAAGTGTGGGTCAGCTTTTTAAAATACAGTTTAGCGCAAACAAAACCACTCAATAGATGACTTTGGGCAACATCCAGTGTTACTTCTCCCCAAACTAGGAAAAAAAGAAAAAAGACAAAACTCTAGACATCCTTATTAGACCAAGGATTCTGAAGTGCATACTACGAATCCCCAAGGGTGGATGATTCTGCTAAGAGGGAGGGCTGCCCTGTGCATGCCTAGCCTCTTTATCGTCTTCTAATAAAGACAGTCATGCCCTCCTTGACAAAGTGACAAATGTCTCCACTGACATGCAAAACACTGGACAAACACTATGTCCAACATCTCCAGATAAACAGTTTTCTCGACGTCCCATTTTCTTTCAAATGATCTGATATCGATCGAAGAAAGACTTGGTCACTGTCACTATTACCAAGCCCCGCTTTCACCATTAAATAGAGTAAATTTAAGACAACCCTGTATAGCCTACGGATTAATTAGTACTGCAAGGAGTACTTACAACAGACTCCTACAACCAAACCCACAGAGGACACAGCTACTGAATCACATCAACCACAATGGCCATATTCCTTGACAGACCACAAACTTGAGCTGGCACTTACGCATCTCCTACTTACTTGAACAACCTTAGGGTTTCTATTGCTGTGAAGAGACATGACCACAGCAACTCCTATAAAGGTAAACATTTAATTGGGGCTGAGGTATAGTTTTCAGAAGTTTAGTCCATTATCATCACGGTGGGAAATATAGCCGTGTGCTGGCAGACATGGTACTGGAGGAGGAGCTGAGAGATCTACATCTTGATCCGAAGGCCTGGCTTGAGCATCTAAGACCTCAAAACACGACCCCACAGTAATGCGTTTCTTCCAACAAGGCCACACCTCCATTCCTTCTGGGCCAAGCATTCAAACACTACTCCTATTCAAACCACAACACCCATCTTCTAGACCTGAGCTGATGATTGCCCATCTTCTGACAGCTTCTTCATTTTTTTGCCAAGCTCCAGAGTTTTTTGCCTTCCTAATAGAAACGTAAGTCACTATTTCTAAAGAAAAGGAATGGTCAACAACAAAGAACCAGAGATTACCTTTCACTTTTTGTACTCCTCTATACTTAATGCTAACATTAATTGCTGTCCCTAAAATGTTATAGGATGGAAAGAATGTGGATGATGACTAAATACTCATTAAAATGAATGTGCACTGTCCTATTTCCATGTGGCTGATATTATTGTTTATAGCCACAAAATAACCAAATACTGAACAGAAAAACTCAAATTCTAGGTGTATAGCTTAAAAGAGTATCTTTATTAAGCCTGATATATACACATTTTAAAATAAAATTACAAAAGTTCTGAGAGGATCATCACCAAAAATGTAACCTAGGGCCCTTCCTGTCTGTTCCCAGAATCCTTTGTTTCTTAAATTTTATTAGTCTGTATCAAAAATGTTAAGCCTTGAACAAATTCTTTTCACATTCTCCTCGGCAGATTTTATTACTTTACAGATAATCTTGGGCACTGCTATCAGTGGCCCTGGGTTTTCGTTCAAACCATCCTACAGTCACTCTTGGGAGTCACAATACTGCACAAGAAAGTCACCTACAGTCACTTGTGTTAAAGGCATTTCCTATAAAGAGTTAAAATATGACCTTTGGTGTGCCCTAGCTACAGATGAGCACTATGCACATAAAGCTGTCTTACAATGAGGTCTTCAGAAAGGGAACACTACACTGCATAAGATAGCAAAGTTCTTATCTTTCAATTAAAGTAGTTCTTAAAAAGCTACATTCTTTTTGTTTTTCTTTTTGAGAATGGTGGGTTTTTTTGTAAAGATATATTTATTTTATTTATATGGGTATGCTGTAGCTGTTTTCAGACACACCAGAAGAGGGCACCAAATCCCATTACAGATGGCTATGAGCCACCATGTGGTTGCTGGGAATTGAACTCAGGACCGAGCTCTTAACCACTAAGCCATTTCTCCAGCCACCTACACATTTGTTTTTAACATTCCTATGTTCAGTAAAAAGTCAGCTTGTAATTACTGTGGAACCTGAGAATCCCAGAAAGACAAAGCTAAACCTCACTCTGGTATTAAAATACAAATGTAAGATTGCAAATGTTTAGCAGATTTTTAAAAAAATGAAAATTTGTTCCAATCAAGAGCATACTATCTAAAAGCAGGATTGCTATCTGGTCATACATTTCTCCTTATACTTCAGAACTGTTCAAACTAAATGTAACATTCACATACTACTACAGTCCATGAAAAGAGTATATTCTTTTATTGATTTTTTTTTGTTCATACATCTTATTTCAACTTTCAATAATAAAATTCAATAAATTTGATTCCTTAATCATAAAAACTTGGTATACACATTATTTACAAGTTGCCAAAATCTACAAGCATAACAAACATCACAAGAACTTCACTGACTCTAAGCATGGGACCATCACATAGAAGGGAGTAATTAACATACATTCAAATGGAAAATTATAGATATGCACAGTGTATTTGGCACTGTTCATTAATATTGGAACATTTTATTGTCAGAAACAGGCACTCTTAAGCCTTAGTCACAACATACCAGATTTTGCTATTCACATTATATTCAGCATTTCAACTTCAAACACTAACTGTTCAGTTTTAAGGAGCAATCTACAATCAGGCTTTAGAACGAAGTTAATGTCTCCATTTCTTCATATGTCCCATGCCATCTGTTGAGTAGGTATGACTTGGTATCTTTGCCATTGTGGAGCGTGTCAAGGAGAAACAACTTAAAGGGATACACATGAACACCAAGTTTTGGGAGCACAAAGATAGTTTTGATGATATCCAACTTGGGATGATCTTGGCAAGAACTGGAGAACGATCAGTGCTTTTTGAAGTGTAGAGATTGCATTAGCAGTTGACCTCATGTGAGAAGATCCTGAAGGCCTACATTGAAATTCAAAATGCTTGACCTGCTTAAGCAATTGTTCCTAAGGCCACAAACAGTCTTGGGTCATAGGCTATGGACTTGTTTTGTTGTATGGAAGGAAGGAAGAATAAAAACTCAACTCTAGGATTTTGGCTCAATTCCAAAGAGTAATTTGACAAACTTCATTAGAACAAACCTTGAGTCCTCTTATTTCAATTGATTCCAGTAAATTTAATTCATTAAAGCTGTGCATACCCCAGAAGATCTAAAAAGGACATTTATAACTATCGTGTTTAGAAAAGACCTTAAATTGTCTTAAATTACACACAACTCCGCCCCTCCCCCACCGCCAGAGGGAATCAAACCAGAGGAACACAGACCATACACAGCACAGGGGAACAGAAATGGGGAGTTCTCTAACAACTGTTAGATACACTGTCACTTTACACAGAATTTTGGCAATAAATTAAGTCTTTAAAATTTTGTACAAAAAGAAAAAAAAGAAGAAGAAGTGCAAAGTAATGTGACTGGACCAAAATTCATTTTAATCATTTTATTTCAAGTATATTTAAAAATTATAAATGGGGTTTGTAATCCCAAGCTGAAACACATCTTCTTCAGAGTCTGACAAGCAATTCCAAACCATACGTTCCAAACCCACTTTCTTTGCTATCTTTTTTCAGATTTCTGAGGCCTAGCATTTACACTGCTCTATTCTAAATGAACATGACTCTTGTACACCTGTTGATAGTTTTCTGAAAACTGTCCATCAATATAAAGAATGGTTTCCATCCAAAGATTAGCAGTGTGAGAGAAAAGCATTAGCCATTTATCAAGAATTCACTTGTCAGAGCAGTGCTGTTCTCTAGAACACAGAAGACCAAGTTCAATTATGCTCCCAGACTTCGGTAATACAGGCCTCATCCTACTCAATCACCATGACATCATCACTGAGATTTACTGGGAGGAGAAAATCCCAGGTGCCACTCAAGAGGAGCAGGTTCCTTCTGAGGACAAGAGCTGCCTTGGTAACTTCTCGCAAATGTTTATTTTTAAGTAAAAAGCGAATGGAAACAGGTTTTAAGTGATTTGGGTACTATCCAGCATCTTCACACGAAGAAGGAAATCAAAGTTGTCCTTTAAGAGGTTCCATCTTTAAGATGATTGCTCATTCTCTTTGTTGGTTTTGAGTGCCTAATTCAATATTTAAATGTTTTCTATTCTGTACATCAAATAGTGTAAGTTTTTTTTCGTCAAATGATCTCTCTAGCCCAGAATAGACACCAGACTAATCCTCCCAAGTCCCACTGTTTACTCTAATGAAGAAATGAAATGGACGGAAATCTGAGGACGTTCCCTTTGCTCGGCAGAGAAGCAAACGTGAACCTCTGAATGTCACTCAAAATGAGAATACTTCCCCTTAGTAAGTCAATATATTCTTCTTCAAAATTAAAGTTTGGTCACTAAAAAAGACTGCACAAAAATTATCCCCACCCACCACAGACAACTAAATCAGTTCTACTCATTCCTCTACTCCCCAGACAAACAGGGAAGTAGCAGGAACCGAAGCCTCTCTATCTGGAATCTCAGTTCCTAAGACACACACTGCTGTTACTTGCTTGAACTCCAGTCTATATACTCCATTCTCCAATGTGCCCCCATTTATAAATTTATTTCCACACACACACACACACACACACACACACACACACACACACACTCATTCGCTCTCAAGTAAGACACTTTTTTGTGTTTGTTGATAAATTATGAGGAATATGAACTAGGTGTGTACAGGGTTTTATAGGTACTTTGTAAACATCAGTGTCACTTGGGTCCTTTTTCTCCAAAAGCCTGAAGTCAAATTATGCAAGTAGGGACCATTACTTTCCCAGTCGCTGTTCGCAAGCTGCATACTGCCGAAGGGCGGAGAAGAAGTCCTCATAGCTGATGTTTAGGTGAGAAGGCAGAGAGCTGAAAGAGAACACAGGGGAAAGATTAGGTAACACACTATAATGTGGGGGCGGAGGGGTCCAAAGAGAGCAAGTGCAGAAAAAAGTAAACTGTCACAGAATAGGCCAGTCTTGTCAAATTCGATGCGAGACAGCTCAAGCAAAAATAATCTGCCCTTCCTTTTACAAGAGAAAATTCATATACAATGAGTTAGATTCACAATGTGTTAACACAAAAACCTATGTTAAAGTTAGAAATCTGTGTATTAACAATGTACCCAAATTCACTGCAAGAACTCTGCATGTTCACAGTAAAACCAGATACTTCGTAACAGCTCATGGCCAGAGCTGTGTGCCACTCACACACAGTAACACAGTGAGCAACCAGTAACCCACCCCCACCCACTGCTGCAGGAAAACTTATCCTGTGAAGGCAAGCATAGGAAAGGCAGTATGGACACAGGATGAGAGGGCTCTAGGTACTTTACATGCACGAAATAATTGTCAAAAATCAATATAAAAAAGCCCTCTATTTTGTACAGCTACAGAATCAGGTTTAGAAACTCAAAACTGTTAGAGCCAAACACATGGTCAGATTACAAAAGCCACATTCAGAGCTCCAATCACATTACACACACTTACTTTCACACACTTACTTACACACACACACCACCCTACTATTAAAAAGAAGTCCTGCCTGACTCCTGACCCTAGATTCTCTTCTGCTTCAGCTCTTTACTATCCTTCCTCCAACTGCCAAGAATCTTGGAAGTGGCCAACTTTCCCTCTAATCTCTCAACATCGAATGAAAATAATGTCTGCTGCCAACCTTGTCTTACTATCTCTATTCAAATGGTATTTGATGGCACTGTTCCTTAAATCTCCATGCCTCCCTTAAACCTCCAACATTCCCATGTCTTCCACATTTTAGTAACTGCCCTATCTACCAGTGTGTGTCTCTTCTGTGCCACTATCCTTGGTGTCCAACGCTGCTGAATGCTTCTTAGCTTCTGATCCCTCATATTATCTGACATCACCTTCTTAGTCTTCTGGACAGCAGACAAATACAGACAAACCTCAGCCAAATACAAGCACTAGGAGAAATGTACAGACTCAGGTACAGTGGGCAACCTGTTATGTGACAGGTGTCTGTCACCCGTGCTATTCAAATCCTCAACTCTTAATTAAAATGCCTATTAAAAAATAACAGTAGCCAGGCATGGTGGCATATGCCTTTAATTCTAGTATGTGGGAGGCAGTCAGATCTCTTGTTGAGTTCAAGGCCAGCCTGGTCTACAATAAAAAGTGTCAAGACTAGAGAGACCCTATCTCAATAGTAGTAGTAGTAGTAATAATAATAATAATAATAATAATGATAGTAGTAGTAGTAATAACAACAGATTAATCTAACTTTCCCAAGCTACCTTACTGAGCTACATAGCTGAGACTCAAGACCTAACGGTCTTTTCTCCACTTTCCAGCTAACTTCTTGGCACTGATCTGAGAAGTTTCTAAAGACTTGGCAAACCTTGGGGCAAACAGACACAGGCCTCTCAGAAAGATAACCAGGCCTGGAGAGCTGGGCTGTATGCACGGTCTGCTTCCCCTTCGCTCCCTGTGCCGTGACTTTAGCGGCTGGACAGTCGCCCATACTCTACTGGGTGCTCGAGCCTCTTCATTTCACACTGTTTTAACTCTCAAACCTGCAGTTCTTAAAAGATGCTTAGGCGAGATCCTCTGTTCTGACCAGGTGGACCACTTCTAGGGTCCTTTCCTTTTTTACCCTTCTTATCCCATCACCAATTCTATGCATGTGTGTGTCCTACTAAGTGTTTCCATTAAACAGTGTCAGCCTTGAGATCATCTGCATCTCCCCTTTGTAATTGAGGATTCATTTTACTCTCAGATTTCCTCTCAAAAACAACAATTCTCCCAGTCAATTCATCTTAAAACCTTAGGAGTCATTTCCCCTCCTCTCCTAAGTTTTACTACAATTAGTAAATGCTATCATATAGTCACATTCAGTAAATAATTCTCACAGGACAAATGAGTTCTAGTATTTTTCCACTCATAATGTAAAAGCTGAATATATTTAAGCCTACTAAATCTCTCTTTTATTCTAGCTAGCCATGGTAGCACACACCTTTAATCCCAGCACTCGAGGCAGAGATAGGCAGATCTCTTGAGTTTGAAGACAGCCTATGCTACATAGAGAAACCCTGTCTGGGAAGGGGGGCTGGGGCTGGGGCGGGGGGGGGGGTGGGAAACCTCTCTCTTTTATTCAAAAAGAGGAGTCAACAAATAACAGTGTGTCTTTGTTTGCTTACTTGTTTTGCTTATTAGACCAGGTTTGAGGCTTGTCCAGAACTCAGTTATGTAGGTCAGGCTAGCTCTGACCTGTTCCTCCTGTCTCAGCCTCCTGAGTATAGGAATTACAGGCATGTTCAACTTAACAGTATATTTTTATAAGTAATAGTCCTATTTGTTCACGAGCAGTCTGTGATTTAGCTGCACTTGCTGAGTCAGGCAAATTTAATGGTTAAGCAGAAGACACACGACCTGAAAAGTGTAAGATGCTCATTCTCTGGCTAAGCCTGCAAACCCTGCTACACGAGTAATCTCATTCCCTTCACTGTCCTCGTCCCAAAATCGCACGTAGAGCCCCTTCAACCATCTTCCCACTTTGCTTTCTCCAATCCAGCTCTAGCCATAATGGCCAAATAAACCTTCCAAAATCACCTTCCAGTACTACCTATGCTTCAAGCTACTGCCACTCCCAGTCTACCCGTTATTGTGCTATCAAAACTAGCTTCATTCCGTTCACACTATTGGTCCAACCGCATCCCTACACACCACAGTCTTTCTGTTGCTTCTCTTCGCACTCACTGTTACTATGATACAAAATTGCTCATGCCTTTTCCCCACTTTTTCTGTAGAACAACAACTCCAGCACTCAGACAGGATTCACTCATGATCACCGAAGATCACTAATGTCAATGCCAAACATCCGCACAATCACATACTTTACTGTCTGATTCATCTACAGGCCTTTATTTGCCACTCATACTTAAGTACCTGAGTTAAAGGGGGTGGTACATTAGATCTGGTACAGCTGGGATCAGAGAACAAAGCCAACATACTTTCAGTTACTTACACGATCTCAGTCAATCTGATTTGCCAGGGAAGAAAGCCTAATGTGCTGTCCACAGGACCAAACTTCAACACTAAGTCAGGATCAGGGAACCCATGTGAACCTTGGGAATAAAGACACACATAAAATTACCATGTACCATTTAACACAAACATTCAAAGGCTTCTTAGATTTCCTTGCCTGTTCTCTTCGGAAGCCTCATCTGAATATTTCCACCCCCACCCTCTCCAAACAAGTACTCTGTTCACTCCAAATGTGCAAACTGTCAAAAGTCCATCCAACTACACTGATTACCTTATGAAGTAGCTCAATTCTCACCCTCCAAAGCCCCTTTTGTCTTAGAATCTTGAGAAAAACATTGCTTTGGGGACATAACTGCTTATATTGGCCCCAGAACTAAGAAACTTTAAAAAAGGAAAAGTTCATCAAGAATTAACCATCTCCGGGCTGGACGAGTGGCTCCGTGATTAAGAGCCTATAATGCTATCTGAGAGGACCAGACTTCAGTTCCCAGCACCCACACATGCAGCTCTAGGGGACCTGACACCCTCTTCTGGATCCTCAGGGTATCTACACTCTTGTGCTTAAATAAATAAATAAATAAATAAATAAATAAAATCTTTTGAGAGAGAGAGAGAGAGAGAGACCTCAGAAGGCAGAGCCAAGTAAATCTCTGAGTTTTGAGACCAGCATGGTCTAAATAGTGAGACCATATCTCAAAAAAACAAGACAAAAAGCACAAAAATACAACAAAGAAAAAAGAAAAAAAAACATACCCACGCAAAGACATGCATGCAAGTGGTCACAGCAATATTTATCAAAAACTACCAACAAAATGTCTATCAAGTGGTGAATGGATAAAATGAGCTATATCCACAGAACAGAATACACTCAATGAAAGACTCTAGAGTAATGAACTTCTAATACACTGAGCACAGACAAACCTCAGAAATATTATGCTTGTTGGGTATCATATCACATGCCTTTAATCCCAGCACTCAGGGGGGAAAGGCTGGTGGATCTCTATGAGTTCGAGGTCAACTTGTTCTAAATAGTGAGTTTTAGACCAGTCCTGGTATTATAGTGAGACTCTCTTTAAAAAGAAAAAAAATTATGTTGAGTACATATACTCAATATTAGGCAGAATATGAAAATCTACATACTATATGCAATTTCTAAAAGTTCTAAAAATTCTAAAAAAGTTCTAAAATTTCTAAAAGTACACAATTTAGCCAAAAGGCAAACCAAAGATTTTCTTCTGTTTGTTTGTTTGGGGTGGAGAGGCGCCTAAGGGAAGTATGAACAGTCAGTCATAAAGAACTATCAGTTAACTAAGTTTAAAAGATTGTAAGATCAAGAGAATCAGGGCATCTGTTGTGAGAGTGTGTCTCCTAGTAATCTGAAAAGCTACACCCATAAAGTGTTACCAATATAACTGCCTAAACCTGAGCCAACAGGGGCAACAGCATCAGTCAGGCTAAGGTGCACAGGACAAAAGCCCACAAGGCCTTGACCCTACACAGAGAATTACAGGCAACCAAGAATGCTAAGAGGAGAAAGAGGCACACCCACTGGTCATCCTACACCAAATGGCCAGTCCCAAAATCATACATACATACAGGTAACATTATACAGACGGAGCAGGTAATAGCTAGGGAAAGGTGGGGAGAGAGGGAGGGGAGAACAATTGATGCAGAAAAATAAATAAATTTAAAAGAAAATGTGGAGGGGTAATATGAGAGGATTTGGAGAAAAAAGAGGGAGAATAATAATGTCAAAAAAATAAAAGAAAGCTGAGTGGTAGCAGCTCACACCTTTTAATCCCAACACTAGGGAGACAGGGGGAGGCAGATCTCTGAGTTTGAGACCAGCCTGGTCTATAGAGGGAGTTCCAGGATAGCCAGAGCTAAGCAGAGAAACCCTGCCTAGAAAGTAAGTAAGTATGTATGTATGTATGTATGTATGTATGTATGTATATATGTATCTATCTATCTGTGTGTATGTATAATGAGACATATATATAAAATATATATGATAGAAATAATTTCTAAAAATCTGTATACATTTTTATTATAAATTAACAAGGCCTGAAGCTCCTAGACTCTGTACTCCATACTTCCCTATGGGCTATCCAACAGCCATCTGTGGGCCCCCTCAAGCTACCATTTATGACATATTTATAAATTCCTCTCTGATTAAGCTTCAAACTGTCCAAGAAATGGTCACTATCTCAGTAACTCTGACGAAATACCTCTACACTAGTCTGCTGCTCACTGAGCCCACAGTTAACCAATGCCAGAAAGCAAGAGGTGAACAGTCCACAGAAGTAGTTAGCAAGTGAGGGCAAAGAGCTAAGTAAGTAACTGAGACAGAAAATGCATGGTTAATAAATAAGGAATATGGGACTCTATGTGAATGGATGAAAAATGAATGTCTTGGGATCACAAGCCATCAATGGACATGAATTTTTAGAAAGATTCTCTCTTTTTTTAACCATTAAAGATAATGCTAGGAAGAAGGACCACTGAGTTAAGGCAAGAGGTTCCTAAAAGGACCCCAGAGAGAAACAGCATAGCAAAGACTATCACAAGCAGTATGGGGTGAGGTGGCGGGTGCATGCACATACTTATGTATGAGCATTTACATGGGATGCTGTATTTTAGCAGAGTATGACATACATAGTGGTTTGTCTGCATACTATGAATGAATGCACAAAGAAAAGCTGAACAGGCTGCATTGGGGAGATTGCCTCACAATGAACTGCTTAAGCTAACAAGGGTGAAGCAGTGAAAGAGGACTGAAAAGAGCCCCAGCCCACTGAAATCCCAATTTCCAAGAATACTCATTTTCTAAAAAGTCCTCAAAAACCCTTCCCTTGAGCCATCAAGATGGGGGAAGGGAGCTCTACCCAGGCTGGAAGCAATTCCAGAAAGCTACTGTCTGACCGCTGCCCAAGTGCCCACACACATACTCAAATTAAAATAACTGAGTAAATCTTTCCTTTTATGAAGTCTTCCTGTTATGTAGAAAATTAAGCTCCATATCTTGAAATCATTCTCATATGTGGGTCACTAAATGTCAGCACTATAAGAGGTATAGCAATAAAAGCCTCCCGAAGCCCCACCCCAAGACGGGGTCTCACTATGTAGCTCCTGGCTAGCCCTGACAAGAACTGAAATACACTTTCATCTGTATGTTTGGGAGACAAAAGGGGAAACGGTTCGGACTTACTAAGTAAGCTGCCTAGCAGATCTACATCCAGATCTGTGGGCTTCCTCTGCTGCTGGGCTACTAACTGGCAAAAATCCTGGGCAGCTCTCACAATATCCGCTTTTCCATCTTCTGGGGACAGCACCTTCACTGCCGAAGGGCAATTTAAATCTAGAGAAAAGAACAGACAAGATAAAATTTAAAACACTCTTCCGTATTTATTTCAAAATCAGGTTTATGACATAAGTTAAGATCAAAATAAAGACACAATTGTGAAGACAAGGAGTCGCTCAAGTTCTTCCGTGTGGGTATCTTAATACACCTGCTTTCCCCCTGAACGGAGCCCCACACTCCAGGTTTATAAGAAATGGAGTCTATTTTTTATAAATACCTTTTCTAAATTCTAAATGTAGCTTTGTATAGTGAGTAAACCCTCTATAAATGAGACAATTTACAATTTTGTTTATCTAAAAATGCCATCTACACTCAAGAGTCAATTTAGTAGTAACATAAAACTACAGACTAAAGAAACTATGTTTCCGTAAAGTATGTGTGCACTATCCATATGCCTTTCTGACTCTGGAAGCTGACTTATAAATGTTAGGACTCTAGCTAACTGATAACAATGCAAAAGTACTACTTATAAACATTCTTTCAAACTGCCCTATAGGATATCCAGGTTTGCACAATTTATACACTCACTAACTCACTAGTACAATTACACATCCCTGGGCTTCTCTACTCAGGGACCATAAAATCTGCTTGGTTAAATAAAGTCTTTAACATGGATTTATTTATATAATGCCAATTGTCATTTTTATCATTTTCTGATCATTACCTCCTAGCAAGATAACTTACTGATAATAAAGAATAACAAAGCAAGATAAAACACAGAGTGTCCGACTGTCCACGCACTTACCTTGATCGTCTTTGTCATTACTATTTGCAAACTCTGCTGAGTATTTGGAACAATCTTGGCCCAAAAGTTCCTGTTGCTGTTTTAAAATTTCATCCATCAATCTGGAATTATTTCTCTTGAAAATACCTTAAAAACAAAATTATGAACAAATCAGCCACAGCCAGGTTAGTGATGTTCTTCAATGACTAACGGATCCCTGCTGTGGGTACAACACTGCACCCAAAGCTACATTTCAAGTAAAGCAGAAATGACAAATCTCAAACTGGAATCTAGAAGGAAACGTGACAGCAGAGCCGTCGTTACCGAAGTCTGGCTTAATTCTCAGTCAGAAAAAGGGCCAGCAGGCCGGAGAGATGGCTCAGTGAATAAGAGCACTGACTGCTCTTTCAGAGGTCCAGAGTTCAATTCCCAGCAACCACATGGTGGCTCACAATCGTCTGTAAGGGAATCCAATGCCCTCTTCTGGTGTGTCTGGAAACAGCTACAGTGTACTCATATACATAAAATAAATAAAACTATCTTTAAAGAAATAGGGCCAGGGCTACCTAGCTACTTACTTGGAAGCAAGTGAACAGCTGAGTAGGAAAGACTAAGACCTGTGAACACATTAAGAGGGCCCTCACCTGAAATCTTTATTTACATCATAAGAAAATAAAACCCAGTGTCCAGAAGGAGCTGGACTTTGTTCCTGATTCCCAGTCTCTTTGCAGATTTATTATACACATTAAATATTACTGCCTCATTTGTTTTGTAAAAAAGTAGCATAAATTATGCACAAAGTAAAAGACAAAATAAGAGCAAAATTAAAAAAATTTAAATTCAAGTACAGAAGTAGAAAAGTAAAATGTGATCTTCCAACCATGCACAGAAGCTAACATTTGTTACCACTACACCCCTTAAAAAGAAAACAAAACTATGCATACATTTAATGATCTAACTTTGTAAAGAAAGGAAAAATAAGTGGGGAAAATGATGGGGCAGGCAAGGAAGGGAAAGAGGGGAGAGAATCAGCTGTATGCAAATGTTAAGCTGGGCTCAGCCTTGCAACAGCAGTGTGGTGGTCTGAATGAAAGTGGCCCCTACAGGCTCCCAAGGAGTGGCATTATTTGAGATGTGTGGCCTTCTGGGAGAGGTGTGTCAGCAGGGGTTGGCTTTGAGTTTTCAGAAGCTCAAGCCAGGCTCTGGATGGACACATTCCCTCCCCCTGCTACCTGTTGATCCAGATGCAGAACTCTCAGCTCCTCTCCAGCACCATGTGTGCCTGCATGCTGCCAGGCTACCCACCATGACCATAAAGAACTAAACCTCTGAAACATGAGTGAGCCCCAATTGTTTTCCTTTTTAAGAGATACTGGGGTATCTCTCCATGGCACGAGAAAACTAAGACAAGAATAAAAAGCAATGTCTTCCAATGAAAGGAGGCTTATTAGAAGCAGCAAGACATGGGGGCCCACAAGGTGTCTCAGCAGGAGGGCAAAAGTGATTGCTGTGTGTTCAAGTTCAAAGTCCATATGGTGGAAAAAGCCAGCTCCCATTCGTGTTTTCTGACCTCCACACATATGCTCTGGTACAAATTCACTACCACCACCAACACACACAAACACACACACACATAAACACACTAAATAGATACATAATGTAAAACAGTTTCTTAAAGCAAGATTTGAGTGGAACTGAACTAGGAAATTAAAAAGCTCCATTTAGAGAGGGCATTCCAAAGGGCAAACGCTTAGGACAAAGGAATCTGAAATGTACAACACAGACACAAAGGTAAAAAGGTATGTACAAGAAAAGGAGTGAGGGAGGCGCCAAGTTTTATTTCATACTACTTGCCAGCAGGTAACAAACAGTTTACAAGCAACATATAGATAGGCAGCAGACTACTACAGGACTCCTCAAATAATTCAACTATGCCAAGGACAACAATAAGCAACCTGAGTATAGAGAATATGACATAACAGGAAAATGTAGACCATCTCACGACTTTTATATTAGGTAGTAGAAAATCACATTTCTTAAAAAGTATTTATTTGTTTTTTCTTTAGCGTTTTAAAAAAGGCTTTGAGAAGGTTCACAAGGCACACAAGCATTCTTGCAGTAAGTTTTGTAATGACATAAGGAATTTCTGTTTTGTTGCTGTAGCTATCTTACAAAGGCCTGATTTCCCAAAGGAAAGTAATCATAAATAGAAAAGGTTTATGAAAGAGTCATCTTTGAAAACACACTTGCATGCACACAGGGCACCCTCCAATTTCCAAGAAAGGAAAAAAATTGTGCTAGGAAACCTGCATCTCAGAAAAACAGAAAACAACAACAAAACAGGCAATTTTTTTTTATGTTTCTTGATTAACATGAGCTATATGTATCGGGAGCCAAATTCGTTTCTTTTTATAGTCTAAGAAATGTTTGTAACTGTGGTACTAAAAACTAAGTGCAAAGTTTGGACAAGAGAATGTTCCCTGACCTTGCACGGTAGCACACTAGAATGCCCCTGCCCTAGCGCACGGTAACACAGCTGTTCTGCTTCTGGACCTGCCCCTGGTGCATGTCTACACACAGCACTCCAGAAATCAGTGGCAGTGCAGTGTGTCTGCTGTCACTGACACAACACGTATCCTTCCTTGTTCCACTCTCCTAGATATCTCAATACTGGTACTCTACCAAAACCATGTGGCTGATTCTGTTCAAGTCTCAATATAGAAAAGCTGGTGTTTCTGGAACTGAATAATGTAGTTCAGTGGTAGAGCCCTTGCCTAGCATGCTTTAAGGCCCTGGGTTTAAATCCCAGGCACTACCCATTAGCCAACCAAGAAACCAGAACTTCCTCAGCTGCGGGCTATTACAGAGATAGCTCTGCTGTGTATTCTCTCAGCATTCAAAGTCCATCTTTTTAAAGGAAAGGAGAGTAGTTCTGTGAGCATTTACAAGAAAGTGGAATGAAGAGTCCCAGTTGACTTAATTATCACTTTGACACATCCAAGAGTTACCTGCAAAGTCTCAACTGAGGGATCACCCAGATCGGAGTGACCTGTGGACACATCTGTGGAGACTCTGTTGACTGGTAACAGACAGAGGAAGGCCCAGGACACAGTGGGTGGCATCATTCCCTAAGCAGTGGTCCTGGGCCCTAAGAAAGTAGCTATGCATGAACCTGTGATAGAACCAGTAAGCACTGTTCTTGGTTTCAGTTTGAGTTTCTGCTCTAACTTCCCCCAATGATGGACTGCAAATTGTTGTAAGTACAACCCAAAATAAACCTTTTCCTACCCTTTTGGTCACAGTTCTTTATTACAACAACAGAGATAAAACTGGAACTGGGACATTTCGTGAGACCGGAGACATTAGTCCTGGTAGTGAATATAGTATTCCAAGTACAACAGGAATCTACTGGAGGGTTTAACTCAAGAGTTGGCTTGGTAGAGTATTCACAGGTCCTGGATTTAATTCCCAATCCATGCCGTCCCAGAAAATTACTTTGCTAATAGGTGAAGAATGGATAATAGAGTTCAGGGGGCTAGTGTAGTAACACAAGTGAAAGATAATGTTGCTGAAATCTGAGTGGGACAGATGACGCCAATACAAGGGGGACACTTCAGACATAAGTACATACATACATAAGGCTACAATGGGCCGATGACAAGCGACAACTTCCACAGAGGGTAACAAGATACTCAGCTGAGTTTTCAACATGAACAACTTAATGAAAGTAACTCCTACTTTCCAGTATGGAGGAAAATAAGAAAGGGCAGAGTTGAGGGGATTTTCAAGAGTACTGTTTTAGACATGTAATATTATAGATACAAGTTATGAGACAATGGGGCTAGAGGTACCAACGGCATGTCAACACACAGTTATACTTAAAATCACAGGAGAGACACCTGAGACAGTACTAAACTGCCCATACCCACTCAGCAAGCTGTTCATGGCCAAGTTGAGCAGAAAGACAAGGACTCACATACATCTCACGTTTAGAAGAGAAACAAAAGAGAAGCCAGGCATGAGACTTAATGGGTATAGATGTGAATCAAGACATCCAAGCAAACATGGTGTTACAGAAACCAGAATACATACATACAGAACTAAGTCTGCCAGTCTACATAAAATTACAAACTCATCTCAGATTCCTTACTGGAGTCTGCTCTGGCCTGGCGGCAGCAACACTAAAACAATGTTGGGGAAAGCGGTGGTGCATGCTCTTAATCCCAGGATTAAACTCAGTACTAACTCAGGAGGCAGAGGCAGGCAGACCTCTGTTTGAGGCAAGCCTGGTCTACAAAGTTAGCTCTCAGACAGCCAGGGCTGCACAGAGAGGAAGAAGTATCTGCTCTGGAAGGTAAATCACATTCTGGGATGGAATAGAGGTCTCACCATTCAGCCCTCCCTCATGGCCAAGCAAGGGCATACTAGCCAGGCAGTAAGACACAACATGACCTTTCCAAATTAAGAAAACCAAGAAACAACAAGTTTCTTTCAACAAATCTTGCCTGTACTTCTTAAAGGTTCTTCAAAATTCATGTGAAATGTATAATCAATCTAATAAAATGACTTTTAAAATACACATTTAACATACCTTTTGATATTACAATTTTTACAAGTGTTCCTTTTATAGAAGCAGACCTTTTAAGAAACAGCTAGCAAGAAGGATTTATAGGACAAAGAAAAGAAAAATAAACTGAAACAGTTTCCTAGTTATTAAGCTCCTCTAAACTATACAATTAAAGCAGTATTTCCTTATATACAATGCCTCGAGACCTAAGTAAATTACCTGTTGGTTACCTTCACTTAACCTCTGTTACACACAACCATTACACTACTGGAGGGGAATCTCTGGAGAAGAAAACATATACTTAATACTACAGTTATTTTAAATGAAAACTATATTAAAATTTTACATGACTACCACAATCGTAACCATAAATCCTTCTAAGCCACTGAACTATTTTATTTAATTTTAATGGAGAGCCTCATTTTATCTCACAGATCAACAATTATGCTAGAATGTTAACATACTACAGCAAAGAAACAAGTGTGTGCTGGTGGCTTTGTGTGATGGCTTTAAGTAGCTCAAACACAGAAGTATGTAAATGAAGAAGGCACTCAGGCTTTCTCAGCTCCAGCTCATTTTAGTTTAGGTGTCTGTCTGTTTCATCAACAACCAGAAACAAGCACAGAGCTTCACAAATGAGGCAGGCACAGCCCTCCCCTCCCCACCCCTCACTGCACCCCCCAGCAGCACCGCCAGCTAAAGCTGCATGATCTGAAACAAGACTGTCTTCCCAACTCTGCTTCTCTGACACACGGATCAGCAAAAACTCTATAAGGTTGAACTGTGGTGAGTAAACAGGTATCCTAGAGCTGGGGCAATGTTTACATCAATGAGATAAGAGAAGGAACATAATCTGCCTTAAAATGCCCTTTTTGAAAAGTTTCTATCACCTGGAAGTCAGTACCATGATACCATGGCCTGAAGATGATGCAACATGTCAGTCCATAAAGGGACTATTGTCTGTTCTCTAAATGAGGAAAATCAACATAAGCTGTAAGAACAAAAGCTTTAAAAAAAAAAAAAAAAAAAAAAACGGTTCAAATTCTAAACCTGTTTCCTTAGGCTTGTCTCTTGGCTTTCTGATTCTTTCTTGAGCTGGAAATCTTTTAGATTTACTACATTTTTTGCATAGCACATAGCACACAGAGAGAACGAGCAAAGAGGATGGCAAGATGGGCTCTTCTTGTCTTTGAGCCTGGAGTCCTGAGCCACACATGGTGGAAGAGGGCCAATTCCTACAAGTTGTTCTCTGACCTCCATGAGTGTGCTGGGATACACACACCTCAGAACCAGAACCAAAGAACTAAGTGGCTTTTTTTTAAAGAATTTAACAAAAAATAATGGTTTCTATTAAAATTTAATATACGGGGCTAAAGAGAAAGCTCAGTGGTTAAAATCATGGACAGCTCTAGCAGGGGATTCAAGTTCACTTCCCATAACCAATACAGCTAGCTGCCTTCGGGGTATCTACTGCCCTCTTCTGGCCTCCTCTTGTGGCCTCCACTTCCAGCCTCTGAGAATACCAGCACTTAAGGAGCACACACACAAATTAGAAATAAATCTTTGTTTAAAAGGCTTAATGCATAGATCTAGTACTAGTTGGACAGAAGAGTACTAAGAACAGAATTATTCCTTACATCACAAGAGCAAAGCAGGAGAGAACCTTTCAGAGATGAAGCAGGACAGGGATGAAATAACCTGAAGAGCCCACCAAGGAGCCAGGCTTGGCTACACAGTCTAAGACCATGATAAGATTTTGGTAAAGAATCCTTTGCCAGAAAAAGGAGATGGTAAAATAAAATTTGAAGTTCTAGGAAGGAGTGAGCTATACAAAGGTGAGGTTTGGGAACAGAGGTTCCCTTCCACTAATTTCTACATAGAAACACTCCAGGTACACTGTTCAGTATACCAAATACAATCCTGGATGTATTTGGGCTTTCAATAACTCCAACATCTCTCTAATTCAACACAAGGAGAATAATCACACTAAGAGTTATATCTCCTGCTAGTGTCTATGTCACAGGTCAAACTAGAATAGACTAATTTACTTTCCTGGAGGACTCTAAGGTTCACTCTTGGGAAACAAGAGCTGCAACTCAGTTCCTTTTGCTTGTCAAAGAATGTGTCCAGCCCAACCACAGCAGGCATTTAACCCCAGGCACACCCTGGAAGAAGCCCAAAGGAGAAGCAGCGAGGACATCTGCGGAGCTTCTGATGGATGCACATCAAGTGCAGACACAGGAAGAAAACACACGTATCTTTAGAGGTGCCCAAGGTTCTCAGGAGATCCAGAAACACAGTAAGACAAAGGTAAGATGCCTCACAAAGGGCAGGAGACACTAGCATGAGATGAAGGTACTCACAAGGATCAGAGATAGTCATTTCCAAAACAGAAGGTGAATACTCCAGAAAGAGGTGGAAACAAATAGCCTAAATGTAGAGATACAGAGCTGGGGGAGAAATCGGTTGTGAAGGCTGAGGTGGCACTGGGCAGTCTCTTTAGGGCTAGTGAGAAATAACTACCCAAAATCTATTGCACAGCACAGATTTACAAATAAAGAGATAAAGGCAGAAAGGACAACTCTCATAATACAGAAAATAATACCTTGCTGACTCGTTTCTATTTATAATAAGTAACGCTACCCCCAAATTGTCCTCATATGTGAATAAGAATGTAAAAGCTGAAATGAGGTGTGTGCATGTGCCTGTGCATGTGTGTGAGCACATGCGTATGCTGGGTCTCGGTACCATATCCACTAAACTGCATCTCCATCTCCAACTCATGATTATTCTTACATAAGGCAAGTGGCACAGTACCTTTTGTTCTACGTTCAGGTCAAACTCCAGAGTGCAGAAGCACCACATAAGTAGCTTGATAAAAATAGCAAAGCCTGGGTTGGAATACCTTAATTCAGCTGATCAGTAAGTGTGATGAGTCAGTGGTGCCATGAACGTTCAAGGACTCTTTCTCAAACTCCCCTAAACAGACCTACTGTAATCGTAGTACCAACCCAACTGGGCAATAAGGGGTACCCAACCCGACTATTTGGAGCACTGTGTACTTCAAGTGAACACAAAAAAGCAGAAGAGCCCCAAGGCTGTATCATCAAATACATTTAAGAAACACTTTTTTTTAAACACAATTCCTATCATAATCATTTTCTAAATCATAAACACACAGATAAAATAGTCAATTCTCCTTATAAGAACCGTGAGCTCAAAATTTCCTGACCAATCTTCTAAGAAAACTTTAACTTTCAATGAATAAATACAGCAGAAGTTAGCATAATCAAAACGGTTGGCAAGTATAATGAAGAAGTACATAGGCTTAACTGAATCGCTCAGGGCTACAGTGCCAAAGGCCCAGAGTTCAATCCCCAGAGTGACCACCAAAACATAAGACACTCCAGGTGAAGAACTCACTTCAGAATAAATAAATAAACAAACAACTAAAAACCAGACCCATGCCTGTAATCCCAGCAGCAGAGAAGCTGAGGCAGGAGAACCTTAAGTTGGAGGCCAGCCTACCAAGACAAAAGCAAACAAACTTGGTCATTGGTTCACAGGAAGAGACAAATGAAAGTAAATGTCAATGGGTATTTTAGTCTAAGAATTAAAAGCAACCTATAGCCCATCATAATCAGAATGAATGGTATTTAAATACAGATGTGAGGTTGATGAGATGTAGGCTAGGGGGAAATTAAATCATAGGCTTGTCTCCACAGTGGCTGCTATCAACACCCTTCAGCTCTACCTTGAGGCATAAGCCATTTTCCCCCTGAGAAGTAAAATCTACTGCCTTCATTCCAGACAGACAGTGTGACTGCTTGCTTAAACTAGGTCCTAAGGCCTTGCAGATTTGGTCTGATTCTCAGAACTTTTGATCTGAAGGCAAGTGGATCATTTTGAAGTCTCTATTATATAAAAAAGCCTATAGTAGCCTTATGAAGACAGGTGACCATCTCTTCCACTCCAGCCACTATGAATCAGGCATAAAATGGATGACACATGGCAACCTTTATGTCTCTGCCAATTGACTGACTGCAATCTATGTATGTAAGTGACTGCAAGGAAAATTGCCCAATTGTACTGAGTCAACACGTAATTATTTTAAAACACTGAACTTTGGGATAGATTTCTACAACATATGAGCAAAACAGCTGCCTGGGCATTCATCTTACATTGTTTTCCAACATTCTGCTACAGAAGCCTACCTGTTATACTCACTGTTCCCAATGACCAATTCAACACGTTAAGGAAAATCTAATGGGAAAGCCACCAAAGAGGTGGCATTTCCAATTCACATATAGGGAGGGACAAGGGAGTGTTTGAGCTCCTAATCCTATGTACCTTTGGGAGTTCCAATGCAAAGGTCACTTTCCCTTCTTCCTAGAGCCACCGGGGGACAACAGCACTTCAAGGGGATTTCCCCGTTTCTCTCCCTGGTCTTTCGTACTCATTTGTCACGACTTACATATGGGTCTGCATTGATATATAGTAGCTATCCCTCCTTGAAAGTTTTCTCGTTTATGTACATGTCAATACACAAAAACTTTTCTAAATATCTATAGCAAAACAATCTTAAATAGAGGCATACTAGAGGAAACAGAAGAACGTTTAAACACCTTTACCTATTCCAAGGTCTCTCTGTACTTTCAAACCTGAGCTTTCCCTTCCGGCTATCACCTCCTCTCCCCTCCCCTATCTTTTCCCCATTGTGTGTCTAAAACTATAAATTGTCCAGCACACTTATATTAGATGTATTCGTTATGTTCTGTTCTCATTGACTCCTGCATGCTTTCTCATGCTTAGAAAGCTATGCTATTTCATATACACCCAACTTGGGCTTGCTGAAAGAAAGAACCAGTCAAAAGCCAGGATATGTAAAGATCTCTTATTCAAACTATGAAATTATGGCCTTTAAAACAAAGTGCTTCTACAGAAGCACACAGAATCCTTGAAGTCTATTCAGTTAAAAAAAAAAAATGCCCCTTAAATCCCCATTTAGTTCTAGGTCAAAACTTGGCTTAAGTTGGCTTCTTTTCCTTGCTAATAATTTTCCCTCAAAGAGCATATGACACAGGACTTGAATCACACCAGAAATTGAGTAACAGGAACTGCAGGAACAAGGAAGTGTGGATGTATTGTGAACTCCTGCTTGGAAGCAGTCTTGTCAAACAACTCAGCTCTAGCTTTCCTTCCTACTGGATGTACGTCAATCCACGTTACTTAATGCCTTTGATTTCCTTTTTTATTGTCTTATTATATCCCACACTACTGACTGCACTGGGTCAGGCAAGGGCCATGTCGCCTCCTAGACTTCTACTGGTTTCATGAGTCCTTCGGGAAACTCTGTATTGTCAGTCTCTGAATATATTGCACTTTACCCTATAGGGCAAATTATCACTTCAGATGACAGACTCCTGGGGAGTCATCCTCCTTGCTAGCTGTAAAAGAGAATAAAGTAGTCAGAGGTTACTATTACCCCAACCAAACCCCAAACTCAAATACATAGCTGACAAAGATTTAAAGGCAAAACTCAAAATTGCTTCTCCGGAGCATGCAGGCAGTTTACCGGAGAAGAAAGCCGTCATTTTTCTTTCCTGCATACCAATCCTCCTGACTCACCCTACTCAGCCCATCTCTAGCTTTAAGGAAACACCAAGGCACTTAGACTTGACGGAAATGCAAGGCTGACATTTAGAGCCTCCTCTTTATCTCGCTCCTGGTCTTCAATCCCCTACTAACATTTCATCTCCTCTACCCCAACTCTCAAGTTCCTCCTTTCAGAATCTCCTTTCTAGTAGAAACACTCCCCAAATGTCATCCATCACCTCTGTGAGTGTGTCCCTTTCTCCCCTCCAGCCTGAGACGAAGGCAAAATTCCAAGAAATATATTTGCCATTATAACTAACGCTTTAGGCTTGTCATGCAGTAAGTGTTGAGTTCTGTCCTTAACAAACCCGTGGTGAAATCCACTGCCTTGATTACTTGAAGGAACACAAGTGTATCTAGTACTGTACTGGCCTCTAAGGTGAAATGGCAACACGTGATTTCAGGCCTTTTTCCAGGCCTATCAAAACTCTCACACACTTTTCAGAAACCCCATTCAAATGCCACCTAACTCCAAGAGAGCTCATTTGGAAATCCTACAATGCAGCTCACGTATAAAGCCGCCACTGCTTGGTCGCCCTTAAGATGAGTTCATTGAACCCCCTTGAAGAGACACTTTGAAGAGCGCACAGACTGGTTAACTCCCCGTTACTTTTATGACCTTGGGCAAATCAGTTAATGTTCTGAACGTCAGCTCCCTCTTTCGTGAAACAAAGCCAGAGAAAACCACCTCCCTTAACGGACTACATTAAATATCTTTTACATGTTACAAACACTAACCAAATCTAAAGACTTTGTCAACGTCAACGTTCAATAAGACTGATCTCCCTTCCTCGAAAGCACCAGCACAGTGTAAGGGCCAAGGGCTACCGAAACTCGCAGGGCCTGGAGAGGGCGGCGGCCTCGCAGGACGACCGGGAACAAACTAGCTAGAAACGTAGTCCTCAGACTCGGAAGTGCCTCGGTCACCCCACCTCCCACCCGGCCTCACCTTGGTGGTCGTAGACGCTAATGTAGGAGATCCCCACGGCCATACACCACACCACGAGGCTGGCGATGTCTGAGAAGCTGGGCTCCTGCACTTCCTCCGTGACCAACAGGCCCATGTGCACCGGCAGCTTCTGCAGGGACCGGACGTCCGCGCGCCAGCGCAGCCGAGGATGGGTGGCGGCCGGTCCCGGTCCCGGTCCCGGTCCCCCGTGCGGGTGCCGGTGATGACGCCGGTTCCTGCCGACGGCCCGGGGCTTGCGGAGCGTGAAGCCGAGCGGCGCTAGGACCGCGGCGGAGGCGGCGCGACAGCAGCGCCGCCAGATCCAGTTCCAGGTGCCGAAGCGAACGCGGAGCCAGGAGGTGAGCGTGAGGTGCAGGCAGAGCAGCGCGTGCAGCACCCGCCACACCAGCTCGTACAGCCCCGTCATACTCCTGTGGCGCTCGGGCACCGTCACCTCCCTCCGGCCCACACCCGCGGCGCGACAGGGTCTTATCCGCCCCAGCGGCCGGCGCGGGCCATCGCTCCGCGTCCCCCCACCCCCCGCGCCCGAGCCCCTCGCCACTGCCAACACCTCACCTAGCCCCCGCCGCCATCTTCCTCCGCCCTCCGCAGCCCCGCCCCCGTTAGTACATGGAGAGTTCTGATTGGCTGCCGGGGAACTCCGACGCGACCGGGAGTCGTGGCTGGAGCCGCCACCGCACTGCTAAAGAGAGCGTGCGCTTGAGAATGAGGCTGGCTCCGGGCCGCTGGCGCCCCCTGGGGATGAGGAGGGCGACGCGCCAACGCCTCTAGCCTTTCTCCTATGGAATGATTGGGCTGTTCCTCAGACTGAGGGGAGGATCTGCAGCTTGAGATTTGTTGCCTATCTCCCCCTCACGGCCATGACAGAAACGATTCCCAAGGAGTTAAAAGCAATCTAAATGAACTGGAAGTTACACAGAGAGAATCCACCACCGCATCAGCAAGTGTAGATGCTGGAAATCGACCACGGTCCCCAAACAGAAGTGTTCTTGTCCCCAAAGGCTCAAGTGTTCTTGGAGAGGTCTCATCACAGTTCTTTGTCCAATCTTCCGACGAGAATAGAACGTCCCAGAATGGGAATGAAGTCCTACAGCATAGGACCTGGAAACAGACTGTTAGGGTCTGACACTGTTAGGGTCCCTAACAAATCAAGCTCTGCCACCTGTCCTTCATAGACCAATGACACAATAGAAGGTAAATACAGAAAAGCGAAACTGATTCAATGTGGCCACTCTGAGAAGAGAATCAGTGCCCAGATACAGTTGGATCTGTGTAATACAGACATATTTTTTACTGTATAGCCCCTTTTCCCATTAGGAAATGTCTACAGGCCTTAATGTTTTGGCCATTGTCACCTGTTTTAATTGGTCTCATTTCTGTAAGAATTGCTTTGCTTTAGTTTAAAACGTGAGTCTCATGTCCATCTGCAAGTTTTGTTGCCTTTGGCAGGAAATGCCTGTGGAGGAATTTTAATTGGGCAACATGGCTCCTCTCAATAACCGTAGCCAAAGATATGATCTGGCCATGATCCACACTGGATTACAGTATGATCTGGCTGGAATACACACACTCCCTTAGCACATACCTGTAATCCCTGACAATGAAGATAAGGCTAGTTTGTTGAAGGAAGCATCCATGTTTGAAATTGATGTTTAATTGAAGGGCAAAGTTATGAATCAGGAAAAAAATTGAGTGAGAGATAGGATACGTCCAACTCACAGAAAAACAGACAGGAAACAGATGCTAGTTATGGGAGGGAGGAGAGAGAGAGAGAGAGAGAGAGAGAGAGAGAGAGAGAGAGAGGTGGAGTGGGGAGGTGGGTAGTATATGTGTATGGCAGTTTTACAAAAACAGTTTTACTGAGATAGGTTACAGAGGGAACAAACTAGATACAAGTGAAGACAGAATGAGTCAGAGAATGAGAGTCAGAACATATTAGAACATATTGCCAAAGTTAGTATGAAGCCAGTCAGAGCAATTCAGTAAGAAGCCAGATTGAATCAGTCAGCTCAGAAGATTAGATTGTATGGAGGCTAGAAGGTTCCAGGCATAGATCTAGGGATATTTAGAACAGAGAAGGAAACACTCTGGGTTCATTCCAAGCCATGTATCCATATAACCTGGGTACAGCTCTCATCTCATCCCTTCCTCTGAGGAAATAAAAGAGACATTTACAAGTGTCAGCTAAGGCTGAGGCACGCCCTACACACTTCTCTCCCTCTTGGTCTGATAGCCATAGCTCTTCTGAGAGTAGATAAAGTAGTGGAAGAGGGGGAAGACCATGAACAACAGCAAAATGCAGTCTTCTGCACTGGCTGCAGCTTAATGTTCTACAGCCCAGATGATGTCCTAGGGAAGCTGCTAGACACTCACTGAGACCTAGCTGACTGTCCCAGAGGCACCAAACCTGACCATCCCAGCTGCCACCCTATCATGTTTCTTTGATGTGCTTAGCTCTTTGCTCTCATGCTCCCTACTCTGGCAAGATTAAAGCCATTAGTCTCATGGATCCTTTACCTCTAGGCAGCCGATTTCCTTCTAAAATAGCTGAAGCAGGTAGGCGATTCTCTTATACTAAGGATGTTCAGCTTCCTAATGGGATAGAGCAGTGGAGGACCACTATGCTGCTTTTGTGGCTCTCAGTAGACTAGGGACAGAATTGTCTTATGCAGGACAGTTCTCTGTGTCACTTTGGACTGACATAGTTCTCCTGCTTCCCTAGAGTTCTCAGAAATAACTGTAAATGTGTTTAGAATGTAACATCTTAGGACACTGAAGTACTAGCCTCAACAACTGGGTCTTTATTCTAATACTCCGGTAGAAATGATGTTCTTCAGCACCTAGCAAGCAGTCCAGATTATAAAGTTCTGCACAGGCCACTTTCTGTGGTGCCTCATCTACAGTGGAAATGAGATATTTGAAAAAGAGATTCGAGAGCTGGAGAGATGGCTCAGTGGTTAAGAGCACTGACTGTTCTTCTAAAGGTCCTGAGTTCAAACCCCACAATCACATGGTAGCTCACAACCATCTATAATGAGATCAGATGTCCTCTTCTGGTGTGTCTGAAAACAGCTACAGTATGCTTATATATAATAAATAAATACATGTTTTTTTTAAAAAGAAAAGAAAAAATTAATTAAAATAAGATATTTTTTAAAAAGAAAGAAAAGAAAAGAAAAGAAAGGAAAAGAAAAGAAAAGAAAAGAAAAGAAAAGAAAAGAAAAGAAAAGAAAAGAGAAAATTCCATTCTCTCTGGACAGATTTTTTGGAGTCCTAGACTTCTGTTGTCTCCTTCTGCCTACCTATAATAAGTGCACCTTGTCTAATTAGATGTGTGGGTACAGTTTTGCCTCATTAGATTGGGGCAATAGTAAAAGCGCATCCAAGATACAGTGGCACAGCACGGCAAAACACTGTGAATCTTCATCTGGCAGTGTTTCCCAAACTCTGGCCCGTCTCTGCCCTCGGAGAATGTCTCTCACGCTCAGCTGCTATTCTGAACTACCATTCCTCCGAAGAATAGGGAACAAATTACCCATGAAAGGAGTTACAGACACAAAGTTTGGAGCTAAGACAAAAGGATGGACTATCCAGAGACTACCCCACCCATGGATCCATCCCATAATCAGCCACCAAACCCAGACACTATTGCATATGTTAGCAAGATTTTGCTGAAGAGACCCTGATATAGCTGTCTCTTGTGAGGCTATGCCAGTGCAGAAGTGGATGCTCACAGTCATATATAGAACGGAACACAGGGCCCCCAATGGAGGAGCTAGAGAAAGTTCCCAAGGAGCTAAAGGGGTCTGCAACCCCATAGGTGGAACAACAATATGAACTAACCAGTACCCCCAGAGCTTGTGTCTCTAGCTGCATATGTAGCAGAAGATAGCCTAGTCGGCCATCATTGGGAAGAGAGGCTCCTTGGTCTTGCAAACTTTATATGCTCCAGTACAGGGGAACTCCAGGGCCAAGAAGTGGGAGTGGGTGAGTAGAGGAGCAGGGCAGGGGGAAGGTATAGGGAACTTTCAGGATAGCATTTGAAATGTAAATAAGGAAAATATCTAATAAAATAAAATAAAATAAAAACAACTCATATTTGCAAGAAACAATTGTGGAATATGTAAAATGTCATTGTCCCTGGGCCTAAAAAAGAAAAAAAGAAAGAAAAAGAAAAGAAAAAGAGAAAGAAAAGAAAAAAAGAAAAAGAAAAGTCACAGTGATGCCTCATGCTGCATCCTCTTATTTTGTTATTGCCCACCCCCACCCCCACCCCCAAAGGCAGCAATGTCACCTTTTAAGGGAATTTGGATTTCAGAAATAAAAGTCTTGATTTAACCTAATATATTCTAAATTTGACCAGAAACAAACACTAATGTAGAGTTATGCAGCCTCAGATAGATTTGAAGTTCCAAATATCACAGATTTAATTTTTCTTTACTTTTCACTTATAAAATGCATTATTTAAAAAATGCATTATTTAACTTAATTATCACATTGAACAAATAATATGTGTATGCCAGATGAAACCATTTTGCTTTGATAAAAAAATATCAGTTTATAGATAATTAAGAAGAGTGAACAAAAGGACTAGAGAGATGAAAGATGGATGGTTTGTTAGTTAAGCGCACTGGCTGCTCTTCCAGAGGACCCAGGTTCTATTCCCACCACCCACATAGCAGCTCACAACCTTCTCTAACTCCATCCCCAGGGGATCTGAGATCATATTCTGACCTCTGTGGGTACTGTGTAAGTGTGGTACATAGACACGCATGCAGGCAAGCCACCCATGCACGATGATGATGATGATGATGAATAAAATGTTGAAAATAATTTTAAAACAGTTTAAACAATAATGAATACAAAGCCAGGCTCTGACTCAACAAACCTGATTAAGCCCACCTAGCCCCTTATTCTCATTCTTGCAACCTCATCAAACGGGAGATAGCGTCGTGGTGGTTCCTAATGATGTTCATGGTTCCTGGTTCCTGGTAAATGCTGCCCCTGGCTTCTCATTGTTATAAGAACTAAAGCAATGGTGTGCTTTGGATGCTTCCTGTGTCTGGTCTGGGGTGAGTTCTCAGTAATTTAATGAGAGAGAGAGAGAGACAGAGAGAGAGAGAGAGAGAGAGAGAGAGAGAGAGAGAGAGAGAGAGAGAGAGAGAGAGAGGAGGAAGTGTTGTGCTTGGGGGACCACCACCTTCTGATCCTTCAATAGCTCTGCCAACTCCCAGAACATGGAGGACACTGAACATAGGATGAGTGGTTTCATGCTTTCAGTCTCTGCCATGGTGATGAGCTCTCTGTAGAATCCTCAGAACATGACGCCCCCATGGTGATGCACCATGACTTCTGTTCACCTCGTCTCTGACCTAGGCTTTGGCTGCCTCCACCCTGCACCTCAGCTACCGTCCTAAACTTGCCAGAGTGTAGTCTCTGGGCTCCCAGCTGAAGGCAGGGAAGTTGGCCCTTTCTTTAGGGTCCTGCTTCTGCTTTGACAAAGAGGCAAAACCCACAGTCTTCCCTTTAGCCTCCCTCCCCTCGCCACTATTACTGAAAACACTGTTCATGTTTCTAAGTATTCACTTGTTTTCTTGCTGAAAGTAGTTGATTTAAAATTTTCCACTCTGAAAAAAATAAAAAAGAGAGACGGGCCCATCTTCTAGATCTTAAAGAATAAAAACAAACAAACAAATACAATGAAGATTATTGAAATAACAGAGCATTTTAAACTAGCTTTACTGTGAAGGTTTGTATATGCTTAGTCCCGGGACTGGCACTATTAGAAGATGTGGCCCTGTTGGCGTAGGTGTGTCACTATAAGCATGGGCTTTAAAACCCTCATCCTAGCTACCTGGAAGCCAGTATTCTGCTAGCAGCCTTCAGATGAAGATGTAAATAGAATTCTCAGCTACTCCTAAGCCATGCCTACCTGTATTCTACCAGGTTCCCATCTTGATGATAATGGACTGAACCTCTGAACCTGTAATCCAGCCCCAATAAGAGTTGCCTTGGTCATGGTGTCTGTTCACAGCAGTAAAACCCTAACTAAGACATTAAATTGTATTTTTCCAAATGCTCTCTACGGGTGGTGGTCAATGCTGACAATCTACATTTCTAAGTTCTTTCCTGGAGTGGTGATTGAATCTTTAATCTGCTCCGGCAGCAATGCAGTATTATTGTGAGTGCCAGTGAAAGTGCCCAGTGTGGGGCTGGAAGCCCCATTACCGTTTCCATATAATTCTTAGATTAAGAGGGATGTGAGGGTCAACAAGCAAAGCAGAACTCCACAACACCAAGCAGTCTTCTGGACACGAGGTTCTCAGGGTCTTACCTCACTGAGACTCGCTCATGGCAGCAGCGCTAACCATTGGGCTGTCTCACCCATCGCGGCGGCGATAACCACTGGGCAGCATTCCATGAGCTCTACAGCTGTTTGTCATTCCTCCTGCATGGCCCTCAGCACATTACTATGTCCAGCACATTAGCTGATCTTTGAACTCTAAACCAGTTGCTTCCCTGGAATGAGTCTTATACGGTGAATATATATAATTCTTTATTTATGTTCTTATATTTGAATTGTTAATATTAATATTTTACATTTGTGTTAATGAGAGATATAAGCCAATAATTTTTAATATTTTGAATTATTTTATATAGGGAAGTTGTACCTGCATGTTTGTCTGTACATCATATGTGTCTATGGTACCTACAGAAGCCAGAAAGGGACATCATATCCCTGGAACTGGAATTACACATGGTTGTGAGACACTATATGGACGCTGGTAATTGAACCTAGGTGCGTTGGAAGAGTGGCTACTGTCTTAACTGATAAGCCATTAGCCAGCCCCCAGACTATAATTTTCTCACAATGTCCTATATGGTTCTAGTTTAAGAGAAATTTAGGAGAGATTATTCCTGCTTTCGATATGCAGCATAATATTGTAGAATTAATATAACTTTTTTCTTACACACTTGATAAAACTCTTCACTCTGTAGATATGGACTAAACATTGTGGTTTAGATCCATTCTCAACAGCTCCTTAAGTTCATCTCAAGGATAAGCTTCAGGCTTTGACAGAAAGACTTTTGTTAGTCATCTGTCTTCCTGAAACGTAAAGTTTCTAACTGTAGGACAGAATGGCTTAGGAGGCAAAAACCAAAAGAATTAAAATAATTCCAGGTTGGCTAGGGATGTAGCTCAGCTGGTAGGCTGCCCAGCATGCATGAAACCCTACTTTGATACCACAGCGCATTAACAGGGTATGACAGGCACACTTGTTTTTGTTTTTGTTTTTTCCCAATTTTTATTAGATATTTTCTTCATTTACATTTCAAATGCTATCCTGAAATTCCCCTATACCCTCCTCCCGCCCTGCTCCCCTACCCACCCACTCCCACTTCTTGGCCCTGGTGTTCCCCTGTACTGAGGCATATAAAGTTTGCAAGACCAAGGGGCCTCTCTTCCCAATGATAGCCGACTAGGCTATCTTCTGATACATATGCAGCTAGAGATACGAGTTCTGGGGGTACTGATTAGTTCATATTGTTGTTCCACCTATGGGGTTGCAGACCCCTTCAGCTCCTTGGGTACTTTCTCTAGCTCCTCCATTGGGGACCCTGTGTTCCAGCCAATAGATGACTGTGAGCATCCACTTCTGTATTTGCCAGGTACTGGCATAGGACAGGCACACTTGTAATCCAAGAACTTGGGAGGGACAAATAAGAGGAACAAAAGGTCAAGGTTTGAGTTCAAGGCCAGCCTTGGGTACATGAGACACTGCCTCTAATAAGAAACAAAGCAAAAACATACAGAGGTCCAGAGAAGGACATATGGAGTCATTTTCCCTCTCCTTCGGGCAAGTCTCACACCTGCAGTCCCAGCCACTGTGAATTCCTGTGTTCAATTTTACGCTCATGGCTGGAAAATATCATTTTGCAAATGTCTACTCCCTCTGCCTCTTGCTATCTTTCTGTCCCCTCCTCTGCTCTGATTCCTAAGCCTGGTGGAAGAGGGTGTGATATAGATGTCCCCTATGGAGTTGAACACTGCCCTGTCTCTCAGACTTTGCACAATGCATAGTTATGGCTTCCTATATTAATTACCATCTACTGCATAAAGAAGCTTCTCTTCTGTGGTTGAGAGATGCACTAGTCTAGGCATAAAGATAAGACCTCGGAGGGTAATCTAGGACTGTGTCCACTTAGCAGAATCACAGTACTAGATTCTCCCCTAGGACCTATGATCTTTATGTCCTGTGACTCAGGTATGTGCTATCTTCAGCAATGGGGTCTTACCTTTGAGTTCTGGTGAGTAACCAGGAAAAGTAGCAATAACATGTAATGGGAAAAGTCTGTGGAACCCTACTGATCAATAACTTGAAAATAGGTAATCTATACTGAACCATGAGCTTTTCATTTAATAGCTGTATCAATTAAGTTTGTGTTGCTGTGGTAAAATAACATGACCAAGGCAACTTTATGGAGGAAAGAGCTTAGTGTGTCTTATGGTTCCAGAGAGAGAAGAGTCCATTGTGGCACAGAGGGATGGCATGAGAAGCTATCACATCTTCAACCTCAAACATGAAGTAGAGCAAGGGGCTGGAAAGATGGCTCAGCGGTTGAGAGCACTGACTGCTCTTCCAGAGGTCCTGAGTTCAATTCCCAGCAACCACATGGTGGCTCACAGCTATCTGTAATGAGATCCAATGCCTTCTTCTTGTCTGAAGAGAGCTACAGTGTACTCACATACATAAATGAAATAATTAATTCTTTTAAAAAACAAAAGAAGTAGAGCAAGAACTGTAAGTGAGCTGAGGCTATGAACTCTCAAAGCCCACCTCAAGTGATGTACTTCCTCCAGCAAGTCTGTACCAGCTCCCCAAACAGCTCGACCAACTGGGGAACAAATAGTCAAATATCTGACTCTGTAGAGAGCATCTCTCATTCAAACCAGTACAATAGCTTGTCATGTCTTGGGCTGGTATTATTCCTCCAATTATAGGGGAACTCGATTTAAACCCATAGGAGGCAAGAAACTAGTAAGATACCAACATGGGGTATGAAAGGATGAAGAAGAAGAAGAAGAAGAAGAAGAAGAAGAAGAAGAAGAAGAAGAAGAAGAAGAAGAAGAAGAAGAAGAAGAAGAAGAAGAAGAAGAAGAAGAAGAAGAAGAAGAGAACAGGAAGGGTTAAATAGGGTGGGTTGGGAGGCCAGGATAAAGGAGGAAAGAGTAACACTGAATACCTTTGAAAATGTAGAAGCTACTTAAAGATGTGTGTGTGTGTGTGTGTGTGTGTGTCTCTGTGTGTGCCTCTTGTGCTCTTGTGTGTCTGTGTGTATGTATGACTGTGTGTGTGGTATGTGTCTGTATTATCTCGCTGTGTATGTATATGACTGTGTGTATGTCCATCTCTCTGTCTGTGTCTATGTGTCTGTGTGTGTGTAACAGAATCATCATTCACACACTTTACAACTTGGTTTTTTTATTAATCCCACTGTATACAAATTTATTTAGTTTTCTATCGATAAATTCTGTTTTCATTTTATTACAAATATCACATGAATATGTCTGTGTATAGCTTCTTTCTTTCTTTTTTTCTTTCTCTCCTCCCTTTCTTTCTTTCTTTCTTTCTTTTCTTTCTTTTCTTTCTTTCTTTCTTCCTTTCTTTCTTTCTTTCTTTCTTTCTTTCTTTTGTATAGCTTATTTCTTATGCAGCTGAGTATACTAATAGGATACATTCCCAGAAAGAAGAGTTGCTGGAAAGATAAGTTTGTGAAAATTCTTAAATTATATTTTATCACAGTGACATATGTAAAATAATAAGCCACAAAGCACAATAGTATCACGATGGGTACTCACAGTCTTTACATTTTTTAAAGGCCCCTAAACATAGGAAATGATGGGGAAACAGCCTAACCTTCACTCCTTAGGAATGAATACAACAGTGGGAGGAGAGAATTTTCTTGTGAAATATAACCATATAAATTTAACAGTAGCAAGGGAACCATGAAGGGCAAGAAAAGGTCTAAAGGAAAAGAGAGATGGCGGAGAAGGTGACGGAATGCATGAAACTTGGAAGCTGGAGGGACTTTGATGAAACAATAGGTCCAACAAGAGGGGTAAAGGAACTGGGGGAAAAGTATAATAACCGATGTGTATGAAAACTTCACAATGGAGCTCATTACTTTGTATGACACCTAACTACAATTTATATAAAAAAACAAACCTTTGATCAATTAAAGTTAGCAATACACAGCCTGGAAGACAGAGAGCCTATTTTGGAATTTCACGGTATTTCCAGTTAATCCTTATTAACTTGGGTTACATTTTAAATAACTCCCAGAGAGTTTTAAAGTACAGAGTCTTAAAGTAATTTGCAGTGACTTTTGTAATTATTAAAAGTTGGTGTTGGAGGTTTAGCTCAGATGTGGAGCACTTGCCCAATTTGCACAAGACCTTGAGCTCAATCCCCAACACTAAAAAATGAGCAATAAATGTGGCCAAGAAGAAGTGATTAGCATAAGCTATACTAACCATGGCCCAGTCCAGGCTTGGAGGTGGAGGGTCTTGGCAAGGAAATGGTTGCAGCGGAACAACCATAAAGCATTTTCTGAATCCACATTAGAACCGATATAAACACGCACCTTGTCACAGACATTTGTCCGTGACAGTCTAAGTTACTTCTCTTGTTTCTGTAACTGCGTACCTGATTAGCTTGTGAATGAATATAAGGAAGGGTTTACTTCAGTTGTGGCTGTGTTCCCTCATGGTGGGGAAGGCACAACAGCTGGCACAAGAGGGAAGCTATTTGCTCACATCTCCAGGATCAGGAAAGGGGGATGCCCTGACTTGATCTTTATGGGGTCTGAGTCCAAGCCTTCAAAATGGCACGGCCCATATTCAGGGTGAATCTCTCTCCAGTTAACACTTCTTGGAAATGCCCACAGACATGCCTGGGGCTTAATCTCCTACACTATTTTAAATCCACTCAAGCTGGCATTGAACATTAGCCATCAAGGTGACTACTTGGAAATCTGAATAATGGCTATTACATCAAACCCTCTTTATTGGGTTCTGGAAAACAGTGTTTGGTGGAAATTTACAGAGTATATCAAAAAATACTTTGCCTTAGATATAAAAATAGAAAAATCTGCTAAATGCTTATTCATTGTCAAAAACAGATACATCTAGAATAAAGGTAAAGCTCAAGCTCAGAGGTAGTACAAAAATCTATGCAAGTTGTTACGATAATCCATCATTAATACTGGGTTGTCACCAGTCACATCAAGCTTATTGTCATAAACTGTGCTTTGGGCACTTGTGCCATCCCCTGTGCTTTTGAGTTGCTCTGGCAATAATTCAGTTTTTAATATTCATCAAACAACTGCAAGTATATGATGGAAAATTATAGAATTTCTGGGTCACTGATTAGCACAGTAACTAATTCATTGATGCGTGTGTTTATGATTAAGCAAATTTAGCTGAGCAAATTATCCAATTAGCTAAATAATGTTAGACATAACAAAGTATGTGTGTACACATATATATACATATGCCTATGCATGTGTGTGTGTGTGTGTGTGCGTGTGTGTGTGTGTGTGTGTGTAGGCTGTACAAGCCTGTAATACCTACTCAAGAAGCTAAGGCAAGAAGATCACAAGTTCAAACCATGCTTGGGCTACAGAGTGAGTTCAAAGCTAATTTGGCCAACATAATGAGATCTTATATCCAATAAAACCTTTTTGAAAGATCTGGGGAAATTGATAAATGGTAGAGAACTTGTCTAGTATGTGCAAGGCTCTGGGATCAGTTCCTACACACACACACACACACACACACACACACACACACACACACACACACATGCACGCATGCACACACACAGCTATAAATGAATGCTATGGTGGAAGGCTGCAATCAGAGCAAAAACAGATGCAGGGGTGGAGTGCATCTCATAGTATTGCCCTGGGTAATAACAACAAGCACCCAGCCCTGGGTTCAGTACTGAGGAGCACTAAAAACACACAAGCCAAGTGTGATGAAGCCCCAACTCTGTCTTTTTCTGTTAGTGTGCCCCTCCGGGACAGTTCCCTCATGTGTAAAAGACCAGCTTCTTTCTCAAGCCCTTGCAGCTTGGGAGCTAAGACTACAGACACATTAGTTATGTGTTAGAGCACGTAAATCATTACTCACACATAACTAATTTGTTTTAGACAGAACTATGCATCTAACACTTGTAGTAGCAAGAAAAAAATGTGTATAAATTCTCTTAGTTACGTATTTCTGTGTTGGGCAAGGAAGTGCCAGTGTGTTAGGGAGTCTCAGAAACCAAAAGACACGTGAAGCTCTTCTCAAAGAATTTCAATTTTCATAAATATCTTGAAGACAGAAAATAATAAATATAAATTGAATAATGTATAAATCAGTGTGAAATTTTAATTTAAGACACACACCACTGAAGAAAGTTCTATCTTTGGTGGCTTCTTTGCTCAACTTAATCATCCCTACTATTTATTTTCTCTGCCATGAGGGTATTGGATGAAAAGCTTCCTTAACCATTTGTACAAGAAATTTTTACTAATGAGAACAAAGACTAACATTTGAATGGGGCTTCGAATATATTCACAGATAGATTGCACTCGGAAAAGAACCGATAGAAAAGTACTATTCTGCGATCTCTGTGCTCCTATACACAGACACGCAACAGTTAACCAGAAGGAAGGCACGCTATGGAGACTGCGGTTAACTCAAACAAACTGAATGTTATAACTCAGAGCACTGCGCAGCGACATCTGCGATAACAGCGCTAATTTACACTTCCTCTCCCGCTTTTCTTTTGGTTTTGGTAAGAATATGATAAGTCAAACTAAGTCAAATGTCTTCCCTCCCCACCACCACCATGGGTAGAAATCTTGGGGGGAGGAACACAGACTTCAAAAGTACTAGAAGGCACTTTATTCTCCAGAGAGCAGCGCTCTGGAGGAGCCAAGGGCGTCTCCATTGCATACTTCTGTGTGTGGCCCTCGAGTAGTTCTCATTCCTGGCTCCCATCTTTGAACTAGAAATGGCTCCTGAACTCCCCATCCACCCCCACCCACGCTACTGTTGAAATGATGGAATGCCTAAGCTGTAACAACGACTAGTTAGAGGAAGTTAGATGGTGGGGGCTTAATTAAAGCCATATCAAGTTAGTTGGCTCCCTTCTCTCTGTCTCCTTCCTGGTGGGCATGAGGTGAACAAGGCCTCCATTATATGCGGTCACCAAATAACTGCACAGATGCCTGCGGAAGCCATGAACCGGAAGCCTTCCCTGCTGATCATTTAGGAAGGAAGCACACTGTTCCTTCTCATCGACTTTCCAGCTTTTCCTTTGATTCTGTGAGTTACCGTAAATTTTTCTAGCAAGTTGTTTCACACCTGGTCAGTCTGTTCTTTTTGGTTATAGAAGTTTGTAGTGTAGGCCATTAAGAACAGCTTTGTACAAAAATGTCAACAATTATTTGGTTAAATGAAATACTCTTATTTGTGGGAAGTTGATTTAAATGATAATTTTATTTGACATTGTTATTTGCCTAAGTTTCAGACTAAAACACAACTTGTTTCAAACCAGGAAAGAAGCCTACTTTTGTTTCCTCACAGATTTTAACTAATCCTTAACCCTTATTTTTTTTTCTTTCAAAAGTAGCAAGAACAACTTACAAAGAAGGCTTGCAATGTTTAAATGATAGCACACTTGTGCTTAAGACAGTGGACATTAAAAATCATTTTCTAAACTGGAAACAAAGCTCATCTCTAATCTATTTCATAATCGTCATCGTCGTCATCCATGTTGAGTCTGATGCTGGAAGAGTCTTCGGGTTTGGGTTTCTTCTTGGTCTCTTTGCTTTTCTCACTCTGCTGTAAGTGATGCTCACATTGCCTCAGGATCTTCTTGGAGGACATCCAGCTCTCCCCCTGTCGCTCTGCTGGGGCTGCGCACTGTCCCCCTTTCACGTCCGTGCCCTTGGCCTTCAGGACTTCCCTGGCTCGTAGGAGACTGCAAGTGCAGTTCCAGGGATTCCCATCCAGGTAGAGATGCCTGAGCCGAGGCAGCCCCTCCAGTGCCTTGAAATCTAAGGCCGAGATCCGGTTGTTCCTGAGGTTGAGGACCTGCAGTTGTTTGAGGTCCCTGAGCTCCCTTTCAGCCATGTCCTGGATGGCATTGCCCTTGAGGTCCAGCCTGGCCAGGGTCTTAGGGAGCCTACAAGATTAAAAAAACAACAACTTGAAAGGGAAGGCTGCAACCATGAGCCGTCATTCAAAGCCTCGTATGCAGCGCTCAGCGGCTGCTTCTCTATAGAGCCTCTTCTCTTCTCAAGGTAGAAAACAAGCTGTATGTTTGATATATGAAATTACAAAATGATTTGGTTTTAAGCTTTAAAATGTTCCCTTTCAAGAGATATACAAAAAAATGTTGAGGAATCAGTAGTTGGTCCCATTTTAGAAACAATGTAGTGATATGAAACAAATGTAAATAATGTCATGACTCCAAGCTAGGAGATAATATAAAAAAATGAATAAAAACTTATTTACAAGTGTTTGTAATATGTTGAATTATAAATGCAAAAAGCAATACAACACTACTGTCTAATATATGATTATAAAATATTATCAAAAAAATTAAAATTCTAATTCTATAAAAGCAAAAGCTTCCATGACTCAAAAATCTAGAAGCTATTAAAAACTGATGAATCAATAGATTTAAACATTTTTGTATAGGGATAGAGAGAAGGCTCAGTGGTCCTGAATTTAATTCCCAGAACCTATATGATAACTCACAACCATCTATAACTGTGGCCTCATGGGATCATGTGACTGCTCCTGTTGTGTAGATAGAAGTAAATGCAGGCAAAACGTCCATATTCATAAAATAAATGTTAAAAATTTTGTATAGCAAAAGACATGTTCAAAGTCAAAAGACAGAAGAAGGGCAGCTATGGCATGGCCAGCAATCTCCCTAACACAGGAGTCTCAAAGCTGAGACAAGGTGGTTATAAAACAAAATAGAAAATGGATGAGAAAGAGTAAGTAAAAGCTCACTTCTCAAATCACTGTCTATATTTGAAATGTCAGTTTCCCTTGTGTGTTGAGGGGGGGATCACTTTTTGATGTTTTGGACTGCATATACATGTCATGCTTTTCAATAAAAAGTTCCTTCCTAATTAGGAAAACATCTGTACATGTTAGAGATAATTCTTCCTTTCCTGACTATCACTGTAACTAACAATGAACTAGGTAAAGTGGGAACCGTGAGAATGTATGGAAGACAGAAGTAGGTGTATTAATTATAATAAACTTGATAAAGATAATGCACATGCCAAAAGCTTTCTGTTTTGTTTTATGTTTAGAGGAAGTGCTGGAAAGATTCTATGAGGTTTTAAACAAATATAATAAACAACATGGTATCTCTTAAAAGTTGAATAATGGGGAGCCAGAAAGATGGCTCAGCCGTTGAAGGTGACTACTTGAATTCAGTCCCCAGGACTCAAATGATGGAAGGGGGAGATCCAACTCTGGCAAGTTGTTCTCTGACCTCCAGGCAGGAGCCTTGGCATGTGCCCTAGACAAACATGCACACAGATGTAAATTTATGATGAGATAACGAGTAGTTAAGGAAATGATTGAGTGGTTAAGGGGATGATTGAGTAGTTAAGGAGACAGGTGAGTAGTTAAGGGAACAGTTGAGTAGTTAAGGGGATGACTGAGTAGTTAAGGGGATGACTGAGTAGTTAAGGGGATGATTGAGTAGTTAAGGGGACAGGTGAGTAGCTAAGGGAACAGTTGAGTAGTTAAGGGGATAACTGAGTAGTTAAGGGGATGATTGAGTAGTTAAGGGGATGATTGAGTAGTTAAAGGGATGATTGAGTAGTTAAGGGAACAGTGGAATAGTTAAGGGAACAGTTGAGTAGTTAAGGGGATGATTAAGTAGTTAAGGAGACAATTGAGTAGTTAAGGGGGCAGTTGAGTAGTTAAGGGGATGACTGAGTAGTTAAAGGGATGACCGAGTAGTTAAGGAGACAGTTGAGTAGTTAAGGGGGCAGTTGGGTAGTTAAGGGGACAGGTGAGTAGTTAAGGGGATGACTGAGTAGTTAAGAGGATGATTGAGTAGTTATGGGGACAGTTGAATAGTTAAGGGGACAGGTGAGTAGTTAGGGAAACAGTCAAAATGTATTGTGCACAAAGGGAAGAATATGCAAAAGGAAACTGTAGAGTGTGAGTGGTGAGGGGAGAGGAAGAGAAAGAGGAAAATAGAAGGGGGAAGGAAGAGTTAAAGAGTGGGAAAGGGGTGGGGAAGAAGGGGGCAGAAGGAGAGAGGACAAAAAATTAAAAAGATCAGATGTAGCTGAAAACAGGTTAAGACCAAGGCTGCTGATGGACTCACCGACTCATACAGACATAGATGGATTGGGAGAGCCTGCCTAAGCCCTTAGGTCATAGCTCTGAGACTATGAGGCTCCCTAATAAGTAATTACATTATACAGTCAATTTTTTTCTATGTAATTACAACTTTGATAGTTTTTAAAACAAAAGTATCTTGCCAAATATTCCTCATTGATGTTTCCTCATGCCCTTGCTAGTGGCTACCCATGTCCAGTCAGTCAGTTTTGCATACTTAGAAATCAAAACACACTTTTTACAGTGTGTTCATATTGCGCTGTTTCATTAGCAAAATACATTCCCTATGGATTTGGTTTGCAGGCTGGGAATTCTAAACCACTGCTTGAAGCTTCTGTCTCTAACCCCTAGCTTTATTTTCTGATTGACAATTCCACATGAGCAGCAGATGTGTCCAAGAGCCTGGGAAATACATCTGGCATCTACGGTAAATGACAGTGCTCACTCACCTCAGAGGGATAGACAACAGCAGATTCTGCTCCAGGGCCAGGTTGGACAGCTGAGAACACCTCTGAAGGGCCCCAGCCTCGAACAAGCTGACAACATTGTTGTCTAGAAACAGATGTTTCAGGTCTCGGAGGTCCTGGAATTCTGGTGCTGTCACTCTCTGAATGAAGTTACTGCTACAATCAAGCTTCTGTAACCTCGATGGTAGCCTGGGAGGCAACATTTGAAGCTGGTTTTGGGAAACCTCCAGAGTTGTTAAATTGGTCAGCTGCTGTGCCCCATCAATGGAAGACAGGAAGTTCTCTGACAGGTAAAGATGGGACAGGTTCTCCAAGTGTTTCATATCGCGAAACCTGACCACTTTGAGCTGGTTTCTCTCCATCTTTAAAGATAGCAAGGATTTGGGTAGATTTATGGGAATTTTAGTTAGAAAATTACCACTGAAACTGAGGAACTGCAAATTCTGTAGGGAAGTGAAGACATTCCCTGGTATAAGGTGGAGTTGGTTGTTCTCCATGCTCATGTACTTGAGATGCGGAAGGCTCAGAGGTCCAACCACGGACTCTATGTTGTTACCATCCACCATCAAACTCTGCAAACTGGCAAGTGGGGAGAGCATGCTGGGAGACAGGGACGAGATCAAGTTGTTTTTAAGTTCAAGGACTTTCAAGTTCTTCAGTCCTTCAAACTCTGATCCACGTAGAGCACATATGGCATTATCATTTAATTTTAACACCTCAAGGTTGGCTGGGAGAGCACTGGGGACTTGTCTCAATTTATTTTTCCAAAGTTCTAGAGTCTTTAGTGTACTCAGAGTTTTGAAGGTGTCATTTTCAATAGACTCTGTTCCACTGGCCAGCAGAATAAAATCTTCCAGAGCCAACAGTCCAGTGAAGTTAGATAGCTACAAAATAGCAACAACAATAACAGAGATGAGATGATGACAAAAAGGATGGAGTGAATAAGAAAAGAGAGAAATAAATTAAGATTCTGTAAAACAAACAAACAAACAAACAAACACCCATACACATTATCATTACTATACTAATGATATTTCAGACTTCTCTTCAGGTTCTTTATAAAGTTACCTTTTGGAATAATACTTTAAAATCAAGTCTAGATAATTTTTAAGCTTCTCTGGTAATTCCATTCACGTTTATAATATATTAAGATCACCACCACCCCTATCTTCCCTCTCCCCAACTCTTTCAGAATTCCCCTTCACATCTGCCTCCCAATTTAGGACGTGAGAAACCTGACTCATGCAGCCTCCGTCAGTGTAGGACATAACACTACTCTTTCACACACTACTGGCATATATATGATATTAGTCAACTCTTACCACATTTTTTTCTGTCCTAAGAAAATTCTTGTCTAGGTGGAAGGGCTTACACATTGCACAATGTTCCATACCCTAGAGTGTTCTTCTGTTGCATTACAATAGCCAGACATTAAACAATCTACAAATGTCTCACCATACTGTGAAAAGTTTCTAACCCTAAAAACTAAGATTACAAAAGGAAAAACATGAAAAGTGAAAACTTGAATGTCATAGATTCTTCAGGCATAGGGATATAACTTGAGACATTTTCAGTTATGCCAGAATTTGGAAAATAAGCCAATTTTCTATCCCCAATTTACATTGTACAAATGAGGAAAGATTCCCAAAGAGACAAATGCATACGTGTGTCCTCACAGTACACACTGGCACTGAGGTACGGATTGCTGCTGATATTTAGTACTTTCTCATTGATTCATCAGCTACATTAATTAATCCTAATCCTCACAGCGTAATTTTCATTGCATTTCCTCAGTATTTACAACTACCACACACTTCCTTATGTATTCCCAGTGGCCTCCCAACAACACTTCAAATTTGGGATTGCCAATGTTGGTATCAATGTGAGAAAACTGGGAAGTAGAAAGTGAAAGTTCACCAGGTTCTATGGCTTCAAAAGCCTGCCCTTCCTTGGCTACATTATTTTTTTTTTTTCATGACTGGCCTGTATTTCAAAAAGAACTCAAGACCTGGACACATAACCATACACTTTTTTTTTTAAAAAAATGGGTATTATATAGATGATCTTGTCCAGATCTCCCATTTTAGTGATGAACTTCAGTCTCCCCCTCCACCAAAAGGGAAGCAGTCCATTTCATTTGTCTGTGACATTCTGAAATGACCTGTCCTATGTATTTACCTTTTATACAGAGTTGGAAATAGACACCGACCCTCACTTCTTGACTTGTTAAAGAAGTCAAGAATCCCCAAAAGAAGAACCTGGTGTCACTAAAACTTTCACTTATCTAGAATGGCCACAAGCCCTGATAACTCTGAAAGGCTTGTCTAAAAGATGGCATAGATCCAGATACGTGATTCATTTGGGGATGAGACAAAGCACATTATCAGGTTTCAATTTGTTTTCATTTCTACATATGGAGTGCAGAGAGTGGCCTACATAACAGAGAGATTCTGCCTGGTCCTAGCTGAATCTAGTAGCTAGAATCTTAATATTTCTATTAAGCATGGAAAATATTTTCTTACTCTCTTTGCCAGAGTCAGCAGGGATTGGTTTTGATGTCTGTCAATTAAAGTAGTCACAATTTTCTAAAAATTTGCTGCTTAATTTTTTTCTACAAAGAATGATTACTGACCCTTCAGTGAGGAAAGCCAAGGCTTAAGAAGTTGAAATTTCCAGGTGACGGTGATGTATGTCTTTAATCCCAGCACTAGGAAGGCAGAGGCAGGTGGATCTCTGTGCATTTTGAGGCCAGCCTGGTTAACAAAGTGAGTTCTAGGACAGCCAGAGCTACATAGAGAAACCCTGTCTCAAAATAAACAAATGAGTAAAATAAAATAATAAAATAAAATTGCCTGCCCCACCATAGGTTGCCAGCAAGTAAAACAGTAACCAGCACATGTTTCCCACTCAAGTATATATTTCTATGAACCTTATGGCTGTAACATACATTTAAGGATGGAATGTAGAATTCTACTGATACCCACAGTAAAGAAGACGTTCACTGATTTTGAACACTGGGGATGGGTTTGCTGAGCTGACAGTGGGAAAACTGAATCTGCCAGAATGGATTTCCCCTGTCCATGACCTCAGCAAGGATGTGCTCACAAAGGTGGAAAGAGACGCATTTGGCCTAGAATTAACATAGGCATGGTGGGCAGCTCATTCAGGTTTCTTAATAAGACAAAGCAAGTGACGTGGTGTGCAGCAGGTTTGCTCCCACTCCTGAAGGTTTTGCTTCTTGTTTCTGTCTGGGGCAGGCTGGGGTTCAAACATCAACTCATCTCGGACTCTTTATAGGTCCAAGAGATGAAAATGACAAAACAGCCACCCCCAGAAAGAGTTGACTTATGACCTGTATGAAGCAACAGCAATTAGTTTCTAATGCAATTGTGATATTCCTCTCTGATTAGGAAAGGAACATTCAGTCTCTATAAACTGTCTTCAAGCTTTGGGGAAATATGGAAAGACAATAAAAATCCCACAGTCGCATCTCTGACCCATAATTGTTCCTGTCTCAAAGAACTGCAAGGATGGAGATGGAGAGGATCCTGAGGAAAAGAAGGTCCAGTGATAGGCCCAAAGTGGGATCCAGCTCACAGGGTGGTCCCAAGGCCTGACCCTATTACTGAGGCTATGGAGAGCTCACACAAAGGGACCTATCATGACTGCCCTCCGAAAGACCCAACAAGCAGCTGAAAGAGGTGCAGATATTTGCACCCAACCAATGGACAGAAGCTGCTGACCCCTGTTGCTGAATTAGAGAAGACTGAAGGAAGCTGAGGAGAAGGGTGATCCTGTAGGAGGACCAGCAGTCTCAATTAATCTGGACCCCCAGGATCTCTTAAACATGGGACCACCAAACAGACAGCATACACCAGTTGATCTGAGGCCCCCAACACACATACAGTAGAGGACTTTCAGGTCTGTGTTCATTCAGAGATGATGCACCTAACCCTCAAAAGACTGGAGGCCCCAGGGAGTTTAGAGGTCAGGTTGGGTTGGGGGTGGGGGAATCCATGTGGAAAAGGGGTGGGGAAGAGGTGTGGGATGTGGAGAAGTATGAGGGTGTATGGGGAATGGAATATGGAGTGTAAACAATAAATTAAAAATAAAATAAAATTTAAAAAGAATCAATATAACTTCTCTTACACACACACACACACGCACACACGCACGCGCACACACACATATGCACTAATGTATGTTAGAATAATTTATACCACAAGTGTATTCACATTTGACCCCTGCCATAGAAGAGAATCCATCATTTGGGCTCGTAGACTTGTATTGACTGGCAATAGTGAAGTGAATTTAGCTCTGTTTTGCGGATGTGGACACAAAGAACTGAATTGAATCTTCACCCCGCTAACAGGAGTGAACTTGGTGCCCTTGCAGTGTCCACATGGTATTTTGGTATCACATGCTTTTCCTGGCTTTCATTCAGTACAATCAAGTACTTTAATGTAGCTAAAAAATATCTATGAGTTACTGATTAATGATAGAAAAAAGATGAGGAATTAAAAGAGTACAAAGGGCTCCTTTCTCATACCACATGTAAAAATTAACTGGATACAGATTTTAGACCAAAATCTAAAAGCCAAAACTTTAAACTACCAGAGAAACTTATAGGCGTAAATACTCATGACCTTGACTTAGGTGATCCATCTTAGATATGAGGCTGGAGGCACAAATGAATCACACACACACACACACACACACACACACACGCGCGCGCGCGCGCGCGCGCGCGCGCGCGCGCGCGAAAGAAACCAGACTCATTTAAAGCTAAAAAATTCTGTGTGTTGAAAGGATGCTACCAAAATAATAATAATAATCCCACATACTGGTAGAAAACATTTGCAAGTAATATCTCTAATAAGAGACTTGTGTTTGGGATATCTAAAGAATGCATACAATGTGATAATTAGGATACAAATAACCCTAATTAAAAATAAACAAAGCACCTGCATTTATGCCTCTCCAAAAACAATATACAAATGATCAGCAAGCAAATGGAAAAAGAAAAACAACAAAAAAATTCAATGTCATTAACCAATGGGGAAGCACAAATTAAAACTGCAGTGAGATACTTCCTGAAACCCATTAAGATAGCTACAAGAGTCCAGCACTTGGGAGGCAGAGGCAGGCAGATTTCTGAGTTCGAGGCCAGCCTGGTCTACAAAGTGACTTCCAGGACAGCCAGGACTACACAGAGAAACCTGTCTCGAAAAAAAAAAAAATAGCTACAAGAGAGACAAGGGAGACAGGGAGACAGGAAAAGAGAGAGAGAGGTGGGGAGGAAGAAAGGGAGGGAGGGAGAAGAGAGAGAGAGAGGGAGAGGGAGAGGGAGAGGGAGGGAGAGGGAGAGAGAGAGAGAGAGAGAGAGAGAGAGAGAGAGAGAGAGAGAGAGAGAGAGAGAGAGAATGTTGATGAGGATATAGAGAATTTGGAAGCATCAAATTTGCTATAGGAATACAAAATTGTGTATCCACTGTGGAAGATAGGACAACAGCTCCTCAAAATGCTGGTAGAGTCCCCATTTCAAGAAAAAAATATTCCTATATAGATATCAAAGAAAAGGGGGACAATCTAGAAAGGGGGACAATCTAGGTCCATATAAAAACTTCTGTGCTCACAATAGACAAAATAAAGAAACAATACAACTGTCCAATGACTACAGTGGATAACAACCCATCATATGTATACATATATTTTATATATGGTGATATACATATATATTATGTATATATGATATATATTTTACAATGTATGTGTGTATGTGTATGTATGTGTGTGTGTGTGTATATATATATATGTATATATATATATACATATATATATATACACACACACACAGACATATTAAAATCCAGATAGCCTTTTAAAGGAAGGAAATTCTGACATAGGCTACAGTAGGGATGAACCTTGAGGATGTTATGTTAATTGAAAGAAGCCAATCACATAAGACTGTAAGTATAGGAAGGAAGGCTGAATTCAGTTTGAAGCATATGGTTTTGAGATCCTTCTTTGTACATAAGTGAAGAAACCCAGTGGCAACTGAGTAAATATGAAATATGAGGGGAGTGCTGTATTAAAAATTTGGGTAGAGGAGCCATCATTACTGACATACACTGAGGTCACTTAAGAACATTGTTTAAGGCTTACTGAGAAACTCCAAAAGGGATGAAGGGAAGGAAAAACTGTGGAGAAAAATAAATGAACAAAGGATAAAATGGAGAGTCATGACATGAGTGTGTGTGTGTGTGTGTGTGTGTGTGTGTGTGTGTGTGTGTGTGAGTGTGTGTGTGTGTAACCATGTGTGGCTTCACTGAAAGCAAGGGAACACAAATTTCTGGAAACTGGAAGTGTGCAGCCAGGATTTAGAATTTTAGTTATATGGAATGGGAAGGAGTCAGACATCAGTGAATTAAACAATAGACAAGAGGTGAAAGCTGATGCAGACAGAGTTTAGAAAAATCACAGGGGTCATAGGGAGAAGAGGGGAGGAAATGTGGGAACTTTGCTATTGTAGCACAAGCGCAAGTGTGTGGCTTAGAACAAAGAGCTATGGAGGAATGACTCCTGCTGATGTGGGGGTGGAGAACACCAAAGTGAGGCCTGGGGAGAGGTGAGAAGGATCCAGTGTTAGCACCCACTGATTAGGAATGAAGGCAAGAGTTTTGTTGTGATCTGTCAGCACAATGGAAGGCCAGCATCTGTTGAGAATGAGATAGTAGAATGACTAGCAAACGCAAAACTGCACTAGACTTGTAGACGACTGAATGAAGTCAGGGAACCTGAGCAGAAAGGAGAAAGGGATGAGCAAGATGCAGATGACGCTGGAGACCTCATCTTCAGGGCAGCTCCAAACCATCCAGTTATGTGACCCTCTACAGCAGTACACACTTGTCTAGGTATAGGAGAAACAGGGGAGAATTAGCACTCTCCTTTAACATTGAGGTTTTTCTGGAAGGGTGTTTAGATAATCAAATGTGGGATAGAGATGGAAGGGGTAGAGAAAGAGGGGAAACAGGAAATCAACTGAGTATCCGGGAGAACAGGCTTTGTAAACTTAGGACTGCATGTCTTCACAAGTTAAAAAGAGAGGCAGCCAAATGGAGAAGTGGTCAAGGTTTTCTGAGTGGAGAAGGTCACAGTGGTAACTGCAGGTACAAGTTATGATTTTCATAGACCCAAGTGATATAACTAAGATGGCTGAGGTAAAGTGGAATTGAAGAGAGCTGCGTTTTTTGAGAACAAGAAGGCACGAGACTGGGACACTAGACTTGGCATCGACGTAAAGACCAAAGACACCCAAGAAGATCCAGGACTTAGGGTGGAAGAGAAGGCAATGAGCTGGTAGGGAAGAGGCCAGGCACAGAATGTTGAGGGGGGAAAGGGAAAAGAAAGACTATTATGGACCAAAAATATGAATCTCAGAGAAGTAAACATTTTTACAGGCAAATCTGATTTAAAAATCCTTTTATCCTAAAGGCAGAAGCAGATGTTTCAGACTTTTATCCTGAATCTCAAACATGACATTCAATGACATAATCCTAAACAGTTAAATTTTAAGAACAAGTCACAAACCCACTAAAGTGCTACTTATATATTAGTGTTTATAATTAAATCATATAAAATTTGTGTTACTAATAATCTGAGATTTACTCAAAGATAGTTTTCTTTACATATGGGCACTAGTTCTGTTAAGTCTAAACTAAAAAAGTAGAATAGACCTTGTATTCACTGTAGAATATGCATTGTGTCCACTGTATACAAGTGAAATATGGAACCTTAGTTTTTGTTTCTTCAAAAAAAAACAACCTCTTTCACCGATCTTTCTGACATGACCTGCCCTTCTAAGAGACAAATGACAGAGTTAAAGTCATGGAAATGGCAGTACTACTGTTCAATAAGCCCAAACAGGTGACAAATTGACTCAATCAATAACGGAATTTGACAAATCATCAATTCACAACAAAGTGGCAGGATAGGATTATGACCAGAGTCAGCAGGCAGTTTAGGTCCCAGCACAAATATTTAAGTGTCTCCCATTTACCCAGCTGTCTTGTTTAAATGCTAAGACCAAACAGGCAAGGTCAGATTTGCTTTCTGGTATTAGGTACCATTAGAGTAGAAGAGGAAAACAAACACAGGGGATGATTGTACTTGTTGAACCTCAATAGTAACACCATGCCATTTATGTTAAACGAAGACACTCCCGTGAAAAACTCTTAATAAAATAAAAGTGCATGGGTGCCTCTATTTGGAGGGGAGATAGCTTAACATAAACCCACTCAGAGAGAGGCTAGCTCCCAAGTTTTCAGAGAGCTAGTTCCTTATCTCAGGGCTTGGACCTCTGAGTAAATAGCAGTGAAAACTGAAGGGAAAACAGAACTGCCACAGACCCTTCTATCTAGAAGAGGACTTATCCATTGCAGCCTTCACACATCATCAAGGCTATTAAAAATGAGACACAGAGATCTGCTAGTAGCTTGTTTAAGATGCTTGTGTATCTAACTAGAGGGGACCTTTGTCTCCTGCTTCCTTCCAAAGCACCAGAAATCAAAAGTAAATTTCTTTTAACTTGTAAACATCAGAAGAATCTATAGTACTGTTTCGAGGGTCCTCTGGATATGGAAGCAAGATGTTGTAATTCAAGGCATATCTCAAGTTCTGAGAACTGCCAGTAACAGTTTGACAAATTTAAAACCACATATCTCCATCTAGGTTTCCACAAAGTTCAGGCACCTGACTGGATGTGTATGTGTATGAATGAGTCAGCTCTACCAGGTCACCTTATCCTCTTATGACACTCTGTTCTATTACCTATGGGGTAAAATAAAAGCTTTTTGTTTTGGTATGACTTGTGTTGCAAGCAGGGCAATTGTGCTCCTTAAGAAAGAGCTTATACGGGCTGGTGAGATGGCTCAGTGGGTAAGAGCACCCGACTGCTCTTCCGAAGGTCCAGAGTTCAAATCCCAGCAACCACATGGTGGCTCACAACCATCTGTAACAAGATCTGACTCCCTCTTCTGGTGTGTCTGAAGACAGCTACAGTGTACTTACATATAATAATAAATAAATCTTAAAAAAAAAAAAAAAAAAAAGAAAGAGCTTATACTTCTTGAGCACTTTGTCACAGCTTAGTTTCTCAATTGTTGAATAAAAATTGAATCAAAATCCTGGCTTTCAGGGCAAGGTGTATGTGGCTAGTTCTCAAAAAATACATATTCAGAGGCACATAGCATCCCACTGATGCCCAGCAAGCAGGTAATACAAAAGCTTAACTTGAGAATTAACACTTTTCAGTGAGAATGATTTAAGTTAAAACCCCCATACTTATCCCACACCCTCCCCCCCCAAAAAAAAAAAAGAAACTGTAGCAACTCTGATAGAAAATGACATGATTACCTGAAGGTGCTGGATTCTGCTGTGGCTAATGTAGAGTCTCTTGGTGGTGGAAGGAATGCCTGATGGGAGTTCCATGAGCCTGTAGCATTGTACAGACTGCATAGAATCACAACTGCATCGTCCTGGACAGTTTGCACTGAGGCCATTGGTAAGAGAGAGCCCCAAAAGAAAAGCCCAAAGCGGGTGCATTGTCCAACACAGAGGTTTGCAAGTAGCAAGCAACTGTTCAGGTGACACCTTACTTTTTATACCACGGAGTCTGATAACAGAATCTTTTGAATGTGTGCTTGTCCTTGTGAGAAGACAGGGGGTTGGGGGTAACTCCATTTGTTCCATTTGTCTGGGTTAGCAATCATTACAAAGAGGAAGGGCGTAAACATTGATAAGCTGCCTTAATATCTCTAGGTGAACAAAACCCTGTGTTATTTATGGCTTGCAAGTCTAAACTGCAAACACTTCTATTATCTGTAGTTTCCTCAGTTTTGTTAAATGTGACACTAAGGAATTAGTGGAAAAAGACAAAGAGCTGTTTTATAGTGGGCCATAAAACCTTTGCATTTTCTGTGACCCTATATTAAAACCATTTTTGCAGGACCTAAGCTAGCAGGTGTTTTCTTCTCACATTAATTATTAAGGGGAAATAGGCAGGTTCGATATTTGTTACCATTTTGGTGACATTTTATTGCTAGATGAAACAATGGGTTGCAATGAGAAATATTTAGAACCACAGATAAGGAGCTTAGTTTATCTACCTCTTAATTCACCCAAACATAATGCTTTGGGAAAATATCTTTCTTATTCAAAAATATTAAGTCTATTATAAACAAAACACTTAGTTGACTCTATTTGACTTCGAACAACAATGGTACAAAGGCTCTTTATTTTCTTCACAGAGATTTGCTGGTTGTGAAATCTTGTAAAGATGTAAGCGTAGAGGATCATTTTATCCAGGTACCCTGGTTGTCTGTCGTAGCTTTGTGTCCTACACAGGGCATTGGAGCTGGGGCCTTTGGGAGTGTTTAACAGAGAACTGAGCTCTGTTATGCTGCCAAGCCTCTACGAGTGCTCCAGAGCAAACCTTTGCTGTAGAAAAGCTCCTCCAGGGACCCCTGAGCTCAGATGATATGATTGCCCTTTGAGGCCAGTTTCATTGACTTAATAACCACTGATTTGACTTTCAGGGTACCAGTATTATGTGTCTTTCTCATTTGTTTTTCTATTTGCTAGGCTGTATTCTATCAGAGACTAAGAATGATAAAATATTTTTCATCAATATTATGCCTTTAAATATCTTATTGCTTTTGTCTAATAATAGTTACTTTTTAAGTTTTTAAAGCAAAAAGTGTATAATTGATTTTAATAATCTGGAAGAAAATAGAAAAGGGCAATCAAGGTGGCTCTTTGGGTAAAGGCAGCTGCCTGCAACCCTGATGACCTGAGTTCAATACCTGAGACTCATAGGCGAGAACTGATTTTCAAAAGCTATCCTCTGACCTGCAAGTGCCCTTCCTTCCCCCCTCTTTCCCTACTCTCTCTCTCTCTCTCTCTCTCTCTCTCTCTCTCTCTCTCTCTCTCTCACACACACACACACACACACACACACATACACACACACACACATACACACACACACACACAGAGCAAAATGTAATAAAACTTTTAAGGACAAAAAATAGCAAGAAGGCAGGGAAGTCAGCTTTAGTTATATCACAAAGTTAAACATTTTTCTAGCCCTTTTCTAGGCTTAGGCTTTGAAAAGACAAGAGAAATGCTCACTGCACATTTTATGTGCGTCTGGATGTTGCTAAACAGATGACTTTAAGTTACTTTCATATTTTGTAGCATCTAATGTGGAGATCGAAGGCTCCTTTCAGTATTTATTGTGCTATGAAGTTGCTATAGACCTGGTATGGTGGAACACCGTAATCTCAACTCAGGAGACTGAGACGGGAGAATTGTGAGTTCTAGGCAAGTCTATTTTATATAGGAAGACCCTGTCTAAAAGAAAAAAGAAATAGCAGCAGGAAGTCCCCTGCTGCTCAGCTCCTTTCTACTGACATCTGGAGCTTCTGCATTCTGACCAAGAGCTAGACATACATGGCTCAGGTTTCTAGTAATTGAATGCCTAAGATCAAGAATAAGGCATGTGGTTCATTCCGAGCACTTCTGATGTTTTTACCAGGTTTCCTGGAGGGTGGAGGAAGGAAATGCTGATCAAGGAATGTGATGTATTTCTCAAGCACAGAAACACAATGATTTACCCAACAGCTCTATTCAATATGTACACCAAAATCTAGGTTTTAATCTTTTCGGCACAGTCTCAAGGAACTAATCGCCTCCAGATTTGAAATGGGCTTGGACTAGGTTTTGGTTCAGCTTCTTACATCAGATTCCTTCCTGACTTATTATTTTTACTCTCCTCCACAGAACCTATTTTTATTTTAAGGCTAGGTTGTTCCCAGTCACCTAGTGGCCTGAGCAGTGAGAGTTACAGACCAGTGCTCAGTAGCCAGTCCCCGAGCCCAGTCAGTGCCTTAGCCCTCCAGTTTTCCTGGGCAGGCCCAGCAGCCACCTACATATTTTCAGATCTGTCTTCCACCTCGGGAGTAGTCACAGAAAATTCAGGAGCTGCCACAGACCCTACCCCCTGGCCTTTCTCCTTGACCACTGCCTTTTTGCAATCCCTTCCCTTTCCTTCTCACCTGCATGGGGTATGACTTCTCACGAGGGCTTACAGGAGATGGTGCTGTGCATCACGGAACGTCTCAAGCCATCACTCACTGCAACACTGCAGCTGAGGGAGCTCTTTGGCTACATGAAATGGCCATGTTCACATTGCAGAGAAGGATCTATGTACAAAAGATGCCTCTGTGAGGGGTTGCTGGTTCATCTTTGGACCTGTCACTACTAGAAGACATGTGACCTGGAAAGTTGCTTGAATAAGGTTAATAAAGGGCCTAGGAATGAAGCTACCAGCAGTAGGAATGGCTCCAGTGGCAGGCAGTATATTTCAATAAAGCTCACTGAAATTCGTTCCTAGAGACGAGATGAGCCTGACATTGGTAGAGTTCTCATTGGCAACAGTGGTTTGAGCTTCCAGCAGCAGTAGCTTCTCCCAGGTCCTATTCAGATATCTGATGTAGGTACCATCACTTTTCCTTTATAGATGTGGCTGCTCTGTGTAAAAATCAAGGTAGGTGCCACCTAAGTGGATTCCTGCTGCAAAGAGTTCCTTTTTCTTTGTTCGCAGGATTTCAAGGGCTTTGGGCACAGTGTGCAAGTTGTTCTTAAGTTATGACCAGAATCAAGAGCAATAGCATACGAGCCGTTCCTGGGACAGCCTGCAAAGTAAAACACTTCTGGTTCTCATGAAACTATAGGGGAAGGGACAGTGTTATTGGCTTCTAGTGGGTAATAGGCAAAGATAATCCAGCTAAACACCCTATAGGGACAAATGTCACCCATGGGGGGGGGGGGGGAATTTACAGTCCAGAATGTCAGTATTGCCATTGTTGAAAAAAAAAAAAAAGGAAAAAACTACAGGAAACACAAATGAATATTGACTTTTACTGATCTATTAAAAACCAAAGATCAAAAATAATTGGCCTCTACTCTAAAATTTTATTTTTGGAGCAATTATCACCAAAGGCACCATGAAGAACTCTGTAGAAATTGCTTTTAAGTGAGTGTTCCTGATGTGTTAAATGGAGGACTTAACTCTTGTTTCTGACATTTTGATGAATTTTAATTAGTGTCACAGGATATCTGCATGAGAAGGAAGCTCAGAGATAATATTCTGAATAACCTCTTCACTACTATCCATAGAAAATTTAAGTCCAGAAAAGAAATTGACTTACTATATCAGGCCTGATCTGGCTCATAATCTGACCATAAACTTAACAGAAAGCTTTACAAAAATAAAAAACACATAGACTTCTTAGTATTAAAAAATACTTTAAGGATATTTTAATGCATATACAGTTCTTTCAAAATAGTTTATTCTGAAACATGCTGAATACAGGTGTTAAAGTAAAACAGAAAAAATACACTTCATTTTTCTTTTTGTTTTGTCTTGTTTTCTCTCATAAAATGAAGACAGCTGGGAATAGTGGTACCCACAGTTCCAGCACGTAAGAGGCTGAGGCAGAAGAATAGTGAACCTGGGCTACAAAGCAAGTCTCATAAGTAGTTCTGTCAATGCATTCGTGTAGTCTAAAAATTGAAGTACAAAGCAAAGAAAATGTATTTAGAAATGTACCTCCTCTTCAGGAAGGGTCTTATAGAAGTAATCTATTAGAAACATAGCAAAGGAGGTTAATGAGCGGGAGTTTGTGTTTGGTCTATGAAGACTGACAACCTGGGAAGTAAACAGTAAGTTGACAGTGAATAAAGAGAAAGAGTCAATGACCGGTAAATGCTGATAGCCATTGATAGATAGTGGTCTTAGATAATGAGCAGTGGGGGACGGTAAATGAAGAGTGTGGGCTTAAAGACTAACTGAAAGTTAGTCTTAACAGTACAAAGAAATGGGAACTGAAAACTTTTGTCATGCTTTAAGTCTGTATACACCGTACAAAATATAGCATCTGAGACCCTTTAATTGTAGAACAGAAGAAAACAATTTTAAACCTTAAATTATCCTGAGCTTAATAAACAAGACAGAATATTGCTAAATAAACATTTCTATGTTGAAGACATATTATTTAAATTTTAAAGACTAATGTGGATTAAGAAATATGTCTATGCCTTAGACAGTATAAAAATCTATTTAGATATGCTCTGTTGCATGTATCAAAGGTGTTTGAAAAGCAACTGCTTTTAGAATTTCCTAGGTAAATAATGAATTATCTTAACCCTCAAAGTCATCTACAGTTACAGCATTCCTCCCGGAGTCCATAGAATTTGAGTTTTGTTTTGTTTTGTTTTGTTTTGTTTTGTTTTGTTTTACAAAATTTGTGTGTGCACGTGTGTGTGTGAAAGCACACATGTTCATATAAAGAAAAGGCCAGAGGGTGACCGTAAGTGACTTTTGTAATTCTACAATTTAGTTTTAGAAGCAAGGTCTCTCACTGAAACTGGATCTCATTGATTCAGCTGGATGGGCTGACCAGCAAGACCCCAGAAGCCTCCTGTCTGTCTCAAAGCACTGAGAGCATAGATGCACACCACCAGATATGACTTCTTTTATGAGGTGTTAAGGGTCCCAACTGAGGCCTTCATTCTTGGTCACCAAGCATTTTATTTGCTGAGCCATCTCCCAAGCTAGCATCTGAGATTTCAACCTAAGCAGGTCCCAGCGTAGGGCTTACCTGCTAAGGTGTTTCATATGGCGACCACAAAGCACTATAGCAGACACTTGCAGAACCCTAAGTGGGAATGGAATCCACAGCTGCACATGAGAAAAGAAAGGCAGGTGACTGAGCTAACCCTAAGTCACTCCACCAAAATTCTCACATTTTTAGAATAAGACAAGGAGTTTCCCCATTTATATTAAAAGAAACAGAGGAAGAATGTGGCTTAATAAGTCACCCCAAAACACTCAAATTTACTTCTTTTGTATGAATTTCTCAAATGTATAAATCATAACAATTTTATTTGACAAATATCATGACTATAAAATAAGTACAATGTTCTGAGGCTTCCCCACATTGTTAAAAGAAAATGGCAATACTTTCCTGACATTTCTTAACCCATCATACAACTGTTTAAAACTACTCAGAGAATCTAATCTCTTTTCCTACTCCTGGCAGGGCTACAGGAAATCAATGGGAACACAGAATGCTTAGCATAAACCTTGGAACAGAGTAGACTTTAAAACTCAATAGTCTCACTAGCCTGTGCAAGGCAGGCTTTCCATATTTTCTAGTGTCACTACGATTGGTGGTGCACTAGAGGAATCTACACCATTCACTGACTTTACAGATACCAACCAACTACCAAAGGACACACCAGAATCTTCCCACTTTCTCTGGTTTCCTCAGTCTTCACTCTGTCTTTAGTGGTAAAACTCAATATGAACAAAACAAGATTGTCAATCTGAATGTCTGAAACTCAGCAGTTGAGAGGCAGAGACAGGATGATTGTTAGAAATTTTAGGCCACCCTGGTCTATAAACAAGATCCCGGCCAGCCAGAGAGATACATAGCAAGACCCTGTCTCAAAGCAACAATGACAAATTAAAGACAGACTAGTTTTAGTTATATTATTTTATTTTAAATCACACAAGCATGATTTATGAGTTGGAAATATCTCCCAACCCAACAGTCTTTTTAAAGCCATGTGAAAGTGTCACAATACAAAACATCCAAGTCCAAATGCCAGCAAAGACAAAGCAACAAATGCAGATAGAGCACACTGACAACAGATGGCAGCACCTGACCACTGAGCCTCTTTTTCCACTTGCCTGTTCTATTGAGACTTCCACAACTGCAAAATCCCAAATTAGAGTAGGCAAAATGTTCTATTAGGACACCTCATGTGCATTTAAAGTCATCAATGAATACTACGATAATGAGTCCATAGAATGTGGCAGTCCATAAGATGTAGTATAATAATGTGACATGTGACCATGTGACATGAAACTAACCTGAGACATCCAAGGTATGACATGGCATTACTTGAAGTTGTAAAGGCTGTGATAGAAATGAAGTTGGGTTCTTTCATGCTGAAAATTAGGATCATTATCAGCCATAAGAACAATGGTCACTCCTTTCCCCTGGCTGGCAGCGCCGCAGGATGCCTGGAGCTACTGTAAAAGACATTAACCAGCAGGAGTTCGTCAGAGCTCTGGCAGCCTTCCTCAAAAAGTCCGGGAAGCTGAAAGTCCCCGAATGGGTGGAAACAGTCAAGCTGGCCAAACATAAAGAGCTTGCCCCATATGAGAACTGGTTCTACACATGAGCTGCTTCCACAGCACGGCACCTGTACCTCCACGGGGGTGCAGGGGTTGGTTCTATGACCAAGATCTACAGAGGAAGGCAGAGAAATGGTGTCAGGCCCAGCCACTTCAGCAGCGGCTCTAAGAGTGTGGCCCACCGGGACCTCCAAGCCCTGGAGGGGCTGAAAATGGTGGAAAAGGACCAAGATGGGGGCGGAAAGCTAACACCTCAGGGACAGAGAGATCTGGACAGGATCTCAGGACAGGTGGCAACTGCCAACAAGAAGCATTAGATGGATGCTGGGTTAATAAATTGTCTCATTCATTAAAAAAATAAAAGAATGGTCACATAAGCACAAAATATACTTCAGAGTCTCTCACGTAATTAGTAAATTTGGTATTTTAAAAGAAATATAATTTGCACTTGTGTGATTTATCTAAAAGGCGTTACAATGGGAAATGCATTTTTACACGTTGTTTATAGTTTTATATGTATACACCTGAGAAATACTGTCTCAAAAGGCTTTCACAAAAGGTCTGCCAATTTTTCATACTAGCAATATGAAATAGATTCCTTATTCTTCTGTATCCTGTAGCTAATGCCAAAGAGACCTACATTAAAATGTCTGCTGTGTGCCATTACTAAAACATTTAATCTGTCTACAATGTACTTATAAAAGAGTAATTATACTTACTGTAGGATGCTTTGAGAATCAAAGAAATAACTCTATACATAGAGCATTCTTAATTAAAAGGTATCGTTATTGTTCCAAGTATTTCCCCATTCTCACACAGTAAGTTTTATTTATTTATTTCATGTTCCTCAGCAGGCAGGGAGAAGTATCATTAGAGAAAATAGCCTGGAGTTTTCTCAGTGTTCTTGCAAATATTGTATACAAAAATATAACAGACTGGCATGAGGGGTGGTAGGCAAGGAGACTGGAGAGATGGCTTAGTAGATAAGAGTATTTGCTGAAGAGGAATTTAGTTCCTAGAACTCACATAGTGGCTAACAGAATCTGTAATTCCAGTTCCAGAGGGTCTGGTACTCTATTCTGGCCTTTGTGAGAGCCATGCATGCTTATGATACACAGACATACACATACATTTAGGGCAAACACACACACACACACACACATTTAGGCCAAACACCCATCAAGCCTCTTTTTCCACATTCATGTTCTGTTGTGACTTCCAGAATTGCAAAATCCCAAATCAAAGCGGGCAAAATGTTCTATTAGGAAACCTCATAAACATTTAAAGTCACCACTGAATACCAAGAAAATGAGCACACAGGATGTGGCAACTGCTACATAGTCACATCTACTGCTAAGTAGCAGATAGTGGGATGTGTGTGTGTGTGTGTGTGTATAGGTAGGTAGATATAGATAAATTATTTTATTATATATTTATATATAAAATACAACCAACCATTCGAAGAGGATGTTTTATACTATTGTGTACTAAGCCTATGAGACAGTCTCTGACTAAACTCAAGGGAAGAGTTGCATGGTTAGTTTTACTTGTCTAAGTTTGCTGAAGTCATAATAGCTTTTGCTTGATGGTAAGCAGTCATGCATTGGAGTAACCAGAGTGCAAACTAAATCTGTTATTTCTTAATTCTTATTGGTACTGCTTTGATGAGAGGCACACAATGCCATGCAGACTTTGGTTGATGATTTATTAGAAAGGTCCGTCCCAAGAACAACTTCCGAAAGATTATGGACTAATTTTCCACATACTCCCGTAGGCGAGTCAGGAAGCACAATTCCTACCTGCCTACTCTAATTAGTCTGGCTTCTCCTTTCCCTTCCGGACAGTCTACTGTTGGTTTAGACAGGGGTGGAGTTGGAGAAGTGGAAGAGATGAGAGGCAGGACACAAAGAAAGCTCTTGATAAATGCTCTCAAATGCACGCAACACTGGAATTAAAAGTCGTGAGAGCCTCACTGTCTTACTAGTTCGGCTTGGATGAGGTCGTTTCATTAGATTTTATGTCCTCAGTGCCTCAATCGGGATATGTATTCAATGTTTATGAACATATGAAAATAACATGGGAACGAGCACAATACTAGTTTATAAGATGATTACAGCATCCCAAGTGGTTGCTTTAGAAATATACGATCTGTGATGCAGTAAGATGAGTGCTATGTACCAAGTGATAACACTTTCACTTTACCTTAATTGCCAAGTGAAGTAAACTTTGGAAACCTTGTTACCCAAGCAAGGTAACACCACTGAGGTGGGGCAGCTAGTATGTAATAATACATTGGCCTAGAACCCCAGCTTGTCAATCATAGAAGGAGGAACCATTGATTCAACAAAACTTGCTCAGTAGCTTCCATAGGCAGCTTCTGGCTGGAATGCACCGTCAGGTTTAGCAACATTAGCCAGTGTCCCCACCCTCCCGCCCTAAGAGCTGGAAATCGGAAGAGAAAACGTGGCTATTGCGCATGCACACACGGCCCTCCCCGCTCCCACCCGAGCCCCTTGACACCCCAGTAGCAACTTTGCTAGACGTCTGTGGACCGGTTCCAGGCCCACTGTGAAGCCAAACTGGCGGAAGCCGGTCCCCTCTGCGACGTGGAATCTTTCCCTTCCCTTCCTCCGGTCTTCCCCACTTGCAAGGGGCCACCTCAACCCTTTGCTTCTCAGGGTTTTGCCGGTCGTCAAAATGGTCGCAGACAGGCTTGTGGAGGCGAAGGCTTTTCATTGGCTAAGCTCTCGTACGGCCCCGCCCACTTTCTCCCTCTGGGCTGCGCCTGCTCTGGGCTCCGCTACGCACGCGCGGCGGGGGCGGGCCGGCTTGCGGGCGGGGCGGGTCTTCCGTGTCGCTGTCGCTGCTTCAGCCCCGCTTCCTTTGCTGCTCTGGAGCTGCGCTGCCGGCGTTGGCGGCGCGAGGGAAGGGAGGGGACCGGCGGGTGTGTGTCTGTGTGTGTGTGCGTGTGTGTCTGTGTGTGCGCGCGCGCGGGGGGCGCCGCGGTGCTAGCAGTTCCCCTCGCGCGGGGCGGGCGGCCAGAGTGAGCAGCAGTCGGCGAGGCCCTGGACGGCGCCATGTCGGCGGGTGGCCCATGCCCGGCGGGAGCCGGCGGCGGCCCAGGGGGCTCCTCCTGCCCTGTGGGGGTCTCCCCTGGCGGGGTGTCCATGTTCCGATGGCTTGAGGTGCTGGAGAAGGAGTTCGACAAGGCCTTCGTGGATGTGGATCTGCTTTTGGGCGAGATCGATCCGGACCAGGCGGACATCACTTATGAGGGGCGTCAGAAGATGACCAGCCTTAGCTCCTGCTTTGCGCAGCTATGCCACAAAGCCCAGACTGTGTCCCAGATCAACCACAAGCTTGAGGTGAGCCTCGGGGGCTGGCAGCAATAGCATTCAACCCCAGGCTGTCCGAGGTCGTTAGATCCCATTTAAAGCACTAGGAAAATGATCCTTAAAAACCTACCCACTGGACACCTCAGCTTCGAATGCGATGGAGAGTGCGTTTTATACGTGAGTGAAGCAAAGGAGTGCGGAGCGGGTGGGGGAGGAAAAGGATGCAGACTGATGTGTGGGTCTCCAGACGTCCTGTCATCCACCTCCCAGCATCTCATGCGGTGGGGACAGGAGCTAATCACACTACCTGCCTTGTAGGTGTTATTACCAAGATCTTCTGTCGGGGAATACCTCAACTCTCCTCTTCTGCTTTGATAATGACAAGCTAGATGATGTATTTTCAGACAGATGCAGCTCTGATTATTTTCATCCAATAGCCCAGATCAACGTCCGTGTCTGTACACAGAGACATGCATGAACTTAGGGGAATCCGATCAAAGCTCTTGGGGAAATGTAATGGAATATATATGTTCCTATCTACCTTCTCAGTTTACATTCACACTTGGCAGATATTACGGGCAGCTATGTCTTTAGAGCTGTCAATATTCAAATAACTTCTAGTATTGAGTGAGATGGTATGTCTTTGTATTTTACAGTATTTTCCCTAATTTCAGACCTTTGAGACTATGTAAAGACAATCCTTTGCTTAGGTCTCTAATCAGAGCAAGGGGAGTGTGATTGCAAACAGGAATTCCAAACCTCCCATTTTGTGTGGAAAATTCAACTAGGCCAGTATTACAAGATTTAGAAATTATGGTGTACTAACATTATATGGGAAACCTTTTAAAAATAGACAATTTCAGTAGAGAGTAGCTCTTTGATTTTAAAAAGGATTAAAAAAAAAGAGAGATACTTTGTTATGTGTGAAGTTCTTTGTGCCTTAGCTTTCTTAAGAGCTCCTCTTTACTGTTAACTGTAATAATGATAGGGCCTGTTGTGTACAGATTCATGTGTATGCTAGATTGGTTTCCTGTCCTTGCTTAGTGCTCAACAGTCTTTCATATTAGTTAGCCATGAAAAACATTTGCCACTAATATTTGATTAGCATCTTACATATTCAGGATGCTATGGTTTCTTTTTGGAAAGAGTGGGATGAAAGTACTTATGTAAAAGCATTAAGTGTAGATAAGGCTGTCTCTTGATTTTTTTTTTTTTTCTCCAATGAATGGTAATTCCTAAAGCTGAGTTTTCAGGTAGTATTTAGTGGCTTTTAAAATGGTATTTTAGCTTTAAAGATCAAAGATTAAGAGTAGCTTTTGCCAAATAACTTACATACCATCTCCATATTTAACCATATACTGGAGATAAGTGGCTTTTAAAACATAAAACAATTTTAACTTGTTTTTTAAATGACCTAAGGAAGCTAAACAATAGTACTTTCTGATGTTAGCAATAAGGTCTGATTTTGAGAAAAATATTTTTTTCCCTATGACTAGAAGGTATTCAAGTTTTTTAAATTTTTAAATAATTTGAAAGAATATTTCTCTACTAGACTGTGCATGTAATAACTTGCGTGTTTTTTTTTCCAGGAAATTATACTTACATATTCTAAGTCCATGTCCCATCTTAGGAAGTAGCATTACTTCTTAAAGTAAAGAATGCTAGCATATCACAGTGTGTGGTTTTCAGTATAATTGCAACTCTTGATTCAGAGACCTTAGAAATGATGAGGAGGATAATTTGGTTTTTCTGCTTAGTATATTCAACTATACATGATTCACCTGTGACAATTTTTATACATAAGACATCTTACATAGTTTTCGTATTATAACTGTGTACTGCTGTGAAAAGACTTATGGCCAGTCACAACTTTCCAAGTACACCTAGTGTGCCATATTCAGACTCTTGGGATGTTCTGTGAACTGTTGACAATCTACTGAGATCCTCAGTGTTAATCTTATAAGAGATTTTGGTGCTTTCTTACTCAGTCTTAATTTTGTCTCAATAAGTAAACTAGGCCTTCTGACTAGTCTTTAAGGATGCTGAAGTCATAGGTGACGCTGCTTGCTATCCGTGTAATAAACGTATACCAAGTTTAGTTGTTTCAGAGATTAGTACTTATAATAGAATGTTTTTATAGTCTCAAGACATGGATAACTCCAGGGTGGGTAATTTGTATCCGTAATCTCAGTCTTTAGATGGTGGAGACAGGAGGATCAGAAGTTTCAGGCCAGTCTGGGCCACATGAAACCCTGTCTTAAGAAAACAGATATAGATAAATGAATAAAACAAACAATACTTACACAAAAGGAACGTTCATATCCTTCCAAAATGCAACTTTTACTCTGTCCTTCTGTTTTTAGGTAATACTACATCAAATTAATCTAGTGGTTGGGAAAACACTTTTTTTTTTTAGTATAGAGTAGAGTTTATTTAGGACATGGGAAGGGGAGTTGAGAAGGAAGTAGAGATGGGGGAGTGGGGTTGGAGGGGGGAGAATAGACTGGACAGGAACACGTGGGGGGAGGAGAAAGGGGTCAGAGAGGGAAGAGAGAGAGAATAGGAGCTGGAAAACACTGAAAAAAATTATTAGTTCCCTTTTAAATTAAATATAAATGCCATCCATGTAGCAGCTTTTTGCAGTAAGTTATATTTGGCAAGAGATGTATATAAAGGACTACGTTTGAAGAAAAAAAAAATCAGAATATTTTGAGTTGGCACTATTTCAACTTAAATTTCTCAAACTTTTACCTGCCTGAGAGTTCCCGCTATGGTGAGACCGTTGGTTGAGGCCCAGCTAGAGTCACCAATAAAATAAGAGTAACAGTGGCAGTAATAGCCATAGAGGACCAAAGGCCATGAGCCAGTGCGTTAAAATAACTCACCTCTGTTTTGGAATGTATGCTCTGTTTGCTCCTTTTAAGAAATAATAGCAAAACAATACACCTAGACTGCACATGGTGGTCCTTGCCTATAGTCCCAACACTATGGAAGTGGAGGGGGGAAGATCAAAGACACCCTCAGCTATACATTGAATTTGGGACCATCCTGGGCTACATGACACCCTGTTTCCAAAATCAAAAAAATAAACCTTCTATTACATGTCTTTCTTCCACAGTAGCTGAACTTGTTAATGTCTCTTTGAAGTGATTTAGTGTGCAAATCATTACTAGAGAAGTGTTAGGCCTTGGTCAAAAGTTATGTTGACATTAAACTGATGATATACTTGATTTTGTGCCACTTTAAGTTTGTACTGTTGTATTTATTTGTTGGTGGATTGGTGTGTGGGTGTGTGTGCAAAGGAGAAAGTTCAACATCAGGTATCTTCCTCCTGTTTTGAGACAGGATCTCTCAGTGAACTTGGAGCTTGCCAATTTGGATAAACTGTGCTGGCCGGTTAGCCCCTGGCATGTCCTGGGGTGGCAGATGCCTGTCCGGGTCTGGCTTTTTACTTGGTTGCTGGGATCTGAACTTCAGTGCACATACTTGCATAGCAAGCATTTTATCAACTGAACCATCTCCCCAGCTCCATTATTTTTATTTCTGAAACAGGAACTCTTGTCATTGCTGCCTCCATCTCTGCTTCTCCTATCTCCATCTCCCTGAAGGAAGTACTCTCAACCCAAGACTGTAGTGGACTAGTAGAAATTAAGATAAGAGATACAGAAATACTATTTCACATTGTATAAAATCAGTGTACTAGAAAGTGGAAAGTATGATGGTGCTCATGGTGCATCTGAAAATCTGGGGAATTGTTGAATGTACACAAGAAGTGAGATGCCAGATAGATGTGTATTGGCAGGTAGCGAGCCAGACTTGCCTTCTTGCATAGGCTATGCCGTAGACTAGAGCTTTATCATAACAGGAGCAAACATTCTTAAACTAGATGTGTGTCCCAGATAGATTTGATTAGACTCTCCTGGTTATAAAATCCAAGTTTTAATGTAATAGGCTATCCTGGCAGAAAGTTTGAGAAAATAAGAGTGAATGCAAGAAACTCTTCAAGAGTTTCAAAGTATCCATGTGGCATTATGGTAGTATAAACTAAGTGATATATATAAAGTGTTCAGAGCACGAGAACCTTAAAACGTAAAATTCAACAGAGTCCAGAACTGGATTAGAGGGAGGGAGGGATGAAGGAATTTCGGACAACTTTATGATGCATTGTTCTTGTGTCTGGACAGATGGATCTGTGACATTATTAGCAATAGTGATATATAGCTAACCTTATGGATCAGTTACTATGGATTAGACTCTGTCTTAAATTTGTTTTTTACATATTCATCTCATTTTCACAGCAGTTCCTTAAGAAAAGCTTATAATTATTATGGAAAGGATGTAGGCGGCCCACACCAAGCTAAATAAATCATTCTGTACAAACAAATTGATGTTAGGAGGGGGTTGGGGAGACAGTTGAGAAGCATCCGGAAGAGGTGGGTATGGATGCATAGCTTAGAAAGGCAAAAGTAGGCTTCAGGGAAGGAATTACTTACTTTATTGTGTTTTTCAATGAAAAAAACTAAACTTGAACATGTTTATATTTAAGGGAAAAGCTGAATACTGTGGGGTAATATCAAGATGGGTAATATTAAGATGCTGGGTACAGATAAGACACAAAGAGCTGGCACAGTAAGTGGCTTTGCATTATTTATATAGTAAGGAGTGAAAGGTGATGAGAATAGATGGGGTGAGAGGGTTGCCAGGATTTCTTTTCTTTTTCTTTCTTTCTTTTTTTTTTTTTTTTTTGATTTTTCAAAACAGGGTTTCTCTGTGTAGCCCTGGCTGTCCTGGGACTCACTCTGTAGACCAGGCTGGCCTCGAACTCAGAAATCTGCCTGCCTCTGCCTCCCAAGTGCTGGGATTAAAGGTGTGTGCCATCATTACCCGGCTAGGTTACCAGGATTTCTGTGTGATTCTTCTTTCACTTTTCTTCTCTAAATTAGCTCAGGTCAGTTGCTGAAATAAGAGGAAGGACTCGAAGAGAGTGGAAGAGGTTGTTGTAGATATACATTAGGGGAAAGTCCCATTGCCCAGAGATATGAGCTGCCAGGCAGTAAAGGACCTGGTTGGTGTTGCTGATCATAAACATGACAGTCAGTGTGCCTTGTGGTATGCCTTCCCCAACACTATTGTTTAAGTATGTAAACTAGTAATACTTAGTAATGCTAGTAATACTTAGATTTAGCCAGCACCAAAGCAAAGAAATGTGTTAGATGGACAAGGAAGTTGTTGAAATGAACGTAGTAATGATGAAGAAATGGAGGCATTTAAGGTGAAGGAGATGTAGGCAGAGGAGCTGGTCTTAGGTAGACACAGTGGCAGAGAAAGGAAGCTGGGATCACATTTCTGGTAGGGAAGTGTATTTGTTGGTACTGTAGTCACTAAGTGCGCCGCCAGCCCCAATTCATGTTCACCAAAGTGATGCTGAGAACTAGTGTCTTCCAAATTGGGTAAAACTCAGGATCCTTATTTAGGACTGACAAGCTCTGTAGGATCTGACCTCTGAAAGATGTATCTTGCCATTCTTTATTCTTACTCTTTATGATCCAGGTATAGACCTTTCAAAAGCACTGACAATATTCTCAACTTCTTTATTTCAGGACCCTTGGCACTTACATTTTGGGGACACAAGAGAGCCTGACTGACTCTCTCTCTCTCTCTCTCTCTCACTCTCTCTCTCTCTCTCTCTCTCTCTGTGTGTGTGTGTGTTTTAAAACTTGAAACTAAAAGTTGTGAATATTAATATATATTAATTTAGGTGGGGATGGACAGTAAACATTTAAGTTTCAATATGAAGTCTCTGCTGGCCCCTTGGGATTCTCCTGCTTCAGGCCCCCAAGTATTATGATGGCAGGCATGCAACCACATTGTTAATGTTGATACCATTTTAAATTTAAAATAGCTTTTCCAAAATCAAATAAAATGAGTGAGCAGAGCAACATTGTTTTCTTTATTTTTCAAATCTTTTAACATCTAGCTTAATGGAGTAGTAGTTGGATTCTTGCATCTATTTTTGTGTTCAGTTTTATTGTGATAGCATTTTGTTGCTAGGAAGAAAATTTGACCAGGCAGAGAGCTGTAGCTTGAAAGGGAGGAGGTGTATTCTGATAGCCCTGTCGGATAACTGTCTTGTTTCCTCTGGTGGGAACCCAGGAGGCAGAGGCCTGAAGATCTGGTGAGTTCCAGACCTTCATGGTCTACAAAGCAAGTTTGAGGCCAGCCAGGGCTATACAGAGACACTCTGTTGTAAAACAAACAGTTTCTTTAAAGAGGTGATAAGAGATACTTTCTTTGGAGATCAGACAAGATGGGATGTGTTTATAGTATGTGGCTGTAGACATGAGATCGTTTCTTTTTTTTTTTTTTAACAAGTTTTTTTTTAAAGATTTATTTATTATTATATCTAAGTACAATGTAGCTGTCTTCAGATGCACCAGAAGAGGGTATCAGATCTCATTACAGATGGTTGTAAGCCACTGTGTGGTTGCTGGGATTTGAACTCAGGACCTTCGGAAGAGCAGTCAGTGCTCTTCACCACTGAGTCATCTCTCCAGCCCGAGATAGTTTCTTAAAGGCTGGCTGTAATGTAGAATCTAAAGCAGTAGGATGAATTGTTCATACAATGGGTTTGTCTTTAAATTGTTTTGTTTTTAGTACATAAAACAATGGGTTTCCTTATGACATTTTCATACATATTTATCTTTGTACTTTTTTCCTCTGTTGCCTACATCTCTGTACTTATTTCTGCCACCTCTCTACCTTCCTACACCCTCCCCCACTGGTTTGTTAATAAATAATGGTCTGTCTAGCAGGTTGAGTAGCTCTTTATCCAGGGATGATTATGTAATATCATGCATGGATCATTTTTAAAGTGGTTTGCTGATTTTTTTTTTTAGCTCCTCCAGCTTTTGATGCATCTTACAAAATTTTTAAATATTATATTTGTTAGTATTTCCCATGTCATCAAGACAACCCTTAGGTTTGGGGAAGTTATCAGGCTCATGGTAATGAATTTCAAGTTTCCCAGGATTGTAATTTTCACTAAAAAACTCCATTTTCATCTTTACTAGCACACACTGTCATATTCAGTCTCAGGAATGTATTTACCACATTTTAATCTAAATACTGGTTTCTCCCGTTTTTAGATTTTATTTTTGAGACAGGGGCTCACTGTGTAGTCCAGGCCATCCTTTAATTCCTAGTCTTCCTGTCTTAGCCCCTCCGTGCTGGGGTTGGATATGCATCACCACATTCAGCTACTTGGTCCTTCTCCCAAGTAAGATGCTCTTCAAAGGGGAAAAAGCCCAAGTTTTAGTCAAACAGTTGCCCAGGTGTTTTTTCTCTGAGATAGCATATGTTCATTTACAGTAAATATGCTTTGCTTCTGTCTTATCACATAGAAGGTTAAAGAGACATGTACTCAAAGATCAAAACTTGTAAGAATTAGTGATTTTTTTCTTTGATTCATAAAGAACATTATGAGGATACTGAATGGCTGCCATGCAGAAAATACCAAGTGCTGGTGCAGTCTATGCCCTTAGGGGCCTTGCGATCATGTGCCAGCACCGTACTAACCAGATCTTTTGCATGTTAGTGCAAACATCAGCCTAGTAGAAGTGCAAGCAACGTTTTATTACTATGAAAGTGGCTTGCACCTGTGAGAGTGTCCCATGGGACGTGGGAGGAAACTGGTGATTTAGTAATGGCTGAAACTCTTTGCAGAAAGAGTTTCTTATGCATTTCTACCCCACTGAGTCTTTTACTTTCTCTTACATAGTTTCTAATTACATATAATATATGTGTAATATATATAAATAATAATGTGTTAAAGTTATTTTATAGGATCCTTGGACATTTTATCTTAACTCTTATTTATTTATTTATTTATATATTTATTTATTTATTTATTTATTTTTAAAGATAGACAGGGGGTTGGGGATTTAGCTCAGTGGTAGAGTGCTTGCCTAGCAAATACAAAGCACTGGGTTTGGTCTCAGCTCCAATCCAACAACAAAAAAAAATGGTCAGAAATGCCTCTCAGAAGTTTAAGACTTATATTTCAAAAATAATGCTGCATACTAATTAGCATACATTTAATTCTTTTAGGTCTGTTCTGTGTACCAGGCCTCTATAACCTTAGTATGTTCACTCACGTGTGTGTGTGTGTGTGTGTGTGTGTGTGTGTGTGTGTGTTTTCAGATCCCAGTCCTGTGTTAGGTATATCATTGGAATTCTGTGGATGTGTGATGGTGTGGACAACTAGAAATAAAAATATTTTCTCCTATCTAGACTGCAGAACAATTCGGGAAGAAATAGTGACCAGTGAATTTAGTGGTTATGATTATATAGAAAAAAAATTGTACTAACTGGAAAACATTTTCTTGCAAAACTTTCCTAAGCTACATAAGAAAACTGTTTGAAGGTTGACATGAAGTAGGAAGGTCCTATTTTCTGCTTTGAAAAATGACAGGTTTGATACTGAATATATTTTCAGTGTATAGTATTATATTAGCCTTGTGTTTTAGAATGCAATTCATTGTTGGTTTTTTTAAATATATATATAATTTTGAAGAGTAGGAAAGATACCACTTTGAGCATAGGGAGAAAAAGAAAATAGAGGAAGATCCTTTATATAAAGAGTGAGTTAAATGATAATTTGAATAAGAAAAAAGGGACTAGAACAAAATACTCCTTCTACTTACATTGTCCCTTTGCTCTTGCCACAAGTGAAAAGGCCAATGGAGAATGATTTGGCTTCTGTCGGATAGATGACAGTCCTTTATATAACAATCGCATAGTACATCCTGTTAAAAGCACTTGTGGGACGGGGGAGTGGGGGGGAACATGATATATAGGATGGCTGTGCATCTTTTAGTAGAAGCAGATAATATGTAAAGGTTTTCTTACTATTTGAGACATGAATATTAAATAACAGTACATTGAAATAAGTTTGTGTGTGTGTTATGTGTGAGTGTGTGTTGTGTCTGTGTGTGCACATGTGTGTGTGTGTGTATAGGTGGGTGTATGTGTAAGTGTATGCAGGTGTTTGGGAACATGGAGGCCAGAGGTCAGGGGTGTCTTAATTGGGTGTCTTAGTTGCTGTCCACTTTATTTTTGAGACAGGGTCTCTCTCAATGACCTTGGTACTCACTGATTCAGTTAGGCTGGCTGGGCAGCTTTCAAGCCCCAGACATCCTGATTCTGCTGCTCCAGCACTAGAATTATGGACTCATGTTACAAAGGGTGAGTTCAATGGTTAAGAATTATATTAGGAGCTGGAGCGGTGTTGGTGCACGCCTTTAATCCCAGCACTCGGGAGGCAGAGGCAGGTGGATTTCTGAGTTCAAGGTCACCCTGGTCTACAGAGTGAGTTCCAGGACAGCCAGGGCTACACAGAGAAACCCTGTCTAGAAAAGCCAAAAAAAAAAAAAAAAAAAAAAAAAAAAGAATTAAGGGGAAGAGAGAATTATATCAGTAAGGAACTGTCTTTAAAAAGATTTTACCAGTTGGTTATCAAGTATCAAATAGTCAGCCATGAAAACATACATACAAGTAAAATTGTACAGGTCTTATTTAGGAAGAAATATATGAATGTGTGTGAGTATGTGTGCGTGGCACATGCAGTCCAACAGTTAATGAGAGAAGAGGCTATGAATTTGAAAGAGAGCAAGGAGGGATATATGAGAGGGTTTAGGTGGAGGAAAGCAAAAGGAGAAATGGTGTAATTATATCATAATCTCAAAAATAGAAGAGAAAAAGGTTTTTATGGATGGATGTTTTTGCCTGTTGTATATAAGTACAGCATGCGTATGCCTATTGTTTTTAGAGGTCCAGTTCTCTGGAATTAGAATTAAAAGCTGTTATGAGCCTCCAGATGAGTGCTGAAACCCAGTCCTCTGCAGTGAGCTACCTCTCTAGCCTCAGGAATCGTCTTGATAGAATAGTTTAGAAGACTAAGATGGGGAACGGAACAGTAATGAGTCATTCAGGGAAGGCTGATAGTAATCCTACAATGCTCTGTAGGTAAAATGTCTCTCTGTATCTCCTTCCATTTCTGGAAGGATATCACTTTTTACTTTATGAAGTATATTTTAAAATTTTTAACTTACTTTATGATTGATGATTGACATGTAATTGTTATACTTATTTATAAGTATCATTTTGATACATTTATTATGGTGAGAACATTTATAATCTGCTTTCCTAGCTATTTTGAAACATACACCTTATTGTTAACCCCAGGTATCTAACTGTACAATAGAACACAAGGATGTATTCTTTCTCTCTACCTATGGCTTTGTATCTCTAATTGATTTTACCAATCCCCACCTCTTCAAATCCCCATACCTCTGGTAACCACTTGATCCTCTGCTTCTATGAATGCAATTTTCTAGGTGCCACATTTAGGTGAGATCATGCAATATTCAGCTCTCTGTGTCTGGCTTATATCATTTAACATCATATCCTCCATGTCACTTTACATGGTATTCTTTTGTTTCTTAATACTATCCCATCATGTTCATATTCACCATTGTGTGTGTGTGTGTGTGCGTGCGCGCATGTACCATATTTTCTTTGTTCTTTTATCCATTAATAGGTACCTAGGTTGATTCCTTATCTTAGCTATAACAAATGGTGCTACAATAAACATAAGATTCCATATATCCCTTTGATGTACTGATTTCGTTTTCATATTCCCTAAATTGTAAGATTGCTGGCAGTTATTTCTTTAGTGTTTTGGTTTCTTCTTGGCTTGAAGAAACACCATTCAGTCTTCTATGATGGCTATACTATTTAGGTTTCTTTTTTTTCCCTCCATAATCTTGCTAGTGTTTTTCTTGGTTTGGTTCCTTTGATAGTCACCATTTTAACAGGGTGTGTACATGTTTGATATTTTGTTATAGATTTGATTTGTATTAGTTCAACAGTGATCCCTGCTGTTAAACTTTTTTTTTAATATACCTGATTCTAAATGTTTTATAAAATATCTACTCATGTTTTATCCATTTTTAACTGGGTTTTTTGTTGTTTGTGTGTTTTGGATCTTATCTCCCTATCAGATACATAGTTTGCAAATACATTCTCCCACATTGTAACCTGTTTCTCTGGTTGTTGGGTTTTGTTTTGATGTTTCTAGTGTGTTACAGTTCCTTTGTTTATTTTTGGGTTGCTACCATTTGTCTTAGTTACTTTTGTATTGCTGTAAAAAGGCATCAAGGCCAAGGTAACTTATAGAAGAATCAGTGTACTGACTCTTGACAAAAGCTAGCAAGAGTACACAGTGGGTAAGGGACAGACTTCTTCAATAAATGGTACAGGGAAGGGGGAATGCACATAGTGCTGGGATTTAAGATGTGAGCCACCACAACCTGTGTTCTGTGTCTTTAACATACTTTTGGGGTATTAATTAAAGTTGGAGGTTGAAATCAATTGTTGTTGCAGTTTTTTGTTTGTTTTAAAAAAAAACTCAATGGGTTAAAGTATAATCTGGTAATTCCCATAAATTACTTTAATATCGATTATTGATCACCTTGAACACAAAAAATTCACAGTGATCTCTGTTTCCTTACTAAAAGTGAGCTTTTATTCACTTACGCCCTCTCTTCTTCCTTCCCTTCCTTCCTTTTCCTTACTTCACTTCCTCTACCTCTCATAGATGTGCTGACATCATAGAAAGGGCTCTTTGACCTAAGTGAACAGTACAAAATAAAAGATTTAGGTAGTTAATTCTCAGTAGTTGACTGTTTGTTCAAAATATAAGTTAAAGTGTAACTGAGGAGCTATTAGCAAGTGGTGGCTGCTGGGAGAGGGAAGGTCGGTTTCTCCCAGGATTCAGCCCTGAACAGCTACATCCATGCTTCCCATGGATGGCCCCACACTCAGGCACATTCCGGCAGTGCCAAGTGGACTCAGTGGATTGGATGGATGGATGGATGGATGGATGGATGGATGGATGGATGGGTGGGTGGGTGGATGGGTGGGTAGATGGATGGGTGGATGGGTGGGTGGATGGGTGGATGGATGGATGGGTGGGTGGGTGGGTGGATGGATGGATGGGTGGATGGGTGGATGGATGGATGGGTGGGTGGGTGGATGGGTGGGTGGATGGATGGGTGGGTGGATGGATGGGTGGATGGGTGGGTGGATGGGTGGATGGATGGATGGGTGGGTGGGTGGGTGGATGGATGGATGGATGGATGGGTGGGTGGGTGGGTGGGTGGGTGGATGGATGGATGGATGGATGGATGGGTGGGTGGGTGGGTGGATGGATGGATGGGTGGATGGGTGGGTGGGTGGGTGGGTGGGTGGGTGGGTGGATGGATGGATGGATGGATGGGTAGATGGATGGATGGGTGGATGGGTGGATGGAACAAACAAAGATAGGAGGGAAAGGAATAATGGAGGATGGGAGAGGAATTGTAGTAGAGGGAATAGGAAGTGGGCTTGATTAAAATCTATTGTATGCATGTACAGAGTCTTAGACACTACTGTATGCACTCAAGTAACACACACAGTTGAAGTGGAACTGCAGAATATCATTTCACTTTGAATAAAAAAGTAGTAACACGGCGTGGTGGCGCACACCTTTAATCCCAGCACTTGGGGGGCAGAGGCAGGTGGATCTCTGAGTTCGAGGCCAGCCTGATCTGCAAACTGAGTTCCAGGACAGCCAAGGCTACACAGAGAAACCCTGTCTCGAAAAACCAAAAAAAAAAAAAAAAATAGTAACACAAGGACACTTATGGTATACTATTTCTTTTGTAAATATCTTTAATGAAATTGTTCTGAATAAAAGGTTTCATATTTATTATAGAGGGCACAAACGTATGGTCTACAACAATGAGAAAAGATTCTCAAGCAATTTTTTTTTTTAACGTTTAAACTAGTTTCAAGTTTATTTGGCTGTGTGTCCTGGATGAGCTGTTTAAATCCTGATTTCCATTTCCTTAACTGTAAAAAAAAAAAAAAAAAAGTACGATAAGTAGAGATAATGTCCATGCCTGCCATATGGTGGCTAGATGCTTGCTTTGTGGGAGTGTGGATATTATTGGCACACTTACCACATACTGCAGTAACATACACAGTTTTCCTCTGGTTGCCTGCTTGGAACTGCTATTTCCACGGTGCTGCCCTGGAAATCAGAATTGGATGCCAGAATACCACTTGGCCACTGACCACCTAGTCTTAAAAAATATGCAGCTTTGATTATAGTACCTAAATTTTGACGCAGTCATAGTAGTCATAGATTTTGTGTTGTTGTAGGTCCCTTTCTAGAGTTCAGCCCTGTTAAAGAGTGACTATTAAATAGTATGCAGAAATTTTAAATTGAGTTCTAAATAACCTAAAGTTTATCCATGACTAAATTTTCTTAGGAAGATTGCTTACATTTTAGTCAAGAAACTAAATATTAAAGAATTTAGAGTAAATTTGAAGCAGTCTTATTCCCAAGATGTAAAATAGCACTTCAGATTTTGATGCCTGTATCTTCTATTTTTTATTTTATGTGTATGGCTGTTTTGTCTGCCTTGTATGTCTGTGAACCATGCATGTCTGGTGCCTGTGAAGACCAGAAGAGAGCACTGGATCCCCTGGAACTGGAGTTACAAATAGTTGTGAGTCACCATGTGAATGCTGGGCATTGAACCTGGGTCCTCTGAAAGAGCAGCCAGTTCCCTTAATTACTGAGGCATCTCTCCAACCCCAATATTTTTATGTTTAGCAAAATGTAAGGAAATTACTTCATTTAATTGAACCTATATAATATATGACTTTCAAATTGAAGACCCATTCATTCACAGCCCTATTTTTCTTGTCCTTTTTGGAGGTAATTAGATCTAGTTTTTATTTCAATCTCTTTTGCTAGTAACATATATGGATTTTGCATGTATTAATACATCATGCTATTTGTGGAGAAAAAGTAGATAACTAGACGATATATGTCTGCTATTGAAATATATGGTATAGTCATGTTCTTACTAGAAAGGCTGAAAAACATTAGTTCCAACTTCTAGTTTACAAGAAATGCAAAGAATGAAAAATGCATCAGAAGACATTACAAAGAGAAAATCAAGACAGAAAGAAAGGCAGCAGTAGGTAAGGAGATAAAAAATTTTTGTAGATTAAAAAAGCTGAATTTAAACTTTCTTGGATATGCTGGGCTAAATACAAGCTACATATATACACAGAGTATATATATTAGGAAAAAAATTTCTTTTTAAATTATTTCAGAGGTCATAGAATCCTATAGGGTTTTTTGGTTTTTTATTTTGTTTTGTTTTTTGTTTCTCCAAGGACTTTCTAGACCAGGCTCACTTGTACTTTAAAAGAGCAGGCTTCAGAGTACACTGAACAGTGTCTAGTGGGATGTGGCTTAAATCTTTATAATTTTTTCTTTGGTGGATAATTTGTTGAATAAGGGTTATAAACCACCTATATGGTACTGGTAAGTTTTTTCTTCCTGGAGTTGCTGTTCAAGATTTATCAAAGGTGATTAAACTGTGTCTTAGGGCTGGTGGTAGAGTGCTTGTCTAATATATACAGGGCCAAATTTGACCCCCAGTGCTGAAAAATCAAAAGCAAAACCTGTTATATACTTATGTAGACAACAGTGAAAAGGAACTACTATTATAAAGGAACAATATATTTTATATATTACATATGCTTACTATATATAAGGATTCAGTTGCTGCTACTGTTATCTTTTTTTAAATGTTGCCCCCCCCCCCAAAGATTGATTGATTGATTGATTGATTGATTGATTTTTGCATATGAGTGCTTTATCTTCATGTCACCTGGGTACCAGAAGAAAGCATCAGATCCCAGTATTGATGGTTGTTGGTTGTGAGCCACCATGTGGTTGCTGGGAATTGAACTCAGGACCTCTGGAAAAACAGACGGTGCTCTTAACTTCGGAGCCATCTCTCCAGCAATTATCTCTATTTGCTATTATCTCTTTTAAGCACTTAAATCATAATGAAATATCAGATTTGGCATAAGAAATAGTCTAGATCTGACTGCATTGTCTAGTGTGATGTGGCTGTTGTGTGTACTTGAAGTATGGCTAATTCTGATTTAGATATGGTGCACAGATACCTACATAACGGACCTAATGATGGCATAAAAAGTAATAACTCAGTAAGTGTTACACTGATTATGTTTATATATGTTGTGCTAAATAAACAATACGACAGAAATGTATTTCGTCCACCTTTTTACTTGTGTGTGTATGTGTGTGCGTGTCTGTGTGTGTGTGTGTGTGTGTGTGTGTGTGTGTGTGTGTGTGTGTGTTGGTGGTGGTGGTGGTGGTGGTGTGTGTCTGTGTCTGGCCTCCAGACCCTAGTTATTACTATTCCCTACTTATGTGCTGACACCCAGATTGACTTTTTAAAAAACATTTTTACATTGTTTGCCATATCAGGTCTCTGTGCCACCATGTGGGTCCCCCAGGTGTTATCAATTATTATAGTATAGTAAATTGGTATAAATTAGGTTATCAATTTAATGGCAAGTACCTCTATTGAAACCATCTACTGGCCACTATTTATTATTAAAATCAGAAAATTTTGAATCAAAATATCTGGCTGCTTCTGTTGCACAGTGTTAGTCTAAAACATCACAGTTTTCCTATTACAGTAAAAGTGGGAAGTGAGACTTTGTGACCTAAAGAAGACTCTGATAAAAGAACCTTTGTAAAAAAGAAAAAGAAAAAAGAAAAAGAAAGAAAAGAAAAAAATGTCTTTAACTTAAAAGAGGGAAATTGAAATCACAAACGAAACCCAAGGGCAAACTCTCCAACAAAACTAGGTATGAAGGTGCCTTCACAAACCTTCAGAAAATGGTGGGTTGAAATAGCAGGACATTCCCATGTCTCATGTAGAAAACTTCCTGTATGGCAGAAGGGTTTCCAAGGCGTCCAGACACAAGTCACCAGCAAATACCAAAGGGAGAGACTTTCTCCTTGACTTGAAAACTGAAGTAGGCAGGTCACAGACCAGAGAACTGCTTCGAGGCTACAGTATTCTTTATTGGTACCCCAGTGTAGAGGAATGCTAGGGCAGTGAGGCGGGACTGGGTGGGTGGGTGGGAGAGCAACCTCATCCAAGCAGAGTAAGGGGGGGGGTGGGAAAGGGGATAACATTTGGAATGTAAACAAAATATCAAATATTCTGTATGGGTATAGGTCTCATACCAACAAGCTAAAGATTCAAAATGTCTGGGGTATACTTTCAGGGTTTTAGAAATTTTCAACCAAATCTCCTTTTGTGAGTGTATGAGTTAGGGGTGGGGGAGGGGGGGTTGGTGTGTGTGTTTGGGGTATTGACCATTCTCCATCTTAAAAAAAATCTTACTATCGATTTATGGATGGTAGATGGATTGGCATATGTCATGGTCTTCACATGGAGGTCAGAGAACAACCTGCAAAGTCTCACCTCCCACCTTGGTTTTGTTTGTGTTTCAAGACAGGGTCTCACTATGTAACCTTATCTGACCTGGAACTCACTATGTAGGTCAGTCTGGTCTCCAACTCAGAGAGACCTGCTTGCCTCTGCCTCCCTGGAGCAGTGAATAAAGACATGTGCCACCTCATCAGGTTGCCATCACCTTGTTTTGAGGGGCCATCTGACTTGTTCTTTCTGCTGCCGTTATATACTCCAGGCTAGCTCTCCCTCTAGCTTGCTAGTGATGCTCCTCTCTCCTCCCGTTTCCCTTGAAGGCTACTGGGATTGTGGGTGCGTCCTTCCACATTCGGCTTTTTATGAGGGTTCTGAGATTGAGCTCAGTTACCAGACTGGTGCAGCTAGCACTTCTACACACTTACTCATCTCCCCGGCCCTCCATCTTTTTTTACTTAGTTTTGAGACATGGTCTCTCATGGAGCTTGAAACTCATCAATTAAGCTAAGCTGTCTGGGAAATCAGCTTCAGGGATCCTCTTGTTTCTGACCTGTCTTCATATATTGCTGGTGGGAACACAGAATGGTTCTACTGCTGTGAGGTCAGTATGGAAGTCAATGTAACAGTAGTTCCTTTAAAAGTTAGTTGTAGAAATATCACAGACCCAAAATTTTGACTTCTATGTATGTACTCTAACCTTAACCTTCACAACTTCTGTCCTGATGCCAATTCTAACAGTTTTTTTTAATTGAATATTTTATTTACATTTCAAATGTTATCTATCCCTTTTCATCACCCCTTACTCTGCTTCAATGAGGGTGCTCTATCACCCACCCATTCCTGCCTCACTGCCTAGCATTCCTCTACACTGGGCATCAAGTCTTCACAGGACCAAGGCCCTCCCCTCCCATTGATGCAAGGCCCCTTCAGCTCCTTCAGTCCTTCCCCTAACTCTTCCATTGGGGTCCCTGTGCTCAGTCCAGTGGTTGGCTGTGATCATCTGTATTGGTCAGGATCCGGCAGATCCTCTCAGGAGACTGCTATATCAGGCTCCTGTCAGCAAGCACTTCTTGGCATCAGCAATAGTGTCTGGGTTTGGTGTCTTCATGTGGGATGGATCCCCAGGTTGGGCAGTCTCTGGGTGGCCTTTCCTTCAGTCTCTGTTCCACTCTTTGTCCCTGTATTTCCTTTAGACAGGAGCAATTCTGGGTTAAAATTTTGGAGATGGTGGGTGGCTCCATCCCTCAACGGGAGGGCCATGCCTAACTTCTGGATAGGGTCTCTCAACAGGTTCTCCCTCCTCTTTGTGGGTATTTCAGCTAATGTCCCCATGGGGTCCTGGAAGGCTCTTGCTTTCCTGGCATCTGGGACTTTCTGGTTGCTACCCCCAGCTCCCTAACCCCCATTGCTACACACCTCTTAAGAATTCTCTGTTTAGCTCTGTTCCCCATTTTTTAATAGGGTTATTTGGTTCTTTGGAGTCTAACTTCGTGAGTTCTTTTTATATATTGGCTATTAGCCCTCTGTCGGATATAAAACAGTTCCTAAGTTCATTCAGCCGTGTAGACTTTGAGTCTGGTTAATTTGGGTGTGTGATGTTTTGATTTGTTTGTATTGTTTTGGTTTTAAATAATAAAGTTTATTTAAAAGAAAAATAAAAAGTATGCTATGACAATTATTTTCATAGCATTTACATAAAGTAATCTAGAGCTTTAAGGTATATGGCATACAAAGGTTAGATGTAAATGTTGTCATTTTATGTAAGGAACTTGAGAGCATTCAGGACCCTGACATTTACAAGAATCTTAGAACCAATCACAAAGCAACTTTCCATTTTATAACCCAGAATTTCCTCCTAGATACAATCAAGAAAAGTAGATTTAGTATTTAGCAATTGACAGGTAGTTTTTATCAGTATCATGTTTATCACCCAAAGGGGTATCCCTTGAAAGTAAAAGAAATCAACAAATTTTTAGTGAAAATCCCATAAAATGAAAATATACTATAAGTGAATCTTAAACACACTCTTGATGTAAAAGACCAGACAATGTACAGTACATTTGCATTTGTATAACATTAAAAAACACCACTCTTTTTTAAAAATTATGTGCTCATTAAATAGATACACTTATTTTTGTTAATATGTTATTTGTGCATTGCTCTGATGTAAACTATACTGAATAAAATTGTTATAAAAAGGAGGGGATCACTGGGGCTAGAGCTTAGTGTTAAGAGTGTTTGCCTAACATACACAAGGCCCTGGGTTCTAGCCTCAGCACCACCAACAGTGACAACAACAGAGAATGAGAAGGCCTGAATTAGGAGGCATCTACAGGAAGGAAGGAAAGAAAGAAAGAAACAGTGTCTTGGTTTCTTTTCGGTCTCTTCTGTTTCTTTTCTGTAATAAAATAAGCTGACAGGAGCCACACATAGGGCCACAGCCTGTAATCTCAGCACTGGGGATGTGGGTGGGGGTGGGGAGGCAGGGACAGGTGGAACTCTGTGAATTCAGGACCAGCCTGGTCTTCTTGTGGTTCCAAACCAGCCAGAGCTAAACAAACAGTAGCAGCAAAAAAAAGCCTCCCTGGGTACAGACGCGTGACACAAGCCTGAAGAGCTGACTATGTTCTGTCCCAGAATTCATGTCAAAGTAAAAGAGAGAAACAACTGGACAAAGTTTTCCTCTGACCTCCACATGCCTATACCTTCTGATACTTCTAATAATAAGCAAAATAAAAATTAAAAATTTCTTCTCTGGCAGAAGCAACTTAAGGAAGAAAGGTTCTTGTCTGCATCACAGTTCCATGTTATAGTCTGTCATGTGGCAGTCCTAACAGGAGGAGCTTGAGACAGCTGATCACATTGCATCTGTCAGCAGAGACCCGTAAATGCTTGTGTGCAGTGCTCTGCTCAGTTGCTTTGTTTTATACTCTGTAAGCTCCTCTACCCAGAGAATAGTTCTTCCCACAATTATTGTGGTCCTCCCACATGAATTAACACAATCAAGATCATGCTTGCACGCGTGCGCGCGCACACACACACACACACACACCTCAGGTGATTCTAAATTCTGTCAAGTTAGCAATTAACACTAACCATCACATGGGACAGTATGTTTGTCATTACACAATCTGATTTGATGAACTTGTACAGTATCTTTTTTTTCTTTTCCCTCTCCAACCATCCCTGACAAGTAATTTCCCAAACCCCGGTCCCTGGCTGTCTCTTCTCCATGTACCTCTGTGTTGGGGTATTAATGCGTATCTGCTCCTAGTCCCAGTGCAAGCCTCAGCTTTGTACTTCTTTCTTTGTGGTGCTCTTATAGGACAGTTCTGTGATTTACCCCGAGATCAGCATATTTAAGGCCTGTCTTCTTCTTCCTAAGTAAGCTGTTATCCGAATCTTAACCGTTTGCCTCAGTAGCTTCACTTCAGAAAGGTTTTTGTTTTGTTTTACACTTTATTTTTGAATATATTGCACAGTGTCGCAAGTCTTCCTAATAATGTTTCTGACATTATAAAATCCTTTATTTCCATTTATAAAATTGCCATGGCAGCAGATCGCTGTTGCTGTAAGTTGACTTTCCTTGGAGCTGAGCTAATTCTGTATGAACTACCTACATTTGTTTTTTCTGTGACAGTATAGTTCTCTGGCCTTTCAATTTTTAAACTGAAAGTTAAAGTTAAAATTCTTTTGAGTTGAATAGGAAAGAAGAGTGCAGGCGCTGGCTAGCTGGGCACAGCAAACATAAGGGCCATGTGCAGTTGACAGTGGTGAAGCAATGTCAGCCGTGTAGAAATGGAAAGCTTTGGTGGAATGAATAAGCCCTCCTGGGCGGATTTCTGCTCTAACCGAGAACTTGCAGTCAGCTCTCATGCTTGGGCTCACTGTGATCTCAGCACTTGGCCCTTAGAATAATTGCTACACAGTACAAAGGGTAATTTTCTGACCAAAAAAAAAAAAAAAAAAAAAAAGCCACAGCTTCCTAAGATGAGGTTTGAGCTCCTATATTAATTAGGTCATGCAACTGAATGTGAGGGTCCCAAAATATTGGCGAACAGGAAAAAGGTTTCTGAATGTGCGGCAACCAAAAATTAATTCAAAACCAAGCACATACTGAGTCAGCACCTGCCCTTGTATCACACAGCCTCATGGCGGCCTTGGTTCTGAGTCCACATGCAGTTTACACTGCACACTGTTGCAACACAGTACTCATGACTGAAGCGTGCAGGCTAAGATGCAGGTTATGAATGGTCTGTTCTTACAGATATGGATGGCTTACAGAAAATGAAGACAAGGCTTTCTCAGCATTCGTCAGCATGGAAAGCTCACATTAGATATCCCTGGGTTACACTGTATGGGAATGTTAGAGCTCAAAAATTGCTGTTTTGACTTTCTGACTTTAGTTTCCTTAAAAAAAAAATGTTGAGCCAAGGAGATGGCTCAACAGGTAAAAGCACTTGCTGTAAGCCTCACAACTTGAGTTTAGATCCCTTGAATCAATGTGCATAAGTGGTGTGTGTTTATAGTGTGAGGTGTGAGACAGAGGCAGGAGAATTCCCCAGAAGCTTGAGGGTAGATACCCTGGAGTATGCACTGCAACAGCAAGCAAGAGGCACTATACCTCAAGGTCAAGGTTAGGAGGGCCAACACCCAAGGTTGTCCTCTGCCCTGCACACACAGGTTGCAGCACTCATGCAGACATTTACATGCATACAGATAAGCAGATAAGCATTTTGGAGGCTGGAAAGATGGCTCAATGTTTAAGAGCACTTGCAGCTCTTTCCGATGACCCAGATTCGGTTCCTGGCACCCACGACAGGTAGCTCATAACCATCTGTGATTCCAGCTCCAGGGAATCCAATACTTTCTGGCTTCATCAGGTACTTGCACATACATGACGTGTACACATCTAGACCACACACATAAATGAAGATAAATCTTACAAATAATAGTAATTATTATTAATTTTTGTATTGTTAAATGAATTTTGGCTTGGGATTAGGAAAGAATTTCCAACAACTTCCAAAATAGTCCTAAGCATACTTCTGCATGCAGAGCCTTAGTCTTGGCATTGACAGTTGTCAAATCGAAATATTGATCAATTCTGGAAAATGTTGAAGGTGCTCTACCTAAGGTTTGGACAACCTTGTGACATGTTGTCATCTATGAAGTTAAAAATTGAGAACCGTGTAATCAAGCAGCAAAAAACTACAACAATAAAGACAACCTTATGTTTTAGATAAGTTTATCATTTTGTGTTGAACTGCATGCATAGCTGTCTTCAACCACACGGGGCCCGTGGACTACAAGTTAAGCTTAAGTATATACTACCGGTGTTTTATAGTAACACATCCTCAGTTAAGAACTATGTAAAAATTTAAAAAGCATACCTTGTTATGCAAATTATTATTGATCTTTAATAAATGATAAATCATATGATTGTTTTAAATAAACTTATTTATTAGGAAGTGTTTGTGTACTTATTTTATATAACTGTGTGACTATGTGACTAGGGTTGTGTAGAAATCCAGTGAAAAGGGTTATAAGAAAATGAAAGCAGTTCAGTTTACAGAGGAATTACCTAATAAGCATGCATGAGGACCAGGATTCAGCCCCGAGGCACTCATAAATAGAGCATGGACACACACCTCCAGTTTGAGCACCCAGGGAATGGAGGCAGAAGGATCAGAAGTTCAGGGTCATCCTCACTACATAGCCAGTTCAAGGCAGCTTGGACTAGAAACCGTTTGAATGAGTGAATGTTGCCAATGGGAAAAGTTTAAGAAGTCTAATGCAGGCTGATAGTTTCTGTGTTGAAGACAGAACCCCACTAGCATGTTGTTCATGTTAGTGGACCACTGTGATGCATACCGTCTGAACAGGAAGGTGACTCTATATCCCACACTTCTGTAATTTAGAAGCTTCGAAGATAAAGATGAGAAGGCCTTGAAAGGGTTGGTGAATGTGAGCCATGTAAAATGGAAGTAACCTGTGTTAGTAGAAGACATTTATAGTAGAGTTCTCTTGCCACTTAACATTCTTCACACTTGGTTTCTGGTCAGTTTCATTTTTTATTACATTTTTATTTACTTATTTGTGTGTGCACGTTGAGTCCTAAGGATCAAAGGCTTGGCAGCATGTGCTTTTAACCAATGATCATCTATCTTGAAAGACCTGCTGTCGGTTCAAATGGATAATTTGGTTAGTTAGTGTTTAGGTTTTCATCTCAAGGATTATCTCTTTGTCATTTCTTGAATAATAATAAAGAAAATTAAGGACCCTTAATGTTTTCTGTTGCTTTATAAGGCACAGTTGGTGGATCTGCGATCGGAATTGACAGAGACTCAAGCAGAGAAAGTTGTTCTGGAGAAAGAAGTCCACGAGCAGCTTTTACAGCTGCACTCCACTCAGCTTCAGCTTCATGCCAAGACTGGTCAAAGTGTTGACTCTGGGGCCATCAAGGCAAAATTGGTAAGTAATGCAGAACGTGCACTTGTGTGTTGGTGGGTGGAGAGGTGATTCCTAAGGGAGTTACAATTATAAAATGTGTTCATGGTGAAAGTTCAAGCAATAGAAAGTTTATTGTCATAGTCACCAATAGCATCTGATAAGATCAATACCCATCTGATAGAATAGAAAATAGTCTATTTTCAGTTGTTTGTATAAATATATTTAAAGGCTAGTAGAGCTATAACAAACAAGTTTTTGTTCTGCTATCTGTTGGGGTTAACTCAGCTGCTGTAGCAGAAAACCTGAGTAGCATTGAGATTGTTCTTCAATAGTTTTGTTGGTTTTTCCTCAACTAACCTGAGGAAGGCATCTCAAAACTGATGCAGCCACTCTACATGTACTAGGAGTTAAGGTTCTTGTTTGGTTGTATTCTGACATACATATGTATTGGCTATAGTTCCAGCCTCGGGATTTCCTCATGTCTGTGTCTAGTTAGGAACAGGAAGAATCTAAAGAGGGACAGAAACATTCTTCTTAACTGTATTGGCCTTTGTAAAACAAGGTTCAATGACTAAATCTCCTTAGTAATTTTCGTCAGCCCTCATTCACTTAGCCCTAGGTATGTGTTAGTCTGTATATCTTGGTAAAAATTGAAGTGCTGGTAATACTGAGAAGGGGACAGTAAAGTGCCACCAAGTTTCTTAGCTCTCAGAAGAATGTAAGCATTTCTGCTGCTACTGAACACTATGTCATGTCTGTATATTTCATTATGAGTTCCCTCTAATTAGCCATAACCATCTTAATTAAAACTGTCTATTTAAGTAGACAACAAAATTGTAAAGCTTGTTTCAATTCAACCTATGGATTGAGTGTAGTCTGTATGCCAGACATTTGGCTAAATATGTGGTGTCAGCAGTAAGAAAGATAAAGCTTAGGAGAGAGAGGTCATGAGACAGCACTGTTGGTGTGATGAGTGTAGGACATGTTTAAGTTTTACTTAATTATGTACATTGGACTCTGCTTCAGCGTTTATCTTCTCCTCGGGTCCTCATAAACTGAAGGGCCGTGGATCTGTGTTAACAGACATCCTAAAAGTTCTGTTGACTCTAGAGAACCCTGACTAAGACAAGCTATGTGATGTTAACATTGAAAAACATTTTACATTTTCATTAGAAAAGAGTTCCTTAGCTTTTAATAGATGCTATGGAGAAATAATTATTGGGCCAATTGTATTGACTAATTTTAACTGTAAAATTCTTAGTGTAGTATTATAACTGTTGTTTATAGATTTGCAAATATATTTGTGCTAATGAGCTCTACCCAACTGATACTCAACATGTGGGAATTTTCCTTGTAATGATAATACCACTAGATAACTGATTTGTTTGATGGTTTTCTAATTATAAAACTTTTTTCTTGTATCTGAAGTCTGTCCACTCTGTGGAGGATCTGGTAAGTCTTGCGTTTCTCTTGCTTTACCGTGTCCTGCTGAAATGCTCGGTGTGTTATGTGTTAGCTGTTGTCACACTTTGTATTTGGAAGGGATGTTAATGCTGGTTTTCAGGGTTCAGATACCCGAAGGGAGGTGCCCGTTGTGCTTTTCTCACTGCATGTGCCTAAAGACTTACCTTTCATTTGTGACTTACAGCCGTTGTTTGCAGAGCCCATCCATCAATTTTGACAACTTCTGGGACTTGTAACTTGCTCCCACTTATACTTTGGCAAAAATACCCGCACGAGGGTATTGAGGATGCAGTAAACAGACCTGGTTTTTAAGCCCTTTCAAGTTTCTGTTTGAACTTGTTCCCATTACGAGAGTGTGCATGCAGAGTCCTTCATCCATTGCATGGTTAGGACCTCGGCGGCTGTGAAAATGATGGTGGAGACGTAAAAACACTGGGTTTTAAATGTTTTACCAGAAAGTATTTTAGACAATAGCAATATATAAATTCTTAGTGTATTTCCCATTATCCCAGGCTAATCAGATTCCAGTAGACTTAGGACTTCTGAAGAAACGTCAGTCTAAAGTTTGAAATAAACTTGCTTATTACCTAATACAAAAAAGTTAACCAGGAAACAAACTTACAAATTATCTTTAAATCTTAAAGTAATTCTCTTCAGTTGCCTTAAAATATCCTTGTTTACATATTATTTATTTAAAGATTTATTATGTATACAGTGTTGTATGTGCATGTATTCCTGCATGCCAGAAGAGAGGGCACCAGATCTTATTATAGATGGTTATGAGCTACCACGTGGGGTGCTGGAAATCGAACTCAACACCTTTAGAAGGACAGCCAGCACTCTTAACCTCTGAGCCGTCTCCCCAGTCCAACATTTTTTTATTTTTATTTATTTATTTTTTTATGGCAGACTGTCCTTGAACTCACAGAGATCTGCCCCCTGTTTCTGCCCCCTGAGTAGTAGGGTTAAAGGTGTGTGCGTCACCATGGCTGACTGGCTTCATGTGTTAGTTTTACGTTTCAGCAACTGTCAGATTCTTTAGGATTCTGAAGTATTAAAAGGAAGTGGTGGCCTCATACGCATCTGAGATTTCATTAGCTAACTCATTACAGTAATATTTCTATACCTATACACCAAAGAAATCTTGGTTTTCAGGCTGGGAATGAAGCTCAGTAAAGTTGCTAGTATGGATAGAGCCCATGAAATATGTGTGAAAATATAACCATATTTTCCTCTCTGGATTTCTGTAGGTCAGTACGTCAGCAAGGGCAGCCTAATCAGGATAAATGCTAGTGTGATGCCTTTAGTTGGTTTTGATGCAGAGCTAATACCTGTGGCCCTCTAGTCAACTCTCAGAAGAGGTGTGCTTGGCCACACGCAGTGTGCATGTGATTTGGAATTTGCCTTTCTTTGGGCAAGGCTTTGTGCCTTCCAGTTTGCACTCTGCTTTGACGTGAAGCTGCCCATTTTACACTTGGATCCTGAACCATGGTCTGTGAGCATAAACACACGGTATAAACTCAGGGGAAGCTGAGCATTCATTCTTGTGAACTTATAATAAAAACGTAATGGCGACTATCCTGAGATTATGTCCTCTAATACCTGTAGATTCACATAGAAGGCTGAAGATGGCTCCTTTTATGAGAGCTGTAAAATGTATGACTTACTTCGTAGGTGGCAGAAGGAAGAAGATGTTCTCTCTTAAAATCAAGCTCTAACTACAGGTTCTTCGTGCATGCCTGTACAGTGTTTTCTGAATGGGACCGTAGGTGGTCCAGTGGATAAATGCTAACCTGGAACTCTGTGTAGCCAGGGTGACCAGGAACTCATCCTCCTTCCCCTTCCGCTGCCGGAGTGTAGTCTTGCTGGTATGAGCTGCTGCATGTGGCTTGTCATTTTTATATTAGTCTGCTTTCTAAAGTCATTTTTAGAAAGTAGACTCGGTGTCCTGCTTGAAGAAGATTGTTCTTGCTTCTCTCAATGTCAGTAAACATGGTGTTATGTAGCTATTCAAAGGAAGGTCTGAGACATTGTTTTCCTAATTTTAAAGAAGGAAATCCAGCTGGACATTTTTTTCTATATCTGTAATCCTAGCACATGAGAGATAGATGCAGGATTGCAGGTTCAGGGCTAGCCTGAGCTATATATATAATGAGTTCCAGGCCACCCTGAAACAAGGCTTTATCTCAAAAACAAAGAATTCTCATCTAAAGAGATGGCTTCGCAGTTAAGGGCACTTGCTGTCCTTCCAGAGGACCCAGCATCCCCATCAGCCTGCTCACAGCCACCTGTAACTGCAGCTCCAAGGGACCCAATCTGTTCTCTGGCTTCCATGGACAGAGCACACACATGTGCTACACACTCAAGATTCAGATACAGATGTGTGTGTGCGCGCACACACACACACACACAAATACAAAAATAAAACAAATAATTAGATCCATTGTGTTTCAATTCTATTTCCCATGTTTTCATTGTTTGTTTTATATGCTGAGCTTATGTATTATTTTAAGGAGCGTAGTCTCCTGGCTATAGAGTCATAAAGACATTGTCATAAAATTATGATCTTAAAATTGCAATAGGAAAGAGAACTTGAAGCAAATAAAACAGAAAAGGTAAAAGAAGCTCGACTTGAAGCTGAAGTGAAGCTACTAAGGAAGGAGAACGAGGCTCTTCGAAGGCACATAGCTGTTCTCCAGGCTGAAGTTTATGGGGCGAGGTTGGCTGCCAAGTACTTGGATAAGGAGCTGGCCGGCAGGTGTGTAAAATGGCTCTGCTTGACTCATATCTTATGACTGAAACGGTTTCACCCTGATTTTTATACATAGCTATAAGTTAACAGTGTTGGCAGCACTGTTTAGCACAGATGTGTCTTATCCACAAGTACACTATTACGTATATTAAGTAATATCAGTATTAAGCTAATAATAATCTACAGTGAGATGCCTAAAACTCTGCAGAGCAATGCTTTTCTGTAGTTTCCTGCCTTGACTCTGTAACAGGTGATGCTCATGTGACCAGCAGTAAGGAATTCTTTGATATTTTCTGGCCCCACTTTCTGGCTTTAATCTTGTTATGTGAGTTAGTCACAAACTTTGATGATGTGCTAGTATCAAATCATTTTATACTCATTTTAATATTCTGTTAAAAATTGAGATGAAGCCAAGGTTTTTCTAAATTATTTTTAGACTTTTAAATTTTACATGTGCGAGTGTTTTGCCTGTGTGTTGTATATACACCTTGTGTATTCAGTGCCTTGGGAGGTCAGAAGAGGGGGGTGAGATCCCCTGAAACGAGAGTTACAGATGGTTGTGAGTCATCATGCGGGTACTGGGAACTGAGCCTGGGTCCTCCTCAAGAGCTTCAAGCGCTCCTAACCACTGAGTCATCTCTCCAGCCCCGAAGCAAATAACTTTTATCATTTTGAAATACAAGTTTCTGATGATTTTTTACTTCAATAATTACTTTAAAAGAATTTTTTAAATATGGTCATTGTTATCTAACTGCTTCTATTTAATAGTGCACTGAATTCAGTTATATAAGAGATAAAACATATTGCCATTAATCTCAAAAAAATGGTTTTTAGGTATATTTAAATTAAGAATATAATTAAAGGAGTTCTCATTTATTTCTTTTAAAAAACGTTTAGCTTTTTTCCCCCTAAAAGATATTTGTCCCTTTCAGTTTAGTTGTACAAATCAGAGACATTGAGAAAGACCAAAGTATTAGTTTTGTTACCAATTAAACTGTATTCAATAGCTACTGAAGTTAGTAATTCTTTTGAATTATCTAAATGTATAAGCGTAATCTAAACTACTCTCTTTTGCTCATGTGAAGGGTGCAACAGATACAATTACTGGGACGGGATATGAAGGGACCTGCTCACGATAAGCTCTGGAACCAGTTAGAAGCTGAAATACATTTGCATCGCCACAAAACTGTCATCAGAGCCTGCAGAGGGCGCAACGACTTGAAGCGGCCCATGCAAGCACCCCCAGGCCACGTAGGTCCCTGCTCCCACTCGGCCTCTTCCTGGCTTCATCTCCTCCTTTCTGTTCTCTCTTTCCTTCTATTAGTGTTTGAAACTTTTATTTAATGAGGGAAAAGGGAGTTTGGCTTAATTACAGTAGTTAAAAGGTTCAGTTATCCAAAGGAATTTTGGTTGTTTTTCAGACTTTTGTAAGAGTGGTATTTCTTCGAACAGCCCTACCCAGCAAACACATATTGTTGTGCTTTAGTTCATATTTCAAATTTTTCCTGTATCATGATTGAGTGTGCTTAAATTTGTTATAAACTTATCTGTGATAAGTTATGTTTGGGAGAAGTTTTCAAGGGACTTTTTGGTACCTACCTCCAAACACAGATTCTGAAATAATATTTACATTTATTTGGCCTCCAATTAGGATGAATTTGAAGTCTGTATCCAGTTTTCCATTGCATAGCCACCACTGTAAAGGAGCTTTGGTAAATCCTTATTAGATAACATAGACTTTAACCATAGCAGTTCAATATATGAACAGACTTTCCCCCAGTGGGTCCCATATTTTAATACCAGTGGCCTTTATGTTAGTTACTGTTGTTCTGTTGCTGTGGTGAAGAACTGTGTTCAAGGCAACTTACAAAGGAAGCATTTGATGGGGGCTTGTTCACAGTTTCAGAGTCTGTGAGCAGCATGATGAAGAGCACGAGGGCAGGCAGGCAGGCATGGCACTGGAACAGTAGCTGACCCAAAGACAGCAAGCAGAGAGAGGCAAGGCCACACCTCCTAAGCCTTCCTCTACAGTCTACCAACTGGGAACCAAACATTTAAATATATGAGCCATTCTCATTCAAACCACCACAGCTTTAAACAGTAAAATAATCTGTTACCTCCACAGAAGTTGTTATAAGAAGAATAATAGCACATAGCGAGGAACAGGGTCACAGTGCATAGATATGTCACTGTCTTCTAGAGCCTGATGCTCCATATTATGAGTCTGGTAGGTCTGAAAAATAGGCTATAAGTGGCACACAGTAGTTGGTGTGGCAGCGTATCAGAGTGACAAAGCATACTCAAATAGCTTCATGACATCAGCTAACTAGTCAGCCAGAAGCCAGAAAATCAGAGTTATTTTACATTAAATATAGGAGTCTTAAACTGGTAGTTATAAGCCTTTTAAATAAAATAGTGAACACAGTAGTATGGTATTGTGCCCAGCTACCTCAGAGAGACAGTGGTAATCCAAGGAACAAAATGAGAGAAGCCTGGGAAGTAACATTGGGAAGGAAGGGCAGCTTTGAGAGGCCTCGACTGAGCTAAGGTCTTCACAACCGATAGTTAAGGAGAGGAAGATCGAAGCTTTGCTTTGGCTATCCAAGTGTACTTTGGCTTTTACTAATAAAGGAAGAACAGGAAAATGAAGGTCTGTGGGAGGAAAGATGCATCATCAGCTGTAGACAGGTAGTGTTTGAGGTTTGGGTGTGACATATAAGAAACCCATCCAATTGGGTGTATGAATGAAACTCAGGAAAGACATCTTGAGTTGCAGAAATATTAAGCAGGTTGTATTCTTTGGTGTCATTGAAATCATGGAAGTCAGTAGCCAAGGGATGCATGCACAAACTAACCAACTAAATAGGAGGCAAGGAGGAGTCTCAGTATGGAGGAAGAGAGTACACCACAAAGAGAGACTCCTGGTACAGACAGCTTAGATCACCTGGCAAAGTAGGTAAGACAACAGAGGAACGGAGTGGGCTTCAAAGGGTGCTTATTGGCCCCTGACAGCCTTTTGCAGGGTTCTAGTATAGTAGTGTCTAAAAAGTGTTCATTGGCTTCAGCAATACTTTTACAAGTGACCAAAAGAAAATTTCAGGCTAGGGATAAAATCTTAATCATAGTGACCAAGGGAGGCAAGGAAGTATGTGTGGAGGATGGAAGATAGTGACTGAAAAAGACAGAGAAAAATTGAGGGGGTTCTTTTTTTGTTTGGTTTACTTTGGGTTTGGGGATTTGGTTTGTCAGAATCTTAAAATTGGAAGATGCTTAGAATGTATTTCCTGGCTGAGTTGAAAAGGAGTTTAGTAGAAAGAAAAAGATCAAAGATAGCAGGGGGGACTGAGAAGGGTTAGTGCAAGTGCAGAGTGTGTGCTTAGCATGCAAAACAGTCTTAGGTTTGAACTTTAAAAAAACAAGCGAGAAAGGTCAAAGGACAATTAATGGAATAAGGTACTTTATTTTAGCAGGTAGATTTTAGAGCACTAGGGAATAAAAAGTATTAATGTTCATGCTGATAAAAAATAATCAGTTCTAAAAATCACTTAACATTTATATAAACCCCTAAAGATATTTTCTAGTGAAGATACATGGTTATTACTTTATTCCTTGAAGATACTTATTTATTAATAGAATACTGGTAATTTTATAGTGTCATATATATATATACATATGCATATACATATGCATATTTACAGGGGGTGAAAAAAATCATCCATAAATTTTACCATATCAGTATTTTCATCTCATCTTTTAATTGCTGTAATCTATACCAGAAGATTAATAATGGTTTTTAAAGGCAAGTTAGTAACATGAGTTCTGCTTGCTTTGTTATTTATCTAAATAATACTAATTGTTTTTCTCTTTTTCCCTGCAATAAGGATCAAGACTCTTTGAAGAAAAGCCAGGGAGTCGGTCCAATTAGAAAAGTTCTCCTCCTTAAGGAAGACCATGAAGGCCTGGGCATTTCTATCACAGTAAGAAGCTGTGCTTTTGTTTCCTTACGGCACTCGTCTGATAGGAACAGGGTCCTTTGTGGGGCGTCATCTGTGGGAACAAAATATTCTGCATATAACTCAAAATAACTGAATTTTTAAAAACTTAAGCAGTAACACTTTTGCATAAAACCTTCTGTGTATAAAGAAAGCTTCCTATAATTTAGATGTCCCTTGAAGAAGTGTAGTTTAACATTTTCAGTACAACTGGGAGCAGACAAGAATATGATACAAAGACATATATGCAGGCAAAGCACCTATATACATACAATTTTAAAAAATGAAAGTAGAAATAACATACATAACTACATAAAGTGATGGCTACCAATTATTGTATTTCTTCAATTCAATATTACATATTTTTATATTTCGGAAATTGATACTTATCTTGCAAACTTATCTTGGTTAAAGCTGGATGTGATGGCACGTACCTTTAATTCCAGCACTTGGAAAGCAGAGCCATGTGGATATCTGTGAGTTCAAGGCCACTGGTCTACATACTGAGTTTCAGGACAGCCAAAGCTACATAGAAAGACCCCGTCTCCAAAAAAAGAAAAAAGGGGAAGGGGACCTGGTTATACATAAAGTAACTGGTCTTATTATACATATTTTAGTCACTCTTCTATTGCTCTGAAGAGATACCATGACCAAGGCAACTCTTAGAAAAGAAACCAATTAACTGCAGCTTACTCATAGTTTCAGAGGTTTAGACAATTTTCATGACATTCATGGCACTACAGCATTAGCTGAGAGCTGTGTCCTGATCTGCAGGCCAAGAGAGAGAAAAACACTGAGCTTTTGGAAACTCAAAGCCCACCTCTGGTAACACACTTATCCTGACAAGGTCACATTTGAAAACTCAAAGCCCACCTCTGGTAACACTTATCCTGACAAGGTCACAGCCGCAAATCCTTCTAATCGTTCAAACAGTTCTATTCCCTGGGGACTAAGCATTCAACATATGACCCTATGGGGCCATTTTTATTCACCACTACAATACATAACAATTTAGATTTGATAAAATTGCTTTGCAAGAGACCACAAGATGGCTCAAAGTGCTATGGAACACTAGTGTATCACTTGTTTTTAATGTTTAAGAAATGAGGCTATGGTAGTTGTTTAGACTGTTTTAGTTTTGGGTTCTATAATTATTTCAGAAAACCGTATGGTCTTAGTTATTGTACTCAGAGGTGCCTTTTTGGTAGTGAGTAAAATTTCACCCCATTCTTACAGAGACTCTCTGTTTACTGTAATGAATTTTTAAGAAAATGTCTTGTGTCTAAGAGGATTTGCGATCATTTTATAAACTGTAAAGTGACTTCCTTCCTTTGATGTTCTATTGCCAGGGTGGGAAAGAGCACGGTGTTCCCATCCTCATCTCTGAGATCCACCCGGGACAGCCTGCGGATAGATGTGGAGGGCTGCATGTTGGAGATGCTATTCTGGCAGTCAATGGAGTCAACCTAAGAGACACAAAGCATAAAGAAGCTGTAACTATACTCTCCCAGCAGGTGAATTCTCTTTATGTCATTAAAGCTGCTATAGAAGTTGTTTCTATTCCTTGACGCTTATGGATGTCATTTGATCATATTTGCTGAAAAGTTATATTTACTCCTTCCCATAGCTACTTAGCTTTGGACAAATTATGTCCATCCTCTGGGCAGCAGTCTCCTAAGCTCTATGATGGAAATGGAGCTGTAGTGCGTGTATCTCAGAATAGGATAAGTTCTTAAGATCAACCGCAAGAATGACAGGCACATCTTGCCAATATAGGGTGTCAGGGAATACTGGTAGGAGAAGACTGATTTTGGTCATAGAATATGGACTGAAAGGATCATTAGAATTCCTCTAGCCCAGTTTGAAGAGACTGGTCAGTGGTTAAAGGCACTTGCTGCTCTTATAGAGGACCCAGATTCAACTCCCAGCGCTCACATGATGGTCAGTAGCCATTTGCAATTCTAGTTCTGGGATTGATCCTAAGCCCTCTTTTGCTTCCAAGGGCACGGACATTCATGTAGGCAAAACACACATATACATAATATAAAATAATTATAATAAATGTTAAAGATATTAAACTGCAATTCCTGGAGAGCAGTTGCACAGCAAATGATTTATAGAATAACGATCCATATTTAGAGTCAGATTTGTTATCTCATGTCCTTACAGCCTCTGTTTTCCTCTGGGAATAGAGTTGAGGGGATTAAAACAATGCTGGTGGAACATGAAGATGTTTGGGTCATCAACAGAGTGTACTAGTGTAGAGTGATTGTAGATGGATGTGACTGTACAGACAAGCAGCTTAGCTAATCTCTAGTGACGTACTTTACTGCAGGAACCACCCCTATGGCATCAATTCAATAGCTTCAGTAAGGGAGGACTTACTGATAATGGATGGGGTTGGTTGGTTGGTTGTTTGTTTTAAGAAAGGTCTTGTACATTAAGCTTGAAATTTGTATTAGTATGTGTTTCCAACCTGTGATACTGTGACTCAGCTTTGTCATATACAAAGTTTATTCATTAGAAACACACAATGGAGTTAAAAAAAAAAAAAAGACTGGCAAAACAGTCTTGCAGTGTTTTAAGTCAGCTTAAAAAGTAAGCTAGGCTCAGTTTGACTCCGTGTTGGTAGCATGAGAACTGAATGAATGGCAGCTGGGATAAAAGAGCTGCAGGTATGCGGTGGTGAATGTTAAAGAAACAGAGCCTATAGCACATTGCTCAAGAGTAGGTTCAGGAGAGCAGGCACCGAAGACATTAACTTAGTGGATAGCAGTCAAAACCAGCAGACTTTTCTTTCTAGAAAAGACAGGTCATAATTTTCAGAGTTACAAGCACAAGGCTAGGATGTGGTGAGTGTAGACCCAGTAAATGACAGCTACAGCTTGGAGACTTTTTTTGAACTTAAAATGGTTTATAATTCTGTACTTGACATTAGTTTGTTATTAAAGAATAACAGTAAGAATATTACATCTGGCCCGGTGTAGTAAAAGGAATCAAGACTGTCCAGCCACATTAGGCGGCATCCTTGTGCTTGCTTGGGCTCTAGGGAAAGCTGCGTGTTCTCCTCACTGCTCACCAGGGCTTCTCACTTATGAGAAGGGACTTGGAATGCTCTGCAGAGTCAATAAAAGCTATCATTTTATACCATAAATATAGTAATTACTGTTATTCCTAAATAAATGCCTTTATTAATACCGTTGTCTTTCTCAGTAAAGAGAATTTTTTTTAAACAAAGGTTTATGACTTACCAAGAAGCTGGATGTAATAATTTACACTTGTTATTCCAGTTTGGATTTGAGGCAGGAGGATTACTGCAAGTTTGAATCTAGTTTGGGCAAGCTAGAGGTTAGCTTAGGCTACTCAATAGCTTACTATTTTAAGGGGGAAAGTACTTAGTGGGGAACAATAAGTCATAGCAGTTTCTTTGTGTGTGTGTGGGGGGGGGTGCGGTGTTGAGACAGGGTTTCTCTGTGTAGCTCTGGCTGTCCTGGAACTCACTCTGTAGGCTGTTCAGGCTGGCCTCGAACTCAAAAATCCACCTGCCTCTGCCTCCCAAGTGCTGGGATTAAAGGCTTGTGCCACCACTGCCTGGCATAGCAATTTCTTGAACTAGCAAAGTTTGACACCCTTATATACTGGTTTATTTAATATCAGTTTAAATGGATTTGCTAGATTACTGGCAAAGTACAAGATGTCTTTAAACTGAATACATGATTCTGTTCCAAGATTCTGTAAATCTAATAGTTAGGCATCCTTTTTATTTTTGATATATTATTTAAAATACTGTGAAACGGCCAGGAATAGTGGCATACACTTATAATCCCTTCTCTTAAGAAGTGGAGGCAGGGGCTGATGAGATGGCTCAGTGGTTGAGAGCATGGATTGCTCTTCCAGAGATCCTGAGTTCAATTTCCAGCAACCACATGGTGGCTCAAAACCATCTCTGATGGGATCTGATGCCTTCTTCTAGTGTGTCTGAAAACACTGTCAGTGTACTCATGTAAATAAAAATAAATAAATCTTAAAAAACTAAGTGGAGGAAGGGAGATGAGGAGTTGTAGCTCACTCTCAGCTATGTGACCATTCAAGGCCAGCCTGGTCTCCTGAGACCTTGTCTGAGGTGAATGACTGCTTTGATCAGGAGAAGGAGCTATAATGTTAGAAGGAACCCCCTCATAGAGAAGATCCAGGGAGTGGTCTGGCTGTCACAGCCTCCCTCTCTTGTACCTTTTGAGAGTCTAGACTTAGCAGTACCTGCCCTCTCCTCCTCTCAGCGTCTGTTCCCAGAGACTGAGAATTCTGTTGTGGCTATGATCACAGTGACTTGACTTTCTGTGTTCATCCCTGTTTTAGAGAGGAGAGATTGAGTTTGAAGTAGTCTACGTGGCACCTGAAGTGGATTCTGACGATGAAAATGTAGAGTATGAAGACGAGAGTGGACACCGCTATCGTCTGTATCTTGACGAGTTAGAAGGCAGTGGGAATTCTGGTGCTAGTTGCAAAGACAGCAGTGGCGAGATGAAAATGTTACAAGGTAAAAATCATTCAGTTTTATTATGAATGTGTTGGTTATTAATAACATTTCTTCTTTTGGTTATTAGAGACAGGGCCCAGGATGGCCTTGAACTTGGAGATTTGCCTGCCTCTGCTGCCTAAGTGCTGAGATTAAAGTTGTGTACAGTTGCTGCCACCACCTGGCTTACTATGAATACAATTTTAATGTAAAAGCCTCAGTGTTCTTCAGTAACATGCTAAATGATACAGAACAAAAGGCATGAATAGTCAGTCTTGCAGTTTTACTGTGTTCCACTAGTTTACATGTTCTCTAGTTCATATTGGCTAAAATGCTTGAAAAACAAAGATTCAAATTCTATAGACTCTGAAGCAAAGCCCAACATCTCTTTAGAGTACAGGTGTCTTAATGCAGATTCTTCTCTCACAACACGAGGAGTTAGAGCTTTGGAACTGTGGGTTAGTGGTTAAATTGATGTCTATGATTATTAACCAGGTCACAATTTAGGACCCTCAAGATTTCCAGTTTGGTATTTATAAAAGAAATATGAAAGCACTTCCTTTGGATAGAGCATTATTTTCCAAGTTATCATCGGTGTCTGGGAGTCACTGGGACCTTTTGAGAGGCATGTGGGTTAAGGGGCTTTTCCTGGCAAAACTGTGATGAAACAGTAACAGTTTATTTTTGGATAAAATTGGCACTTGATGATAAAGCTATAAAACTTACTATTTTTTTTATTAAATGTTAGTTCTTGAGTACGTTGCTTATTTTGGTTTGCTTTTTGAGACAGCATCTCCCTGTATAGCCTGGGCTGGCTTTGAATTTACAAGCCTTCCTACCTCAGTCTCCAAGTGCTGCCATCACATGCAAGCGTCACAAGCCCAGCCCATTCTTTCATCCTTATGTTTTTAGTGTTCTTTGCCTAAGCCCCAATGCCAGTTGATTCTGTACATGGCATTTTACTCTTCCACTTGATGATGGATGCAAGTCCATCTTTCACTGACCCAGCACACTGCACAAAGGTGCTGGTCTTAACAAAACTGCCCTGGTTAGATTGCTGACTTTTTGAAAGAATGACTGGCAGGTGGACATTGTCTTCAACTTTTACAGTCTGTTACTTCAAATAAGACAATTGAGAGTATTTATTGTAGGAAATATGGGCTGTTAAGTGAAAACTACATTTTGTAGAACATCATTTAAATCCCCATGAGCTTGGCTGGTCCCCAGATGTAAGTTTGTAAGGAGCTTGGTAGGCACATTAATTGATGCAGTTCTTACACAATGCAGTAAAACATGTCAGCTTTTGAATTGCTGCTTATTACTTCAGCAATCCAGTGTTTTTCGTATGACCCATATGTAATTTTACAGAGTTGTGTGTATTTACCTTCATAGTACAAGCTAGGCAAGTAAACTCGAATGTAACTGTGTGTTGACAATCCCTCAAGGTCTACATTGTTGGATTTTGGTGGAGTGCTAAAGAACATTGACAGTTATTTGAAAAGGCCGTTAAAATACTCTGACCCAGCTACACTTCTGTGAAGCTGGTTCTTCATGCACTTGTAACAGTAAATAAAAACCTAGATGTAAATCCAGCTACCTTCAGTAAAGCCAGTTACTAGGGCCAACGAGATGGTGGCTCTGAGGTTAAAAGCACTTGCCACTCTCGCGGAGGACTAGAGCTCAGTTCCCAGCACCCACACTACCTACTATAACTTCAGCTCCAGTGAATCTGTGCCTTCATCTGGTCTCCACAGGCATTTAGATGTATGTACATACATACACACATAAATGAAAATAAATCTGTCATAAAAGTCAGAGATAGATGAAACTGAGTTTGAGGCTAGCCTGTTCTACAAAGTGAGTTTCGGGACAGCCAGAACTACACAGTGAGACTCTGTCTCAGATGAGGGGGAAGGATGGGGAGTGGCCTATTGTGACATTTTTGTTAGAACTCTGTAGTGTTGAGCTGCTCTCCCATGGCCCCATTGTCATTTTACTGTCATGGGTATGAAAAACACCTGTTCCAAGATGATGGTGGGTTGGCGGGGTTGGGTGGGGGTTGGAGCACAAACCTTTAATCCTAGCGCTCAGGAGGCAGAGGCAGGTGGATCTCTGTGTTCAAGGCCAGGGTGTTCTCTCTGTCTGGAAAAAACAAAAAGTTCCTCACTTTTTTTTTTTAAACTGGATGAAGCAGAAAAGTGCTTCACCATAACGTTATTGTCATTCTTATTTTTATACCTTCTAAAGATAAATGGTTGCATGTTTTTAAGCATTTTTACATTCCATAAGTTCATAGTAATTTGAAGGCAGTAGTCCATATCATAGGTCGGTAAGGCTTAAGGAGTTACAGCAGAACTGTTTACACATCTTTCCATTAAGACCAGTACTTGAGGAGAAGGAAGGCGAGAAAATGGCGTCCACAGATTACAGTACCTATAGTCAAGCTGCAGCCCAGCAGGGCTACAGTGCTTACACCGCCCAGCCAACTCAAGGATATGCACAGACCACCCAGGCATATGGGCAACAAAGCTGTGGAACCTTTGGACAGCCTACTGATGTCAGCTATACCCAGGCTCAGACCACTGCCACCTGCAGGCAGACTGCATATGCAACTTCTTACGGACAGCCTCCCACTGGTTATACCACTCCAACTGCCCCCCAGGCACACAGCCAGCCTGTGCAAGGATATGGCACCCCCCAGGCACACAGCCAGCCTGTGCAAGGATATGGCACCCCCCAGGCACACAGCCAGCCTGTGCAAGGATATGGCACCCCCCAGGCACACAGCCAGCCTGTGCAAGGATATGGCACCCCCCAGGCACACAGCCAGCCTGTGCAAGGATATGGCACCCCCCAGGCACACAGCCAGCCTGTGCAAGGATATGGCACCCCCCAGGCACACAGCCAGCCTGTGCAAGGATATGGCACCCCCCAGGCACACAGCCAGCCTGTGCAAGGATATGGCACCCCCCAGGCACACAGCCAGCCTGTGCAAGGATATGGCACCCCCCAGGCACACAGCCAGCCTGTGCAAGGATATGGCACCCCCCAGGCACACAGCCAGCCTGTGCAAGGATATGGCACCCCCCAGGCACACAGCCAGCCTGTGCAAGGATATGGCACTGGTGCTTATGACATCACCACTGCTAGAGTCACCACAACGCAGGCCTCTTACACAGCTCAGACTGCATATGGCACCCGGCCTGCCTACCCCACCTATGGCCAGCAGCCAACAACCACCGCACCTACCAGACCACAGGATGGTAACAAGTCTGCTGAGACTAGTCAACCTCAATCTAGCATAGGGGGTTATAACCAGCCCTGCCTAGGATATGGACAGAGTAACTACAGCTATCCCCAGGTACCTGGGAGCTAACCAATGCAGCCAGTCACCGCACCTCCATCTTATCCTCCTACCAGCTACTCCTCTTCACAGCCGACTAGTTACGATCAGAGCAGTTACTCTCAGCAGAACACCTATGGGCAGCCGAGCAGCTATGGACAGCAGCGTAGCTATGGTCAACAAAGCAGCTATGGGCAGCAGCCTCCTACTAGTTACCCCCGCTCAGACTGGATCCTACAGCCAGGCTCCAAGTCAATATAGCCAACAGAGCAGCAGCTACGGGCAGCAGAGTTCATTCCGACAGGACCACCCCAGTAGCATGGGTGTTTTATGGGCAGGAGTCCGAAGGATTTTCTGGATCAGGAGAGAACTGGAACTTGAGTGGCCCTGATAACCGGGGCAGGGGAAGAGGGGGATTTGATCGTGGAAGCATGAGCAGAGGTGGGCGGGGAGGAGGACGTGGTGGAATGGGCGCTGGAGAGCGAGGTGGCTTCAATAAGCCTGGTGGACCCATGGATGAAGGCCAGATCTTGATCTAGGCCTTCCTATAGATACCGATGAAGACTTCTGACAACAGTGCAATTAAATGACAATGTGACTCTGGATGATCTGGCAGACTTCTTTAAGCAGTGTGGGGGGTTGTCAAGATGAACAAGAGAACTGGACAACCCATGATCCATATCTATCTGGATAAGGAGGCAGGAAAGCCTAAAGGTGATGTCACAGTGTCCTATGAAGATCCACCAACTGCCAAGGCTGCTGTGTTATGGTTTGATGGGAAAGATTTTCAAGGAAGCAAACTTAAAGTTTCTCTTGCCCAAAAGAAGCCTCCAATGAACAGCATTCGAGGAGGCATGCCACCTCGTGAGGGCAGAGGGATGCCACCACCACTTCATGGAGGTCCTGGTGGCCCAGGAGGCCCTGGAGGACCCATGGGTCGCATGGGAGGCCGTGGAGGAGACAGAGGGGGCTTCCCTCCAAGAGGGCCCCGAGGCTCCAGAGGAAACCCCTCTGGAGGAGGAAATGTCCAGCACCGAGCTGGAGACTGGCAGTGTCACAATCCAGGCTGTGGAAACCAGAACTTCGCTTGGAGAACAGAATGCAACAAGTGTAAGGCCCCTAAGCCCGAGGGCTTCCTCCCGCCACCCTTTCCACTTCCGGGTGGTGATCGTGGACGAGGTGGCCCTGGTGGCATGCGAGGAGGAAGAGGACTGCTCATGGACCGTGGTGGTCCTGGAGGAATGTTCAGAGGTGGCAGAGCTGGAGACAGAGGAGGCTTCCGAGGTGGCTGTGGAATGGACCGAGGTGGCTTTGGTGGAGGAAGACGAGGTGGTCCTGGGGGGCCTCCTGGACCTTTAATGGAACAGATGGGAGGAAGAAGAGGCGGACGTGGAGGACCTGGGAAAATGGATAAAAGCGAGCACCGTCAGGGACGCAGAGACCGGCCCTACTAGAGACCTGCAGAGCTGCATTGACGACCAGATTTATTTTTTAAACTGGAAAATGTTTTAAATTTATAATTCCATATTTATAATGTTGGCGACAACATTATGATTATTCCTTGTCTGTACTTTAGTATTTTCACCATTTGTGAAGAAACATTAAAACAAGTTAAATAGTAGTGTGCTGAGTTTCTTTTTGTTTTGTTTTGTTTTTTGATTTGTTTTGTTCTTTTTCTTTCCATTTTAAGATGGTTGTTTTAAGACTTAACAATGGGAACCCCTTGTGAGCATTCTCAGTATCATTGTGGAGAACCAAGAGAGCCTCTAATTGTAACAATGTTCATGGTTGTGATTTTTTTTTAATAAAATTACAAATGTTTTTAAACTGTCAAAAAAAAAAAAAAAAGACCAGTACTTGACTAGACATTCTTTAAATGTTTTCTAACTCTCATAAGTTTAAAGCAATAATTTTATAGCCTTGGTTAGAAAACTTTTCTTACCTTTGTAAACTGCAAATGCTTAAAACATGAAATATGACTCATAGCTGTGCGTGGTGGCACACACCTTTATTCCCAGCACTCGGGAGGCAGAGGCAGGTGGATTTCTGAGTTCGAGACTAGCCTGGTCTACAGAGTGAGTTCCAGGACAGCCAGGGCTACACAGAGAAACTCTGTCTCGAAAATAAACAACAACAAAAAAAAGAAATATGACTCAGCCAAAATGCATGCCATACAGCATATTACTATTAAGTGCGTCAGATAATGAAAACTTTACCTTTGGTAGGTTTTAGATCTTCCTCCGACTTCTAGGCTGGCCGGGAACTCATTGTGTAGACCATGCTGTCTTTGAACACAGGATCTTCCTGCCTTAGCCTCTCAAGTGTTGAGGTAAAATCTATCTGTTGATTATTGTTTAATACAGATCTTTCTAACCTTCTTAGTGGGGTTTTCAGTCAGTCATATTTACTTAAAACCCCATTATATGTTAGGTAAATTAACCAAAATTTATTTTAATATCTAGCTAAACATTATCTTGCCAACAGATTGTTTAGCAGTCAACTAGCATATATTTCAATGAATTGAAGTTAAATTATATAGAAGCAAAATATTTGTATTTCAGTAAATAATTGTATAAATACAATTGGGTTTTTATAAGTTAGTATGTCAACCCTAAGTTTTTTAGAAAACTGGATTGCATTTATTTCACAACTTTCAGGTAGCTTCAATAGTTAATACTTTAAAAATGTATATGATGTTTCCTATCTGCTATAAGATGAAAGAATTCCCATAAGCACTATTGATTTGATCAGGGTTAGCTTGCCTTATATTGCTGCTAATAATTTCATTGAACATTGTTTCTTAGTAAAACTGTAAAACTTAGACATATTTTTGGCCAGAAATACACGGTGTATTTTGTGCTCTTGTCTCCCAGGGTATAACAAGAAGGCAGTGAGGGATGCGCATGAGAATGGGGACGTGGGGGCTGCAGGTGAGAGCCCTCTGGATGACACTGCTGCGAGAGCGGCTCATCTGCACAGCCTGCATCAGAAGAAGGCCTACTAACCCAGACACGCTGCTTGTCAGACTCGTGGAGTGTGGGGCACTAGAGAAGACGGTGACAAAGACTGCACAAGATCAGGGAGGCTGTGTGTTGCCTAGAGAAAGGCGGGAACCTCAGGGCTTCATGTGAACAATTCTAAGTGCATAAACCCCTGTTTTCTGTGGTATACCTTAATTAGCTATTGCATGGAAGGCAGTTTTGATTTTCCTGGAATCTAAGCACCAAAGCATGTGTTTCCCAAAGGGGTTTTACTAGGCTCTTACAGGCCAAGTGGATGCTATTTCATTTGGCTCCTTTTCATGTATAACAGGACAGTGCTAACTGGAATTCTCTAAGTACCCTTTAAATACAGCAGAGTAAATGATACCATATATTCCCTAAGGATAACTGCGGAATTTCAGATGACAGAACTTTACTCAGTGAATTGCAAAAATCTAGGTTGACATTTTTGCTTAATTGAAAATTTTGTTTCAGGTTTTTTTTAAAAAGTATCTTGTACATTCCTGATATCTAAATTAATTACTATCTTAAATCATTATGATGAGTTCACTCTCCAGGTAACTCAACTGCAGTACAAAACGGTTTTCTTTAGGCAATCCTGTATCAATCAATGCTGCTCTAGGAATAGTTTGGGAAAAGTTACTGTGCATTTGACTTTGGACTTTTAAAGGAAACGCAGACAAGTGGAAAATGGCCTGTTTTCAATTATGTTGATCTGTGTGCATGGTATTGGAGCATTACACTGTTAATGTTTAGTCCCAAATGTTAATTGTCTGGAATCCACGAAAAACAGCTTTATACATTTTTGAGCTGTTCCCAAGCTTTGTCTTGTGATAGTCAGGAACATTACTATGTCATGAAATACATTGTGTTCAAACAGCAGTTGGCTTTAAGTACCTGACTTGCCAGTCATTTAAAAAGCCGGGGGCCAAGGTAGGCAAGATGAGGTAAAGACATTTTGGTACAGTGAGCATATTGGTTTTTATATCAGTATATGTTTGACTAAAGCAATACTCGTGTGCAAACTCTGTAAATGTATTAGTTCTATTGTATCAGAACTAAGTACAGAGTGCCTGCTCCCTTCTTTCCTGACCTACAGACAATTGCACCCTGCCTGCCGGGCAAACTGAAAATACTGTACTTAAAGAGGTGTGATTTTTGCTAAGTCACTGTTTTAAAGGATTTACACCTAAGGGAATCTTATGTGGGAGAAGCCTACATATATCGGGCTTTTACAATATCAGTATCTTCTTTCTTGGTATGCTTGTTTTTCCCAGATGCATTATATATTTGTTCAAAGTTAAAATCTATAAAATGTATATACTTTATTTTGTGATTTTGCTATTTATAAATTTTCTTTTTAACTGTTGCTCATTTATGGTCTCTGGGTGGTTTCGTTCTTCATAGTATCACCATGTTAACTGGTAACTGAAAGTGCACTTCGTATGTATATTGTTAGTGATGCTGAGATACCTTGTAGTGTAACATTGCCTGTAAACAAGGTTAGTATTTTAACTGTACAAATGAATAAACACGTTACATATTACTGTTTGCTCCTGATAGGCTAGACCTCTTAAAAGAAAGATTGTTTTTTCCTCAAGTATTCCTCCCACACCAAACACATACCCCAGTGCATGACTTGAGACCTTCAAAGTAGGTGGTAGCCATTGTATTCATTTAAGGAAAAAATGTTCATGGTAACAGATCTGAAATATTTTTGCTTTGACCTGAAACCATGCTGCTCCTATATCCTTTCAGCATTGCCTGGGAAGGACCAGGGCCATTTTATTTTCCTTTTTATTCATAGATTATATGCCTTATATACTATGATTGAATCGCTAGGAAATGTAAGCTATATAACCCTTTGAATTTTTTCAAGAACTTCACAGCAGATGTGAAAGCAAAACTTGGATGAGCATTTTCATGTGCTGCCTAGGAGGGATTGTGTGAGATGGGTACAGAATATATTTAGAAAGAGTAGTTTATGGTTCTACAGGTCCGTCTTTCCATCTCTGCTTTCTGGTTTGGAAGCATAGGAGAGTGCTGTGGCGTGAAACCTGCTCTGAGAGCATCCTGGTACTCTCCCAGGCCCACTGGAGAGTTCACTTCAGAGTGTGTGGTCCCAAAGCACTAAGTGAAAAGTAGTCTTTATAGTTCATGTTCATAGGAAAGATGCCCATATAACACTGACTCTTCTTGAACAAAGCCAAAAAATGGGGGGAAAGCTGTTGCAAAGCCATTACAATGAAAACGTGTAGAGCATGAGAGGTGTGTGCGTGGACATACTCACACTTATTGTGTGAAATTGTCTTCTGCAGTTTTCTGTTCTGAACATGATGAAAGTGACGTATTCGGGTTAGGGATTATTGTTAAATTAAATTTGAGAGAGATGAAGAGCTTGCAAGTCTGTTGATTAGAATTAAACAATTACAAATAACATAACCTGTCCATGGTGCTGGAATAGACCCCACAGCAAGGGGCTTATGTTGTTTTCATATTTTAAAACAAAAAATATATTAATTTACATATAAGGGGATTTATGATAATTGTATTATATCTAGTTGAGTTTCATATTCTTAATTAGCCTGTAAATAAAAATGACATATTCTACATTAAAGCAGTATTGATCAGATTTGAAGGAAAATAAATGTTTTCTCTTTCATTCACATTAAATATTTTGGTTTATTATGGGTTCTGAGTAGCTCCTGTGACTTGTATCATTGTGTCATGAAATACCCAAAGACTGAATCCAGCTGCTGGGGTAGAGTATCATAGATTGGGTAGGAATTGTTTAGGCTTAACTGTTTCATCTGAATTAGTTAGAAATCTGGTAGTTAGGAACTGTCAAAACAACTCTGGGATCGATAGTCTGTTTTAAACTTAGCAGATGGAAGAAACTCTGGTCTCTTTGGCTTGGTTTCGTATTACAGATCTTAAAAGCTAAAGTTACATAATGAGGACAGCATTGATAAGAGTATAGTATGAATCCTTGTATTTGAAAGGAAATTCTTTCATAGACACCTACATCTATCTAGTTTAGAGTTTTCCAAAGTACATGTAAGATTATTTTGGTAAACATTCATAAGCTCAGAAACTGTCTTTCATTATGAGCACTTAGAAATACTTGTCTCCTGCTGTCGGGCAGCTGTGATTTAGTCCTTACATCCGTGTGCGCCCTGTGGCAATTGAAGCTACTGATTCTGAAGTTCTCTAAGGAAAAGTCTTTAACAAAATTCATCTCCTCAGGCTATTGCTTGGTTTGTGAGATATAAAAAGGGATCTGCATTTTCAGTATTGATCAATGTTATATTTTAGAGAGGTTACAATCTACCTTGAAAAAGGAAAAAAAAAAAAGGTACAAACGTATTACGGATTACCATGTGTTGTTGGTGATAAATATTTTGTTTGACAATGAATGTTTTCCAGGTTGTCTTGAGCCATAACCACCCTTGCAGCAGAACACATCTCTTGACATCTCCAGCAGGAGGACATTTAGCTGTCTGGAGGCCCAGCTGCCTCAAGCTGGGATTGTCTGTGTTCAGGCTGAAGCTGTGCCTCTTCAGGTGGCCACTGACCAGGACAAAGACCTTGTGAGTCATGGAGACTGCCAGGAAGACTCCCTACGTTATACTTGAAGTTACATTCGCTCAGTCCATTCTCCTCCAATCGTGCACACACTTTGTGGTTGGCTTGCCTCCACCCCCCTCACTTGCTTTTATATCACCAGCTAATAAACCTTTTGCACAAACAGCTGACTGAGATAGACACAGATACTTAAACCCAATGAATGGACTGAAGTCGGGGACCCTTGTGGTTAAATTAGGGAAAGGCTGGAAGAAGTTGAGGACAAGGGCAACCCCCATAGGAAAGACCAGCAGTCTCAACTAACTTGGACTCCTGAGATCTCTCAGATACTGAGACACCAACCAGGCAGCATATACTAGCTGATATGAGGCCCCCAACACATATACAGCAGAGGATTGCTAGGTCTGGCCTCAGTGCGAGAAGACACACCTAACCCTGGAAAGATTGGAGGCCCCAGGGAGTGGGGAAGCCTGGCAGGGTTTGGGAGGACATCTTCTTGTAGATGGGGGATGAGGGATAGAATGAGGAACTGTGGACCGGGAGGGGGATAACGACTAGACTGTATAAATAAATAAATAAATAAATAAATAAATAAATAAATAAATAAATAAATAAAAAAAAAGATAATTTTTAAAAAGAGCTGTTCATCTCCTACCCCAAAAATGAAGCAGGATAGCTATCTTGGCTGGATACCTCTAGTGCTGACATAGGAGCATGGCTTAGTTGCTAAGTGTTTCAAAGATCATATACTGGAAATTGTGAGCATAGTAGAGCAACACTGTCATTCTGAGGGCCATTTGTGGTAATCTTCTGGTTAGTATATAACAAGGTCTCAGGAGGATACCACCTTTTTTTAGTTAGTAGGAGGTTCACACACCTGACATGTCTATATAAACAACAGGATTTGTGTTGTTCACCTTCAGGGCGTTTGGAATTTTTACATGTAGTACGTGCTGCTACTAGGTGACCCTATAAAATGTGCTCTAAACAAAGTTTTGAGAGCCTACCCCCCATATCGTATGTATGGTGTATCTGTCATCAGAACTCCTTTTCTCTTTGTGTGTGTGTCTCACTTTAAAATGATCTTTATTAAGCCTATCTGTGGTCATAGGCTCAGGCAAGCTTCCCCCAGTGAATAGTGCTTTGCGTGTGGAATGGTACAAGCCTGTTCAGCAGCACTGGGACAAATCATAGGTCCAAGGCAGATCTTGTACGCAGACCCGTGGCTCTTCTGCAAATGGGTCATCTTGAGGGGTGTTCTTGGAGACTCCTCGGGTAGTCTAACTGGGGAAAGTTCCACAAGGATTCTCGGGGACATTCAGCAATTTGGGTGTTAGGAAGACATGATGATGACAGTGTCAGAACAGCAGAGGTGGCTGATCACATAAGGTTGTGTTGGTGAACTGCTGATGAAGGACAGTCTATGATCAGGATACATCTGATACTTCAACAGGAAAGCTAGACCTCAAGGAAGGGGAAGGAGTTCGGAGGAAGCCTCCCTCCTACAATGAGAGGACTGACAGGGCATTCAGTTGAGCTTTCACAGAATATCTATTCCTAAAGCCAATGGGGAAATGTAAGACATGGAGATATTTTGGATGCCCCTGAGGATGGTAACTGCTGATCCTCCTGGATTGCTTAATCTTGGAAAGTAGCCCATGCCTCCTTTAAAACCAGTAAATGAGGAACACTCCTCCATTGCTGGTGGGATCGCAAGCTGGTACAACCACTCTGGAAATCAGTCTGGCGGTTCCTCAGAAAATTGAACATACTACTAACTACTGGAAGATCCAGCAATACAACCCCTGGACATATACTTAGAAGAAGCTCCAACTTGTAATAAGGACACATGTTCCACTATGTTCATCTCAGCCTTATTTATAATAGCCAGGAGCTGGAAAGAACCCAGAGGAATGGATACAGAAAATGGTACATTTACACAATGGAGTACTACGCAGCTATTAAAAACAATGAATAAATTCTTAGACAAATGGATGGGTCTGGAGGATATCATCCTAAGTGAGGTAACCCAATCACAAAAGAACACACATGATATGCACTCACTGATAAGTGGATATTAGCCCAGAAACTTAGAATAACCAAGATACAATTTGCAAAACACATGAAACTCAAGAAGGAAGACCTAAGTGTGGATACTTTGATCCTTCTTAGAAGGTGGAACAAAATACCCATGGAAGGAATTACAGAGACAAAGTTCAGAGCAGAGACTGAAGGAATGACCATCCAGAGACCACCCCACCTGAGGATCCATCCCATAAACAACCACCAAACCCAGACACTATTGTCGATGCCTATAAGAGCTTGCTGACAGGAGCATGATAATAGCTGTCTTTTTCTGAGAGGCTCTGCCAGTGCCTGACAGATACAGAAGTGGATGCTCACAGCCATCTACTGGACTGAGCACAGGGTCCCCAATGAAGGAGCTAGAGAAAGGACCCAAGGAGCTGAAGGGGTTTGCAGCCCCCTAGGAGAAACAACAATATGAACTAACCAGCCCCCAGAGCTCCCCGGGACTAAACCACCAACCAAAGAGTACACATGGTGGGACTCATGGGTCCAGCTGTATATGTAACAGAGGATGATGTAGTCAGTCATCAATGGGAGGAGATGCTTTTGGTCCTGTGAAGGTTCAGTGCCCCAGTATAGGGGAATGCCAGGGCCAGGGAGCAGGAGTGGGTGGGTTGGGGAGCAGGGGGACAGGGGAAGGGTTAGGGGATTTTCAGAGGGGAAATTAGGAAAGGGGATAACATTTAAAATGTAAGTAAAGAAAATATCTAATTAAAAATAAAGCTGGGCGTGGTTGCACACGCCTTTAATCCCAGCACTTGCAAGGCAGAGGCAGGCGAATTTCTGAGTTCGAGGCCAGCCTGGTCTACAGAGTGAATTCCAGGACAGCCAGGACTACACAGAGAAACCCTGTCTTGAAAAACCAAAAAGATAATAATAATAATAATAATAATAATAATAATAATAATAATAATAATAATAATAAATTTTTTAAAAAGTAACTCATCCTTGGGAACTGGAGAGGTGGCTCAGTGGTTAAGGACTCTGGCTGCTTTTCCAGAGAATCTGGGACCAATTCCCAGCACCGATATGGCAGTTCACACCTGTCTGTGAGTCCAGATCCAGTGGGTCCCATATCCCTGCAGACATACATGCAGGCTAAACACCAATGCACATTTTAAAAAATTATTTAAAAAGACATTAAAAAGTAGTCCACCTTTCCTATTAAAACCTCACACTTAGAGATTGCTATTACTACCCTATATCCTGAAACAGTAGGAGCCCCCTTGCCCTGCTGGCAGGCATATAACTAGGGTTAAGTCTTAGCAATGCTCAACTAAAGATACACAGTGTAAGAGAATACTAATACACAAGAAGTGTTAGGATTAAGCTGGCATGGTGGCATGCTCCTATAAACCCATCACTTGGAAGGCAGGAGGGAGGACAAGTTCTGGGCTACATAATCTAGGACAGCCCAGCCTTTGAACCTTGAGAGTAAGACTTAGTTTCCCCCACCACCCAATGTTACATTTAGTGTATTCTGCCAAGAACCAATGGGGTACTTCAAAGATGAGAGCATATGATCAAGGAGTATAAAAAAAAAAAAGAATCCTAGCCCGGCATGGTGGCGCAAACCTTTAATCCCAGCACTCGGGAGGCAGAAGCAGGTGGATTTCTGAGTTCGAGGCCAGCCTGGTCTACAAAGTGAGTTCCAGGACAGCCATGGCTACACAGAGAAACCCTGTCTCGAAAAACAAAACAAACAAAAGATTCCTAGTTCCTAGTTGCAGGGATGGGGGAATCGACTGACTTTGGAAAGGGATGTTGAAGAGACACATACTTAATCATAAAGATGCAAAACCCAGAGGAGGAAAAAAGGAAGATAACACTGGACATAATTTTGCTCCCCAAAAGATGATATGCTAATACAAAACAGATTAAGACAAAAACATTTAGAATAGAGGTATTTTATTTTATTTTATTTTATTTTATTACAGTTTACTACAAAGTTGAAATAATAACCTTGTGACTTACTTTCTGTTCCTGTGATAAAGACATCATGCATGACCAAGACAACTTGAAATTAACAGAAGAGTTTATTTGGGGGCTTACATTTTTAGTTTGAGGCCACACCCATCATGGCAGAGAGCATGGCAGCAAGCAAGCATGACATTAAGAGCAGTAGCTAAGGCTTATACACTGATCCACAAGCATGACAGAACTAACTGGGAATGAATGGGCTTTTGAAACCTCAAAGTCCGCCATTAGTTTCACACTTCTGACAAGGCCACACCTCCTAATCCTTCCCAAACAGTTGTACCTACTGGGGAATAAATACTCAAATATGAGCCTATCTATTAGGGCCATTCTTACACAAACCATCACACCTTGTATACACCTACTTAAAATAGCCTTAGAGTATATAAAGGGAGGGGCCAAGATAGTTCAGTGGGTAAAAGCACTCGCCTCAAGCTTGATGACATGAGTTTGATCCCTGGAAAGCACAATAGATGAAGACATTCAACTTCTGAAGGCTATCCCCTAGCCACCATAAAACATTCACAGCATGGCAACACACGCGCGCACGTGCACACATACATCCCACCCCATACAGACACCTGAAATGCACAATAGAGGAAGACATTTAGCAATCATAGCACAACACGGAAAGAAATTAAGGTTTGAACAACAAAGGCTTGATATAAACTTTAAGTAAAGGCTTTAGTTTTTGTATTTGATAAAAGAAAAACCTGTATTTTCTAAAAAAAAAAAAAGGGGGAGATGGATGGATGGATGGTCTGTAACAAGGAAACTTGGGTAAATAAAACAGACACTAAAACTGATTTTAAGGTTAGAAAGGTAGGTGTAATTTGGGAAAGCGCCAGTAGGGGGAGAGAGATCCCCAAAGCTGCATTTAACCCAGTAGATTGGAGGGCTTTTTGTCTGTAAAACTAGTGTAAAACAACTAGATTCATTCTAAGGATGAACAAATTCAAGACTGGAGAAGTTATGCCATTTGATCAGAGTTTCACAGTGTCAGTCATAACTCAGGTCCCTCTCTTCATTCTTTCATAAGCCATGAAGAATGAAAAGGGAACTATCTAGGCTTTCAATGTTACATTTTACTATATTTTACATTTTTTTTTTTCTGAATGGCACATGGATTGATGGAGCCTAAGTTTAAAACAGTTCTAATGTTTTTTAATGGTGATCAGTAGCTACAAGGGGATGAAATGGAGGCAGAAAGGTCAGGTATTCCAGAGCATCCTCAGAAACACAATGAACTCCCTGCCAGCTGGCCTATATGAAACCAAAACCAAAAGGAATGAGTGTACTGCTTGTCTGTAATCCCAGAATTAGGAAGGACTTGGAAACGAGGATCAGAAATTCAAGGCCATGCTCAGCTTCATAGGGAGTTTGAAACTAGCCTGGGCTCTAGGAGACCCTGGCTAGCTCCCCACCCCTACCTCCCAAAAGAAAAAAAACATGCTTAGTATGCACTGTGTAACTCTGATCAAATGGCATGTTGTCAACTGGGGCTCAATATCCATCACCACATGAATTCATCATGAAGTCACATACCTACAAATTGAGCACTCCCTTTGGCTGGAAGAGGGCATCAGGTCTCCCAGAATTGGAGTTACAAACAGTTGTGACCCACCATGTGGATGCTGAAAATTAAACCTGGGTCCTCTGGAAGAACAGCCTGTGCTCTTAATCACTGAGCCATCTCTTCAGCCCATAGACTTAGAAGAGTTATGGGATGAACAAATCAGGGTGTCTGAACTGTGAAAAAAGGTGACAGAGATGAGAGGATCAAGAAATCTGTTGTCAGCTGGGCGTGGTGGCACACACCTTTAATCCCAGCACTCACGAGGCAGAGGCAGGCAGATTTCTGAGTTTGAGGCCAGCCTGGTCTACAGAGTGAGTTCCAGGACAGCCAGGGCTACACAGAGAATCCCTGTCTCGAAAAAACAAAAAACAAAAAACAAAACAAAAAAGAGTAATCTGTTTTCTGGGGGCTGGCGAGATGGCTCAGCAGGTAAGAGCACTGACTGCTCTTCCAAAGGTCCTGAGTTCAATTCTCAGCAACTACATGGTGGCTCACAACTACCCATAATGAGATCTGACGCGCTCTTCTGGTGTGTCTGAAGACAGCTACAGTGTACTTATGTATAATAAAAAAATTTTTTTTTAAATTGTAAAAAAAAATGAAAGAAAGAAAGAAAGAAAGGAAGGAAGGAAGGAAGGAAGGAAGGAAGGAAGAAAGAAAGAAAGAAAGAAAGAAAGAAAGAAAGAAAGAAAGAAAGAAAGAAAGAAAGAAAGAAATCTGTTGCCTGTGCATGTGTGAACTCTGTTGATGGTTCATTATAGTGTGCATATCTGACAATTGTAGCATTAGCATAATCTGAGGTAGGAAGTCTGTGCGACAACACTGCAGATCCAGGTAAGGGAGTCCTGGGGTTTAGTGAGTTGGAGCCACACAGGGCTCTCTTCAAATCCCTAAAGAAAATCAGCTTTAAACAGCCATAGTATAAAGAGAATCTCTTATACACTGTATAAAGCAGTTACCTGTCAATAAAGAAACCTATGCCCAAATGAGCCATAGCAAGAAGTAGAAGGTGAGACATCTGGGAGAAAGAGAAAATTCTGAAAAATAAAATCAAGGTATTTGTCTCAGAACTTTGAGGAAGACAGTTGCATGAACTCTGAATAGAGGTAATAAGACATATGGCACACTTAGAATAGAATAAACTGGTAATTGAATTATGAGCTAGTTGAAGAATAAGCCACACTATTGGCCTAGGCATTTTTAAAAGATTTATTGCTGGGCAATGGTGGCACACACCTTAATCCCAGCACTTGGGAGGCAGAGGCAGGCAGATTTCTGAGTTCGAGCTCAGCCAGGTCTAGAGAGTGAGTTCCAGGTCAGCCAGGGCTACACAGAGAAGCCCTGTCTCAGAAAACCAAAAAAAAAAAAAAAAAGAAAAGAAAAAGATTTTTAAATTTAATTTTATGTATATGAGTACACTGTAGCTGTACAGATGGTTGTGAGCCTTCATGTGGTTGCCGGGAATTGGATTTTTAGGACCTCTGCTTGCTCCAGTCAACCCTACTTGCTCCAGCCCAAAGGTTTATTTATTATTATACATACATAAGTATACTGTAGCTGTCTTCAGACACACTAGAAGAGGGAGTCAGATCTCATTACAGGTGGTTGTAAGCCACCATGTGGTTGCTGGGATTTGAACTCAGGACCTCTGGAAGGGCAGTTGGTGCTCTTACATCAGCCGGGCATGGTTGCTCAAACCTAAAAGCCCAGTACCTGGAAGCTAAGTCAGGAGAACTGCTGAGAGTCTGAGGTTAGCCTAGGCTGCATAATGAGTTTGAAACAACCCTATATAATGAGACTTGGCCTTAAGATGAAAAATGAAACAAACAAATAAAATCCCCTGTCTTGGTTAGGTTTACTGATGTGATGAAACACCATGAGCAAAAACATGCTGGAAAGGAAAGGGTTTATTTGGCTTACACTTCCACATCATAGTCCATCAGTGAAGGAAGTCAGGGGCAGTAATTCAAGCAGGGCCCGAACCTGGAGACAGAGCTGATACAGAGGCCGTGGAGGGGTTCTGCTTACTGGCTTGCTACCCATGGCTTGTGCAGCCTGCTTTCTTGTAGAATCAACGACCATAAATTCAGGGGTGGCACCACCCACAATGAGCTAGGGTTCCCACATCAATCGCCAAATGCCCTACAGGCTTTCCACGGCCTGATCTTCTGAAGGTCTTTTCTCAGTTGAGGTTCCCATCTCTCAGATGACCTATGTCAAGTTTACACCCTGCAAACTAAAGTAATGCTAATGTGCATCTAGAGTCAGGGAAGGAGGGTAGATAGGGGGAGAGAAAGATGAAGCCAAGACAAAGGTTTCTGATCAAGTCTCAAGTATTCTAACTGCGAAGCTCTCTCTCCAGCCCAATGTAGGCCATTTTTTTTAGAAAGATTTACTTATTTAATATTATGTCTGTGACTATTTACCCCATCTGCATATCTATGTACCATGTGCATGCCTGGTGTCCTGAGAGTTCAGAATAGGGCATTAGATACCTGGAACTTGAGTTACAGACAGTTATGAACTGCGATATGGGTACTAGAAATTGAGTCCAGGTTCCCCACTAGAGCAGTAAGTGCTGTTATCTGTGGGAAAACTCTGCTAATTAAGGTCAAGGTCTGCCATTGACTGGATAGCCTCTGAGTTCCGTGCAATATGGAGGACTCCCTTCATTGGCAGGGCGTCTCCTTCTCTGACCTTGTCTGGGGAATTCAAAACCCTCACAGATGCCTCTCCCTAAGGAAGATCACATTCATTCAGCTAGCACCTGAGATTCGAGCAATGTCTCCCCATGCTAATGAGGCATTTTGGTACTCTCATCCTTCAGCCAATGACCTTTGCCCGTCTTGAATGTTCCTACCCCCAGTTTCACAAATTATATCAGCCTTATAGCACCTCAAGTAAGGTGCATCTGTCTCTCTGCAGCTGGTCCTGGTGTGATCATTCTCATGGCTTCCAATCCCCAGCCCCTCCCTCCACCCCAGTTTGTCATCTCTGCTCCCTTTGCCCTCATTGACCATATCATCCGATGGTGTCTGAGGACAGGGAAAGTCACATTACCTACTGAGTTCTCTGTCTTTCCAGCCCTTAGGCTTAGGCCTTCTTTAAAAATTTTCATTACATTGATGTCAGAAGGTACCTAGGAAAGACTAAGGCATGCAAATGAGTTTTCTGGAGATGGCCCAACGTTTTTGCACAGCTTACAATGGGTGAGCTCTGAGATGTGAGATGACCAGTGACTTCATAGCAGGATTGCTTCTTGCTGCTGATATGCCTTTCCTGTCACTATTACACAGCCTCATGATTCCTGGGCATCAGCCCACCCTATTGGGTAAATTTTCAGCTGAGCAACATGAAGATGTACTCTCATGCAATAATGCTGTATAGATCAATTGATAATTTCACAATTCCTGATAAGGATTTTATAGAACTCTTAAATTAATACAAGTAATCCCAAGCCCCCTATAGAATAAAGATGCAAATAGAGCTCTGTAAACCGCCATGCATCACGGACTAATTGCTCTAGGATAAGAAAGCAGGCTTGAAATGAATTTACGATCAAGGAAAAATATTCATTCCAGTCAGGTCCTAGGATGAAGCCATGGCTGTGCTCTATGATAAAACAAGGCCGTGTGAAACTGTTGCTTTGAGCTTATAATGTGCTTATAGGATGAAACACTACTTTGAATTTAATACCAACATCCTTCTGTAACTCCCCCTTTGTATAACATTTTATCTGTGAGGTAATATGTGGGGCATTGAGCTATGCACAGACAGTCTGGTCTCCAGTCAAGTTGAGAGGTGAACAAACCCCAGGACCTGGTGGTGATAATTCACCTACATGGGAAGGAAGGAATTCCCTCATATCTCCTGGACTCAAGGCTCCTGTGGAAGTTACTGCCCCCTACAGCACCCAACAGGAGAAGCATGGCTTTTAGTCACATAGACAATGTCCCAAGCTTCTAACCTTCAGGCTAGACTCCACCCCAGTTACCTAGCAAGGAGAAGGAGAAGGAGGAGGAGGAAGAGGAGGAAGAGGAGGAGGAGGAGGAGGAGGAGGAGGAGGAGGAGGAGGAGGGTCCAAGAGTGTGGCATTTGAGGCTCAACCCTATCCACCAAGTTTATATATGTATATGTCTGTTTGTCTAAATGTATGTGCATACTTATATGTGTAGGTGTATGAGTATGTATGTAAGTAAGTATGAACACTTGTGGAATTGTTAAGACAGGTGTTCCAGCCCAGTCAAAGTGTGTGTGTCTGTGTATGCTTGAATTCTCCCTTTCTTCCTCTTCTTTGCTCTCAGACTTACAAACATCTGTGGAACTCCAAGTCTCCCACCAGGCCAGCAAGGGGCCCTTGAATCAGAAAGAAACTAAGCCTTTTTTTCTAATTCTGCTGCTGCTGCTATCAGTTAGAGTCAAGTTACTAGAAGCCATTGACTTTTGGCCTTAGAACAGCAGAATTAAAGGAAGAGAAAAATTACCAAAAGTAAGCAGCTATTGGCCACACAATAGCAGAGTTAAGGACAGAAGAAATCACCAAAAGTAAGTAGCTTTTGGCAACAGAATAGCAATGAGTTAAAGACAGAAGAACCAGCAGGGCGTGGTGGCGCACGCCTTTAATCCCCAGCCCTTGGGAGGCAGAGGCAGGCGGATTTCTGAGTTCGAGGCCAGCCTGGTCTACAAAGTGAGTTCCAGGACAGCCAGGGCTACACAGAGAAACCCTGTCTCGAAAAACCAAAAAAAAAAACAAAACAAAACAAAACAAAAACAAAAAACCAGAAGAACTGTCTAAAATAAAGCAGCTTTGGCCCCAATCACATACCCATTTCTGCCTTCCTCAGGAAACTAGGTGCTGGGACAAGTCCCCAGCACATTGACACTTTATTTTGTGAGAGAGAAGGTATGGTATTTTCAAGTTTGATGGCAAGTGCCATCATAGTTAACATAGAAAGCATCATTCTTTTGTTAGTGTTGTTTGTTTGGTTGGTTAATTGTAGTTCAGAAATGTGGTTTGAGGATAAGCCTTCTAGCCAAGCTAGATTGGCCTATATGAAAGTCGGGAGCAGTTTTATTAGAGTTGGTGACAGCGGAGGTGAGAGCCCTTTGTGTTCCAGTGACAACAAATGGAAACACTCTTGAAGGTAGGACAGAGTTGCATGTGCCTGTTCTAACATGGGAGGTTGAGGCCGAAAGATCGCAAGTTCAAGGTTATCCTCAACTACAGAATCAGAGGGCATCTTGTGGTACCTGAGAGTCTGTCTGGATAAAATGAAAATCATATAAACAAAACTTTTAAAATAATGAATGGCCAGGTACAATATTAATTAGAAGAAGAAAGGATTAGGGAATGAGAGCAACATGGGGAGGTTGCAGGACAGAGGAAAGAGGAGGTTGCTGGAGCATTTTCCTGCTTGTTAAAATGTGTTAGGCGAATGGTACATGAGAATTCTCTCCCTTGACATTTAAAAATATTTCCCCATGTGTCTTAGTTTGGGTTTTACTGCTGTGAACAGGCACCACGACCAAGGCAACTCTTATAAAGGCAAATGTTTCATTGGGGCTGGCTTACAGGTTCAGGGGTTCAGTCCATTATCATCACGGTAGGCAGCATGGCAGCATCCAGGCAGGCATGGTGCTGGAATAGGAGCTGAGAGTTCTATGTCTTGACCCAGTCATCCAGAAGGAGGTTCTTTTTCCATACTGGGTAGAGTTTTAGTATTAGGAGGCCTCAAAGCCCACAGCCACATCGACACACTTCGTACAAGGCCATACCTCCCAATAGTGCCACACCCCATGGACCAAGTACTGTTTGTGGGGGCCAAACCAATTCAAACCAGCACACCATGTTAGGTGCCTGCTTTCCTTATGGGATGCTATAATGGTCCTATACTGGATAGGGTTTTTTTTTTTTCCTTGTGAAATGGGATAAAAGATACATATTTTATACATTATCAAAGGAGGAGAGAGAGCTCCTGGCAAATAGGCAGACAGGTTTTGATTAAGGACTTGAGAACCTATAGTCTCTTAGCCCAATGAAGGCCCTATTTCTGTTTTAGTCTCTCCGCAAGGATATCTTCTTCCCTATGTCTTAGGGGTGTTGAAGGGCAGAGGGACATCTGGAAGTGTTTGCAGAATAGATTTGTTGGCCCTATACTGGAAGAATAGCATCCTTGAACACTTGATCTAACGGGGACAAGATTAGAGGAATAGCCTCTGTCCTGGGTGAACCTAAGCTTGATTCCAGACTGGTAGAGTCTGGAAAACACAAACTTTACAAGCACACACAACAAACACAAGCAAAACAACAACAAAAAAAATCAACTGGGAATAATGGTGATTAACGTCATACAAAGTGGCAGAAGCCAGACAAAAGTCCTTCAGTAGACCTTTGGGGTAGCTTGAGTTCTTGCAAGGGTTGTGGAGTATGGATTATTTCAAGACTCCAAAGCTCTAGCATTGCCTGACATAGCCTGGTAAGGTCTAAGACTGGGGTTGATTGGCCTCTTCTACTTTTCCTTTAAGTAATTTTGGTCTCCCGCTAGGCAGTGATGGTACATGCCTTTAATCCCTTGGGAGGCAGAGGCAGGCAGATTTCTAAGTTCGAGGCAGGCCTGGTCTACAAAGTGAGTTCCAGGACAGCCAGGGCTATACAGAGAAACCCTGTCTCGAAAAACCAAAACCAACCAAACAAACAAAAACTAATTTTGGTCTCCCAAGACAGGGTTTTTCTGTGTAGCCCTGGCTGTTCTGGAACCTACTCTGTAGACCAGGCTGGCCTTGAATTCAATCTGCCTGTCTCTGTTTTCCAGGTGCTGGGATTAATGAAGTATTAACACATTGTCCAGTGTTCTTCTATTTTCACTAAGATCTGTAGGTGGCAGGTGGACAAAGCTTGTCATTAACTTTAAGAGGAATAAGATGGGGGTCTGGAGAGATGGTTCAGTGGTAAAGAGCACTGACTGTTCTTCCAAAGGCCCTGAGTTCAAATCCCAGCAACCACATGGTGGCTCACAACCATCTGTAATGAGATCTGATGCTCTCTTCTGGGAATATCTGAAGACAGCTACAGTGTAGTTACATACAATAAGTAAATAAATCTTAGGAATAAAAACAACTAAAAAAGAGGAATAAAATGGTCCAGGTTACCTTTGCAACAGAAGGTCCCATATCATTTTGGAGAGATTTAGGAAATCCTAATATAGGGATGCTGCCTCTCAACAGGCATTGTGTACTCTCATGGCCCTCTCTGTGGTAGTGAAGGAGGCTTCCCTCTATCCTATGAGTTGTCTATAGACTCTGTGAATACTCACACCTGGATTTCAAGGTTTTCAGGTAAAGTTTAGTTGCCACTTTCTCTGTAGAGCAGTGGTCCCCAACCTTCCCAATGCTGCGACCCTTTAATAGTCTCTTATGTTGTGGTGACCTCCCAACCTTAAAATTATTTTCATTGCTACTCCATAAGTGTAATTGTGCTACTGTTATGAATCAAAATGTAAACATCTGTGCTTTCCAATTGTCTCAGGCGAGCCCTGTGAAGGGTCATTTGACACCAAAAGGATCAACAGGCTAAGAACCATTGCTGTAGAGCATCTAATAGCAGACAGCCTTTAAAAGTTGAGTAGCTGGGCCTAGCGGTGCATGTCTTTAACTGAGTACTCTGGAAGCAGAGGCAGGTAGCTGGATCTCTATGAGTTTGAGGCCAGGCTGGTCTACATAGAATTGCAGGACAGCTAGGACTGCACCGAGGGACCCTGTCTCAAAAAACAAAACAAAACAAAGCCAAAGTTGAAGAGGTAGGGTAAAATTGTCTGTAACTCCAATCCATCTCTCTCTTTTGGCCTCTGTGAGGACTGCATGTACATGATACAGAGATACACGCATGTAGAACACCCATGAACATAAATAAAAATTAAAAAAAAAACTTAAGTTGAGGAGATACTGGAAGGGGATTGTTTTGTATGCAAATTTGTCCACTTTGAGTCTTTTTATAGTTCTATGAAGTACCTTCCCTGAGAGAGTTGCTTCCATCAGGTTCTAGAAGATATTCTTTCACAGTAAGTTGTCTACTACCGTGTTTAAAGGATTTTTTTGGGGGGGGGGGGTTGAGACAGGGTTTCTCTGTGTAGCCCTGGCTGTCCTGGAACTCATTTTGTAGACCAGGCTGGCCTCGAACTCAGAAATCCGCCTGCCTCTGCTTCCCAAATGCTGGGATTAAAGGTGTGAGCCACCACCGCCTGGCTTAAAGGATTTTTATTGCTCAACTTTAGGAAGCTTTTAAAGAAGTCCTTTATCCATCTGTGATCCATCCTGTACTTCCTGCACTTCTAAGGAGTTTGTCTTCAAGCATTTTGATGAAATGAGGAGAATCTGGGACAAGGGCCAGAAGCGTATGTAGCTATGTAATACTCTCTACAAGAGCTTGTGGTTGGGCTGGAGAGATGGCTCAGCAGTTAAGAGCACCAACTGCTCTTCCAGAGGTCCTGAGTTCAATTCCCAGCAACTACATGGTGCCACCCAACCATCTGTAGTGGGATCTGATGTACTTTTGTGGTGTGTGTGAAGAGAGTGTACTCACACACATTTTAAAAAAGAGCTTGGGGTTTCACTATAAGCTTCTCCATCTTGCCTGACATATTGCCTTGGCTCCTTATGGATCTGCCCTGATTTTCCAGCAGTGAAGCACTTAGGAGCTGTACTGCCTTAAAGGGTGGGAGATTATAAGTATATTTCACCGTGGAATTTTTAGCCAACAACATCAAAATTTGTCCCTGGGACAGTTTAAAATCATACTTTCTACAAATCTCTAGAAAAAGCAATCATTACCAAGGTGACTGAGCAACAAGTATTATGCTCTACAGTATGACCATATCCTCTTGCAAGAGAAAAGGTCAAACCAGATGTGAGGTTGCACATCTGTAAATCCAACACTCGGGAGGCAAATGCAGGAGGATAAGAAATCCAGGGTCATCCTAGGCTACACTGAGAATTGATAGACAGCCTGGGTAATACGAAAGCCTGAATTAAAAAAAAAAATGCAAGTTGCATCATGGGAGTTCAGTTACAAGATGAGAGCCTCTCGCTAGCTCAGCAGGTGGTGGCCAAATAGAAGTCAGGGGCTCTCTGATTTGGCATAGTTTATTACAATTAGTACACATACACAATCTTGTAAACTCCGTAAGGTAAATGGTTTAACCTCCACTATAACCAGCAGACCCTATGCCATGAGCTCTCAGCACCCTACTTTAACATCGATAGAATTCACACAAATAGGATTATAATACAATTTGCAAGGAAAGGATTTTTTGTTTGTTTTTGGTCCATGTTTTCTTTCAATAAACAAGACACATACTTTCTCCTCTTTGGCAAAAAGAGGTTAACTCCCCAGTTCATTCACAAAGTAAAACTCAGGGAAAAACAACACAAAACATGAGGTACAGCCGAGACATGGGCTACTCTATGAGTATAAGCACGTATGCAGGGGAAAAAGAAAACTGCTTTTTACATCACCAGGACAGTTACTAGCGCGCCACTAGAAAAGCTCTGCTTCTGCGCATGCGCGAAGCCATATGACCCGACATTTGTTTTCCAGGGATAGTGGAAGTCACCCACATGCATTATCTCTGGAGAAAGTTGTAAGAAGTAGGGCTTCTGGGCTCAGCTTTATTTTTAATCTGAGGTTTAGAAATATTTGATATTCCTGCCTTGAGCTACAAGCCCTGTGCCTCCTTCATTACAAGGTGCGGATGAACAGTGTGGCTAGCCTTGAATCTCAGCACCCTGGAAAGGCAGATTTACTTAGGAACACTGTGCAGTAGGCTAAGCCCTTTCCTTAGAGAAGGTGGTCCCTCAGGATGCAGCTGGGATCCACGCAGGCCCCAGGACACTAGGCTGCCCTACCTCTCAAGGAAAGTCTAAGAAAGCAGGCTGCAGCTGCTAAAGTCAGATGTTTGCTTGCATAAATGGGCCACCATTGCTAGCAATCACCTATCCTGGAGTGCTTTACATGTTTCAAGTAATTTCATTTCTTCCAGGAGACAAAGCGGTAAAAATGCTTTTACTTTATCAAAAAGGAAAGAGCCACAACAACCAACGAGGTTTTTAAACAGACCTGCTGCTTACAGCGTCAGATAATCAAATACACTGAGAAACACAGGCTACCGCTATACAAATCCCGTGTTTTCTCCTTAAGCCCTGTGTAGAAAACAAACACCGCAAACTTCGTAATGTTAATTCGTGTTAAATATAACTGTACAAATTGCACATTTTACAGCACAGCATCACAGTTAAGACAAATGAGAAAAGTCCCCTTGTTCTAGCACAACAGAAACCAACTGGCTCTGCAGGAAGGGTTGGAACTAAACCAGCTGCACAGTTCTGTAAACAGTAAGTGAGGTCGTCTCTAGGATCCTGAAGAGTCACACATGCACGCTTGCACATTTCTTCCAGTGACTCGCAGCGGTGCGCGCTCAGTACCACAGCAGGTTTCTTTCACATTGGGTTCACAAAAGAGCAGTCATGGCCGTCTGGTTGAGGGGCGCAAGACCGTTTCTGGGTGCCGAATAACCATCATCTCCCCCGGAAGTCATCTGTGACTGAGAGGCTGGGTCTCTGCTGTCCAAGAAGCTGCTAGCAGCAGGCTTGTCATAGCCACCACCCACAGGCTTGGGGCTTGCTGGCCTCTGATAGCTTTCAACCTGGGTGGCTCCTGTAGCAGGAGGAAAGCCTCCAGAGGAATGGGAGTGTTTGTGAGTGGGCCTGGGCCCAGGGACTCGGTAGCCGCTCTGTGTGGAGAAGGTGTGAGCTCGCAGCAGGTGCCGCTCCACGATAGGTGTGGCATACTCAGGTTCTGAGTGCGTCAAAGGCAGTGCGTACTCATGGCGGCCCGGGCGGTGAGGACAGTCATAGTGGCCGCTGGCCTCAGTGTTCACTCTGACCTCCTCAGTGTCTGTGTCCATGGGTCGGAAGGTAGAGCCCTTTCTCGCGACTGTGCCTGTGCCAATCATGAGAGGCTGCTGATAATCTGAAACCAAATGGACATCATTAGTGCACCAGTTGAGAGCCAGGCAGGCGGTCGCTGCAGCGCATGCTTTCCCTTCCACTCCATCTCCATTGGTGACTAAAGCATCTCAGGGTCCATGAGACATATGAAATGCAAGTCAGATGCTGCAGTTGGGTCTTAAAACCCCCATAATATCGCCTGCTTCAGGAAGCCGCCAAGGGCCATAAGACCTCGGAGACTGGATTGATTTGGTCTAGAGAAAATGTTTTGTAGAGGAGGGGCATTTACTTACAGATGGTCTTGTTATGCAACCCCAACTAGACTTGAACTTGTGGTTTTTCTGCCTCTAAGCCTTTGGTGTCCAGGGCTGACCACAGACATGCAACTCCATGCCCAGTTTAGGGGTGACTTTTAGTTGGTGCTGGGATTATAGGTGTTGGCTATTAGGCCTGGCTAGGAGTGACTTTCAAAATTTGGAGGTGGAGAAAAATCCAAAGAGGGTGTGATGACCACCTTTGTGTCAACTTGACTACATCTAGAATTAATAAAACACAAATGGCTGGGCACATGTGTAAGGAATTTTTTTTCTTAATTACATTAAATCATTTGAAGTGTTAAGATGGATTTCTAATCTAGTTCTACGCCTTTAGTTGGCAGTCTATATAAAGGATATGGAAGAAGAAGGCTTGCTCTCTCTTTGCCTGTTTGCCCCAGCCAGCAAATCCATGCCTTCGCTGGCTGTAGAGTCTGTTTCTTTGGAATTCTGCACAATACTGAAAGCCAGCTGAGACATCTACCCTCAAGGACTGAACAATTACTGGAGTCTTGGACTTTCCATTGGTAGATAAGACATTGTTGACTATCTTCATTCTAATAAATTCTTTTCCTACACAGAGAGAGAGAGAGAGAGACTGAGAGAGAGCTTATTCTATAAATTCTGTTACTCTACAGAACCCTGACTAATACAGAGGAGAAAGAACTATGAAGACAGTTTGATGTGGCAAGAGAATTAGGGGATATGGATAGTTAAATGGATATGAGAGATAAGCAATAGGTAGTGATGGGCATTCAGATAATGCAATCATTGTTAAGACTGAAACAATTCAAGTCTTTTTTGCAATGAGGTAGTCAGATTACAACAGGAAACAAAGTAGAGGGGCACCAAGTGACTTCCCTCAAATCACACAGCTGCCAGGCAGTGGAGTCAGGACTGGAAGCGTTTCTAGCTTGTGTTAGCCATCTGTCTTAGTCAGGGTTTCTATTCCTGCACAAACATCATGACCAAGAAGCAACGTGGGGAGGAAAGGATTTATTCAGCTTACACTTCCATACTGCTGTTTATCACCAAGGAAGTCAGGACTGGAACTCAAGCAGGTCAGGACGCAGGAGCTAATGCAGAGGCCATGGAGGGATGTTACTTACTGGCTTGCTTCCCCTGGCTTGCTCAGCCTGCTTTCTTATAGAACCCAAGACTACCAGCCCAGAGATGGTCCCACCCATAAGAGGCCTTTCCCCCTTGATCACTAATTGAGAAAATGCCCCACAGTTGAATCTCATGGAGGCATTTCCTCAACTGAAGCTCCTTTCTTTGTGATAACTCCAGCTGTGTCAAGTTGACACAAAACTAGCCGGTACACCACCTGTTAGATCATGGGGAGTGTGGAAATCTCACTCACAACCTACATACAAGCTGTCTAAGGTTGCCCTGGGGGCAAGCTTAAGAAGACTGACAGTCAGGAAATAAAGCTGGAAGAGAGACATACTGATGCTTTCTCAAAGATACTGACCCATTGTGACCCTGACTCTAACTCCCTCCCCTCAAAGACAGGACATGTATTCATTCATCACTCAATTAGTCTTTCTTGTCTCTCATTCCCAGTACTTTAATAAAAACCTGAGTAGCAAACATGAATTAAGAGCTTCCTCCCAGCACTTGGGAGGCAGGGGCAAGCGGATGGATCTCTGTGAGTTTGAGGCCAGCCAGGTCTACAACTCGAGTTCCAGGATAGCCAACGCTACACAAAGAAACCCTGTCTGGAAAAAAAACCGACCAAACAAAACAACAACAATAAAAAGTTTGCAGAGACTAGCAGTGCTGTGGGGCCCTCATTATTCATCATTATATGCCCTGAAGGTGTGGTCAGCTCAGGTGAAGGGACCATTGACTAATATCTTTGTGTTAGCTTGAAACTCTTCCGAGAGTACTGGATGGGGGGCAGAGGGAATAGAGGAGCACACTTCTGCTATAATAAAGTATCTTACTTAGCCTCACTGCTGTTCCGATTCATGTCTCCCACAAGCAGAACCTCCTTAGAGCACTGCTGTCCCTGGGTTATGACACTCACCTGCCATATCACTAGTGATGAGATCCAACTTTTGTGTCATCTCTTTTTCATTGTCATAGCTGATGGTAAATTCCGTCGACTGATGCCTGGCAAAGGGATATTTAATCTGCTTCCAACAGCCTGAAATCAAGAGAATATGAAAGCAGGCATCAGGCATGTAATTCACATACCCATGTGCTCTTCTTTGGTATGTCAGAAGTCAGTCTCTTGCAGGATGCTGACAAACCCACAGTCACAGCTCTTTGGTTGTGTGCAGAGCACAGCATGATAAGTCAGGCCCTTCAATACACACATTACCCATCGCTTTATTTTTTTGAAATAGGGTCTCTTTATATATCCCCGGCTACCCTGGAACTCATTATGCAGGCTAGGCTAGCCTTGATCTCAAGGAAATTTTCCTGCTTCTGCTTTTTGAGTGCAAGGATTAAAGGTTACACCACCATGCCTGGCTCCCACTGATGGACAAGCGGCTCGGTGGTTAAGAGCATAGGCTGCTCTTCCAGGACTCCATTTTGTCTTCTAGCACCCACACGGCAGGTCACAACCATCTGTAACTCCAGTCCCAGAGAATTCAACACCCTCTTCCTGACCATGTGGACACCAGGCAGGGACATAATTCACAGACGTACATTCAGGCAGACAAAACAACCACACACATAATTAAATAAATTTCAAAAAAGTGGATGTAGCTGGGTGTGGGAAATATTAAAAAATGAGCCCACCAACTCTCTGTGAGGAGAGAGAAGGACAGAGGAGGGAGGAAGAGGTGGAAGGAAGATGGAGCAGAAACATGTGGCTTGGAGAAACTGCAAGTTATATGGGATCTCATAGATGGGAAATAGGGTAGTATAGTGGTAGATCTGCCCAATCTAGGCGGGTAGCTTGTATTCATATCAACTGGGTTGTGATTTCTTTAACCGGGCTTTTTGGGTTTGAGATTTACCACAACAGTAGCTTCCAAGCCCTGGAATCATCTGGGCACATTTCCTGTAGGCCCAGCCTTTCCTCAGCATCTTCAGGCCACTGTATTTTCTGGGAAACTGAGGAATGGACCAGGTAGAGTCCATGCGTTTGTTTTGAAGAATTTTTAAGACTCAGGTCAGTAGTATTCACCTGCAATCCCAGGGGATTAAACTCGGGGGCCATCTCCCTAGCCCTGACTGTATTATTTTGATTCTGAGACTAGAACCCAGGCCAAGCATATGTTCAGCTCACAGACAGGGCTGACGTCACTCCTCAATGACAGTGTAGTAATCTAAGTTCCAGTACACATACACAAATGAACAGCACAAAATTTAAACAGGATAAGGCTCATGCTAAATACAGATGTGGCGGCATGAAAACTCGGAAGCAGAATATAAACTAGATACGATAAATTTCTTCCTTGTAGCTTTGCTAATTCAAAGGGAAAGAAAATTATCTTTTTCAAACCAGACAGTAGTCTCCTCTTACCTACAGCTTATGTTCCAAAAACAAAAGGGACCATGGCTCAAAAATATTAAATAGGAAAATTCCAGAAGCAATTCCTGTTTTAGCTGCATGCTGTCCTCGCACAGGAACCATATGAACCATCCTCCTGTCGGGTTCTCTGTCTGCTACCCTCCTGGAAGGTTAGTGTTCCCGACAACTGGACAGAATCTACACTCAGCCGGAAAAATGGGCATGCGATGGTGGCAACTATCTTGACTGTATTAACTAAGGTGGATTTGCATACCCAGCCAACATGGTAGCATCCTTTTCCTGCCTGGGAGCCTGACCTGGAGAAGGGGAACTGGGCAGCAGTCTGCATTCATCCCCCTGTGTCTTCCCATCGAGGATGCAGTGTGACCAACCAGCTTGCTTCAAGCTCCTGCCATCTTTACCATCCACCACCAAGGACTAGACCTTGCACTCTGAGTATAAACAGTCCCTCTTCTTTAAGTTGCTTTCTTTCAGATTAGTTTATCACAGCAAGAGGAAAAGAAAGTGAAACACTCCCCTTTAGTCACTTTATGATGCACTCAAAGCAAAACAATGGCTATGTGGCCATTCTACTCAATACAGTTGTCCTGTTTTGCATTTTTTAAAAAAAAATCCCTCACCATGTCTAATACATAAACGACATTTTTTCAGGGCTAGGCATATAAAGACTTTATGTACATGGTTTAGTTCTAGTTACAGTCTTGAGCAGTCCTTAGTGTCTTGGGTCATCACTTACAGATAAAGGGATCACAGAACCCAGGATCTTGTACGTATTAGACAAGTGGTCTACCATTAAGCTAGGCAGCACCCGTCCTACAAAATTGACAGACCTCAGATGTACTGGCTAGTTTTGTGTCAACTTGACACAGCTGGAGTTATCACAGAAAAAGAAGATTCAGTTGGGGAAATGCCTTCATGAGATCCAACTCTAAGGCATTTTCTCAATTAGTGATCAAGAGGGAAAGGCCCCTTGTGGGTGGGACCATCTCTGGGCTGGTAATCTTGGGTTCTATAAGAGAGCAGGCTGAGCAAGCCAGGAGAAGCAAGCCAGTAAGTAACATCCCTCCATGGCCTCTGCATCAGCTCCTGCTTTCTGACCTGCTTGAGTTCCAGTCCTGACTTCCTTGGTAATGAACAGCAGTATGGAAGTGTTAAGCCGAATAAACCCTTTCCTCCCCAACTTGTTTCTTGGTCATGATGTTTGTGCAGGAATAGAAACCCTGACTAAGACATTGGACTTTCCCCCTGAAGACAGAATAAAACCGTAGATGGAGTTTTTAACCAACCTGTTTTCTGAGCGTCAGCTGACACATATGGATTTCCTTTCTTTTTCCTCCTGTCAAGGCAAAACAAAGCTCTACTGAATATTCGTCAGCCAATTTGTCTGCCTGTGACCTCATATAATACGAAGATCACAAGTACTTACCTCATAGGTGGTTCTGAAAGCGGAATTTGCTAGACACTGTCATATGCTTAAAAAGCTCTGTGTGTGCGCGCCTATGTGTGTGTATGATCATATGTAAATATATCTTATAAGTAAGGTCACATATGTTCATTGAGAGAATGAATACTAATTTTATTTTGTATATTAGAAAGCAATGCATTATTGCTTGATTTTTCTCAATGGCTCAGAAAAACAATAAAATCCTTAAGTAATTTGTAAGGATAATTTTTATATTCCTTTTTTGTTTTTGTTTTTGTTTTTATGAGACAGGGTTTCTCTGTGTAGCCCTGGCTGTCCTGGAACTCACTCTGTAGACCAGGCTGGCCTCAAACTCAGAAATCCGCTTGTCTCTGCCTCCTGATATTCCATTTTTTATAAAGTATAAGTTATAGGTGCCTTTAAAAGCAATTAACATTATCAGTTATGTTGAAAGTATACAATGATTCAACATTCTAGTCATACTAATGTATATACTTATACGTTCTAAAGCTTTTTAAATTGTAAAAGGAGAACCTGAGAATATTTCTTATTTTTTTGTTTAAATCTAATTTCTATCATTTGTCATAATAATAAAAATAGCATATAGAGTAATGAAAAAGATTCAGTGCCTATCATAGTGAATGTCTTTGTTCCAAGAGAAAACAGCCACATCAGACATTGCTAAGCCATGGTGGGAGCCAAACCCAGGTGCTAGATCTTCTTTCTAATACAGTCTCTACTGGGTGGGGGAAAAGGGAGATTTCACAGGGAACATGTCAGCTCCCAGATGTTGGTCCAGCAGTGCTCATATGGAAGCCAGAGAATGTAGTGCTGCATAATTCCTATGTTATCATCTGGACCAAAATTGCTTGTAAATATCAACATTTCATCTCCAAAGAAGGCGTGCTGCTTCTTTAACACATATGTACCAGAGGAGTAAACCTTTGAGGTTTATGAATGTTAGTTATGATCATTCCACTTGGTGGAAAAGCACCCCTGGGTTTGTCTATAAGCATGTGCCTAGATAGGAAGATCCATCCAAGTCGAGAATGGTACCATTTCCTGGGATGGGGTTTTGGAGCAAATAAAATGAGAATGTGTTAAATGGCAGCATTCCTCTCTTCTTGATTCCTGCAGATCCTGACATCCTACAGATGTGATGTGAGCAGCTACATCACACTCTTGCTACTGTCCTCCCTAACTGTGATGGGCAGATTGGGCAGACTGTATGTCTTCAAACTGTGAGCCCAAACAAACCCTTCTTCCCTTCCTTAAGAAGCTTTTGTCAGAGTAATGAGAAAAGTCAACTAATAAACCACTTATGTATATAATTAGAGAAAAATTGAAAAAGTTTAAATTCACATACTTTCTACAGATTGCAAAGATCCCCATTCCAGTCAGAAGGAGGGCGATGAAGATCACTGATGGAATCGCCACAGTTGTAATATTCATTCCTAGAGGAGAAAGCCACCGTTATAACACAAATATCACATAACTCACAAACATATACAAAACTCAGCTTCAGAGCTGAGTTTAGTGGTGTACAATATTAGGCCCAGCAGCCGGGCGTGGTGGCGCATGCCTTTAATCCCAGCACTTGGGAGGCAGAGGCAGGCGGATTTCTGAGCTCAAGGCCAGCCTGGTCTACACAGTGAGTTCCAAGACAGCCAGAGCTACACAGAGAAACCCTGTCTCAAAAAACCAAAAAAAAAAAAAAAAAATATTAGGCCCAGCACTTGGGAGGCAGAGACAAGAGGATCTATGTGAATTCTAGGTCAGCCAAAGATACAGGGATACACACAGTGAGATGCTATCTTTTTTTTTTTTTTGGTTTTTCGAGACAGGGTTTCTCTGTGTAGCCCTGGCTGTCCTGGAACTCACTTTGTAGACCAGGCTGGCCTCAAACTCAGAAATCTGCCTGCCTCTGCCTCGCAAGTGCTGGGATCAAAGGTGTGCGCCACCACCTCCCAGCAAGATGCTATCTTAAAACAAACAAACAAACAAACAATAACAACAACAAAAAACAAAATAAGCAAAACTGCTTTGTGCACAGAGAAAATGAATACATGTTTGCCTATGATGTTACAAAGTAAAGTCTGAGCTAAGTTTGGAACAAAGTCATTCCTCTACCCTAAAATGGCAGCCTTTGTTCCATGTTCCTCAGGATTAGCTCTTACTCTGAGCTTCTTGCTGGGTTCAAGTGAATTCCCCAAATCAGAATTAGACTGGTCAAGGGAGGAAGCTGCACATGGTGGGGTGAGGCTCTTGGGCTCAGGTCCACAGCTTGTGTGTGTGTGTTGGGGGTGGGGGGACATAAGGGTGGTTGACAGATAACTGTTACCAAGGCTGGGAAGCTGTGAGGTTCTCATTGTCCAAGCTGTGGTACATTAACTGAAGAGGAAGTTCTGCCTCAAGTTCTGAAGTTCTCAAGCAGCGTTTTACTCTGCTACAGAGAACGCCATGCTTCTCCACTACTCTTTCTGCGTCAAATGAAGAGGCGCTCCTGACCCAGAAGAGGCTCCTGGCTGTATAAACTATTAACAAATGGAGGATATCATTCTGCATCTCTCTTTGTGACCCTTGGGAAGAAAATAAAGGACAATTAGAAGTGAAAATGTCTGCTGGACTTGGTGATGCATGCCTTTGATCCCGGCACTGGATGGCCACAGGCAGGTGGATCTTTGTGAGTTTGAGGCCAGCCTGATTTACATATCTCTTTCCAGGCTACTTAGGGTGCCTCAAAGGACTACATAGTCTTGGGGTTTGGGAGCCTAAATTCTCACTGTAGACTTTAAAACAATAAACTTATAAAAAGCACCATCCTTACCTGGGGTTGTAAAAAGAAATCGCTTTTCCGACAAAGAACCACTGAAACAAAGAAGACAAACAGGAGGCGTGTGAGAGAGGGGCTTTGATAGATACTGGAAGCCAGCACAGCATAGCTTCATATACCTGCCACCACCCTGTGCAGCAAGGATCACAATCCTGATGCCTTTCTCCTACCATTTATACCAGCATCTTAAGGGTCAGCTAACTCAAAAAATAAATGACATAAATTAAAAAGCAAAACAACAACAACAAAAAAAACAGGTGACAAAGGTCGGACTCTGAGGCCTGACCTTTTCTAATAGTATGCATTAATTAAATGCATTTAACCATGACATTCTCACACACATACACAAGGTTACTTCATATTTACTCTTCATCATCCTCATTCCAAACTCTCCAAGGCTTCTCTGAGTAAAGCCATCCATCCTAGTGTTTTTTCTGTTACTGTGACAAACAAGCATCTGGAGGGGAAAAGGTTTGCTTCACTTCATAACTCTTCAGACTCCATCACCAAGTCAAGGGAAGAACTAAAGACAAAAAGCTGGAGGCAAGGAGTAATGCAGAGGACACGCAGGAATGCTGCTTACTGGCTTGCTCAGCCTGCTTACTACACCAGGAAGGACCATCTGCCCAGGGCTGGCACAGTCCAGTTGGCTGGGCCATCCCATATCAGTCACCAATCAAGAAAATCCATCACAGTCATGCCCACAAGCCAATTTGATAGAGGCAATTCAACTGAAGTCCCCTCTCCCATGCTGTTACCCTTAATCTTGTTATGTAGCCTGGGCTTTCTGAGTCCTCACTATACAGGTGAAGCTTTGCATAATCCTCTTGTGTTCCAGCTTTATCTTCCTGGGACTCCCTAATCTTGCTGAATATGATGATCTGTCGGTCCATTCCCCTGCAAACACCTCAAGTTCATCCGGAACAGAATTCCTTGGTATGTACCATCTTCTTTATCCATTCATCTCTGATGGACATCTAGTATGAGTCCATCCATATATTGGGAGTAAATATGGACAGGCAGGAATCTCTGTGATATGCCGGTAAAAGGCCTTGGTTATATACATCCAAGCATGGTATAACAGGGGTGTGGAGGAGGAGTCTTAGAGTTTTTTTTTTTCCCTTCAAACTGAATATTTGTATTGATTACTTGGGAATTTCACATCATGCACCTCAGTGTCACTTACTTCCTTTTTGAGAACCCTCAGGAAAAGGAACATACTGTTGGGACTAAATTTACAATTCCTCACGATCCTCTCTTTTATCTGATAGTTTCTTTTTTCTTTCTCCTGATGTCCCAACATAAAGGACTACACAAGCTCGCATCAACCATGAACACTTAGGCTTGCTCTCACGGCCAGGAGACACTATAATAATTACTTTTATCTTTTTGTTGTCAATCAGAGAGCATAAGTGTGGAAGGGTTAACTTTTGAACATGAAGATATGGGTCTCAAGAGCTGCTCAGTTGATAATGGGTCAATTGAGAGATCCCTGAAACCCACGCCTACAAACTGTCCTCTGACTTCCACATGAATGCTGTGGCGTGTGCATGCACATGCATGCACGCACACACTCACTCTTAAAATGTAATAAAACAAAATTTTCATCCAAAAGCACAGACCCGAGGGATAGATGGTTCTGCTAATGACTCTCTGCCTGACTTTCCTCCACTCTCAGCTGGCTTCTGATGACCACTTCACACTGTTCAACTAACTAAATGGGACAGAGTCACACTAAGAGTAGACAGACCTTCTTAAAAGCTACCACCTAGGGGAGGACAGGGCTCTGAGGTATCCACAGTGAGGTAAACAAATTCCATTAAATTACAGGAATAAGAAGCCTCCCCCGGGACTCCAGAGACAGACAGTCTGGAACAATCTGAGGTAAACACAAAGGAAAGGCTTTCCCTTCTGATGGTCAGCGCCTCCTCACCCTCGTCCTCGTCCTCCTCGGGATGAGGTCAGTCCTTCTTCCTGATTCCATTCTGGCCTACTCAAACTGAGGAAGTGGTCTGACCCCTGGATGAATCCCAGCAGAGTCTGGCTATTTCCTTTAGGGACCCCTTCTTCCTCAGCTGCAACACTTCCTTCAGTGTTGTTTTTCCTGAGTACCAAGCCATCGTGTGTGGGAACAGAAGTTCAATGACCGCAAGTTCGTTGGTTCCCCAAGGGCAAAACATCACAGATAAAAACAGCTGCTCCCTGAAGATCTGGGATCTACACAAGTAGAGGGGGCTGGTTTCACACACAGTTGACTCCCTGTTCAGAACAAGGACCAGGGAGAAATCACAAGAGCCAGGGGGAAGTACAGTCCTTGCTATAATTCTGGGCTTTCTACTCCCACCAAAATCAAAAAACAAGAAAATTAGGTCAAATAACTACATGATATACCGCCAATTCCCTATAAGCTGCTAATCATTTACATTTAGGTACATCTTTGGTATGCAAATTTAACTTCAAGTTAATTCAAAATTATATTTATTCATTAACTGTAACTGCTACATAGCTAATTGAGAGAATGAAACCTACTTTTTAAAATTCAACTGTTTTCATGTTTTTTTTCTTCAGTCTTCCAGAGTTTGAGGTAGATATGTACGTAAAAATATATGTATGGACAGGAGAGATGAAAGATGGCTCAGTGGTTAAGAGCACTTGCTGTTCCAGGGAAACAGCGTTCAATTCCCAGAAACGACATAGTAGACCACAACCTTCTGTAACTTTAATTTTAGGTGATCCACTGACTTCTGACCTCTTTGGCCATGAGGCATTTACATGGTGCACATACGTGCATGCAAGCAAAATACTCATATACATAAAAAATGGGATAAAATGCCCCAGTACAGGGGAACGCCAGGGTCAAGAAGTCGAGTGGGTGGATAGGGGAGTGGGGGGAGGGTATGGGGGACTTTTGGGATAGCATTGGAAATGTAAATGAAGAAAATACCTAATTAAAAAAATAGGATAAAAATCTTAAGCATATATAGTTTATGTATACACATATGAATTAGCTGAGTGTGGTGGTACACACCTTTAATCTCATCGCTCAGGAGGCAAAGGCAGGCAGATCTCTTTGAGTTCAAGATCAGCCTGGTCTACATAACAAGTTCCAAGCCAGGACTACATAGGGAAACTGTTAAAAAAGAAAGGAAAAGGAAAAGGAAAAGGAAAAGGAAAAGGAAAAGGAAAAGGAAAAGGAAAAGGAAAAGGGAAGGAAGTATGGAAAAGAAAAGGAAGAAAGAAAACGTGTATATATGGTATAATTTCATTTGTTTCAGTGATGACATCAGAAGCAGCCTGCTGAGCATGGTGATACTTGCCTGTAACCCTAAAAGCTTGGGAAGAGGAAATAGGAGTTCAAGGCTAGCCTGGCTAATAGTAAGCTGCAGGATAGAATAGGCTGAGACCCTTTCTTAAAACAAAACAAGGACTGGAGAGATGGCTCAATGGTTTAGAGCACTGATGCTCTTCTAAAGGTCCTGAGTTCAAATCCCAGCAACCACATGGTGGCTTACAACCATCTGTAATGAGATCTGATGCCTTTTTCTGGGGTGACTGAAGATAGCTACAGTGTACTTACATATAACAAATCTTAAAAAAAACAAATCCTGCCGGGTGTGTGTGTGTGTGTGTGTGTGTGTGTGTGTGTGTGTGTGTGTGTATATGTAGCAAATGGGACCTCATGGTGGGCGGGGCGGGGAATACTGAATCTAAGTCCTCGTGCAGTGTACAGCACACACCCTATCCTCAGTGGACAGTCTTTTGTGTATCGCATCCCTCAGGGCTTGCAACTGTCTCTCCAACTCTTAGATCAGAACACTTCTATTAGCAACCACTTCCACCCCAAATGGGAGATGGTTTTCTTCTTTCTCCCTCAGCCTCTTACCAGCCAGCACATATGGTTACAAACACAACAAGCTAACAGTCATGTCTACTCCTCTCTGGCATTTTTTTCTCAGCCTCTGACTCTGTCTCCCCTAAGCTTTGTTCCTCCCTTTGGCCATTATCCATGACTATCACATTTCCATATGTCACATAACCATCTTCTCCCCTAACCCCAGGTGCTCCTTAAAAACCCTACTCCCAAGAGCCTGGGCCAAGCCCCGAACCTGGAAAAGAATTTTAGACTCAGTTTTTACTGTAATTTCTGGAGTGAATTTTTTTTCTTTTGTTTAAAATAATGTAGACTGCATTTTTCTGTAAAAGCAATGTTGTTGGCTCACACCTTTGTTAAACTATAATACATTTATGTACTTTCTTAAAATGACATCAGATTCAAAAAACCCTGTGCTAATTTGAGAAACTATCCACTATTGATAAAGTCCACCTCTTACCCCAGGTTTTACGATACTGGGTCTGGGTATATACAGCTCAGGCTAGCCTAGAATTCACAATTCTCTGACTTTATATGCCCAAGTGCTGGGATACCATACATGCTTGTAATAGGCTTCCTACCAAGCAAGATAGTCCATACTCTTATAAGGATTGTCTTAGTCAGGGTTATTATTGTTGTGATGATACATCATGACCAAAAGCAAGTTGGGGAGAAAAAGATTTATTTGGCTTATACTCCACATCACTCTTCATCATCATGGGAAGTCAGCATCATGGGAAGTCAGTACAGGAAATCAAGCAGGGCAGGAACCTGAAAGCAGGAGCTAATGCAGAGGCCATGGAGGCTCAACCTATTTTCTAACAGAACCTAGGACTACCAGCCAAGGGACGGCCCCACCTACAACAGGCTGGGCCCTCCCATGTCAATTACTAATTAAGAAGATGCCCCATAGGCTTGCCTACAGCACCATCTTATGGAGACATTTCCTCTTCCTCCTCCTCCTCCTCTTCCTCCTAAGGATTATTTATTTTATGTATAGGAGTACACAGTAGCTGCCTTCAGAAGAGGGTATCGGATCCCATTACAAATGGTTGTGAATCACCATGTGGTTGCTAGGAATTGAACTCAGGACCTCTGGAAGATCAAGTCAGTAATCTTAACCACTGAGTCATCTCTCCAGCCCCTGGAGACATTTTCTTAATGGCGGTTCCCTCCTCTCAGGTGACTAGCTTGTGTCAAGTGACATCCAGTGCAAGGATGGAATAATGAGATAATAGTCTTGAGTTTCCTGTGTGCAAGAGAGGTCTGGGATGCTAGGGGAGTGGCTGGGAAGTTGAGAACGTGTGCAGCATACACAGAGCTCTGGATTTGATCTTCAGCATTGAATAAACTGGGTGTGCACTTGCAATCCCAGAACTTTAGCGGCAGTGGAAGGATCATGTGTTCACAGTCAGCAGAGAACAATAATTACAAATGGGACTAGGGTAAAATAGTAAGGCTAAAGACTGCCATGTAGAAGAGAATCCTGATTGATCTCCTACATAGGGATCACAAAGTGTGTGCCGCTTCTGTCCTGAGCCTCATCTTTGGGACTAAAACTGTGGAAACTTGTTCAAAACACAATCACAGTAAAAGGAAACATCTGCAGGGACCTATAGAGTACAGGGGAGAACTGGTAGGGGTGGCTGGGAATGATGGTAATGGGTTAGGGGAAGACCTGGAGTTTCCAGGCGCACGTCTTCCTCACTAACTACCTATCTTCAAGGAGCCTCCTTCTCCACACTGATTACTGCCTCTCAGGTGTGTGGGCATCTGCAACTTGGAGCCGCCTATGTTATTAAGCTTTATTAGCAGTTCTGCACAGAAGGATATCAGAATGTAGACAAAGCTTAGTGTGCAATGTTTAAATCAATTTACATATCCCAGCCCCATGAAGCAAACCGAGACAACTATCACACTAAGATGTTAACAGATAATAAAAGCCACTGCTATCTATCTATCTATCTATCTATCTATCTATCTACCTACCTAGTATCTATGTATGAACACATGTATGCATCTATCTATCTATCTACCTAGTATCTATGTATGAACACATGTATGCATCTATCTATCTATCTATCTATCTACCTAGTATCTATGTATGAACACATGTATGCATCTGTCTGTCTGTCTGTCTGTCTGTCTGTCTGTCTATCATCTATTGCAGGCCCCTTTCTACTCTCAAAAATGGTCTCTAGGAATCCTTGAGGGTGGGGAGCACTCAGTGGTTCTAGGAATTTTTCAGTTCCCTGTACCCTCAGTATTAGGTAAAATTGGAGATAACTTCAGTAATTTACTGAAACTACAAAAAGCCAAAAGGAATAAGCATTTATTTTCTCCCGCAGGTGCAGCTGGGACTGCAAGAAATCTCCCACACCAGGGCTCAGGCGTCTGCCATTTTAACTCACGTGCCTACACAACCAGAAAGCTCTCTTGATACCACATTTATTTCCCACATAAAGACAAATGCCGTTGAAACTCGCACATTTTAAAGGGTTTGTTTATTTTCTTTTTAAAGAAAACACATAAGTGTTTTGCCTTAATGTATGTGCACCACTTGTATGCCTGGTGCCTGAAGAAGAGACCTTAGAATTAGAACTCTCATCACAGATGGTTGTGAGCTACCAGCATGGTGCTGGGCATAGAACTTGGGTCCACTGGGAGAGCAACAAGTACTCTTAAGAGCTGAGTCATCTTGGTAGCCCCCATATATCACAAGTATTTTCTCGGCCGTCTGCCACTTGGCATTATATCCCTGTTGTCCTTTCAAAACTGCAGGCGGATTGATTAATTACGGGCCTCAGGGCTTTCTCCTCTCAGAACACAAGCCAAGTACTTACTGCCGGGAGAGCACGCCATTGGCCAGGAGTCCTTCATAGTGACTTATCCCTTTGCTCTGAAGCAAGTTGATGTGGCCACCTAGTTCATCTGTGATGATCCCTGCGTGGATGGCAGCTTTGCACAATAAAGAGGTCTGAAACAGAGTGACATGATTATTTCAGCACTCACCTGTTTAAAACAAAGCTGGACTTTTCTATTTTCTACTTTTGTTTGTTGGGGGGGGGGTGTTCATTTGTTTGTTTCTTTTTGTTGTTGTTCTTTAGAGACAGAGTCTCATTATTTAGTGCTGGTTATCCTGGCACTCACTACATAGACAAGGCTGGCTTTGAACTCACAGATCTGCCTATCTCTATCTCTGGAGTGCTGGGATTAGAAACATATTCACTGTGTTTTCCATTTTTGATTGCTTAGTCATTTACAGTAGTCCTCTGCCCCCATGAATAACGTCTCTAGCATTATTATGTTAACTCCTAGCTGCCAAATCTGAACCGTGTCAAGGAGTTTGCCTTGTTCTGCCACAGTTCCTGAGGCCCTGCTAACTGACATGCATGTTAGTGACATGCACAAGGACTCTTCAGCGCCTCATGAGCAATTTCAGACTAGCAGAGCCAAAGAGCTCATCTGTCAAAACCGCTCACATGCTCATACGTCACTGAGCTCAGGGTAGGTTGCTATGCAGAAAAAGATAATAGGGTTTGTCTCTTAGACTTGGTTTACAAACAGACAGTCTTAAACAAGGTGGAAAGCAATCTGGGTAGTATTCAACGTACTGCAACTTCACGCTAATTCTTTGATTTGGTACAACATCAAAACCAAGATGGCTGACAGTTGCTACATGGAACAGCAAGTTCCATGTGGAATGATCCAACAAACAATCAAACAAACGAAATCTCAGCATTCATGTCACTTTCTGAATCCTTGCCTTCAGTGAGCCCAAAAGCCGGTGACTGCTGGGCTAGCTGCTCGTGGGAGCCTTCAGACCCAGCTATATGCTGTTTAGGCGAATTCGGCAAAAGCAAGATCCAGAGGCTGGCTCTGATTAAGACAGGTTAGGGGGTGACACTGGCTCTGAAGAGAAGTTATGGAATGTCAAGACTGTGAGGTGACCAGGTCCAAAGGTCCGCAGAAAAAAATGTGGATGGGAAGACAATAGACAGACTTGGCATTTGAGCCAAGAAGCAATTCTAGATAAAGTTGAGCTGTGTGCTCTGCATCTTCCATTTAGCTAATTCCAAATCCAAGAGGACAGAGGGTTATGCTGTGTCTTAATCACTGGACCTAAGTAGTTTTCTAGGTTCATGAGAACATTGATTACCTGAGTCTCAATTCGAATGTTTCCTCAAATCTAAGTTACAACACATGCAGAAGCAATGGACGGTATTTGTAACCAGTTATCTGGGGGTTGCAGTAACACCAAGGAATTCTGTGACTTTTTTTTTTCTTTTTCATTTTCCTTCTTTCTTTCTTTCTTTTTTTGTTTGTTTGTTTGTTTGTTTGTTTGTTTGTTTTTTCGAGACAGGGTTTCTCTGTATTGCCCTGGCTGTCCTGGAACTCACTTTGTAGACCAGCCTGGCCTCGAACTCAGAAATTCACCTGCCTCTGCCTCCCGAGTGCTGGGACTAAAGGCATGCGCCACTACGCCCGGCTGTTTTTAATTTCTCTTAAGAGATTTCATATTTCCCACCTAAGATCTGGCAACGGAAGTCAGTTCTGCAATAAGTTATGTCATCGTTACAAACAGAACATACAAAGAAAGCGAAGCCCAAAAGAGATGCTGACAATACTGTCCCCTTTGGGAATAGGGGACCTAGGACAATCTTGTCCTCTAGAAGGAGACAAAGGAAGATGGCCGATAGTGGAGACACATCTTTCTTTTGAAAAAAACTTCCTGGAATCTGCCTTCTGTAGGAAGCTTTCTCTACGGTGAAAAACACTGGTAACCGCAGCAATTATGAAATGGAAGCACTCGGATTCAAGGCGATTTCCAGCTATTTAGCAGCTTCCAGACCAATCCAGATTACATGAGACTCTGTCTCATCAAACAAAACAGGATTGGGGGATGCTCAGCTGATCAAGCATTTGCTGAGCCAGTGTATGAACCTGAGCCTTCAGATCCCTAGAGCCTATGTAAACCCAAGACATTGCAGTGTCTGTAATCCCAGCATGCCTAGGGTGGGAAGGGAAGCAGAAATAAGATGCCTGGAAAGCTAGCTGAAGAGACTACCTCAAACAAGGTGAAAGTCAAGGGCAGACTTGAGGTTGTCCTTTGTTTCTCTTTGACCTTCAAGTGTGCATTGTAACACACACACACACTCCATACCCCTCTCCCCATAAAGTCAGTGGGAGGACTGGAGAGATGCTATTTCAGAAGACCTAGGTTCAATTCCCAGCACCCACATGACAGCTAACAGCCACTTGTAACTCCAGGTCCAGAGGATCCAAAGTTCTCTTCTAGTCTATGCAGGTACTGTACTCACGTCATGCACAATATATATGTAAGCAAAATATTCATACATGTAAACTTTTTTTAAGTCTCAAAAAGTAAAAAAAAAAAAAAAAATTAAAAACGGGTAGGAAAATGGAGGTGAGATGGTCTAGTACGTAAAGGATCTGCCACCAAATCTATGACCTGAGGGCAAACCCCAGGAGCCAATGAGAGACTCATCTCTTGTCAGTGTTTTCTGAACTCTAAACTCTCACTGTGTGCAGTGCGACTCTCAGTGGTGGTTTGAATGAAAATGGCCCCCATAGGCTCAGATATTTGAATTTTTGGTCTGCAATTGGTGCAACAGTTGGGGAAGGAATAGGAAGCGTGGCTTTGTTGAAAGGGGTGTGCCATAGGGCAGGGCTTTGAGGTTTCAAAGGCCCACCCACACCATTTTTAACTAGATCTTTCTCTACCTCAAGGTTGCTGGCACAAAATGTAAACTCTTAGCTAGCATGCCTGCCCATCACCACACTCCCCGCCATGATGGTCGTGAACTGCAAGCGAACCCCCAGTTTAATACTTTCTTTTATAAGTTGCCTTGGTCATGTTGTCTCATCACAGAAATAGAAAACTATGATATCCCCCCATAATAATAAATGAATACTTTATATAAATAAATACAATAAAATTATTTTAAAAGGGACTATATATATATATAGCACAGAAGTGGAGCACTTGGCAAAACCAAAGTTCAATTCACAGCCCCATTTGCACAAAATTTTAAATAATTAATTAAAATTATTGATATAGGGCTGGTGAGATGGCTCAGCGGGTAAGAGCACCCAACTGCTCTTCTGAAGGTCCTGAGTTCAAGTCCCAGCAACCACAGGGTGGCTCACAACCATCCGTAAGGAGATCTGACTGGTGTGTCTGAAGACAGCTTCAGTGTACTTACATATAATAAATAAATAAATATTTTTTTAAATTATTGATATAATTATTAAATTATAAATAAAAATTATTAATAAAAATACAGTTTGCACTCTCACGAGTCTACCTTCTTTCTTTCTTTCTTTTTTTGTTTTTGGGTTTTTTTTGGGGGGGGGGGTTCAAGACAGGGTTTCTCTGTGTAGCCCTGGCTGTCCTGGAACTCACTCTGTAGACCAGGCTGGCTTTGAACTCAGAAATCCGCCTGCCTCTGCCTCCCAAGTGCTAGGATTAAAGGCATGCGCCACCACTGCCCAGCTGAGTCTACTTCCATTAAAAAGCTCTCTTTGTGATAATACACACCTATAACCCCAACATTTGGGAAGTAGAGATAGGAGGGCCAAGAGTTCAAGATCAGCCTCAGCTACATATCCAGATTGAGGTCACCCTGGGTTGTATATGACTGTATCAGAAAACCTTTCCATGGCTAGGAATCTAGTCCATGGAGGAGCTTGCTCAGAAGGTTTCTGTTCCGGACATGAAGTCATTTCTCTGTTCTGGCTTATTTTCCTAAATCAACTGGACAGCAGCAAGGGTAGACTAGCCTCTCTAGATTATGTGGTATCCACTCTGGATGTCTGCCACCTTCTGGTTCTAAGGTCCACATAGACCTGTTCCCTCCCCACCCCCACACCCCCCCTCACCCCCCATGCCCCAGAATAGATGCAAATTAGTTGTGGTCTACTGATCAGATATTCCAACTGCTTAGAAGAGTTTCTTCCACAGAATTCTACCAGTAATGAAGTGAACATTCCAGGAGCCATGTGCTCTACAGAACTTGCTGTGACGGACAGAGTAGATAGAGGACATTGAGCAACAATGTCCATCACAAAATATTCTGGTTTACCCATGGTCCAGACTCCTATTAAGTAAGATTTGAACTGTAGGTTGATTTCCCTATATTTAATGCAGAGCATGGGATACATATTCATGAGACTAGCCACCAGATCTGTCCATTCAATTATTCTGGTTAATAACCTTCTCCACAATTATTTCTTTATTAAAATAAAAAAGACTTCCTCATCCTACAATTGAAACATAATTCATGCTTATGAGTGTGTTTTTCTCCCCTGGTATCAAGTTTAAAAATTCAACTTCATTAAATCTGATTAAAACAACAACAACAACAACCTCCCCTTTGAACAACTAATGGTTTGATTTCCTTGGTAGTCTGCAGTGCAGATGTGGCACAGTCTAAGTCAAATGCATTATGGGCAAACTATATTACCAGTGTATGTTGATTAGTGATTTGCCTTAGACAATATTCATTAATTAACTCAGCTGAAACAACAGCATTATAATTCCTGAAGGAGCTAGGGGAATACATACACATTTTTATTCTTTAATTTTTAAATGTATATTTATGTCTATATACTATTTGCATATATTTAGGAAATATGAAAATCACTCTCATCACTGTCCAGTTGACAAGAGAGTTTCAGTTTCAAAGTTGGCCTGGGCTACACAGAGAATTCAGCATCCACTTGAGCTATAGAATCAAACACTAACCACCTCCCCCCCAAAAAAAACAAAAACCACCATTTACCACACTGAGCTGACTATGCCACAAAAGTCCACCAAACACAGCAGTATGAAGACTCACAGGGTTGTACAGATGATCAAATCATACCAGCACTGTAGCATTTTCTTAACATTCCCCTAAAGAAATGTCAACAGACTGTCAAAAGTATTAACAATGCTTTAACCAAAATAGATACAAAAGTAACCATTCCGGGGACTGGAGAGGTGGCTCAGTGGTTATAGTGCTTCTTGCTCTGGAAGAGGCCCAGAGTTCAATTCCCAGAGCTCCAGCATGGCCTTGATAGGGACAGAATGACACAGTTCCTTGAGGGCCTCAACAAGTGTCATGGCTGCGGTGGGAGTAGTAAGGCTTGTTTGTATAATATTGTACACATTTTACATTTCTCCTCAAAGGAATGTCCTCTCAGTTAACAGTAATGACTCTGTAATAATCAGAGATAGTCAGGAAGGGGAAGATGTGGCTAGCACATCAGCAAAATAGTAAATGCTGGGACTTTCAGAATAGCCGTTAAGGCTGTCTGTGTAAGAGAACTCAAACACATGAGTACAAAAATATCTAATTTCTCAGGGCTGGAGAGATGGCTCAGCAGTTAAGAGCACTGGCTGCTCTTCCAGATATCCTGAGTTCAATTCCAGCAACCATATGGTGGCCCACAACCATCTGTAATGGGATCTGATGCCTTCTTCCGGTATGTCTGAAGACAGATATACATAAAATAAATAAGTAAAGTATATAATCTATCTATCTATCTATCTATCTATCTATCTATCTATCTATCTATCTATCTATCTATGGCATTGGGCTATGCACAGCAGCTGAACCCTGGGACCCAGTGGTGATAATTTACCTACATGGGACTGAAGGAGTTCTCTCATGTCTCCTGGAACTCTGGCTCCTGTCTAAGTTACTGCCCTCCCTGCTCAGCCCCCACAAGAGAAGCAGGGCTAGAAGTCAAGCTTCTGACCTTCAGGCTAAACTCCTTCCCAGTTACCTAGCAACAGTAAAGATAACCCACACCATATGAGGGGCTGTTTGGCCCCTCCTTGCTCCTTTGTTCTCTAGCTCTTCCTCTCCTCTCCTCTCCTCTCCTCTCCTCTCCTCTCCTCTCCTCTCCTCTCCTCTCCTCTCCTCTCCTCTCCTCTCCTCTCCTCTCCTCTCCTCTCCTCCCCTCCCCTCCCCTCTCCTCTCCTCTCCTCTCCTCTCTCCTCTCACTCTCTAGCAGTTCTTCTTTCTCTCTCTTTTCTACCTTCTCTCTTTCCCCCAGCCTTTCTATAATAAAGCTCTAAAACCATAGACTGTCTGTGCTCATCCAGGCCTGCTGTGCTTGGAGGATGGGATAGGCTTTCTCCTAAGGAGCTGTTTCTAATCTCCGGATGGAAGGCCTTCCTGTGCTCCAGCTAAAGTTCGCTGCGCTCACTCTCACCTGTGTGGGAACCTCTCTTCCCTATGCCTTTTCTCCCATAACCCCAGGGCTACATGGTGTAACCCTGGGGCCCCTTTTGGTTTCGAGGGCTGCCCCTTGTCTACCCCCCCCCCTCGTGGAGTGGGTCAGAGGCTTGGATGCCCACCCCAGGCTGAGTGGAAAGCGTAAGGCAGCCCTCCCGCATCTGCCTGTCCAGAGCATAGGTGGAACTCTGACCGGATGTGGGCTATCCTCCCTGCCCCCTCTTTCCCCTGGGCCCCTTTTTAGTTCATATATATATACCATGTAAGATATAAGGATGCAATATGAATTCTGTAAGGAGATTCAAAGATCTATAGGAACAGAGGCAGCTTCGCTGTGAGGCAACTTGTCAGAAAGATACTGAGGAAGGAGATAAAGAGCTTTAGGGAGTGGTGATCTAAGGAGATCTTTCCCAGCTAGGTTTTTGTTTATGCTTACAAGGGCAGGCAGACTCCTGAGTTCAGGGTCAACCGGTAACAGAGCAAAGTTAGGCTCAGTCATGGTGGAAATGGTAGTTTTAGGGCAGGGTCCCACCCAGTTAGTTTATCATCTAGGGTTCACAGAGTCAGGAAGATCTCTGAATCCTTTAGCAGTGCTAAAAAAAAAAAAGTGTGCATGGTGGCGCATGCCTTTAGTCCCAGCACTTGAGAGGTAGAGGTCGGCGAATTTGAAGCCAGCCTGTTCTATAGAGTGAGTTCCAGGACAGCCAAGGCTATACAGAGAAACCCTGTCTCGAAAAATAAACAAAAAACAAAACAAAACAAAAAAGGTGCTGTGTCTCCTAAAAATCAAAGGGCTGGGTCTCAGAATGCTGGTTCAATGTTAATCAAAAGGATACCTGGAGTAAATGACTGGATTGATAGGTAAAATAAAAGACTGGGTTCAAGATCTGCAAGAGATGAGAATTTTTAAAATAGCAAGAGAGAACTGCTTGGAGAACAGGCATGAACAGAACATAGAGAGCGAGCTGTCTGGACATCTCCGAGGGGAGCAGAGCATAGAGGAAGCAATCTGGAAAGCCATCTCAACAGAACATAGGTCATCAGCTTGGACCCACGACTTGATCTCAAGTCATTTGTTTAGCCATTCCCAGACACCCCTTCCTCAGAACCCCTCTCCAAGGCTGGTCCTTGGCACTTCAGCTCCAGGGGGATCTGACACCCTCTTTTGGAGCACCTGTACACATGTGCAAATATGTACACATAAATGTATATATAAATATAAAGTAAAAAAAAATCTAAAAATAGAATAAGCATTTAGCTTGCAGTTAATAAAATTTAACTAACAATGCCAGTAAGGTGCATTAAGTAAAGCATGTGCTGAAATGGCAAGATGGGAAGTTATAAAACACAGTCTAGGGAGAAGGAGGCAAGAGAGTTGCAAGTTCAAAGCCAGCCTGGGCTACTCGGGGAATTGAATGTCTTCTCCAACTACAAAATAAAACACTATCTTAAAGAAACAAAACAAAAGAAACAAAATGAAATAAATTTAATCACCAGTCACGTGGCTTGTCCCTATGTGCTTCATCACAGTTCCTAAAGTCTTTATATTGGTGTATTTGTAACATTTTTTATAATCCTATAGACATTTTAGGAAATATGAAAGGTAAATTGTAACTATGTAGAAACACCTATTACTCATTTTTCCCTAGCTTTTTTGGGGGGTGCTTATCTCACCCCCTCTTTTTTTTGCCTAGTCCAAGACTATACTTTTAATTTTTCATATTTCTTCAATATTTTTTATTTTTGAGATTATAGTCACATAATTTCTCCTTTCCTTTTCTTCCCTCCAAATCTTCCCCTATACCCCTCTTTGCTGTATTTCAGATTTGTGTCCTTTCTTTTCATTAATGATTTGTGTGTGTGTATTTACCTGCTCATTCTGTATAATGGTATTCATGGTTCTTGTCAGGGCTGATCACTTAGAGTCGACTAATCAATTGGTGTGTTCTACCCCGGAGAAGAATATTTCTCTTGCTCTCAGTTTCCTGTATGTCTTTGTGCAAGGCTGAAGTCTCCTGGGCTTGCCGGGTCCATTTGGGGGCGTCTACTGTTGTTCTTGTTTAGCTCATGTTTGGACAGTTCCTTGAATACTTTTTGAGCATAATTAATTTGTAAAATGAATTAGTTAAGGGCAGCAAGATGTCCCAGTCCTAAAGGTCCACCAAGCTGCCAAGGGTTTACTGAAGCTCAGTGGTGGTTTGAATAAGAATTGCCTCAAAAGGCTCATTTGAATGTTTTAATCACCAGGGAGTGGTACTGTTTGAAAGGATTAGGAAGTGTGGTCTTGTAGGAAGTTTGTCCAAAGCCCAAGCCAAGCCCAGTCTCTTTCTTTCTCTCTCTCCATCTCTCTCAGCTTCTACTCCAGCACCATGCTTGCCACCATTCTCCCCACCATGATGATAAAACCCTCTAAAACTGTAAGCAAACCCTAATTACATGCTTTTCTTTTCTAAGAGTTGCCTTGGCCATGGTGTCTCTTCACTACAATAGAACAGTGATTAAGATAAATTCAATCTCTGGAATCCATAAAGTGAAGAGAAAATCAGCTTCCATAAGCTGTCTTCTGACCATCACTTGTATCATGATAAAGAGTGCCCCACCACACAAAGGAAATAATAATAATAATAATAATAATAATAATAATAATAATAATAATAATAAATTAGTTAAGTGATATATACCATTGAAAAGCAGATATACCCCACTACCAGAAAGGTAGAAAGGTCAGCAACAGGATGGTGGACCTCATGGCCTACATGGCCTCCAAAGAGTAAGAAACCCTGGACCATCCACCCCAGCAAGGACACTGAGAGCAAGAGAGAGGCCCTTAGTTGCTGAGGAGTCCCTGTCCCAACTCCGGCCCCCAACACTGAGCATCTCTCTCACAATTTCCATTCCAGAACCCCATAATAACAGGAGGGGCCTAGGGAGCTCTCCCTACTCTCTTGAATACTATCAATAAGTTTGCTGTACACCCCCCCCACACACACACACCCCAAAAATAAGGAAGGAAGGAAGGAAGGAAGGAAGGAAGGAAGGAAGGGAGGGAGGGAGGGAGGGAGGGAGGGAGGGAGGGAGGGAGGGAGAGGGAGAGGGAGAGGGAGAGGGAGGGAGAGAGAGAGAAAGAGAGGAAGGGAGGGGAGGGGAGGGGAGGGGAGGGGAGGGGAGGGGAGGGGAGGGGAGGGGAGGGGAGGGGAGGGAAGGGAAGGAAAGGAAAGGAAAGGAAAGGAAAGGAAAGGAAAGGAAAGGAAAGGAAAGGAAAGGAAAGGAAAGGAAAGGAAAGGAAAGGAAAGAGGTGAAAAGGTGGCGAAGGAAAACTGTCCTGTGGTCAGAACTTAAGGAGAAGCCCAAAGCCCACACTGCCTTGGGCTTTGAAAACAGCCACTTGAAACTGCAAACAGAAATAGAATGGATGCCTACATTGTCAGTTGAGGCAGACCCCAGAATCTTAAGGACTCAAAAAGGCCCTTTTAAGTTCTTCACATACAGCTTCTGAATTCCATTCTGTCCCCATCCCATTGGCAGCGCCACGCACACATTCTATCACCAACAACTGCTTGTAACATCTACATATTTCTCTAAATAACATACTGTACTCTATGCTATTTAATTATTCCTTTTATGCAGCTGAAATGGGCATCTCTATATTTATCCAGGGATCCTGCTGCTTTTTAGGGCCACACAAAATGAAGCAATGCCTTTTCTGTGATGATACCTTTAAGATCACATATTCTCAACAAACTATGTAATCCCCCAGCACTTGGAAGATGGAAACAGGAAGAAGACCAGGAGCCTGGGGCTACAAAGGATTCTATCACAAACAAACAAACTCAAAGATACAATCTCCCTCAAGTCTGAATCCTTCTACTTCACTGACTCCACAAGTAATTAGTTTTCCAGATTTTGTTTTGTTGATGTACAGGATGCTCTAGTTTTGCAAAGAACCTTCCAAAAAAGATTTGTTATATCAAATGTACTTCCTAAGAGGAAGCTGCCATGGAGTAGATTCTAAAATAACCCCAAGGATCTGCCTTCTGGTAATCCCCCTGGTAGACAGGAAGCTGTGACATTCTATTAATAATTCATAGAACACGGCAAAAAGGTGGGACGTCACACCTCTCCACTCTATCTCATATGAGTATGAGATGCCTTCGCTCATGATTCTCTCTTGCTGGCTTCAGGGACATGTGCAGCCATGTTAGGAGGACACATGGCAAGAATGGAAGCACCACCAGCCAAGATCCAAGAATTCAAGGCTTTCTGTCCAGTGACCCTCAAGTAGTTGAATGTGCGAGCTTAGAAGCTGGCCTGTCACTAGAGGAGCCACAGAGGGGCTGTAGCTCCAGCTGACATTTCAGCTCTATCCTTATGAGATCCTGAAGTGGGAGCCCAGTCAAACCCTGCTCAGATTCCTAATCCACAGAAGCTAGAGATGGGCCAGCAAGGTGGCTCAGTAGATAAAAGGCTTGTGTGGCAAGTGCAACCACCTGAGTTTGATCCCTGGGTCTCATCATGGAAAGAAAGAATGAATTCCTGAAACTGTTCTCTGACATCCACACTGCAAACAATTACCTGTATGCACAGGAACACACAACACACACAGAACACACACAAAATGTATTTTAAAGAAAAGAAAAGAAAAGAAAAGAAAAGAAAAGAAAAGAAAAGAAAGCTTGATATTGTGTTGTATGTCTCTGATCCCAGCAACCAGGAAACAGAAATAAGCAGATTTGGTCTATAGAGAGTTCCAGATCTGCCAGGTCTACCAGGTGAGACCCTGTCTCCCAATATATAAACATATAAATATAAAAAGACAACTGGGGATAACAGATGAGGTTGCTTCAGCCATGGGGCAGGGCACATTGTTATGCAGCTGCTAAGTATCTAACAGATAAGGGGAAGATACTAACCAGACTTCTGTAAAGAGATAAACTTTCAAAAGCCAACAGTGGCCAGGCATCATGACACTCCCCTTTAATCCCAGCACTTGGGAAGCAGAGGCAGACAATCTGTGAGTTCCCGCAATCCCTCCCAGGAGAACAATAAAATCTTCCCACTGACAGGGAAGAAACTCCATTTCAACCTTTGTCTTCTAGTTAATTTCCTGGAATCATTGAGGAATAGCTTCTCTACTTTTTTTTTTTTAAAGAAAGATAGGCAAGATAAATATCCTGTGTCCAATTTATAAATGAAAGAAATACAGAAAAGAGGAAACAAAAAGCAAAATCAGGATGTGCTAGAAGAAAAAAACAAAATAAAATGTGAAGAACAGCCTACAACAAGATTACAGTGGAGTTGTCTCTCCTGCCAGAGGCAGCTTTTCCATCTCTACAGTGTATGTGAGAGAGACAGTTCTCTTATTTATTTATTTATTTATTTATTTATTTATTTATATTAGATATTTTCTTCATTTACATTTCAAATGCTATCCCCTTTCCCAGTTTCCTCTCCAAAAGTCCCCCCACCCCACATTGATGGCCAACTAGGCCATCCTCTGCCGCATATGCAAACTAGAGACACAAGCTCTGGGGGGTACTGGTTAGTTCATATTGTTATTCCTCCTATAGGGTTGCAGACCCCTTCAGCTCCTTCATTGGGAGCCCTGTGATCCACCCAACAGATGACTGTGAGCATCCACTTCTGTATTTGCCAGGCCCTGGTAGAGCCTCACAAGAGACAGCTATATCAGGGACCTGTCAGAAAAATCTCCATGCATGAAGATATGTCAGTAATGAACTACAGATGCTTCACATCCTAACTAAATCAAGCCAACTCTTTCAACAGTCAAATGCAAATTCAACTATTTTAAATGGTAATATAAGCAGAGTGTGTGTGTGTGTGTGAGAGAGAGAGAGAGAGAGAGAGAGAGACGGAGAGAGACAGAGAGAGAGAGAGAGAGAGAGAGAGAGAGAGAGAGAGAAACCTGTAAGTAGAAACAAATAGTGGATTACATATTAGGAGACAGGACAAACAGATTAGGAAAATAATCTTCTGGGCTTTATTTTTTTCTGGGAAATATATATATTTTCCAGATAGTCCTCTTAGACATAAAAATAGAGGTGGGTGGGCAGAAGTAAAGCAGATGGCTTTCTTCTGTGATGTGACCAGTAATGTCACTAGCTCTATATAGAAGACAACTGCAGTACTATAGAACTAATGCTACCAGAACTACTACGGCTTGTTAATACTAGCAAGATGACTCCTGGATGACAAACTTGTCACCTGATGATGACAAGTATGCCCAGTAGCTCCAAACTGAGAGAAAAGAGAACTCTGACTCTACAGAGCTACAGAGTTGTTCTCTGACCTCCATGTGTGCCACATCTACATATGCACATCACACATACACACACACACACACACATGCTCGCTCGCATGTAAAAGAAAAAGATGAAAGAGAAAGAGAGAGAGGATGAATGTTTAAGTATATAAGTATAATAAGTATACAAATCTATGGCCTTTTGTAGAAATTGGACAGGTGTTTGTTTGGATCTCAAGTCTCACGTGTTTTTTTTTGGGGGGGGGGTTGTTTTTGGTTTTTTGAGACAGGGTTTCTCTGTATAGTCCTGGCTGTCCTGGAACTCACTTTGTAGACCAGGCTGGCCTCGAACTCAGAAATCTGCCTGCCTCTGCCTCCCGAGTGCTGGGATTAAAGGCATGCGACACTATGCCTGGCTAAGTCTTATGTGTTAATAAAACCTAATGTCCAGCCCGTAGCACTATTAGGACATGGGAGAACCTTTAGGAGGTGTGGCCTTATGGGGATAAATTAGATCACTAAGAATGCGCCATTGAAAGGGGCCATGGAATGCCCTCTTCCCTTTCTCAGTGGTCTTCCCAGTGGTCCTTGGGCTCCACCTCAGACCCAGCAGCAAGCAGGCTGGACTGAAACTCTCAAATGTGAAATGAAAACCAACTTCTATACTTTTACTGTAGATTTCTCTCAGGAATTCATTACAGGAAGAAAATGCTGAACAATACAACAGAATAATACTTTTTTTTTTCCGAGACAGGGTTTCTCTGTGTAGCCCTGGCTGTCCTGGAACTCACTCTGTAGACCAGGCTGGCCTCGAACTCAGAAATTCGCCTGCCTCTGCCTCCCAAGTGCTGGGATTAAAGGTGTGTGCCACCACCGCCCGGCCAGAATAATACTTCTTAAGTGCTAAAAATATCTCTGTCTTTTACTTCTACTACTCCTATTTGGAAATGCTGGAAGTAAAAATGAGTGAGTACATAGATAACTTTGATTTCAAAATTATTGCATTTTACTGTCTCATAAAATAGCAAAGCATATATCTGTGTGGAGTTCTGTATCCTGTTTCACTTGATTTTACAATTAATTCAGGCAAAGCAAGCAACACTACTTCTTTGATATCACCCTTAGTTACTTACATCTCTGTAACCATCTTTTGTATTCCCAGAAATATCTCCTGCTATGTCTCTACAGCCAGCTGGGCAGAATTTGCTGGAAAAAAAAATGATATGGTATCAAATTACATTGAAAGAAGAAAAGCACTAAACTACACTTCAATTTAATTTCCGACACACACACACACACACACACACACACACACACACACACACACACACACAGATATAAAAGAAAAAGGATGGATCCTGAGTTCAAGGAAGGAGAGAGAGAGAGAGAGAGAGAGAGAGAGAGAGAGAGAGAGAGAGGAATGAATAAGTAAGTATATAATCTATGGCTTTTTGTTGAAGTTGGGCAGGGGTTTGGATCTAAAGGCTCTACAGTTAATAAAAACAAATTCCCTGACCATGGCCCTATTAGCACATGGTAATTCTGGAAATAAAAATGAATGCATAGGCAACTTTGAGTTTTTTCCTCCTCTGTCATAATATAGGCAAATAATATCTTGCTTTAAAGACAAATGAGAAACTTGAGTAAAGAAACACAAACTGATCTAAAATGCTAACCGGGAAAGAAGTTTTACACAATGGTTATTTGCTTTCTGTAAGGATTTATCATGTGTAAAGTATTAAAGCTGCTTCCCTAATACACTTGGATTCTAAGGTGCCTAAGAAATATTTTTAAGGTAAAAGGAAAATTTACCTAAATAATATTACCTTATCCATATTAAAGGAAATGTTTAAAATATTTGGATGGATAAAAAGAAGAAAAAAAAAGCAACACTAGTAAACTCTCTCTTGGAGCACAATTTTGGTGTTCATGTACTACAATACCTTGTTATCTAAACTATAATGCAGAAACAAAACAGAAGTCATATTTATAAATTTAAATATTCTAGTATCTATATTAGGAAAAGTAAAAAGAAACAGGTAAAATTCATAATATACATTTAACACAATATACCTAAATTCTGTTAATTCCCACTTATATTGAAAAAAAAAAAAAACCAAGAATCAAGGAGAAAGTTTAACTTTGTTTTTTTTCCTAGTACTGAGAATATATTTTACATCTGTAGTACACTTCCCCTTGGACTTGCCATAGTTCAAGTACACAGTCACCAGGGTTACTGTAACAGATACTACTGGTGCAGGTAAAAATAAATGACCCTTACACTGAAGAAGAATGCTTTAAAATTAGGGTTTAGTCAGGTCCCATCATACAAGCCTGTAATCCCAACAAATCAAAAGGCTGAGACAAGAGGGTCATATGTTCAAGGACAAGTTTGGCCCACATTTATCATGTATACACAGGTATACACATATATATACATACAGATAAATGCATAATAAAATAGGGCTCAATTTATTTAATTTGTCTTTCAAGAAGCTTTCCAGGAACCCATCACGATGGTAATGTGATTGAAGGGTGTGGTGGTTTGAATATGCTTGGCTCAAGGAGTGGCACTATTAGGAGGTGTGGCCTTGCTGGAGAAAGTGTGTCACTGTGGGGGTAGGCTTTAAGAGACCTTCCTCCTAGCTATCTGGGAGTCAGTCTTCTATTGGCCTTCAGATTAAGATGTAGAACTCTCCTGGATGCTGCCGTTCTCCCACCATGATGAAAATGAACTGAACCTCTGAACCAGTAAATCAGCCCCAATTAAACGTTGTCCTTATAAGAGCTGCCTTGGTCATGGTGTCTCTTACAGCAATGGACACCCTAACTAAGACAAAGGGTCTCAATCTAGACGCTGGGTGACTTACTTGGCTCAGACCAAGGTTAGCTAGCTGAGACCCTGAACACAGCATATAAACTCCCTGTGGTTCAGTCTCTTCTCTCTCTAGTATCTTGAAGCATCAACATATCAAAGACAGCTACTTATACCTTTGAAAACACACACACACACACACACACACACACACACACACACACACACACACACACAGAGCCAATGTATAAAAACATTGACAGCTTTGAAGATGAACATTGTATGTCCCTGTTTCTATATGACTTGACAACCTTCCTTCCTTCCTTCCTTCCTTCCTTCCTTCCTTCCTTCCTTCTATTATAATCATATCATTTCTTCCTTCCCTTTCTTTCCTCCAGCCTCCTATATGCCCCTCCTCCTTGGTCTCTTTCAAATTCATGGCCTCTTTTTTCATTAATTGTTGTTACCTATGTGTACATACATATATTCCTAAATATATACATACAACCTGCATGGCCTTACCACTCCTACTTGTATATATGTTTTCAGTGTTGACCACTTGGTATGAGGTGATGAGTGGTTGCTCTCAGACTCCTCCCTCCCTCAGCTGCCTTTAGTCTCTGAGTAGGTTGAGGCCTGTTTACTCCTTTTATGTGACAGATTCCAAAGTAGCAGTTTTTTTTTTTTTTTTTTTCTCCCTTCCATTCACTTTCCTCTCACTGCTTAGAAAATTACCATGTAATGACAACTAATTATCAGACGACCCAAATAAATGTTTCATGGTTCTTTCCTAGGGCCTTCGTGGCAGTAGTAATCAAGGAACCGAGAAATAAAAAACAACCTCCTACAGGCTCACAGGTCCTTGAGAGAAGAATTGCTTAGTGCCAGATGAGCCTCTGAATTCAGACAGTTTAGGATTGCAGGAAACTGAAATGGTGCCAATGATGGTTATAATATAAGACCCCCCATGGAGCCCATGCATGTTAATCAAGGGCTGTAACACCTCACATGGAATGCATGAATAGTTATAGTTAAGTAAAATGCAGAAAGACTAAATAGCCTCCTGCTAATGTCAAATGAATTGACAATCAAATGAGTAACAAAGAACGCCCAAAGGTTTCTGTATTCCAGAACTATGGGTGAGAGGTGTGGGCCTGCATCAGTGGCCATACTAAAGCACTGCAAAATGGCTGGCCTACATAAATTGGAACTAATCTGTCACCATAATGTCACACAGTATCTTTGAATACATTGTCCTTTCCTACGATTCCCAGGGCCCTATCACCAGTGCACTGGAAACATGTGGCTGATAAAACTCTAGTGGCCATTAGCCTCTGTATTCATGGGCTGAACCATGACCTTACAAAGCAACATTTACTTTCATATACTTGGATTTCTCATGTTCCTTAAATACACTTAATATTAGCTAATATGGAAACTGATCCTGCACATCAAACACTCACATTGAGAATGTCCAAATATCTGAGTTAGGGACGTGAGCTCTTAAATCTAGCTCCCTGAGCACACTTAGTGGAGTGACTTAGTGGTTTTGAGCCTCCATTTTCATGACGTAACAGAAGCAACCTTCTGGGAATGCTAAAATATCAAAAGAGCTACTTATGTGCGTGGTATAGAGAGCTGCACAGGCCATTAAGAAAGTACTCTATAAAGTTACAGGTTTTTGTCATTGCTATTGGCATTGACTTCTAGACAGAAATTGCCCGCTGGAGGTGTTTTCATCCCCTAGAAAACATGAGGCATTGTGTACAGACAGTTGTGTTTGTTACAACTGGCATGTGGACAGTAAAACCCAGGGACGGAAGGCATTCTCCAATGCTTAGGATGGCCCTACATAATAAAGAATTGCTGAAAGACCATCCCTATGATTAGGAGTTCCGTCTAGACCACATCACTTCCTTGATGGCTGAGGAGGAAATACATATCAGCAATTAAGTAGACTCAAGGTTAAGGTCAAGATGAACTAACAACCCATATCCTTATTCTTCATAGGCTTTTCTTTAGGGTAAAAGACAAAAACCCCTATGAAAGGATTATACACCTTATTTCCAAATACCAACCAGGGAAAAAGTATACTCCAGACTCAACTGTGACTCATTATAATATAGCAGAACTAAGGGATTAGAAAACTATGGACCAAGTCCTCCTCCTCCTCCTTTTCTTCTTCATCATCGTGTGTATGTGCATGTGTGTGTGCGTGTGTGTGTGTGTGTGTGTGTGTGTGTTTCATACAGCCCAGCCCAGGCTCACTACTGAGCATCTTGCCTCCAGTTCTCAATGACTAGGACAATACAGGTGTGCACCACCACACTCAGTCTGCACCATCCCCACTCTCCTGCTTTATTAAATGCTATTTTGAATTTACACACTTAAATCATGTGTATAAGTGGGTATTTTTGTATGGGTACGGGTATGAGCACATGATTATGGGTGCCCAAGGAGGTCAGAATAGAGCCTTAGATCTCTTGGTGCTGGAGTTACCAATTAGTCGTGAGCTTCCTGACGTGGGACCTAGTGGGACCTAAAAACCAAATTCAGGTCTTCTGCAAAAGCAGTGTGCATTCCTGACTGCTGAGCCATATCTGCAGCTTGGGATTGTTCATATAAACAAATCTTTATAATGCTGACTTATTTGTTTTTATCGTCTACCTTTGCTTTTTTGCTTCAACCACAACAGAGATTGCATGAGTCAGGGCAATAGGGACTTTTGGCCTATTAAAAACTACAGTTATTTGCAGTGCAAAGGGTTTGCAGATTCTGCCTTTTGGGAACATCTCAAATATTCCTTATTGTTATACATGAATAATTTAGTACACATATTTACCTGTATTTTTCCTCGAAATAATGGCTGCCTCGTTCCAAACAGGTTATTAAATCTATTACAAATAAAGAGAAGTACAATGAGCAGGGGAGTGGAAAACAGGCCACCTGTTTCTAAATATTTCTTTTCAGTTAAAAAAAGAAAACCTTGAAAGCATTACCATGTTATTTGAATTTTCTTGTCTACACATAAATAAAATCGGGGATTATAGTCTCCAGAGTTTAATCAGTTTCTTTCTTATTTCCTATCACCATTGAGGAGTTTTCAGTGCTACTGTCTAGAGAACAATAACAAAAATCTACTTCTAACTGTAATACTATACACCTACAGGTTTCTTTCTTTTTTTTCAAAAAAGATTTATTTATTATTATACATAAGTACACTGTAGCTGACTTCAGACTCATCAGATCTCATTATGGGTGGTTGTGAGCCACCATGTGGTTACTGGGATTTGAACTCAGGACATTCAGAAGAACAGTCAAGTGCTCTTACCCGCTGAGCCACACCTCCAGGTTTCATGTGCACAATATGCTTAACAGGAGAAATACCATTAAAAATCTTATCACAGTTCATGGAAAACATTCCCAGGAACATTTTTTTCTCCCCTTCCCCCCTTTTTTTTGGACAGAGTCTGAGGTAGCCCAGGCTAGTCCTGGTCTGACCATACAGGTCACTATGTAGCTGAGGTAGCCCAGGCTAGTCCTGGTCTGACCATACAGGTCACTATGTAGCTGAGGTAGCCCAGGCTAGTCCTGGTCTGACCATACAGGTCACTATGTAGCTGAGGATGACCTTGAGATGCTCTCTCTGGTCCTCTCAGTTCTCCTCCCTGAGTGCTGGGATTACAGGTTTGTGCCACTACAACTGGATTTTTGTGGTTCTGGAGACAGAGCCCAGGCTCCACCAATAGTGACATACTCAGCTGCCCAGAACATTTTAATTTAGCCAGTGGCATTCGGGTGACACAGGGACAGTTTAACTACAACACCGACATGGTAATCACTGTTGATCAACAATCAATCAGGAGCTAGCACCTAAAAAGGAAGGTCCTTACAGCGGAACATATTTAGTTAAACTGGCAAAATAGTTCCCCAAATAGCCCATATTCTCGGCAATAGCTCTTTCTTCTTCATAAACCAACCAACCAACCAACCTTCCTTCTCTCTCTCTCTCTCTCTCTCTCTCTCTCTCTCTCTCTCTTCCTTCCTTCCTTCCTCTCTCTCTTTCTTTCTTTTCTTATTTATTTATCTATCTATTTTATTTATGAGTACATTATAGCTGTCTTTAGACACACCAGTAGAGGGCATCAGATTCCACTACAGATTGTGGTGAACTACCATGTGATTTGAACTCAGGGACCTCTGGAAGAGCAGTTGGAGCTCTTAACAGCTGAGCCATCTCTCCAGCCTTTTCATGAATGTTTCTTAAGGAGCAAAATAAGGTGAACACAAGCCACAATTGCCTTCATATGAGTGGCACGTCCCCTTTCAGACATAATTCTTCCAAAGCTGACTGGCGGCAGGAACACAGGGCATCTTGTGACTCTGGATAGGCACGGAGCGGGTGGCAGGGTGATGACTCTGCCCCTGGAGGCTGAGGAAGGAGCTGGCAGTTTCCCTCTCACCAGGGCCCCATTCTTTCCCAACTGTGGTCAGGGTGTCACGTGACCCTACGGTGTCTCTAAGCTGGTGTGTGACGTGGGTGAGGTAACTAGTTAAAACGTTTGCTTCTTAAGCAAGGAAGGACACTAGGGCAGGGCTTCAGAGAAGCCAGATCACACCAAGATTGGGAAGATTTCCCCAGAGATGGGGTACTCAAGGATCATAGTAAACAAGATTCATTCCATCCCATACACATCATGGGATCCATTCACCATAGGTTCTAAAAGAATGCAGTACCAACTACTTACAAAGCTGTTCCCCTCTGTCCTCAGGCCCTTTCCTCTCCTCTTCCCACAAGACAGGGTTTTACTATATAGCCCCGGCTGGCCTGAAACTCATATGTAGACCAGCCTGCCCCTGGCTCTGGAATGCTGGGATTAAAGATATGGGCCTCTGTGCCCAACTTGTTCTCATGTTTTACTGTTGTGTCTGAGATCACAATTATGCCCAGAGGAAGAGATAAGGAGCAGAAGGCAGATAGGCTGGATGATTTTTCTGTTGTACCTGGATGGTCACTGCTGGCGTAGGTCAGCAGAAAGCCCCGGCCAGAAATGTGAGATCCACTCTTGAAGAGGACAGTCACTTCGTTTGAGTTCAGCCGGAGTTCTTTGGGAACAGCCCAACTCCCACAATATGGACCTGGAAACAAAGCACGCGTCGGGTACATTTGAAAACTTACAAAGAACAGAGGATTTTCTTTCAGAGAACAGATATGCCCTATAACACATACAAAATTTTAAATTCTTATCCATCTGGAATTTTGTTTGACGGAGACCAATCTGTAAACCTGATTGGACAGCTAAGCCTGGGGTGGAACAGCCTACCCACCCCAGACAAGCAATAGTTTAGAAGTTGCTCACTATGAACAACCCAGCAAATAGGAAAACCTAACAGAACAGATGTCAAAGACACTAAGAAATAATTTATCAGAGAACATACTCTGGGATCCTCCTAAGAAACGGATTCAAAGAAGGTTTCTGATGAAAATATATTGCAGAATGCAAAATGATTGGGTGGTTAGATGGCTTGGCTCAGCAGGTAAAGGTCCTTGTCACCAAGCCTTAGGAATGGTGCCCATGTGGTGGGAGGAGAAGGCAAACTCCTCTAACACCCGTAATGTACAGAGAGTTCTGTGGCATGCATGTACCCACACACATACAAATAAATAAATGTAGCCAGGCAGTGGTGGTGCACACCTTTAATCCCAGCACTCTGGAGACAGAGGCAGGCATATTTCTGAGTTTGAGGCCAGCCTGGTCTACAAAGTTCCAGGATAGCCAGGGCTACACAGAGAAATCCTGTCTCAAAAACCAAAACCAACCAACCAACCAACCAACCAACCAACCAACCAACCAAAACAAAACAAAAATCTCCCAAAACAAAAACAAAAACCAAAAAAAGAAACCTGATTATAAAGCTGTTTCTAGACACCAGGCATGGTGGTGCATGCCTTTAATCCCAGCACTTGGGAGGCAGAGGCAGGCGGATTTCTGAGTTCGAGGCCAGCCAGGTCTACAAAGTGAGTTACAGGACAGCCAGGGCTATACAGAGAAAACCCTGTCTTGAAAAACCAAAACCAAACAACAACAACAAACAACAACAACAAAAAATTTCTAGAGAAAACTGCTTGAAAAGCAATAACAACATTGGTAAATTTTAAAGAGAATACATAGACTAAGCATAAAACAGAAGCTAAAACCCTTCCTACAATGATTTAAATAAAGTCCAATGAAACACTGCATTCCATAGAGTGCATGTGGAGGTCAAAGGATTTTTGGACTTGGTTCTGTGACTACTGGGAACATACTCAGGTTGTTGGGACTGACAACAAGAACCTTACCTATACAGCCATTTTGTTAGCTCCCCAAGCAAGTTTTTTTTTTTTTTTTTTTTTTTTTTTTTTTCTCCCTTTGTTGTGAGACAGTCTCATTGCATAGTCTTGGTTGACCTGGAACTCACTATGTAGACCAGGTTGGCCTACAACTCGGAGAACCATCTGTCCCCGCATCCTTGGTGCTGGGACTAAAGGCATCTACCACCACGCCCAGTTCCACAAGCAGGTTTTGGAGAGAGATTCTTCACCAGTTTCTCTAAGAACACTAGAGAGGCAGCCAATAGCAACAGCTACAACAATCAGACTAAGTAGGAAGAGGTTTCGAAAGAAATGACCACTCTCACTCAGTAGGAATCAAACCTCATTGGATCAAATGATCTTATTCAATAGATCAAAAACCCAAGTAATCAACGTCCTGACCTGGGATGTGTGTGGTAAGTGTGTATGTGCAAGTGTAGGCACATGTGTGCCTGTGCATAGGGAGAGAAAGCAGAGGCCAACCTTGGGTGTCTTCCTCCACTGCACAACTTATGTGCATGCCTGGTACCTGCAGAGGCCAAAAACGGGTTTTGGATCTCCTAGGACTGGAGTTACGGATGTTTGTGAGCTGTCATATGGGTTCTGTGAACCGAACTTGGTGCACTGCAGAGTCCTCTTAACAGATAAGCCATCTCGAAGGCCCTGTAATATTAAGTTTTTGAAACAATCCCTCACTGAACCTGGCGTATGTGGATTTTGGCTGGGTTGTGTGGCTAATGAGCTGCAGTGCCTCATTTTATTTAGGTACTGGAAATCAGAACTCAGGTCTTGATGTTTGTAGGAGGCAATCTGCTACCTGAGCCATCTTCCCAGCTTCCACTTCGGCCTTTGGAAACCCTCATCATACGTCAATAGTTCCCCAATGTAACTTAGAATAGCTCATATACTAAGAGCCATGCAAGTGCTTCTTCTATAAATAAATAAATAAAATGCATATCTTCTCTTTAGACTGTGTCCACAGAGCAAGACGGTCTTGTGTTTGCTTCTTCATTTCTGGCAGAATGCAATTATTGCTTGTGTTGAAATGTTCTTCTATTTACCACAATTTGTAAAAAGCTAAACCCCAATAAAATGTCACTTGGACCATTCCTGAAATATATTCACTTTAAATACAGTAGAAAAGAAGTGAACTGTGCCAAAGTAAGAAAATGATTGTATAATACAGCTGGTTCATGACTGAAATCTTGAGAAACACTTGAGGAGGCAGAAGGGTTTGTAATTCAAAGGTAGCTTGGGCTGCATGCTAGGGGCATGTCTCAGAAACCTAAGGGCTGGGCATGTATGTAACTCAGTGCTAAAATGCTTGCCTAGCATGTGCAAGCCTGGCATGATGGCTAATAATGATTAGCCACTAACTTGGCAGAAGCTAGAATCCCTTAAAAGGCAAGTCTCTGGGTGAACCTATAAGAAACTATCTAGGTCAGCCTCTGGATATAGCTGAGGGAGTATCTTGATTAGGTTGAGATGGAAGACTCACCCTAAAGCTGGATAGCACCCACTCCTTGGCCTTGAGTCCTGGACTACACAGAGGTTTCCTGAGCATAAAAGACCCGTCATTTTCTGCTTCCTAACATCAAATGCAACTTGACCAGCTCCCTCAAGCTCCTGCTGCCAGCATTTCCCTGTCTTGATAAACTGTATCCTTGAACAGTAAGCCAAAGTCAAACTTATCTCCCTTAAGTTGCTTTCATCAGAGAATCTTCCCAGAGTAAGACAAAAGTAGCTAATAGACCCAGCAAGCACAAATGTTATAAATTAAAAGTTTTACAAATTTTAACACTGTATTATGAATATTAAAGACAGGCAATTTAATCTGTTGTCCTTGTTAGGGTCTTCTTGCCAGGGTAAAACAGTGACCAAAACCTAGTTGGGGAGAAAAGGGTTTATTTTATCTTACAAGTTAGAGTCCCCTGTCAAACAGAGATCATGGAAGGATGGTGCTTGCTGACTTATATTCCCCATGGCTTGCACAGCTTGCTTTCTTATACACCCAGTTTACCTGCCCCGAAGCCGCACCACCCATAGTAGGCTGGGCCCTCCCCCACTGATATTAGTCAAGGAAACTGGCCACAGACCAATCTGGTAGGCAGTTCCCTGAGTTCTCTCTTCCCAGGTGACTCTAGTTTTGTTGACAGAAATTAACCAGCACAATAATGAAGTATCATAGGCCTCTCTGTAGGTGAAAGAAAGCCAGTCATAGGCTGAGCATAACCTTCCCAGTTTGTTTTACGGTTTTGTAAAGCACTTGCCCTTTGCAGAGAGGTTAGTATATAAGCATATACGCCAAATAGTAAAAAGAATATAACTTAGAGCAGTTAATAAGCTAGGATCTTTTTCTACCCGAGTTTCTGTTTGAGCACTCCTCTCCAATTGTGTTAAGTACTAAGTCTCTTCCTAACTTTCCACAGCTTCCGAATGAATTCTGATTAAAACCTGGGTAAACGAATGTAAATTGGTAACACAAAAGAACTCAATTTCCCCCTTTCCAAGTTCTCAGAATTGCAAATGTTGCAAAACTTCAGGCTTATCTCACAAATAGGTAAGAATATGGGTCACTACACAAATTTGTACAATATATGATTCCCTAAATGCCAAATACATCGGGTAAGTTCTCTCTGGTTTTATCCTGCCAAGCACACAGACATTTCTAGGAAAAGTTTAAAGAAAGCCAAGGCTGCCACTGCCCTTTAGTGACCCTGATGCCCAACACCAGTCTATCTCAGGCTTAACAGCATGCCACAAAAGGATACATCCTCAGGGGAGTATGAGAAACCTGTATCAGTGTCCTGTAGAATGGCTTTCCTTATTTCCTTTGTAGCTTCAGTGTGAGTGAGCCTTTGTTCGGGATGGGGATGAGACTGGAGCCCTGACTGCATTGCAGCCTGTTGGGCAAGGCACCCAAATTATCACCTGTCCCAAAGCTTGATAGATTATTTAGCCATAGATTCCTTTCCTCAGACTAGAAGCTGTATAAACGGATGACACGTCCATCCAAGGTATAGTTAAGTGGAAGGTTTTCACTGTAGATATGAGGGAGAAAATAGTCAGAGGCATCTGAAAGAGTCCAGAGCAGAATAATGGACTGAACATGGCCACGAGAGGAGAGTAGGGAAAGAGCAAGACATGAAGAGAAAGAGTGGACCAAGAGCAGGAGACAAAAAGGAGGGAGCACAGGTGAAACAGCAGGGTTATAAGTGAGAAGGCTAGGCTGACTCCATGTCAGGTTTCAAATTGGCAGTAAAGAAGACTAAGCCTAAATCTGTTTCCACGAACTGGGCAACACCCGGCAAGTCCAGGCCTCAGAAGCTGGCCCACCAACTGACTTGAGGCAAGGACAATGGGTCAGCAGCAGTTTCCAGACTTCCTCAGCAGCAGTTTCCAGACCTCCATAGCAAGTTCCCAGCCCCACACTCAGGTACTGAAATGCCCATGAGATGGACCCAATAGATTAACATAGAGGGCACCTACCCCAGAATTCCCTAATGTGCTTTAAATCCGGCCTGCAAACTCACCTGGTTGTCTCTATTATGGTAGTGGAAGACCCCAACAGGCTGGACTTCTGCAGGATTAAACACTCTCTGCGTTTGCATACTATTTGAGTCTGGGCTATCATTCTTCCTCGAATCATGGACCCTTACATAAGGAGAATGGATAGCTGGGTGAGGGAAGCTGGAGGAAGTTTGGAAGGGGTGAGACAGGCTGAGAAAAGCCAGGATGCTAGCAAGCTCACAGACATGTCTACCAGGTACTTGGGATTCTGAGGGAGCCTGGAAGCCAGCATGAGCTTTGGTATGCTAATCCCTTACTTCCTTCTTCTAGGGAAAGGGGAAATGGCTCAGTTGGTAGATGGGAATCAGCTTCAATGGAACTGCAGCGTCTGGAGGAAGATGGAGTTTCCTCTGGACCCAACAGAAACGGTTTTCCTATTGTCAAAAGGGAAGAGATATCCAATGGGAACTAGTAACAAACCCTGGCTGCTCAAGCAAAGTTCTGTTTTCAGCCAGGCTCTTTCAAGGATGCTAACCCACTCCCTCCACAGTGTGTTACTGAAGGACTGGGGCCTCGCATGGGCTAGGCAAGAGCTCTACTCTTTGGGTTATATATCTCTAGTCCTCTTTCGTGGTGTGCACGTGTCCTTCCTCCTGCACAGATGAAGATTCACACCAGGCTGAAAGGACGAAGGGGGGGGGGGTACGGACAGGAAGGGGTGGGCGTGCAGGATCCCAGTCCAGGTGGAAGTTAGTGCCAGGGAGGAGAGAAGGCCTTCTCGAAGGACTTTAAATGAAATAGATGATTTCTCTTGGATGATCTTAGCTTGTGCACATACCTTTATGTGGGGTGAGCTTCTATATGTATTCACTTTATTTGGAGTGGACAAGGGCTACAGATGAACCTTGGAGAGTGGGAAGGAGTTTTCAGAGGGGATGAAATCATTGGCTGGGGTTAAAGTGCTGTGAATGCTTAGTTTGCATGGAGAGGCATTCCAGGAATCCCAGGTACTTGCTAGGCCGGCTTTTATCAGCAAAGTAGTTGAACTTGAACTTGTAGGTTCGCCAAGGACTATTTGACCTTCCCCAAGTACAGGGTGTGGGTGCTCCGGTCCCCAGACAAGGTCAGAGAAGGGGAAGCCTTGCAGGTAAAATTCATTCCCCATTTTGCGCTGAGCGCAGAGGAGCCATCTGGACTTGGTAGAGGATGACCTTAATTATCAGGGCTTTCCCACAGTCTTTTCACTGTTTATTTTATGACTAGCTTGCTCGACTGGCTGTCGTTAGCATTTTGTCTAAGCTCCGCCCCACAGTTACCTGGCAAGTGCCAGACATGCCTGACTCACTATAAAAGGGGCGGCTTGCTCTTTCCTCACTTTCTTTCTTTTTCTTTCTCTCTCTCTCTCTCTCTCTCTTTTTTTTTTTTTTTTTTTTGTTTGTTTGTTTGTTTTTCGAGACAGGGTTTCTTTGTATAGCCCTGGCTGTCCTGGAACTCACTTTGTAGACCAGGCTTGCCTCGAACTCAGAAATCCGCCTGCCTCTTCCTCTGCCTCCAGAGTGCTGGGAGTAAAGAAGTTCGCCACCACGCCCAGCTCCTCACTCTCTTGCTTTTGCTCTTTTCCTGCTCTGTCCCTCTCTCCCCATTCTCTCCCCGCTGTCCTTCCACATGTTCGTGGCCCGTGGCTGGTATCTCAGGGGGTAGGGATGATAAAGCATGGGCCAGCAGAGGCATCCCCTTCCCCTACACCATACCTTGCCTCCTCCAAACATATCCCTGGCTTCTTTTTCTTTTTTATAAAACACAACACTTGGGGCTAGAGAGATGACTTAGCAGTAAAGAGCACTGACTGCTCTTCCAGAGGTCCTGAGTTCAATCCCCAGCAACCACATGGTGGCTCACAACCATTTGTAATGAGTTCTGATGCCCTCTTCTGGTGGGTCTGAAGACAGCTACAGTGCATTCACAAACATAAATAAGTCTTAAAAAATAACCACAACACTTACTGTATCTACTTTAGAGTTGTGTGTGTGTGTGTGTGTGTGTGTGTGTGTGACCTCATATAATATAAGCTGATCTTGAATTCACGATGTAGCCAAGAATGATATTATGGACTAAGGACCTCAGCTAGAATAAGTTAGACATTCCTCCTTTAAAAAAACAAAATCCTCAAAAGAAGCCATGTTGAAGGCAGGCATATTGGCACATGCACCTGTAGTCTCAGGACTTGGGAGACGAGGCAGGAAGATAAGAAGTTCAAGGCTCTCTTTAGCAATTTGTAAACCAGAATGAGCTACTACATGAGGCCCTATCTCAGAAAACAAAACACAAGAAAATGGAAGCCATGTTGAATGACTGACTTGCAACATTTTGGCTTGAATAAGTACATTCAATGTTCACAAAACTCAGTTGATTTCTCAGTGGAAGAAATTGTCACATTCATTTTCAGTGAAAGGGTTTCTAAAGTTCACAGAGAATCACAGAGAAGCAGGAAGCCCTAGGCCCCTCTCAGCTCTAGGTCACCTCCATCTCAGAACTTTGAGTTGGAAAGTAGCAGGCAGTCTGCTCCAGGACTTAACCCATGGAAAGAAAAGGGGGCAGTCCCAAGCCCTAGAATATTCATTAGAGGAGGCTTTGCATCCTGAATCAAGAGGTCGAGAAATTTGGGAAGGGAGACAGCTCTGTACAAAAGGGCTTGAAGATCGTAACTATCTGTGGGAAAAGGGGGCAGGAATTGTCCTTCATTTGGGGACTTCTTTCTTCGTATTTATTTCATGAGTATGAGTGTTTACCTGCATGTATGTATGTACATGATTGTACATGGTGTATGCCTGGTGACTGCACAGGGATCAGAAGACTGATGGTTGTAAGCCACATGCATGCTGTGAGCCAAGCCCAGGTCTTCTGCAAGAGCAGTATGTGCTCTTAATTGCTAAGCCATCTGTTAGGAGCAGCCACATTCCAGAACTAGGTAGGTGCACCTTCTATCTGCCTTCAGTGATTCAATATCCTCAAAGCCATCAAATTGGACACATTTCCACTATCACCAACAAGTCAAGTTGTGTACCCCTTATAAAGCTCCAGCCATCACAGCTGGTCCTCTGTCCCTTGTTCCACTAAGAGGCAGCCTTCTCCCCCAGTCCCCAAGAAATCTCCTGCATGTAAGGGTCTGTTTCATGGTATGATGTTTATGGTGTTTTTAGGCCTACCTATAGCCTCAAAAATCCTAATACCATCTCTCCAGCCCCTCGGTTGGGGACTTTAACAAGCACTATCTCATGCCAAACAACACTCAGACATTTGGACTCTTCTGTGCTGGTGCCTTTTCTGTGGAACAGTTCAACAAATGTTTTGCTTTTGCACATCTTTTAAATTCATCATTATTACAGAATGGGGGAAGGGTCTTATTTCTCATGTCCAAGCCCGGCCCTGCTGTTAAGTGTTGCTTGACTGCTCTTCACTGAGTAGTTTCCACTTGATGTTTAAGAGGAGGTTCTCCTATTCTTAAGCATTTGAAAAAGTAAAATTTTACTGTCAACACAAATGAGAGTTCAATAGCTTCTCATTTTTGACCATCTTATTATACCACTTAATTTGGCTGTATTGGTTATACTCTGTCTCAGGCAGTGTTCTTTGACTGGCAAACTTGTTTCCATTTCAAAGTCAGGCTGAGCCCTACATTTCTAAAATTGGGGCAAACACTTTCTAAGGATGTCTGGTTCTTGGCCAACAGTGTTGTGCATGTCACAGCACTGAAACCCAGCATCTAAGTCCTTTGTTACTGCCTGCTTCCTCCCTTCTCCCTCCCTCTTTCTTTTTGCTTTCTGAGTCTGGGTCCCACGTAGCATTGTCTGGCCTAGAACTTATTGTGTAGCTTCGGAAGCTCTAAAACTTCCTGCCTTCACATCCCCAGTGTGAGTACAAGTGTGCTCCCCCACACCCAGCCCAGCGATGCTAAGGAAGCATTCGAACAACCAAAACACCTCCCTAGCCCCATAACCTCTACTCTTATCTGTGGGTCAAGTTTCTTCTTATGTTTCAATCACAAGTCTCCAACTGACTGGGACAGGACATTAAGTGGGTAGGCAGAACAATCGGGGAAGAAATCATTTTTTACTTCCCGTAGTAATTGGCAGCCATGAATCGCGGAAGAGCTATTTAGTGATACTAAATAAATAGTACAGCATTGTAGCATCTGTCAGCAGACTTGAAAGCAAGTCCTCGCAGACCACGACAGCAGGAGCTTCCTATCTTTAGTGCATCCCTGGTCTGCTACATCCGCAGCTGGAAAGAAAACCCTTTATTTCTGTGCATGAACAAAACAGAGCGGTGCTATCAACTGCCTGCTCCAGGCCAACCTGGAATCCGGGCTTTGGCATCTGTGCAGCTCTTCTCCACAGACTGCCCTATCCTTGCAGAACTAGAAACAGTCCCAGCTCGTTTCGGGTGGGTATGTGGTTTTGATTTTGGAGCTCAAAGACTAAGTTGCTGGCTATCTTATGGGTGAAAGGGCCCCCCTGAACCACATTAAGAATGCAGTCCCTTCCTTCCCCCTCTAAAGCCAGTGTCAATGGGAAAAAAAAAAAAAACCAAAAAAAAAAAAAAAACACGGGCACCAAATCAAGACCTACCTTCTTTGAGGCTTGTCACAAATTAAAAGGAACAAGAGAGATGCCTCCTCAAACCCCACATTAGCCACACAGAGCCCCTTCTGAACTACATATATAATTTTCAGGACAGATAAGAACATGCCTGGTGGGGCTCAGTGGCCTTCCCTGGGAACACCACTGGCAAGGCTAGCCACTTGGCACACTGTCAGCTGCCAGGAAAGTGGTACCCAGCGTGGTCCAGCTTTGTGCTGAAGGGCGCATTGATGAGACAATCACCAGAAATACTGAAGCTGTACTTAGATTTCTGCCCATTTCTCATTTTGGTTTTCAATGCAGTCAAATAGCAGGGTTTGTCCAGGCTCACTAATTGCAGTAAGGTCATTGTACAAAATTATAGAATTTTCAGAGCCATTTTCTTTGAAAAGGAGAATTAGCATGAAAAAGAGACAGTCCTGAGTTGTGCCATTAAAACCAAAGTCAAAGAACAATGTAAGCGGTGCCCCCTGGTGAAATTTTGGTCTCTGATACACAGACAAGAATCAGTTAACACAGGACAAATGAGCCAGACAGATTCCTAGACAAAGGTGCAGCTTTCTTTCCTTGGGGTTCAGGGATGCGAGAGTGAAGACTTGCCACCGAGATCAGCGCAGCACCCTACCAAGCCATCCTTTACAAAGGGTGGCAATGGAATCACTGTTTCCAGGGAAGTAGCTTTTCCTCCCAGGAGGCTATGCTTATGTTAATGAATACCAGAGGGGAACGTTTAAGCAAATCCAGCCTTTTATATGCTGGAAATTCTTTTCAAGGTTCTGTGTTTTTAACTTCCAAAAGTTTAAGAATTTTACTTTTTTACTCCTGTGGGTCCAAAAGGAGAACTATTTGTAAAACAGTGGCTTCTGAGTTTTTTTTTTTTTCTCTCTTTAGAAGTAAAACCAAAAATCAAGAATAATAATGACAAGATGCTATTGTAGTATGCTAAATCCCGGACACTTAGCAATTTTATGTATTTAAAAAAAAAAAAAGACAGTTCCTACTTTTTCCATTTATCTTGTTTTTAGTGTCTTATAAACATGAACAGATAATGTAATGATACATGTAACTCATTGATAATGATTAAAAATATAGCCGGGCGTGGTGGCGCACGACTTTAATCCCAGCACTCGGGAGGCAGAGGTAGGTGGATTTCTGAGTTCGAGGCCAGCCTGGTCTACAAAGTGAGTTCCAGGACAGCCAGGGCTATAGAGAAACCCTGTCTCGAAAACCAAACAAACAAACAAACAAACAAACAAAAAAACCAACCAAACAAACAAACAAAAATATATATATGTATGTATATATATATTGGGGGTGGAGATACAGGAAATGGAGACCGATCTGTGAACTTCTTGATTTCCTATGGCTCAAAGCACTGAGCAAAACAGGAATCCTCCAACTGATTACTGTTTCCTTTCACCACAGACCACCCTGGCTTCTCAGAGTAATCCTACCAGTCAGCTCTGTGACTCATTTCTCAAGCAACCTTGTTTGGTCCTAGGATGTCCTCATGAAGATTCCCCTTGAAGTGCCATTTCCTCCAGCAAGAGACACACAGATGAGTCACAAGCTGGGGGTGTAACACACAAGGCAAGAGCTCAGATGGCCTTTGTCACACTGAACTGGGATGGTATGGTGCCTAATTAAGAGCACACTTGTAGGGTCAGCTGTTTCACTTGAATCTTAAGTGCTAGGCGAATTTTAAGCAGATTTCTTGAGCTTCCTCCTTGATCTTCCTTATGCACAGTGGTAAGCTACAGAATCCATGTTATAGAGTTATTCAGGAGAGAATTGGGATCAAGGAGGTTCTGAGTCCTAAACACACACAGCTAGGTGTTGGGCCACATGTATCGCTTATCCTGTTTATAGATTTCCACACTGAAAGTGAGCAGAAAACCAAGCTGTTAAGTTTCAAACAGGGATAAGCTGCTGAGGTGCCTATTTAACATCTCACAATTGTCTCTCCCTGCCTCTCCCCTCCCCCCTCCATTCATCTCTGCCTCCTTATCTTCAAGGAGACTCCTTCAACCTCATCCTCTAAGACTGGAGAACTCATGGGAACTGTTCCCGAATAAACCTGTTTTTATACTTTTTGTTTGGCTTGAATTGGCCTATTAAACGTTGGTGGAAAACCCTATTAGAAGGTTCTCTTAAATGAGGATATCTGCAGACAGTAAAGTCCAGATGGGATTCCCTTTGGTGTGAATACAGTGTCATTCAAATTTCTCTTCTGTAAGAAGTCAGCTTTATGTATTTGCTGAAAAATCAAAACTACATGTAAACATGGTTTGAGCAACTGGAATGGCAGGGCTAAGCTAAACACTCAAGGATAAGAAAGGATGGCTAAAGGGTACCCCCTCACTCAAGACATTCACTCCCCAACACCTCTGGTAAAGGTGAAATAATTGTCCAAATCTGAAATAGGTGTCTGCTAAAGGTTCAGAGCAGAGTGCAGAGGGAGAGACCGGAGCTGCGGGACATCAGAGATCTTTCTATAACAGGGGATCCTTGACTGAGAATTTGATAGGTGTAGGGCGTGAGTGTGTGAGTGTGTGTGTGTGTGTGTGTATGTGTGTGTGTGTGAGAGAGAGAGAGAGAGAGAGAGAGGGAGAGAGAGAGAGAGAGAGAGAGAGCACAGAGACAGGAAAGCCAGGGGAAGAGACATCAACAAATATAAAGGGCACAAAGTTGTATGAAGTGATGAGTGTCTTGGTTATGAGATGGATTTCCTGAGTTTGCGGAGGCTGACACAGGACAGTCTTGGCTTGGCAAGCAATTTCAGGAAGGACAGACTGCAGGAAGACAGGTAGCCAGCCCCCCACCCTGCAACAAGTTCCTCATTCCCAAGCCCTTCATCCCACCCTATAAAGGCTCCTAGTCGGCTTCTTTTGGGAGGGAGGGGGGGTTCGAGACAGGGTTTCTCTGTGTAGCCCTGGCTGGCCTCGAACTCAGAAATCCACCTGCCTCTGCCTCCCAAGTGCTGGGATGAAAGGCTTGCGCCACCACAGCCCGGCCCTAGTCTGCTTTTTACCTAGGCAGATTCTTAAATTTCCCGGAAACTCCCCGACTCCCCTTGCTGCCCTGCCCCTTCCTGTGTCTACTAATTATCACAGTCTTGTCTGCTTGTCTGTTGAAGGTTGGACTCTTATCTTTTTCTGCCTTGTCTTTTTACAATGCCTCAGAAGTCTAACATGATGCGTTTAGGGGGAAAACATAGGGATAGGGATAGGGGTGAGGTTTGGAGATAAGGCTACACAGAAGACTGGAGAGTAAAAAGCCTGAATTCCACACTACCATGTTTCTGCAGATGCTAGAATACAATGATTGATAACTGATTGATTGACTGATTGATTTTTAGGTTTTGAGACAGGGTTTCTCTGTGTAGTGCTGGCTGGCCTGGAACTCAGTCTATAGACCAGGCTGTCCTGGAACTCAGAAATCCATCTGTGTCTCCCTCCCAAGAATTGCTGGCATTAAAGTCGTGTGCCACCATGCTTTGCACAAAACACAGTTTTTAAAATTAAAAAAAATTATGACAACATCTAACATTATTTGAATGGCTTAGACAACAGTGGGAGTTGGCAAGGAAAGAAGAGAGTCGATTAGTTTTTCAAGAAGGAACACAGGTTGATTCTCCCCTAAGTGCTTGGGACCAAGTTGTCTGAGGCTGGGAAGGCATCTGCATCCTACTATTTGCCTGGATTCCGAGTGGGTTGCTCATTCCTCCTCTATGTTTCAAGGTCAATGTATTCATTTCCAGAACTGGCCCTGCTATCTGACTTGAGTCTCTACTGTTTTATAAGCATAAATAAAATGAACATAAGACGAGATGTTTTTCTAAAGCTTTCTTCTAAAAAGTCTTCCCCTTCCATCTCCACAGTTCTATTTGGAAAACAACACATACTGGTTATTGGAAGAAATCTTGTATGAAATACCCCAGAATTGGGAGACATATGCCACTTACAGACCCTGATGTTGAAAAGTGCTATAAAGATGTCTTCTAAAGATTACAATCTATTGATTTATTTTATTTTTCTGTTCCCTTGCTTTTTGAGACAGGATTTTATAGTCCACAATGGCCTCAATCTCCTTTTGTAGCTGAGGATGACCTTGAAGTCCAAGTCTCTAGCCTCTACTTCAAGTCCCAGGATTAAGAGCAAGCACAAACCGGGCGTGGCGGCTCACGCCTTTAATCCCAGCACTTGGGAGGCAGAGGCAGGTGGATTTCTGAGTTCTAGGCCAGCCTGGTCTACAAAGTGAGTTCCAGGATAGCCAGGGCTATAGAGAGAAATTCTGTCTCGAAAAACAAAAACAAAACAAAACAACAACAAAAAAGAGCAAGCACAAGACACCAAGACTACTTTAGAGAGCAGTACTTGTTAGCATTTTGTCTAAGCTCCACCCCACAGTTACCTGGCAACAGCCAGGTGTGCCTGACTCACTATAAAAGGGGCTGCTTGACCTCTTGTTCTTGCTCCTGCTCTGTTTTCTTGCCCCTTCCTCACCTCTCTCCCCATCAGCTCCTTTTCACGTGCTCATGGCCAGCCTCTATTTCTCTACTTCTCTTCTCTTCTCTCTCTCTCTGCCTCTACTACCCTCTTAACTCCCCTCTCCATGCCCTGAATAAACTCTATTCTATACTATACCATCATGTCCCTCAGGCGGAAGGATGGACTCAAGGAGGCACCCTCTTCCCCACACCTCACCACACCTCCACCAAACATATTCCCCTCTCTTTATCCTTTTATAAACACATCAGTACTATGCCAAGTGTGGTGGCTCTTGAATGTAAATCAGAGAACTGGGGAGACTGAGGCAGTAGGATTGCTGAGTTCAAAACCAGCTTGAGCTACACAGTTAATTCCAGGCTAGCTTGATTTACAGTGAGGCTCTGTCTCAAGACAGACAGTGATGGTTAAAAATGCAGTATCTGAATTTAATCACAAGGGACATCAAAGCAACCTAAACTCACAGGCCCTGTACAAAATAACTGGGTAGCACTAGTCAAACTGCACAAAAGACAAACACAGACAGAGGAACTATTCTTGATTATAGGAGACCAGGGAGCCACAGCAGCTAAATGCTCCCCAATCTAGATGAGAAGAGGGACATTATCCATCATTTCTCCTTCCTTCCTCTTCAGACAGGCTCTCACTATATAAGTCTGTCTGGATTGGAACTGGCCATGAAGACACCAGGCTGTCTTGATTTCTTAATCACAGCTGATTCTTCAGCTCCAGCTGATCAGTATTGATTAACCCAGCAAAGCAAAATTTCACTTTAGTGGGCGATGGTCTCTTAACTCACAGTTCTAAGTCACAGAGCTCTGCCTGGTCTCTGCTTCTGAGTGCTGGGATTCAGCACATACAACAGTGTGCCTGTTTTGTCCTCGTGTCTCAGTTAACTGTTGCAATTTTTCACTATTTCAAAGGCATTTAAAAAGGTCTCTCTCTCTTTTTAAAGATTTATTATATGTAAGTACACTGTAGTTGTTTTTCAGACACTCCAGAAGAGGGTGTCAGATCTCGTACGGATGGTTGTGAGTCATCATGTGGTTGCTGGGATTGAACTCAGGACCTTCGGAAGAGCAGTCAGTGCTCTTAACCACTGAGCCATCTCTCCAGCCTGCAGGGTCAGTCTCTTAACACAGCAACAGACAATACCGTGCTACTTTGCTATTTTGTCAACTTGACACAGCCACAGTTATCTAAGAAGTGGGAACCATTTCTCAGAAAAAAATGTCAAGATAAAACTGACTTGTAGAAGCCAGGCAGTGGTGTTGCATGCCTCTAATCCCAGCACTTGAGAAGCAAAGACAGGAGGATCTCTATGAGATCGAGGCCAGCATGGTCTACAAAGTAAGTTCCAGGACAGCCAAGGCTACACAAAGAAACCCAATCTTGAAAACAACAACAAAAACTGACTTGTAGAAAATTCTGTGGGGACATTTCCTTAATTAGTAGCTGATATGTAAGGACCCAGCCCATTTTCAATGGTTACACCCAAGGCCAGATGGTCCTATTATGTATAAAAAATTAGGCTGAGCAAGCCAGTTCCTGCCTTGGGTTCCTGTACTGACTGTTTTGAGTGAGGGAATGTGACCTGAGAGTTTTAAGGCGAAATAAACCCTTTCTTCCCTAAGCTGCTTTTGGTCTTTTTTTTTTTTTTTTTTTTTTTTGTAAACTCACATCAATAGAAATCCTAAGACAGAATTGGTATGAGGTTCATGGGATATCGCTGTGACAGACCAACCATGTTTTGGGAAGAACTATGGAAGAACTTCAGAACATTGGATTGGAAAAGCCATGGAGTCTTCATAGCTTAATGAGCTTAGAAGACAAGAACATTGAGAGATATGCAGATGACAGAGACCTGGCTTGTGAAGTTTCAGAAGGAAGTTTGAGAGTACCTTGAAGTCTCTTTCAGGGACACTTGACATTAAATTAATAATCTGTGATTCCGGTCAGCGGGGATGGAAGAACTGGCTGTGATTAACAAGAGACAACAACCACTAAAGTGAAACTCTGCTTTGCTGGGATGATTGGTACTGATGAGCTGGCGCTAAAGAATCAGGTGGGATTAGGAAATCTTTGGGTAATGTTTCTACTGGGCCAGAATACAGAAGCTTAGGGCCAGAGTCATGACTGTATCTTGTGCTGGCAGCTTAACTTCTTTTTCTTTCTTTTTTAAGATTTATTTATTTATTTATTTATTTATTATATGTAAGTACACTGTAGCTGTCTTCAGACACTCCAGAAGAGGGCGTCAGATCTTGTTACGGAGGATGGTTTTGAGCCACCATGTGGTTGCTGGGATTTGAACTCAGGACCTTTGGAAGAGCAGTCAGTGCTCTTACCCGCTGAGCCATCTCACGAGCCTGGCAGCTTAACTTCTAATGTATAGAGAGTTTCCCAGGTGGTACTGGTTTTAAAGGCATGACGGGGTCATGATGAGAAGTTGAGGCTTGGCATCAAGTGGCAGGCGTTCCTGAAGGGAGTCCAGGAGAGGCTGTTAGTGAAGGTACAGCCCAGTTGTAAGAGAGACCCAGAATCTGAGATGCCAGTTCCATGGAATGGATCATCAAGAACAGCAGATCACAAAGAACAGCTGTGGAGTAATATCAGCTTGAGCCTAGGAGGCAAGCTGTGTGTGCTGCAGAGAGTGGGGCAGGAGAAGTGGCCCAGGCCCTTTGGAGACTAGAGGACAGTGATTGGATGGCAGGCATCAAGCACTTTCCTCTTTACACTGTTGGACTTTGGTTTTGATTTGATTTGATTGTGACTGTGAACCCTTGAAATAAGGTGTTTAACCTAGTTTTTATTTGTTTTATAAGAATGTAAGGAGAATTTTGGTTTCTTTAAAAAACATACAGATATGTTTTCATTTTAATCCCAGGTGTGGGATATAGAGCTGCTTCAGATTGTCCAGAGTAGTTGACCTTAAGGGACATGATTTTGCCCAGCTGCAGTTTGTGCAGTTGTGTGATGTTTGGAATTCCGAGAGCTTTTTACAGAGTATATAAATGCTAGGGCCCCAAGAGACTGTGTGTGTGTGTGTGTGTGTGTGTGTGTGTGTGTGTGTGTGTGTGTGTGTGTGTGTGTGATGTTGTTGGTCTGTGAGCTCAAGTCCACTCCACCGCTGGACAAGGCTTCTTTAGGGAGTCTGAACTCTGGGAGTGTGACTCCTTATTCCATGCCAAAGCCAGACTGGGTGCTGGGCTATAGGGAGGCACTAAGACAGCGCTTTGGGGGTGGGAAAGTGCAGTCTTAGGGGTGTGGAAGCTGGAGCTGGCTCAGGGGTCTCCAGGCCTGCGACAAGGCCAAGGCCATGGGGAGTTCTCAGACTCTTGGACGGAGTTCGGGACTGAGGGCTGAGGACAGCATCTAGCCAGGGCTAGGGGGAAAGCAGAACTCTGGCTTGTCCTAGTGGTGATTGTCCTTAGCATGGCAGAGGAAGGCTTGGTGGCGGTTGTGGCTGGGAGCACAGAGAGGCCTTCTACAGGAGAATTAAGCTGTGGATCTGTAGTCGAATGCCTTTTCCATGGCTCCCCACATGTTCATGGCAGAAAATGGATGCATTTAATACACCCTACCCACTTCTCATGGTGGATCTGAGATTAAATACCTTTTGCAGGGAGGACTGGCTGAGAAGGGAAGCTTACTGGCTAAAGCCCTCTGGGCCTCTAGGTACCTCACTAGCATGGAGAACTCTGTTTGGGTCTATGTAACCATAGGACATGTTTCTTTTATGTGAGGAGCACAGCAAGTGTTTCAAGTCAGGAATCTGGCAAGGAGGAGCAGGGAGCTGTCTAAGTCTCGGGGAGCTGTCTAAGTCTCAGGTGTGTGCCCACAAGTGTCTGGGTCTTAACCAGCTCTAGCTTACCAAACTTCCTGGCATGTTTTTACATCCCCCATTGGTCAAGGTTTGTTAAGTACTCATGTGCAAAGAAACAAGAAGAATAGATACCCTGAAGGTGGAGATCAAACTTGCCCCAAGGAGCTCAATGTCTTTAATCAGCAGGAAGAAGTTAATTGATGTCACCCGCCTTTCCAACTCCTGACTTGATTCAGGAATCTTTTCTATCATTTTTATTTCTCTTGCCTAGTGTTAAAGGATTGAAAGGGTGGAAGAAAAAGTATATATCTGTGTACCATGTGCATGAAGAGGCCAAAAGAAGGAGTCAGATCTCCTGGTACTAGAATTACAGATGGTTATGAACTATATCCTGTGGCTTCTGGGACTTGAACCCATGTCATCTGGAAGAATAATCAATGTTCTTAACTGAGACATCTCTCCAGCACCAGATTATTTTAGAGAGACTTTGAACTTTTAAAGAGACTTTGGATTTTTTTTTAAAAGAGTCAACTTTTAAAGTATTTACATTTTTAAAGACTGTGGGACTTTTAAACATTGGAATATTTTATATTATTAGGGACAAATGGGAAGGGAAAGGTTATAAATGAACAGTGATGTGTTCGTGTGTCAGGGTGAAAGGGGAACAGTTGTCCTGGTTAGTTTTTTTGTCAACTTGACTGTGGTGGTTTGAATATGCTTGGCCCATGTGAAGTGGCACTATTAGGATATGTGGCCTTGTTGGAGTAGTTGTGGCTTTGTTGTAGGAAGTGCATCACTTTGGGGGTGTGCTTTGAAGCTCCGCGCAGTGGGAAAGAGACCCTCCTAGCTGCAGGGGCGAAAGTTTGTTCCTGGCTTCCTTTGGATGAAGATGTAAAATTCTCAGCCCCTTCAGCGCCATGCCTGCCTAGATGCTGCTGTGAGTCCTGCCATGATGATAATAGACTAAACCTCAGAACCGATAAGCCAGTATCAATTAAATGTTGTCCTTTATAAGAGTTGCCTCAGTCATGGTATCTGTTCACTGCAATGAAACCCTAAGTAAGACACTAACAGAAACTATAATCATTTGAGGAGAACCACAATTGAGAAAATGCCTCCATAAAACTGGTGTGTAGGAAAGTCTGTGGGGGATTTTCCTTAATTAATGATTGATGTAGGAGGTGCCAGCCTACTGCGGGTGGCTGTGTGGTCCTGAGCTATATAAAACAGCAGGCTGAACAAGTCATGGAGAGCAAGCATTCCTTTCTGGCCTCTCTGCTCCAACTCTTGCCTTGAGTTCCTTCCCTGACTTCCCTAAGTAAGGAAATGTGACCTGAGAGTTATGCAGAAATAAACCTTTCTTCCCCAAGGTTGCTTTTTGGCCATGGTATTTTATCACAGCAATAGAAACCTAAATAAATACAAATACCTTCTAACTGATGACTGAACTGGAGGATCAGCCATAGTCATAACACACCCCACCTTGTCTGCATAGGTCTTTTAACAGCAACAATCTCCAGTGTGTATCTGAAAAATTCCTCTAAGATGGAGGGGGTGTATTCACACTCATTGACAGTTCATCTTGTTGCAAAGAACATGGTGCCCCCCCCCCAACATTGGTGTGTGTGTGTGTGCCTGCCATCGAGAACTGCATTCCTGAGTGTAAGAGGTGGAGAGTTTAGAAGCCAGAGGTTGATGTTGAGATGTCTTTCCTTGATCACTTTTACACCTTCCTCAAGTTCATTGAGTTATACTGGGTGGCCATCCAGTTCCTCAGGAACCCCGGCTGTCTCCACCATACTGGGGTTACAGGCATTGCCTCCATGCCTGCCTTTTACATGGGTTCAGGGGATCCAAACTCAAGCCTATAAATTGCTTGTGTGGCAATTACTTTACCTACCAAGCCATCTTCCCAACGTTCTAAAGAATGTTAAAAATGCCCAAGGTATGATTCAAGCAATGAACCATCAAAAGTTAACTGCCCACTAATGAATCCTGTCCAGTTTGAGCACATTCACAATAGCTAATGTGAGCGCATCCCAAGAATGTGGACTCTTGGCATAGTTGGCCAACACCCATGCCAGAAAATGTTACTCTCTTTCAAAACATTAACCCCACATTCAAAATACCAACTACTATAAATCGTAATGTTCATTACCAGTGAGTTTTAACAATTAGATGGCCAATGAAAGGTACTGAACTGTTTGCACTCAAAGGACCCAGCCGTTTCTGTCACACACGAACCTGTTAGAGCTGACATCTTTCAGAACTGCAGGAGTCATTCCAGAACATGTGGCCCCTACTGAATGTACTTCTGTGGCCATTCTCAAACACGGCTATGGGTCTCTGGGACCCTGTGGTCACACAGCTGCAGAAGCCTTGAACCTTCCCAGGGATGGAGCAACAGGACACAGAACTGGCCCTTGCCTAGGCTCGTGTTTCTGCCATCTCTTCCTGCATTCCCAGGGGAAGTTCAAACTGACCCGGGGTCTATTTTAACTCAGCTAAAGCATATGCCTGGCCAGTGGCTTCCATCAAAGGGAATCTTTAAAGCAGCCACAAAAGAACACTTAACGTTGCTAACTAAATTACTACTTATTCCTTGTGTTTTAGACAAAATCACTGCACAGCGTACTAATGGGCTGCTCCAGCTCAGAAGACAGGGCTCATGCAGCCCAAGGCAGCCTTGAACTGAGTATGTACAGAAGGATGGCCTGATCCTACTACTGCCACCTCCCGAGTACTAGATTACAGACCTGTGCTGCTCTATGCCGCACCCTCACCCCCCACCTCCCATTCACTGGCTTTGAATGATAGAGGGAAGAACAATAGATAACTGTGTCTTTGAGCCACAAAAATATAGAAACAAATTTTTCTCTCAGCCCTTAATGATCTAATTGTGTAGTCCTGATCATGCTACCGAATCTCAGTGTGAATCCATTTATCTGTCGAATAAGAAATTAATAAGAGCTACCCAAGGGTGCGTGTGTGCATCTTAGAAAATGAGTCAGGGCTGCTTATGCCCAACACATTGAATATGCTCATTTTTATGAACACAAATCCTGTTTGTAAAAGACAAATACAACTTTATAAAGAAAACAACTTTATAAAGAGTAATAATTATCTTTTATCACTATATCAAATCAGAATTCAGTACCCATTTCTCAGTAAAGAACCCACATCTTAAAAATTTCAAAACAACCTAGGGCTGGAGATGTAGCTCAATTGGTAAAGTGCTTACCCAGCATGCATGAATCCCTAGAGTTGATCCCTATAACCCCACTGCTCCACAGTCAATGAAATGGATGGATTATCCTTGGCTGCAATAAATTAAAGAGCAGTCTGTACTACAGGAGATCCTGCTGTCTCAAGTGAAAAAAAAAAAAAAAGTCAGGAATCTAAACATGTAGATGACAAGATTTGTTCAAGATTTTTGTCTTTGGCTTCCAATTATCTAACTCGAAGGCGTCTCATGGGGCTTAGGATCAAAAAGCCACCAGGATGGTGGATTAGCTACTTTGCTGTTGCTGTGATTGCTGACAGAAGCAACTTAAAGGAGAAAGGGTTCCTTCTCGCTCACAGCTGAAGCTAAGTGGAGTGGCAGGCAGCTGGTCACATTGCATCCGCAGTCTGGAATCAGACAGGGATAAATGCTTATGCTTGTTTTTTTTTTTAATTTATTTTTTATTTTTTTTATAAATTCAGTGTGTAGTTTGGTAAATTTTCCCACCGCAAGGAATTTTCATGCCCAGAAATTTGTCACCAAGGTGATTCTATATTCTGTAAAAGTTGACCATCAATATCAACCACCAGAGATGATTATCTCAGGCATAATCGGAGTGCCATAGCACAAGAAACTGAATTTCAAAGGTTATTTAGGAAAACTCCCTTTATGCAGTTGTCCCTTCCCCTGTTCTTCCCTCACTTCCTCTGTGTCTCTGCTCAGATGTTTGCATACTGGAAGGGCCCACCTGACCACCCCACTGACATTATCATAAACCAGGCTCCTCCAGCTATAGGACTCCATCTTTTTCTTTCTTACAATCTGTCTCGTTAAAAATGCATTGTCTTTTCTCCAGGGGTAATCTCCATGAGAGGAATTTTGTTTGTTCACAGAATATAACCCAGTTCTTCACAGAATGTCTAAATCACAGTCGTTACTCCCTAAGTACTGGCCAAATAAAGGAATGTGTATGTTTTAGGCAAACGCTACATTTCTGATTCAGTTTTCAGCAAGGGAGAAATTGAAGAGAATCTTCTGAGACACATGGGGCAGACATATAGTATCTCCTTAATGGTTAAGCTTTCCAAGCAAGTGCATCTAAGTTAGCCTGCATGCAAGTTACCCTGAGAGTTTACACAAATCAAGGCTCTCTTACAGATCGCCAGGCTATGAAGCTAACCCAACACACTTCCTCCCATCTCAGTTCTTCCATGCTTACAGATCCCCCACACCCCTTCCTTACCATACTGATCTGTTGCACTGCTGAAGAGGAGATAGTCAGAAGCGCAGGTCTTGGACTCAATGTTCAAATCTCCCAACCTCAGAATAAGTCTCTTCCCCTTTGGGACTGTGATGATCTTTTCACACACAGTGTAATTGGGGTAAGTCCCTGGATAATTCTTAGATGTCATTGTGCCACTGTCCTGAGAGGTCACTATGTGCCCACAGCCATCACCTGGTAAAGAAGAAAGAACACAAGATGTAACTGTCTCCTACAAGAGCAACACTCTTTGTCTTGAGTGTTTCATTTCGGTTTTTTGTTTTGTTTGTTTTGTTTGTTTTGTTTTGTTTTTCCTGAGGGAAGGAAGGGCTAAACAACAAAGCCAGAGCATGAATCATGGAGTATCTCATTTAAAACTATTCCATCATTGGTCCCTGGTTTCATCTAATGAACTCAGTGGGTCTCATGCTCTGAATTAAATGCAGACCTTAAGAAACACAATTTGAAGCTGGGCAGTGGTGGTGCATGCCTTTAGTCCCAGCACTTGGGAGGCAGAGTCAGGCGGATTTTTGAGTTCAAGGCCAGCCTGGTCTATGGAGTGAGTTCCAGGACAGCCAGGGCTACACAGAGAAACCCTGTCTCGAAAAAACAAAACAAAACAAAACAAAAGAAACACAATTTGTTTTCTGGTTGTCTACCCTATTCAAAAGACCCTGGCCTTTTGCCACACATTTGTCAAGCCACTCTAAATCCAATGAATAATAATTTATAACTTACTTCAGAGTGATGCTGATGGGTGAAAGATGCTCCTGATAAAATTTATACTAATACAGAATGGATTTTGTTTAGATGCAAGGCTCTTAACTGAGCATTCTAGCTGGATACTGTTGGGGACTTACAGTGGGCAAGTGTCTCTCTCCTCCCATTCTCCTCCCCACACTCTCCATGTGCTCATGGCTGGCCTCTACTTCTCTATTCTTCTACTCTCTATCTCTCTCTGCCTTTCTCTGCCTCTACTACCCTCTTAACTTCCCTCCCCATGCCCTGATTAAACTTTATTCTATACTCTGTCAGGTCAGGTCAGTCGGTCATGTGGTTGGTCCCTCAGGGGGAAGGGATGCCCCAAAATGGATCAGCAGAGGCACCTCCTTCCCCCACACCTCAACACACATCACCCAAACATATTCCTCTCCCTCTTTATCTTTTTATAAACACATCAGGTACAAGACTACAGTTGACCTGAACTGGTATTTTATAGCACATTTGTAGGGTAAATGAAGTGCTTCACTAATGCTATGCATATTAAGGAAAATATTAGTTATTTCCTGACATATGGGTTTTGCCAGGTGCCTTTGTCTCCTGCTGGAGTGGAACTAAGACTCGGGCACTTATCTGACTTAAAAGCAAAACTCATCATCTTCAAAACAGCAAAATCTTGATAGCCATGATAAGCTCTACCTGCTCTGCTCTTCCAGTGTGATATAAAGGAAATATGGGGATTGATTCTAGAACCTTCCCTTCCCTCCACTCCCTTCCTTTTATCAATTAACCGACAGATTGCACCAGCTGATATAACCAAATGCATGACACCAGTATCTAAGGCCTCAGGAACCAAGCCAGCTGCAAGGTGAATAGATTGCATTTGGGCGACACAACAGCTGAAGTTGTGGAGCTCAAAAGAAAATCAATTTTAAGAGTGCTGCATAACTCCAGAGTTTATCTATCTTAGGAGCGAGCCTACAGTGGAGGCCAGAAGGAGGGCCTGACACGCAGATTGGTTTCATTGGAATAACACATGAATCCGTGCCACCAAAAAAATGTTAGAGTGTGAAGATGAAGAAAAAAAAAACCACCATTGAACCTGGAGGTCTAGGAAGGTGAGCTGGTGAGTAACAGAGCTACAGAACTTTCTAAGTATGGAGCACATGAGAGTAGATGACTAACCAGGTAACATACACACACACACTTGGGGAGTTGGGGCTGCAGGGTCATGAATTCAAGGCCAACTTGAGCTATACAGTGAGTTCAAAGCCAATGTGGGCTATAGATTATGACTGTCTCAAAGCACAAACACAAATAAAGAACAGGTATTAGAAAAAAATGAGCATCCTAGCTGGATACTGCTGGGCACTTACAGTGGGCAAGGGTTTGAGGAGTGATGAGAATGCGAAGCTACAGGTTAACACCTCGTGGTTCACATAGCCACACAGAGGAGAGAGGAGGAGACAAAAGGATAGTTTTGTATCCAAGTGACTGGAAGGCTGAGGCAGCCAGGAAGGCAAACACAACGTATCATTTTGGTGGTCAGCTTTGGAGTGATTGCTAAATTATCTGGGTTCTTGAGCAGCTGCGAGGATAAAACTGAAAATTATACTTGAGAGAGGTGTATTATACAAAAGCATATAGTAAATCGCGCTTTGATTTAACATTTGAATTATTTGCCTGCTTTCAAAGGTTTTAATGGAAAACATGCCAATCACATGATTTTATAATGTGTATATTCTCACAGGTCTAGAGAAATAATTACTCTCCCTTTAAAGGGGGTCAGCACCCTAGTCCCCCACCACCCAAGACCCCCACTACTCATTTTTATTCATTAACCTTACCTTTGTGGGTTGATTTTGAGCACACAGAAAAGTAACGAGCGTAGGAACAAACAACCAATCATAATGAACTAAATTCAACTAAACTTGTCAGCTACCGAGAAGCAGCCTAGCCAACCATTTGAATGCTCAAGCTTTCCATGTCGAAGAGGAGAGGAGAGGGGAGGGGAGGGGAGGGGAGGGGAGGGGAGGGGAGGGGAGGGGAGGGGAGGGGAGGGGAGGGGAGAGGAGAGGAGAGAGAGAAGGGCTGTTAGGAAGGCTCTGTGTAAAAGCACTGACTCCCCAAGGCTGTCACACACACACACACACACACACACACACACACACACACACACACACAGAGGGGACACTTTATATACACATAACAGGAAGAAGTTCTTAAATAATAATTAAAAAAGGAAGAAAATACCATTTTTTACAGACATCTACTGATTTATGTAGGGCCGAAATGACATGCGGTTTGCCTTAAATTCTTAGAAGTCTAAGATTTGCCTTAAATTCTTCACCCAAAAGGGAAGAGGCAGGATGAATGAAAAGATGGATGCTGTGACTGGCTGGGAAGCTCACACAGCGCTTCCCAGAAAGAAGCGATCAAAGTGACTGCGATGGAGCTCAGCGGTACAGTGCTTGTCCCTTGGCTCTGAGCTCAAACCCCAGCACACTTTAACAGAAAATGTAATAAAGTCGATGTTTAAGAAAACCAATAAAATCAAAGTTTTATGATTAAATTTCACAGAAGTGTTGGAGTTGATCTCCCCAGGAGAGAGCTGAAGCAGGCTTGAGTAGTGGTGACAGCCAGAATGAACTGCCACCTGCCTAACTTCAAAGCAGACAGGAGAAAAAGACCGAGGAAGCATTACCACAGGGCATCTGTCTGCTCTTCAAAAGCTTCCGAAAGAAAATGTTTCTCTTTTCCTTCCTTTGAACTGGAACTTAATTGCCAAGGCACCGGATGACCCCAGACAGAAACTGCCTTCCCACTACACAGTATTTATCTCGTAGTGGTCCCTTTACTATAGGCCTAATGTCTGGCTACCAGTCACAGAAGCTGCTGCACTGGGAAAATGACCAACCATTCCCTTAGAAGAATTTACAAAATAAAACCGACTGGGGCTGGGAGTTCAAGGCCAGCCACAGCTACCTAACAAGTTTAAGCCAGCCTGGGCTCGAAATAGAAGATGGGAAAGAAAGATGTTAAGATGAGGTGAGAAAGGGAGTTAGGAGTAGATACGAGCAAAGAATAAACAAAAAAATATCCTTTAGCATTTTTTTCCTTCTTCCTGATCATGGCTAAAAGATGACCCAAAACAAACAACAAGACCCAGCATGTAAGGACCATAGATAGCTCCTGTAGCTGACTCTTGCTAAGTGCACCCTGTACAAGCACAGGAACAGGGGCCATTACAAAGGTCATGGTTGGAGCATAGAGGGCGCAGCCCTAAGCATCTTTGCTGCTTCTGTGCTACCCAGGCTCTGCAGCAGCTTTCATTACTCCACATAGCAGGATGGTCTCCAAGGACCTGCTGGTGGTAGCCCACAACTGCCACCAAAGCCCATGAAAAGAGCTGGTTACCTATGGCTGGAAGAATTATATTCTGGAAAAAAATAAAAATAAAAATTACACTCGATGAAAAAAAAATCACGGCTGGGTGTAGGTGCCATATACCTTTAATCCCAGCACTGGGAGAGAGGCAGAGACAGCTGAAGTTCTGTGTGAATTCGGGGCAAGCCTGGTCTATAGATGCATTCCAGCCAGCCAGGGCTAATAGAGAGACCCTATCTCAAAATAAAAATAAGTAAAAATTACTTATTTATTTCTTTACTTGTGGAGATGTGCTTGCTGCAGGACATGTGTGGTGATCAGAAGATAATTCTCCATCGTCAGTTTTCTCCCTCCACCACGTAGGTTCCAGGAATTAAATTTAGGCTGTCAGCCTTGGTGGCAGGCTTCTGTACTTGGCCAAGTTATTTCATTAGAACTTTCAAAGTGACCTGTACACAGAAGTACATCCTCTCTCTGGACACTTAGAAACAATGCTCTTTAAAAAGAGGAAGAGTTAAGGGCTGACAAGATAGCTTGTTGTGTAAAGGTGTCTACCCTACTGCCAAGACTGAGGTTTGATGATGGGAGAGAACCAATTCCCTCAAGTTATCCTCTCACCTTATAAGGACCATCAGTACTTAGGAAGTGGAAGCAAAAGGACCAGGAGTTCTAGGTCACCCTTGGCTATATAGCGAGTTTGAGGGAGTTTTGTCTCAAAAGTATGTGTGTATCTGTGTGTATTTGTATATACAATATATAATATGATTGTATAGCATAAGTTTCCAAGTATTTTTAATTTATTTATTATTCATTTATCTTCTTACTTTTTTTTGGGGGGGGTGGTCAAGACAGGGTTTCTCTGTATAGCCCTGGCTATCCTGGAACTCACTTTGTAGACCAGGCTGGCATCGAGCTCAGAAATCTGCCTGCCTCTGCCTCCTGAGCGCTGGGATTAAAGGCGTGCGCCACCACGCCCAGCACTCTTCTTACATTTTTTTACAATAACATATTTATTGGTTGTGCTCACATGGCATGGCACATGTCGTGGTGTTGAGATCATAGAACAACTTTAGGGAGTTCTTTCCTTCTACCATTTGGAATCCGAGAATCAAACTCACATCCTTACGCTTAGCAGCCTTTACCGAGCCACCTCATTGGAACCTCATCTATTTTAATGTGAACACATCTAAATCAGGAAAGTAATATGAAAAGTCCAAATTCAATCGATTTCCTTGTAACAGTTAAGTCTACTTTAGCATGAGCCAAATAGTATAGGTGGCAAAATCGCTCCATAAACCAGTAAGCTAAGATGTCATTCATTACAAGTTCATGCCATGGCTAGGAAGGATGACGCTCTCTTGCTTCAAGGCGTTCATAGTCACCAGGGAGATATTAACAAGACATTTTTCTTTTGAGTCAGAGTTTTACACATCTTAGACTAAACCTGAACTCACTGTAGAGCTGAGGATGGTCTTGAACTATCATCCTCCTGCCTCTACCTCCTCCCAGTGCTGAGATTATAGGTATGCACTTTGTGCATGCTAGGTAAGCCTGCTGCCAACTGAGCTGCACCAGCCTTACCCAGTAATGCTTGAGTAAAGCTGTGAGTTCAAAGCCATAGATGCAGACTTAACATCTCTCTATCCTACCTAGGGCTAAGAGCAGTGGATATAACTTTTCATCATCAGCACAAGTTATTCAGGAAGAAGTATTTTCTAAATAAGCTGAACCCTAGATCCTTGTCTACAGGATCCTTTTATTTAGTCTATTCTAGTTCCTCCCCACAGGAAAGGAAGACAGTAACTTCCTTAAACAGCTTCTTCCCTTTTGGTAAGAAACATGTTTCACAAACAGAAAAGCAAAATAGGAGACACCTGTGGATCAGATCTACAATACTAAAAAAAGAGAAGGAGGTAGGATTAAGAAGAAAACTTGGTGGCTAGGGAGATAACTCAATCAATATAGAGCTTGCTGTGCAACCACAAGGCCCTGAGTTCAGATTCCATGCACCCAGCTAAAGCTGGCTATGGTAGCTCTTATCTGCAATCCCAGTGTTGGGTGGATCCCTAGACTTCAATGGTGATTTCCCTATGCTATGACCCCTCAATTCAGTTCCTTATGTTTTGGTGACCCCCAACCATAAAACAATTTTCTTTGTTACTTAATAATTACAATTTTATTGCTCTTATGAATCATAATGTAAATATCTGTGTTTTCCAATGGTCATAGGTGACCCACCATCCCCTCCCCCCAAGGGGTAGCAACCCATGGTTGAGAACTGCTGAATGGATGAGCTTCAAGTTCAGTGAGAGAACCAGTCTCAAACAATCAGGGGTCTGACACTATACACTTGTCAAAAGCCCATGAACAGAGAATCATAAGCCTAAGCCTTCAGGCAAGGGTAAGAGGGTTGGCGAACACTATTGACACTCTACTAAATTGACAGCTTGTCAAATTGCTTTCTAAATGCTTAGAAAGTATAGATGCGTGCTGCTCTCAGCTTTGGTGACAGAGGCCTCTTTTTTGCAGTGGGCAGTGTCTAAAGTGCTGAGAATAAGTGTTTGTTTCATGCCCACTCTGAAAGGATCATCTATTTCACTACCCCCAGGGTTCAGGGAACAAAGTGAAAGAGGGAAAGGAAAGAATGTAAGAGCCAGAGGATGGCCAGGAATTCTGCAAAAGGCTGTTTCTAGACAGGACATGGCTGTTACAGTCATGAACTCACATCTCTGATTACCTGTTGTGGTCGTTTGAATGCGTTTGACCCCCATAGATTCATAGGGAGAGGCACTACTAGGAGGTGTGGCCTTATTGGAAGAAGTATGTCACTGAATAGTCCAGCTTTGAGGGCTCCAATGGTCAGGCTCCGCCCAGAGTGGATAAGAGTCTCCTCCTGGCTGCTTTCTAATAAAGATGGAGAACTCTGCTCCATCTCCAGCCCCATGTTGGCCTGTGTGTTGCCATGCTTCCCACCATGATGATAATGGACTAAACCGCTAAAACTGTAAGCCAGCTCCAATTCAATGTTGTCCTTTAGAAGAGTTGCCACGGTCATGATGTCTTTTCACAGTAATAAAACCCAAACTAAGTCAGAAGTACAAGTTCTACACAAGATGGAGTTAATCAGCATTCCAGTATGGGTAGCAGAGAGGCTTGTGAGGCCCCTTGGATAAGGAGCTACTGGCAAATGATGGCTGCTAGGGGAAGGGGAACCATTTTTCTTCAGTGATATAACCCTGGTAAGAAGCCTATGGTGCACTACATAACGGCCCTCCCCACATATACATACTTATGCAAGCTACTCCAATTAAAGTTAGTGGGACACACACACAACACACACATATGCACATGGAGTGAGAAAGAAAAAGGGGGGATTCCAGAAAGCAGGAGGGAGATGAACGGGTAATGGGGATGAATACAATCAAAGCAAAAGTAAAAAATTGTCAAGAAATATGTAGCCGGGCAGTGGTGGCACACACCTTTAATCCCAGCACTTGGGAGGCAGAGGCAGGTGGATTTCTGAGTTCGAGGCCAGCCTGGTCTACAGAGTGAGTTCCAGGACAGCCAGGGCTATACAGAGAAACCCTGTCTCAAAAAACCAAAAAGAAAAAAAAAAGAAAGAAAGAAATGAATATGTATCTTTACAAAAGGTGGAAGCATGACATAGACATTTAGTTTGCACATATACATGCACATAAGTGCACATGCATTCATATGCACACACATGAATATATACTACACATATAGGCATAGAAAGCTTTTCATGACTTTGTACTTGTGGAAGAATTATTTGGGTAATGGAGAATGAATATTGCACAAACACTTTCAGATCGATTATTTAGTAGTTCCTAGACTAAAACCAGAAGCCTATTCGATTATGACCCAAATAGATTTATCACAACCCAGGTACACACACACATGTACATAAACCATACAACAAACTTTATCGATCCAATTCTTCCAGTAGATGTAATCTGCTGTCCTGCTTCCCACTTGGCAACTCACTAAAAGCATACTGGCTTTGGCTCCTGAACCTGCATTACTGATGAGTTCCAACCAGTAATTTGGGAAAGCGCGCTCAGAAATACTGTGAGACGGAAACCACGTCTAGAGACATGAGTTCATTATGGCTCCATCTGGGCTCCTCTAATATTCAAGTTACGACAGGTCTTCTCATACACAATCACCCGTGTGTGGGTGTGAGAAAACTGCTTCCCACGTCTGAGATCAAACGAGCTCTTGATGGCTGCAATCTTTTCAACCACAAAGGCGAGCTTGCAATCATTACCACGCTCTTTGTCTGGTGGTGTGGCGGCCAGATTCCCAAGGTATCACTAATTCTGCTGTGAGCCAGACTCTTATAAGCATTGCTGCTGTACAACTGTGCTCAACTGCACTTTATGCACTGCCAGGAGAAATGGAGAAACGAGACTAGCAAGAACCATAGCGCTTCTCAACCTATGTGTTGTTACCCATCGGAGGCGGTCGACTGACCCGTCCTCACAGCTTGCCTCAGATCACTGGAAAACACAGATATTTACATTATGATTCATAACAGTAACAAAATTACAGCTATGAAGTAGCGACGAAAATACTTTTATGGCTAGGGGTCACCATGGCGTGAGGAACTACATTAAGGGGTTGCACCATGAGGAAGGTTGAGAACCACTGGCTTAGCAGGTAAAGGTGCCTGAGGCAAAAGCCTGATAAGCTGAGGCTAATCCCCAGAACTCAGGTAAAAATGGAAGGACAAGACTCCACAAAGCTGCCTTCTGATAGCCACAAACTTGTGGATGGCAGGACACACCCCTCTCTGGCAATAACAATACTTAAAATCTTTTTTTATTTTTTAATTTTTAAGAAATAGAAGAACAAAGGCAGAAGTGCTTAAGTGGCCACATGGGAATAAAAAAGTTTAAAAAAAAAGTTGTGACCATAAAACAGAATGGTTACCGAGTCTTTAGTTTTTCTGAGCAGAAATGGGTGCTGTTATTACTATACTGAAAGACATCACAGCTATTGGCTAGAAAACCTGTGACCGGGTTCTTCTGAACTGTTTGGTAAGTCTCTCCGATCTTATTCTTACCACAGATGAAACTGATGCTAATATTCTGAGGCAGTCATACTACCTTGTTTTGTTTCGGCGGCTTAAAAACATTTGAATAAACGGGATTCATCAAGTGTCCCCTCTGTGGCTACTGCCCTCCAACAGTGCTTAGCTTCCAGTCCTTTGGAAGTGTCTTACCCTCCTTTCCAGAGTGAACCCAAATCCAATGAGTTCTTGATGCAGGAGTATAAAGATTTGGCCACAATTGGAAAAAATTTCATATGACTATCCCAGCTGCAAAATTCCCCTGGGATCAGTCACAGCATGGCCAAACTTCTTCCCAATCCTTCCCAGGAAAGCCAAAATCATGGTTCCACAAATTCCTTCTGCTAACCTTACATCCGCTTCCCAGTGGTGGTTGCCTCTCTCCTCTTATTTACATTTTAGAAACTTAGGTCCTGGTTCACTGCTGCTGAAAGCTGCTGTAAGATCTTAAGAATGGGTTACTAATGAACAGAGTCCTCATAGGGATGAGTTTTGTTTTCTGACTCTCTTTTCTTCTACCACAGGCCCAAATAGCCCTTCAGTCTTGGGCTTTGAATCCTACTGAGTGGTAAGTGAAAGCAATTTACTTTCTTTATGTATTAAAAACATGGGGGAAGAGGAGGGCCTAAAGAGGCTGGAAATGGAGCACAGCTAGTAGAGAGAGTTTGCCTAGGCATGAAGTCCCAGGTTCTCTTCCCAGCACCACATAAAACAAACAAATGGACAAACAAACAAAAGCCAGTATCTATGTCAAATGCCTGTAGTCCTAGCACACCAGACACCTGTGGTTACACAGTGAGCTTGAAGACTGCCTGGCTACACCACACTGTACCAACACCAAACAAGCAAAACAATTAAAATATCTTCCCATAGAAATGATCAAAAGCAAACTGTATCAATAGAAAGATTCACTGGACATACACCATGCAAAAACAAGCAAAGCATTTCCAGGCCCATAAAGCACTCCCAACTGCCATCCGTGGTCTACATTTCTGATATTTACAAGACCAGTGCTCTAACCCCTGAGCTATAGGGCCACCATTTCTGATATTTAAAGAGCTTCGAGTTATGGACCACACCCTTAAAACCCTACAAATAAAGCCAGCAGCAACTCCAGCCCCGGTCACTCTCCAGTCTCTACTCCTTAGGTTAAAGGCGAGTGATGTGAGGGTGGAGGAGAGCTGTCTTCTTAGTTCCCATTTGGTTCCCTTCTTAACACACAAAGGACTTTGTTTAAAAGAAAAATTATGGGCTGGAGCGATGGCTCAGTGGTTAAGAGCACTGACTGTTCTTCTGAAGGTCCTGACTTCAAATCCCAGCAACCACATGGTGGCTCACAACAGTCCATAATGAGACCTGATGCCCTCTTCTGGGGTGTCTGAAGACAGCTACAGTGTACTTACATATAATAAATAAATAAACTTTTTTTAAAAAGGAAAGAAAAATTATATCAGATGTCATTCCCACAGCCTACTCCTAAAAATAATTTTCTTTAAATTTTCAAAAATATTGAGCTGGCGAGATGGCTCAGAGGTTAAGAACACTTGCTGCTCTTCCAGAAGACCTGGGTTTCAATCCTAGCCCCCAAATAGCAGTTCACAACTGTTTATAATTCCATTTCCACCGTCACACTGTGATGCAGGCAAAATACCAATGTGCATTTTATATATTAAATACATGCTTTTTAAAGAATCTTAAAATATTATTGTGTGTGTGTGTATCCATGTTCAAATGTTTTGGGGGTCAGAGCATGTCATGGTGTGTGTGTACAGAGCAAAGGACAAACTCAGTGGAGTTGACTCTATCCATCCACAGTTCATACAGTTTCAGGTTGGCAGGATTGGCCGCAAGCATCATTTACTCACAGAGCCATCTTCCTGGCCCATTATTTTTTTTAAAATTTCTTTTGTTTTATGAGATTATAATATAATTACACCATTTCCCTCTTCTTTTCTTTTCTTTTCTTTTCTTTTCTTTTCTTTTCTTTCTTTCCTTCCTTCCTTTTTTCCTTCCTTCCTTTTTTCCTTCCTTCCTTGTTTGTTTGTTTGTTTGTTTGTTTCGAGACAGAGTTTCTCTGTAAAGCCCTGGCTGGCTGTCCTGGAACTCACGCTGTAGACCAGGCTGGCCTCGAACTCAGAAATCTGCCTGCCTCTGCCTCCCAGATGCTGGGATTAAAGGCATGCGCCACCACTGCCTGGATCATTTCCCTTTTCTACCTCCAAACCCTCCCATTGCTCTTTCCAATTCATTAACTTTTTTTGGTCTATAGTTGCTACACACATAATGTGTATACATAGATATCCCTAAACACATAAACACCGCCCGTTCAGTCTGCACAATGCCGTTTGCTCCTGTGTCTTCAGGGCTGGCCTTTTGTTAAGCAGTTGGTCTGCTCTTCCTTGGGGAAAGCTGTTTCTCCTACTCTCAAGATTCCTTAGTTACCTGAAGTTCTTTGTGTAGGGTTGAGGACTCCTAAGCTCTACCAACCAGTGTTAGCATGTTTATTTGTGTTCCTGTTCAGCTCAAGTTTAGGCAGCCATGTTGGTGAGCTTTATGGATGCCTATAATTATTTTTTAAAGCAACAACTGCCTTTGTTTATAAAGGTGATAAAAATCTAACACCTAAGGGAGCTTGCTGTTTTTTAAAAGGCAAACAAATACATGTGTCTCAAATCTCATGCTAAGTAACTTAAAATACCCAGGCAATTGTTTGCATTAAATTTACCATTAATAAGTAAAAATAAAATCATATTTTCAAAAAAAATTACAAAATATCTTTATTACAGCATATCCAAGAAGCTTACGTAGTGTCATTAAGTCAGTAGCATCCACTAACCAATGCCAGGCTGGGAAGGTGGCTTTACCCAGGGGGAGAGCAGAGGAAAAACACAAATGACTTGATGTCTTTGATTGCATTGATCAACACCAGAATGCCAACAAGTGCAACTACCATTGCAGGTATTTTCTCATTGAAAATGCAAGTTGGGTGTGGCGATGCTTGCGTTTAATTAACCCCAGCACTTGGCAGGCAGAGACAAGAGAATTTAAGGCCAGCCTGATATACAGAGCGAGTTCCAGCACAGCCAGAGATATACAGAAAAACACTGTAGAAGCAACACCACCCCCCCCACACACACACACTTCCCAGTACTTATCTAATGCCTAATTGATGCCAAGTTAGCATATCCGCAAAGTACTAGTATCTCTGGTTCTAGTATTTGGGACATTTTTTTTAAAAAGATTTATTTATTTATATGTAAGTACACTGTAGCTGTCTTCAGACATTCCAGAAGAGGGAGTCAGATCTCGTTACGGATGGTTGTGAGCCACCATGTGGTTGCTGGGATTTGAACTCCGGACCTTCGGAAGAGCAGTCTGGAAGAGCAGTCGGGTGCTCTTACCCACTGAGCCATCTCACCAGCCCTATTTGGGACATTTACATGGAGGTCATACTACCATCTCTGAAGAGTACAAGGCCAGACTGTGTATCAAAACAAAACAAAAATCAGTGTAGCAACAGCCATACATTGAGAAGTCAGGCTGGGTGTGCATGGCAGCACATATATGTAATCCCAGCACTGAGATAAACTAGCTTGCAGAATCCCACCTTCTGCTTTACCACACACATGAAAAGGCTCTAACAGTGCTCAGGGAAGCACTGATGGGCACAGGAGCCTGCAGTAGTTCCCAGTGAACACTTTCTTCATTGAACATCTCGGGGACCAGAATTCTGCAGAATACACTGGTGACCTCCTGGATGAGGCTCTCACACTGAGACGGGCAGAGAGATGCCATAATGTGGCTTCTGGGGTTAAAGGTCCAGTGTGGAAAAGTGAACTTTTGGTCTTTAAGAGTTCTAACAATGATAAAAATTGAACTATGTGTATTGGTATCAGGACCTCCAAAACCTGTGACATCACATAGGCAGGACATAGCTGGAAAGATCGGTGATCTTGCAGAGAACCTGAGTTCTGTTCCCAGCTCCCACATGGCTGCTCACAACTGTCTGTAACTCCAGTGTGAGGAGATCTGATGCCTAGATGTGTATTCTAGTCTGTAGATCTGTTGCCAAGGCAACAGCCACCATATTCCCAGAATCCATTTGGCCCACCTCCCATCTTTACCTGTTATGTCATCACCCATATATAAAGACCCCTCTGATCTATTTCTCTCTTCTCCCTTTCTCTTTCTGTGGCCACCTTGCCCCACCCCCTCTCCCAATAAACCTCTTACACATGGAACTGCTTTGGCCTGGTGTGCTATGTTTAGATGCAAGCTGCTATTGTAACACATCAATGTGATGTGACATTCAAAAGCAAGACTTTTCCTACTGATGTTACTAAGTTACAAGTCTTTGGAAACATTCGCCAAAGTTAAAAAAGTAATAAAGTGCAAGAAGTTTCTTAGTTTTATGGATGAAATTAAAAGAAAACAACTTTTGTTTGGCCAAAAAAACAACAACAATAACAAAAACAAAAAAAAAACCCAACCAAAAAACAAACAAACAAAAAACCCAAACCCTTTATCTTATGCATATGAATGTTTTGCTTGCATGTATGTACGTGCACCACATCTATTCCTGATGCCTGTAGAGTCCAGAAGAGGGCATCAGATCTCCTCAGACTTGGAGTTACAGACAGTTGTGAGCAGCCATGTGGGAGCTGGGAACAGAACTCAGGTTCTCTGCAAGATCACCGATCTTTCCAGCTCCCAAAAACAACTGTTGTCTCTACACTGCATAGTCTCAGAGTAAAAAAGTCAAGGAAAAGAGGCAGCTAATTTTACAAATATTACAGATCATTGATGTAATGTTAAACCTGCTGTTGCTTCAGTTGAGGACTAATTAAGGAATCTTGACCAGATGTGATGAAATGGGCCTGTAACTTAACACTTATGAAGCTAAAGGAGGATTGAGAGTTCAAGGCCAGCCTGAAAAACAACTGGAGGAGGAGGAGGAGGGGAGGAAGAAAGGGTAGGGGAGGAGGAGGAAGAGGAGGAAGAGGAGGAAGAGGAGGAGGAAGAGGAGGAGGAGGAGGAGAAAAGCAGGCAGGAAGACAGGCAGGCAAGCAAGCAGCATATAAGTATGCTGGGGATGTGGCTTAGTGGGCATAGTGAAGCATGCAGAGCCCCTGGGTCAGTCCCCAAAACTGCATAAATGGGTATGGTGGACAGGGACTCACATATACAACCTCAGTTCTTGAATCAAGAATATTAGGATGTCCAGGTTCCAGACTATGTTGGCTATGTAGTGAGTTCCAGGAGATTTCTAGATACATGAGATCCTACATCCAAAAATAAGTAAATAAATAACTAAATGGGGGGGTGTCTCTGGAACATGCTTTATTTTTCCTTTTTTATTATTTATTGTGACTATAGGTGAAAGTCAAAGAAAAGCTTGTGGGGATTGGTTCTGTCCTTCTACCAAGTAGGTCCCAGGTATTTAGTTGCTCAGACTTGGTAGCAAGTACCCACTGTTTAGCTCACAGCTCAAGAATATGCATGCTTTCTAATGTTGATTTTTTTTATATACCAAATAAGATACCAAAAAGTGTTTCAGTGACTTTTTCTGATGAATTTAGGTATCCAAATATTACCAAGCACAGAGCTACTCTGGATTACAGAGATTTTAAGTGTCTACATTTATCTTTCACACATGCAAGTGATATTCATTTTGTATTTATAATTTTCAAAAAATAAGTTAAAAAGCTGGGTGCAGTGCTGATAGCTGCAACTCTGTCCAGCACTTGAGGGTTGTCTTAGTTAGGGGTTGATTGCTGTGAAGAGACACCATGACCAAGGCAACTCTTGTAAATAGGAAACACTTCATTGGGGCTGGCTTCAGAGGTTTAGTCCATTACTATCAGGGTGGGAAGCATGGCAGCATGCAGGCAGACACGCTGCTGAAGAAGGAGCTTTAAGAGTTCTGTATTTTGATCCACAGGCTGCAGAAGGGATACTGGGCATAGTTTGAGCATAGGGAATCCAAAGCCTTCCCCCACAGTTACAAGCTTACTCCAACAAGGCCACATCTCCTCATAGTGCCACTCCCCATGGGCCAAGCATTCAATCACAAGAGAGCCATATCTATTCAAACACACATAACAACACAGGATATACAGGATTACTTTACCAAAACATAGGGAAGGAGCATAGTGAGCCCCCTCTTTCAATTACATCTTCACCAGCCTTCTGTTTACAATGCTTTCCATCACTGCTTGCCTATCCTGAAAGTTGCTCTGCAAACCAGGCTGACCTTGAACTCAGATCTGCTGGCCTCAGCCTCCAGATAGCTAGAATTAAAGCGTGTATCACCACACCCTGACCTCAACTGTTCTTTAATTCCTTTTCAATGGAAGGAATCTTGGCTCGGCGGGGTCTTTCCAGGAGGTCACCACTCCCTTTATTCTATTTCTTAAGCTATTTATCTCCTTGAACAAAGCACTATTCCACTTTTGGGTGCCCCCTATCTTCTCAATCTATATTTTGTACTTTTCCTTGCTCAGTTTGCTCCTTTTCATCAAAATGTTTTTCATAAAAGTGAACAGTAGTAACCACAGTACAGGGTCTTTAGTAGGCTGTTTAGAGATTTCCTTTGCCAATGGAGATAACCTAAATCTCTTCACGTTAGCCACAGGCACACTTCAAACAAGGACAAAAAGCAGCCACGTTCTCCACCAAACTATCACAAGAACATTCTCTAAGGCATATACTAAAATTCTTTTCCTCTGGAACCTCTAGAGCCAGGTCCCCACAGTTCAAATCACCCTTAGCATCACTGTCTTCCATGACTCTACTAGTATAGTCCATTAGGCAATGCTTAAAACATTCCACTGCTTTCCTAACCCATAGCACCCAAGCGCACACTCCTCCAAACAAAAGCATGGTCAGGCCTATCAAGACACCACCCCAGTCCCTGGTACCCACTTAGTTACAGTCTTATTGCTGTGAAAAGACACCATGACCAAGGCATATTTTATAAAGGAGAAGAACATTTCACTGGGACTGGCTAAGTTCCCTTGGGGAGGTTCAGTTCATTATCATCACGGTGGGAAGTATGGGGGGCATGCAGGTAGACATGGTGCTGAAGGAACTGAGAGTTCTACATCCTTATCTGAAAGCAGCAGAAGGGGACTGAGTGCCACACTGGGTGTAGTAGCTTGAGCATAGGAGACCTCAAAGCCCACCTCCACAGTGACACACTTACTCCAACAAGGCCACACTTCCAATTAGTACCAGTCCCTATAGGCCAAGCATCAAACACATGAGTGTACAGGGTCCACACCTATTCGAAACCATCACAGTACGTGTAGACACAGGAGGATCAGGGGCTCAAGGCCATCTTCAGTTACACAGTAAATTAAAGGTCAGCCTGGACTACATGAGACCCTGTGTCAAAAGACTATGTAGAGCCATTGAGATGGCTCAGGGGGTACAGGTGCTTTGCTGGGCAAACCTGATCTCTGAGAACTGGATCTTTGGAACCCATGTAAAGGAGGAATGCGAGAAACAATTCCACAAAGTTGTCATCTGTCTTCCTTCAGGCCTCCCCTTCCCAACCATAAAAAATAAATACAAAAGCCGGGCGTGGTGGCGCACGCCTTTAATCCCAGCACTTGGGAGGCAGAGGCGGGCGGAGTTCTGAGTTCGAGGCCAGCCTGGTCTACAAAGTGAGTTCCAGGACAGCCAGAGCTACACAGAGAAACCCTGTCTCAAAAAACCAAAAAAATAAAAAAATTAAAATAAATAAATAAATAAATACAAAGTTTTAGAACAGCAACAAAATTAATAAGAGCAAAAAGAGAAATAGTGGGGGAGGGGGGACAATCACAAAAAGAATAGTGTAGGGGCCCTTGCCAAGAACCAGAATTTACCATGTAAATTCTAAAAGATGACAGAATATTCTAAGGATGCTATGCTATAAGTCATTTTAATCTTTGTGACAAATCCTGTTGATAGACAATGATGGTTCACTTCAGATGCATAGACATACAACAAGTAATATGTCAAATATCCAACTATACACTCCATAATCTCAAGACTACTTCCAACAAAACTCAGATGAAGCCCCCAAGACCCTCTTTACCACAGATCCCTCCCATCGCCAGTATTTGGTGTGTGAGGTAGCTGAAGTTTTGACCAGCATAACTGAGCCCATGCGACTGACAGAATATGAACCCAGTTTGACTCCAAGACCGCAGAACAGAATCACTGTACCTTGCAGCCACCTTTGCCTAAACTGCCTAAGTTAACTGTGAGTAACTGGAAAGAGGTTTAAGAGGCTGCCCAGGCTCCCAGTCAAGGATTCAAGTTCATGTCACATTTTGTAATTTGCAGTTGCATTCTGGGTCTTAAAATGGAAACAAGCAGCCAGGCCTGTAGCCCACACCCACCATCTAAGCACCTGGGAGGCTTAGGGAAAAGGATTGCCATTAAGTTTGTGGACAGCCTAGACTACATACTAAGTTCTACCCTAGCCTGGGCTACACTAAGAGGCTGGAGCTCAAAACAAACCAAAACAAACAAACAAAAAAAATCAAACCAAACCTGACAGACAAAAAACAAAAAAAACCAAAAAACAAAAAAACCCTGTGGAGAAAATAGTCATGTTTAATTCAGGGTTTCTTATCAAAATTACATGAGAAATTATTACCCTTCCTTTTTAATTATTCAAGTCCTCTTTCCTAGATGAGTCAGGAAATTGTCTACTGAGAAGCATTACGTCACCTCCAACAGAGGTCCTGCACTTTGCTTCCAATCATGTGGTCCCTGAAAGGTGCTCTGAAATGATGGGCTTGTGGGTTAGGGCACTATCCCTCGTGGGTTAGGGCACTATCCCTCGTGGGTTAGGGCACTATCCCTCGTGGGTTAGGGCACTATCCCTCGTGGGTTAGGGCACTATCCCTCGTGGGTTAGGGCACTATCCCTCGTGGGTTAGGGCACTATCCCTCAAGCTTCAGCCCTGACAGTCACCTGGAGAGCTTGCTAAAGCTCAGGCTTTGGAAATTTTACATCTTGAAACATTGTTTGTAAGAATTATCCAGCTGACCCTGCCAAATGCGCTCAGAGAAGGAAGAAGAAACTTAAAGAGTACTCGATATTAATAGGGATTTGAAATGAATCTTTTAAAAATGAAAAGTAGCTAGGCAGTGGTGGCGTATGCCTTTAATCCCAGCACTTGGGAGGCAGAGGCAGGCAGATTTCTGAGTTCGAGGCCAGCCTGGTCTACAGAGTGAGTTCCAGGACAGCCAGGGCTACACAGAGAAACCCTGTCTCGAAAAAAAAAAAAAAAAAAGTATTTGAATTACCAGTCTGGTGTAGCTTTATCCTCAATTTCTATCCCTAAACTTGGAACACAGTATTGTCAACTTGCTAATACTTGTTTTGACTCTGAATATGTGATGTGTAAATCAAACAAAACACAAACACCAGGATCTAAGGTCCAGAGCCACTCTGCTACCCATGAATGTCAACTATGGGAAAAAAAAAAAAAAGGATGTGACTGTTTGTCTGAGCAGACATAAATAACGTGTACAGGGAAAGCAATCAGTGTTGCCTGACCAGAGAACAGCCTATCAGTGGGAGACACAGAGAATCTAATAGGGTATAAAGCACAAGGCTCGAGGGGAAAATAAGCCTTACAACACATTCCTGAGAATGTGCTGTCATTCCACAGTCCCGAAAACTGCATGGCCTTTGTGTATTCTGTAATCTGAATTTATCACAGTGTCACAGAAGCAAACGGTTAGCTATTAATTAGGATTTTCTAGAGTCAACGTGATTACCCTTAAGAGAATGCCAAGGCTGCTCACTTAAAGCTTGGTTACACAAATTACTCTCTGGCTTCGGGTTCCTCCAAAACTTCTTTAGGCAGCTCTCCCCTGGGCACAAGCATACAATGGCTTCCTTGTGTTGAGTAGGGACCATGTGAAGGCATTTGGGATTGTTAGCAATGTCCCTGCATCGCTTTTTACACACACAAAGAACATATGCCCAAGATAAAGGACTCCATCTTTCTAAATCTCAGTTCCTTTTATTATAAGCTTTCAAAATTACTGTAATTGAATTAGGTTGAAAAAAAAAAAAAACCCAAAGCTGTTGAATCAGGATACAGGAGGGATGCACACCTGTAATCTCAGCACCCAGAAGGCTATAGAACCGTGGCAGGTTGAAGGCCAATGAGGCCTACAGAGCAGACCCTGTTTCAAAATAACAAAAAGGGCCAGCCTGGAGAAACATGCTGGAAATCCTGGCACTGAAGTGGAAGCAAGAAAATCAAGACTTAAGGTCACCCATGACCACATGACCAATTCAAGGCCAGCCTGAGATACATGGGGCTCTATAAAAAGGCTAATCATTTTATTGTTCTTCATAAATATTTTTTATTTGCACTTTGTTCCACCTAATATTTAACAAAAATGAACACTAGACAATGCAACTCCATGAGAAATGTCACTAATGCCTAGTTATTACCCTCACATGACCTCACATGTGCACACATCTATGGTTCTTGGGGGAGCCACTAGTTCACCTGCCCTATTCCCAGAGTGGCAAGCGCCTAATTCACAGCAGCTCTCCCGCTGTTGCCTAAAAGACGGCTCTGAAACCTCAGAACGTTCAGAGTTGAACTTTGCTATTTTCTTGAACACAGACATGGTGGTTGTGGAACGGATGGATCTGCAGTGTCTATCAAAGCTGGCTGTTGGAGGCTTGGTCCCCAGTGCAGCAGATGAGCTCCTGTGAACGGCTTAGAAGATAAGGGCTCTGGCCTCATCAATGGATTGATCCATGAGAGAACTCATAGATTAATGATCTACTGGAAATGGCAGGAACTTTAAGAGGTGAGGTCTGAAGGACGCAGGCTCCTGGGCCTTGCTTTCACAGGGTGTTATGGTGCCCCTGGTTCCTCGCTCGTTTGTTTCTGCCTCCTGACTGCACTGTAAGCATGTCTGCTTCACCACACAATCCTAAATTCTGCCTTGTTACAAGCCCATCAAACTACCCAGTGGGTTAACCTGAGACTGAAACATTTAAAACCACGAGCCAAAGTAAATCTTCCTCATTTAAGTTCTTCCTCTCTCGTCTCCTGCTGGAGTGGTGGGGGGCTGGCACACAAGTGTTTCTTTCCTAAGGCTGTACAGACAGCACCATATACTAAATAATGCTATTGAAAATACCTTTGTGAATTTCATTCTTTCCCGCTTCCTTCCAAACCTCAGCTGAGGTAGAGTAACTGCCCCAGCCAGGCACTGACCCCGGAAATAGTTATCTGGAGCAGTTATCTGCCAGAGTCTGTACCAGGTACTGTGGTAAAATACTCAGACTTGGACTTATGAATGTGAGTGACTTCTCCAGCCAGTCCTTCACCCCTGGACAACTCAGCCTCTTCAATCTTCACTCCCTCTTAAAAGAAATCACAAGTCTTGCTTGGATCTGGATTCAAGTGAACCAGGCCTCAGGGGTTCAACTTCATTTCTATTCTGAGTTTTACACACACACACACACACACACACACACACACACACACACATACACACACCCATCAAATAAGTGTCCCCTACCACACAAGACAAGCAACCACATAGTTTTAAACATATACAAAACAAGAAATTAATATCTGGAAGATAACATCAATGGAAGTCTTCCACTGTAGGAATTACTTCATAGTCTAATTTTTAAGAATCGTCCTAGTCTCTAACAGTATTTAGCCTTTCACCCTCAGTGCCAGACTTCTCACACTTGAGCAAGTTCTTTTTCATTTATTTTTGTGTGTGTACATCAAGGAGAGCAGGCCATGCTTGCCTTGTTGTACATGCGGAAGCCAGAGAACAACTAGTTCTCTCCTTCCACCATGTGGATCCCAAGGATGGAACTTGGGTTGTCATGCTTGGTGGCAAGCAAATTTACTAGCCAAGCCATCTCACCAGCCTGGGTTCTATTAAATCCTTACTCTGAGACCATTTACCCACTACTAACAACTATTGATTCAAACAATCTCATTATTTTTCTGTGTTTGGGTTTTGATTCTCAACCAGTCAGTCTGGGACCTCAGCAAGAGGCAGGTATATGATTCTACCACTTTCTCACCCCATCCTCAGTGAGCTCAAAGCCCTACTGAGCATGTTCCAGGTACTGTTCAACATACAACCTTCTCCTGGACCTTACAGTCCAGTAGGAGGAAAGACACACACATTAATAAAAATGTAAATGGTACACTGTACTTGAAGAAGGCAAGTGCTCTAAATAAAAAAGGATGGAGGAAGGGGATATGCGGCTCTGGGAATGGGCTAGGGCTTCCAGTATGTGGTGGTTTGAATATGCTTGGCCCATGGGAAGTGACACTATTAGAAAGTACGACTTTACTAGAGGAAGTGTGTCACTGTAGGGGTGGCTTTGAAGGTCTCATTCTATGCCCAGGCTCCTCCCAGAGTGGAAGACAGTCTTCTGGCTGCCTTTGAATCAAGACATAGAACTAACTCTCAAATCCTCCAGCCCCAGGCCTGCATGGATGCTGCCATGCTTCTAGCCTTGATGATAATGGACTGATCCTCAGAACCTGGAGGTCAGTTCTAATTAAATGTTTGTCCTTTATAAGAGTTGCCTTGGTCATGGTGTCTGTTCACAGCAATGGAAACCCTAACTAGGACACAGAGGTTGGGAAAGTCCATACTGATGGTAACTTCTAAATCGAAGGGCAGGAGCCATGGGGATACTTGAGGCTCCCAGTTGCAAGCAAAGAGAACAAACAGTGCATGCAAAGGCTCTGAGGTAGAAGGGGCCTGGCATCTTGGAAAAGCAGAAAGAGAGTCAACTAGTGAAGCTAGACAGACTAGAGTATAGATAGGGAAACACAGCAGAAGAAGGACGAGAAAGCTTGATTAACTGTCAGGTTAACAATACAGACAGGAACAAGAATAAAAGGACCATGCCTTTAATCCCAGCACTTGGGAGGCAGAGGCAGGCGGATTTCTGAGTTCGAGGCCAGCCTGGTCTACAAAGTAAGTTCCATGACAGCCAGGGCTATGCAGAGAAACCCTGTCTCGAAAAAGAAAAAAAGAAAAAAAAGAAAGAAAGAAAGGAAGGAAGGAAGGAAGGAAGGAAGGAAGAAAGAAAGAAAGAAAGAAAGAAAGAAAGAAAGAAAGAAAGAATAAAAGCACTAAAAGAAAGGAAGGAAGGAAGGAAGGAAGAAAGAAAGAAAGAAAGAAAGAAAGAAAGAAAGAAAGAAAGAGAAAGAAAGAAAGAAAGAAAGAAAGAGAAAGAAAGAAAGAAAGAGGAAAAGAAAGAATAAAAGCACCTAGTGAGCACTGAGGCCCTGGCTGTGTGTGGAATGCAGTGTCTAGTAGGCATTACCTTCGAGATAAAGCAACCAACCCCCCTAACAAGGACAAAGTGGGCTCACAACTTTCATTAAAGCTTTAGGATCTTTAGAAAGATCAGTCCAAACCTCTGCAAGGTGCGCGTCTCTAAAGACTTTGTTGTTCCTACCTTAACAAAACTAAAATGTCTGTGATTAATTCATTTCCCTATGCATCTTAAAAATACATGAGGGCTAAATGTGGGGGCACCTGCCGGTGATCCCAGCACATGTTCTACAGAGGGAGTTACAGGCAAGCAAGGGCTTACAGAGTGAGCCCTTGTCTCAAAACAAAACAATCCCACAAAAAGCAAACAAACAAAATATATATAACAACAACAATACCCAGCGGTAGTGGTACATGCCTCTATTTCCAGCTCTTGTAAGATAGAGACAGGGGGATCAAGAGTTTAAGGCCATTTTTACCTAACAAGGGAGTTCAAGCCTGCATTACAAAACAAACAAACAAACAACAACAAAAACAAAAGTCAAGCAAAACTCAAAGAAATGCACCCAATAAATGATAAGAAGTCTAACTTTCCAAATGTGGGTTTTTCATAATTTTTAATTCTACTTTATACCACAAAGTTAACAAGTTCAAATTATGAAAAATTACCAAAGTGTGTGAAAGATTATTCAGGGTTCAAGTCCTGCTGTAAGGACATCCTGTGACTTGCTGGCTGGCTTCTTGAACATGGCTACTTTTGTTCCCAGATCTGAGGTACAGCTATGTTTCTGAATACTGCAAATCATTTGTTTAACCAGTGCCAAGAGCTTTGGGTAGATTGTTCTGCTGACACATTCTTTTCTGTGCTGTGCCTGCATGTCAAAGGCATCTTTACATACAAAACTAAGCATGCCAAGGGAGCTGGGCTTGGTAAACACAATTATTGAGGTGAAGCAACAGGTGGTACTTGTATAAAAAACTGTATTAATCTTGCTTTTGCTCTCTTTCTGCTAATTAGGAAATGATTTGAAAGTATCTCTGAAACACAAGGAGATTGTTCAGTTCAACTCAGAAATATTCATAGAGTGCCTCTATTAGATGCTTACGACAAGGATGACAGGGAAGGGAACTTAGCCTGCAGAGCTGGCTGAGCCTGGGGGATTGGGAGCTGTCCCCTGGACAGGTAAGATTCAGAAATGTCAGCATGAAGGCATGATGGTGCAGAAGGTGCCAGAATAAACTTGTACTTACTTTTTTAAAAAAGCCACTTCCCTAAAACATCAAATACCAGCAGGTCACATGTCTACTCAAATGAAAATTACTGACGAAGATTAGACAATAACCATACAACAGCAATGAATCTTGAGTTGGCCGTGCCATTTGTAAGCATCCCAAAGTAACAACTGCTCGCCTCCATTTTTGCCAGTAATTAAATCACCAGGGAGAAATCAGTACCCGCCCCGCCCCCCATATGCACATACTTTTGGTGAATCGGGATTTTCAGATTTCATCGCAACAATCAAGGGCATTTTGGAAAGAAATGTAAGAGCCGGAAAATGGGGAAGAGTTTTATGAAATACTGTCTTCTGATCATACCATGCATGTCACAGTCAAGAACTCAGAGTAGCCGTGGCAACCCTGCAAAAGACCTGCACTAGAGTGAGTCAGGAATCGTTCTGGGTTAGATAATAGAGAGGCTTCACCCCTAGTTAAGGAACAGTCGGCAGGTGGATGGGGGGGGGGGGGGGAGGAGTCATTTTTCCTCAGTGGTGTATGTGCTAGTAAACTGCACATGTTCCAGTAAAGCCTACAGCCATACTCACCCAGGCAACACTAAACTCGGTGGATTCAAACGAACACGTTAGCTACAAGGGGACTTGCTGGGGGGGAGAGGACAGAGTTAGTAAGAAAGGACGATGGGGGTGGAAATGATCAAAATACAAGACATACCTGTATGAAATCGTCAAAGCATAAGTTCAGAATGCCTTTAAAAAAAGGGCATTTTACTCTCTAGAACTGAGATAATAAGGCTGGACTAAATCCAAGCATCCAGATTGATGCAATCAATCAATACAAATCAATACAAATGAGCAATTTATCTGTCATATTGTTCAAAAATTTAAAAATCACTTGAAACAATTTATGGGAGTACAGACCCTCAGGAGATTGAGTCCCAGTGAACAGGCAAAAGAAAGGGATTGGTGCTGGAGAAGGTCGGATTTTAAGAAACTGAGTAAAAGCAGCCGTCATATAAAAGAATCAGAGCAGCGCCAGGAGGCCACCAGACCCTGATACAAAGAGCTTTGAATAATATCATTGACTAGCATCACAAGTAACTTAGGTGGAAACATGGTGTGGTGGCCCGTGCCTGTAATGCTAGCATGTAGTGGCAGTCCGAGGCAAAAAGATCAACCACAAATCTGAGGCCAGCCAGAGCTATAAAGCCAAACCTGGGCCACACAACCAAACCCCTGGGTGGTTCTTTGTTTTGTTTGTTTTATATTTTCTTTAAAAGGTGCAAGTCAATACGATTAGGGAGCTCCAGATGCAAAGCTTCCAGGGATATTGGCAGCCAGGCAGATCCAGGAGACTGTGGACCCAACCAGGAAGCCCCACACTCCAGGAGCAAAGGTCCAAGTCAACGTTGAGCATTGAGAGCAATGATTTCATACCTGACACTGTCCAACTGTGGTGGCTTGAATAAAAATGGCCCCATAGGCTCATAGGGAGGTGTGGTCTTGGAGGAAGAGGTGTATCACTAAGGAGTAGGTTTTGGGGTCTCAGAATCTCAAGTCAGTTCACTCAGCTCCTTCTCCAGCACCATGTTTGCTGGCACACTACCATGTTTCATGTCATAGACAAAACCTCTGAACCAGCCCAAATGAAGTGTTTTCCTTTATAAGAGTTGCTGTGGTCATGGTATCTCTCCACAGCAATAGAAACCCAAACTAAGACACCAACCCCATAACTTAGACCCTGAAGCAAATCCCTAGACCTAAAGTCTGTACATTTACGAACACTTGAAAACCCGTCCTACCATGTACTCCGGAAGACCACAGCTGTGAAAACGCCTTTAAAACTTATAGAAGCCATATGTGATAGTGCAGGCTGCAATCCTAGCACTTGGCAGATGGAGCAGGAGGATTAGGATAGGAGCTGAAAGATCATTCTTGGTTACATAGCAAGTGTGGGAATAGCCTTGTTACATAATGAACCCTAGGCCATTCTGGGCACAGAGTGAGTGAGACCTTGCCTCAAAAACAAAAAACAGGGCAGATAAGATGTAAAGGGGTTTGCTGCCAGAGGGGTTTGTGGACCTGAGTTTGATCCCTAGAGTCCACTTGGTGGAAGGATTCCTGCAAGTTGTCCTCTTATCTCCACACATATGCACACAGTACACAGACAATAAAAAAATGAGAGTTTAAAGAAAATCAGCCTAACAATACTCTTTCGGTAAATATCCCAAACTTAAGTTTTACCTTGGGTGTGTGAATTCCCATACTTGTTTATGTAATCCAGACTAGCCTTAAATTGGAGGCAATCCTCCTGCCTCTGTTTCCAAAGTGCCTCAGCTAGTGGTGAGTGAGTGCTCATTTATTTTAAAGTCCCCAATACATAGGATGTTCCACGCTAAACCTAATGGCAGCACCGTCCATCAGTCAAAGGCAACAAGGTCTAAAATCTGAAGCTGGCTAAGAATCTAAACAACCATCTTCTGAAGTCCTCCCTTAGCCCAGGCTAGCCTTTTCACGTGGTGGACCTGCTGTGAGGCGGACTCACAGACTACAAAGCCAAGCGCCTTTCCACCACTACAATACCATCTTCAGAGGCTGAGGAAAGAGCATCAGGCATCCAGGCTAAACAGAGAGTTTGAAGCAGGAAGTCTGCAAAAGATCCTGTCTCAAACAAATAAACAAAAAGCAAGGAAGGAATATAGAAAGGAAAAAAAAATAATAATGAGCTGTGGCAGTTAAGAGACGCTATAGCTCCTGCAGAGGACCGGAGTTCAGTTCTGAGCATCCAAAGCAGGTGGTCACAACTGATTCTAGTCACAGGGGGCTTCTGGGCACTCACATGCCCATACCCACATTCCAAAACATAATCTAAAACAAAGTAAAAAAAAAAAAAAAAACCTTTAAGAATAGGCAGAAGCCAGAAACAAAACAACCAACTGAGCTGGATACAGTGGCACTCCCAGCACTTGGGAAGCATGAAGAGGTTTGCTATGAATTCAAGAGTGGTGTCTCAAACCGCAAATATTAATAATAACAAGAAATTCAATAAAAATATGTAAAATGGGGTTGCAAGGATGTCTCAGAGGTTAAAAGCACATACTGTTCTTTCAGGCTCACTTCTGCCTGTAGCTGCAGGTCCAAGAGACTAGTTGCTTATGGTCTCGGTGGGTATCTGCACTCAACGTGTACATCTCAACCCACACACAAATACACATCACTAAAACTAAATTTTCTTTAAAACCCACACCAAATAAATGTAGAATGTTACAGTTTCAAATATCGACTTGAGAAAGTGTCTTCAGTTATTAAGACATCCAATGACTGGAATATAGTTTGGTTGTTGAAAGGCTTGCCTTGCACAAGTTCCCGAGCGCCGCCAAAACTCAAACAAAACAGCATGTTTATAAAGCATTCATAAAACCTTACACAGTGCAATTCTAACACACGTTAGACTGTGTTACCGTAACTCTAAACAAAATAACTTCACTTTTTTTTAATGCTATCAACTTGCTGAATGTTTGGGTGAACGAATACATTGTTCAATGAAAAAAAAAAAATCCAGCGATGAGTTTAGCTTCGATTTCTGTTCCCCCAGAAAGCATAGCGGGGGCGGGGGCGGTATTCAAGTATTCTGCATAAACTCACTGCCATTAATTAACCCCAGTTACAGAGGAGCAAAGGCAGGAGGAGAGGAACAAAACCCGAAAAGGGTGGGGGGTGGGGGGGAGAACCCACAGAAAGGTGGCTCGTCCTATCCAAGGAGAACTAATTAAAGCAGATTAATGGAGTAGGGCCATGTAGGGCTGGGAAACCAGTTTCCTGCCTTAATCTGGTGGTCTGAGAGAAAATTCGGTGGCGCTGGAAGCCAAAGATCAGCTACCGAGGAAAAGCAGCCTGGGCCGCAGTCGACTCGCTCAAATACCCTTGAGGGACCAGAGTCGCAAGGTTCCAACTCCGATCACCACCGGACACGCGTGAGGCAACGGGGGCCCTGTTTGCAGTCGGCTCCGGGGCAGCCTCGCAGAAGAACCCCCTCTTGCAGGCAGAGACTAGGAGCTGGCGGGGCAACGCCGGGCGAGCACCCGGGGCCAGGCCACTCGCACCCGCCGGGAAGGGTCGGGAAATCTGGGAACTAAGTGGCCGGCCGGGCGGGGACACCGCGAAGGCAGCCGGGGAACAGGCGCCAAGCTGCCGGGCTCGTTTATGGGGGGGAAGGAAAGAGTATCGGGGCGCGATCCGAAATGCACCCTCTGACTTCAATCCATCCCCCGCCTGGCGGAGACCGCCCGCCTCTCGCCAGGCTCCCCCGAGGCCCACAACACAGCCCTCCCGGAGCCCCGAGTCCCCCACTCACCCAGCTCCTCCGCCTGCAACCGGAGCGGAGCACACACGGCGAACAGCAGCGCCAGGACACTCGGCCCACCAGCCCCGGTCCCCATGGTCCCGCCGGACTCCAGACCCGCAGGATCGGCCTCCCGGCCCGGCTCTACACTGCCGCTGCCCGCCTAGGGCAGCCTCCTTCGCGGCCCGGCCCGGCGCGGCGCGGGCACACGGCACAGATCCCTCTGGGCGGCCCGCGCCCGCGAGAGGGCGTGTCCTCCCCGCCCTGCCCCGCCCCGCCCCGCCCCCTCCCCGGGGTGATCAGCCGCACCACCGGTCTCCCAAGGGGGGCGCCCAGTTTCCCCCTCACCCCACCCCGCCCCCGCGCCACCTGCCCGGATTCACTAGAAAATGAAAATCAAAAATTCACCTGGCACGCAGGCTCGCCAGAGCCCGGGGGTTCACCGAGACTCCGCCCCTCTGGCAGTTTGTCAGCTCTACCCTAGAGCTGGTCTGCCAAGGCTATGCAAGGCATCTGAAATCTGATGGGATGATGGCAGTTCAAGTCCATTCATTCATTCATTCATTCATTCTCTCTCTCTCTCCATCTCTCTCTCTCTCTCTCTTCATTCATTCCGTTGTTTAACTCAACTTTCTACGCGGCTGGGTGCTTAAATTCACTCGGCATTTGCAGAGCTTAGAAATAATCGCTCACTACAAACTGCAGTCTGTAACATGGACAGTATATTTGGAGCACATTTGGAGAGATCTAATTGGATGGTGAAAAGGCAGCTGGGAGCAAAGCGAGAGTAAAAGACAGAGAGCTGAGTTCGTGCCCAGGTTGTTCAGAGGATTAAAGGGCGGGAAGGGGCCAGTTGGAGCTGAAGCTCAGTAGACAGGTGGGTGCCTGGCCAGATGTGGGAAAAGACGTGCAGAGTAGGACCAGTAAGAGATATGTAAACTGCAGAGTCCCCAGAGCAGTCTGGAAAACTTCAGACTGAGCAATGTTTGAGGCGCTCTCTGAGGTGGTGGGAAAGTCTTGAGATTAGGTTCGATGGACCGCGGAGGAGTTTAGAGCCCATTACTGGGTCGTTCAATTGGAGTCCTGGTCGTCAAATTGAACAGAGAAACGGTTAATACTCGTTTTAAGGACTGTCACCTTTAGGTCCCCCCCGTGACTTTCCTCTGCGTGGCCACAACCTTAGCTCTAACTCACACACCACCTCGTGGCCTCTGGGAATTATTACATCTAGAGTGCGTCGGGGTGGGGTGGTCTCGGCAGCTGAGGAAGATCAGACCCTCCAAGGCCAAGTGACCTTTGGAATTTTCTCCAACTCCAAGCCTAAGCTGACAGGTAGGATAACTTTTTGCCTTAAAAATGTTTTGTTGTTTTGAGATTGAGGTTTATCGTCTGTGTTCTGAGGGCTTCTCTTGTCTTCCTGGCTGGTATTGAGTAGTTTGCTAAGTAGCCGGAGGCTGACCTTGGAACTCCTGAACCTTCTTCCCCCACCTCTGAGATAGGGGAATACAGGCAGGCCTTCATATCCTGCCTGGTTTACACTTTAACTTTTGAGATTCCAAGTGTGATTTGGCAGTGGACTTTGCACCTTCCTTTATGGCAACCTCAGAGGAAAGACTTACAGCTTTCCAACTGAGCCTTTCTTAGATCTGAGTGTAGAGCCAGTCTCTGACTGGGACACATTCGCTTGCCTTCATGTTAACTCTTCCCCAGTTGTCATAGAGAGGAAATAAATATGTATATGTCCTGGCTGGTTTTGTGTCAACTTGACACAGCTGGAGTTATCACAGAGAAAGGAGCTTCAGTTGAGGAAATGCCTCCATGAGATCCAACTGGAAGGCATCTTCTCAATTAGTGATCAAGGGGGAAAGGCCCCTTGTGGGTGGGACCATCTCTGGGCTGGTAGTCTTGGCTTCCATAAGAAAGCAGGCTGAGCAAGCCAGGAGAAACAAGCAAGCCAGCAAAGAACATCCCTCCATGGCCTCTGCATCAGCTCCTGCTTCCTGACCTGCTTGAGTTCCAGTCCTGACTTCTTTCAGTGATGAACAGCAGTATGGAAGTGTAAGCCGAATAAACCCTTTCCTCCCCCAACTTGCTTCTTGGTCATGATGTTTGTGCAGGAATAGAAACCCTGACTAAGACAGTATATAAAGATCGGGAGTGTAAAGGATGTACTTAAACAGTAGGCTTATCTTCAAATCAAAAGTAAATATACTTTTATGAAAATACTGAGTATCTTCATACACACCGTAAAAATTTACCTCAATAAGGAAACATTTGCTAGCTTCACCTTCTTTTCTTTCAAAAAATATTTTTTTTATTTTTTATTTTTTTATTTGGGACAGAACCTAACTATGCAGCTCTGGCTGCCCTGGAACTTACAGATATCCACCTGCCTCTGTTTTCCAGGTGCTAAGATTAATTTGGCTACCAAAACCGACGGTTTTTTTTTTTTCTTTTTTGTTCATTTTTTATCTTTTTAAATATTTTTACTAGGTATTTTCCTCATTTACATTTCCAATGCTATCCCAATATCCCAAAAGTCCCCCATACCCTCCCCCTCACTCCCCTACCCACCTACTCCCACTTTTTGGCCCTGGCGTTCCCCTGTACTAGGGCATATAAAGTTTGCATGACCAATGGGCCTCTCTTTCCAGTGATGGCCGACTAGGCTATCTTTTGATACATATGCAGCTAGAGACAAGAGCTCCGGGGTACTGGTTAGTTCATATTGTTGTTCCACCTATAGGGTTGCAGTTCCCTTTAGCTCCTTGGGTATTCTCTAGCTCCTCCATTGGGGGCCCTGTGATCCATAGCTGACTGTGAGCATCCACTCCTGTGTTTGCTAGGCCCCGGCATAGTCTCACAAGAGACAGCCATATCTGGGTCCTTTCAGCAAAATCTTGCTAGTGTATGCAATGGTGTCAATGTTGGAGGCTGATTATGGGATGGATTCCTGGATATGGCAGTCTCTAGATGGTCCATCCTTTTGTCTCAGCTCCAAACTTTGTCTCTGTAACTCCTTCGATGGGTGATTGTTTCAAATTCTAAGAAGGGGCAAAGTGTCCACACTTTGGTCTTCCTTCTTGAGTTTCATGTATTTCAAAAATTGTATCTTATATCTTGGATATTCTAAGTTTCTGGGCTAATATCCACTTATCAGTGAGAACATATCATTTGAGTTCTTTTGTGATTAGGTTACCTCACTCAGGATGATGCCCTCCAGGTCCAACCATTTGCCTAGGAATTTCATAAATTCATTCTTTTTAATAGCTGAGTAGTACTCCATTGTGTAAATGTACCACATTTTCTGTATCCATTCCTCTGTTGAGGGGCATCTGGGTTCTTTCCAGCTTCTGGCTATTATAAATAAGGCTGCTATGAACATAGTGGATCATGTGTCTTTCTTACCGGTTGGAACATTTTCTGGATATATGCCCAGGAGAGGTATTGCAGGATCCTCTGGTAGTACTATGTCCAATTTTCTAAGGAACCACCAGACTGATTTCCAGAGTGATTGTTACAAGCTTGCAATCCCACCAACAATGGAGGAGTCCAAAACAGACTTTTAATTAAAATTTTTAAATCACATTTTTATCTGTTGTGTGTGTCTGTGTGGGTCCACACACGTGGAAGAGAGTGGAAGAGAGGGATGTTTGTAAGAGTTCCTTCTGTCTTTCCACTTTGCAGGACCCTAGGCTTGAACTCGGGTTAGTCTTGCTTGACAGCTGAGCCGTCCCTCTGTCCAATGTCCTTCTCTTAAGTTCATTTCTAAGAAAGTGAATTTGGACAACTCCTGGCTGCCTCTAGCAAGTTTAGCTCTGAGAGCCATGAACGACGACAAGCAAAGATGACCAGGAGCATTGTTGACCACTGAGGAATCCATTGAGTCATGGGAGCCCTGGTGACCTCTTTCATCTCAGTCGATACTTTGATAGGAATAGTTTTATCTTTCTATATTGAAATCCTCAGCCAGATACAGGAAAAGATTGAGAATCTGGAGGCGGGGAGGACCCACGGTCTTCCATTATACCATCCTTTTCTCAAACATGAAGAAAGATTTCTCTACAAAAAACCCCCACAAAGGTCAGTAGGTAAAGATGCGGCAGGACCAAAGTTGAACTACTGGAACCCACATAATGGAAGGAGAGCCAACTCCCACAAGCTAAGAGAAAAAACAGTAGCCATAAGTAGGATACAGGCTTGGGACTCCAACATTCTAGGAGATGAGGTAGGACTTCACTGACAGCCTGGGCTATAGAGTGATGATATGCCTCTGAGAAAAAGCAGGCAAAGCTAGGCGAGGTGACACATGTTTGCAGTCCCAGCAATTAAGATGCACAAAGGCAAACTCATGCCAGAAAATGAAAATAAATCCTTCTGAATGCATTTTTATTTTTAACGGAACCTCACAAGGCAATGCATAGCTGAAAACAAAAACAAATAAACAAATAAACCTCTTTCATACAATAGAAATAACTTTGAGTATTAAGTGCATAATCTGATCTCAACATTGACCATGCCAGGACAGGGAGGAATGACCCAGACTTAGCTCAGCAGGATGGGCTACCAAATGTAAATGTATAAAAACTATTATATTTTCCTATATAATGACACAAAGAAGCATTGCTAAACTAATATATCAAGCCACAAATTCTTACATCAAGCGAATGTGCCTGTTTTAATCTTAAGATTTCACCTAGTGGGCTGGAGAGGTGGCTCAGTGGTTAAGAGGACTGACTGTTCTTCTGAAGGCCCTGAGTTCAAATCCCAGCAACCACATGGTGGTTCACAACCATCCATAATGAGATCTGTCATCCTCTGCTGGAGCGTCTGAAGACAGCTATAGTGTACTTACATATAATAAAATAAATAAATCTTAAATTTCTATTCATCTTAAAAAAAGATTTCATCTCGCTTTTTTTAAAGATTTATTTTATTTATATGAAAACACTGTAGCTGTCTTCAGACACCAGAAGAGAGCATCAGATCCCATTACAGATGTTTGTGAGCTGCCATGTGGTTGCTGGGAATTGAACTCAGGACCTTTGGAAGCACAGCCAGTGCTCTTAACCGCTGAGCCATCTCTCTAGCCCTCCCCTAGATTAAAAAAAAAGATTTTGGATTATTTATTTTTATTTTCTGTGTATGAGCCTTTTGTGTTCATGTATACATGTATGTACAGTGTGTGCAAGCCTGATGCCTAAGGATGGCCATAAGAGTGGTCAGATCCTCTGGAACTGGAGTTCCAATAGCTGTGAGTTGCCATGTGGTTGCTGGGATTTGAACTCAGGGCCTTCAGAAGAACAGTCAGTGCTCTTAACCGCTGAGCTCATGTGCTCATGTGCTCTGAATTGGGGTCTTCTGTAAGAGCAGCATGTGCTCTTAACCATCACCCCTTCTCTCCAGACTTTTGACTTTTTGCTGTTGTTCTCCTAGACAGAGTTTCTCTCTGTAGCCCTGGCTGTCCTGGGACTTACTCTGTTGATCAGGCTGATCTCAAATTCAGAGATCTACCTGCCGGTCTCTGCCTCCCAAGTGCTGGAATTAAAAGATGCACCACCATATCTGGTTTCATTTTGACTTTGTTTTTTAAATCTAAGGTATTATAACCCAACTAAGTTTCTCTAAGGGAAACACTATTCACCTGGATGAGTCCCACAGTAAGGTAGAAAGCAGTCATAGGGAGGGGTCTCTCATCAATGATTGACATACCAATCCCTCTAGTTACCATCCACTGTTCATTTTGCATATCTTATCGCAATGTATGCTTGTTTTCATTAGCCCTTATATTACAACAAATAGTGGCAGATAAAATCCTACCTTGTTTGTGTATATAGTATATATGCCTTAGCTTGCTTTAATAAGAGAAATTAAATAGAAATGTAAACCTAATATGTTTCTAAAGTAAGTAGAAAACTTCAAAATGGATTTTGGTTCAGTCTGACGACCTAGTAAATTTTATCCTTAAACTAGAGTGACCCTGAGATATAAAATGGAAATGACCATGAAGATGAGATCCGAGATATAAAATGTAAACTGTACAGGCATCTGTCTCCTGCTACCAAGCATGGACAGAAATAAGGTCTTTTTTGTTGTTGTTGTTGTTGTTTTTGTTTTCTGTTTTTTTGAGACAGGGTTTCTTTGTATAGCCCTGGCTGTCCTGGAACTCACTTTGTAGACCAGGCTGGCCTTGAACTCAGAAATCTGCCTGCCTCTGCCTCTGGCTGTGCTGGGATTAAAGGCATGTGCCGCCACGTCCGGCTCAGAAATAAGGTCTTCCTGTTGTGATTTTGAGATAGGATCCTCTCTAGTTTGTGCTTGACTTACATGTTAGCTTGCTATACATCCAAGGACAGCCTTGAATTCTTGATCCTCTTGAGTGCTAAACCTATAGGCATGCATTACCTCACCCAGCTTCCCTGTTGCTTAAAAAACAGAACAACTTGTTGCTGATAGTTATTGGGAAGCCATGGTGTCTATGTCTGGAAAGAATTCTCGAATACTATAGCTTGTGGTGAGAAAATACTGGCCTCAAATGTCCTTTCTCAGCCTAGACACTAGATTTTTAGTTCTGCAGCTGTTCTCTCTACTATGCATCATATACATATATGTTTAGCACTCAGGAGGGTCAAGAGCTCAAAACCATCCTTGGATATATGGCAAGCTAACATGTATGGCCACACACACACACACACACACACACACACACACACATTGCCTCTTACTTTCACAGGATAAACAATCCACATTGTGCACTGTAGGGTCCAGACCCATGTTATAAGGCTTCAAGCAACTGTTCTGCTTACCCAGTAAGTCATCTCGGTGACCCTAAAGATCTATATTTTTATGTTTGGGGAGGGGGTGGTGCTTACCTACAATTTTAGCACTTAACTGGTAGAGGTTGGGAGATCAGTATGTAAGGTCATGACTATTCCAAGGTCTGGTTGAGGAGAAGGTTTCTATTGTAGGTATGAGGGAGAGTACAGCCAGAGGTATCTGGAGGACTTTAGAGTAGGGGGAGGAATTAGTAGATTAAACATAGCCAGCAGACTGAACCTGGCCATTGGGGTGAGAGGAGGAGCAAGAGAGGAAGAAGAAAGGAACAAGGGAAATTGAAAAAGAGGACGGAGAGAGGGCTGTCTTAGTTACGGTTTCTATTGCTATGAAAAGACACCCCTCTAGAATGTACCAGAGACCTGGGAGGTGAGAGATGAAATGCTCTAGAGTGGGGAGGTGTAACTTGTGGAGTCCACATCCAGTAGAAAGACAGGGCATCAAGTGGAGGGATGGGGTTGCCATCCCACAGTCAAAAACACTGACTCAGAATAGTTCCTGTCTGAAAGAACTGCAGGAGGAGGGCTATCCTGTAGGAAGACCAGCAGTCTCAACTAACCTGGACCCCTGAGATCTCTCAGACACCGAGCCACCAACCAGGCAGTATACACCAGATGATATGAGGCCCCCAACACATATACAGCAGAGGACTGCCTGGTCTGACCTCAATCAGAGAAGATGCACCTAACCCTCGAGAGACTTGGTGCCCCAGGGAATGGGGAGGTCTGGTGGGGTAGAGGTGGAGACATAGTCTTGGAGACCAGGGATGGGGGGAGGTATGGAATAAGAAACTGTCAGAGAGTAGACAGGGAGGGGAATAAACACTGGATTGTTAAAAAAAAGATTAAAGAATTAAAAAAAATAAAAAAAATTAAAAGCAAAGCACATACACATATACACACACACAAATGCATGGTATGTAAACATTCAAATAAACACATTGACCACATTGCTACTGTTGCCTACAGGGAAAAGAGAGAGCAGAAAGGCTATGGAGAATGCACAAATAATTAAGGAGTGGCCTTATGTGCATACTGATCGTCTGCCTTTCCATGAGGTGGTTACTCAGCCTTGGTACTGAAGGTAATTAAAGGGGGAAGAGAAGAAGCCAAATGGAACCTGGGTGATTAGAAACCGAAAGCTGGGCAGTCCCTGTAAAGAATGGCTGAGAAGCAAGACCAGCGAGAGGCACTTGACACATGTGCAGTGAAAGATCCTGACAGAATGTAAAAGGTCACAGAAGCCCTGAAATTGGCAAAATAGATTTCATTGCTAGCAGAACTAGCTTCACTGATTTAGAAAAATAGAGGTGCACAATGCTCTGGTCACTCCTAGAACTCGTGTGTCTGCCAATGTTTTGACCATTCCTTGACCCATGTGTGTGCCCACTGATGAAGCCCATTGCCAGGTGTTTGTGATATTGGTTGCTGGGGAAGAGTTGGAAAATCTCCCCAGCAACCACAGTCGGGCCAATCCTGAGTTGCTACACCTGCACCAGACTTTTTCCTTGTACCCCTCCCATACCCATTTCTTGAGAATAGACATTGTTTAGATCTGAAAATCCCCTACTCCCCAATTCTCCCCCCCCCCGAGGGCCTATAAAAACTGAGACCTCTTTTCCCTCGTGGTAGACTCCTCTACCCCTGTGTGGGATATGAGTCGTCCCCAGAGCTCTGGCTTTCCCCGAATAAAACCTCATGTGGTTTGCATCAAGCTTGGTCTCTTGTGAGTTCTTGGGTGTCCACTATTGTCCTGAGGCCTGAGCAGGGGGCTCCTCTTGGAGTCTTTCAGCAGCTCTCAGCTCACCCTCCCTGGAAACAAGCTCTCAGCATCGGGATCTACTTGAACTCAAGAGTTACCAAGAATCAGGAGGGTACATCATGCCGGTAGTTTAGCAAGTAACCCCACTAGGTCCTATGTTTCAGGCAGAGATTCACTACTGTCAGAATAAGCACACAGACCACAATGAGAGTTGAAGAGAGGAGATATTACCAGTGGACCAAAGCCAGGCAAGCTCCTGAAAGAGTTCGATCCCTGGTCCATGTTTGTTTGTTTGTTTGTTTGTTTGTTTTTTCGAGACAGGGTTTCTCTGTGTAGTCCTGGCTGTCCTGGAACTCACTCTGTAGACAAGGCTGGCATCAAACTCAGAAATCTGCCTGCCTCTGCCTCCCAAGTGCTGGGATTAAAGGTGTGCGCCACTACGCCCGGCTCCCTGGTCCATTTTTATATTCTCATTTGTACTCTAAAACCACAAGGTGGGCAGGCAAGCAAGCAAGCTTTTATAGAAGCATACATGCCAGTTAGCAGATTGTTAAGGGCAATGCCACACTGTTTCAGCTTTTCCTTCAAGTCATTCTGTTCCAGGTAGCAAATCAAGTCATGCTTGGCAAACAGGCAGTACAAGCAGCACTTTAAGTAAATTACTAAAAAAAAATCGGTATCTAAACTCGGTGTTTTCTACATGTTTCTATTACATCACTAGGAGTAGCCTCATCCTCTCTCTGAGAGGGTCTCCAGTTTCCCAGGTAGTCTCAAACTTGTTAAGTAGCAGAGAATGATTGAACTTCTAATCCTCCTGACTTTCTGATCGCTGTGATGGGAGTTTACTCGAAGACATTATTTTACTGGTCAAATTGCTTAGCACTGGGTAAGGAAAATAAGAACTGTTTATGAGGAACATCAAATTCATTGGGGTGCACAGCCACAGGGCAGAGATAGCCTGGAGTTTATGTCCATCCTGGACAGCCAGTTTCCCCACTGTCTTACCTGTCTGGATCAAAGTACTGCCTGGTCTTAGCAGAAAGCATGATATGGGGTGAGTGGTAAAGGTCATATTCTCACACCCCCAAAAGCAGGAAAGCAGTTGCTGGTGCCTCTTATCAGGACTGCTAACTGGGGTTTGTGGCTTATGTGTAAAATTCAGTTTACAGATCAAGCAAGCCAATTATCTAGGTTTCCCCAGCTATTTTTAATTTTTATTATGTGACTAAGATTGTATGATACTAGACAAATAAAAGGGGCACTGGGGGCATGCTGGAAACCTGGGGACAAAGGCCAAGGAAGAAATCAGTGAGGGCTAAAGAGTCCTGAAACCCCATAGCAATCACGGAGGACCTCCGTGGCTCATGACTGATGTCCACTCAATGTATTTGACTCATTATATTCTTAATACACTGCCCCTTGCTTATGTGCTTGCTTACTGATTGGCTGATTGAGAACAAGTCTCGTGTTTTCTACACTGGCCCCAAACTCACTATATAGCCGAGAATGACTATAAATTCCAGATCCTCCTGTGGTACCTCTCATCTGCTGAGACTGCAGTCACGGCCTCTGTTACTGCGCTTCTAGTAACCGAGCCCAGGGCTTCCTGCCTGCTAAGAAAGCATTTTGCCAACTGAAATACACCTCCAGTACCTGCAGATAATGGAATGTAGGTTTGCTTGTTTTACTTCTCAGCTTTGGGGCTTGAACCTGGGGACTTTACTTTAAACATGCTAGGCAAGTCTACCACTGGACTACATCACAGTATATTTTCATAGCCAGTTACAGGCATGCACCACCACACCCAGTTTATGCACTGCTGAAGACTGAACACAGGACCACATGTGGTGCATCAGGTAAGCATTCTACCAAGCAAGCCGCATTCTCAGGCAGATGTATTTGGAACATTAATCTCATGTAGCCTAACCTGGCTAACTTGCTATGTAGGTGAGGGTAGTCTTGAATTCCTGATCTTTCTGACTCTACCTCCCAGTTCCTGGGATTATGGGTATGAGCCACTCTGACAGCCTTAGGCTGTTAATAATTTTTTTAAGAAATTAGACTAAAATGATATTTGAAATGGTTAACTTCAGGTATTTAAGAATTCACACATAATATCTGATTTAATTTTATTTAAGTATATCTTAGCAATAGAGCTGAGCCCATTTATTATGGTAGTGTTCAAATTGTCTTTCTATTGCTAAGGTAAATTATTGATCAAAATTACCTTAGGGAGTTGTCTTAGTCACTGTTCTATCGCTGTGAAGACACACTACCATGACCATGACAACTCCTATAAAGGAAAGTATTTAATTGGGGCTTGCTTACAATTTCAGAGGTTTAGTCCATTATCAGCATAGTGGAATATAGGCAGACATAGTGCTGGAGGAGCTGAGAGAGAGAGAGAGAGAGAGAGAGAGAGAGAGAGAGAGATACTGGGCCTGGCTTGAGCATTTGGAACCCCAATACCCACCCCCCAGTGACACAGTTCCTCCAACACAGCTGAACCTATTCCAACAAGGCCAGACCTCATCTGTGTCAAGTAGCTCCACTCTCTAATCATCAAGCAATCAAATCAATGAGCCTGTGGAGGGTCATTCTCATTTTAACAACTGCAGGAGGAAAGGGTTTATTTGACTTATAGTTCTGTGTCACAGTCCATCACTGAAGGAAGTTAGGGCAGGAACTCAGGCATGAACCGAAGTGCAGATCCTGGAGAGCAGAGAAAGCTGCTTCCTGGCTTGTTCCCTGGCTTGCTCAGGTCGCTTTCTTAGCAGTCCAGCACCTTTCTTTCCAGTGGGGAATCACTCACAACACAGTGGGCTCTTCCACAACCATCATTAATCAAGAAAATATCACACAGACACTCCTGCAGGCCAGTCTGATGGAGGCAATTTGTCTACTGAGGCTCTCTCTTCTTAGGTGACTCTACTTTGTGTTATTCTGACTAAAATTTAACAGCACAGTGGTCTGCTTTCAAGTTCACTACTCAGTCCAGACTGACTTCCAACACTCCATCTTCTCGTGTATAGGGACTGAGGGAGCCTTAAAGCTAGAACAGTTTGTTTTGGAGACTGGGTTTCTATGTAAAACAGTCTTAGCTCTCCTGAAACTTGCTTCCTAGACCAGACTGGCCTCAAATAGACATCCATCTGCCTCTGCCTTCCAAGTGTTGGGTTCAAAGGCATGCAGAGCTACGGCCGGTTTTAGTGTAGATTTTGATATGCAATATGGTATGCATGTCAATGGAGCCATGTTTTTTTGTTTGTTTTTGTTTGTTTGATTGATTGATTGTTTTTTGCTAGAGACAAGGAAAATTACTCCTTTTGGAGACAGAAACTGGTTTTACAAGTTCCTGAAGAATACTGGCTTTTTATAGACAGAATAAAGAAATCCTTTTATAGTCCAGTTTGAGCTCATTTCTGGATATGTGGACTGCCTGAGACCTAACACAAATCATCTTTAACTCTAGTTTCAGGGGATCTGATGCCTCTTCTGACCTCCGTAACCACCAGGTGTGTGTATGGTGTACACACACACACATGCAGACAAAACACACCTATAAAAGAAATAAATCTTAAAAGTTAAAAAAGATGTATCTTTACTGTGAACCATTATACTGAAGCTCTTATTGAATATACAGAATGCCAAAAATTTTATGACATATGCATTTTATTTACTTATTTTTCCAAGACAGGATCTCTATTCATCCCTAGCTGTATGGAACTCACTGCATAGACTTACTCAGAGATCTCTGCCTCTGCCTCTGCCTCTGCCTCTGCCTCTGCCTCTGCCTCTGCCTCTGCCTCTGCCTCTGCCTCTGCCTCTGCCTCTGCCTCTGCCTCTGCCTATGCCTATGCCTATGCCTCTGCAGTTCAGGAATTAGATGTATTAAATGTATGTGTCACTGTATCCCACATATATGTATTTATATTATCCAAGTATAGCCTTCTGCCAGAAGAAACCAAGATAAGTAGGAATGTGCAATAAAGTTATGTCATATATGTCACAGGTTTACAAACATTTTTCCATCTTAGAATTATAACTCTTTTTCCCCCCTTGAGACAGAGTCCCACTATTTAGCCCTGGCTGGCTTGGAACTCCCTATGTAGAAGACAAGGTTGGCCTCATCTGCCTGCCGCTGCTTCCTGAGTGCTGGGGTGAAATGTGTGTACCACCATACCTGGCTTATAGTAATGTTTTGATTTTGTTTCGTTTTTCTTGACAGAGGGTCTCTCTCTCACTCTGTAGCTCAGGCTGGACATGAGCTCAGATGCTAGAAGTACAGGTATTGTGTGAACTGTCACCCCAAATTGCACACATACGGGGGTGAGAGGGCTTAGCTGGTAAAGGTGCTTGCCACCAAGCCTGAGTTTCTGTGTTTGATCCTGGGAACCTACATGAAAGAAAGAGAGAACCAACTCCTCCAATTTGTCTGTGATCTCCATGCACAAAGCCCACTGTAGCACCTTCACCAACCCACATTAAATAAGCTAATGTAATAAAGACTATTAAAAACCAAAACCACAGGGCTGGAGAATGGGCACAGGTTACCCACTTTCAGGAGACCTAGTACCCACTTTAGGCAGCTTTCTCTAGCTTCAGGGGATCCAACACCCTCTTGAGTCTCTGAAGGTACACACGTACACACACACACACACACACAGAGAGAGAGAGAGAGAGAGACAGAGAGAGAGAGAGAGAGAGAGAGAGAGAGATACACACATATACACACACCATATAGTCCTAAGGCAAATACAAACACATATATAAAAATTATAACAATAGGGCTGGAGAGTTGGTTCAGTGGCTAAGAGCATTGACTATTCCTCTAAAGGTTGAATTTAATTACTAGCCACTCCATGGTGGCTCACAATCATCTCTAATGGGATCTGATGCCCTCTTCTGCTGTGTCTGAAGACAGGGACAGTGTACTAACATACATAAAATAAATAAATCTTAAACAACAACAACAACAACAACAAGATGTGTGTCATCACCACCTGGTGAGGCACATTTAAAAAAATTATCAAAATAAATCTTAAAAAAGCAAATCCCAAATCATCCCTACATAGACACACAATGACTCACACAAAGAACCAACTGACTTTCTGCTCCCCTCCCCTTTTGGGACGGGGCAACTCAGGCAGGGATTGCAGGTGTAAGCCACCACACCACGATTTACTTCTTTCTAATACCTTTCGCTAAGGTAACCATTGTTATGTTTGGCGTGAGTTCTTCCAGCAAGTTCAAAATATGGCTTTGAGTTTTACTTTAGGAGCATTGCTAATTAAGTGTAATTATTGTATCATGGGTGTGCTGACCATCATACAAATAAAAACTTAAAGACAGATACAATTTGGTTTAAAATTTGTGGTGAGTATAAACTTGGAGTTGCTATGAATGGGCTCTTTGATTTCATTCCTTTGCACAAGAAAAGCTGGTTGGACTGGTTTTTCTTCGCTGTATACAGCATTCCTGGCACAGTTCGTCTTTCCCAAAATTCTTATCTACCTTGCGAAAACATTCTTTGTATTAACTCTTTATTTTTGCTGGGCAGTTCTAGGGAAAATAACTTTATTATATTTCTCTTTGCAGGAAAAAGGCCAACCCATATGGGTATCTTGTTGCTCTGATGTGATGGAAGCAAAAGCCATCTCTAACAAGTTAGGAAACACTTGTCATTTTAAACCTAATTATTATGTAGCATATATATATGATACTTTCATGTATATACATCATTACATTTTGCTCATTCTTTTTTACCCATTGCCATCTTCCATTCCTCCTTGCCCCTCCTGGTACTCTTTCTCTCTCTCTTTCTCTCTCTTTCTCTCTCTTTCTTTCTTTCTCTCTTTCTTTCTTTCTTTCTTTCTTTCTTTCTTTCTTTCTTTCTTTCTTTCTTTCTTTCTTTCCTTCCTTCCTTCCTTCCTTCCTTCCTTCCTTCCTTCCTCTTCTTTCTTTCTTTCTTTCTTTCTTTCTTTCTTTCTCTCTCTTTCTTTCTTCCTTTCTTTTTTTCTTTAAGATTTATTTGTTTATTTTATGTATATGAGTACACTGTAGCTGTACAGATGGTTGGTTGTGAGCCACCATGTGGTTGTTGGAATTTGAACTCAGGATCTTCAGAAGAGCAGTCAGTGCTCTTAACCACTGAGCCATCTCTCCAGCCCCCCTGGTACCTTTTCTTAATAGTCTTCCTCCCGTTCTCATCTCTCTCTCTCTCTCATACACACACAGTGTCATATATGTATGAGACATATATATGTCTTATGTCATATATATAAGTATACACGTATACTTAATGTCTTTAGATGTAGAACTGCATGTGAGATAAAACATACAGTGTTTTCTTTCTTCTCCCCATTGTCTGCTCTTGTTTCTTTCTGTCCCCTTTCTTCCCCAGACGTGGTCCCCTTTGGTCTTCATGCCATATATATTGGAACATGAGAAGCTGTAGAAATGGACATTTAAAATATCAAAACAAGCCTGGTGTGGTAGCTCACACATGCAATCCCAGTACTCTGACGGCTACCACAGGAGGACTGCTTTGAGCTTGAGTCCAGCCTGAAGATTTTAACCTGGTTCTGCTTCCTGGCTACAAAGGGACCCCCTGGTCTCCTGCTCCTGTTGGTGCCTCCTATGCCAGCATAGTATATGTCCCTTTGAATGGGACTCACAGTTAAAGACATTACACTGGGTCTCTGAAGAAACTTTGCAATTAAAAAAAAAAAAAAACTGGAAAAAAAACCTCACCAAAATTCAGTGGTGAATGCTTGAGGAAATGGCTGGGAGTGGAGCATGAGGTCTCACTTCTTGGTCACCCTTTTCTCTGACTGTCGACAAGCATTGTGACCAGTTGGCTTCCTGATTCTCTTGCCCCGTCCTTCCTGCCATGATGAGATGTAATCACACTCTGCCCCCACATAAATGTAAGCCAGAATAATCTCTTTCTGGCTTCAATCACCTTCTGTCAGGTATTTCGTTACAGGAAGAAGAAAGAAAGGCGCGTATGGAAGTGTCCTTTAGAGGAGATGCAAACTGTCTGGGCAAATAAAAATCTCCAAACATATTTCCTCCTAACAATAAAAGGAACTTGAATTTGTAAGCCAAATAGTGTGGTGCACGTCCGTAATCCTAGCCCCTAACACCTCCTACCCCCCCCTCCCCCCCAGGCTGTGGTAGAGAGATCAGCAATTCAAGGCCAGCAGGCTGAACCCAGTGAGTTCTAAGTTGATCTGGCAAAAAAACGTGAGAAGTGCCACACAAAACACAATCAAACCAAACCAAGTCAGAAGCACAAAGCAACTAACAGAAAACTCATACTCTCTCCTGGCTTCCTAGATTAGGGATTCGTTGTCTCTGTTCTTGGATTTATTTCTACGATGCTGTGAGAAACGTCTGAGTCCAGGCAGGCAAACACAAGCTGCTATGAGGAACTGTAGAGATGTGGAGAGGAAAGCAGGTGGCAGCACAAGGAGGCAGCAGGCCAGGCGCCTTCTATTCCACAGCCATTGTGAGCCCCGTGGAAAAGCAAAACAGCACAAGCCTTTCCTGCACGGTTCAGATGGGGTCTTTGCAGGAAAGGCTGAACAGTGCAGAGTGCATGGCACTAACACCCAGTTTATATGGTGCTGGATGGATGCCACGAGATTGTGCATGCTAGACAAACACTACCAATCAAGCTATCTCCCAGCCATTTAATTAATTAATTAATTAATTAATTAGAAATCAGGGTCATGTGCTGGGATGTATAGGCATTTACAACCTAAATATCCTATTTTGGTATGTATATATTTGTATAGCTTATATATTTGTATCCTATATATAATATATATATTTGTATCCTATCTGGGATGTAGAGGCATGCACATCCATGCCTGTGTTAAGTGAAAGGAGAGGTAAGTACTTACATTACACAACATGTCATGAGCCTGTGCAGTACAAAATATACATTTTTTTGTGACAAAAGGCTGAAAATATTTAGTTTTGTGATTTTAAGACTTCTATCGTTCTGTCAGAAAAATAACCTTTATGATGTTTTTATAAAAGACTTGAGTCAATTACAGCCATTGAAAAGTTTGTTCAAACTTCCCTGTCTTTTCTTGACCGGAGAGTCTGGAGACAGGACAGTAGTTCTGGAATAGGAGGAAGTCATTGCTCTCATGGGCAGTTGGCGACCACCATGAGAGAACACATAGGTGACCCAAAGATGTTTCTATTAGTTGTGCTTCACCTGCAGTCGGTGGAAAGCTTTGGGTCTGGGGAGTGCTACACTGCCACCGTGTGGAGCAGAGGCTTTCAGCGTGAGCAAGGTCGCCTGCTGCATAGCTAGTACTAGAAATTTACACAAGATGTACTCTAAAGCAAGAACATATGAAAATACCATGTATTTCCAGTTAGGCAAGAATTAAGATAATGATTGCTTTCTGTTAAATGAAGGTATGTAAAATAATAGTTACCTTGTGAGTCAGTCTCTTGGAACATTTGCTTGAATGAGAACCGTAAAGCTCATGGAGGAAAGAAGTGGATTTCTATTTTCTTCTGCACTAAGTCCCAATAGAGGATGACCACATGTTTCATTTTGTTTGTAATTAAATGTCTTCCCCAGGACCCCTCATGTGGGTACTGAGAGAGCTCCCGGCAATTGGAGCCTGATCATTCTCCTTAAGTCAAAAATAGGTATTGCTGTATGAGGCAGGGATTCAGAGCTCTTCTGTTTCTAACAGTTTGTTACAGACATAAGGGAGCTTACATAGAGTTAGAACAATAGGGCGATTTGAGGCATTAGCTGCAATCTAACGTGGGGTTTGGTGGCTCATTTGCACTTGGGGGATAGCAGTAAGAGGATCAGGAGTTCAAGGATGGCCTCAGCTACATAGAGAGTTCAGGGCCAGCCTTAGACTACAGAAAAGCCTGTCTCAAAATAAAACTAAAAGCAAAACAAAACAAACACCAAGAAGTTGATGGATCTAATGTTATTAGCAGCATGCTAAACTGTAACCAAATATCTCTCAATCATTGAGTAGACAATTGGAGGTGGCATATTCACATTGAAGAATATTGTCAGGGCTGGGGACACACTTCAGCACTATAACGTTTGCCAACATAAATATGGCTCTAGGTTCAATCCTCAGAACCAAAGAAAATGAAAGGAAAAAATATTTCAACAATAAAATGCAATGAAGTTTCAAGCATGAGTACTTTATGAAAGAACCTTAAATATTTTATACTAGTGGCTGGAGAAATGGCTCAGTGGTTATGAGCACTTACTGGCTGTTATTCCAGAGCACTTGGGTTCGATTCCCAGTGTCCTCATGGTGGATCCTAAACATCCATAAGTCTAGCTCCAGGGAATCTGACACTCTCTTCTGGCCTCATTGGGGACAGGAATGCAAGTGATGCACAAATACACATGTGTCTCCCCTGTCCCCACCAGTCATTGTGTACCAGTGGTCTCAGGATGCTGAGGAGCTGAGGAGCTGAGGAGCAGGGTCTCAGGTGGTAGAGAGTTAAAGCTCAGGTAAACTGTTTCAGAGGGCAGCACATCGATTGATATAGTGGGGCAAGTTTATACAGTTCGGGGACAGGGGCAGGACAAGGGAGGAAGTGCCCCACTGGGCCCAGGAAAATTCCAAGCTTATCAGCTAGATTAGTAGACTGGCAGGTCACATGATTTCTGAGAATCCAGTTCTCTGGTGTGAAAACAGAAGTTTAACTAACTTTATCATGAAGTGGCCTTTGTTTCTACAGGTTTGAGTAGGTCCAAGCCTGATTTGGGTATGAAGTAGCCCCACTCCTGTCACACTCTCTGAGAAGTGTCTATGGTATGTTCATTGTCCTACCATAATCCCTCATTTAGCTTAGGAGCCCAACACTGGTCACAACATCTGGTCAAAATACCAAAACACTCACACAATAAATTAACATAAAAAAAAACCCAGTATACTCAGTGGAAGAAGCCAGGCACAAAAGACCACACATTATACAGTTAATTTATATGGAATATCTACATTAGATATATCCATACTGTTTACCAAGGACTGGTGGAGAGGGAATGAGCTGTGTTGGTTAATAGGAATCCATTTCTGTTTGGATGATGGAAATATTCCAGAATTTGATAATAGCACTTGTCATATAACCCTGTAAATATACTAAACATCACCAGACAGTACACATTAAATAAGAGAACTGTGTTGTTTATGAATTATATCTGGAGAAAGGGGTTTGAAAGTGAATAGATACTGGCCATTATGCTCCCCCTGTGGCCGACTGTGAGCAAGAGGGAAGCTTCAAAGGAAGCAGAATATAAGAATAAAACTTACACATCAAAGTTTCTACAACTGCCTCTAAGTCTGTTAGCTTAGAGACATTTGAAGAGAGAAGAGATGATGATTGATGATGATAATGACCATTAATGATGATGATAATTAATGATCGTTGATGATGAAGAACAATCCAACTCAGTATGGTAGCACATCCTTTTAATTCAGCACTTGGGAGTTACAGGATTGGGAATTTAGTGATTCCTCTTGAGCTCATAGTGAGTTTAAGGCCTGGCTTAGCAAAATAAAATTATGTCTTAGAAAAAAAACAAACAAAACCAACAAATAAAGATAATAACAAAACAACAACAACAAAACTAACAAAACCAACCAACCAACAAACTAAATCTGAAAAGATAAAACCCAAACCAACTGAGTAGGCACTTGTCTGGAATCCCAGAATTTGGGAGGTTGAGGGAAGGAGGAGGAGGAGGAGGAGGAGTTCAAAGCTAATCTGGGCTATAAAGCAATACTCTGTCCCACAAAGAAAGAAATACAATAGCCCATACCTGTAATATTAGCTCTTGGAAGTACAGGCAGGAAAATCAAGGCCATCCTTGGATATATAGCAAGCTCACCACCAGCCTGACACATATGACTTCTGTTTCAAAAAACCAAAGAAAAGAAAAACGGAGATAAAAGAGAATGAAGAAAGAAAAAATGGAAAGGAAAGAAAGACACTCAGATAATAATAAATTGGCCAAACAAGCAAACAATGGAACAAGGCTTTGAGTAGACATTTCTGTGAATGCAGATATAAAACCAACTAAAATGGAGTATCAATGACTAGGATGGCTGATATACTTTGTTTTTTTTTTTTTATTTATTTTTATTATATAGAAGTACAGTGTAGCTGTCTTCAGACACTCCAGAGGAGGGAGTCAGATCTCATTACGGATGGTTGTGAGCCACCATGTGGTTGCTGGGATTTGAACTCAGAACCTTCGGAAGAGCAGTCAGTGCTCTTAACCGCTAAGCCATCTCTCCAGCCCCCATACTTTGTTTTATAGACACTATATATAATACTGAGACACAAACCATAGTGCTATGGCTAGGGTACTATGGTTAAGTAGAAGTGTTTAGTATCTGAACCAAAGTTTACCAATAAATAAATAAGGTCCTGTGCATCTGATGTTTAATTAGGACTCATCTAGTGATAGAGAAACAAGTCAAGAGAAAACAATTGACTTCTGAATGGGGGCAAACACTCTTATATGTATACACACACACACACACACACACACACACACACACACCTTTTTTTTCTTTTTGAGAAACTATCTATCCTTGGCAGGACTTGAACTCACAGAAATCCACCAGCCTCTGTCTCCAGAGTGCTGAGATTGACGGCTTGGACCACTACACCTGGCTGTGTGTGTGTGTGTGTGTGTGTGTGTGTGTGTGTGTGTGAAAGGTCTCATTTAGCTTAGGCTGGTCTTAAACTTGATATATAGTAATTTAATTTCCCAAAGGCAGTGATTATGATCAATGATCTCCACATCTGACTTATTTGTGTGTGTGTGTGTGTGTGTGTGTGTGTGTGTGTGTGTGTGTGTATAAGATTTTATCACATTGTGGAATACCTAAAAATATACAACAAAGTGCAGAAACTTAAACTTAACCTCTGACACAAAACATGACAGTGGTAGGCTTATGAAATATATTTGTTGAATGAGCCATTTTCCATTTTGAGTTTTCTTTCCATTTTGATTTCAGAGACTGGCAAATTGCAATGTCAAACTCAACAGTCCTCTGCGATTCTAGGACTTCTTTTCTTAGATCACAGCCTCTACTCAACCAACACCCACTTCCATTTTTCATCTGCCCTGCTCAGGCTAGTACAGATTTTCAGAAATAGTCTATTATTGCTCTAGCAGCATAAAATATGTATAATAAAAAGAATCTTTTGGGTTTGCAGAGGTAGTTCAGCATGTAGCATGCACAAAGCCGCAGCACCACAAAACTAGCTGTGAGGGTGCACACTCTTATCTAAGAACTCAAGAGGATCAGAAGGTCAAGATCATCTTCAGCTACAGAGAAAATTAGAGGCCAACATTGGCTATGTGAGATCGAGAGAGAGAGAGAGAGAGAGAGAGAGAGAGAGAGAGAGAGAGGGAGGGAGAGAGAGAGAGGGAGGGAGGGAGGGAGGGAGGGTGGGAGGGAGGGAGAGAGAGGGAGGGAGGGAGGGAGAGAGACTTTCTTCTTTGAATGTAAACTCTAAGCCAAATATTTTAATTATTTATATACAAAACTAGAAAACGTTGTGTCCACAAGTGCATGCACACACATCCTATCACATCACACCAAATGTATGCAGTGCTGTGCATACAGAACCCAGGGCCCCATATATACTATACAACACCCTACCAAAGAAGCTGCATCCTTACTCCCAACATTAAATGTTCACCTACACTATTTACAGTGAAAGTCAAGCTATGGTAGCCTTTCCGGGCTTGGATCTTGCTGTATAAACCTTGTTTTTCCCTGACTTTGTGGCCTGTGCTACATGAGACCCTGACTCAAACAAAAAGGTCTGTGCCAACCTAGAACTCACAAAGTCACTAGAACCACTGTGAGTTATGAGTGATTTCAAAAGAAAGGAATTAAACTTGGTTATACAAAAATTAAGAAGTCGTATCTTTGTAAAATCTCCATTGCAGACCTCTTCTCTCTCCATGAGAACCAAATAACCCTATTAAAACAATGAGGTACAGAGCTATTGTATTAGTCAGGGTTCTCTAGAGTCACAGAACTTATGGATAGTCTCTAGATAATAAAGGAATTTATTGATGACTTACAGTCGGCAGCTCAATTCCCAACAATCGTTCAGTCACAGCTGTGAATGGAAGTCCAAGGATCTAGCAGTTACTCAGTCTCACGCAGCAAGCAGGCGAAGGAGCAGGAGCAAGAGCAAGAGCTAGAGCTAGACTCCCTTCTTCCAATGTCCTTATATTGTCTCCAGCAGAAGGTGTAGCCCAGATTAAAGGTGTGTTCCACCACACCTTTAATCCCAGATGAAAGGCGTAGCCCAGATTAAAGGTGTGTTCCTTAAACTCGGAGATTCAATCTTCTGGAATCCATAGCCACTATGGCTCAAGATCTTCAAACCAAGATCCAGATAAGGATCTCCAAGCCTCCAGATAAGGGTCACTGGTGAGCCTTCCAATTCCGGATTGTAGTCATTCCAAATATAGTCAAGTTGACAACCAGGAATAACCACTACAATCCACCCCTTGTCAACTTGACACAAATAATATCTCATGTTCACATGAAACAATAACAAGGTTGTAAATACGCCTAACATGATATAACTATTCCTCGTACAATCGCAAACGCATTTGTAAATTTACAATGGGCATTCATATTACTTTATAATCCTCGTTTCTGCAACTGGTTACGTGGCCTTAATTGGTATTTATAACTACCTTCCTCTACTACCCATTCTGTATTTCCTTCTCCTTCAGCCAGCACCTCAGCAGGTCTTGGCTCTTTTCCTGGAGGATTGACCCATACCTTCATTCCTGATGGGTCTGCATCCTTTGTCATCCTGCTTGGATTAGGCTGTTGTAGTTTCCCATTGACTTTAATCACAGGACATGGTAGTACTAAGAGACGCCCTAAGGGATCTCCTACACTCCAGACATAATCTTGCTTACCACCATTGTGAAGAGGTAATCCAATTTCCCCATGGTAATCTGGATCTATCACCCCTCCTAACACTGTTATTCCTTTTTTAGCCTGTTGGTTTAAGGGCATTAGAAGCCCAAAATGACCAGGGGGAAGTCTGAGCTTCCAGTTCAATGGAATGTTTGTTGTAGCTCCTGGTAGGAGCATTCCCCTCTCTGGAGCCAAAACTTCTAGGCCAGCAGAACCTAGAGTTATGGGGACAGGAAGCAAAAATTTTCCTAGAGGGTCACTAGGAGTGATAGTAAGTGGAACTATTCCTTTTTCCACCCCTTGATTCCTGGACCCATGAATCCTGGCTATGGGTGAAACTGTACCATATATCGAGCGCTGATTCAAAGCATATACTGCCTTCTGAAGAACTCTGCCCCAACCTTCCAAGCTGTTACCACCTAATTGGCACTGTAACTGCGTCTTCAAAAGGCCATTCCATCTTTCTATCAGACCAGCTGCTTCAGGATGATGGGGAATGTGGTAAGACCAGTGAATTCCATGATCGTGGGCCCACTGTCTTACTTCTCTGGCTGTGAAATGAGTTCCTTGGTCAGAAGCAATACTGTGTGGAATACCATGACGATAGATAAGGCATTCTGTCAGTCCGTGAATGGTGGTTTTAGCAGAGGCATTACGTGCAGGAAAGGCAAATCCATAACCAGAATAAGTATCTACTCCAGTAAGAACAAAACGCTGTCCTTTCCATGAAGGAAGTGGTCCAATGTAGTCAACCTGCCACCAGGTTGCTGGCTGGTCACCTCGAGGAATGGTGCCATATCTGGGGCTCAGTGTTGGTTTCTGCTGTTGGCAGATCTGGCAATCAGCAGCAGCTGTAGCCAGGTCAGCCTTGGTGAGTGGAAGCCCATGTTGCTGAGCCCAAGCATAACCTCCATCTCGACCACCATGGCCACTTTGTTCATGTGCCCATTGAGCAATGACAGGGATGGCTGGGGAGAGAGGCTGATTGTCCACAGAACGGGTCATCTTATCCACTTGATTATTGAACTCCTCCTCAGCTGAAGTCACCTTTTGGTGAGCATTTACATGGGACACAAATATCTTCACATCCTTTGCCCATTTGGAGAGATCTATCCACATACTTCTTCCCCAGATGTCTTTCTCACCAATTTTCCAATTGTGATCTTTCCAAGTCCCTGACCATCCAGCCAATCCATTGGCTACAGCCCATGAGTCAGTGAACAGTCGTACATCTGGCAATTTCTTCTTACAAACAAACTGTAATACCATGTGTACTGCCCGAAGTTCTGCCCACTGTGAAGATTTCCCTTCACCTGTGTCTTTCAAGGTTGTCCCAGAAAGGGGTTGTAATGCTGCAGCTGTCCACTTCTGGGTGGTACCTGCATAACGTGCAGAGCCATCAGTAAACCAGGCTCTAGTCTTCTCCTCTTCGGTCAGTTGATCATAGGGAACACCCCATGAGGCTATAGGTGCATGCTTGGCAGCAGATGGCATTGTAACAGGAGTAGAAACCATAGGCATTTGAGCAACTTCTTCATGTAACTTGCTTGTGCCTTCAGGACCTGCTCTGGCCCGATCACGTATATACCACTTCCATTTGATAATAGACTGCTGCTGTGCACGTCCCACTTTATGACTTGCAGGGTCTGATAGTACCCAGCTCATGATGGGTAGTTCAGGTCGCATAGTGACTTGGTGTCCTATTGTCAGACGTTCAGTTTCCACTAAGGCCCAATAGCAGGCCAAGAGCTGTTTTTCAAAGGGAGAATAGTTGTCTGCCGATGATGGTAGAGCTTTGCTCCAAAATCCCAAAGGTCTTTTCTGTGATTCACCTACAGGGGCCTGCCAGAGGCTCCAAACAGCATCTCTATCAGCCACAGACACCTCAAGTACCATCGGATCTGCTGGGTCATATGGTCCAAGTGGTAGAGCAGCCTGCACAGCAGCCTGGACCTGTTGAAGGGCCTTCTCCTGTTCCAGGCCCCACACAAAGCTAGCAGCTTTCCGAGTCACTTGGTAAATAGGCCTAAGTAACACACCCAAGTGAGGGATGTGTTGTCTCCAGAATCCAAATAGACCCACTAAACGTTGTGCTTCTTTCTTGGTTGTAGGAGGGGCCAGGTGCAATAACTTATCTTTCACCTTAGAAGGAATATCTCTGCATGCCCCACACCACTGGACTCCTAAGAATTTCACTGAGGTAGATGGTCCTTGAATTTTGGTTGGATTTATTTCCCATCCTCTGATACGCATATGTGTTACCAATGAGTCCAAAGTGGTTGCTACTTCCTGCTCACTTGGTCCAATCAGCATAATGTCATCAATATAGTGCACCAATGTGATATTTTGTGGAAGATCCAAACGATCAAGATCCCTTCTAACTAAATTATGACACAGGGCAGGAGAGTTAATATATCCTTGAGGCAAAACTGTGAAGGTATACTGTTGGCCTTGCCAACTGAAAGCAAATTGCTTCTGGTGGTCCTTATGGACAGGTACTGAGAAGAAGGCATTTGCCAGATCAATAGCCGCATACCAGGTGCCAGGAGATGTGTTAATTTGCTCAAGTAACGAAACTACATCTGGTACAGCAGCTGCAATTGGAGTTACTACTTGATTTAGTTTTCGATAATCAACTGTCATTCTCCATGATCCATCTGTTTTCTGCACTGGCCAGATAGGAGAGTTAAACGGAGATGTAGTGGGAACCACCACCCCTGCATCTTTCAAGTCCTTGATAGTGGCAGTAATTTCTGCAATTCCTCCAGGAATACGATACTGTTTTTGATTCACTATTTTCTTTGGCAGAGGCAACTCTAAAGGCTTCCATTTGGCCTTTCCAACCATAATAGCCCTCACTCTACAGTTCAGGGAACCAATATGAGAATTCTGCCAATTTCTGAGTATATCTATCCCAATTATACATTCTGGAACTGGGGAAATCACCACAGGATGTGTCCGGGGACCTACTGGACCTACTGTGAGTCGGACATCAGTCAAAACTCCATTAATCACCTGCCCTCCATAAGCCCCTACTTTAACTGGAGGGCCACAATGTTTCTTGGGATCCCCTGGGATCAGTGTCAACTCAGAACCAGTATCCAGCAGACCCCGAAAAGTCTGATTATTTCCTTTTCCCCAATGTACAGTTACCCTTGTAAAAGGCCGTAGGTCCCTCTGGGGAAGAACTGGAGAAAGGGTAACAGCAAAACCTTTGAGTGTCTTATCAAGATCCTTCCTCAGAGGAACCTGGCCACCCCTTCATTCAAGGGGTTCTGGATCTGCAAACTGTCTCAAGTCTGGAAATTGACTCACTGGCCGAGATTGCTGTTTACCACGATCTAATGTAGCCTTTCTTTCATTTGGCTGTTTACCACGATCTAATGTAGCCTTTCTTTCATTTGTTTGAGAATTTTTCTGCTTATACAGATCAAACAAATATGCAGTAGGCTTCCTATGTATTTCATTCCTGGAAACACCATGATTGGTTAGCCAGTACCAAAGGTCCAACCGAGTCATGCCATTATAAATTTCACCTCTCCTGTGCTGACCATTACTGGGTATGTTATTATAAACATTCTTTTGTCTACGCTGTCCATTATAATAACTAGAATCACCTTGTCTCGGGCGATTCAATGCTGCCACCTGGCCCTTGTTACCTCGGAATCCAACTAAACCCAGTGAATTTAATTCATCTAATTGAGCAGAAGCATCTCCAATGCTAAGATCTGGCACAAGGAAAAGGGAAAGAACAAAACCCTTCAAATGTGCTGGTGCCCCTCTCACCAATTTGCGTCTTATAGAGCTGGTGAAAGGCATATCTTCTGGACCTTCCCATTGTGGACAATTATGCTTTACACAATATATCCACTCTAGCATTGCAATTTCCCTAAGTCTTAAAATCCCTTCATCAACACTAAGCCACGGAATATCAGGCATCTCCAAGTCATTTCTAGTAGGCCATCTTTTGATAAACACCTCAGCCAACCATTCAAACAAACTTTTGACACCTTTTTTAACTATGCGAGCTTCCGTATTAAACCTAGAATCTCTACTCAGAGGACCCATGTCAATAAACTCAGCCTGCTCTAGTTTTATGTTCCTTCCACCCTTATCCCACACCCTTAAAATCCATTCCCACACATATTCACCAGGTTTTTGCTTGAATGAATTAGCAAACTCATTAAGCTCCTTAGTAGTGTAGCGAATTTCCTCATGGACTACACTTTCTACCTCCCCTCTAGGAGCCTGTTTTGCTTTGAGTCTGGTTACAGGTCTAGAAGAAACTATTGGTGGGCCGTGAGCAGACTCTGCAAAATTAATTTCCTCATGTGGGGAAGGCATTATTTCAAGAGGTGGGGCTGAGGGTACTACTTCCTCAGGTGGGGCAAACCCTTGAGAATCTGAGGATTCAAAATTCTCAGCTTCAACATGGTCTTCCCACACATCCCCATCCCATGTTGTAGGATCCCATTCTTTGCCAATTAGAGCCCTTACTTTAACTGTCGACACACTCTGAGGCTGAGACTTGAATTTTCGCTGTAGTTCAGCCAACCTTACAATGAGAGTTTCTGTTTGATTTTCTGCAACTTGAGCTCTATTGCTACAAGAGAGAAGATTCTCCTCAAGGACACACTTAGCAACTTTTAGATCGTTTACTTGTGTCTGGAGCCTTTCGATTTTATCACACAACTCCTTCCTTTCATTCATCATTTTTTCCACAGATACTAAGAGCAGCCAGCCTGTAAAATCATTTTTCGATTTTTTCCCCATCTTGTAGAAAGCTTTGTGCACTGAATCACCTAATTCATTAAGAAAATCAAGGGCATTAGCTTCTTTAAGTTCGGAATATAGTTTCAACCATGGGTCTTCAAAATTCTCTGAGCTCCCAGGAGGGAGAGAATCTGGAGAGGTTTCAATAGTTGAAAGTGCTGGTGGATCAACAAGCCAATTCCAGAATTTTAAAAGATTCATCCTTGTACTTCTGTTACTCTAGAACCACTCCTGGTACCAACTTCTGTATTAGTCAGGGTTCTCTAGAGTCACAGAACTTATGGATAGTCTCTAGATAATAAAGGAATTTATTGATGACTTACAGTCGGCAGCTCAATTCCCAACAATCGTTCAGTCACAGCTGTGAATGGAAGTCCAAGGATCTAGCAGTTACTCAGTCTCACGCAGCAAGCAGGCGAAGGAGCAGGAGCAAGAGCAAGAGCTAGAGCTAGACTCCCTTCTTCCAATGTCCTTATATTGTCTCCAGCAGAAGGTGTAGCCCAGATTAAAGGTGTGTTCCACCACACCTTTAATCCCAGATGAAAGGCGTAGCCCAGATTAAAGGTGTGTTCCTTAAACTCGGAGATTCAATCTTCTGGAATCCATAGCCACTATGGCTCAAGATCTTCAAACCAAGATCCAGATAAGGATCTCCAAGCCTCCAGATAAGGGTCACTGGTGAGCCTTCCAATTCCGGATTGTAGTCATTCCAAATATAGTCAAGTTGACAACCAGGAATAACCACTACAGCTATATAAAGAATTTTCAACTGAGGAATACCAAATGACTGAGACACACCTAAAAAAATGTTCAACATCCTTAGTCATCAGGGAAATGCAAATCAAAACAACCCTGAGATTCTATTTCACATCAGTCAGAATGGCCAAGATGAAAAACTCAGGTGACAGCAGATGCTGGCAAGGATGTGAAGAAAGAGGAACACTCCTCCATTGCAAGTTGATACAACCACTCTGGAAACCAGTCTGGCAGTTGCTTAGAAAATTGGACATAGTATTACCCAAGGACCCAGTTATAACACTCCTGGGCATATACTCAAAAGATGCTTCAACATATAACTGGGACACATGCTCCACTATGTTCATAGCAGTCTTATTTATAATAGCCAGAAGCTGGAAAGAATCCAGATGTCCTTTAACAGAGGAATGGATACAGAAAATGTGGTACATTTACACAATAAAGTACTACTCAACTATTAAAAACAATTACTTCATAAAATTCTTAGGCAAATGGATGCAACTAGAAAATACCATCCTGAGTGAGGTAACCCAATCACAAAAGAACACACATGATATGCACTCACTGATAAGCGGATATTAGTCCATAATCTTGAAATACCCAAGATAGAATTCACAGATTACATGAAGCTCAAGAAGAAGGAAGACCAAGTGCGGATACTTTGGTCCTTCTTAGAAGGGGGAACAAAATACCCATGGAAGGAGATACAGAGACAAAGTGGGGAGCAGGGACTGAAGGAAAGGCCATTCAAAGACTGCCCCACCTAGGGATCCATCCCATATACAGTTACCAAACCCAGACACTATGTGGATGCCAAGAAGTGCCTGCTGAATATAGCTGTCTCCTGAGAGGCTGTGCCGAAACATGACAAATACTGAGGTGGATGCTCACAGCCAACTATTGGACTGAGCATGGGGCCTCTAGCCCCAAAGGAGGAGCTAGAGAAAGGACTGAATGATCTGAAGAGGAATAACAATATCAACCAATCAGATCCCCCAAGAGCTCCCAGGGACTAAACCACCAACCAAAGAATACACATGAAGAGACCCATGGCTTCAGCCCCAGATGTAGCAGAGGATGGACTTGTCGGTCATCACTGGGAGGAGAGGCCCTTGGTCCTGTAAAGGCTTAATGCTCCAGTGTAGGGGAACGCCAGGCTGGGGAAGTAGGAACGGGTGTGTGATGGGGGAACACCCTCATAAAAGCAGGGGGAGGGAGGATGGAATAGGGTGCTTTCATAGGGGAAACTGGGAAAGGGGACAACATTTGAAATGTAATAAAGAAAAAGAAAATATCTAATAAAAATTTTAAAAAAGAAAAAAAATTAAAGAGCTGTAATAGATGCTCAAAGGCAGTTTACTTCTGGTCCCGGGCATGTAACAGGCTGGCTAGTCAGCTTTCTTAACATTGCTGTGGCTAAAGCCCAGATTCTCTGGCTTTGCTCTTGACTGCATTTGTTCTGTTGCCTGTGAACTAACCTAATCTATAAGAAGTGTATTGGAACAGGAAAGTAAACATTGCATTGTTCTATGGTAGAAGGGTTTTGCAAGCATTGTGCATTGTGAAATTTCATTGTTTCTAAGAGGACTGAATTGAAGCTTTGTCTCAACCCTGGCAAATGGTGGCAAGTTCAGATAAAGGAACGGAAGGAAGACATGCAGGTCTTTTCTAAATCTGGTTGCTGTCCTAGCTCTTCTATGTACAGGACTTGTATCATTGCAAAGGCTTTAGGACTGTAAAATACAGCGCTTTGCTCTCATTTGCTGGCGCTTTTCATTTCTAAGTAGTCCAAGGGCTCTCAGGAAAGTATGAGTATTGAGATCCCTTCTCCAACTATAAATAGCTAAAGAAAACAATGCCAGGTCTTTATTTGAGCAACAGAAAAAGGTAAAGCAGGAGACAAGAGGAGTAAAGTACATGACACCAACTAACACTGTGTTCTACTGCCTGCATTTGAACTTGGAGAACTATCTCTGGATTCATTAAAAAACTGAACACCGGATACTACATTTTTTCTTCCCAGAAACAAAAACTATAATGGGAGTACTTTTCCTCAATTTTAACAAATGTGTTAACATTTTTATATAGACATCACGTGGTTTGGCCTTATAAAAAGATGAATGAGCCAGGCATGGTGGCGCATGCCTTTAGTCCCAGCACTTGGGAGGCAGAGGCAGGCAGATTTTTGAGTTCGAGGCCAGTCTGGTCTACAGAGTGAGTTCCAGGACAGCCAGGGCGATACAGAGAAACCCTGACTCTAAAAAACCCAACCCCCCCAAAAAAGATGAAGGGGTGAATGAAGAATGACTCTAAGGTTCCATCTCACACCTGTCAGAATGGCTAAGATAAAAAACTCAAGTGACAGCTGATGCTGCCGAGGGTGTGGGAGTGAAAATTTGTACAACCACTCTGGATCATTTTGGTGGTTGTCTTAGGGTTTCTATTCCTGCATAAACATCATGACCAAGAAGCAAGTTGGGGAGGAAAGGGTTTATTCAGCTTACACTTCCACATTGCTGTTTATCACCAAAGGCAGTCAGGACTGGAACTCAAGCAGGTCAGGAAGCAGGAGCTGATGCAGAGGCCATGGAGGGATGTTCCTTACTGGCTTGCTTCCCCTGGCTTGCTCAGCTTGCTTTCTTATAGAACCCAAGACTACCAGCCCAGGGATGGCACCACCCACAAGGGGCCCTTCACCCTTGATCACGGATTGAGAAAATGCGGATGGATCTCATGGAGGCATTTCCTCAACTGAAGCTCCTTTCTCTGTGATAACTCCAGCTTCTGTCAAGTTGACACAAAACCAGCCAGTACACTGGTTTTTCAGAAAGTTAGGAATAGTTCTATCTCAAGTCCTGGGCATATGCTCCACCATACTACAAGGACAATTGCTCAGTTAGGTTCATAGTGGCTTAATTTGTAATAGCCAGAAACTGGAAACTATGTCTTTCAACTGAAGAGTGGACAAAGAAAATGTGGTTCATTTATACAATGAGATACTACTCAGCTATTAAAAACAAGGACATCAAGAAGTTTGCAGGCAAAAGGACATGCATGGTATGTACTCACTTATAAGTTGATATTAACCATAAAGTACAGGATAACCACACTATATTCAAGAGGACCCAAAGAAGCAAAACAAGAAGGAAGGCCTAAGGATGGATGCTTGAATTTCACTCAGAAAGGAAAATAAAATAGGTATTGTAGGTAGGTGGAGGGAAGTAACTGGGTAGGAGAGGGAATGGGAACAGGAACAGAGTCTGGTGGGTGAGAGTGGGTATCAGATGTAGGGAGAGCCAGGAGAGAGGGCTGGGAGAGTGAATGGAAATTGGTGGCAAATGTGGGGCAGATTTTGAGAATGTGCCAGAGACCTGGGATGGGAGAGATTCCAGAGAGTCTATAAAGGTGACTCTAGCTGAGACTCCTAGCAGTGGGAGATATGGAGCCCGATGTGGCCACCTCCTGTAGCTAAGCAGGACTACCAGTGAAGGAATAAGGACAATAACCCACCCACAAAATCTTTAACCCAAAATTTGTCTTGCCCACAAGAAGCACAGGGACAAAGATGAAGCAGAGACTATCGAATGGCTGGTCGAAGTTGAGACCCATCCCATGGACAAGACTCAACCCCTGACATGATTAATGATGTTCTGTTATGCTTGCAGAAAGAGCCTAGCATAACTGTCCTCTGAGAGGCTCCACCCTCCCTGAAACAGATTGAGGGAACCACAGTTGAACATCAGGTGGAGCTTGGGGAGTCTTGAGAAAGAGTTGAGGATAGAACTGATCTAGGCTGGAGTGTCAAGAAGATCTACAGAGTCAACTAACTTAGATCCATGGGGGCTCACAGAGACTAAACCACCAACCAAAGAGTATGCAGGGGCTGGACGTAAGCCCCCTACACATTTGTAGCAGGTGGGTAGCTTGGTCTTTATGTGGGACCCCCTAACAATTGAAGCAGAGGCAGCCTTTGACTCAGTTACTTCACATTGGATCCCTTCCCCTACCTGGACTGCCTGGTTGGGCCTCAGTGGAGAGGTTGTGCTTAGTTATGCTTGGACTAGATGTCCCAGGCTGGGGTGGTAACCAAGGGCTTCCCTTTCTCTGAGGTGAAAGAGAGATGGTAGTGGGGGTGGGATTTGTAAGAGTGGGACTGAGTGTAGAGGTGAGAGTGGTGGCTGCTACCGGCATGTAAAGTGAATAAATAAATTAATAAAAAAGTAAAAAACAAAAAAGAATATTTATGACCAGGCTTGGTGGTACACTGTAAGGCCAGGATAATCACTACAGTGAGACCCTGTCTAAAATATTTATTGCAACACCCAACACTATGGTAGATTGACATATTTATAAGAAAAGTCTCATGTATTATGAGTTTTACAGGAATATATGTCCAAACTACATTAGAAAAACTAATAGATAGATAAATGTTTACACAGACAGACCATGAACTCTTAACACACATGACTTCAGGTGCTATAATTTTTAAGAACAGAAATCTGAACTATTCTTATTTTTCTTATTTCTAGATAAACATTAGTATGCAGTTTTTTGTTTTGTTTTGTTTTGTTTTGTTTCGTTTTGTTTTGAGACAAGCTTTACATAACTCAGGGTAGCCTCAAACTCACTATGGAGTTGAGGGTGACCTTGAACCTGGGATTGTCTTAGGACTGGAGTCATGAGCTACCACACCTATCTTGTAAATCACTGTTTTTTAGTTTAGTTTTTGAGTCTGTAATAAATGTTCATGGTACAAAATTAGACAATTATGAATGAGGCAAGACCTCACTCTCTGTTCTTGGTTATTCACATACATTATGGTAACTAACCTTGGAAATGTGTTATTGGGGAACTGTTTTTTTTGTGTGTAATTGAAACTTTTGTATATCAGAACTATGAAAATGATGACTACTTTTGTGGTGGCCAACTGTATTTTCCAGAAGTAGAACAATAATTGCTAACTTAGGTTTTTCTGGAATCTTGTCTCTCCCATATCAATAAGACAGGGGACAGGGGCATAATTTCTCTCTTCCAGAATCTAGGCAGGTTTGTAACTCTGGTAACTAGTAGAATGCAGCAAATGTGACCCCATGATTTCTTTCTCTTCTCTTCTCTTCTCTTCTCTTCTCTTCTCTTCTCTTCTCTTCTCTTCTCTTCTCTTCTCTCCTCTCCTCTTCTCCTTCCTCACCCTCTCTTCCTTCCTTCCTTCCTTCCTTCCTTCCTTCCTTCCTTCCTTCCTTCCTTCCTTCCTTTCTTTCTTTCTTTCTTTCTTTCTTTCTTTCTTTCTTTCTTTCTTTCTTTCTTTTACTTATTTATTTATTTTTTGAGACAGGGTTTCTCTGTATAGCCCTGGCTGTCCTGGAACTCACTTTGTAGACCAGGCTGGCCTCGAACTCAGAAATCCACCTGCCTCTGCCTCCCAAGTGCTGGGATTAAAGGCGTTCGACACCACTGCGCGGCTTGTTCTTTCTTTCTTTTTCTTTCTTTTTTTTTTTCCATTTTTTATTAGGTATTTAGCTCATTTACATTTCCAATGCTATACCAAAAGTCCCCCATACCCACCCACCCCCACTCCCCTGCCCACCCACTCCCCCTTTTTGGCCCTGGTGTTCCCCTGTACTGGGGCATATAAAGTTTGCAAGTCCAATGGGCCTCTCTTTCCAGTGATGGCCGACTAGGCCATCTTTTGATATATATGCAGCTAGAGTCAAGAGCTCCGGGGTACTGGTTAGTTCATAATGTTGTTCCACCTATAGGGTTGCAGATCCCTTTAGCTCCTTGGCTACTTTCTCTAGCTCCTCCATTGGGAGCCCTGTGATCCATCCATTAGCTAACTGTGAGCATCCACTTCTGTGTTTGCTAGGCCCCGGCATAGTCTCACAAGAGACAGCTACATCTGGGTCCTTTCAATAAAATCTTGCTAGTGTATGCAATGGTGTCAGCTTTGGATGCTGATTATGGGGTGGATCCCTGGATATGGCAGTCTCTACATGGTCCATCCTTTCATCTCAGCTCCAAACTTTGTCTCTGTAACTCCTTCCATGGGTGTTTTTTTTCCCAATTCTAAGGAGGGGCATAGTGTCCACACTTCAGTCTTCATTCTTCTTGAGTTTCATGTGTTTAGCAAATTGTATCTTATATCTTGGGTATCCTAGGTTTGGGGCTAATATCCACTTATCAGTGAGTACATATTGTGTGAGTTTCTTTGTGAATGTGTTACCTCACTCAGGATGATGCCCTCCGGGTCCATCCATTTGGCTAGGAATTTCATAAATTCATTCTTTTTAATAGCTGAGTAGTACTCCATTGTGTAGATGTACCACATTTTCTGTATCCATTCCTCTGTTGAGGGGCATCTGGGTTCTTTCCAGCTTCTGGCTATTATAAATAAGGCTGCTATGAACATAGTGGAGAATGTGTCCTTCTTACCCATTGGGGCATCTTCTGGATATAGCCCAGGAGAGGTATTGCTGGATCCTCCAGTAGTACTATGTCCAATTTTCTGAGGAACCGCCAGACTGATTTCCAGAGTGGTTGTACAAGCCTGCAATCCCACCAACAATGGAGGAGTGTTCCTCTTTCTCCACATCCTCGCCAGCATCTGCTGTCACCTGAATTTTTGATCTTAGCCATTCTGACTGGTGTGAGGTGGATTGTTCTTTCTTTCTTTCTTTCTTTCTTTCTTTCTTTCTTTCTTTCTTTCTTTCTTTCTTTCTTTCTTTCTTTCTTTCTTTCTTTCTTTCTTTCTTCCTTCCTTCCTTCCTTCCTTCCTTCCTTCCTTCCTTCCTCCTGTCCTTCCTTTCTTCTTCTTCTTCTTCTTCTTCTTCTTCTTCTTCTTCTTCTTCTTCTTCTTCTTCTTCTTCTTCTTCTTCTTCTTCTTCTTCTTCTCCTTCTTCTCCACCACCTCCTCCTCCTCCTCCTCCTCCTCCTCCTCCTCCTCCTCCTTCTTCTTCTTCTTCTTCTTCTTCTTCTTCTTCTTTCTCCTCCTCCTCCTTTTTTTTAAAGATTTGTCTATTTATTATATGCAAATACACTGTAGCTGTCTTCAGACACACCAGAAGAGGGCATCAGATATCATTATGGATGTTTGTGAGCCACCATGTGGTTGCTGGGATTTGAACTCTGGACCTTCGGAAAGCAGTCAGTGCTCTTAACCGCTGAGCCATCTCTTTAGCCTGACCCCATAATTTCTAAAGACAGAACAGCTCATGATTTCACACACACACACACAGACACACAGACACACACACATTATTTTTTAAAGACAGGTGTTTTTGCTATGCTGTCTGCTGTCTTAGAACTTGTATACCAGGCTAGCCTTAATCTCAGAGGTCCACCTGTTTCTACCACCCTAATACTGGGATTAAAGGTGTGCACTATTACTGCCCAGCTCCATATATATATATATATATATAGAGAGAGAGAGAGAGAGAGAGAGAGCCTAGGTAACCTCAAAGTCACCATGCAGTCAAAGCTAGCATTGAATTCCTGATCTTCTTGCCTCCAAATCCTTAGCTCTGGGATTATGGGCCAGTGCCACCATGCTTATTTTTTCCTTTTTTTATTTTCTCTCCTCCCCCTTTTCTCCCTCCTCCTCTCCCTCCTCCTCTTATTCCTCCTCCCCCTCCTCCTCCCCCTCTTCCTCCTCCCCTCCTCCTCTTCTTCTCCTTTTTCCTCCCCCTCCTCCCCCCCTTCTCCCCCCTCCCCCTCCTCCTCCTCCCCCTCCTTCTCATCCTTTTGTTCCTGGTTACATATCTCTGCTTAGTCTTGTATTCACTGTGCAGCACATACTGGCACAAAATTTGAGGCAATACTCCCCTGCCTCAGCCTCCCAAGTTCTGAAATTATATGCTGTACCACCAAGCCTGGCTGATTTTCCTTGATGTGATTAAAATGCAGCAAATATCTTTAAACACACATGTTCTTACACTCTTGTGAATGTATGTGCTCAAGAGATTACAAAACCTAGAGCAAACATGCAAACTTCAAATTACAGCAATTTTTCATATACTACCACTAGTCAAATAAAAGAATGTCTTAAGTTTTCAGGCCACATTTGGTGGCCTATTCTGTTAGTGAAGTAAAAGTTACAAGAATTGCCTATGCTATCAAGACAAAAGGTATTGGGGTCCAAGTGAAGGAAATTAAAGATTTATGTATTTTAATTTCATTCTATGAATATTTTGCCTGCATGCATGTATGTGTACCACATGTATGCAGTGCCCATGGAGACCAGAAGAGGGCATCAGGTCCCATAAAACTGGAGTTACAGATAGTTTGAGCCATTGCATGGGAGCTGTGTACAGAACCTTTACAAGAGCTTCAGGTACTCTTAACCCCTGAGCCTTCTCTCTGTGTCCACCACCAAACAAAGATTATGATTTTAATTTGTAAGAGGAAAAAAATTACTTTCTGCAGAAAGATGTTCAGAGTCCTATGATCAAGAAACAGAGTAGCTCTATATTTTATTCTTTACTCTGTATTTCTGAAAGCACAGCAGACTAACAAAGAACATGTGGGCAGCAGGGGGAAGACTTTTAAGAAAATGAAATTTTCGGGGTTAAGTATTTGGTTAGTCAATATCCATTCATGTTTTATTGTAGTCAGTGTTAACATTTACCAAAAAGACACGTAACTGCAGACAAATCCTCATGTCTGTGCCACTGAGAACATGGGTCCTGGGCTAAAGGTTAAATGATATTTGCTATTGTTGATTGAAGACAAGAAGGCAGCTCATTTGGCACTTCAGATTGTTGTTAAAGAAAACACTCTTAGGTTGGTAGGATGGCACAGTGAGTAAAAGCACTTACTGTCAAGTTTGATGACCTGAGTTCAACCCCTGGAACCTGAGTGGTTGAAGGAGAGAAGCAATTACCACAGTTGTTCTCTGATCTCTACACACTCACTGTGGCACATGTGTACTTATAGACAGGCACACATATACTAAATATAATACTAGCATTAATAATGACAATAATTATACTAAAACCACTACCACACACTTGAAATATGGACACAGGAGAATTAAAAATTCAAGGGTGGGTCTGGGTGTAGTGGGGCATACCTTTTGTCCTAGCACTTGGGAAGCAGAGGCAAGTGTATATCTGAGTTCAAGGCCAGGCTAGTCTACAAAATGAGTTTCAGGACAGTGAGGTCTGCACAGAGATATCCTGTCTTGAAGAAACAAGAAAAAATATTCAAGTTTAGACCAGGCATGGTGGTGCATACCTCTAATCCCAACATTTGAGAGAAAGAGGCAGGTGGATCTCTCTGAGTTTGAGGTCAGCTTGGTCTACACGGTGAGTTCTAGATCAGTCAGGACTACATAGTAAGGCCCTGTCTCAAAGAAATGAAGAAGAAGAAGAAGGAGAAGAAGAAGAAGAAGAAGAAGAAGGAGGAGGAGGAGGAGGAGGAGGAGGAGGAGGAGGAGGAGGAGGAGGAGGAGGAGGAGAAAGAGGAGGAGGAGAAGAAGAAGAAAAACAAAGAAGAAGAAGAAGAAAAACAAAGAAGAAGAAGAAGAAGAAAAACAAAGAAGAAGAAGAAGAAGAAAAAGAAAAAGGAGGAGGAGGAGGACAACTACAACCACAACAACAATAACAAGAAGGGTCATGGTAGTGGTGGTGGTGGTGGGGTGGTGCTGATGGTGGAGGAGAGATGGCTCAGAGTTAAAGAGATGGCTCTTCCAGAGGCCCTCAGTTCAATTTCCAGCAATATGGTAGCTCATAACCATCTGCTAATAAGACCTGGTGCCCTCTTCTGGCACACAGGTGTGCATGTAGGCATAGCACTACATAATAAATAAATCTTAAAAACAATATGGAAGAGGCAGAAGGAGCAGAGTTCAAAGTTATCCTCAACTACAGAGAGACTTGAAGTCTAACCTGGGCATAGAAAATTCTGTCTGTGGCGTGGGGGATGGTGGAGAGAAACTGGAGTCAGTCTATCCAGAGTGACTGAATCCTGCAGCTTGCTGATTTTAAATTCTTTGTTGTAGCTTCAGGTGAACTTTGGCTGAGTGATAGACCCATGGAGATTTTGTATCATATTTTCTTCCCAAGGTGCTACACTTGTAAGTATCTTAGTTCTCTATGGTGCTTGGTTTCTGTCTCAATAGACCTGATAAGGCAGTATTTTAGTTAATATGTAGTCAAATTCTGAGAGTTCTTTAACAAACTTCCTTGTCTTGAACTTGCCCTTAGAGAACATGTCTAGTTTTCAGCTTCTTTTGCTCTTTGAAAAAAAAAAGTGTTTGGTTTCAAAGCATTCCTATTTTCTTCTCTAGCTCATTGCATACTACTAAAGCTTCTAATTTTTAAAACAGTTATGAGATACGGTTTGCTAAGCATGCATAGTCAAAACCCAATTTCCTGCATAGCTCAGTCAACCTCAAAGAAGTGCGGTGGCTGACCGACCTAAGTGTCCTGTGTCAGGATTGTGTGGCCTGGCTCGCTGGAAAGCAATCTAAGTTTCTCCTGTTTATTTAGCATGTGTAGAGCTCTTCCTGGATCTAACTTTTAGCCAGGGAATGTCTTTTGTTATGGGAGCAAAAGGAAGCTAAACTATAAAATAGCCTTGCTGCGATGTTCTGGGCTATCTAAGATCCAAAGGTCTAAACTAATCCAAAGGCCTCAATATTCTTTTTAAAGAGAGAATGATATTCTAACATTGCGAAAGAAAACAGAAAACCTACTTGTCACACTTGCAACTGAAGTATGAAGCCTAAAGAGTTCTTAAAGCAAGGTGGAGCTATGAGGACCCCAGCTGTGTAGGAAGCCAGCCCTCCTGAGGATGAAGAACATCTGCTGGCTCACCCTGAAACTTGTGAAGTTTGTGGTCCTTGGGTGCATCATATGGATTTCTGTGGCACAGAGTACAGTTCTGAGCAGCTGCCTAACGTCCTGTGTAACTAACCTGGTAAGTTTCACCGACTTTTGTCTTTGCAGAGATTAGGATATGAATCCCACTTGCAACTGACAGGTTCGTTTTCTTTTCATGACAAGGTCGCAAAGAAAACTGCTTATTGTCTCTCCCTTCCCCCCAAACCCCCCAAAGAAGGAGAATATATAGCTTCAAAATGTAAGGAAGGATATTTTATTTAATTATTATCAAATTCTAGATTTTTCAGCGGGGGGGTATGGGAGGCCTTAAATGGAATCAGATTTTACAAACTACTCAGTAATTTATTATAAAATAATTAATATTTGTTTAAAATATAAACTAGAATTTTGGTACACTTTGTTGGTACTATGGATGGATCGCTGACTAGGAAGCAGATGCAGAGGCCAGGTACAACATTTTGTGTCAAAAGACAGGATTATTTATGTCTCTTTATTTCTTCCTAAGAATTCCTCAGGTTGACTAATCAGTTTTGACATGAACATTTTTCTTTCTTATTGTGGTCCTTTTTGTCTGTATTGTATGATATTGCCTCACTTGTATGATAGTGACTTGGGTGTGCTTACTTGTATATTTTATGTTCCTAAATTAAGTTGAAAAACCAAAGGCTGTACCAGGAAGACATGCCTTGTTCCTATCTAAGGGTTAAATAACATGATAGATTAGGTATGCCATTTTGTACCCTTATTATAAAGTAACAAAGTGTCTAACACCGTACTCATCCTTAAGCTAACATATTGGAGGTAGAGGTCTCTGGCAGATTAGAAAAAGGTGTTACACACATCCGTTTTAAGTAAAGCAGTAGATTGTTGCTTGGGCAAACTGTAGATGGTAGCAATTTAGAAAGAGTTTACAAAGGTCTTAGCCAAGATCTCACTGCTTTGGATGCAGACAGGTTTGCTTTGCGTTTTTGTAGTTATGTTACAAACTTGCAAATAGAAGCAAGTATTGTGAGAGAAGCTGAGGCAGGGGGGCAGGAATGTCATGCCAGCCTAGCCTATAGGAGCTGTATGAGAATAGGCTCTTCTACCCTAAAAAAGACCTCTTCATTCACTTCCGGAGAAGTCAATGGATACACACACACACACACACACACACTCCTTCCCCCACCATATGGTTTATATGATTAAACAGGAAAAAATGAAGGAAGACTGGTGGTCCCTCTGTTAACCCTTGATATTTTTCTCAAACATATCTTGGTATGTATGTTGTGTGTATATATAATTTTATTTTGAGACAGAGGTTCACTTTGTAGTCAAAGTTGGCCCCCAAATCCTGGCAATCCTCATCCTCCAGTCTGCCTCAGATTAGAATTACAATAGCAAGCTACTATGGCTGGCTTAAACATATTTATAATTTTACATAAAACCATTTCATTTTACCTTATATTATAGATTTCCCTTTATATCCTGAAGGTCTTTGGAAATAAGCTCTTTAACATATTTAGAGAGCTCTGTTAAGAGCCTGTACCACTGCAGGATATCCATTTCCTTACTCTTGAAACTGATTTTGATTATTTTTCAAAACTGCAGTCTTCATTTTGCTTTGAGTTCTCCTTATTGTTCTCTGTGTGTGGGCTCCATGCCCTCAGGGTTTGGTAGCCCAGACAGTTCCTTTGTTGAGCTGCCTTCCGTTCACCACCTACAGCAGAGGGCACAGGCCCTGAGGTGGCCATTGCAAGAGACACAGTCTGCTGGTTTGACCAGTAAATGTAATAAAGTGTTCTAAACTGAGCCTCCCACTCAGGTTTGGGAGGGGCAGCAGTAGGTGGATGGACAAATGAACGTAGCCACGAAGCATGAGACACTTAGTATTCTCTGCCGTCCTTTTTAATGTGGACATTTGCTGTGAAGAGCATCTTTGATGTCAGGATTTTGATAGGTGGCTGATATGAAGGCAGTTTCTGTTTTTTATTTAAACACGAAACACATTCTTGAATAAAAGAATGTTAGGATTAAGTCAAGCATGGTGATTCTTGCAGTCAGGAAGCAGATGCAGAATCAGGACAGGTTTGAAGTCAGTCTGGGCTACAGAGTGAGCTCCAGGATAGACTTGTCTACAGAGTAAGACAGACAGTGACCACAACAAGCCAACCGCAGAAAATAATGCTAGAATTGCTGGGGAAAGCACAAGCCTGAGTTCTGTGTTTGAGTAGAGGGAATTTTGTGTTCACTGAGAGACTCTATGTGTGAGCTCAATATATTAATGGCCTTATACTTGAATTCTAGACGCCGTGTGCTCCAGGGAAACAAATAGTGAATCTTCTTAAGACTATTAATATTATGAGATGGCTTATAAAATAGAATCAATCAACCAATCAATCAGTCAGTCAGTCACTCAAACAACCCTCCCCCAAAATTCATAGTCAAATTAAGTTGTAGAAGTGCATTTTGCTGGAGATCCTCAGGGCGCAGCAGAAAATTAAAGGCTTAGTTTTATCACAATTTTCTCAGTTATAGAAATGATTTAATAACTGAGGACCAAGTTCAGGACTTAGCAGTTCTATTTAGTAGACTTCCTGGAAATCTGTGTTACCCCAACTCTGCAGTGATTGCTGCTGGAAACTCAACAAGGTCAATACGATGTGACCAGTGCCCTCGTGATCATTGCAGTACGGCGACATGGCAATGGTGTGCTCACTAGACACGTGATCAAACCACGTATTGTATTATGGTTTCACAGTTTTGATGAATTAGAGAATAATAATGATACAGTTTAAAATGTACTAATCAAGGACCAACTAAAAGACTATTAGAAAATACAAGCTTCAGGAGGCTGCTCTGCTTAAAGAAATCATGTGCAAATATCAATAACTTTTTTTGTATGTCTACATAAAACACTTAAAAACAACAGAAACAAGATAACTGGGCTGAAGTGCATGCGGGATTTCTTTTCCTTTCTTTCTCTCTCTCTCTCTCTCTCTCTCTCTCTCTCTCTCTCTCTCTCTCTTTTTCTTTTTTTCTTTCTTTCTGATTTATTTATTATATGTAAGTACACTGTAGCTGTCTTCAGACACCCCAGAAAGCCACCATGTGGTTGCTGGGATTTGAACTCCAGACCTTCAGAAGAGCAGTCGGGTGCTCTTACCCACTGAGCCATCTCATAAGACCCTCAAGCTTGTTTCTTTTTTCTTTTCTTTTTTCTTTTTTTTTTTGCTTTCTTTTTTTTTTTTTTTTAATTATCCACATGGAATTTATTTTGATGCATTGATATAGGATGCATCTGTATTTTCCCATTTTCCTCCTGATTTTTTAAAAATTTTTTTTATTAGGTATTTTCCTCATTTACATTTTCAATGCTATCCCAAAGGTCCCCCATATCCACCCCCCCAATCCCCTACCCACCCACTCCCCCTTTTTGGCCCTGGCGTTCCCCTGTACTGGGGCATCTAAAGTTGGCAAGTCCAATGGGCCTCTCTTTGCAGTGCTGGCCGACTAGGCCATCTTTTGATGCATATGCAGCTAGAGAAAAGAGCTCCGGGGTACTGGTTAGTTCATATTATTGTTCCACCTATAGGGTTGCAGTTCCCTTTAGCTCCTTGGGTAATATCTCTAGCTCCTGCATTGGGGGCCGTGTGACCCATCCAATAGCTGACTGTGATCATCCACTTCTGTATTTGCTAGGCCCCGGCATAGTCTCACAAGAGAGAGCTATATCTGGGTCCTTTCAGCAAAATTTTGCTAGTGTGTGCAATGGTGTCAGCGTTTGGAAGCTGATTATGGGATGGATCCCTGCATATGGCTATCACTAGATGGTCCATCTTTTTGTCACAGCTCCAAATTTTGTCTCTGTAACTCCTTCCATGGGTGTTTTGTTCCCATTTCTAGGAAGGGGTAAAGTGTCCACACTTTGGTCTTCCTTCTTCTTGAATTTCATGCGTTTAGCAAGTTGTATCTTATATCTTGGGTATCCTAAGTTTCTGGGCTAATATCCACTTATCAGTGAGTACATATTGTATGAGTTCCTTTGTGATTGGGTTACCTCACTCAGGATGATGCCCTCCAGGTCCATCCATTTGCCTAGGAATTTCATAAATTCATTTTTTTAATAGCTGAGTAGTATTCCATTGTGTAAATGTACCACATCTTAACCTAGGCTTTAACCCAGGCTCAAACTCAGCCTAAACCCAGGCTGCAGGGCTCACAACTACCTCTAACTCCAGCACCAGGGAACTCTGATTCCTCGAGCCTGTGAGCATCTGTACTCAAGTGCACACTAGAATCCCACCTCCATAATTTAAAATAATAAAAAACAAATCTTAGTAAGATAACAGAGTAACCCCCAAATTCTGTGCAACATCTAGAAATTTGCATAGTTTGTTTTCATGTAGAAATAGATTGGCCAGTAAAATGGAAAATAATCCAAATCTAAAACTATGTATATAAGGGGTAAGGATAAAGTTGACAGTTCATCCTTTATTGCCTTTTTTTCCTATCTATCTATCTATCTATCTATCTATCTATCTATCTATCTATCTATCTATCTATTCATTCACTTTACATCCAGATCACAACCCTCCTTTCTTCCCAGTCCTTCCTCCCAAGAGACTCCCTCCATCCCTCTCCTGTTGACCTCTGAAAAGGGGGAGGTCCATCCTGGGGAAACCAATCAATCCTGGTGCTTCAAATCACTGTAGGACTTCCTCCCCAACTGAGGCCAGACAAGACAGGCCAATTAGGGAATAGAATTAGAGTAAGCCCCACTCCAGTAGTTGGGGGACTTTTATGAAGACCAAGCTGCACTTCTGTTACATATGCGGGGCAGTAGTTCCAGCCCTTGTATGCTCTTCAGTTGGTACTCACTGTTGGTACTCTGGGAGCCCCAAGTGTCCATGATCTGTTGATGATCATGTTGATTCTGTTGGTCTTATTTAGGAGTCCTTATCTGCCTCTGACCCCCATTACCCCGGATTCCTCATTCTTTCCTCCAACTCTTCCACAAGACTTCCAGAGTTCTGTCTAGTGTTTGGCTGTGGGTCACTGCATCTGTTTTGGTTAGCTGCTGGATGGAGCATCTCATACTAGGCTCCTGTATGTAATCTAGGCTGACAGATACAAACATAGCCTAAGGTTCCAGGGTAATTAAAATAGGAAGGCTAGCCAACAATGTGTCCAAAAATATTGTTCAGTACATTTCCCAACAAATTGGAAGGGGCTGATAATGCATTTATTTAAGACGGTCTCACATAGAGTACCTGTGTATTCAGGCCAGCAGTGACAAATATAGCTGCCAACAATGTCTTCACATGTAGCATTATTATGACAAGTCTTTGACCAGCAAAGAGGCATCAAGGTCTCACAGTGTGTCCTTGGGAATCCACACCCTGTGCAGTCATGGTAGTAGTTATTTCTTCCACACACACATAAACCTCCATGGAGACATGGCTGACTGGCACATTCATTAAAGTTGAGTGCACAGTGGTGCACAGTCACTAAAGTAAGCCCCAAGAGCACCTGACATGTGGCACCATATGGACACCATGGGGAGCCACAGTCATCAATTTCCAACTCACAGGTCACACCACAATACACTTGTGGACAAGCATGTGTATCTTCCTATCTCATTGACACATACAGTCTCATTCACGCTGGGATCAGAAGTCTGACAACTCCTTCTTTGTTGTTTTTAAGACAAAATCTTTTAAGTAATTGTTTAAATATATATATATATATATATATGTACATATGTATATGTACATATATATATAAATATAAAATGAGAGAAACACACACACACACACACACACACACACACACACACACACACAGAGAGAGAGAGAGAGAGAGAGAGAGAGAGAGAGAGAGAGAGAGAGAGAGAGAGAGATCAGGCTTTTTTCCCCAGACTCTGGGATTCCCCTGCTTCTCCCTCCCAAGTTCTGGGATTACAGCTGCATGATACAATGTCTAGCTTTGTAGATAAAGATTCAAACTAACATAACTACACCATTTAGTTTTTGACATGGGGTATCATATAAGCTGGGTTTTGAACTCCCTATGTAGTTAGACTACCTTGAGCACTCAATCCTCCAGATGCCCTGTTAAAAAAAATAAAATCCCTCTATTATCACCAGGTGCAAATAACTTCTAGGAGCTATAAAAAGGGTGTGATTAAAATACAAAGCAAACAAATAAAAAAAAACACATGACTTTGTTTCATTAAATAGTAGACAAATTTATAAGGGAAAATGCCAAAAAAAAAAAAAAACAAAAAACAAAAAAAAAAAAAACCAACAACAACAACAACAAAAAAACCCTATGAGTTCCTAGGAATGCCTACTGTAGCATGTAGTTTTTTGCTACCCTGCTTTAAGCTCTGGGCAAACCTTGCTACCAGCTCTACCCAGGTTCCCTCAGATCCATGGATGAAACACTCTCTCTCTCTCTCTCTCTCTCTCTCTCTCTCTCTCTCTCTCTAGCTTATTTTTGATATGCTTTATCTCAATGGTCAGGCTCTTCTAAGCCTCTCTCAGTTAACCTGCCCTTCTTTTCACTCCAAGCTCAACACCTCTAACTCAACTCTCACTTCAGTTTCTCATTTATCTTCTTCTTGTTCAGCCCCCTAACTCTGCCCTCATCTTAATTACGTTTCTAATCTTTCTCCTGCTACCCCAGGCCCAAGCAGAGAAGCAGCCAATGGCCACTCTGATCTCACATGGGTGATGGCTCTGTGTCCCTCTGAAGAATGGTGAATACTTTTCTCCTCCTCTGTGCCTACTAGCCTGCCTGTGGGAAAACTGCAAGTCCTGTCTATTCTGCCCAGCTCAATGGTCACGAGCATCCCTATTGATCGCTCAAGAACCAACTGGGGAACAGGACCTTCAGTGTTCACATGCAGATCCCCTATCAAAACATCAGAACCACCCCCTACAGCCTACAATGGGGCTATAGAAGTGGGTTTAGGTTAAGAGCATTTGTTCTTGTAAGGACCAGGGTTCAAGTCCCATAAATCCATGGTGGCTCACAACTATCTGTAGTCCTAGAATTAAGTGATCATCAGGTGTGCATATGGTAGACATGCATGAATTCAGGAAAAACGTTCAAATTCACATAGTAAGATAAATAAATCTTTAGAAAGAAAAACCTAAAACAAATCCAGCCAGTTTAACTATTTAAAACTTCAATTATTCTGTTTATTAGGAAAATAGACAGAAAATGATAAAAAGAAAATTCCAGTGTGAAAAAAGGTATTGCAAGTGATATATAAAATTTTTGATTAGTTTTCCATTGGATATACACAAAAGCACTTAAAATAGGAAAAGGATAACCACAAAAGGAGTTTTAGGGTTAGTGTGATGACTAAGTGGGCAAAGAAACTTGCAGCCAAGCCTAGTGATCTAGGTTCAATCCCTAGGACCCATATGGTAGAACCAGAGAACCCACTCTTGCAAGTTGCTCCACGACTGTCACATCTGGTGACATGCTCAAGCCACCTCCCAATAAATATAATAATTATAAACTGCTAAAATGCATGTGATAATAGTTAACCTCAGGTCAAGCAAAGAACTGGAAAGGAAAAAAACCAATAAATTATTTCTGCTATTAACTTGGTAAAGATATGAGTATTTATGAAAAAATGCTCATGGTTAACAAAAGTGTGGGTAAGGTAGGGTCAGCATTCACTATTGATTAAGAGGTAAATTATAACTTTTTAGAAAACAATTTATTAATAAATATCAAAGATGGTTATTTTTAGCCCTGAACATCAAGAAACTTATTTGGAATTATTGCATAACTAATCAGGAGTCTATGTGAAAGGCATATAGCAAGTTTGCACCAGGTGAGAATAGATACTTAAAAGCCTGTACTGAATTATAATTTTTATTTAACAAAAGGTTTAGAGATAGGGTTTCTTAGGGTAGCCCTGGCTGTCTTGGAATTCATCCTGTGTACCAGTCTGGCCTCAAACTCAGAGTCCCTTGCCTCTGACCCCCAAGTGCTAGAACTGAGAGTATATACCACCATCATCTGGCTAAAATTCTTAAATATTTAAATTTATATGTTCATATTTGGCAGCTGTGGTTGAACCTTGAGCCTTGCATATGACAAGCTAGTGCTGTACCACTGACTCACGCACCAATTCTACTTTTCAACTGATATATAAAAACATTAAAAAATTGTATTATAGTAGTGTATTACTTGATTGAATTTTCTCAGAATGTTATGAGTTTAACCTTTTTTGATTCTTTTTTTTTCCCTTTTTTTGTGGAGAAGTTATTCTTTTTTAATTACTTATTTTTTATCTCATATGCCTTGGTGTTTTGCCTGCATGTGTATCTGAGTGAAGATGGAGTTAAAGACAGTGATAAGTTGACATGTGGTTGCTGGGAATTGAACCCAGGTCTTTTGGAAGATCAGTCAGTGTTTTCAGATCAGGTGCTCAATCGGAGCACCGTTGAGACATTTCTCCAGTCCATAGTGTTTTGTGTGTGTGTGTGTGTGTGTGTGTGTGTGTGTGTGTGTGTGTGTGTGTGTGTGTAATGAGTCAGAGTCTCATTCTCTGGCCTGGAATTTGAATCAGCCCTCTTGTCTTAGATATCTGAATGCTGGAATTATAGCTCTGAAGCACTGTAAGTGGTTTATGTATCAGTTATTCTTATTCATGAAATGAGAAATACTAAGTCAAGCATTTCTCTTAAGGAGCAAGTATATGTTAAAATGAGTTTAAATGCAGAGCAGGCTGCTCAGTTCCATTAGCGAGGGAGGAAGTTAAGAATTTGATTAGTTCCAGCTCAGATGCCAGAGTAGAGAAGGATGTTCGTAGGAGTAGGTGTTGCAACAGTCAAGAGTATCTGTGATGTGGGACAAGGTTTGTGTGTTGGAGGGAGATAACTGGAGCAACTAGAGCTTTGCAGTGAGAGCTGAGATCCAAAGTTAGGAGAAAGGGGTCCATGGTGTTCACAGAGAAAACAGCTTGCCTGCATCTTCGAAATCGGAGCACAAGCAGTTTACCAAACCTCTCTGGACGTTTCTAGGTTCTCTAGTGGTAATTTCAGCCATGGACATTGGCACTGACCCTTGAGCCTGTATAGCCACAGACTCAGACATGGCCTTCAGCAGCAGCTCAGGCTGGGATCTTACCATGGCCCCAGGTGGCAGAGCTGACCACTCATAACAGGCTACTCCTTTCCACCCTCAAATCTCTAGTTCTATCTCTTCATAATGCTCAAGCTGTTCCACTTCTTTTGCTCTCCCATCTGACCACCACATACTCACACATTGTGGTGGCTCCCACTACAGGCTGGCCAGAGAGCTGGGTGACAGCCTCCATCTGAGCTGTGTGGTGTGGGCAAGTGGGTGTCTTTGGGCCATCTCTGCCAAAGGCTGGAAGGTTGGTTTTGGGGGGTGGGGTGGGGCATGGTGGTCCACAAGTCTCAGTCTTCCTCCTTCCATGCTGGGCTGCCTGGATTTGATTTCATTTGATTTTTATAAGTCCTAGGGAGGGCTGGTGAGATGGCTCAGTGGGTAAGAGCACCCGACTGCTCTTCTGAAGGTCCGGAGTTCAAATCCCAGCAACCACATGGTGGCTCACAACCATCCGTAATGAGATCTGACTCTCTCTTCTGGAGTGTCTGAAGACAGCTACAGTGTACTTGTGTATAATAAATAAATAAATCTTTAAAAAAAAAGTCCTAGGGACAGAACAACTTTGTCCACCAAGCTAGGCATCAACTTAGGATGAATAAAGGACTGCCATATGCTCTGCCCTTGACTGATACAGGAACACCACCACCACCAAGGTGTCTCTGTGACCATTGCCAGGGGGGAGGAATATGCTCTTGACACATTTTTTACATATATCTATTGAACAGTAGTTACACACCAGGGACTATTCCAAGTCTAGGAAATTAAGACTGAAATGTATGAAAGGAGTGAGTTTACTGTTAGCTTAGCAATGGGCTGTGCCCTGTGATGAAACGGTGTCCCATGGCCACACTGGATGCCTAAACCATGCTTCCATCCTTGGGACTTTTTGTCCTCTCCTGTGAGATATTTATGGAACTGGAAGCCAAGGATGCCACTATGCTCCGTGTTGTATTAATTACTTCTCCAATTCAGTGGTTCATATCAATAAACCTTTTGGTTTTTGTTGTTTTGTTTTTTTGAGATATGGTCTCACTGTAATCTTGCCTGACCTTAGAACTTAGTACCAGGATGTCCTTGAACTCAAAGAGATCCACCTCCCACGGCTTTCTGAGTGCTGGTATCAAAGGTATGTGCCATCACTCCCAGAATAGCAAACTTTTTTAAAAAATAATTTTTAATATTTTGAGGCTATAATGTAATCACCCCATTTCCCTGTTTTCTTTCCTCCCCCAAACCCTCCTGTGAACCCTGTCCTTTGTTCTCTTTAAAATCCATGGTGTTTTTCTCTTACTGTTGTAATATGTGTATACACATTTGTATTATATATGTGTATATAGAGAAATAATATATAAATATTATACATATTCATAAATACAGAAACACAATTTGCTCAGTCCATATAATGTAATGTGTATTCATATGTTTTCAGGTTATCCATTTGGCATTGGATAACCAACTGTATGCTCTTCCCTGGGGAAGACTATTTCTTCCCACTTTCAGCATTCCTTAGTTGCCTGTTGTTCTTTATTTTAGATTGAGGCATTGTAGGCTTTCTCCTTCAGCAAATTCTCAAAGGGAAATGGTGTGGCAAACCTATAATATCTGGACTCAGAAGGTGAGGCAGTTGGACTGAGGTTCTAGACAAGGCTAGGGTACATGGTGAAACACTGTTTCACCAAATAGAACCAAACCAACTCAAACCAAATCATGGAGATTCTGATCAGAACCAACCAGTACTAGAAATGTCCATGTAGGTTGCCTCTGCCTGTGGTTTGTACAAGTCTATAGAGCAGAGCATGAATGAAAAGTAACTTATATTCATGGGACACCATGCCAGTACTGACTTCAGCATTATGGGCCAGAACTGCTATCCTTTATTCTCTTCCTGTAGATGAAGGACTCCATTCAAAGAAGGACCATGAAAATGGGCAAATTACACTCCCCCTCCAATTCCTTTTGTTTTTCTTATACCACCACCGTCACCACCACCATCACCACCAACAACAAAATAAACAAAAACTCAACCTTACACTAACCAACCAACCAACCAACCAACCAACCAACCATTGGAAACTTCTTGCATAGCAAACACAAGGCTCTTGATTTGATTGCCAGCACTGGAAAAACCATATCAAACTAAACTAAACCAAACCAAAACCAAAACCAAAACCAAAACCAAAACCAAAACCAAAACCAAAACCAAAACCAAAGCCCAAAACAACTAAACTCAATCATGTCTTGACCCAGTATACTCTTTTGGAGGTCATTTTATGCTACATGACACCTTATTTCCCAAACCAGGACGATAAAACAAGATGAAACAGAAACTTCCTCTTAAAAAGTATTTGTTATTTTAAATTGTTTGTAAGTGTGTGAATGTCTTTGTGTGGGTACCTGCATGTGGATGCAAGTATCTGTGGAGGCTAGAAGAAGATATTAGATCCCATGAGGATGGAATTATAGGTGGTAGTGAGCAGCCTGATGTGGGTAATGGGAACTAAACTCAAGTCCTCTGTTACATGGCAGTCTTAGCCACTGAGCTGTCTCTCTAACCCAAACAAGTGCCCTTTCCTTCCTTTCTTTTTTTTTAAACTTTTTATTTATTTTATTATTATTTTATGTGTATGGATGCTCTGCCTGTTTATTTGTCTTTGCACCATGTGCATGCCTAGTGCCTGCAGAGGCCAGAAGAGGGCATCGGATTCCAAGGATCTGGAATCACTAGTCATTGTGAGCTACCATGTAGGTGCTCACATTGAAGTTCATGTTTTCTGAAAGAGCAAGTACCCTTAACTGTGGAGCCATCTCTCCAGCCCTATGCCTTCTTAAAAATTTCAAATATGTGAGAAAGGAAGCGAGAAATCGTGTTTGTTTTGTTTGTTTGTTTGCTTGCATTTTCAAGGCAGGGTTTCTCTGCGAAGCCCTGGCTGTTCTGAAACTTACTTTGTAGACCAGGCTGGTCTCAAACTCAGATCCACTTGGCTCTGCCTCCCACGTGCTGGGATTAAAGGCATGCACTATGACTGCCTGGCTGATAATTTATGTTTTATTAAATATGACATTCCAAATTTGTGGAATTACTCAGTAACCTAAGTTACTGGGTAATAAAAAAAGCAGGAAAATTGAAGCTAGTTCTTTTTCTAATTCAGGAAAGCTAATCCACAGGCCCACTTAACTTGCCATGACACCTTGTTGTCCTTTCAGATCCATGCTCTCCTGCCCACCCACACAGATGCTGCAGAATTTCTAGGTACTACATACGTGATTTGCTCTAGATTAGATGACTTGAAAACACTTGGTGAGCTAGAGAGATGGCTCAGCGGTTGAGAGCACTGACTGCTTTTCTGAAGGTCCTGACTCCAAATCCCAGCAACCACATGGTGGCTCACAACCATCTGTAATGAGATCTGATGCCCTCTTCTGGGGTGTCTGGAGACAGCTACAGTGTACTTAGATATAATAATAAATAAATCAGAGCTAGAGAAAGTAACCAAGGAGCTAAAGGGATCTGCAACCCTATAGGTGGAACAACAATATGAACTAACCAGTACTCCCCAGAGCTTGTGTCTCTAGCTGCATATGTATCAGAAGATGGCCTAGTCGGCCATCAGTGGAAAGAGAGGCCTATTGGTCGTGCAAACTTTATATGCCCCAGTACAGGGGAACGCCAGGGCCAAGAAGTGGGAGTGGGTGGGTGGGGGAGTGGGTGGGGGACTTTTGGGATAGCATTGGAAATGTAAATGAAATAAATACCTAATTAAAAAAACAAAGTAAAAAAAAAGTAAGAAAGAAAACACTTGGCAAATCACTCTACTACTGGGAAACAAATGAGAAGAACACCATTCAGGTAGATTTTTAAAAATCGTAATGGTGCATTGGTAGGGTATCTATGGTATTGATAATACTGATGGTGTTGTGTTTATTATTCCTTCATCATTGCAGGGCAGGCAGCTTGACAGTGGCACACGGTACAATCTGAGTGAGGCGGTGAGTAAATTATTCCTATTGTCAAGAACTTTCAGTTTATGTTGGTCAAAATAAAAGGAATATTGGTCTGTTTTATTACAATAAGAGTAAATGCTAAAGTCTCACTTACGCATGTTTGGTGAGAAAAGGTCTATTGAAAACAGTGAGAAGCCTGAATTATAGAATTCATTAAAAAATGAAGCGTGTTAAAGTAGAAACAAAGCAAAGGACTAACACAGATTCATGATTTTTGCCTACACAGCTGGATGACTTGGGAAAAATGACTTAATGTTTTATCATTTGACGATAAGAGGTTGGGCTATACAGTTCTTGTATCTTTCAGCTTTTTTATGTTTTGTGGCTTTATTACTTTTCTGCATGTAGATTCACTTACCCAACAAATGTTTATTGACTCAACGTATGTATGTGGCAGGCACTGGGCTAGGCCTGAGTTTGATGAAACCACAAATCTTTCAGACACATGCATAAAACCATGAACAAGAAAACATAGCAGTGTTATTATCATGGGACAGATAAGAGGTCACCTCACTTGCCTGTGAGACCTTCGGACTGAAATAGGAAGAGCTTTCCAGTACAAAGATTTTTATACTTTTCTCCGCTTGAGATCCTAACTCTGAGGAGATTTCATACGATCTTGCTGTATATGGGAGAAATGATGTAAATCTTAATTGGAGATGGCTCAGTGGGAATAGGTGCTGGCCACTGACTTGACCAGCTGAGTTCAATTCCCTAGAGCCACATGGCTGGAAAAGAAGAACCTGTAGGTGAGCACTGGGAACTGAACCAAATCATGTGCAAGAGCAGCAAATACTCTCAACCATTGAACCCTTTCTCTAGCCCTTTAGTTAAATATTTGATTCTATAAGACAGTTATTTTAGAGAAAGAAAATGTATCTGGGATCCTGATTTAGGCAACACTAACATGCAAATGGGAGAATGTGTGGGCTTGAGGAACTCAGTGTGTCCCAGGCTGACTCTGTAGGGGGACTCAGGCACAGGTGTCTAATGAGAGAGCCCATGGCATAGACAAAGTGAGAGCCATGAACCATCTGTGCAATAGGAGACCAGGACAGTCATGAGATGACATTTGAGAGCAGCTTTGGGGTAAAAGCAGGCAGAATTTAACAGACTCAGATGGTCTACCTGGTAGTTTTGACATTTTGCCTTGTTGTAATCCCTGGTTTTGAGTCTTGCTGGTTGTAAGGGTATGCTTAATGTTTTACCCTCCTGGACTTTACCTGCTGCCATGGACAGGGTATTGGGTGTTCCTGGGGTCTCATCTGACCAGGGCTTGGGTGTTCTTGGGATCTCATCTGGTCAGGGCTTACCTTCACTCTGCTTCCCTGGCAGCTTGCAATGAACCACACTGTGCTCTGGCCTGTCTGCAGATATGCAGCTCTGATTAAAAGTCAGTCTCGCTCAAATCCTTGAAGGGCCTTAGCATTTTCAGTAGAGTTCTATTTCTAAGATACAACCTGGTACTTTTCACTACTACAGACTTTCAAGGGACAAGGAAGTCTTATTTCTTCCTTCACACCCGTGTCTCCTTTCTTGTAGTGCATCCATGGATGTCAGTTTTGGAACTCTGTAGATCAGGAAACGTGTGCTTTAAAGTGTGTAAGTATTACTTATTGTTACATTTTTAAAGACGGGTTCTTATGTAGCCCAGGCTGGCCTCAAACTCATATGTAGCTAAGGATAACATTATCTGTCTGATCTACCTCCAGAGTGCTGGGATTACCGTCATGTACCACCACGTCAGCTATGTGGTTACTAGAGATTGAACCTGAGTCAGCATTCGACCAACTGAACCACACCTACCTTCCTAATAGCTTTTTCAAATTATAGATATGGCATTTTAAAAGGACGTTAGAGATGGTTTTAGCAACCCAGGTCTGTGATCCAGTCACTCCAGAGGCAGAAGCAGGAGAATGCCTTGATATTTGAACCCAGCCTGGAAAACAAACATTATGACTAATAAAAGACTAATTCTCCACTTATACACTATCATTTTCTTGTCTTGCCAACCTCAGTTATAAAAGTTATTTATGTGCATTCCCACTTGTAACTTTGTACATTACAGAATACAATTTTGCAAATGGAGGAACATTTGTCATCGGGTCTGAGTTATTCTTATTACAATTTGCAACTTATTTGTCTGGTTGTGTCTAGTTATCTGGTCTATGTAATTTATACCACTATGTGAGTTCCTCCAGGGTAGAAAGCATCATTTTTAGATCATGTCTGCTCCATTGACCAGAGTGGAACACAAAGCAGGTACTAACTCTTGCTGAGTGCATGAGTGGGAATACCATTTGTGTCCAGGCAATCATCCAGGAAGCTACCAATGAGGACAGAAGAACTGCTGGCTTTGTTAGCTAGAGCTATTGATGGCTTTCAACTCAGTCTGTCTCCCTTGAGCTGCAGCTGCCTTCCAGTGTGCTGAGAGTTTTCTAGTAGATAACCCACTTTATTATTCCTAGTGATGCAAACATCATAATTTTTTGAGCTATTAACACAGTGGCCTCTCTCTCTCTCTCTCTCTCTCTCTCTCTCTCTCTCTCTCGGCAAGGTCTCCATATGCTCTTGAATTTGAGACCCTCCTCCATCAGCCTCACATGCTGGAATTACGGGCATGTGCCACCATGCCCACATGAAATCTTATTTGTTGGTCTTACTGTTGATTAATGCTGTTGGGAAAAAATTCCGTTGGAGGAAATGCACAGCTGACTTACAAAGTTACCTGTGATGTTCAGGACCTTCCATAACTTTTCTTTCTTTCTGCTTTTTTTCTTTTCTGTGCAGAATGACACCTACGCCACCATTTGTGAGGTGAGTTCACAATCACTTGCAAATATGTTCAAACCCAAGTCTGTATTCTTAATTCTGCAAAAGGCTATTAAAGGAAGATGAAGAAATTTTCAGTCACAAATCTATTTATTTGTTTATTTCTTTCTATGGAAAGGGTTTAATGGGGGGTCTAATCCCATTTTGGCACAGACATTTCCTGTTTTCTATATCTTTGTGTATATGTAAGTTTTTATTACTACACATGTACATATATACAAATTCATATGCATATATATATGTATTCACATACACACATAAATATGTATGTACACATACACATATACACACACATATATATACATATACACACACACACACCCATATATACCTTGTATATATATTTGTATGTATATATATATATGCATATATATATATATATACACAAACACACACATACATATATGTATATAAAGTCATCCCTCAGTGCCCAAGGGGGACTGGTTCCAGTAACTCTCAAAATTCACAGATTCTTTCATATTAAAATCCCTCAATGAAAATGCATTAGTATATGAATTATGACCTGTGTACATCTCACATCTTTAATTTTTAATAATTAATTCAATAGAAATAGCTCATACCTCTCCTCCCTCCTCCATACTTTAGAGACAATATCTCATGTAGACTAGACTGACCTCAAACACTCTCTGTAGCTAAGGATAACAATGTCCTCCAGGGCTTCCTGCCTCTACTGCCAATGGTGTTATGGGCCTGGGCCTCCATGTTCAGTTCAATTAGTATTTTAGGCTGGACTGTTTATGAAATTAAGACAAAAGAAGGGCATGCACACTTTAAGTATATGCACACAGTTTGGCTAAGATACAATTATAAATGTTTTTGCTGCTCAGTTGGCCAAATTTGCATAATATACAGAAACTTATAACCCAAGTACAAGGACAAACTGTATCTTCAATCTAATATAGGAGATTATAATTTCTAGTGTTGAACAAAGGGGAGGCTGGGCCTGACAGGGAAGAAAGAATGCACTCTGGGATATCTCTGCTGGGAGAATTTTCTTATAACATTTTTAAAATGTATTTATTTATTTATTTATTAAGTGTTTATGTTGGATAGGTGGATGTGTTCATGCATGTGTGTGGAAATCAGAGGACAATTTTCAGGGGCCATGCTCCCCTTCTGCCACGTGAGTTCTGGGTTGGAAATCAGCTTGTCAATTTTGCCACAATCTCCTTAAATCACTGAGGCATCTTTTTCCAACCACAGAGTACTCTGCCATACATATTATATCACATTAAATGAGACCTGTTAGGCCAGGTGTGGTGGTGTACATCTGTATTATGTGCACTTAGAAGGTAGAGGCAGGAGGATCATCCAATCCAGAAATAAAACTAAAGAACAGAAAACAAAAACAAAAACAAAAAACCTAAGACAACATTTGAATTCCATCCCTTGTATTAGCCAAAATCCATTGCCAACACCTTGAATCACGTTTTCCTCTGCTGACCTGCAAAGAAGTGCTATTACTTTTCAGTTTTAAACCTGGTTATGGGATGGTAAGATGGCTCAGAGAGTAAAGGAACTTGCTGCCAAATCTCATGGCTTGAGTTTGATACCAGGAAGCCACATGGTGAAAGGAGAGAATTGACTCTTGTAAATTGTCCTCTGATCTTTATACTTAGCCCATGACATGAGCTTCCACCACAATGAGTAAATAAACAAACAAGTAAATAAAATAATAAAAGCATTGTGTTCTGCTTAGATGCCTGGAACCAGAGCTGAAACTATGCTACCTTGCCTGCAGCAGGATGTGTGTGATTACCCCTAAATAAACATTAAGGCATAAATAATCCTTTCTAACAGGAAGTAAAGTTATACACTGGGGCTTTAAATACTCAGTAGTCAGTGTCTATGCAGTATCACAGTGACTTTCCCTGCCAGTGGGTAGAGTTGGGGTTTAATTGACATGAAACAGAGTGAGAAATTTGTCCCAAAAGTGAACAGATGAGGATCTCCCCTGATGAGATGGAAAAACCTAATTCCCTCAGAATCCTGTTATATGATTAAAGCAAAATTCCTGTTAAATGACAGCCATTAGGAAGACTGTGCCAGTCAGGGAAACCAAGGACAGTCTCACATGTCAGTCATTGTGCTTCATGGTGGTCCATGCTTATATAATGTGATTCTTTTCTCCATGAGAGTTTTAATTCAGTTATCCATACTTTTTGGGTATCAAGAACCATCATCATGAATGTTTCCAGCACAGGAGGTTTATATTATGTAGTCCTTGGAGGTAAAGCTTAGAAATGATAACTTTGCAGAATAGAACCTAGAAAATGATGGTGCCAAGTGAGCCACAACATTGTCGATCATGCTCACAGTCAGCTATTGGATGGATCACAGGGCCTTCAATGGAGGAGCTAGAGAAAATACCCAAGGAGCTAAAGGGATCTGCAACCCTATAGGTGGAACAACAATATGAACTAACCAGTACCTCCCGGAGCTCGTGTCTCTAGCTGCATATGTATCAGAAGATGGCCTAGTGGGCCATCAGTGGAAAGAGAGGCCCATTGGTCTTGCAAACTATATATGCCTCAGTAAAGGGGAATGCCAGGGCCAAGAAGTGGGAGTAGGGGGAGGAGGGGAGTGGGGGGGAGGGTATGGGGGACTTTTGGGATAGCATTGGAAATGTAAATGAAGAACATACCTAATTAAAAAAAACATAAACTGTACCTATGATAGCATCTTAAACTTTTGATAGAGGGTAAATGCAGACTTCCTTATTTCTCTAAGCCTTTTTTGTGGCTTCTTATTGACATTTGACAGCCTCATTGTCCCCCTGTCTGACCCAACCTGAGTCCCTTTCCCCACGTTCTCTTGTGCCAGACACAATGGCTTCAACTCTTCTTTAAATGTAGGTGGCTGCCCTTCCTGAAACTGGAGGTCTCTTTAACCCACAAACACCATCACAACCCCTGCTCCGTCTAATTGCTCAAGTCTTAGTTGAGCATCACCTCTGTACTGTTCCAGCTGATCACACTAAAAGAAGTTTCCTAGTTGCACCCTGTGGCTTTGATCTTGCTTCTTGTTCCTGTTGCCCTGACACAGGCCGGTACCACTCTCAGCCACATTCCTTTTACATTATCCGAAGTGTTTGCTTTAAACTTGTCATTCATTTATTTTACATCCCTTTCTAAGACAATGTAAATTCCACAAAGGTAGAGAACTAGGTTGTTTGCTTCCATGTTCTTATAGTCAAGAACAATACTTGGGACAGAAAAGTGATACGATAAATATTCTTGAGTGAAAGAAAGATCTTGCTGGGCGTGGTGGCGCACGCCTTTAATCCCTGCACTTGGGAGGCAGAGGCAGGCGGATTTCTGAGTTCGAGGCCAGCCTGGTCTACAAAGTGAGTTCCAGGACAGAGAAACCCTGTCTCCAAAAACCAAAAAAAAAAACCAAAAAAAAAAAAAAAAAAACAAAAAACAAAACCTCTGAGCCAGTCTGGGAAGCCGAGGGATAATACAGATGGTCTCACTACCGTGGGAAAATGATATTGAGGATAGACTCGAATATGGCAGGTGGATGAAGTCCTTGGGCAGAAGAGTGTTGGCAGCCCAGTATCCTGGAATAGGTAGGTATAAAATCAGTGATTCTCAACCTGTGGGGCATATCAAATATCTTGCATATCAGATACATATATTATGATTTAATATATAACAGTAGCAAAATTACAGTTACAAAGAAGCAATAAAATAATTTGCAGTTGGGGAGGGTCACTACAACTACAACATGAGGAACTGAACTAAAGACTCCCATCATCAGGAAGGCTGAACATGGTCTAGAAGCTCTGGCTTAGTTCTGAGCAGTGTGAACTTCTTTGAAACAACCACCTCTATGCTTGCCCCAAGCACCACAGGCTTTAGAAATGCTGGCTGCCCTCATCAGAACGTCTGATGTTGCTGCTCTGCCTTTGTGATTGGAGCAGCATTGCTGACAGTTTTGCCTCCACTGAAGATAATGTTTAAACTCTCAGACTGATGGAAAGTTTATTCTATATTTCCCCCTGAGAAAAATATGCAGGAAAAACAGGGTCACAATTTCCTTTTTAACCAGGATTGCCTATATTTCCATGTAATATTCATTTCTAAACAAAGTCCCTTGCTTCTTGGAAAAAAAAAATCTCATTCTATAGAATGCTTCTGTTGCCCAGTAGTTTGTACTTCCTTCATCCTGGGTAACTATGTTAAATGAGCTTTACTCAAATCTCTAAAGGGGATGTGACAAATAACTGAACCTTAAAGTTAAACAATCCCAAGCCCAAAGCGCAGTGTTTGAATTAATCTTTAACTAAGTAAGCCCAGGCTTATCAGGCCCTACTTCCTTTCAACGCACAGTTCAAACATCTTCAAGTTAATATTTGCGTGTTACAGCTCTTCTTTTCAGGGCAGGTGCATTGTGCCATGGTTTCTACCATCATCCTGACAGCAGGCTGGTCCTGGTATTGCAATTATAAACTGGAGGACACCAGGAAGATTGAGCACAGCTTCTCTGGAGTTTTACGATGTGTGCTTTCCCTGCCTGGTTTTCCTTTCTCTGAAGCTAAGGGTGAAACATCTCAAGCTGTGGGCAATTTGGGTTGCAGTCCTCAAATATGTACCCTGCCTTTTGCTTTAATGAGATAAGGTGTCCATTGTCATTAGGTTGTTGGAGACCTTAAAAGTTAGCATTGATATGAGATATTCATTAGAATGTTGAGTATTGTATAATTAGTAGTCAATTTTTAATTTTAAGAGTAGTAGGGAAAATAGTACTAATAGAAAATTAAATGCGTTATCTTGGGTTGGAATTCTAGTTTTCCAGATCATCAAAGCTTTGACCAAAATAGTAAAATTAAATTGGACTATTAAGTTTAACATTTTTGTTTGTTTTTGTTTTGTTTTCCTCAAACTATAGAATGGCAGAGCCATGGAATGAATTCAGTAGATCAGGAGTTACCTTAAGCAAAATGAAAACAGAACAAAACGCTGACACCATTGCATACACTAGCAATATTTTGCTGAAAGGACCCTGATATAGCTGTCTCTTGGGAGGCTATGCCGGGGCCTAGCAAACACAGAAGTGGATGCTCACAGTTAGCTATTGGATGGATCACAGGGCCTTCAATGGAGGAGCTAGAGAAAATACCCAAGGAGCTAAAGGGATCTGCAACCCTATAGGTGGAACAACAATATGAACTAACCAGTACCTCCCGGAGCTCGTGTCTCTAGCTGCATATGTATCAGAAGATGGCCTAGTCGGCCATCAGTGGAAAGAGAGGCCCATTGGTCATGCAAACTTTATATGTCTCAGTATAGGGAAACGCCAGGGCCAAGAAGTGGGAGTGGGTGGGTAAGGGAGTGGGGGGGAGGGTATGGGAGACTTTTGGGATAGCACTGGAAATATAAATGAAGAAAATACCTAATTAAAAAAATATAAGGCACTCATCAAGATTTCTTTTTCGTCTTTTTTTTCTGCGCTGGCCCAAAGATTTATTGATTGTTATATTTAAGTATACTGAAGCTGTCTTCAGACACACCAGAAGAGGGTGTCAGATCTCATTACAGAAGGTTGTGAGCCATCATGTGGATGCTGAGATTTGAACTGAGGACCTCCAGAAGAGCAGTCAGTGCTCTTAACCGCTGAGCTATCTCTCCAGCCGGCAAGGTTTCTTCTTGGAATGAGGAAAATGTTCTAAAATCACATTGTGTCCATGATGACACAATTTTGGAAATTACTAAAAACCCGCCAAAACTACTGTGTGCCTTAAATGTTTGTGCTCTTTCTCATTCTTTTTTTTCCTCTGTGTTTGAGACAGATTCCTATATACCATAGGCTCCCCCAAACTTTTTGAGTAGCTAAGGATGGCCTTGAACTCCTGCCTCTACCTGGAAAGGGCTAGGAGTACAGGTGCTTGCCACCTTACTTCACTTATAAAGTTAGAGAAGGGATTTAGGATACTGGTATTAGTTGAAGCTTATCAGCGAAAATGGCACCTAGACTGAACTGTCCCATGCCACCTGTCTTCCACAGAGGGAGTCCTGTGAGGTCGGCTGCAGCAATGCGGAGGGTAGCTACGAAGAGGAAGTGCTGGGTAAGAAAACACAACTGATAATCTCTGCCACCTGGGACTTATTCCTATGTAAAGCTAAGGAGCACCTGCCAAAACACCAACAGTCCTGCATCTCAATAGCATAGAAAAATATTTGTCTATGAGACGTGTGTGGCTCTCACCTATAGTACCAGCACCCAGAAGGCTGAGGTAGAATGACTGCAGCAAGTTTAAGGTCAGCCTGGGCTACAGAGTGACATCCTGTCTCAAAAACTAAGAACTATCTCCACCAATATTTGTATATGAAAACGTTCTTTCATTTCAAATACTAAGGCCATGCTGATGAAGAGCCAGTAGCCTCTTGTAGATAAAATACAGGAAATGGGAAACATGATTGACACTAAGGGCAGTACTTTGTCTTCAACATCAGTAGGTCTATGTACCTGTCTATCTATCTATCTATCTATCTATCCATCATCTGTCCATCCATCCATCCATCTACTCATTCATCCATATATTTAAGATAAGGTCTCAGTGCCCAAATTGCCTTGGGTTTAATCTGTAGCTAAGGGAGACCTTGAACTCATAATCCTCCTGCCTCTACTTCTTTTCTCCTGGGACTAATATACCACTGTACTCAGTTTTATGGGGTTTTTGGGATCAAATTGAAGGTTTTTGTGCATGCTGGACAAGCACTCTAATGATGAGCTACATGCCCAGCCCAATCCCTGTTATCCTAATGAGGGCATTACATCCCAAACAGACTTACTCTCAAGGAAGACTGCCATTTTGATGAGCTGAAGGGTTTAGGATATTTTATTTAATAGGAAATACATTGTTCAGTTAATAGTTATTCAATGAAGAACTTACCATGTAACTCAGAAAAGGCAGTAGGAATTTGTGAGTGTATAGAAGCTATGCCTCCCAGGGCTGGATTTGGAATGGGTGGGAGGCTTGTGTTTGTATGTGTGTGTGTGTGTGTGTGTGTGTGTGTGTGTGTGTGTGTGTGTGTAAATAAATGGCTTTGTCCAAATGCACTGATTCTCCAATGATGTCTGAAGGGCCAGATGTTTGGTAAGTCAAGCCTGGATGTTCCATAAGCTGTCATTTTTCTCTCAGAGGCTTGTGTTTACCCCACTGGCTGTTGGGAATTGGGAGGAGAGTGTTGCTTGCTGTCCCAATATACTCTGCCCTTTAGTGTCTCATAAATGAAAGAGATAATGATACCCTGCATTTCTGTAAAGGGGTAGAGCGGGGCATTTCTTTTTCATCTTTGTTGTGAAGGTTAGCTATAGATAAAATCTGTATTCCTGATTTCCAAATGGTACACAGAAGCTGGGGTTGCAGGAAAGTTCTAGTCCTGAGGATACATGGTGAGTGACCATCTACTGAATGCTGTTGGTACTGCTCCTCAGGCATGGTTCATGGCATAACAGTAGATCCCACTGTACTCTTTCTATGATGTCATAGTTAATAAGGTTGAGACTTTGGGTGCTATCTAATGTAACAAAAAGTTTTATAAAAAACTAAGTGAAAGACAAGACTCAATTATGACAATACTTAATTAGATTACCACATCAGAAGTTATGAAGTGTTCAAGGGGCAAATGATTGTCATTAACATCCAGTAACTTTTATTTAAGGTTGAAGTAAATACGTAACTTGGCCCTTTAAAATGTATGCTATTTAAACTTTCTAAATTACATTTTTTAGTTTTAAAAAGATTTGTTATATTTAATTATGTGTGAGTTTGTGCACATGAATAAAAGTGCCCATGGAGACCAGAAGATCAGATCCTCTGGTGTTGGAGATAACATCTAGCTGTGAGCCATTAGATTTGGGTGCTGGGAACTGAACTCAGGTCCTCTGCAAGATTATCAAGTGTTCCTAACCACTGAGCCACCTCTTCAGTCCCTGTGTTGTGTGTGTGTTCGTGCCCTAGCATGCTTGTGGAGAGTAGAGAACAACTTGTAGGAGCTGGTTCTTTCCTTTCATTGTTCATGTGCTGTGAACTGAACTAGGCTGGTCAGACTCAGCAGCAAGCGGCCTTACCCTCTATGCCATGTTGGCAAGCTCTTTTTGCTGCCTTGTTGTTTGTTCTAAGAGAAGACTCACCTGTAGCTTAGGCTGGTCTGAAACTTATTGTGTAGCTGGGCCTTAGACTTGCAATCTTCAGCCTGACTGAACTTCCTGAGTGCTGAGATTATAGCTATGAGTCACCAGTCCTGGCAAATGTGCCACTGTTTCAAGAATCTGCTAAGTTGTTAGGACACACACAGTTCTGGAATCACAATGTTTAATAGATCAAATGGTTAGATAATGCATTTGTTTCAAAGAACTATGAACAATTTACTAAAATCAAGAATGTCAGAACTGAAAAAGGTGTAAATCTGATTCACAACTTATTAAAATATTTTATAATTATATTAGCAACTTAGTTACATAAAATTTCCAGAATATAAGATAATCAACTTTTTGCTTAAATTTCTCATCTGCTTCCAATCTGTGCAATATGGCTTGAATGATGTGTCAAGACTAGGTAAAGGGTGTTTAATTGTCCACACACCTAGGTCTGTCTGTAAGTAAATGGGGCCCCAAAAAGGAGACTGGTCAGTCTCAGAACACTGTTGCATGCCTGTGATAAAAAGAGAAAGACTACCTTGAATATAACTTATTGCTCAAGTGTGTTATTGAGCAGGCGAGACCTGGACAGAACAGGCACACCCATCCACAGGAGCGAATAGTGACTGAAATGCTGTTTCCCTCCCAGAAAGCACAGAACTTCCTACAGCACCCTTTGCATCTTCCATTGGAAGTCATGGTGTGACATTACGCTGGAACCCTGCCAACATCTCTGGAGTCAAATACATAATTCAATGGAAATATGCCCAACTTCCAGGAAGCTGGACTTTCACGGAGGTATGCAGAGCTACTTCCTTATCTAAACAAAGACATTTTGTCCTTAAATTATTCAAAGCTTCAAAATATCATGCCTTCCTCACCTGCGGTTTTGGTTTGCAAAACATCAGTTGCCTGTGCTTAACTATATCTTAAAATGTTTAAATGGAAAATTATTTGAAAAAAATTAAAAGATTGAAGACAGTTGTGGTGGAATAGGCATATAAACCCGTCACTTGGTGGGCTGAAGGTTATGAGTTTGAGGCCAATCTGGGCTACGTAGAAAGTTTCAGGCTAGGCTGAACTTCAAATTAAACACCGCGTAAAAACAAAAAACAAACAAACAAATAAACAAACAAAACCAAAGGCAATGCAAGCAAGCAAGTGAACTACTACAACAACAAACTAAAACCCACCAATGCCTCCACCACCACTAAAATAAGACTGAAGTCTTAAGTCACATGATAATGTGCATAATGAAATATCAGGTCATCTTGCTCTACCACATTAGAAAGTCAGTCATCTTTTGGCATTGATTAGACCACCACTGTGAAGGTTATTAAATTGACTGTCACAATACTTCTATTATGGTGCCTGTATGTAGGGTTTGGTACTATCTGGAGTTGCAAGCTTCCATTGGGGGATTGGGGAAATATCTCCTGTGGATAAAGGAAATGACTTATTGAAATTAATGTATTCCAGCACAGATCAAGAATTGTGGTTGGATTAAGTGAAACTTAATTTCTGCTATTCTAGAAAAAGTGTCTATTCTATAACTATAATTCCTTCAGCAGAGCATCATAGAGCCACTTATGCTATTGATCACTATCTGCCCTGCCTTTAGAAGGGATTCCAGCTAGGCAGGAGGGCGATTCTCACAGGAGTGTGTTAGAAATGTAGGGTATGGCAACCTTTCAGGATGGTCACTTTCAGGAAAGCATGAGCAAGTTCAGAGAAAAATTCACCCAAGATACCAAATATAGTAACATGGTAATATGCAAGTCCTTAGGTTAAGTGGTGAATGACTGAAACCTTAGCTTGCCCATTTTGAGGAAGGGGAAGATGGTGTGCATAATGCCAACTGATGTTTGAAAGCTCAGCTCCTGGTCCGTTTCACACCCAGAAGGATCTGGGCAGCCCCATCTCCAATGACACACCTGTCTTCCTCAAGTTAACCTGAACACCATGTCCCAGTGGGACATGGTGATTGGACACATGTTGACTTTTATCTTATCTGGCTCTAGACCGTGTCCAAGCTCTCATACACGGTGGAACCCCTGCATCCATTCACAGAATATATTTTTCGAGTGGTTTGGATCTTCACAGCCCAACTGCATCTTTATTCCCCACCAAGTCCCAGTTACAGGACTCATCCTTATGGAGGTAGGCATGTGTATGTCACTTGTGACATAAGGACATTATTCTGAAGCTTTGGTTTCATTTATTTTTGTTTTAAGCAACGAAAGATATTGAATCCTTTGGTATTCCATTTGGTCATTGAGCTCTTAACTGTGTGCCTGGCAACATTTACAACTCTTTAGTGATCAAAACAATGACCCCTGCTCTTGTTGAGTCCACATTTTCTTCGAAGGGAAATATGGTCATGACTAAACACGTAAGGGGTACTGGTTAGTTATTGTTAACTTGATACAAACTAGAATCACTAGGAAGAGGAATCTCAATTGAAGAACTGCGTTCATTAGATTGGTTTGTGGCAGCATTTTCTTGATTAATGATTGATGTGGGAGGGACCAGCCTACTGTGGCTGATGCCACCCCTGGGTGAATGGTCCTGGGTTGTATAAGAAAGCAGAGTGAGTAAGCCAAGGGGAGCAAGTCAGTAAGCAGCACTTTTAAGCTTCAGTTCATGCCTTGAGTTCCTACCCTGTTTCTGCTTTGTGGTCGACTGTAACTGTGAGGCAAAATAAACCAGTTCTTCCCCAAAATACTTTTGGTCACTGTTTTTTTTTTTTTTTTTTTTTTTTTTTTTTTTTTTAATCAGTGTTTTGGGGTTTTAATAGAAACCCAAACTAACACTGCAATTGATATTAGAGAGTAGACTCTTGCTGTGACAGACCTGAAAAGAGAAACTATATCAGTGTGTTGGAGTGTACGAGACATTCACTTCTGGGGCAAAGGAGGATCTGTATGTTTTACTTCGATCTGCAGCTTTTCAAGCATGGCCCTAGCCCAGTATCTGATCTTAGGTTCTCAGAGGAAATGTCAGAGAATAACCAGTAGAGGTGGTCACAGAGTCCCTGAGACCTAATTATCAAAGGACACTCACCAAGGAAGGAGACATGCCCCTACCTAATTTCATCAGGTTGTCAGCTCTAGTTATACCTTCTGCTGCTGAGAAAGCCACAGTGATATGCAGATACTCATGTTCATACCTATGGCCTTATATTCTCTTTGGTCATAAGAATTATATGATTTTAGTTGGTATTAGTGCCCCCTTTCCTTGGGTTATTCCAAAGAAAACCCTGTCCCCAACCAATAGGAGTGTGTATAAGACAGATTATTACTTTCGAAAGAGACAACGTGTGTGTGTGTGTGTGTGTGTGTGTGTGATACATTTGGATAACAATCTTATCTTGCTGTGTGGTTGGTTTTTAACTTGCTTGAAATGGATCAGATCAAAGATGGATGTTGACCTTAATGAGTTGCTGTTGCAGTCCTGATTCTAACTTAGTGAGAGGTTGTTTCTTTCCTCTTCACATGGGTGACTGAGTACAGAGAGGTAAGGAGAAACACAAAGATATTTGTGTCTGCTAATGATAAGTGTGAAGAGTTTGGGAGGAATTGTGTCAGAGGACGGCTATGAAACTTATGGAAAGGTCTTCTAAAGACAATCCGGTGCGATGGATGAGCTGTCTCACTCCTGCTACCTCTAGTTCAACAACAGTGGGCAGAACATTTGACAAAAATGTTCAGAAGGAGAGAACTCTACTCAAGATCAAAGACATTAAAACACCATTCTGTGGAGAGAGCAGATAAAAGAATATTCAATGGTGCTAAAGTATAATTAGTAGTGGAGACATGGAACAGAGTTGGGCAGGCAACCCATTTGTTGGTCTTTCTTCTAGAAGCGTATAGAGTCTGTGAGCAAATGATTCATCATTTAACTCACATTCCCTTCATCTACAGCAAGGGTGGAGTGTGAGCGAGTCTGTAAGTTGGGGTTCCCAGGGACTTTGGAGGGCTGTAAAGGAGGTATCATCTAGACTGTCAGGGCAGATAGTAGCACAAGCAAAGTAGATTCTTCCAGTTCCTGTTTATCTGAAACACATTTTCATCTGGACCTAGTCAGGCCATAGTTCATGGAGGAAAAAGCCCCATGACTTGCCTTGGTCATCTTGCGTCAGTTATTGACTCTCTTTTGTGCAGATTCTCATCTTCTAATGTGCTTCCCACTCACCATTCACTTACATCTCCAGAGGTTTTTGACAGCTCTTTGTCTAGAAGATAGATTCTATTCGAGTCTCTGATACTGTATTATTTCATGAGTTAAAATTGAGGAAATGCAACAGTCTTATATAGTTCAGTCCTTACCTTGTATGATTTAGAGAGCAAGAATTTCAGTTTGGAATTTCTAGTCTCATCCCTCGGTCATATTTTCAGTATTAATCAAAAGATCTTATTTCTTTCAACCTTTGAAAACATTTTTTTCATTATTCTAGTCTAAGAGCATAGCAATCCGCACCTTGTACCCTCACCATATCTCTCATTATCTCTCTAGTTCCAGAAACTGCACCTCTCATCCTGAACATGGAAAGCTGGAGCCCTGATACTGTGGAGGTCAGCTGGGCTCCACCTCATTTCCCAGGTGGACCTATTTTGGGTTATAATTTAAGGCTCATCAGTAAAAATCAAAAATTAGATTCAGGGACACAGAGAACCAGTTTCCAGTTTTATTCTACTCTACCAAACACCACCTACAGGTAAGAGATAAACAGAGAACTAACACCAGCCTTAATGAAGTCATGATGATGATTTAAGAAATCTGGCTAAAAATCAGTTAAGTGTATTTAGAGATGTGCCACTGACCCCATTCCATTGTGTTGAGGTTGTACTTTTTCTCAAATTTACATGTGTGTTAGATCACACAATTCTAAGCAGAAATGTTTTCAATATATCAGAGGATCTTTATAAATATGAGGCAATAATAACATATATACCATGGATGTTTATTTATATTTGTTTATTTAATCAAACATGTAAAAAATTAGGAGGTAAAATCCTGTTAGTGGCATTTTTTTATTAACCACTGAGGATTATTTTATTATTGTTAGCCTTCTGGCATTTACTAAGATTTCTTTAAACAAAGGGAGAAATGGAGGTCATGCAGATAGCAGAGCTCAGCTTTTGACCCCAGTGACCCTGAACTGTTCCATGGGGAATGCAAACAAGGTTGTGATTGATGGTCTCTGGGTGCTGAGCAGTGACACTGAGTAACTAGATCTATGCACTACCACAGGATCTTTAAATAGAATCTCTGTTGCCCCTATATTTATCTCATGTTCACAACATGCCATGTGAAACACATCTCTCCAAATTGTTTTTGGAATAGGTTTTCTATCGCAGCAGTCAATGAAGTTGGTGAGGGGCCAGAAGCAGAATCTACAGTTACCACTCCATCCCCATCAGGTATGGTCTAGGCATCTCCTTTCTGTTACATAGGGATAAATGTTGACTGTGGTAAAGGTCAGAGTTCAAAGGTCATATGGAAGACCTCAAGATCCCTTGGCTTCATGCATGCTCTTGTTTTGGTACCTGATAATTTTTAATTTTATATTATTCTTTATATTTGATAAATAGGTTAGATAGACAGTTGATATTAGAATTTTGAGATTTTGAAAAATAGAATGAAAGAAGTAAGTATTTTAAGAAAGATGGCTTCAAATTCTTGGTTTTAGTTTAAACTAATAGTCATGGTAATTTGTATTTACAAATTGAGGAGTTACATATAAAATTTCTTATCTTGACGTTGCTTCACATGTGTATTGTTACATCAGACATTTTCCCAGCCTCCTTAAATGTTTTAAGTATACATAAATATTAAGAATTTAAATATTAACTTTTTGAAAATTCAGCCTGTGGATTTATTTTTTGTAAGTATTCCTTTTTGGTTGTTGTTTTTAAACAATTATCTTGAGAGGTTGTAAACTACTGGTACTTATAGGAGCAACTGCTTTCGAAGAAGCACTAGATAATTTTTGGTAGAAATGAGTTAGAGTCTTGACTAACTCAAGGATGAAAAAATCCCTTTAGTCTGTTCTCTACTTTCATCAAAACTCCATCTGTTGAATTGACTACCCCTTGCTCCAATCTGCATACAACACTGCCAGTGGTATTAGATGTCACTTATTATCAGCCAATGTTTTTTGGCTGTTCCTAGACTCTAGGAAAAGAGAGGTATTCCTGTCATGCATGAAGCATGTCCAAAGGAAAAGTTAAATATAGAGCAAGGTTAAGGTTACGGTGTGATTATTGCTTACCGTTTATTAATTGTCGGGAAAGTGTCTATCACTCACGGACCTTGCATCGGTTTCCAGTTGAGCAGGATATCAGAGTTCTGTAGCCTTCACATTTTATTTCAAGACTTTTCTCGTGCTTGAAACACCTTTAACATAGCTCGAGTTATGTAACAACCCACTTTGGTTGAGGCTGGATTACACCTACTGAGAAATTTATCTTGACTGGGAATAATGATTTAACCTCTATTGGAACAAGGATGTAAAGATGGTGTAATATGTCACATGACATGGTCACATAGTCCTACTTGACTGTCATCATATTTCCTACTGCCAGCCATGGATTTATGAAGATTATGTCACAGATGCAATACCTCTAAAATAACTCCAGAAAATTTAGTTAGTCTTTTAAAAAAGTGCTATCTTCCTTTTGAGAAAGTACTAAGACTTTCTGTGTTGGTTTGTGTGTGGTTGGTCAGTCTGCCTATAAATTATATTTTTTCAGTTCAAGAAGAAGAACAATGGCTCTTTTTATCCAGAAAAACTTCTCTAAGAAAGAGGTCTTTGAAGTACTTAGTAGATGAAGCACATTGCCTTTGGTCAGATGCTATACACCATAATATTACAGGTCAGTCTAACAGAATCACGTCTCTTTACTATGAAAAGACATATTTGGAATTTCTTGAAGAAAACTTCAGGAATAGTGGAATATTAAAAGTTGCACTTAGCCAGGTGTGGTGGTGCACACCTTTAATCTCAGCACTTGGGAGGCGGAGGCAGGCAAATTTCTGAGTTCAAGGCTAGCCTGGTCTAGAGTGAGTTCCAGGACAGTAAGGGCTACACAGAGAAACCCTGTCTTAACTCCCCCTAACCCCCCAAAAAGTTGCTCTTAGATCCCAGAGCTAGGTATGATTCACCTGTTTCTGAGTTGTTGATCTTTCCCATCTTGCCTTAGAAACATAGCCATGCATGGATGGGGGAGGGTTCAAAAGATCTTCTATCTGAGAGGAGATATTGACAAATGCTGGCTGCTGGGAGATGTCTAATTCTTCCATGACCTGAGAGGCTGCCCATATGCCAAGGTGGCTTCATACTGATGCATATACTAGCGACACTATATGGACAAAGAGGGCTTGAAAAAGAATACACACTGGAAGAGTGGTTGGGATAGAGGAAGAATTAGAGGGGAGTGAATGAGGGATGGATTTGATCCAAAGACATTTATGAAACTCTCAAACAATACAACAATATCCAAAAATGCTTTTGTGTCTGGGGATATAGCCCAGATATAGCAAATGCAAACTTGTCTGACTGAGGCCTTAGAGAACTTATGCACAAAACAAATAACCCTTCATCAAATCTGCTGTACTCCAAAGTTTTCCAGTGTTTCTAGAATTTACCCCCTTGAATATTTGCGGTCTATACTATTGTAAACTCTTCTAGTATTTTTATGGACGTTATGAAAATGCCCAACATATTTACACATATTAATTGTATGTAGTAGAAGAATTTAGAAGAATTTTTAGATTATAAGAATTTCTATTTGACTTTAACGAGTATTAAAGGCAAGTTTGCTTTAGTCTAAGTCTAACCACCTGGATGTACTTGTTTTACTCTTCTAGGAATATCAGTCTATGCTCAGCAGCAAGTGGTTTATTTTTCAGAAGGAACTGTCATCTGGATGAAGGGGGCTGCCAACATGTCTGATGTGTCTGACCTGAGAATTTTTTACCAAGGCTCAGGTCTAGTGTCTTCTATCTCCATAGACTGGCTGTACCAAAGGATGTATTTCATCATGGATAAACTGGTTAGTCGGAGGGAATATGACTAGTTATCAATACTAACAAGCATATCTGCTGGTTTGTCTCACTGGTTACTAACTTCAGATACTAGATTAGCAACAAATAATGGACTTAATTTAAAAAATGGTCTACCTTTGACATAGCGGGAGCCAGTTCTGGTTAACTATTAAGTCATCATTATTTGTGGCTTTTCATAGTTACAAGTTTTTATTAACGATAATTTATCTTGCTTGGTATCACTGTGTGAGACTGTCCAACATGGGCAAAGTCCACTGTAAGCATCTTTAGTTACATGGTAACCTGGGTTTATTTTAGTAGGTCTCTGGAAATATGTCAGCACTGAAGTTTTTGAGAAGAGGCTCTTCCAGCTTTCATTTTATAAGTGTGTGTTTATTGCAACGAACAAAGGCAACCACTCTACCTGAAGTCCAGAAGCTTGTAGTATAAAGCACATTTTAGAAATAATTGAGTACCTCCATAAACAAAGAAAAACATACATATTATTGTACTACTAGAATATAAGCTGATTAGAACATAAGATACAATGTTCCTTTTGTTTTGTTTTGTTTTTCATACTGACAATTTTTGTACAGCTGGCCCACTATCCATGATCTTCCTTCCTCAGCCTCCTCAGCTTTGGGATTACAGCTATGCACCAATTAAATTATCCTTTAAATGCCTTTTTTTATAAAAAGTACATTGTTATCATCACAATTCCAAGTATTGAACTGCTCAGGAAATACTTGGTGGCTAAGATGAATGTAGCCAGACATTAATCCTATTGGTGTATTTTTTGTTTGCTAGGTATATGTCTGTGAATTAAAGAATTGCTCAAATTTAGAGGAAATCACTCCCTTCTCTCTTATTGCACCTCAGAAAGTTGTGGTTGACTCCTACAATGGGTAAGTGTTGTAAGCCTTGTAAACACGAGGTCTTTTCCCCTGGCAAAAGTCTCTGGGATCTCTCTTGTGATCAGAACACTGTATCACCCAATGAGTCCGCTTGGGTGCCTCAGTTGAGGTCAGTTTAATTAAAATTGTGTTCAGATTTGGTGTCTTCCTCTTCTAGAGCAAACTACAACTACATGTTAATGACCTTTTGTTAGAGACCTTGGGACCATGACTCTAGTCCAAGATTTGACTTTACTGTATGATGGGAATCAGTAGCTCATTGCTCTCTTTAACAGCCACTATGAGAAGCTACTTCATTAAGTGCCTCTGGAGCTGATCCACACAGCTTTTTCATCTCTTGGTCTGGCTCATACATCTATCAAGAGGCTGCCTTAATAAGTAGGCTGCTAAACATCCATCCTCCTGTCATAGGATTTGATGGTTGAGAACAGGTCCACATTTCAAGTAGAAGACCCCTTTTCTCTGAGGTGAAAAATGAAAGAGACAGCAAACAAACAAACAAACAAACAAACAAACAAACTCCTCACACATTTGGGCTCAGCTGTGCTGCTCAGTTGCAGTGGAATTCCCTAGCAAGCATGTCTGTCTCATGACAAGCTGTATCATCCTGAGAAGGAAATGAAGATACTTCATGTATGTTAAATGTTCATGAGTGTGCTTTGGTAAAAATATAGAAAGTTATTTTGGGGGTTATTTCTTAAATATGGCCAAATAACAACAAACTCTTTACTAATAAGCATGTCCAATGTAAGATTCAGTATTTTTCTTTATTGTGGGAATAAATTGGCTTTTATTTTGAATGAAATAAAACCCACAGAACTTATTTCTTTCTTACATTGACATTCTCAGAAAAAAAGGTTGCTCACTGTTCAAGTCAAGCTTTCCTACCCATATTCTTGAAAACTTTAGAAATTTCTTGTGTGTGTTCTGTGTGTACACTTTTGTGTGTGTATGTGAGAGTGCACGTGATGAATGCATGCCACAGGAAGCATATGGAAGGGCACTTGTGTGGAGGTCAGATGACGACCTCTAGTGTTAGTCCTCAGTCAGACAAGTATCCTGTTCTCTGTTCACCAGCTGGCCTGTGAACTTCCAGGGATTCCCAAGACTTTCTCTCCCATCTTGCCTTAGGAACAAAGACATGTTCCTGCCGCAGGCTTTATTTGGGTTCTGGCTATTCAAACAAAGATCCCTGGGCAGCAAGCACATTTACCCACTGAGCAATCTCTCTATCCCTGGAAATCTATTTTTTGTTTTAGGTTTTAATTCCCGAATTATATAAAAAAAAATTGAGCTTCTGATTCTCCTGCCTCCATCTCCCTAGATCTAGGATTTCACGTGTGGACCATGATGCCTAGCTTCATGAGGGACTGGGTATTGAACTCAGGCCTTCATGCATGCTAGGTAAGCAACTCACTAAGTGAGCCACATCTCTAACCCAAATTATAGATTTATAAACCAAACCAAACCAAAGAAATAACTCCCCAAACACTGTGTTATAGGATAAGCCCTGTGGACTTTCTAGATATTTTTAAATAATTTTTTTGAGACAGATTCTCAATGTAGCCCTGGATGGGCTGGTACTCATTATATAGGCCAAGTTGGCCTTATGGATGCCTGCCCCCATCTGCCTCCAGACTGCTAGAGTTAAAGGCATGAACCACCACAATCAACTCCCGATTAAAAAAAAATCACTTCACTGTAATGAATGTATTATACTGCAGTGAGTCTACAAATAAAAGCATCGTACAGTTAGATCAAGGAAACCTACCACTCAAACACTTGCCCAGTACCAGGGTCTACCCTGCTCTGAACTATACAGATATGATGGCTACTCTGAGTGGTGGAGCGTCATGAAGGGTTTTATACTTCCACTATCAATCGCATCTTTATTTGCTTACTCAGCACAAAAAGTAAAGCTATGACAGATTTGAAACTAGAAATATATATATGCATATGTATATATGTATATATATGATTCATGTGTCCTTTTGACCACATTTTATCCTCCTTCATATCATGATGCTACCCTTTCTTAGACTCCTTTTGAAATGTCAAACTGCACCTACACTTAGAGCTGTTTATGCATCTGCATGTACACAGTAGGCTAGGATCCACATATGAGGGAGAACGGGTGATGTTTTTCTGTCTGGGTTTGGGTAACTCAGTTTCTATACCCATCCATTTTCCTACAAATTTCATGGCTTCATTTTTTTTATATAACTGAATATTATTACTAAAAATGTTAAAAATATTCCATTTGTTATGTGTCCCATATTTTTATTATCCATTCTAGACTGGTTTCATTTCCTTGCTATGACAAGCAGCACAGTAATAAACACAGAAACAACAATCTCTGTGGTAAGCTATGGGATTCTCTGCGATATATGCCCAGGAGTGGAATAGGTGGATTATGTGGTACTTCTGTTTTTAACTTTAAAATTGTAAATGTAAACTGATTTCCATAATGACTGTGCTAATTTGCTTGTTCACTGCAGTGAATAAGTGTTCCTTTTTTTGCGTACCCTCTTCAATATTTGTTGTCAGATTTCTTGATGACAGCCATTCAGACTGTGGTAAGGTGACGTCTCAAAGTAGTGGTAATTTGCATTTCTCTCATTGCTAGAGAACCTAGACACTTTTTTTGTTTTGGTTTGTTTTGTTTTTTTCCAGACAGGGTTTCTCTCTGTAGCCCTGGCTGTCCTGGAACTCACTCTGTAGACCAGGTTGGCCTCGAACTCAGAAATCCGCCTGTCTCTGCCTCCCAAGTGCCGGGATTAAAGGCGTGCGCCACCACTGCCCGGCTGAAGCTAGACACTTTTAAAAATAGTTATTGGCCGTTTGTGCTTCTTTTGAAAACTATCTATTGAACTCATTCTCCTATTTATTGATTGGCAGTTCTATTTCCTTAGTATTTGGTTTCTGCAATTTTTTTATAAATTCTTGATTTTTATTCCCTTTTCTGAAATGTGGCTGGTTAAAATTTTCTTCCATCCTATGGGATGTTAACTTGTTCTGTTGATAGTATAATTTGCTGTGCATACATTTTAAAACCATGTAGTCCTGTCTACTGATACTTGGGGCTAGTTCCTATTCTGTCTAGAAAGTTCTTCTCTACCCATGTCTCGAAGAATATTGTTTTCTTCTAGCACTTTCGATTTTTTTATTTTTCCAATTTTTAATAGATATTTTCTTTATTTACAATTCAAATGCTATCCCGAAAGTCCCATATACATTCCGTCTGCCCTGATCCCCTACCCACCCACTCCTGCTTCCTGGCCCTGGCATTCCCCTGGGGCATATAATCTTTGCAAGACCAAGGGCCTCTCCTCCCAATGATGGCTGACTAGGCCATCTTCTGCTATATATGCAGCTAGAGACACGAGCTCTGGGGGTACTGGTTAGTTCATATTGTTGTTCCACCTATAGGGTTGCAGACCCCTTTAGCTCCTTGGTACTCCTGAATGCACCCAGTATCGTCTAGTCCAATTCTGATTTCTCTCATTTGTGAGGGTCTAAGAGCATATGGAATGGATGGAATGCTCTGTTGTTGGTAGTTACAGAACATAAGTCATTTTGTGGATAATGAACTTCACTCACCAAATCAGCCTTCCTAGGACAGCACATTGAGATAATCAGTGGCTCCTATTTCCTATTAGAATAACGTGGATTTGTGCGTAGATTTTGAAGTGTGGTCTGAAACGATCATCATGATAATTAGAATTTATACCAATTTGTTTGTACCTAACTTGTTTCTAGGCTCTTTCTCCCAATAATCATTTTATCCTGAGGTAGGTCCCTTTGTAGACAGGGAAGTTGGGACACAAGTTGATCCAGCAATCATCTAAGCTACTTTGCAGTGAACCAGGATAAGTTCTGCTGGATCAGGCCCTGCCTTCTGATCTTCTTCTAACTTGACAGGACAGTTTCTATAAAAATCAGCACATACCTTTCAGCACGTTTGTGGTCTTATAGGAGATGCAACATGTGCAGTGGTTTGCAACTGTCCTGGCATTCACGGTGCTGTCCTTCATGCAATTAGTTTTGCACCATTGCATCATATCCTTGAGGAGTTTCAACTTAACAAGAAATCTTAACCTATCCCTTTATCCTACACTTTGCGTCCCTCTCCCCCTTCTGGTCTCTTCTTCTCACTCTCCTTTCTTCTTCCTGCTTTTCTTTCCTCTTCCTGTAGTGATTCAGCTTGAAGCTCTGCTTTTTTCTCTGCCACAGTCCAAGGACTGGGCTTCTTTAACCCAGGCTGCTTTTCTGTTAAGTTTCTTTAGATACATTGAACAAGTTTTGAATTTTGTAGGGTAGACAATCAAGAACCATTCCTTTTGTCCGATACCATTTTCTGTTGAGGCAATCAACCTGAACTTATAATTCAAAGTGAGCTTGTATCTCAGGGTTTTACCTTAGGCTAGAATGTAAGCACAGTTTTAAAGATCTGGGAAGATCAGTAAGAGGAATAAGAGTGGACTGAGTAACAAGAAGAAAAAAATGGCTTAATAGTTGTGATGCAAGTTGGAATGTAACAAGACATTCAGTTATGATAAGATATATTAAACTGTATGAACTTGCTAGCATCTATTTCTCTCTCTCTCTCTCTCTCTCTCTCTCTCTCTCTCTCTCTCTCTCTCTCTCTCTCTCTCTCACTCTTTTCGAGACAGGCTTTCTCTGTATAGCCCTGGCTGTCCTGGAACTCACTTTGTAGACCAGGCTGGCCTCGAACTCAGAAATTCGCTTACCTCTGCCTCCCAAGTGCTAGGATTAAAGGCATGTGCCACCACCCCCGGCCAAGCATCTATTTTCATGATCACAAATTCTAAATCAGCTATCAATTAGTAATTTTACATACCAGTTAAATTAAAAAATAGCTAATTTTTTTGTGTATGAGTGTTTTGCTTACCTATGTGTCTGTGCAGCAATTATATGCCTGTTTTTTGAGGAGGCCAGAATAAGGGTGTCATATCTCTTACACCTGAAGCTATTGATGGTAACTTTGTGATGCTTAGAGTTGAACCCAGGTCCTCTAGAAGAGCAGTAAGTACTCTTAATTGCTGAACCATCTTCCTAGCTCCATTGGTTAAAAATTTACGCTGATGTTTGATTTTCTGTTAAATATTGAGCCATGTGTTTTCTTTTTCCATGTTAAAAGATTACCTGCTCATTGCTATGAGGATAGACCTCACATAGCATATGCATCTTCAAAATGTATTTATTTTATTTTCATGTGTATATGTATGTGTGCATTTGAGTACAGGTGCCTTCTGGTGCCTTCAGAGGTTATGGGTCTCATATCCCCTGGAGTTACAGACTGTTGTGAGCCTGTACCCTGTTGTACCCTGATAGGGGTACTGGGACTAGAACTCCAGTCCTCTGAAAGCACAGAAAGTGCTCTTAACCACTGAGACACCTCTTTAGCCCTTTGGACATACATCTTTAAGTATCCTGTTGGCTTCCATCTCTTGATAGTTGGGTGGCCCTGCTCAGCATCTTTGTCAGTACTTGTTGGGTACTTCTTTACTGTTTATAAAATGAAACACTTGTATTTGCCTGACTCACTTATAGACAGATACTGTCAAAAGCTTAGAACACTTGAGATACAAAGTAGTTCTGTTAATTGTAGCAAAATACAAATGGCTTACATTTTTTCTTTTCTTTTTTGCTATTTATCATTGTCAATGCATGAGAAAATTTATTGTCAGAATTTGACTTAAGAATTTGGATAGTCTAGCTGGGCGTGGTGGCGCACGCGTTTAATCCCAGAACTTGGGAGGCAGAGGCAGGCGGATTTCTGAGTTCGAGACCAACCTGGTCTACAAAGTGAGTTCCAGGACAGCCAGGGCTACAGAGAAACCCGGTCTCGAAAAACAAAAAATCAACAACAAAAAATTTAATTTGGATAGTCTAGTGGAAATGTGTTTAGAAATGTGTGTGTGTGTGTGTGTGTGTGTGTGTGTGCACTTGTCTGGTGACTAAAGGTCAAAGCTGGGTGCCCTCTTCTATCACATTCTGTTTTGTGAGCCAGGGTCTCTTACTGAGCCCACAGCTTGGCATCTTCTGGTAGGCTGTTTGCCAATGAGCCTCCAGGATTTACATCTCCACTCTCACTGGAGTTTCTGATGTACACAGCTGAGGTTGGCTTTCCCATGACTTCTGGGAATCCACATTCAGCTCTTCATGCTTACCTGGGAGTGCTTGACTCACTCAGCCATCTCTCCAGCCCTAGCTATGTGATTTTTACATAATAGGCTTACCTCTAACATCTTTAGAGATACTTTTTAATTTTAACTCTGATTCTTCAGAAAGTCCCTAAAAGTTCATCATAAAACAGGATAGAGTTCTCAACTTCCTACTGTCATCAGTAGGGCTTATGTCCAGCTCTGACCTTTGTCATTTTGCCCCTTGGGAAGTCCTGGGATACATGGTACTGGTTGAGCACAGCAATTATCCCAGAAGGTTACAAAGCCACCCTTGTGCTGACTTATATCAGGTGTTTTTTGTCTCTCTGTCAGGTACCTCTTTTATCTCCTGAGAGACGGCATCTACAGAGTCAATCTCCCTTTGCCATCTGGCAGGGACACCAAAGCTGTGCGTATTGTGGAGAGTGGCACATTAAAGGACTTTGCAGTAAAGCCCCAATCCAAGCGAATCATTTACTTCAATGACACCATGCAACTCTTCATGTCAACGTTTCTGGATGGCTCTGCCTTCCACCGGGTCCTGCCTTGGGTCCCCCTTGTGACTGTGAAGAGCTTTGCTTGTGAAAACAATGACTTCCTCATCACAGATGGCAAGGCCATTTTTCAGCAGGACTCCCTGTCTTTCAATGAATTCATCGTGGGATGTGACCTGAGTCACATAGAAGAGTTTGGGTTTGGTAACTTGGTCATCTTTGGCTCCTCTGTCCAGTCATACCCTCTGCCAGGACATCCACAGGAGGTCTCAGTGCTGTTTGGTTCTCGAGAGGCCCTTATTCAGTGGACGCCTCCTGCTCTCGCCATAGGAGCCAGTGAGCACTTATCTTGCATTTATTGTTAGACTTGTAGTAGGAGGGTCTTTATACGCCATGGGCAGACCACAAAAGAATAGCCCATCCACTTTTGGACATATGAGATGTACTGACTTCCTAGTTTGGTGACTAGCCAGGTGGATATAGACTCAGGCTTGGGGCTTGCATGAATTTCAGCCATTTCCTCACAGCTTTCTAAACTTGACTCTCCATCTCTGGATAGACATAATGCATATGGTAGGAAGCAAGTAGTCTCTGGAACATTTTAGAAAAAAAAAAGGTGGCTTAGGAGTTTATTTCTGGAAAGAGACAACATGACCATGACAACTCTTATAAAGGAAATACTTAATTGGGGATGACTTACCATTCAGAGGTTTAGTGCATTATCATCATGGTGGGAAGCATGGTGGTATACAGGTAGATTTGTTGCTAGAGAGGTAGTTGAGAGTTCTATATTCAGATGGACAAGGCAGCAGGAAGAGACAGTGAGCCACCAGGCTTGGTTTGAGCTTCTGAAACTGCAAAGCCCACCCCTAGTGACATATTTCCTCCAAAAAGGCCACACCTCCAATAATACCAGTCCCTATGAGTCTATGGGGGGACATTTTCATTTTTTTCATTAATTTACTTATTTATTCACTTTACATCCTGGTCACTCCCCCCTCCGAGTTCCCCCCTCGCACAGCCCCTTTCCAGCCCCTCCTCTTCTTGTCTGAGAAGGGGGAGCGTCCCTCTGGGTAAGAACCCACTCCAGCATATCAAGTCACTGCAGACACTGCAGGATAAGCATGTCCTTTCCCACAAAGCAGCTCAGTAAGGGAACAGGATTCACAGGCAAGCAACAGGGTCAGAGACAGCCCTGCTCCAGTTGTTGGGAAGTTCATATAAAGACCAAGCTGGTGTGTGTGTGTGTGTAAGGCTAGGTGTAGCCCATGTATGCTTTTGGATGATGGTTTAGTCTCTGGGGAGCCTATGGAGGTCATTTTCATTCAGACCACCACAAAGGGCAAATGATTTCAGCTTTGTGAATGGATAGTCTCTGTCTTTTATTTATTTTTCATTGTTTTTTTTAATTAGGTATTTTCTTCATTTACATTTCCAATGCTACCCCAAAAGTCCCCCAAACCTTCCCCCACTCCCCCTCCCCCCAACTCCCACTTCTTGGCCACGGTGTTCCCCTGTACTGGGGCATATAAAGTTTGCAAGTCCAATGGGCCTCTCTTTCCAGTGATGGCCGACTAGGCCATCTTCTGATACATATGCAGCTAGAGACATGAGCTCCGGGGGTACTGGTTAGTTCATATTGTTGTTCCACCTATAGGGTTGCAGTTCCCTTTAGCTCCTTGGGTACTTTCTCTAGCTCCTCCATTGGGGGCCCTGTGATCCATCCAATAGCTGACTGTGAGCATTCACTTATGTGTTTGCTAGGCCCCGGCCTCCCAAGAGACAGCTATATCTGGGCCCTTTCAGCAAAACCTTGCTAGTGTGTGCAATGGTGTCAGCGTTTGGAAGCTGATTACTTTTTTTTTTTTTTTTTTTTTTTTAAAGGGATGAGCATACTTCTTTTCGATTCTCTTTCTTTTTTTCCTGGATTTCTTTATTTTTTCATTTTATGTTTCTTTTTTTTTATTAGATATTTTCTTTATTTACATTTCAAATGTTATCCTCTTTCCTGGTTTCCCCTCCAAAACCCCCCTATTCCATCCCTTCCCCTGCTTACCAACCCACCCACTCCAGCTTCCTGGCCCTGGCATTCCCCTACACATTCCCCTTGGAGCCTTTACAGGACCAAGCATCTCTCCTCCCCTTGATGACTGACAAGGCAATCTTCTGCTACTTATGTGGCTGGAGCCATGGGTCCTTCCTTGTGTACTCTTTGGTTGGTGATTTAGTACCTGGGAGCTCTGGGGGTACTGGTTGGTTCATACTGTTGTTGGGGTTGCAAACCCCTTCAGCTCCTTGGGTCCTTTCTCTAGTTCCTCCAATGAGGACCCTGTGCTCAGTCCAATGGTTAGCTGAAAGCATCCACCTCTGTATTTGTCAGGCACTGGTAGAGACAGCTATATCAGGCTCCTGTCAGCAGGCACTTGCTGGCATCCACAAAAGTGTCTAGGTTTGGTGACATATATGGGATGGATCCGTAGGTGAGGGTGTCTCTGGATGGCCTTTCCTTCAGTCTCTGCTTCACACTTTGTCTCTGAATTCTTCCCATGGGTATTGTGTTCCCCCTTCTAAGAAAGACCGGAGTATCCACACTTTGGTCTTCCGTCTTCTTGAGCTTCATTCAGTCTGTGGATTGTGTCTTGGGTGTTTTGAGCATCCGGGCTAATATCCACTTACCAGGGAATGCATACCATGTGTGTTCTTTTGTGATTGGGTTACATCACTCAGGATGGTATTTTCTAGTTCCATCTATTTGCCTAAGAATTTCATAAATTCATTGTTTTTAATAGCTGAGTAGTACTTTATTGTGTAAATGTAACATATTTTCTGTATCCATTCCTCTGTTAAAAAACATATGGGTTCTTTCCAGCTTCTGGCTATTATAAATAAGGCTGTTATGAACATAGTGGAGCATGTGTCCTTATTACATATTGGAGCATCTTCTGGGAGCCCAGGAGTGGTATAACTGGGTCCTTAGGTAGTACTATGTCCAATATTCTGAGGAACTGCCAGACTGATTTCCAGAGTGGTTGTACCAGTTTGTAGTCCCACCAGCATTGGAGGAGTGTTCCTCTTTCTCCACATCCTCACCAGCATCTGCTGTTACCTGAGTTTTTGATCTTAGCCATTCTGACTGGTGTTAGGTGGAATCTCAGGGTTGTTTTGATCTGATGACTAAGGATGGTGAACATTTCTTTAGGTGCTTCTCAGCCATTTGGTATTCCTTAGTTGTGAATTCTTTGTTTAGCTCTGTATCCCATTTTTAATAGGGTTATTTGATTCTCTGGAGTCTAACTTCTTGAGTTCTTTGTATATATTGGATGTAGGGTTGGTAAAGATCTTTTCCCAATCTGTTGGTTGCCGTTTTGTCCTATTGACAGTGTCCTTTGCCTTACAGTAACTTTGCAATTTTATGAGGTCCCATTTGTCAGTTCTTGATCTTAGAGCATAAGTTATTGGTGTTCTGTTCAGGAAATTTTCCACTGTACCCATGTCATCGAGGTTCTTCCCCACTTTCTCTTCTATTAGTTTCGGTGTCTCTGGTTTTATGTGGAGTTCTTTGACCCACTGAGACTTGAACTTTGTACAAGGAGATAAGAATGGGCCAATTTGCATTCTTCTACACGCTAACTGCCTGTTGAACCAGCACTATTTTTTGAAAATGCTGTCTCTTTTTCTACTGGATGGTTTTAGCTCCTTCAAGTGACCATAGGTGTGTGGGTTCATTTCTGGGTCTTCAATTCTATTCCATTGGTCTATCTGCCTGTCACTGTACCAATACCATGCAATATTTTTTTAAATCACAATTTCTCTGTAGTACAGCATGAGGTCAGGCATGGTGATTTCACCAGAAGTTCGATTTCTTTTTATTGTTGAGAATAGTTTTCTCTATCCTAGGTTTTTGTTATTCCAGATGAATTTGCAAATTTCTCTTTCTAACTCTATGAAGAATTGAGTTGGAATGTTGATAAAGGTTGCATTGAATCTGTAGATTGCTTTTGGCAAGATGGCCATTTAAAAAAATATTAATCCTGCCAATCCATGAGCATGGGAGATCTTTCCATCTTCTGAGATCTTTGATTTCTTTCTTCAGAGACTTGAAGTTCTTGTAATATAGATCTTTCATTTGCTTAATTAGAGTCACACCAAGGTATTTTATATTATTTGTGACGATTGTGAAAGGTGTTGTTTCCCTAATATCTTTCCCAGCCTGTTTGTCCTTTGAGAAGAGAAAGGCCACTGATTTGTTTGAGTTAATTTTATATCCAGCTACTTCACTGAAGTTGTTTATTAGGTTTAGGAGTTCTCTGGTGGAATTTTTGGGGTCTTTATCATATTATATCATCTGCAAATAGTGATATTTTGACTTCTTCCTTTCCAATTGGTATCCTTTTGATCTCCTTTTGTTGTCTAATTGCTCTGGCTAGGACTTTAAGTACTATATTGAATAGGTAGGGAGAGAGTGGGCAGCCTTGTCTAATCCCTGATTTTAGTGGGATTGCTTCAAGTTTCTCTCCATTTAGTTTGATGTTGGCTACTGGTTTGCTGTATATTGATTTTACTATGTTTAGGTATGGGACTAGAATTCCTGTTCTTTCCAAGATTTTTATCATGAAGGGGTGTTGGATTTTGTCAAATGCTTTCTCAGCATCTAATGATATGATCATATGGGTTTTTTGTTTGAGTTTGTTTATATAGTGAATTATGTTAATTGATTTCCATATATTGAACTATCCCTGCATCCCTGTGGTGAAGTCTACTTGATCATGATGGATGATAGTTTTGGTGTGTTCTTGGATTTGGTTAGCAAGAATTTTATTGAGTATTTTTGCATCGATAGTCATAAGGGAAATTGGTCTGAAGTTCTCTTTCTTTGTTGGGTCTTTGTGTGGTTTAGGTATCAGAGTAATTGTGGCTTAATAGAATGAGTTGGCTAGAGTTCCTTCTGTTTCTATTTTGTGGAATAGTTTGAATGGTATTGGAATTAGGTCTTCTTAGAAGGTCTGATAGAACTTTGCACTAAACTCATCTGGTCCTGGCCTTTTTGTTTTTGTTTTTGTTTTTTGTTTTTTTTTTTTTTTTTGATGGGAGACTATTAATGACTGCTTCTATTTCTTTAGGGAATATGGGATCATTTATCTGATCCTGATTTAACTTTCGTACCTGGTATCTGTCTAGAAAATTGTCCATTTCATCCAGATTTTCCAGTTTTGTTGAGTATAGGCTTTTGTAGTAGGAACTGGTGATTTTTTCGAATTTCCTTGGTTTCTGTTGTTATATCTCCCTTTTCATTTCTGATTTTGTCAATTTTCGTAATGTCTCTGTGCCCTCTGGTTAGTCTGGCTAAGAGTTTATCTATGTTTTTGATTTTCTTAAAGAACCAGCTCCCGGTTTTGTTGATTCTTTGTATAGTTCTTTTTCTTTCTACTTAGTTGATTTCAGCCCTAAGTTTGATTATTTCCTACCATCTACTTCTCTTGGGTGAATTTGCTTCTTTTGTTATAGAGCTTTCAGTTGTGCTGTCAAGCTGCTAGTGTGTGCTCTGTCCAGTTTCTTTTTTGGAGGCACTCAGAACTATGACTTTTCCTCTTAGTACTGCTTTCATTGTGTCCCATAAGTTTGGGTATGTTGTATCTTCATTTTTATTAAATTATAAAAAGTCTTTAATTTCTTTCTTAATTTCTTCCTTGACCAAGTTATCATTGAGTAGAGGGCTGTTCATTTTCCATGTGTGTGTGTGCTTTCTGTTGTTTTTGTTACTATTGAAAACCAGCCTTAATCTGTAGTGATCTGATAGGAGGCACAGGGTTATTTCAATCTTCTGGTATCTGTTGAGGTCTGATTTGTGACCAATTATATGGTCAGTTTTGGAGGATGTACCATGAGGTGCTAAAAAGAAGGTATATTCTTTTGATTTAGGATGAAATGTTCTATAGATATCTTTTAAATCCATTTGGCCCAAAACTTCTGTTAGTTTCACTCTGTCTCTGTTTAGTTTGTGTTTCCCTGATCTGTCTATTGATGAGAGTGGGGTGTTGAAGTCCCCCACAATTATTGTGTGAGGTGCAATGTGTGGTTTTAGCTTTAATAAAGTTTCTTTTATGAATGTGGTTGCCCTTGCATTTGGAGCATAGAAGTTCAGAATTGAGAGTTCTCCTTGGTAAATTTTTCCTTTGATGAATATGAAGTGTCTTTCCTTATCTTTTTTGATGACTTTCGGTTGAAAGTCTTTTATTCTGTATTACAATGGCTACTCCCACTTGTTTCTTGGGGTCATTTGCTTGGAAATTTTTTTTCCAGCCCTTTACTCTGAGGTAGTGTTTGTCTTTAATACTGAGGTGCATTTCCTGTATACAGCAAAATGCTGGGTCCTGTTTACGTATCCAGTTTTAGTTTTTATTTTTTTATTGTGGAATTAAGTCCATTGATATTAAGAGATATTAATCAATAGTGATTGTTGCTCCCTGTAATTATTGATGTTATCTTTATGTTTGTGTGGTTATCTTCTTTTGGGTTTGTTGAAAGATTACTTTTTTGCTTTTTATAGAGTATAGTTTTCCTCCTTTTGATGGCATTTTCTTTTTTTTAATTTAATTTAATTTTATTTTTTTTCCATTTTTTATTAGGTATTTAGCTCATTTACATTTCCAGTGCTATACCAAAAGTCCCCCATACCCACCCACCCCCACTCCCCTACCCACCCACTCCCCCTTTTTGGCCCTGGCGTTCCCCTGTACTGGGACATATAAAGTTTGCGTGTCCAATGGGCCTCTCTTTCCAGTGATGGCCGACTAGGCCATCTTTTGATACATATGCAGCTAGAGTCAAGAGCTCCAGGGTACTGGTTAGTTCATAATGTTGTTCCACCTATAGGGTTGCAGATCCCTTTAGCTCCTTGGGTACTTTCTCTAGCTCCTCCATTGGGAGCCCTGTGATCCATCCATTAGCTGACTGTGAGCATCCACTTCTGTGTTTGCTAGGCCCCGGCATAGTCTCACAAGAGACAGCTACATCTGGGTCCTTTCGATAAAATCTTGCTAGTATATGTAATGGTGTCATCGTTTGGATGCTGATTATGGGGTGGATCCCTGGATATGGCAGTCTCTACATGGTCCATCCTTTCATCTCAGCTCCAAACTTTGTCTCTGTAACTCCTTCCATGGGTGTTTTGTTCCCAATTCTAAGGAGGGGCATAGTGTCCACACTTCAGTCTTCATTCTTCTTGAGTTTCATGTGTTTAGCAAATTGTATCTTATATCTTGGGTATCCTAGGTTTGGGGCTAATATCCACTTATCAGTGAGTACATATTGTGTGAGTTCCTTTGTGAATGTGTTACCTCACTCAGGATGATGCCCTCCAGGTCCATCCATTTGGCTAGGAATTTCATAAATTCATTCTTTTTAATAGCTGAGTAGTACTCCATTGTGTAGATGTACCACATTTTCTGTATCCATTCCTCTGTTGAGGGGCATCTGGGTTCTTTCCAGCTTCTGGCTATTATAAATAAGGCTGCTATGAACATAGTGGAGCATGTGTCCTTCTTACCAGTTGGGGCATCTTCTGGATATATGCCCAGGAGAGGTATTGCTGGATCCTGTGGTAGTACTATGTCCAATTTTCTGAGGAACCGCCAGACTGATTTCCAGAGTGGTTGTACAAGCCTGCAATCCCACCAACAATGGAGGAGTGTTCCTCTTTCTCCACATCCTCGCCAGCATCTGCTGTCACCTGAATTTTTGATCTTAGCCATTCTGAATGGTGTGAGGTGGAATCTCAGGGTTGTTTTGATTTGCATTTCCCTGATGATTAAGGATGTTGAACATTTTTTCAGGTGCTTCTCTGCCATTCGGTATTCCTCAGGTGAGAATTCTTTGTTCAGTTCTGAGCCCCATTTTTTAATGGGGTTATTTGATTTTCTGAAGTCCACCTTCTTGAGTTCTTTATATATGTTGGATATTAGTCCCCTATCTGATTTATGATAGGTAAAGATCCTTTCCCAATCTGTTGGTGGTCTTTTTGTCTTATTGACGGTGTCTTTTGCCTTGCAGAAACTTTGGAGTTTCATTAGGTCCCATTTGTGAATTCTCGATCTTACACCTGGTGCTATTTGTGTATTGGTTTCTGTCATCACTGCTAAACTTCGTGTTGCTGTGGACCAGCAACTATAGACCAGCCATAAATGGATAGCCAAAGCTGTGTTTGAGCATAACTTTCCTGACTGAAATAGGCAGTGAACACCTTTGCCCTGAGAACTACCTTTTGCCAGCCTCTGATCCATCAGGCAGTAATATTTAGTAAACTTTGACTATTTTTTACTTTATGATAAACTGAATGTGCCTATCTGCTACATACCTCCAAAAATAGCTGAGAATGAGGGCTGGAGATGTAGTTCAGGGTGCTTGCCTACCATGTACCAAGCCCTGAGTTCAATTCCCAGCAATGCATAACCTGGATGTGGTGATACACCTGTATGTAATTGAGGAGGTAGAACTAGGAATGTTAGAAGTTCAAGGTCATCCTCAGCTATGTAGGAAGCTCGAGGCTAGCTTGGGATACATGAGGGTACCTCTTCCTTCTCCTCCTCCTGATTTTTCACACACACATTGAGAATGAATTGGCAGGTTGTATCCACCCCCCCCCCCCAAGTTGATTTCACCTCTTGTAATCATGTTAGAGTTGTTTATTATTATTATTATTATTATTATTATTATTATTATGATTATTATTTTAAATTAAGGTCCTGGTTATACCTGGTAGTGTTATTGAGAATCCCTCCAATATGTAGGGTGACACTCTTGGCTGGGGTTGGTGACACACATTTATAATCTTAGTCCTTGAGAGGTTGATGCAGGAAGGTTTATAAATTCACAGCAAGCCTGGGCTACATGGTGAAATCCAAACTCAAAACTGTTTTTAAAAGTTTTACACTCTCACAGCCTTACTTGCTGGAAATACTGTCTGCTTCCATAAAGCTAAGTGAGTGGCCTGGGAGGAACTGGCATGGCCATCACCTTTACTATCACACTGACCCAGTTAGTACAACAAGCATGACTTCTAATTGCTCTGCATTTGAGATAGGTAACTGGCCAGTTTTGAGACTTCCTTGGTCTGTCCTTATGGTGCTGTTCTGGACAATGACATTATTTAACTCTTTAGGTCCTTCCGCCTGGCAGAACTGGACTTATGAAGTCAAAGTTTATTCCCAGGACATCCTTGAAATCACTCAAGTTTTCTCGAACATAAGCGGGACCATGCTTAATGTACCCGAACTGCAGAGTTCTACAAAGTACACTGTCTCTGTGAGAGCAAGTTCTCCTAAAGGCCCAGGCCCCTGGTCAGCACCATCAGTGGGTACCACCTTGGTACCAGGTAAGAAGAGGGTATGGGTCTAGAAAGTGATCTGAACAGTAAAGGGTTTGGCCTGAGTGTCTCTTACAGTTTCTTGCTTCAAATGTTACCAAGAGATAAGAATGAACAGTGTTGATCTCTTGAGGGTGAATCTTCAGTCTGAGAGCGGGAATCAAATAAACCACTGTGAATATTTGTCTTTCTTATCTAATATCTCATATACTTCAAGACAGATCTGAAGAAATCTTATTTACTTCTTCACTGATTTTTTCTTAGTTTAGTCATCTATTATGTCTTGTAGAAGTTGAAGGGTCTATGAATAACACCAAATTTCACTATCTCAGCTGGAAGAAATGGTTTTTACACACACACACACACACACACACACACACACACACACACACACACACACACACTCATCATAATTGCTTCTGGATTCTCTAAACAAAATAGTAGAAAAAAGTCATGGTGGGTAGGGAGGGTGGCTGTGATGATAGTGAAGTGACCACAGGTCTCTGGTATGCCACTATGAATCACTCTTATAGAGGTAGCATAAGTGTGTATTCCTCTTTATACTACATTTCAAATATTTATGTAAAAATAAGAATAAAATGTAACAGGATAGATGATTCTACTAAACAAATGTAATCGCTTGTGTTATTTTGTAATCTTTTCCCAAACTGTTGACATTTTATGCTTAAAAAAAGTATGCTATAGTTGGGAGTGTTGGCACACAGTTTTAATCACAGCACATGGGAAGCAGAGGCAAGCAGATCTCTATGAATTTGATGCCAGCCTGGTGCCACAGAGAAAAACCCTGCCTTTAAAAAAAACAGTATGCTTTATGTGATTTGTTGTTGTTGTTGTTAATTTCTTTTTATTTTACCATATAGCTACTGAACCACCATTCATCATGGCTGTGAAAGAAGATGGGCTCTGGAGCAAACCACTCTGTAGTTTTGGTCCAGGAGAATTCCTGTCCTCTGATGTAGGAAACGTGTCAGGTAGACACCCTCCCTTACCCAGGTGTAAGGTCCTACTCTGGTTCCTTGTCAGGTGACTCAGCAAAGAAATAACTGAGTTCTGGCTACCTGGGCAACGATGACTCAAGGATTTTGCCAGAACTATTGTTAAGAAAGTGGCAGCTGTGTGTGTATGGGGTGGAGTGGGGTGGGGTGTGGGGGTGTGGGGGCTGGAGAGGTGGCTCATCAGTTTAGGGCACTGAGGTCCTGGGTTAGGGTTAGGGTTAGGGTTAGGGTTAGGGTTAGGGTTAGGGTTAGGGTTAGGGTTAGGGTGAGCAATCACATGGTGGTTCACAACCATCTGTAATGGGATCTGGTGCCCTCTTCTGGTGTATCTGGAGACAGCTAGCTACAGTGTACTCATATAAATGAAATAAATATATCTAAAAAAAAAGTGACAGCTCTTAGGTAGGGATGTTATTTATTGTGTTGGCTTCAGAAGGGCTTTGATAGGTGCTCATGAGTTTCAATGTATCAATATTGTCCCTTAAGAGCCATCTGTTTTGTTCTGCTAAGACATTTTTTCTTAAATGATTTACAGACTAGAAACAGGAAGATTGCTGCATAACATTTTAAACAGTGTATTGGGAAAAACTGCTGACGAGGAGGACTCTGAGGTTACAACAGGGCACTATTGTTAGAAGTGTTCTTTCTAAAGTGGTGAGACAATAATCTTGCTTGAAGATGATCTCTTCTATAGTTACCTTCTTATTTTATATTTTGACTTCTTCCTTAAGCTGACAACAGCATTTCCACCCAACAGTGAGCTGGACTAAGGAGGTCAGCGTGAAGCTAGTGGAAAGAGTGTGACCTGGAGGTGTTTGCAAACTTGGTTCCTTCTCTTTGATCTTTAAGGCTTCAGACAGAGCAGACAGTCTCATGGGATCTAAGAAAATGCTAACTTCCCATCACTGTTTTGGGAGTCATATTAGATCACAAAGTACCTCAGACAACATCAGACAGATGATCTGTGTGGTTTTGTTCCTCTTCTGGGTTCCAGGGGTTGAGATTTGGGGCTTATTTTACTGAAATATTCTTTTTAGTGTGTGTGAGACAGGTTCTCACCATGAAGCCCTGGTTGACTTGGGACATGCTATATAGAATAGGCTGGTCTCAAATATGCAGCCATATAACTGCCTCTGCCTCCCAAGGCCTGACTGCACCACCACAACCAGCCCTTACTGAAATATTCTTGACAAACCCCTAAGTTCTCACCAATAGTTATGCCAATACTAGAGTTTACAAGCATCAGGGTGATTGACTCATTCCACTTCTATTTCACACATGGAGATAAGTGCGATTTGTTTGTCTTTGCTTTGAGATATGGATTGGTACAACAACAGCCTCTACTACAGTGACACAAAAGGCAACGTTTATGTGCGGCCTCTGAATGGGATGGATATCTCAGAGAATTATCACATACCCAGCATTGTAGGAGCTGGGGCTTTGGCCTTTGAATGGCTGGGTCACTTTCTCTACTGGGCTGGGAAGACATATGTGGTAAGTCAGAGCCTGGCATCTTGGGTGCTCTAAAGTAAATGCCTGCCCATTTCAGTGACTTGCATGCCATCGAGCCATTTCTCCAGGCCTGGGAACTAGTACTTTAAGATTAAAAAAGTACAGTGCCTTGAATGTAATAGTACTCAATAATTATAAGAATTAAAATCAGGAAAATATGTAGTAAAGAGGAGCAAGGAGAAGGCTTATCATCTATAAAGACATGTATATTCCTCTCAGTCTAAGTAAATTCTCTCTCTCTCCCTCCTCCTCCTCCTCCTCCTCCTCCTCCTCCTCCTCCTCCTCCTCCTCCTCCTCCTCCTCCTCCTCCTCTTCTTCTTCTTCTTCTTCTTCTTCTTCTTCTTCTTCTTTTCCTTCTCCTCCTCCTCCTCCTGGTGGTTCATGGTGGTAAAGAGCTTAGTGCGTGCTGGACAATGCTCTTCCATTGAGCTCCAGTCCCAGCCCCAATCAAATACCAAAATTGTCACTTTCATGTAGTACATTACTTTAATCACACACAGATGCCATCCCAAAGCCAGATGGATCTCTGATTTCAGGCCAGTCTGGTATGAGATCTAGGTCAGCCATGGTGCTACCTAGAGAGACTCTGAAAAAAATAAGAAGGTGTTCATAGATATTCTGACTGGATATATAATTATGAAAACTGAATGTTTTAACTCAACTTACTTCTCTTAGGCATGAAAATAAACAAGTTCTATGGAGATATTTTGCCATGTCTGCCATCATTTCCAAAGTCTTAGCCAGCACCACAGAACGCTGATGACTATCTGTGGTTGAATGAGTAAATGAGCATATGAATGAGGGAGAGAACTTACTAATGATTGACTGGATTTCACCATTCAGAAGTGATGATGCCATTTCAAAAGAATTATCTGGCAATATTGTCATGTATTCTAGATCCAAAGGCAGTCTGTGTTGACGGGACACACGGACATTGTGACTCATGTGAAGCTGTTGGTGAATGACATGGCTGTGGATTCAGTTGGTGGCTATCTCTATTGGACAACACTCTACTCAGTTGAAAGCACCAGACTCAATGGAGAAAGTTCTCTTGTACTACAGGCTCAGCCCTGGCTCTCTGGAAAAAAGGTGACAAAATAAAAATAGGATGCAATTATTTCATGACACTAAGTGGTCATTCTATAGTTGTGACAGTGCTGCCACCACTTACTTTAGTTGAGATAGAATTAGAATAAGATCACCGTTAGAATAAGATCACAGTATGACTAGTATTTCCCTACACCTTATATGGGGGGTCAGAACTGATTAATTATTCAATTCAGATATAAAACAGAGATTTTTGTAGTTTGCCTTGTCCTGAGTGGGTTCACAGCGGGCAGCGTTTTAATGTTAATACATGCATGCAATGCACTCTGATTCCTCCTTTATGTATTTCTCTCACATCCCTGTCAATCCCCACTCATTTCTACCAGTCACTTTCTTCGGTTCATGGCTTCTGGGTTTGTTCAGTGACTGATTTACTTTAACCAGGACCATTGGTGTGATCATTGGATTGGAGCTATGTATTGAAGCCAAGTGGGGTCACGAGTGGCTCCACAACTAAAGGCAATGTTCTTTCTCTTCCCAAATCTATAGAAGCCAATAGTTCAACAGTGAGGGTTAGGGACCCCTGAGTTCCTCCTCCATATGTGCCTGTTGAAGGGCACATTCTTGTGTGGACTGAATGAAGGTATCCTTAGTTGTTCATGAGTCCAATAGCTATATCTCACCCAGAAGACATCATTTGATAGCTCTTGGTTCTATCTTCAAGCTTTTGAATTCTTTCTACCTGCATTCTGAAATGCTACTGAGCCTTAGGGGACATTGAATACATGTCTTGTAAAGGACTCTGAGCAATCATCTCTAACTTATTTTTAACTCCTTGGGCAGCCATGAGTCTCTACATTTGCCATTGTTTGTAGGCTTAGAATTTTCAAAACCTACTTTAATTAGCATTTTTAAATCTACCTTTTAGCCCACCAACAAGAGGTAGCAGAGAAAGAAGGTTAGTAGGAAAAGGGGGTTGTGGAATTGCTTAGAAGTTGTACTTTGGGACTCGAGACTCGAGCCCCGGGCTACCTTGCCAGCAGAGTCTTGCCCAACACCCGCAAGGGTCCACACGGGACTCCCCACGGGACCCTAAGACCTCTGGTGAGTGGATCACAGTGCCTGCCCCAATCCAATCGCGCGGAACTTGAGACTGCGGTACATAGGGAAGCAGGCTACCCGGGCCTGATCTGGGGCACAAGTCCCTTCCGCTCGACTCGAGACTCGAGCCCCGGGCTACCTTGCCAGCAGAGTCTTGCCCAACACCCACAAGGGTCCACACGGGACTCCCCACGGGACCCTAAGACCTCTGGTGAGTGGACCACAGTGCCTGCCCCAATCCAATCGCGCGGAACTTGAGACTGCGGTACATAGGGAAGCAGGCTACCCGGGCCTGATCTGGGGCACAAGTCCCTTCCGCTCGACTCGAGACTCGAGCCCCGGGCTACCTTGCCAGCAGAGTCTTGCCCAACACCCGCAAGGGCCCACACGGGACTCCCCACGGGACCCTAAGACCTCTGGTGAGTGGAACACAGCGCCTACCCCAATCCAATCGCATGGAACTTGAGACTGCGGTACATAGGGAAGCAGGCTATCCGGGCTTGACTGGGGCACAAACCCCTTCCACTCCACTCGAGCCCCGGCTACCTTGCCAGCTGAGTCGCCTGACACCCGCAAGGGCCCACACAAGATTCCACACGTGATCCTAAGACCTCTAGTGAGTGGAACACAACTTCTGCCAGGAGTCTGGTTCGAACACCAGATATCTGGGTACCTGCCTTGCAAGAAGAGAGCTTGCCTGCAGAGAATACTCTGCCCACTGAAACTAAGGAGAGTGCTACCCTCCAGGTCTGCTCATAGAGGCTAACAGAGTCACCTGAAGAACAAGCTCTTAACAGTGACAACTAAAACAGCTAGCTTCAGAGATTACCAGATGGCGAAAGGCAAACGTAAGAATCCTACTAACAGAAATCAAGACCACTCACCATCATCAGAACGCAGCACTCCCACCCCACCTAGTCCTGGGCACTCCAACACAACCGAAAATCTAGACCCAGATTTAAAAACATTTCTCATGATGATGATAGAGGACATCAAGAAGGACTTTCATAAGTCACTTAAAGATTTACAGGAGAGCACTGCTAAAGAGTTACAGGCTCTTAAAGAAAAGCAGGAAAACACAGCCAAACAGGTGATGGAAATGAACAAAACCATACTAGAACTAAAAGGGGAAGTAGACACAATAAAGAAAACCCAAAGCGAGGCAACGCTGGAGATAGAAACCCTAGGAAAGAGATCTGGAACCATAGATGCGAGCATCAGCAACAGAATACAAGAAATGGAAGAGAGAATCTCAGGTGCAGAAGATTCCATAGAGAACATCGACACAACAGTCAAAGAAAATACAAAATGCAAAAGGATCCTAACTCAAAACATCCAGGTAATCCAGGACACAATGAGAAGACCAAACCTACGGATAATAGGAATTGATGAGAATGAAGATTTTCAACTTAAAGGGCCAGCTAATATCTTCAACAAAATAATAGAAGAAAACTTCCCAAACATAAAAAAAGAGATGCCCATGATCATACAAGAAGCATACAGAACTCCAAATAGACTGGACCAGAAAAGAAATTCCTCCCGACACATAATAATCAGAACAACAAATGCACTAAATAAAGATAGAATATTAAAAGCAGTAAGGGAGAAAGGTCAAGTAACATATAAAGGAAGGCCTATCAGAATTACACCAGACTTTTCACCAGAGACTATGAAAGCCAGAAGAGCCTGGACAGATGTTATACAGACACTAAGAGAACACAAATGCCAGCCCAGGCTACTATACCCGGCCAAACTCTCAATTACCATAGATGGAGAAACCAAAGTATTCCACGACAAAACCAAGTTCACACAATATCTTTCCACGAATCCAGCCCTTCAAAGGATAATAACAGAAAAGAAGCAATACAAGGACGGAAATCACGCCCTAGAACAACCAAGAAACTAATCATTCAACAAACCAAAAAGAAGACAGCCACAAGAACAGAATGCCAACTCTAACAACAAAAATAAAAGGGAGCAACAATTACTTTTCCTTAATATCTCTTAATATCAATGGACTCAATTCCCCAATAAAAAGACATAGACTAACAGACTGGCTACACAAACAGGACCCAACATTCTGCTGCTTACAGGAAACCCATCTCAGGGAAAAAGACAGACACTACCTCAGAGTGAAAGGCTGGAAAACAATTTTCCAAGCAAATGGACTGAAGAAACAAGCTGGAGTAGCCATTTTAATATCGGATAAAATCGACTTCCAACCCAAAGTTATCAAAAAAGACAAGGAGGGACACTTCATACTCATCAAAGGTAAAATCCTCCAAGAGGAACTCTCAATTCTGAATATCTACGCACCAAATGCAAGGGCAGCCACATTCATTAGAGACACTTTAGTAAAGCTCAAAGCATACATTGCACCTCACACAATAATAGTGGGAGACTTCAACACACCACTTTCTTCAAAGGACAGATCGTGGAAACAGAAACTAAACAGGGACACAGTGAAACTAACAGAAGTGATGAAACAAATGGACTTAACAGATATCTACAGAACATTTTATCCTAAAACAAAAGGATATACCTTCTTCTCAGCACCTCATGGGACCTTCTCCAAAATTGACCATATAATTGGTCACAAAACAGGCCTCAATAGATACAAAAATATTGAAATTGTCCCATGTATCCTATCAGACCACCATGGCCTAAGACTGATCTTCAATAACAACATAAATAATGGAAAGCCAACATTCACGTGGAAACTGAATAACACTCTTCTCAATGATACCTTGGTCAAGGAAGGAATAAAGAAAGAAATTAAAGACTTTTTAGAGTTTAATGAAAATGAAGCCACAACGTACCCAAACCTATGGGACACAATGAAAGCATTTCTAAGAGGGAAACTCATAGCGCTGAGTGCCTCCAAGAAGAAACGGGAGACAGCACATACTAGCAGCTTCACAACACATCTAAAAGCCCTAGAAAAAAAGGAAGCAAATTCACCCAAGAGGAGTAGACGGCAGGAAATAATCAAACTCAGGGGTGAAATCAACCAAGTGGAAACAAGAAGAACTATTCAAAGAATTAACCAAACGAGGAGTTGGTTCTTTGAGAAAATCAACAAGATAGACAAACCCTTAGCCAGACTCACTAGAGGGCACAGGGAAAGCATTCTAATTGACAAAATCAGAACTGAAAAGGGAGACATAACAACAGATCCTGAAGAAATCCAAAACACCATCAGATCCTTCTACAAAAGGCTATACTCAACAAAACTGGAAAACCTGGACGAAATGGACAAATTTCTGGACAGATACCAGGTACCAAAGTTGAATCAGGATCAAGTTGACCATCTAAACAGTCCCATATCACCTAAAGAAATAGAAGCAGTTATTAATAGTCTCCCAACCAAAAAAAGCCCAGGACCAGACGGGTTTAGTGCAGAGTTCTATCAGACCTTCAAAGAAGATCTAATTCCAATTCTGCACAAACTATTTCACAAAATAGAAGTAGAAGGTACTCTACCCAACTCATTTTATGAAGCCACTATTACTCTGATACCTAAACCACAGAAAGATCCAACAAAGATAGAGAACTTCAGACCAATTTCTCTTATGAATATCGATGCAAAAATCCTCAATAAAATTCTCGCTAACCGAATCCAAGAACACATTAAAGCAATCATCCATCCTGACCAAGTAGGTTTTATTCCAGGGATGCAGGGATGGTTTAATATACGAAAATCCATCAATGTAATCCACTATATAAACAAACTCAAAGACAAAAACCACATGATCATCTCGTTAGATGCAGAAAAAGCATTTGACAAGATCCAACACCCATTCATGATAAAAGTCTTGGAAAGATCAGGAATTCAAGGCCCATACCTAAACATGATAAAAGCAATCTACAGCAAACCAGTAGCCAACATCAAAGTAAATGGAGAGAAGCTGGAAGCAATCCCACTAAAATCAGGGACTAGACAAGGCTGCCCACTTTCTCCCTACCTTTTCAACATAGTACTTGAAGTATTAGCCAGAGCAATTCGACAACAAAAGGAGATCAAGGGGATACAAATTGGAAAAGAGGAAGTCAAAATATCACTTTTTGCAGATGATATGATAGTATATATAAGTGACCCTAAAAATTCTACCAGAGAACTCCTTAACCTGATAAACAGCTTCGGTGAAGTAGCTGGATATAAAATAAACTCAAACAAGTCAATGGCCTTTCTCTATACAAAGAATAAACAGGCTGAGAAAGAAATTAGGGAAACAACACCCTTCTCAATAGTCACAAATAATATAAAATATCTTGGCGTGACTCTAACTAAGGAGGTGAAAGATCTGTATGATAAAAACTTCAAATCTCTGAAGAAAGAAATTAAAGAAGATCTCAGAAGATGGAAAGATCTCCCATGCTCATGGATTGGCAGGATCAACATTGTAAAAATGGCTATCTTGCCAAAAGCAATCTACAGATTCAATGCAATCCCCATCAAAATTCCAACTCAATTCTTCAACGAATTGGAAGGAGCAATTTGCAAATTTGTCTGGAATAACAAAAAACCTAGGATAGCAAAAAGTCTTCTCAAGGATAAAAGAACTTCTGGCGGAATCACCATGCCAGACCTAAAGCTTTACTACAGAGCAATTGTGATAAAAACTGCATGGTACTGGTATAGAGACAGACAAGTAGACCAATGGAATAGAATTGAAGATCCAGAAATGAACCCACACACCTATGGTCACTTGATCTTCGACAAGGGAGCTAAAACCATCCAGTGGAAGAAAGACAGCATTTTCAACAATTGGTGCTGGCACAACTGTTTGTTATCGTGTAGAAGAATGCGAATCGATCCATACTTATCTCCTTGTACTAAGGTCAAATCTAAGTGGATCAAGGAACTTCACATAAAACCAGAGACACTGAAACTTATAGAGGAGAAAGTGGGGAAAAGCCTTGAAGATATGGGCACAGGGGAAAAATTCCTGAACAGAACAGCAATGGCTTGTGCTGTAAGATCGAGAATCGACAAATGGGACCTAATGAAACTCCAAAGTTTCTGCAAGGCAAAAGACACCGTCAATAAGACAAAAAGACCACCAACAGATTGGGAAAGGATCTTTACCTATCCTAAATCAGATAGGGGACTAATATCCAACATATATAAAGAACTCAAGAAGGTGGACTTCAGAAAATCAAATAACTCCATTAAAAAATGGGGCTCAGAACTGAACAAAGAATTCTCACCTGAGGAATACCGAATGGCAGAGAAGCACTTGAAAAAATGTTCAACATCCTTAATCATCAGGGAAATGCAAATCAAAACAACCCTGAGATTCCACCTCACACCAGTCAGAATGGCTAAGATCAAAAATTCAGGTGACAGCAGATGCTGGCGAGGATGTGGAGAAAGAGGAACACTCCTCCATTGTTGGTGGGAGTGCAGGCTTGTACAACCACTCTGGAAATCAGTCTGGCGGTTCCTCAGAAAACTGGACATAGTACTACCGGAGGATCCAGCAATACCTCTCCTGGGCATATATCCAGAAGATGCCCCAACAGGTAAGAAGGACACATGCTCCACTATGTTCATAGCAGCCTTATTTATAATAGCCAGAAGCTGGAAAGAACCTAGATGCCCCTCAACAGAGGAATGGATACAGAAAATGTGGTACATCTACACAATGGAGTACTACTCAGCTATTAAAAAGAATGAATTTATGAAATTCCTAGCCAAATGGATGGACCTGGAGGGCATCATCCTGAGTGAGGTAACACATTCACAAAGAAACTCACACAATATGTATTCACTGATAAGTGGATATTAGCCCCAAACCTAGGATACCCAAGATATAAGATATAATTTGCTAAACACATGAAACTCAAGAAGAATGAAGACTGAAGTGTGGACACTATGCCCCTCCTTAGATTTGAGAACAAAACACCCATGGAAGGAGTTACAGAGACAATGTTTGGAGCTGAGATGAAAGGATGGACCATGTAGAGACTGCCATATCCAGGGATCCACCCCATAATCAGCATCCAAACGCTGACACCATTGCATACACTAGCAAGATTTTATTGAAAGGACGCAGATGTAGCTGTCTCTTGTGAGACTATGCCGGGGCCCAGCAAACACAGAAGTGGATGCTCACAGTCAGCTAATGGATGGATCATAGGGCTCCCAATGGAGGAGCTAGAGAAAGTAGCCAAGGAGCTAAAGGGATCTGCAACCCTATAGGTGGAACAACATTATGAGCTAACCAGTACCCCGGAGCTCTTGACTCTAGCTGCATATATATCAAAAGATGGCCTAGTCGGCCATCACTGGAAAGAGAGGCCCATTGGACTTGCAAACTTTATATGCCCCAGTACAGGGGAATACCAGGGCCAAAAAGGGGGAGTGGGTGGGCAGGGGAGTGGGGGTGGGTGGATATGGGGGACTTTTGGTATAGCATTGGAAATGTAAATGAGTTAAATACCTAATAAAAAATGGAAAAAAAAATAAAAAATAAAAATCTGATGTAGGAAAAAAAAAAAAAAAAAAGAAGTTGTACTTTGGGTAGTCCAGTCAAACACCAAACACAAATCAGCAGCAGCACTTGATCTAGCAGAAACTGCCAGGCTCCATCCACCAAATTTGCATGAGTCATTGGAAGCTGCAAGAGTAAGAATACCACAGGCCAATTGGAAATAAATAAAGACCAGGGAAGCATTGATTGCAAGGCATCCTCTCACTGTCTGTGGGGTTATATTTATATTCTTTCTAGACATTATGATCCCTCCCAAGTGTTTGCTCCAGCAAAACATGCCCTCTAACATGTCTTCTTCAGCAAAACATCCTCTCACAAGACAGCTTTCAAAAAAATATCACATGGAACAACTGAGTTTCCAAGGAAACCAGAAATTCTACTTCAGTTGTTGTTGTTGTTTTATTAACTGTTTAAAAGTATACTTTCCCCCCTTTTTTTATTATATATTTTCTACTTCAATTGTTAACAGGAAAGAGACTTCTGTGGTTAAGGCTGAAAGTTTCTTTTATTTATAGATATAAACATAGATATTTAGAAGGCAACTTGATGCTATGTCAATTATGCTAAACAACAGTATTTATTTCTTCCTCTAGGTTCTAATGATTGCCCTGACATAGGTTTTAATGAGGTCCCCAGTACAGGGCATGGATTGCTCCTGTGGAGTGAGCCTCAAATCCAGTCATCAAGTTGGTTACCCCCTGTCCTTTAGTAATAGTGTTACTATTGCACAAGTGGACACACATTGCTCAGCAAGTTGTTCTTATAGTTGCTAGGGTTCAAATGAGGTAAGGCTGTTAATGACTTTTTCTCTAAATAGCTTGCAAAAACCTTCCTGGACTCTGAAAGCTAGCCTTGAGGGAGAAAGCTTCCAGCTTAGTTCCAGCTTGGTTTTCCTGTGCATACAGCCAAGATATGTGTTATCTTCAGCAACAGCGTCTTATAATCTGGTTCTTTTCACTTTATCTTTAGAGACAAAATTTCCTCACGGAGCCTTGAGGTCATTAGTTCAGCCGGGCTGCCTGGGTAATAAACTCCAGTGCTCTACCTGTCTCTGGTTCCCTAGCACTGCCATTGTAGATAAGCACTGACTCACCCTAGCATGGAGGCATGGAGGCACGGAGGCAAAGGATCTGAACTCAGGTCATGTACAGCATGTAGTTCACCAATGGTGCCATCTCCTCAGCTTGCTTCTGTGAATTTTGAACTGATACTGTTTTTCACTGGGCAAATCCCTCTATATAGCTCCCTGACTTTCCTTCATGCCACTTGTGGACTGATCACAGACACAAGCTGCTTCCAATCAGCAGATATAGGAAAACAGTCACCTAATTATCTGTAGAAAGACACAATTATATAATTCAAAGAAGGAGATCCTGTAACTTTTTTTTTTCATATTTGACAAATTTAACTTAGAGCATTAGACTTGCATATTAGTTTATATCAGCTTTTTCTAGATGTGATAATTGTTACAGAGACATATGGGACACAGTCTAGCTTTATTTAGACATGGAAACTTGGAGAGACACACAGGAATGAGACTGGCCCAACATCTGGGATTTAGTTATCATTTTTTGATACTTTGTTGCATTTGGGCAAAGACTTACAGGATCCCTTGTTAAAACGGGAGGGGGGGGGTTGTTTCTTAGTTTAGAAATCTCTAGTGTGTTTTATTATAAATAGACAAAGATCTGAAGTTGAGCTTCACCTCAGCACCACAGGCAAAGCCAGGCACAGAGGCATGTGGCTGTACCCTTAGCACTAGGGGAAGGCACAGACAAGTGGATCCTGGACTTGCTGGCCAGCCAGAGGATGAGCTACAGGTGTAGTGAGAGACCCTATTTTAAAAATTAAGGTAGAGCTCTTACTCTTGCCTCTCTCTCTATTGCCTCTTTCACTCTTGCTCCCTGTCTCTCCCCATTCCCTTCCCCCCTCTACCCACATGGTCTTGTCCAGCCTCTACTTCTCTACTCTCTCCCTCTCTCTGCCTTCTGCCTCTACTACCCTCTTAACCACCCCCCGCCCCGCCTCCATGCCCTGAATAAACTCTATTCTATACTAAAAAAAAAAAAAAAAAAAAAAAAAAAAGAAAGGTAGAGAGTGACTGAAGAAGGCATCCAACATTGACATCTGGCCAACACACACACTTGTGCACATATACACGTACTACACACAAGAAATTAAAATAAAATAAGCAAAAAAAAATTTCAGGTTAATTGAAAAAACAAAAACAAAAACAAAAATAAAACAATCCCCAACACATCTGGAATCAGCAAGAAGCAAAAGCAGGACTCCATTTTAAAACCTGGAAAGCGTTCTTCACCTAGAGAAGGCATCAGTAGAGTTCTCTGGCAGACAGATTGGTCTGTGGTTGCACAACAAGCGAAGGTCCTCTGGTCAGGTACTTTACGATGCTTCCTTTGTAAAAGGGTAAACTGTCAGGAAGTGTTTTTTAGTTCTTGGACATTTTATTGAGTTCTTTTAAGGTTTCCAGTGATTCATGATTTTTTCTTTTTCTTTTCTGGCTCCTCTCTTCTTCCTCTCTTTCCCTTCAGCCCTTGCTATTCTTCCTCACCTCACCTTTATTTCCTCTTCATTAATGGGTCTCACACTGGCCTTTGACTCCTGTTAGTCCTACTTTCACTCTCCAAGTATTGGGATCATGGATCTTTCCCATCCCACCTGGCTTTCATCATTATTTAGAGCTTCTGTGTTTGTTTCTTTATTTATTAATTAATTCATTTATTTATTTAAGAACTGTTGTATCTTGCTAAGGATGAAGTCACCATTTTAACCCTTTTCGATGCCTCTGGGCTTCTATGTATGCTATGGACACCTCCACTATTCTCAGCTATTTGAAACACAACTATAAAAGCCAAAGAAAGCAACAAACAACAGAAAGATCCCTTCAATAGTTTCTTCTGTCTCATGAACTCTATTTCCTAGAACAAACAGTATTTCCTCAGGGCCCACCTAAACAGATATGAAACTAAGATGTGGGTCTCAATAAGAAGACAAAGAAAAAGTTATAATGGGTACTTTTCACATTTTACCTAGAAATGAGGCTTTATATACACTTGTTTATCTAATTACAACATATGAACACTCTACACGTATACATCTTTATAAACTGTGTGTCAGAATACTTTTGGATGCAATCAACAGAAAATACATTAGTTATTTTTAGGGTTTTTTGTTTGTTTGTTTGTTTGTTTTTGAGAAGGAATAGAGTCTCACATAGATTAGGCTAGCTTTCAATTCTCTATGAAGTAGAGGCTGTCCTTGAACTCCTGGTCTTATGACCTCCACTTTCTGAGTACTGGAATTACACTCATTCGACCCTGTGGCAAACTGGAATTATGTGTGTGTGTGTGTGGGGGGGGGCGTTAAGGCATCCTTGAGGTTCAGTATCACCCCCAGGGATCATAATATGATAGGGCACGACCTAGTAATTGAGATAAAATTTCTATTGTTCAGTATTCTTTTTATTTTTGCAGCATATAGGATTGAACAGATGTTTTCAAATATGCTAGACAAGTACTCTACAACTGAGCTATGTCCTCAGGCTTGGCTCACTTTCTTGCCTTATTCTCTGTTCAGGTTATTGCTCTAACACTAGACCTCAGTGATGGGCTCCTGTATTGGCTGGTGCAGGACAATCAGTGTATTCATCTGTACACAGCTGTTCTTCGAGGATGGAGGTAAGATGATCCCTGGAAGGCTGGAAGAGAATGTCCTGCCTTTCTAAATAGGTCTTTTTATTTCTTGTGAAAGCCCTGATGAAAGGAGATAGGCTTCATCTATACACAGAATTTTTTGTATTATGCTCATTTTTATAAAGAGTCAAATGAGCGGTTTAATTCTTTGTATTCAGGCTTACCCTTTTGCTTAAGTATCAACTTATACCAATAGCAAGTCCATTCATTCACAAAGCAGCATGGGCATAATCATGAGGGCATGCAGGCTTTTTCCCCCTTGTTGTTGGTTCTATGTGAACTAGGTTTCAGGTGAGATGACTGAGTGAAGTTATTGTGTAGATCAGAAGGATGCTTTCCCAGGCCAGTGTCTATTTTGTGTATCTGTGGATTGGGGTTCTTATAAATGTTAGAGTGGAGCCATTCATCCTGGGTAAACTCCCGAAAATTCTTTGGGCTTTGGCCATCTGCTTCTCCAACATCCCCCAATAGACTTTCTTTAAAAAAATAAAAAAAGAAAAAAAAACTTGTAATTGTGCTGTCCCTAGTGTTGGGTTATTGTAAGTCCTTGGTTATTCCAAGATCTCTGTCTCCATTCATATGGCCTCATTGAGCCTTTTGAAGAAATAGCAATTTTTTCCTCCTTTTTTTTTTTTTTTTTTTGTTGTTGTTGTGGCTTTCTTTCTCGATGGCAACTTTTTCCCAAGGCCTGCAAGAACTTAGCACTAGGTCTTTCTTCTGTGACTGCAAGTGTTATGGACACATAAGAAAAACTACATGTAAACAATTTAAGTTGTGATGTTAGTGTTACCCAAACCACAAGGATTTGTTGAAGCCTGAAACTTTTGTATATTCTTGTAATATATACATAACATACATATACGTGTATGTATATAATTATTAATAATGACGAAATTTGGTAACTTAAGAAAAACATTTAAAATCAATTTATATGAAAGTAAGTAAACATGTTGAAAGTTGCTGCAAATTTCTTTTTTGCTTATGTGTTCACAGACATGCATGTATTTAGAAGTACATAATTTGATGAGTGCTTGTATCTCCCAGTCCTCCCTCCCAGTCCAGATGCACACTCATTGGTATTATGTCTTAACAGTGGTGGGGATGCTACCATCACAGAGTTTGCAGCCTGGAGTACTTCTGAAATCTCCCAGAATGCACTGATGTACTACAGTGGTAGACTCTTCTGGATCAATGGATTTAGGATCATTACAGCACAGGAAATAGGTCAGAGAACCAGTGTGTCTGTTTCGGAGCCAGCGAAATTCAATCAGTTCACAATTATACAGACATCTCTCAAGCCTCTGCCAGGTACAATATTTTATCCATACCTATTACTTTCATGCTTCTCTTCAATAGGTATTCTGATAGATACTTTCTCTTGTTCAACATAACTCTTAAGAAAAAAAGTATATAGTATTATTAAAATATCAGTATTTTTATTTGTATATAGCAAATTTAATCTTAAACAAATTATTGCCTGCAAAAATTAAAAACAACTTTAAAGATACTTTAAAAGGAATGGAAAAATTTGACATTTATTTGTTTGGAGACAAGGTCTTGAGTAGCCAAGATTGACGTAGGATTCATTTTGTATCTGAGACTGTCCTTAAAGTTCTGATTTAAACTTAAATCTCTCTGCTTCCACCTTCTGGCGAGATTACAGGCATGCACCACCAAGCCTGGTTTTAATTTTAGGTGTTAGCAATTTCTGCTGGGTTTCCATGATTCTGTGCTTATTTTTCTTACCATTTCTTTCTTTTTCATTCCACAGGAAACTTTTCCTCTACTCCCAAGGTTATCCCAGATCCTGTTCAGGAGTCTTCATTTCGAATTGAAGGACACACTTCAAGTTTCCAAATCCTGTGGAATGAGCCCCCTGCGGTGGACTGGGGCATCGTTTTCTACAGTGTGGAATTTAGCACTCATTCCAAGGTCTGTTGCTGGTTTAGTGCTATTTCCCAAAGGACCTTCCTCATCTTGTAGCAGTGTACATGGGATTTGTACAGCTAGCCAAGCACACCTCTTTGGTTGTTTTGCCACAGCATGTGGTTAACTAAGCACACCCCCACAAGAACACATGAGAGCACCCATGAGAACCCATGTGCAGCAGCCTCTGCTCTCTGCTAATTACAGTTCTGGCTCAGGTTTAACTGGTTTTTCTCAGAACCATAACAATGCTCAAAATTTGCATGTCCAAGATTTCAAGTCTTGATTTTAGGAGTAAACTAAAATTTAGAAATTTTTGTTAGTGATGAGTACAAAAGTTAATATTTTTTTTCCTCTCAAAACGCTTTGTGCTTTTATTTTAGTTCCTGATTATTGAACAACAGTCTTTACCTATTTTTACTGTGGAAGGACTGGAGCCCTATACCTTATTTAATCTTTCTGTCACTCCTTATACCTACTGGGGAAAGGGCCAAAAAACATCTCTATCATTTCGTGCACCTGAATCAGGTAAGTTTAAAAAAGAAAATTAAAACAATAATAAGACACAAGTCTTTTTTTTCTCTACCTGGTCTTGAATGGATAGTCAGTACTAGTTAAAATAACTTTCCCTTTTATAGAATTGTATCGGTTCAATACTTTTTGACTTCTTGGAGATTAGAATAGTATAATCAAAATAAACCCTTAAATATATTCCAAAGATGAATAGTTGAAAGATTAAGAACTGTTTTTTTTTTCTGTACTGTACTAATATTTAAAAGGTAAAAACAAGTTTCAGGAAGGTCTCTGAAGCATTCTCCTAGGTGGATGGGCTCTGAAGACCAGCAGGTATTAACAACGCTGGCAACTCAGGGTTCTGAGCATAAGATGCCGGCATCCAGATTTTGTGCTTCTTGGAAATATATTTGAAAAAAAGAACAGCAGCCTTATCCTCAAAGACGTATATCACTTTGAAGTATACCAAGCATACCTGCAGGCACCACACTAATATTAAAAGTTTTTACCACCTATGTTTGATCCCACACAGCTTAGTACACAAGACAGTGGTTAGAATCTTGTCTGTGGAAGTGATAGAGGAAGCCCACTAGAGGCGTGCGACAAATAGCTACTGAGTGGCAAGAACCTAATTCAGAGTTTCTACTGGAGTTTCATTAATCTCATTGAAGGTATTTTTTGGCAAATACTCGTTAGTGATTGTATCATACTAATTGAACTTCTATAAAATTCTGGTAGAGGACCCAGCAAGTAGTAAGAGCTCAGTAGACAGATTCATTCAGAAGTGAATTTTTTATGGCATGATTTATTCAATAATATTTATCAATGAATCTCATAACAGGAACATAGTGGAAAATGGGCAGTATTCTGCCCCAGGAAACATTTGGACCAAGGTAGGCTTTAACATTGTCTTGGGCTTCCAGCTTTGGTAGTGCAGTTCTTTGAACATGAACTTGATTGTATCCCTGAGGGGATCCCCTAGAAGCCTATGACATCTGACAGATACTGAGAGCAGTGTGGAAGAATAAAGGGATTTGGCCCAAACCTCAGAATATTTTCGAAACAGCAAAATTTTCAGGCTCACTGATCTTTATTAAGCACTTATATGCCACTTCAATACTAGATCTGGGAAACTCTTAAGTAAGGAATAAGAATAGTTTGTTTTTATGGAGTGTGGAAATGAATATATTTGCTTCTAGTATAATAGAAACGAGGCCATGATAACCAAATTGAGAAGCATGGCCTATAGCAGTCAAATAATGCTATGAAATCATCAACTCTGTCAACATACCTCAAGTATTCCTAGAAGAGGGAGATGTACATGAATTGATGTGTTCGCAAAGGTCTTTCAGTGCAGAAACTTTAGCTGGATTGTTAGAGATGGTGTGAGAAGAGATAGGTTTTAATTACTGTTAGTTCATTATCATCATAGCAGGGAGCATAGTGACCCACAGGTAGGCATAGCCCTGAATTTGAAAGCTCTATGTCCTGATTCATGGGCATTATGGAGAGAAAGAGATACTGGGCCTGACATGGGCTTTTGAAACCTCAAAGGCCACCACCCTCCCCCTCTCCACAGGACACACTTTTTTCAACAAGGCCACACCTTCTAATTCTAGAAGGCATTCTACTAGGCATTGTTCTAATTCTACCAGGCATTCAAGAATATAAGCTTATCAGGGCTATTGTTATCCAAAGTACTTCAAGGTATCATATGATAAGAGATGTATAGTATAAAAGGAGCTGCAGATAGAATAGAGGTGTGAGTGATGGATATTAGGAAGCAATGAGACAGGAAACAGAGAAGGTGTGAGGCCTTGCCAAGGACTTACAAGACAGAAAGGGATATTTGGAATAGAAAGACCTGGGAAAGCATGGCTTGGTTCAACTCTAGCATAGCTAATGGTGGAATGCCTAAGCTATACTCTTTGGATATCTGTCAGTCATTTCCACCACTTTCTGCTTCCTTTAGGGTTAGCATAATGAAGGCCAGAACCCATATATGCTGTAGTTTACCTCCTGAACTGGGTGAAGGGTAGTTATAATAGTTGCTGCCCCTCCTAATAATTAACATCAGTTAAACTGCTCTATTAGGGTGACAGTGGATGTTATGCTTTCTTGGGGATAACCAGTCAACTTTCATCTGTTTGGGGCACAGATGGGAAAGATGAGCTTGAATAGAAGTAGTAAGAGGACATTGGGTAGGGTATAAGGACATCTTTAGATAAGGACAGTAGTAAGGACATCATAAAGACTTGTGGAAATATCAAGATGGGCTTCTGAAGAAAACTGTAGGTTACTCTAAGCAGAGCCTTAAGCATGAGAGCAATGAACTTTAATTTTCTGGAATGAGAAATGCTTTTTGCCAAGATGGCCATACCATGATCATGGGGTATAAAATTCAGCCTTGTGGTATATCTCCCCTGTCTATCTGTGTGCCTACTTTTCAGTTCCATCAGCACCAGAAAACCCCAGAATATTTATATTGTCAAGCGGAAGATACACCAAGAAGAATGAAGTTGTGGTAGAGTTCAGGTGGAATAAACCTAAGCATGAAAATGGAGTGCTAACCAAATTTGAAATCTTCTATCACATATCTAAACAAAGTGGCACAAATAGATCAACTGAAGACTGGATGTCTGCCAGTGTTATACCCCCAGTGATGTCTTTTCAACTTGAGGCTGTGAGTCCTGAGTATACTGTTGCCTTCCAGGTATGAGAGAGAAAGCAAGGATAAACACCTTTTTTGATTTGAGAATTTATTTTCATTATTTTAAATCATGTTCTTGCATTTCTGCTTGTATATATGTACATGCATGTGGAGATGCCTATAGAGGCCAGAGACATTGGGTCCCTGAAACAGTAGTTACAGGTAGTTGTGAATCCCCTTATGAGTATTGGGAACTGAATTTGGGTCCCTGAGAGAGCAATAATTGCTCTTCATTGTCTCCCCAGCTCCTAGGTTTTATAATCTTGATTTTTTTTTTCCTGTTGGGAGTCTAGCATTTAATGGCAGAGCCGTCTTTCCAGACCTGTGATATGAATTTTAACAGTGTAATAATGGGTGGCTAATTAAACAACTGGACTAAGACTTCCTATCTTGGGCTGGTGGTGGTGGTCCACCACTGGGGAGACAGTGGAAGAGGGATTTCTGTGAGTCCAAAGCAAGCTTGATCTACTAAGTGAAGGACTACACAGAGAAACCCTGTCCCAAAAAACCAGAAACCAAACCAAACCAAACCAAACCAAACCAAACCAAACCAAACCAAACCAAACCAAACCAGAATTCCTCCATTGTTAATTATTTAATTCCACTGTGAGCAGAGAAATCAAGTGGTCAAGCATACATAGGGCAAGGAGCACAGTTTAAGTAAAGGATGTTTTGACAATGGTCTTGCACTCAGAGTACTGTGTTTGAGTACTCATAGGCTATTTACCATGATCAATAATTTTGTACTCATTATCACAATTGATCCCTGGATCTGTCAGCTAAATCCCAAGGCTGCATGACTAGGCAATGACATGCCACAGAACCCTGATCCAATCTCTATTCCTACGGTAGTTATGTGGATCCAAGTAGAATGTATGTGAAATGCATACTTGCTTTGAATTATAAGGAGGCTTGATTATTTTCTCCTTCTAAGCTTCCTTTTAGGAAGTATAGTCAGTTTAGCTTACCATAATTCATATGGTTTTATGTCTGTTAACTATCTTATATAACCTGATCTTGGAAAGAGTTGAATACCTTGTATTTATTTAAAAATATTTAATCGATGACTAAACATTATAGATGGTTCAGGTGTGATGACTATTGATTAGGGAAGGATTGACACAATCAAATTAATCAACCCATGAGAACACCTGTGTTACATAATAATTACCCAGACCTTTCCCATGCAATGGAGATATTTACCATTCTTCCCTTTTGTTTTTTTTTTGTTTTGTTTTGTTTTGTTTTGTTTTGTTGTTGTTGTTGTTTTTGAGACAGGGTTTCTCTGTATAGCCCTGGCTGTCCTGGAACTCACTTTGTAGACCAGCCTGGCCTCGAACTCAGAAATCCGCCTGCCTCTGCCTCCCAAGTGCTGGGATTAAAGGCATGCACCACCACGGCCTGACTTTCACTTTTTAAAAAATATTTTCTCCCTCAGTTATTTATTACAATATACTTAGATGTTAACAATGACTTCAAACTATAATGTATATTAAGTGTATATAATTAATATTGTATAATTTATCAGTCATAGAATTTACTGCTAATGAGAATATCTAGGAATATATTTTTAATTTTTTCTTCCTTTTTTATTCTTTAGGTTAGAGTCTTCACATCCAAAGGGCCAGGGCCATTTTCTGATATAGTGATGTCTAAAACATCAGGTATTTGTTATCTAAAAATCTGTAAATGATAATTTCAAAGTATACATTTTTGATTGGTATGTTTAGGAGTAGGAATGGCAGCTCTGGATTTAAAGGTAAAGTCAGATAAAATACTGTTTTCTCACACCGAAGTAGCTTGAGGAAACTTAGGGTCAGAGGTCCTAAGAGTTTCTGTTAAGCCTGATGTGTTAGACAAACCTGAAGTGGCCCATGGATTTTCAACATGGCTGGAGGTTTCTATTTTCTTCTTCTTCTTCTTCTTCTTCTTCTTCTTCTTCTTCTTCTTCTTCTTCTTCTTCTTCTTCTTCTTCTTCTTCTTCTTCTTCTTCTTCTTCTTCTTCTTCTTCTTCTTCTTCTCCTTCTCCTCCTCCTCCTCCTCCTCCTCCTCCTCCTCCTCCTCCTCCTCCTTCCTTTTTAATTGTTTATTTATTTTTATTTATGTGAATACATTGTAAGTGTCTTCAGACAGACCAGAAGAGGGCATCAGAGCACATTACAGATGGTTGTGAGCCACCATGTGGTTGCTGGGAATTGAACTCAGGACCTCTGGAAGAGCAGTCAGTGCTCATAACCACTGAGTCATCTCTCCAGCCCCTGAAGCTTGTTTCTTACGTGTACTGTCTGTTTTTCCCTTGCAGAAATCAAGCCATGTCCGTATCTCATATCTCTTCTCGGCAATAAGATCGTGTTTCTAGACATGGATCAAAATCAAGTTTTGTGGACATTTTCCCTGGAGGGAGACGTCAGCACAGTGGGGTACACAACAGACGATGAAATGGGGTATTTCGCTCAAGGAGACACGCTCTTCCTTCTGAATTTGCGTAATCATTCCAGTTCCAAGGTATTTCCTTTTGTGATTCCTTTGAAGTGAAGGATGTAACTAAAATGGTTGGCCAGTGGGGGAGCCTTCAAGATTAGAATGACTGAAATAGCAACTCAATGTGTGGTCATTTAGCCATTCATAAATAGAGAAAGGGTTTGTGCATGTGTCAGGCAGGACTGGCTATTGGGTTTAAGGACCAGTTTTTGCTTCTGGCGCTACTGAGGATGATAGCTTCTTTTAGAACAAGTATCTGAGAGAATCAACCTAAAGAGAAAAGAGAATGGTTTCTTTTGACTCAGTTTTAGAAGCTTCATCTGTAATCCTCTGGCCTTGTCGCTTTGAGCCTGTAGTGAGGATGCACTTCATGATAGATAGTGCCTCGCCCAGACAGTTCAGCTGCTCATCTCTTATTCAAGAGAGGACAGAAAGAAAGAGACCAGGATTCCACAGTCCCATAACCAGTGACCCCAAGACTCCTCACAAAGCACCCCCTCTAAAGGCTCACCTCTTCCCAGTAGCTGCAAGGTTTGGACTATGTCTTCAACACATAGGCTTGGGGGGTGGAGGTGGACCTTCTAGATCTGAACTCTACTAGGAGATAAAACATTACAGTCCTTGCTCTTCACAAAGAGCAAATCCACGGGCCACTTCAGGTTTGTCTAACATGTCAGGCTCAACAAAAACTCTTAGGACCTCTGATCCTAAGTCTCTTCAAACTACTTTGGTGTGAGAAAAAAGTATTTTATCTGATTTTAACTTTAAACCCAGAGCTGCCATTCCTATTCCTAAACATACCAATCAAAACTGTATACTTTTAAATCATCATTTACAGATTTTTAGATATCAAATACCTGATATTTTAGACATCACACTTCCTCTAACCCTAGGAGGCAGTTCTGCACAATGACTAAGATGGTGTGCTTTAGAGTATGATTTCATGGGACGTATGTATACCTATACTGCTTATGAGAGTGAGGCCATAGTGTATTGACTCTCTAAGTGATATCTGATCTTTGCGTTCTCATGGAGATCAAATGAGGAGATCAATTAAGACATCAGGTGTTAATTGATGGTCAGTTGTCAAGCACAGCATCTGATCTGTGGTAGCCATTCGCTAAATATGAATTAATATCAAAGAGAGAGTAGTGTAACTGCTATGCAGAGAGCAAGGTAGGGTGGAATTACAGCCCAGGTTAATGTGGTGCTCTGTAGATAGCAGAAATCTGTTTTGCATAAAGATGAGCCAGCAAAAGGTGGGGGGAAAGCAGCAGAAGGAGCTCCAGAGCAAAGGCAGGGAACAGGGAGCCACACATGCCTGCGAGCTGTAAGGAAAGGGAATCTGGAGTGTAGGTGTGGGTTAGGGTGATAAAGCAGGGGGATGGGTGGGATAATGGTCAGCTGTCAATCTAGAAGCTAATAGTAAGTTATTAAAGACACCTAGTGACTCATTTACTGGTCAAATTGTGTTTTTAAAAACTTTTAAAATTTATTTTCATATATATGTATATATATACATATTTTTTGTTTTGAGATAGTGTCTCACATAGAACAGGGTGGCCCTCAAATGAATTATGTAGCTGAACCTGACATTGAACTTCTGATTCACTTTCTTCCACCTGTTTAGAGCTGGCCTTCCACATATACGCTACTACTTCCAGCTTTAATTATGTTTAAGAATGTTCTCTCTCTCAACAGTGGGAGTCATAGCAACCCAGGAGTTAGGTGACAGTCAAGGAGGTGAGAATTAAGACGCCAATCTGGGGAGGGATTTCTAAAGAGACTAGCTCTCCATATAGTGATATGAGAAGAAAATAAAGGGGGAGCCATATGTATACAGAATGACTTCTTGGGTTAAATTGGGCATCTTTAACAATACAGAGTACAAGAGAAAAAGAGCTTTGAGGTAGGGTGATTGGTTTTTATTTTTGGAGTACCTCACTAGGAGATTTCATTAGGCCATTTGATATTTGAGTCCCTAATTGAACAAAGCATCATATCTGAAGATGAGGGGTTTTAACCCTGGTATTCAGATCAGAGCTGAAGCCAAGTGACTAAAATAATCTAGGGGCAATATACAGCATGAGAAAATGGCATGTGGTATAGTTGTCACAACATAGAATGAGTGAGGCTTGGGGGTTATAGACAGGTTCAATGGGTAATGATATGAACAGCTAAGGAAGTGTGCAAATGGATGACTACTCTTTTGGGCTGACTCCCCTCTCCCCATGTTAAGCTTTTCCAGGATGCACTGGTTTCTGACATTAGAGTTATTGCTGTTGATTGGATTGCAAGGCACCTCTACTTTGCTCTGAAAGCATCACAAAACGGAACACAGATATTCAATGTTGACCTTGAACACAAGGTGAAATCCCCCAGGGAGGTGAAGACTTGCAAAGCACATACAACAATAATTTCTTTCTCTATATATCCCCTCTTGAGGTATGAGCATCTTTATTGCAATGAAAGAGATATAGATTTTAATGTGATATCTTTGCTCAATATTAGAAGCTAACAATGGTAAACTAAGGTGCTTATGTTTTGTTTTGTAGAGGGTATCACATAGTGCATACTGACATTGAACTGGCTGTGTAGCCGTTAATGACCAGAACTCTCTCTCCATCTTCCTGTTTTAGCTGCTGGGAGCTGGGATTACATGGTTGGGAGCTGCATTAAATTATAATAAATAATTCTGAGCCAAGATTGGTGGTCCATATGTGTCATACCAATTACTCAGAAGCCAGAAGCAGGAGCATTGTGGGTTCGAGGCCAACTACAGTGATTTTGTGAGACTCCTTAACTCAAAATGCAGAAAATAGGAGTAAGAAGTAAGGCTCAGAGATAGAATTCTCATCTAGACTCCAGGCTTAATCTCTAACATACACCTTTTGATCCCACAACTATCAGTTAAGGTTATAATCTTAATGCATGTTGAAAATTTGACTAACCCACAGGATAATTAGCAGAAAAAAAGGTATAACAAATTTTTATATCAGTGAATTTTATAACAGTGGCAGGTGGTAAAGACAAGATGTAGATGTGATCAAGACAGGATGAACTGCATAGGAGGCCAGGAGCTATGGTCCAGTGAAAGCTCTTCTGGCTCTGCCTATCTTCATAAAATTCATATTTTCATAATATAGTCTTAAGACTATATTATTAATCAACTGAGTATCAATTTTTCCAGCTTGGAAAGGATGTTTTTAATTGTACCACAAGCATGGACATGGGCTATTTGGAAACTAAGTTGTTTATTGGCATTAAGAAACAGAAATAGACACCAGTTCTTGCTGGAGCTTGGGGAAGGAAGTTATCTCCGTTAGGCTCTGAGGGAAGAGCTTGCACCAGGTAGATGCTGTGCCATCAGCATGGGCTAAAGAGACCCCAACAAGATGTGGGACAGAATGTCCTGATAAGTCTTCTTCATGCACACCTACTGGGAGGAGGACGACAAGAAGCACCCCAACTTTTAGGTCAACTTTGCTGAGTTCTAAAAGAAATTGCAGGAGAGATAGAAGACCATGTCTGCAAAGGAAAAGTCAAAGTTTGAAGATCTGGCCAAGAGCAATAATGCTCGTTATGACAGGGAGATGAAGGATTACATTCCTCCCAATGGTGTTAAGAAAGGAAAGAAAAAAAGATCCTAATGTCCCCAAAAGACTATCATTTGCTTTTCTTCTGGTTTTGTTCTGAATATTGACCAAGGATTAAGAGTCAGTATCCAGTATTTGGAGATACTGCAAAGAAACTGGGAGGGACATGGTCTGAACAATCTGCCAAAGATAAATAACTGTATGAGGAGAAAGCAGCTAAACTAAAGGAGAAGTATGAAAAGGATATTGCTGCAAATCATGCCAAGGGCAAAGGTGAAACAAGAAAAAATGGGTCCTGGTAGGCTAACAGGCTCAAAAAAGAAAAATGAACTGTAAGCCAAGATATGCTTACTCCTGGAGGCCTTCACCTGGGAAAGGATGGTCCCGCTTCCCTTCTTTGCTTGAGGGAGAGGGAGGGGGAGGGGGAGAGGAAGAGGGAGAGGAAGAAGGAGAGGAAGAAGAGGATGACAAAGATAAGGAGGAGGAAGATGAGGATAAGGAGGAAGAAGATGAAGATAAAGAATAAATGGCTGTCCTAAAATGTGTGGCGTGTGTGTGAGATCAGGCAACTATTATGATAATGTAGAAATTCAAGTACATCTCAATATTAGCTTCAGTATAAAAATTGTACAGATTTTATTATGGTGATCACATTCTTTGTAGAGAAATACTTTTGACAAAAAGAGCTTATAGCTTTTTCAGGGGTTACAATGTACAGTTAGATTTAAAGCTGTTGATGTTGAATGCTTCTAAATATTTAAGTTTCTTTAATTTCTTATGGTAGCAAAACAAACTTAAAAGGAATTTGTACTGACAGTAAAAATCTTTTAAGATGTGTTTTTTTTGTTTTAAAATTTGTAACAAAATAATGCATATTTAAAGGAGAAACAGAAACAGGGTGGAAAAGGGCATACTGAAAATATGAAAGTAAGTTTAGAACTTATAGATATAAATGACCACTGAAGGTGCTCAAACTACAAGTCTAACATGATTAGAGCCTAGGCCTTTGCCTGTAACACATTATTATTATTATTATTTTAATCACTGGGCAACACTGAATTGGACTGCCTGTGACCTTCTCTATTTCAGAAGGAAGTTATTTGATGTTTGGATGTGCTTACTCCCAAGGCTGCACTTGTCTTCTCGTTATTATGCATGGTTGACCTTCATTAGAAAGAAATATTTGAAGTGTCACGTTTTTCTTCATTAAATTAAAGGGATGTTTTCCTTCTTCCCAATAGTCGCTTGTATTGGACAGAAGTTTCAGATCTGGGCCATCAGATGTTCTACTGCAATATTAGCAATCACACCTCGCAACATGTTCTACAACCCAAGGCTTCAAACCAACATGGAAGGAGTCAATGTTCTTGTAATGTGACAGAATCTGAGTTAAGTGGGGCAATGACTGTGGATACCTCTGACCCAGACAGACCATGGATATACTTTACCAAAAGGCAAGAGATCTGGGCCATGGATCTGGAAGGATGTCAGTGTTGGAAAGTCATCATGGTACCTACTATCCCTGGTAATGTGCTGATGCATTCATATCTTTTCTTCTTTTTGATAGGTTCCATGTAACCCAAGGTGGCCAGAAATTCACTCAATAGCCAAGGATGCCTTTGAACTTCTGATCTTTCTCCCTCTACCTCCCAAGAGCTTGGATTATAGATATGTGTCATCAGGTTTAGTTTTATGACGTGCTGGCTGTCAAATACAGTGGTGTGTGTTAGGCAATCTCAGCTGAGCTATATCCTCAGCATGTATATCCTCATTTATAACGGCAGCCTCTCTTGTCCATTAGAAAGAGCTAGCAGGGGTTGGGGAGATGGGTCAGTTAGTAAAGCACTTGCTGTATAAAACCGAGGACCTCAGTTTTAATCACTAACCGAGGACCTGAGTTTTAATCACTAACCGAGGACCTGAGTTTTAATCACTAGTACCCACATTAAAAAGCAGGTGGTGATGCACACCTGTAATCCCAGTAACCAGGAGGTAGAGACAGGAAGATCTCTATGTCTGTGAGAATTGATGAACTCTGGGTTTATAAATTTTGATCGTACAAATAGCAATTTAAATGATAATCTTAGCTTGACATGGTGGCACATACTTTTAATCCTACTACTTGGGAGGCAGAAACAGGCAGATCTCTGTGAGTTTGAGGACAGCCTGGTCTACATAGTGAGTCCAAAACAGCCAGCCATGGCTAAATAGAAAAATCCTGTATAAAACAACAACAACAACAACAACAAAAACAACAAAAACAAACCAGACCAAAATAAAACAAAACAAAAACCAAATTATAATCTTAATCCTCACTGAATTTGACTAGTCTAAAGATGGGCTATTTACTAGAAAGAAACCCATAGCAAATTGACCTCTAGCCTCTGCATATGCACACAAGTGCATCCATACGGATGTGCTCACACTCATGCATACATATAGACGCATAAATGCATACACATATGTATATACCATAAGAGGTCACAAAACAAACAAACAAACAAACAAACAAACAAACAAATAATCAAATAAAACAAAACAGATAAAAAGGAGGATTATTGCGGTTTGGATAAATTGATCAATCTGTAGAACATTTTTTTTTCAAGCATGAGGACCTGAGCTTGGGTTTCTAGTGCACAATGACACAAGCCTGTAATCTGCAGTAGCATGATTGGGGGCAGAGGCAGAAGCAGAGAGGCAGAGAGGCAGAGAGGCAGAGAGGCAGAGAGGCAGAGAGGCAGAGAGGCAGAGAGGCAGAGAGGCAGAGAGGCAGAGAGGCAGAGAGGCAGAGAGGCAGAGAGGCAGAGAGGCAGAGAGGCAGAGAGGCAGAGAGAGAGGCAGAGAGGCAGAGAGGCAGAGAGAGAGGCAGAGAGGCAGAGAGGAAGAGAGGCAGAGAGGAAGAGAGGCAGAGAGGAAGAGAGGCAGAGAGAGAGGCAGAGAGGCAGAGAGAGAGAGGCAGAGAAAGAGGCAGAGAGGCAGAGAAAGAGGCAGAGAGGCAGAGAGAGAGGCAGAGAGGCAGAGAGAGAGGCAGAGAGGCAGAGAGAGAGGCAGAGAGGCAGAGGCAGAGGAGGCAGAGGAGGCAGAGGAGGCAGAGGAGGCAGAGGAGGCAGAGGAGGCAGAGGAGGCAGAGGAGGCAGAGGAGGCAGAGGAGGCAGAGGAGGCAGAGGAGGCAGAGGAGGCAGAGGAGGCAGAGGCAGAGGCAGAGGCAGAGGCAGAGGCAGAGGCAGAGGCAGAGGCAGAGGCAGAGGCAGAGGCAGAGGCAGAGGCAGAGGCGTCATTGGAAGCTCATCAGTCAGCTAATATAAGCTATTTGGTCATGGTCCAGACCAAAGGAACTGACAGTGCCATTTGTTTACTCTGACTTCACTAAGTCTAAAAAAAGTGAGACAACATTGTTGAGCCAAATGGCATAAAATATGTTTTGTTTTCTAATGTTGAAAGGTTTAAAACTTAGCAGTTTTCTTAGCAAAAAAGTAACTTCATACATTATTTAGAGCAGAAAACTTAAGGTGCCTAATTTTATGTTATTTTGTTTAATTCTTTATCTTTTAATTTTTTTCCTTTGTGTTTTGAATAAAGCAGGAAAAAGAATCATTAGCTTAACAGTGGATGGGGAGTTTATATATTGGATCATGAAAACAAAGGATGATGCCCAAATTTATCAAGCAAAGAAGGGAAGCGGGGCCATCCTTTCCCAAGTGAAGGCCTCCAGGAGTAAGCATATCTTGGCTTACAGTTCTGCTCTGCAGCCTTTTCCAGGTAACAGTGTCGCCCACACAGCATGCTTGTTCCCTTCCAAGGCTGTCTGTTCCTCCAGTCTCTGTATTAGGCTCTCATTTCACCCCACCTTCTGTCAGGCCTGCCTGTTGCTTACTCTGTTTCACAAATGCACACAGCTTGGACTGCAGTAGGCAGCATTTAGACATGGGAGCCTATGACCTGCTCTGTGCACTTGTCCTCTATCTCTTCTTTCTGGTTTAGGCCTTTTAGTAGTGTCAAAAGCATTGCATAAAACCTGTGCTCTCTTGCAAGGTTAAATTAATTACTGCGTTTATTAATCTATTATGTATTATGTATTACATAGATTAAGTAGACTGCCTTGGAAGACATATTAAAAGAAGTTCTTTGCAAGGAAGGAAAATGATTTGGGTCAGAATCTCAGATCTATGTTATGATGGAGGAGTTTCAGAGAAATGAGTAGTAGAGGAAAACAGGAATGATTGTTTTTCTTAGTTGTTTTAAATGTAAGGTTGTTGACATTACTAGCAACAGTGATTTTATGCGTGTGTGTGTGTGTGCACGCGTGTGTGTGCATATGTTTTTATAGCTACCACACTTGTCTTTCAACGTGGACAGGAAATAAAGAGCACATTGGAGAGAACCGGACAGCTTCTGGGACGGGCGGAAGCACAGAGCTGCTGAGGCAGCAACCTGGGCGGGCCGCAGACAACCGGCCACCATCCGGACCAGAGGACAGGTGTCCGCCTGGCTTGGGAGGCAGCCTCAGCCTCAGCAGCAGCGGTCGCCATCTTGGTTCCGGGACTCAGCAGAACTTAGGAAATTAGTCTGAACAGGTTAGAGGGTGCGCCAGAGAACCGGACAGCTTCTGGGACGGGCAGAAGCACAGAGCCGCTGAGGCAGCAGCCTGGGCGGGCCGCAGACAACCGGCCACCATCCGGACCAGAGGACAGGTGTCCGCCTGGCTCGGGAGACGGCCTCAGCCTCAGGAGCAGCGGTCACCATCTTGGTTCCAGGACTCCCTGGAACTTAGGATTTTAGTCTGCACAGGTGAGAGTCTGCACCACAGAAGCTGACAGCTTCTGGGAACTGCCAAAGCAACACAGCTTCTGAGAGAGGCCCTGTTTTGGGCCTTCTTCTTCGACCAGGAGGAGGTCCAACAACAAGATATCTGCGCACCTTCCCTGTAAGAGAGCTTGCCAGCAGAGAGTGCTCTGAGCACTGAAACTCAGAGGAGAGAATCTGTCTCCCAGGTCTGCTGAGAGACGGTAACAGAATCACCAGAAGAACAATCTCTAAACAGAGTCAACTATAACTACTAACTCCAGAGATTACCAGATAGCGAAAGGTAAACGTAGGAATCCTACTAACAGGAACCAAGACCACTCACCATCATCAGAACCCAGCACTCCCACTTCGCCCAGTCCAGGGCACCCCAACACACCCGAAAACCTAGACCTAGATTTAAAAGCATATCTCATGATGATGGTAGAGGACATTAAGAAGGACTTTAATAAATCACTTAAAGAAATACAGGAGAACACTGCTAAAGAGTTACAAGTCCTTAAAGAAAAACAGGAAAACACAATCAAACAGGTAGAAGTCCTTACAGAAAAAGAGGAAAAAACATACAAACAGGTGATGGAAATGAACAAAACCATACTAGACCTAAAAAGGGAAGTAGAAACAATAAAGAAAACTCAAAGTGAGGCAACACTGGAGATAGAAACCCTAGGAAAGAAATCTGGAACCATAGATTTGAGCATCAGCAACAGAATACAAGAGATGGAAGAGAGAATCTCAGGTGCAGAAGATTCCATAGAGAACATCGGCACGACAATCAAAGAAAATGGAAAATGCAAAAAGATCCTAACTCAAAATATCCAGGAAATCCAGGACACAATGAGAAGACCAAACCTACGGATAATAGGAGTGGATGAGAATGAAGATTTTCAACTCAAAGGACCAGCAAACATCTTCAACAAAATTATTGAAGAAAACTTCCCAAATATAAAGAAAGAGATACCTATGAACATACAAGAAGCCTACAGAACTCCAAATAGACTGGACCAGAAAAGAAATTCCTCCCGACACATAATAATCAGAACAACAAATGCACTAAATAAAGATAGAATACTAAAAGCGGTAAGGGAAAAAGGTCAAGTAACATACAAAGGCAAGCCTATCAGAATTACACCAGATTTTTCACCAGAGACTATGAAAGCCAGAAGAGCCTGGACAGATGTTATACAGACACTAAGAGAACACAAATTCCAGCCCAGGCTACTATACCCAGCCAAACTCTCAATTACCATAGATGGAGAAACCAAAGTATTCCACGACAAAACCAAATTCTCACATTATCTCTTCACGAATCCAGCCCTTCAAAGGTTAATAACAGAAAAAAACCAATACAAGAACGGGAACAATGCCCTAGAAAAAACAAGAAGGTAATCCCTCAACAAACCTAAAAGAAGACAGCCACAAGAACAGAATGCCAACTTTAACAACAAAAATAACAGGAAGCAACAATTACTTTTCCTTAATATCTCTTAACATCAATGGTCTCAACTCCCCAATAAAAAGACATAGACTAACAAACTGGCTACACAAACAAGACCCAACATTTTGCTGTTTACAGGAGACACATCTCAGAGAAAAAGATAGACACTACCTCAGAATAAAAGGTTGGAAAACAATTTTCCAAGCAAATGGTATGAAGAAACAAGCTGGAGTAGCCATCCTAATATCTGATAAGATTGACTTCCAACCCAAAGTCATCAAAAAAGACAAGGAGGGGCACTTTGTTCTCATCAAAGGTAAAATCCTCCAAGAGGAACTCTCAATTCTGAATATCTATGCGCCAAATACAAGGGCAGCCACATTCATTAAAGAAACTTTAGTAAAGCTCAAAGCACACATTGCACCTCACGCAATAATAGTGGGAGACTTCAACACACCACTTTCACCAATGGACAGATCATGGAAACAGAAACTAAACAGGGACACACTGAAACTAACAGAAGTGATGAAACAAATGGATCTGACAGATATCTACAGAACATTTTATCCTAAAACAAAAGGATATACCTTCTTCTCAGCACCTCATGGTACCTTCTCCAAAATTGACCACATAATAGGTCACAAAACAGGCCTCAACAGATTCAAAAATATTGAAATTGTCCCATGTATCCTATCAGATCACCATGCACTAAGGCTGAACTTCAATAACAAAAAAAAATAACAGAAAGCCAACACTCACGTGGAAACTGAACAACACTCTTCTCAATGATACCTTGGTCAAGGAAGGAATAAAGAAAGAAATTAAAGACTTTTTAGAGTTTAATGAAAATGAAGCCACAACGTACCCAAACCTTTGGGACACAATGAAAGCATTTCTAAGAGGGAAACTCATAGCTCTGAGTGCCTCCATGAAGAAACGGGAGAGAGCACATACTAGCAGCTTGACAACACATCTAAAAGCTCTAGAAAAAAAGGAAGCAAATTCACCCAAGAGGAGTAGAGGGCAGGAAATAATCAAACTCAGGGGTGAAATCAACCAAGTGGAAACAAGAAGAACTATTCAAAGAATTAACCAAACGAGGAGTTGGTTCTTTGAGAAAATCAACAAGATAGATAAACCCTTAGCTAGACTCACTAGAGGGCACAGAGACAAAATCCTAATTAACAAAATCAGAACTGAAAAGGGAGACATAACAACAGATCCTGAAGAAATCCAAAACACCATCAGATCCTTCTACAAAAGGCTATACTCAACAAAACTGGAAAACCTGGACGAAATGGACAAATTTCTGGACAGATACCAGGTACCAAAGTTGAATCAGGATCAAGTTGACCTTCTAAACAGTCCCATATCCCCTAAAGAAATAGAAGCAGTTATAAATAGTCTCCCAGCCAAAAAAAGCCCAGGACCAGACGGGTTTAGTGCAGAGTTCTATCAGACCTTCAAAGAAGATCTAATTCCAGTTCTGCACAAACTTTTTCACAAGATAGAAGTAGAAAGTACTCTACCCAACTCATTTTATGAAGCCACTATTACTCTGATACCTAAACCACAGAAAGATCCAACAAAGATAGAGAACTTCAGACCAATTTCTCTTATGAATATCGATGCAAAAATCCTCAATAAAATTCTCGCTAACCGAATCCAAGAACACATTAAAGCAATCATCCATCCTGACCAAGTAGGTTTTATTCCAGGGATGCAGGGATGGTTTAATATACGAAAATCCATCAATGTAATCCACTATATAAACAAACTCAAAGACAAAAACCACATGATCATCTCGTTGGATGCAGAAAAAGCATTTGACAAGATCCAACACCCATTCATGATAAAAGTTCTGGAAAGATCAGGAATTCAAGGCCCATACCTAAACATGATAAAAGCAATCTACAGCAAACCAGTAGCCAACATCAAAGTAAATGGAGAGAAGCTGGAAGCAATCCCACTAAAATCAGGGACTAGACAAGGCTGCCCACTTTCTCCCTACCTTTTCAACATAGTACTTGAAGTATTAGCCAGAGCAATTCGACAACAAAAGGAGATCAAGGGGATACAAATTGGAAAGTAGGAAGTCAAAATATCACTTTTTGCAGATGATATGATAGTATATATAAGTGACCCTAAAAATTCCACCAGAGAACTCCTAAACCTGATAAACAGCTTCGGTGAAGTAGCTGGATATAAAATTAACTCAAACAAGTCAATGGCCTTTCTCTACACAAAGAATAAACAGGCTGAGAAAGAAATTAGGGAAACAACACCCTTCTCAATAGTCACAAATAATATAAAATATCTCGGCGTGACTCTAACTAAGGAAGTGAAAGATCTGTATGATAAAAACTTCAAGTCTCTGAAGAAAGAAATTAAAGAAGATCTCAGAAGATGGAAAGATCTCCCATGCTCATGGATTGGCAGGATCAATATTGTAAAAATGGCTATCTTGCCAAAAGCAATCTACAGATTCAATGCAATCCCCATCAAAATTCCAACTCAATTCTTCAACGAATTAGAAGGAGCAATTTGCAAATTCATCTGGAATAACAAAAAACCTAGGATAGCAAAAACTCTTCTCAAGGATAAAAGAACCTCTGGTGGAATCACCATGCCTGACCTAAAGCTTTACTACAGAGCAATTGTGGTAAAAACTGCATGGTACTGGTATAGAGACAGACAAGTAGACCAATGGAATAGAATTGAAGACCCAGAAATGAACCCACACACCTATGGTCACTTGATCTTCGACAAGGGAGCTAAAACCATCCAGTGGAAGAAAGACAGCATTTTCAACAAATGGTGCTGGCACAACTGGTTGTTATCATGTAGAAGAATGCGAATCGATCCATACTTATCTCCTTGTACTAAGGTCAAATCTAAATGGATCAAAGAACTTCACATAAAACCAGAGACACTGAAACTTATAGAGGAGAAAGTGGGGAAAAGCCTTGAAGATATGGGCACAGGGGAAAAATTCCTGAACAGAACAGCAATGGCTTGTGCTGTAAGATCGAGAATTGACAAATGGGACCTAATGAAACTCCAAAGTTTCTGCAAGGCAAAAGACACCGTCAATAAGACAAAGAGACCACCAACAGATTGGGAAAAGATCTTTACCTATCCTAAATCAGATAGGGGACTAATATCCAATATATATAAAGAACTCAAGAAGGTGGACTTCAGAAAATCAAAAAACCCCATTAAAAAATGGGGCTCAGAACTGAACAAAGAATTCTCACCTGAGGAATACCGAATGGCAGAGAAGCACCTGAAAAAATGTTCAACATCCTTAATCATCAGGGAAATGCAAATCAAAACAACCCTGAGATTCCACCTCACACCAGTCAGAATGTCTAAGATCAAAAATTCAGGTGACAGCAGATGCTGGCGAGGATGTGGAGAAAGAGGAACACTCCTCCATTGTTGGTGGGATTGCAGGCTTGTACAACCACTCTGGAAATCCGTCTGGCGGTTCCTCAGAAAATTGGACATAGTACTACCGGAGGATCCAGCAATACCTCTCCTGGGCATATATCCAGAAGATGCCCCAACTGGTAAGAAGGACACATGCTCCACTATGTTCATAGCAGCCTTATTTATAATAGCCAGAAGCTGGAAAGAACCCAGATGCCCCTCAACAGAGGAATGGATACAGAAAATGTGGTACATCTACACAATGGAGTACTACTCAGCTATTAAAAAGAATGAATTTATGAAATTCCTAGCCAAATGGATGGACCTGGAGGGCATCATCCTGAGTGAGGTAACACATTCACAAAGGAACTCACACAATATGTACTCACTGATAAGTGGATATTAGCCCAAAACCTAGGATACCCAAGATATAAGATACAATTTCCTAAACACATGAAACTCAAGAAAAATGAAGACTGAAGTGTGGACACTATGCCCCTCCTTAGAAGTGGGAACAAAACACCCTTGGAAGGAGTTACAGAGACAAAGTTTGGAGCTGAGATGAAAGGATGGACCATGTAGGGACTGCCTTATCCAGGGATCCACCCCATAATCAGCATCCAAACGCTGACACCATTGCATACACTAGCAAGATTTTATCGAAAGGACCCAGATGTAGCTGTCTCTTGTGAGACTATGCCGGGGCCTAGCAAACACAGAAGTGGATCCCCACAGTCAGCTAATGGATGGATTACAGGGCTCCCAATGGAGGAGCTAGAGAAAGTACTCAAGGAGCTAAAGGGATCTGCAACCCTATAGGTGGATCAACATTATGAACTAACCAGTACCCCGGAGCTCTTGACTCTAGCTGCATATGTATCAAAAGATGGCCTAGTCGGCCATCACTGGAAAGAGAGGCCCATTGGACACACAAACTTTATATGCCCCAGAACAGGGGAACGCCAGGGCCAAAAAGGGGGAGTGGGCGGGTAGGGGAGTGGGGGTGGGTGGGTATGGGGGACTTTTGGTATAGCATTGGAAATGTAAATGAGCTAAATACCTAATAAAAAATGGAAAGAAAAAAAAAGAGCACATTGACTGAGGAGGGAGAAATAACACAGTGTTCATTTTCAGATGTCATGAACAATTACACAGAAAATCTGGAAAATATGGCAAAAACATTTCTCTCAAAACTAGCAAGTGATCTGTCAAGTCTGTAGAATGCTGAAAATTTAATTTTTTTCAGCAACAAACCAGTCAAATTTGCAATAAAGTAAGACTATTTGTATTGTCATCTCCCCAAATGAAATACTTGTATATAAGTCTAATGAAATATGTACAAACCGTATATGACAAGTTCTACCAAATTCTGGTGGGAGTACTAAAAAGAAGTGAATGTTTACAGAGACTACATTCATGGATATAAAGTCAAGATGCTGCCTCTCCCTAATTTGATCTGTCAGTTCAATGCAGTCTTTCAGCATCCAGGAAACGATCTCGTGGATATTGAGAAGCACATTGTAATGTTTATGTGAAGATTAAAAAAGAAACTAACATAATATCAAAGGAAAAGTGTAATGTCAATAGGTATGAGCTAACCTGAACTCTTTATACAAAGTTATAGTTATCAAGGCCCTAAGGCATTGAAAGACAGTGAATATAGCTAAACAAACAATAGTGTAAGTAGACAGCTTGGAGACAGACCCTCATAAATATAGTCAAGGTAATCTTTTACAGAGGGATAAAAGGAATATAATGGTGAAAGGAGAATATTTCTAACAAGTTAAGTTAGAAAGAAAACCTTTTAATCAACCCCCAAATTAGCTAATGGTGAATTAGAAACCTAAAGGTTTATATTTGGATTAAAAAAAAAAAAAGAAAGGAGCCATGAAATTGTAAAAAGATGTGGAGAAAACACGCAATCATAGAAATCAGTGAAAGAGACCAAATTGAAAAGATCACCTCACCTATTATATGATTACAGCTGCATGGCATTCTGCAAATGCAGAAATCACAGCCACAGTGTGTTGCTTGGTTTTGTCAAACTTGACACCAACTAGAGTCACCTGGGAAGAAAGAACATCCATTGGGGAATTATCTCCATCAGACTGGCCTATGGGTCATCATCTTTTTCTTATTTTATGGAAAATAGTTTTTTTCTCATATAGTATATCCTGATTACTATTTCCCCTTCATCTACTTTTGTCTACCACCTGGACCCACCCCCTTTTCTCTTTCTCAGTATGTTCTTAGCTGCTATTTGATGTATGAGGGTCCAGCCCACTGTGGGTGACCACATCCCTAGGCAGATGGGTCTGGGAGAAAAAGGAAGCCAGAGAGCAAGCCAGAAGAAGCAAGGCAACAAGCAGTGTCCCTTTTTCAGTCTCTTGCTTCAGTTCCTGTTGTGGCTTCCCCAAATAACAAGCACTCAAATAACTAGCAAGTGATCTGTCAAGTCTGTAGAATGCTTCAAGGGTACACCTTTGAAGCCAAATAACTCTTTCTTTTCCAAGTTGGTTTTGGCAAGCATTTTTCATAGCAGCTAAGAGGCAAACTAGATCAGGTAGTAATGAAATCAGTGTTAGCTAGGAGTTGAGGGGAAAAGGGATATGTAGGTGGAACACAGAGTGTGTTTAAGGTAGTGAAATGCCTCTGTAGGATAACGTTAAGTGTGGGACCATGCCATAGGGCATTTTCTAAATCATCAAACATACAGAACAACAGAAAAGCCTGATATACACTATGCTCTTTTGGTAATAACATTTTCCAGTGGGCTCATTGACTATAGGGGGGGATTATTGGTAATGAGGGAGTCTATGCATTAATTGGGACATGTATGTGAGAGCTCTCCAACTTCATATCAATTTTATTGTGAACTCCAAACTGCACTAGAAAAAATTGTTGATTAAGAAAAGAAAATGCTAGTCCTTTGCCTGCGAGCATAGCAGAATATCATTAATAGTGTCAAGGACTGGCTCTCTCCCATGGAATGGGTCTCAAGTTGGACGAGTCATTGGTTGGTCATTTCTTCAATCTCTATTCCATCTTTATCCCTTTACATCCTGTAGGCAGGATAAATTTTGGGTTGAAGGTTTGTGGATCAGTCAGTGTCCACCCTCCACTGGAAGTCCTGCCTGATGACAGGAGGTGGCCACTTGATTAGGGTTTGGTGGCCTACAATTGGAATATAAAGTGAATATATAAATGAACTAATGGAAAAGTGGTTATAAATATGCGGACAATTAGTAAAATAACTCAATTAAGGACTCCACCAAAACAATGAAATATTTAAAAAAATTAAATTTTGTCTGCATGATAATTATATGTTCTGAATTACATAGTAATTGTAATTGGGCTTTGTAAGTCAAACAGAAGAGCAAATTTTAGCACAAAGTAGTACAGTGTAAGTTTGTGGTTAAACAAGGAAATAAAGCAACCAATGTGCATGGGGGGGTGGGGGGAGGAATGAAAACAAGATGCAGACTCTGTTTGATGTTGAATAACAGCCCCAACATATACCTAACAGAAAATGTTCTAAGGGAGGCAGAAACTCATTACAGTCTAAGATGTTCTCATTAGTGTGGAGGGAAGCGTCCCCTTTACCAAGCGCTAGGTCCATTTGGGAAGAGTGCTTTACCTCCATCTGCTGGAGACTCTAGGCAATTACTAGTTTCTTTGCTCCTGAAATAGCATGTTCAAAATGTAAAGGGTTTGAAAGATGGAACAATCACTAGATGGTCCATCCTTTCGTCACAGCTCCAAATTTTGTCTCTGTAACTCCTTCTATGCAGGGATCCATCCCATAATCAGCTTTCAAATGCTGACACCATTGCATACACTAGCAAGATTTCGCTGAAAGGACCCAGATATAGCTCTCTCTTGTGAGACTATGCCGGGGCCTAGCAAACACAGAAGTGGATGATCACAGTCAGCTATTGGATGGGTCACACAGCCCCTAATGGAGGAGCTAGAGAAATTACCCAAGGAGCTAAAGGGAACTGCAACCCTATAGGTGGAACAACAATATGAACTAACCAGTACCCGGGAGCTCTTGTCTTTAGCTGCATATGTATCAAAAGATGGCCTAGTCGGCCATCACTGCAAAGAGAGGCCCATTGGACTTGCAAACTTTATATGCCCCAGTACAGGGGAACGCCAGGGCCGAAAAGGGGGAGTGGGTGGGTAGGGGATTGGGGGGGTGGGTATGGGGGACCTTTGGGATAGCATTGAAAATGTAAACGAGGAAAATACCTAATTAAAAAAAAAAGAAAGATGGAACAGTAGAAGGGAGACGGTGTGTGTGTGTGTGTGTGTGTGTGTGTGTGTGTGTGGTGTGGTGTGTGTGTGGTTTGTGTGGTGTGTGTGTGGTGTGTGTGTGGTGTGTGTGTGTGGTGTGTGTGGTGTGTGTGGTGTGTGTGGTGTGTGTGGTATGGACAGGAAGTGAAATTTTTCCTTCAGTACCTACCAAATGACATTTCTAACATTTCAATATATCTGCCATTTTAGTTGAATAAAAACACATAACATCACTCTTTAATTTTTTGAATTAAATTTTTTGTCCCATTTTCCCTAATATAAGGATCCCATTGTTTATTTAGACTAGAATTCAGCACAAATGAATAGCATCATGTAACTGAAGAGTGGCCCGTCCTGTATCATTAGTGAAATTATCTTTCTCCAAATCCTCAGGCCTTCCCAGTGTCCTCAAAGTTAGAATCACGGGTTCTTTGTTCACTCCCTTTTCTCAGGAATCAAAGGTGTAGGTCTAGGCGAGCATGCTTTGCTCACTTTGGAGTCCATAACTGGAATCTCCACATTAGGGTCATTTCGCAACAGCTTATGATCTATGATAATAGATAACATTCATTTGAAGTGTGGAGCGCTAGGAAGTAGAATGATACATAAATATTTGTGCATTAGATAACTTTCTGTAGAAGAACTGGAGTCACCTTCTCAGAGAAGTGGAGGCGTGGGACCAATCAAGTATTTGGTGCTTAGACATCCCTCTCTTAAGTCTCTTGTTAGATGCAAGGGGTGCATTTATAGTTTGCAAAGCACCAGTTAGGAAAAACTGTAGCTAAAATGTGTCACTCTAACTTCCGGAACTCTGAGCAAGTTCAGTCTGAGATTCCGAAGCTCCACATTCCACTGCTGGATAAGCAATAAAGCATCAAACTAAAAATGAATGTATCCAGTGTCATGGTGGAAGAAAGCAAGTCTGTGATGGGGACACAGAAGTAATGCTCTCCCCTGCATTAGAGCATGGTCAGGGCTTCCCTGAAGATATGATGTATGGAGAAGATCATTCCAGACTGTGGAGGGAGCCTGCACCAGGGTGCAGACTGGTAGAAACCTAGCTAGCTTGCAGACAGTGCAATGTGAGCAGAATAAAATACAATTTTGCAGAGTCAAGAGACAAGACAGAACAGTGGACAGGAGACGTAATTTTTAAACTCCAGTAGACAATTGGTCAAGGAGTGGGTATAGAGTTGTTAGGTTTCAGATAAAATCGCATTTGCCAGTGGTTGGCATCGTTGTATAACGATGATGTGTTTTAGAAGACAGCTTACGTAGTACTTATCAGGTGAGTGGATCAGAATTATAGTCAGCTGCATGTGACAGAGACATGATTTTAGCGGCATCAGTGATGTGGTGGTTAGTGTATGTCAACCTGACCCATGTTCGAGTCACCACGGATGAGGAAGCTTTAATCAGACAGATTGGCATGTGGATGTACCTATGGGGCATTTTCTTGATGGATGATTGACGTAGCAGGGCCCGGCCCACTATAGGTGATGCCTTCCCTGGGTGGGTGGTCCTGGACTGTAGAGGAAAGGAGGCTGAGCAGGGTATGAGGAGCAAACAAGTAAGCAGTGCTTCTGCCTGGCCTCAGGGCCAGTTCCTGCTTCCAGAGTCCGTTCCTGACTTGGATTCCCTCACTGACAGATTGCAAAGTCTGTAAAGTAGAAATAAACCCCCTTTCCCTCAAAATTGGTTTTTAATAGGTGTTTTATTACAGCAACAGAACAGCAAACTAATACAGAAATTGGCAGCCTTTTCTAGGCCATACCCCTAGAAAATACCCCTGTAGTCCCCTCCAAAAAAAGCCTGCCAATTTGTCAATTTGTCCACTCTGCTGGTTAGTTTATGTCAACTTAACACAATGCCACCTAGAAGAAGGAACCTTAACTGAGGAACTGTCTCCATAAGACTGAGTGGTGGCCATGCCTGTGAGGTGTTTTCTCCCTTAGTGATTGTTGTAGAAAGGTTTAGCCCACTGTGGGAAGTGCTACCCCTGGGCAGGTGGTCCTGGGCTATACAAGAAAGTAGACTGAGCTACCCACAAGGCTCAAGCCACTAAGCGGTATTAATACATGGAGTTTGCTTTCAAGCCCTGCCTCCATGCTTCTGTTTTGGTTTCCCTTGATTGTGGACTATAAGCTGTAAGCTGAAATAAATCTCTTCCATTTCACAGATTGCTCTTGATCAATGTTTTCTCACAGAAGCAGCCACAAACTAGAAGAAAGGAAACCTTCACTGTGGTGTGCCACTGTGAGGGCTAGAGCACACAGCCCTTTCTATCCCTACTGTAGTCTATGTGGCTACTGCTCCCTCAGTGTATGTTCAGGGTGTGACATATCTGGTTGCGTGTTATACATAGGTACTCTATCATGCCACTAGGACCTTGATTTCTGTTTTCCCTATATGTTTGTTCTTGTTTTTTGACACATGGTCTGTCTAGGTACTTGAAGTTAGTCTTAAACCCATTATGGCATTCAAGCTGACATCAAGCTCTTTTTTATTTTAATGTATTTATTAGAACATATTAATTGTACATAAAATGGGTTCATTATGGCAGTTTCACACACGTACATAACATACTTTGATCATACCCACCCATTTCCTTCTCCTAGTCTTTCACTCTTTCTCATATTCTTCCTCTTCATCTTGCCACCCTTCTACTATTTCATATAATTTTAAAAAGTTTTTATTTTCTCTCTCTCTCTCTCTCTCTCTCTCTCTCTCTCTCTCTCTCTCTCTCTCTCTCTCTCTGTGTGTGTGTGTGTGTGTGTGAATGCAGGTTTATGCTTGTCATGATGCATCTGTAAAGGTCAGAGGACAATTTTTAGGAGTCCTTTCTGTTCTTCTTGGATTCAAGGGATCTAACTCAGGTTGCCAGGTTTGTAGGAAGTGCCCTTATCCACTATGCCATCTTGCCAGACCCCTTACCGTATTTTTCTACTTACCTGTCTTTTATTTTTTTGTAAACCAATGGATTTCATTAGCATTATTTACAGTTGAATGCATCAGAATTTGTTTATAGAAGCATGTATACTTATCAGTGACCCTATCACCAAAGAAAATATCTCTTTATCACCAACCGTTATTTGTATATAAATCTTTATAGAGACTCTATGAGTCTTTCCCACTTTAATGACAGGGTGTCAACACATCACATTTTGTGGTGATGTGTTGCAGTTGGTCACAGCTACCGTGAATTTAAGAGTGCAATAACATGTCATACACAAATGTTACCATTAAACCTTTGAGCCTCTGCCTCCCAAGTGCTATTATTACAAGCATGTGCACCATGGCTGCTAGCCTCAAACTTTGCTAACATGTCTTCTAGTAAGTTCTTACAAGATTGCTCCTGCCCCTAGCGATATGGTGGCTGCATCTTAGATAGGGAGACAGTGAGAGTCAGGGATACCTTACAGAATATTTGCCCTTCATTATCAGTGAGGCAAATGCCACCCTGGAGGGTTCACAGGGTAGACGCTGACCAAGATTGTGCAACTGAACTTTAGAAAATGAGTTTCCTCTGGGTATTCTATGCTAAACATCAGATAGATGTGACTGTAGAGAAAATGGAGGAGTGCACTGGGGAGGATCCAGGATAGTGTGCTAAAGCCAGGGTCTCAAAGTAGACACAATATCAAAAGCATTTCATATTTATCATTGCAATCTAAAGTTCTGTGTACTCCACAAATTTGTTTCTAACATTTGCTGTTACCCTTGTTAGATAAACTTACTATTCCTTCTTTTTTTTCTTATTATTTTAGATAAAGCATATCTGTCTCTAGCTTCAGATATGGTAGAAGCAACTATATTATATGCCACCAACACCAGCCTCACACTCAAATTACCTCCAGTCAAGACAAACCTCACGTGGCATGGTATTACCCACCCCACGTCAACATACCTGATTTACTATATGGAAGCTAATAGGGCAAACAGCTCTGACAGGAGACACAAAATGCTGGTAAGCCTAGAGCTGGCTGCTTTTGTCTTTTTACAATGTTCTTACTTGATGTAAACCTTTCAACCATGTTTTTGGTCAAAGATACTTTAAGCTTTGTTTTAAAACTTCTTCTAGCCAATGACTGATCAAAGCATACTAGTTTCTAGCCTTCTTGCCTGAGAGTAAGCTAAACATTAGGAAAACTTATTAACACTAGCTATGGGTTGTCATGGTAACTGTTTCTTGCAGGTCCTGAGAGGACAAAGTTTATTCCCCTCCCTAATTGTCCCCAAGAGTTATAGAGCTTGTTCTTATGACCTAGTCATTAAATGGAATAGCCAAAGATCGACTCAGGCAGGGAGAATGTGACTATTTTGCTTCCTTTTATAACATTTATCTAATATAAAATATAAATTATATTTTTGTATACTTGTTCTGTGTTGTGATATGTACTCTATGGACTCCATCTGCTTGTTATCTGTCATTGTTTTCCTAGATGTGTGGAATAGTAGACATGCAGTAGACAGTGCACTTATTGTTTTTCTCTGTCTCTCTGAGACATCATTTTACTCTATAGTCCGAACTGGCAGGAAACTAGCCCCATAGGCCAGGTTGGTCTTGTGTTTACTGTGGGATATCTTGCCTCTGGTGTAATATATGACATTACAGGCATATATCACCGTGCCTAGATGTAGTTATTTCTTGGGTGGATGAGTTGCCTCTATTCACTTCAATACCAGTATGTTTGGTTGCCATTTGGTCATTAGGGTAACAGACTCATCTGTGTTCAATATTTTTCTTTGTAATTGTTTTATTTAACCAATTTAAAGAATGGTAATTAATCATCAGCTTTGGGCAACAGACACTGTGTGTTATCATAAAGTGTACACTATGCTGAATAAGCTATGTTATAGTGCAGGACACTTTTGGTATTAGACCAACTATAGTTTCCTGTCTGTAAAATGATTAAGACAAGTGAAAGTCAGGTACTCTTAGCCTTGGCTTCACACAAGACCACCCAGTCAGGATTGCCAAGAGTGGCACCAAAGCACATGTTCAGAAACCTTCTTGGAGTTTTGTTTTTAAATATTTTTATTAGGTATTTTCCTCATTTACATTTCCAATGCTATCCCAAAAGTCCCCCATACCCTCCCCCCCATTCCCCTACCCACCCACTCCCACTTTTTGGCTCTGGCATTCCCCTGTACTGGGGCATATAAAGTTTGCATGAAAGCACAGGCAGCATTGAGAAACAGAGCCCCCAGGATGTTGTTCAGTCCATTAGACTTGATTTCTGAGGATATTTAACAGCATTTATTTGATCTTTCATTATGTTCACACAAGTTTGCAAACTGACAGTCCCACATTGTGAGGCAATGAGAATGAAGTGCTGTCTCTCTTCGGGATCTCACTGCCTTGTGTGGTGAGACATTCCACATTTGCTGAGGAGGGTTGCCTGCTAATCATCTGTCGCTAATTCATGGAGACTGTAAACAAGTCAAGTCTGTTAGATTAAGACAGTAGTATCACTAACAGTGGTTTGTATGAAATACAAGAATCAAATACTTAATGAAAAATTCAATGACAGGAATCACAGGAGAATGTAGCCCGGATTGAAGGTCTGCAGCCATTTTCAATGTACATGATTCAGATAGCTGTGAAGAACTATTATTCAGAGCCTTTAGAACATTTACCTCTTGGAAAAGAGATTCAAGGACAAACTAAAAGTGGAGGTGAGCTATGGGCTGCTGTGGGTTTCTAGTGTGGAATTCTATGTGTGATGCCCATGTCTCTATTTTTTATCTGAATGCTAAGTAATCACCATTATGGGGGTGAAACATTAAAGTTCAGTAAGAACTGTTTTTTGTTTTTAAAAAAGATTTATTTACTTATTTTATGTATATGAGTACACTGTAGCTTGCACAGATGGTTGTGAGCCTTCACGTGGTTGTTGGAAATTGAATTTTAGGACCTCTGCTCACTCTGGTCAACCCTGCTCGCTCTGGTTGGCCCCACTCACTTAGTCCCTGCTTGCTTTGGCCCAAAGATTTATTTATTATTATACATAAGTATACTGTAGCTGTCTTCAGACGCTCCAGAAGAGGACATCAGATCTCATTACAGGTGGTGGTGAGCCACCATGTGGTTGCTGGGATTTGAAGTCAGACCCTTCAGAAGAACAGTCAGTGCTCTTACCCGCTGAGCCATCTTGCCAGCCCCTCAATAAGAGCTGTTAACTCTGGGGAAACACTTGAGAGACTTGATTCTGGCTTGCACTCTTGACAGAATAGAGTCCAGCAAAGCACAATGTAACTAGAAGGGAAGACATCAAAATGTAGATGGACCAAGGAGCACATGCTTTGGTCCTGCCAGGCAGTGTCACTCTCCTCCCATGTAACCAGAGGTTTCTGCACATGTGGCAGGATAGGAAAAACAAGATATAATGTGAAATATGCCCAGTGCCCTTGGGCTTAAACTAATGCAGCCTTACAGTCTTGGAAATAGTAGAATGAGAATCCAAAGGCTGGAAATCATTTCTTTCAGCTGTTTTTGATGGTTGTCACAAAGCCGTCTCAAATTTCATAGTTCATCACTGCCTGTAGACTTGAGCTGGGGTCAGAGAATGATTTGGTCATTAGGCAAAAATAGACAACATCTTTTCAGGCAGCCTGCTCACTTCCCATTATGTAAGTGGCCAACTTTCCTTTGGACCTCTGTAACTCGTTCTCTTCACATGACAGCACTGTTCCTCAACTGACTCTCTTGCCTCTTTCCACCACCTAGCACTGTTGCAATGTTCCTTATCCTTCGATGCTATTTATTTCAGTGCCTGGGGCAGTTTGTCATATCAACGCAACTGTGTTGTCGGACACCAGTCTCCATGTATTCTGGACAGAATCCCATAAGCCAAACGGACCAAAAGAGTCAGTCCGCTATCAGCTGGTTATGTCATACCTGGCTCCCATTCCTGAGACTCCTCTAAGACAGGGTGAATTTCCAAGTGCCAAGCTTTCTCTGCTCATCACTAAACTATCTGGTGGACAGCTCTATGTGATGAAGGTATTGAGTGTCCTGGGCACTTTTTAAAAATTAATTGGTTATTTTATTTATTTACACTTTAAATGTTGTCCCCCTTCCAGGTCTTCCCTCTACAAATTCCCCATCCCATCCCCCTCCCTGTTGCCTCTAAGAGGGTGCTCCCCCACCCACCTACCTACCTCACTCCTCTAGCATCCCCCAATGCTGGGGCATCAAGCCTCTACAGGACCAAGGGCTTTCCCTCCCACTGATGCCAGATAAGGCCATCCTCTGCTATGTAGCTGGAGCCATAGACCCATCCATGTATACTCTTTGATTGGTAGTTTAGCCCCTGGGAGCTCTGGGGGGTCTGGTTAGTTGATAGCATTTTTTCTATGGGTTTTCAATTCTCTTTAGCTCCTTCAATTCTTCCCCTCACTCTTATGTTGGGGTCCCCAGGTTCAGTCCGATGGTTGGTTGTAAATATCGTCATCTCTCTTAGTGAGATGCTTGCAGAGCCTCTCAGAGGTCAGCCATGCCCGGCTCTAGTATGCGAGTACTTCTTGGTATCAGCAATAGTATCTGGGTTTGGTGTCTGCAGATGGGATGGATCCCAAGGTGGGGTGGTCTCTGCTTCAGTTTTGTCCCTGTGTTTCCTTTAGACAGGGACAATTCTGGGTTAAAATTTTTGAGATGGGTGGGTGGCCCTATCCCTCAACTTGGGGCCATGCCTATCTACTAGAGGTGGTCTCTCAGCTAATGTCATTCCCGTTGGGTCCTGGGAACCACTTGCTTCCCTGTTGTCTGGGACTTTCGAGAGGTTCCCCACTCCACAACCCTCCCCCATTCTCCATCCTCTTCTGTTACATATGTCTTTTCATCCTCCTGACCCTCTGGACATTTCTCCTGTTTCTTCCCATGCTGATCCTGCTCCCTCCTTTCCCCTGTCCATCCTCTCTCCCTCTCCGGTACCTCCCTCCCTCTCTCTACCTACCTGTCCTGGGCATATTCAAGATCATATTCTGAAAGGACCAAGATGTTTCTTTTTATTTTATTTTATTTTAAAACTTCTTTTTATTAGAAATTTTCTTTATATACATTTCAAATGCTATCCCGAAAGTTCCCTATACCCTCCCCCCGCCCTGCTCCCCTACACCCACTACTCCCACTTCTTGGCCCTGGCATTCTCCTGTACTGGGGCATATAAAGTTTGCAATACCAAGGGGCCTCTCTTCCCAATGATGGCCAACTATGCCATCTTCAGCTATGTGCAGCTACAGATACAAGCTCTGGGGGTACTGGTTAGTTCATATTGTTGTTCCACCTATAGGGTTGCAAACCCCTTCAGCTCCTTGTGTGCTTTCTCTAGCTTCTCCATTGGGGGTCCTGTGTTCCATCCAAAAGATGACTGTGAGCATCCACTTCTGTATTTGCCAGGCACTGGCATAGCCTCATATGAGACAGCTATACCAGGGTCCCTTCAGCAAAATCTTTCTCGCATATGCAATAGTGTCTGGGTTTGGTGGCTGATTATGGGATGGATCCCCGGGTGGGGTAGTCTTTGGATAGTCTATCCTTTTGTCATAGCTCCAAACTTTGTCTCTGTAACTCCTTTCATGAGTATTTTGTTCCCTATTCTAAGGAGGAATGAAGTATCCACCCGTTGGTTTTCCCTCTTCTTGATTTTCTTGTGTTTTGCAAATTGTATCTTGCGTACTCTAAGTTTCTGTGCTAATATCCACTTATCAGTGAGTGCTTATCTAATGACTTCTTTTGTGATTGGGTTACCTCACTAAGGATGATATCCTCCAGATATATCCATTTGTCCAAGAATTTCATAAATTCATTGTTTTTAATAGCTGAGTAGTACTCTGTTGTGTAAATGTACCACATTTTCTGTATTCATTCCTCTATTGAGGGACATCTGGGTTCTTTCCAGCTTCTGGCTATTATAAATAAGGCTGCTATGAGCATAGTGGAGCATATGTTCTTATTACCAGTTAGAACATCTTCTGGGTATATGCCCAGGAGAGGTATTGATGGATCTTCTGGTAGTATTATGTCCAATTTTCTGAGGAACTGCCAGACTGACTTCCAGAGTGGTTGTACAAGCTTGCAATCCCACCAGCAATGGAGGAGTGTTCCTCTTTCTCCACATCCTTGCCAGCATCTGCTGTCACCTGAATTTTTGATCTTAGCCATTCTGACTGGTGTGAGGTGGAATCTCAAGGTTGTTTTTTATTTGCATTTCCCTGATGATTAAAGATGTTGAACATTTTTTTCAGGTGCTTTTCAACCATTCCTCAGTTGAGAATTCTTTTTTTAGCTCTGTACCCCATTTTCTAATGGGGTTATTTGAATTTCTGGAGTCCAGCTTTTTTATCTCTTTGTATATATTGGATATTAGTCCCACCAAGATGCTTCTAATTGCCATATTCAAGATCATGTTCTGAGAAGACTAAGCTGAGCCTATTTATTTATTTGTTTGTTTATTCATTTATTTTAACAAAAAGGTTCTGGCGTGCCACCCTGAGGAAATGTGGTGTACTGAGAGTCATCCTGTCAGTGTCAACATGTTTGACACACCAGAGAAACCCTCTGCCTTGGTTCCAGAGAACACTAGTCTGCAGTTAGATTGGAAGGCTCGATCAAACGTTAACCTCACCGGATTTTGGTTTGAACTCCAGAAGGTAGAGTTTTGTTGCAAATCCTTGTTTTATGATCTGCAATAAGCTGGAAAGATTTTTTTTTGTATGTATGACTAGAATGTTCTCTTGTATAAATCAACAGTGCTTGCCAACATTTATTGCCTCAGATTGGCATGAGAAGCAGTAAATTATGCAGGTAAAGTTTTATCCAAAATAGCATCCAAAGCTCAGTTGGCTCTGAAGAGATGACAGTGTGGTTCAAGGGTAAACGTGTTTATTGTCAAGCCTGAGGTCTTCATTTTGATCCACAGGACCCACAAAGAAGAAGGAGAGAACCTGTTCTCACAAATTTCCCTCTGATTTCTCGACACAAGTCTCGGCACATGTGTTTCTCCACTCCTACCTCCTCCCACATTAAATAAATGTAATAAAAGTCTGACTTTCAGAAGACTCATATAGGGGCTGGGGCTATAGCTCAGGACTTAAGATCACTAACTATATTCCAGAGGACCCAATTCAATTCCCACATGGCTACTCACAACTGTCCCAGGGGATCTGACTCTGTCTTTTGGCCTTCAAAGAGAATCAGGAACATACATACAAGGTGCATAGACATAGATTCAGGCCAACCACCCCTACACATAAAATTATAAGAACTGTGTAAGCCATCCTACTAATATTATATTAAACAAAATATTAATTGTTAATAAACTCAATTTATATGTTTTCACCTTTAAAATCCATAACAATTGGGTGTTTTCTATGAAAAAATATAGTAAACCAACAAGCAAAAAGCCAAAACCTAGTTTGGAAGTGTGCTTTCAACATTTAAGTAGGGCACAGCCACAGAAGAGAATGAAGAGTGAAGCCGCTTTATTCCCAAACAGTTTGCTGTGAATACATGAAGTTTAAAATATTTCTTTATTCAGAATTCCTCATGATTTATTAAATTAACACCCAAACAGACGTTTAAGGTGTCAGTTAACTGGACTCTGTACAGGAAATTCATGCTGGCTTTCAGAGTGGTGCACCAAGAGTAGATTATTAAGATTTTGTAATTGCTGTTCACCCTTCTTACCAGTGCTTAGCTGTGCACATGTCTGCACGTTGACAGGCTTATGTTGAGACATTTGTAAAGTCTGCTTAAGACCATCTTGTTTTCGAGTTGTTTAAAGCAAAATAGAACTGTAGAGATCTAACTTTAAAAAAAAAGTCAAATTGTTTTCTTTTTGCATACTTGTTTTTTAAAACAAAATTTTAATTGATTATTTAATAATTTAATACATGACTGTTATATATTTTGGTAGCATTCACACCATTCCCTTTTCTTACCTCCTCTCACTTACTCTTGACAGTTTCATACACGGATATTTCCTATTTTGACCTCATCTTTCTGCCATTCCTTCCTCTTTGGAAACCCCTTTCCAAAACATCCTTCTTCTACTTTCATGTTTATCTTCGTAACCAGCAGAGTTTAAGCAGAGTTACTTTCTTGTACACGGTGTGGAGCTATTTACCTGTGTCTCTACCCTTGAAGAAAAAGAACTCCTTTCCCCAAGCAGCCATTAATTATCAAGAGCTCATCAGCTAGTGGAGGGATCCCAAGTGTCCCTTCCCTATCTGTACTCAAGCATTGACAGTGATCTTGTTCTTATCCATATTCCTTCTACTGCCCTCTGTGTTTGTCCCCTCCTCTCTCCAACAGTAGCCCCTCTGCTTTTATGTCACATACATTCCACTGCTTTCTTAAAGTCTCCCCCTCCCAGCTCATGTTCCCTTTTCTCTTTGTGGGTTTTTAAAATGTACTATATATTTTTGTGATTTCTGCTCTTTTTGGATAAGAGTGAGGAAATAGAGGATCAAGTATTGAGTATTGAATATGTAGCTTTTTTTCCTTTTTTTGTACGGAAACTGTTTCAGTGATTTGCCTATTTGAAATGATGACTTTATAAAAATAAGGCTAAATTGGAGATTGGAGGATTGTTCTCTTTTGGACTTTCTTAGATAATCTTAGTTCAGTTCAGTGTAAAGTCAAAGGGAGAGGAGATACTCCTGTTGCTTCTCAGATCGGAGAAGATGCGAGGGATAACAATAGGTAGGTATCTCATTGTCTTAATGAGAAGACACAGACTGAGATAGATACTATAGTGAGTCAAATGCCACCAGTTGGGACATTCCTGCAAAGAAGAGTCCTGGAACTGATACACCCCTAGAACAGTCCTACTTGGGTGATGTCCATGGAAGGAAGGAACACGAGTCATTAACTCAACTGTCCCACTCCTCAAAGTCAAGGGAGGACAGCAGACAGGGCCCTCCTGTTCCAGTTCTCATGACTTCAAGGACGTGTGTTCACAGCTACACTTTCTCTGTCCCCCTATTTTTTCAGTAAAGATTCATAATAGGCCACATTTAGAAAGCCTTGAGTCTACTTGAGTGTGTGGTAATGCACACTTTTAATTACAGCATGTGGGAGGAGGAGGTAGGAGGATCATGAGTTTGAGACCATCCTGGACTGCACACAGCATGATTCTAGTTTTGAAAAACTACATCATGAAGCTGACAGTAGTCCTTTCTGTGTGTATGTGGCCATTTGTAGTCCAGATGCAGGAGCAGAATGGGAGGCTCTGTCTCTGGACAGTGGATAGATGACTTTCAGCTGGTAGATCCATCCCTTTTGAGCAACTTGAACTTGTCTCTTAATTACAAGATTGTTGGTAATGATCCCATAAATCTACTTTGAGACTCTTGGAGAATGAACAGTGAAGGGAGATAGAGACCCTTTTAATTAAGCTTTTCTTTATAAATGTAAGACCAACATGGTAATATTTGGCATTGTGACACAATTTCCATGTCTGCAAAATAAAGACATAAGCTGAGGATTTATTTATTTGTTTTGAGTCAAGGTCTTATCCAGTCTACACTATTCTTGAATTTTTATATAGCCAAAGGTAAACTTTGACCTTGAACTTCTGATTCTTCCTTCTGTCCCATCTTCTGCATGCTAGGATTAAGGTGTACACCACCACATCTGGACTGGGATGTTCAGGAGGGACCAGAGCATTATTATTTTTCATTTCTTCCCCTATCCAAGAAGCAACAATAGCATCCCTTTCCCTTGACTTTACACTGAACTGCATTAGGGTTACTTAAGGAAGTCCAAAAGAGAACAATCCTTCAATCTCTCCAGTGTAGCCTTATTTTTATAAGGTCACCATTTCAAAGAAGCAAATCATTAAAATAGTTTCAGTGTAAAAAAAAAATGTGGTAGGCACTTTAACAACTTAGCCACACCCCCAGAACCCAAGCTATATATATTTTAAATCTGTATCCTGAATTACATAGATTTTTAAAAAATACCGAAAACTTGTATACAAGCAGAACATATCCCATTAGGGGAAAATAAGTTTACTTCAGCTTGTTTTCAAAGAAGTCTATTAAAGTGTGTTTTTCCACTTCATTTTTTTTGTCTTCTACTGAAATTATATATTTCTGAAGTTTTGATCTATAAGATGCTATAGGCTAGATGCTGTCCAAAACTGCACAGACAGCCATTCAATCTCTCCGGGGTAGTTTTTACCCCTGCCCTTGTTAGCTTCTAACAAAGGGATGGTTCCACCTTCCTGTGATTTTTTTTCTGGGATAGCCCACTAGAGCTGCCAAGTTGGTGGTCTGCCCAGAACATTCACTACTGTGGTGAGGCCAATAGGCTGCCAGTTTTCCAGCAAGTGCTCCCGATTACCGTCTCACCTGCATTTTAGGAGCCCTGCTGATGCTGTAGACTACTGAGTTCCCCAGTCCAGTCACTAAAGGTAATTTATACACCATTTCCTATCCTTAAGAAGGCAGGATCGTAGTTAAAGATTTTAGCTGGAAGTAAAATCTGTCTCTGTCTCTGTCTCTGTCTCTGTCTCTGTCTCTCTCTCTCTCTCTCTCTCTCTCTCTTTCTCTCTCTCTCTCTCACACACACACACACACACATTCAGTTTGAATACACATTGCATTGAATGGACTGCTTCATTAAGCCATTTCATTCCGTGTCAGTGGGATTGTCATATTCATGAGTTCAGTGCAGACAGTGCCTTGAATAACATTTTGGCTGCTTACTATTTTATTCACTCTTATCTCTCTAGACCCCCCCCCCCCATTTTTGATAATATGGTGATCTACCTCCTGAAATTGCAATAGAAGATATTCCTAACTTTAAGAGAAACTAGTATAAAGTGCCTATTTGATGATATGATATGACTTCATGAGGGCTGAATGAAAAAGGAGATGTAGAGGAAAGGTTATTTATGGAAACTGACCTTAGGAGACACTACCAAGGAAAAGACACTAAGAACTCATGACAAAATGCCATAGCCGTTGTCTTTCCTATTTGTATACAAAAGCAAAAAAACAATAAAACAACAACAAAAAATCCACTCAACATTGTCTAGTAAATAATTTTAAAGGACCTAAATAGAAAGATTTAAAAACTTATTTTATTCACATACATTCCAAATGTTGCCCCCTCAGAGTACTCTCTCCCAAAGTTTGTCACCCTAACCCCCCTCCCATTTGTCTCTGAGAGGGTGCTATCCCCGCCATATCCCCCTTCCCTGGGGCATCAAGTCTCTGCAAGATCAGGTGCATCTTCTCCCACTGAGAACAGACAAGGCAGTCCTCTGTAACATATGTATATATATAGAGAGAGCAGCATGCCTCAGCTCTGAAACTTCTCCTTTGAGCAGACCCAGGGATGCTCATTTCAGTTAAAAGGGGCCATTCATCTAATTATAACCTGACATAAGAAACAAGGGGGCCATGTGTGAAGAGTGTAATTATTGGAACTAAACAGTGTAAAGAAGGTCTTACTTTTAATGTAAATAAATTTATTTAAGTTTTACTCAAGTTCTATATCCAAGAGTTTCTGAAAAGAAAAAAAAACTTAGCTATCCTTCTTTTTCTAGTGGAAATATAATGAGTTTTACCATGTCAAAGCTTCATGCAGCCAAGGTCCAGTTTATGTCTGTAACATCACAGATCTACAACCTTACACCTCCTATAACATTCGAGTGGTGGTGGTCTATACGACAGGAGAAAATAGCTCCTCCATTCCAGAGAGTTTCAAGACAAAAGGTAGGTATTAGCATATATTGTTAGCATGTATTATGTTAGCATATATGTGTAATGCAAACATCTCTGCTATTTTACCTCTCTCAATTCTACCAATTACACTTTATTTTTTTAACACTACATATTATTTATTTATTTAATTCCCCCTTTCTAGATATATATATTTTTTATTACGTATTTTCCTCAATTACATTTCCAATGCTATCCCAAAAGTCTCCCACACCCTCCCCCCCCCCACACTCCCCTGCCCACCCATTCCCATTTTTTGGCCCTGGCGTTCCCCTGTACTGGGGCATATAAAGTTTGCGTGTCCAATGGGCCTCTCTTTCCAGTGATGGCCGACTAGGCCATCTTTTGATACATACGCAGCTAGAGTCAAGAGCTCCGGGGTACTGGTTAGTTCATAATGTTGTACCTACAGGGTTGCAGATCTCTTTAGCTCCTTGGATACTTTCTCTAGCTCCTCCATTGGGGGCCCTGTGATCCATCCAATAGTTGACTGTGAGCATCCACTTCTGTGTTTGCTAGGCCCCGGCCTAGTCTCACAAGAGACATCTATATCACAGTCCTTGCAACAAACACTTGCTAGTGTATGCAATGGTGTCATCGTTTGGAGGCTAATTATGGGATGGATCCCTGGATATGGCAGTCTCTAGATGGTCCATCCTTTTGTCTCAGCTCCAAACTTTGTCTCTGTAACTCCTTCCATGGGTGATTGTTTCCAATTCTAAGAAGGGGCAAAGTGTCCACACTTTGGTCTTCGTTTTTCTTCAGTTTCATGTGTTTTGCAAATTGTACCTTGTATCTCGCTATACTAAGTTTCTGGGCTAATATCCACTTATCAGTGAGTACATATCATTTGAGTTCTTTTGTGATTGTGTTACCTCACTCAGGATGATGCCCTCCAGGTCCAACCATTTGCCTAGGAATTTCATAAATTTATTCTTTTTAATAGCTGAGTAGTACTCCATTGTGTAAATGTACCACATTTTTTGTATCCATTCCTCTGTTGAGAGGCATCTGGGTTCTTTCCAGCTTCTGGCTATTATAAATAAGGCTGCTATGAACATAGTGGAGCATGTGTCCTTCTTACCAGTTGGGACATCTTCTGGATATATGCCCAGGAGAGGTATTGCTGGATCCTCCGGTAGTACTATGTCCAATTTTCTGAGGAACCGCCAGACTGATTTCCAGAGTGGTTGTACAAGCTTGCAATCCCACCAACAATGGAGGAGTGTTCCTCTTTCTCCACATCCTCGCCAGCATCTGCTGTCACCTGAATTTTTGATCTTAGCCATTCTGACTGGTGTGAGGTGGAATCTCAGGGTTGTTTTGATTTGCATTTCTCTGATGATTAAGGATTTTGAACATTTTTTCAGGTGCTTCAGAAGCACAAATTTCTAAAAAAAAAACTATTTTTCATTTATGTATGTTAGTGTTTTATCTGAGTCTATATATGTGTACCTGCTTGTCTACCTAGTGACATTACCAGGTTCCAATGTTAGACAGGAGAGGCTGTTGGATCTCCTAGAACTGTAGTTATAGATGCCTATGAGTCACCATGTGGAACCTGGGAACAGAAACTGTGTCCTCTACATGACTAGCAACTACCCTTAACCTCTAAGCCATCTCTATTGACCCTCAAATGTTTTCCTGAGAGTCATCACTAGGTCTGTAGCATAGGTGAATTAATTGAAGAGTCAGGAGTCGTTACAAGAAGGAAAAAGAACATACTGGCTAGGGTTTGTAGGATCCTGAGATGGGCAAAACTATTTCTTCTTTCAGTTTTCTGATATCCTCTCTAGCTATTGTTTTTCAGCAAGAACTATATAAAATAGAGTAACTGGATGCCCCAGAAATACATATAAAATAAAGTTTATAGTCCAAATGATAAAATGAAGAAACAAATGGGGCTGGAAAGATGGCTCAGTGGATAAGAGCATTGGCTGCTCTTCTAGAGGTCCTGAGTTCAATTTCCAGCAACCGCATGGTGGCTCACAATCATGTGTAATGGGATTGAATGCCCTCTTTTGGTGTGTCTGAAGACAGTTACAGCATACTCACATACATAAAATAAATAAATCTTAAATAAGCAAACAAAAACAAACCAAACAAAGCCCTACAATCTATTTGATTAAGATTCTGAACACCGCCGAGTAGTGGTGGCGCATGCCTATAATCCCAGTACTTGGGAGGCAGAGGCAGGTGGATTTCTGAGTTCAAGGCCAGCCTGGTCTACAGAGTGAGTTCCAGGACAGCCAGGGCTACACAGTTTGAAACCCTGTCTCAAAAAAAAAAAAAAAAAAAAAAGATTCTGAACACCATAACTCCAGGTTGATTCCTGAAAAAGTAGAGGGCAAAGGTTCCAAAGTATGACTGTTTTAAAATTTGCATTTATCACTTATTACTAACTATCCAACCCATCATTAATGAAAGGTTCATATAGTCACATAAAACTATGTGCTTCAGGGCTGGGAAGACAGCTCTAGCAGAAAAGTGCTTGCCAGGTAAGTGTGAGGTTCTGGGTTCAGTTCCCAGAACTCACACCAAACATCTGGATGTGGTAGAGTACTTGTAACCCCAGTGCTATGGCAGGTGGACACAAGTAGATCTCTGGGACTCCTTGAGCAGCCAACCCAGCCCAGTGAGCACTAAACCAATGAGTGATTCTCTCAAAAATGTAATGTGGGTGATAACTGAAGACCAAAACTTGAGGTTGACCTCTGGCTTCCATATAAATAAGCACATGTAAACACACACACACACACACACACACACACACACACACACACACACACACATACACACACACACACACACACACCCCTTCTCTATCAGAATATTTCTTTAATACATTTATCATCTTCAGCATATTCCAGAGAAAGATAACTAATGCAGAATACTTTGTACTTCTAACGTATCAGTCAATTCTTTCTTTGTCCCCATAAAGCCGGAGTCCCAAGCAAACCAGGTATTCCTAAATTACTAGAAGGGAGTAAAAATTCCATCCAGTGGGAAAAAGCTGAAGATAATGGGAGCAGATTGATGTACTACACCCTTGAGGTCAGGTACGTGTCAATTTGTGTCCTTGAGGTCAGATATGTATCTACAGGGGCCTTATGTGTCACAAGAACTAAAACAGTTACAAGGTGGTCAAAAGCAATAATTCTGTCCATGATTCAGTACATTTATATAGAAAAATGAATCTTTAAGGATTTTCGTATATTTCATGATGGTCTTTGCCCATTCCCTAAAGTCAGCCTTGACCTTCTTAATTACAAAGCACACCATGTCACTCTCAGAAATCTGCAACTGCTCATTCAAACTTCACGGAAACCGCTCCCTCGGAGTTTATGCAACCGATGTTTATTTAATATCCACTCTGCTTAAGAAGCGGGGCTGTTTAGTCCATATTGTTGTTCCTCCTATGGGGCTGCAAAGCTCTTTAGTGCCTTGGGTCCAGTACTCCCAGAGCTCCCAGGGACTAAACCTTCAACCAAAGAGTATACATGATGGGACTCATGGCTCCAGCAGCATGTGTAGCTGAGGATGGCCTTGTTATCATCAATGGGAGGAGAGGCCCTTGGTCCTGTGAAGGTTCTATGCCCCAGTATAGGGGAACGCCAGGACCAGGAAGTAGGTGTGGGTGGGTTGGTGAGCGGGGGTGGGGAGGGGGAGGGAATAGGTGGTTTTCGGAGGGGAAACCAGGAAAGGGGATAACATTTGAAATGTAAATAAAGAAGATATCTAATAAAAGAAAAAAAGAAGAAGGTGAGTTGACTTTTGGTGTCAGACAATGAGTGCATGTAAACTGATAAATTTAGTTTTAGCAAAGTTGGATTCTCTCAGATGAAAAGTGGCAGAAAGATAGGTATTCCTTTTTCAGAATCTGAAAGGAGGAGACAGCTGAAATGATGCGAAGTCAACAGGTCTGTGGGTTTGTCTTTCTGATGTCAACAGATGAGTGTGTTTCCAAAGACTGAGAATGCGCTGTCGCCTAAAACCAGCAGCTGAGAAGCACGTGTACCCTCAGACCCAGCCAGTTTACAGAGTTCAGTGAGGGAACTGGCCCAGAAGGACTGACCTGGTGCCAGCTCAAGGGGAGAAATCCAAATTCCAAAGACACTCCCCTCACGGGACTATGAAGCCATCTTTAAGAGGCTCCAAGGACAGAAGTCACTCCCATAATTATAGTCCTGGCAACTTGAGCTCTAGGTCTATTTTTGCTTCGCCTTTACTCTGGCATCCCCAGAACCTCAGAAAATTTCCTGCTCATGTTAGGAAATTCTTTAGGTTACATTTTTAGTTACAATTGTGAAGAAATAATTTGTCACTGTTTTTTTATACATGGTAGAATACGTTTATGAACTATCTTGGTGGTCTTTGGCTACAATGGTGTGCAACATCCAGGCCAGGACTTTATCCTTGCTGGGATTCCTTAGTGTGCTCCCCTCAGTAAGATCCTAAATGTGTTATTTTACCTAAATGGCTTGCATACCCTTGCCATGCAGCTCATTATTGGTATCATAATATCGACACTATAGGACAGGAGGAAGTGTTGTCATATGATTATCTCTAAGTCATAGCTTCAGAAAGGACGCTCTAGTTAAACTCTACACTTTTTTTTTTTACCCCCCCTGCCACCTCCACTCATACATACTGATAATTTTGGTGGCTGAACTATCTGTCTATACACCAGCTTATTAAGGATTACTGCTCTTGCAATTCTAAATTCTACATTTTATCTAAAGATGGCATAAGTAAATTACAAGTGACACAGGAGACTGAAAAATTAAAAAAAAAATAAGCCAAGTATGGTATTCACACCTGTAATCCAAGAACTCAGAAGGGAAGGACTGGAGGATCATGTGTTCAAGGACATCCTGGCTGCAGAAATAGTTCTGTTTAAAAAAAAAAACAACCAACCAACCAACCAACCAACCAACCAACCAATCAAACAAGCAAAAAGACTAGGGAGATGGCTCAGTGGATAAGAGTTCTTACTGAGAAAACATAAGGACTTGAGTTTGAATCTTCAGACCCCACATAAAAAGCAGGTGTGGCTGTGTGCATGCCTATAACACTGTCCCTGTGACAGGTAGAGACAGCTTTACTGGGGCTTGCTGGATTTTAATCTACCTTCAGGTTTAGTGACAGACCCTGTCACAAGGGAATAAGGCAGAAAGTGATAGTGTAGAACACCCCCCAATGTCTTCCTATGGCCTGGACTATCATGCAGGGCTGTATACACACATGCATGTATATACCATACATGCATGCAGAAAAGAAAAGATTAAAAACAGAAAAGGCAAAAGTGCAAATTTTTGAGCCCCAAACTGTGAAGTACTTATGTGTTTGGAGATTAGCAACTTCCTGCATTTTAAACAGCAGGAATGGGGTCACTAACTTTCTCTGTTCGTGGGTTTAGTTGGTTTGCTCACGAATCACTAAGACTTTAATAAACATGCTGTGTTCTGCAGCGAATCATGCAGCAGGGGTAAGGTCAAGGGTCAAGTGTGTAGTAAGTGACTAGAAATAACCCCATAGTGTTTTATGTACTGTCGGTGTCTATTCATCTACTGTTTCTTCTGCAGAAAAGGCATTTCAAATGACTCACAGAACCAGAGTTCAAGGTGGAAGGTGGTGTTTAATGGGTCCTGCAGTAGCATTTGCACATGGAGATCAAAAAACCTAAAAGGAACATTTCAGTTCAGAGCAGTTGCTGCAAATGAAATTGGACTTGGAGAATATAGTGAAATCAGTGAAGACATTACATTAGTGGAAGGTATGTCAACATATCTGTCTGTACACTAATTTATTACATAAATATTTAGTGCCAAAGATAGATACATACTTATTAGCAACAAATATGAACAGATGAGGTGGATGAATAACCAACGACACAAGCTACTGAATGGTTCAGTTTACCTGGTGTATTTCTTCTTAAAATTTCATTTTTAAAATTTTGATTTCTTTTGCTTCTATTGAGATGATGTTTTTCTGTGTAACAGCTCTGGCTGTCCAGGAATTCACTTTGCAGCCCAGGCTGGTCTTGAACTCTTGAGAGCTGGAATTAAAGGCATGTGCCACCATGCCTAGCTTTAAAACATCATTCTTATCTTATCACTTCTCAGCAGTAGGTGGCCATTCCCGACCATCTACCACCACCCCAATTCCATGCTCTTACACAGACTTCCAAGAGTGTCTATTATCTGCCCTCTGTCTTTTCGGCCATACGTAGTATCTACTTTCTACTGTTCTCTTTTACCCGAGAGACTTAGAACAACTCTGTGTCTTTCTTTCTTTCTTTCTTTCTTTCTTTCTTTCTTTCTTTCTTTCTTTCTTTCTTTCTTTCTTTCTTTCTTTCTTTCTTTCTTTCTTTCTTCCTTCCTTCCTTCCTTCCTTCCTTCCTTCCTTCCTTTCTTTCTTTCTTTCTCAAAATTTTTTGGATATTTTCTTCATTTACATTTCAAATGCTATCCCGAAAGTCCCCTATACCCTTCCCCTTCCCTGCTCCCCTACCCGCCCACTCCCACTTCTTGGCCCTGGCATTTCCCTGTACTGGGGCATATAAAATTTGCAAGTGTGTCTTTCTTATCTACCTGTTCCATCGAATCCCACCTTAGCTTGTACATTGTATTTCTTAACATCTATGTAGTAAAAACAAAAGAAAACCAACCAACCAACAAACAAAAACCCTGACCAGAATCAGCTTGGTGATTTAAGAGTTTATAATTAGGTTGTACGGCTCAGGTTATGGTACACAAAGAAGGGAAGGTAAGTCAGGAACTCAAGACGGGAAGCCAGAGGTAGGAATTGAAGCAGAAGCCACACAGAAAAGCAACTGGATTGCTTGCCTCTGAGCTCACATCTGGGTTCACACTTCCTTATGAATCCTGGGTTCAGCTGCCTGGGGTTGTTGGTATCAGAGTGAGCTAGGTCATCCTCCATTCATCAGAAAAAAAATGCCCCCATAGAAATACCCATGGACATCTGGGTGAGGCAATTCTTTAATTGGAGGTCCCTCTTCTTGGGTGTGTCAAGTAGACAACAAAAGTAATCAGGACTTAGAGGCTGGAAACTTGAGTGACACATTTGCTTTTTCTCTCTTTTTAGTCAACAACTTCAACTGATTTCAATTGATGTCAATTCCTCTTTTTAAAAATATCACATTTACTTCTTTGCTTATGTGCACAGGTGGACATTTGCCTGCCATACTAATATATGTGCAGGTAGAAAACAACTTTTAATTGTTGGTTCTCTCTTTCTATGTGGGTCACAGGGATCAAAGTCCAATTGTTAGACTTGGTGGCAAACACCTTTACTTGATAACCCAGCTTGCTGGCCCATCATCTTAATTTCTCGTTGATGAATTCTCACATCTCTATTTCCACATTGGCTTTTTTGGTTTAAGATATACTTTCTTGTCTGTGCGCTCAGCGTAACCACACTGCTGACAGTTTAGCTCATGCACAAGAGGATACTTAGCCCATCTTTGAGTAATGTGAAATGACTCCACTTACTGATTTCACTGTGGCATGTGAAGCCTCCTAGAACCTGTCCCCACCTCTATGTGATCAATGTTCCTAGCATTTGTTCCTGTGACAAAAACCATCAGACTTAGCAAGTGTCTTTACCCACTGAGTCATCTTGATGGTGCAGAAGCTTTATGTGAAATGTATGTATAAAATGCAAATAATTTATTTTTGCCTTAAGTATATCAATTATGCAGGACAATGGGCTCATTTAAGTTAGGCCTTGAAATTAAAGGCTAGTGACTAGAAAGGGAATCTCCATAGTAGAAGAAGAAAATCATTTCCCACAGTTTGCTGACCTCCAAATTCATGTCCTGGCAGTCAAGTACATGTACATACACATACATGCAACACATACACACAAACACATAGGTAAATAAATGCAATATAAGAAATTTAAAATGTCCAGGAGAGCTTGCTCAACAGTTTAGAATACTTGCTCTGGCAGAGGACCTGGGTTTGAATCTTATCACCCACATGGTGGCTCATAGCTATCTGTAACTCCAGACTCACCCGGGGATTTGATGTCCTCTTCTGACGTCCACAGAAACATCATGCACATGGTACACATATATACATTCCTACACATAAAAGACAAAACTGCCATTATATGTATTCATATTATAGTCAGTCTTGGCTAGATAATTTCTGAAAAGACCCGAGGAGTAAATGGTTTAGGTTTCACAAGTTACATCTGCTCTCTGTAGCTGCCCTTCTTCTTTCTCTTCCTCCTCCTCTTCTTCTTTTCACTTCTTCTCTTATCTTCTTTCTAAAATTTTTTTTTAAATGTAAAATGTATTCTTAGCTCATTGGAAGTTTTAAAAAGTGACACCAGGTTTGTCCCACAGGCTGGGGTTGGCCAAGCTGGGGCCTGTATGCTTGTTCCCTCTGTTAAACAGCATACCACCAAAGAGGCTCACCTACATTTTCATGTTGGTATTCCTTAGATTAGTGGCTACAGAATGAAATGGGTTTGGAGATCTAATGGAACATAATAAGTATCAGCTACTTTTAATACATGAGGGTAAAGATTTCTTTGTTCCAAATTCCTTAAACGGATCATCATATTTGGTTTGTTGTTGTTGTTGTTGGTGGTGGTCATCATAAAGTAGACTGGTTGGCTGTGGTTCAGTGAGATGATAGTGACATAAAAAGGGGGGAAGCAGCAACTTAGATTTTGGCTGGGTACAGACTCTCCACGTTGTTAATTGCAGACTGCCAACTGCTGAGCAACTAGCTCATAGAAACTTCAGAGGAGCAGGCTCCTGCTGGCTTGTGTGTGTGTGTGTGTGCAGGCGTGCGTGCTTGTGAATAAATGGGACAATTTGGCTTTTTGTGTGAATTAATTTTTTTTCAAACTTCTATCTTTAGATGGTGTTTGGATAACAGAAACAAGTTTTATACTTACTATCATAGTTGGGATATTTCTGGTTGCTACAGTCCCACTGACCTTTGGTGAGTATCATAAATTTTACAAGCAGGTAATAAGTTGTTTATTAGATCATACTGACTGATTTATCTTTCAGATTATCTAATTTACTACATGAAACATGACCTTATTAAATAAGTTCATAAAGTTCACACTATTGTCCTTGGCTGTCTTTTCATAGCCACTAACTTCTATTTTTTTTTGTTTTGTTTTTTGTTTTTGTTTTGATGAAGGAATGTGTTAGTTTTCGTTCACATAAAGGTTTATTTTGCCTCACAGTTTTGAAGGCACTGGTTAATGAGCAAGTGTCCTTGTTGCTTTGGGTGTATGGCAGCCCCTCATGGCAGGAGTGTGATGTAGTAATGTCCACATCTCACAGCTAGGAACAGAAGAGAAGGAGAATGGAGCTGGGGTCCCATCATCATCTCCAAGAGTGTGTTCCTCATACAAGAAGTCCTCCCTCCCAATTAGGCCCTAACTTCTGTATCCCAAAGCTGTTAAGCTGAGAGCTAGGCTTTAACATGTGCACCTTTGAAGAATATTCTGGACATAAACCATACCATGGGGCAACTGTCTCATAGCGAATACACCAGAGTATACAATATAATGAGATATAACTATTTGTGAAGACACTCTATTTTAGTTTGCTGTAAAACAGTGTTTGTTTCTGATTGGCTATCTCAAGTGTTCTGTGACTTGTAGGTTAGAATATAAATAAAAGTAACCATAGATACAAAGACAGTGTAGGATTAATAGGAGTCCAGTGTGAGTCACTGGTTGGGATAGCTTTGGTCCCCAAGCAGACAGTTCAGTTTGGAATGAATGGGGCCTCTCACAGGAGACCCATTTCTGGCCTGTAGGACTCCCTCTTGCTGTCTGATGAGTGACAGGCTTACTTCAAGTCCCTGTTCACTTACAAAAAATCAAAAAGCAGCAGAGTTAGGTCAGATAGCTATTTCCTCTAATTTATTTTATGTTAATATGTTGTTATTCCTTAAAGCACTCCCACTTTTTAATATTTATTTTAATTATGATAAAAAACACAGAAAACCCAAAATAGATTATGAAAAGTTGGGCCTGGAGGGATATCACTGTGATCACACATTCTGGCTTAATCCTGTTGTGTAATAAATGTTGACACATCACATTTGTTCAATTGCCCACGTTTCTTGGTTTGGGTTATAAGATATATTAGCTTTCCACCTACTGTTGATACTGAGAGTGCTCCATTACCCAGAATTACAGGAAGGGTGTGATACCAGAAAAGAAATTCTAGCACATATTCAGAAAGTTGTGGCTTATTGTATTTATGAGAGAAAGTTACAAGGGTAAGGCAAAGGAAAAGCTACAAATACAAGGTTGAGTTCTCTCTTTCTAAATAAATAAATAAATAAATAAATAAATAAATAAAGCTACTATTTAATTAATTTTCCCAGTCATTATTTTTTCTCCAGAGTGTTTGGAGGTAAAAGGTCTCAGACAACACTGTGAACCTGAACTGAGGTTTCATTTTAAAAAAAAATCCACCCAGCCATTTTCTGAGTGGGAAACCAGAGACGGACCTGGCTACAGAATCCATCAACCTGGCCAGTATGAATTAAAGCTTGCTTCAAACTTGGAAAAAAAATCCACCCAGACATCACATGTGACTCCTTCAGTTAGGAGGGGTAGCTAATCTTTTGTGCAGAGCCTGCTAGGATTTTAACTTGTGGTTCCAGGGAGTCTGCACATGGCACAGCTGATGCCTCCAGAGTTTCATGTCTGACTGTGGTATATTTGGCAGTTGGCATACAGGCTTGTCTGCTTGTCTGCTTTCCTCTGGGAGGCATGTTACACGAGGAAAACTTCATCTCACCTTTGCTTGCTTATTTCTCCATCACCACTGCTTCAGCCATGACTCTCGTGGATGAAGATGAGATCATTTCAATGTCTTGTGTGCTTTCGAGACATCCCGCAGATCTCTGATATTCTCAGGACATGAAGGTCTTTATTGTGTTTGGAATTTGTAGACTTTGGGTGGAGCTAAGCTAACTCAGTTTTTCCTTTTGTTGGTGGCATATATGGTTTTACCAGTAGGAATGTGTGAGTGCATGAGCAAAGACTAAGTTATTAAAATAACGAAAAGTAGCAATTCTTTAGGAATGGCATTGTGCTGAGGGCTCTGTAAAATTGAAACAAAGGCTTAAAAGTAAGTCCTGGTAGTCTATGAGAGGCCATATCTGATATGCAGCATGAACCTCATGTCAGGAAAAGAAGTTACAAACTCTACTCAGTGACTCCTGGGGCTCATCCTTTAATAATGGAGGTAAGACATACATGTTTGAGAAGACACATCAGGATGTTGTGACATGAGATGTGGGTTACAGTGACATGGAGGAGCACTGACAGCCACAGTTGGACTTTTAGGGTTTTTGGCAAAAGACAAGCAGATTAGCCCAAGAGTGAGGCAATGTCTCTCAATGAGGATGCCTGGATAAAAGTGTGTGATGCTTTGAAACGTGTGTTTTTAAAGGTGCTGGGAGCCTTCCTGTGCAGTCTCCCTAGATGGAATGCTATCGAGTAAAACTCTATTGTCTCAGATATGCAAAGAACTATGAAAAAAGGTTGACTTTTAAACATTGATTTTGGGGTGGGAAGCAGAGCTGCCTAACATGTAGAATAGGCTGGTTTGGAATTTGTGCTCCTGCTGCCTCAACCTCCCAAGGACTCAGATTCTGGGTGAGCACCCCATGCAAAAGTTAAAATTTTTAATAATCACTTTCAAAGCATTTTTGCTGATCTTGATGCCTGTATCAATATATAACACACATAGGTAGTCTTACTGACAAAATTGTATTTTAATCTTTCTCAAAGAATTTTTTTATCATTATAGAAACTGAACATGATGTAGAAAGGGGGAAATACAAGTCACTCATGGTTCTCCAAGTAGACAGGGCCAATGCTGCTGCTTATTACAGAAGTTTTCTCCATATATATATCTGAACAACAGATATATATATTCTTTTGTACATATTTCTGTCTCTGCATTGCAGTGAAAAAGTATTATAGAATACTTTGAACAGGGCTGAGCTTTCATTTTGAGGAGGCCACCCAACTCTGGGAAAGCTAAACATTTCAAAGGGGGTATACGTGTTTCATGTGTCTGCATACGAGCATGTGTGCTTATGTGTGTACATGTACCTACATGTTCACGTGAGTGTACATGTGTGTGTACACATGTGTATATGTGTATGTATGTATGTATGTGCGGAGGCCAGGGGTCAATGTCAAAAGTCTTTTTCTATCCCCATCCACTGAACTTTTTGAGACAGTCTGTCACTGAGCTGGAGCTCACTGATCATCTAGGCTGGCTGTCTAGCGGAACCCCGAGATCTGCCTGTCTGTGACGTCTATCTCCAACACTGGGGTTATAGATGTGTGGTACATACTCCGGGTTTCAGTGGGTGCTGGGGATCCAAATCTGGGTCCCTGTGCTTGTGCAGTAAGTGCTTTGTTCACTGAGCCATCTCCCCAGCATACACATGTCTGCCTTACACATCACATTGAAGATGGTTTGCACTTGATCTTAGCCAGAGGGCTGAGAAGAGAGAAACGTGCCATTGTGTTGGAAGTGTTCCTTCAGATCTACCGGGGTGTGATGGCAATGTCTGGATGCACAGGCTGTTTTCATTAATAATTATTTTGCAAGTTTTAAAACTTAGTTTGGTTTTAACTTACAGGTAATTTTGAGAAGTACATTCTAATGATATGCTTCAAAGTTTACTTGCAGTTGTAAGGGATATAGTTAATTCTGTGATTAAAAGCATATGACTTTTGTGGCTGCTGTATGGAATTTTACCCAGACTTAATTTAAAGAAATTTATTACAGGAATGTTTTAAAATCAAACTGGTATTCTGCCAACAGTGTTTAGACACATTTGTGTGCTTAAAACACACTTCCATTTCTTAAGGGGGAAAAAAAGCCATATATTACTTAATAAATTGTCTGTTTTCTTTGTAGTCTGGCATAGAAGCTTGAAAAGTCACAAAGCTTCCAAGGAAGGCCTCTCGGTTCTCAACGACAACGACAAAGAGTTGGCTGAGCTTCGAGGTCTGGCGGCTGGAGTGGGACTGGCCAATGCCTGCTACGCAGTACAGTATGTGGCCCAGGCCATCTTCTTGGATCACATAGGCAGAGCATAGGCCCAGTGACAAGGGTGTCCACATATTCCCACATTTGCCAGGGATTTTCAGGTGTTGCTGTCGGTAACATTTGCTTCTAGTCTCAGATGTGGTTTGGGACAAAATGGTGAACTCTGTGGCTATCCCATAAGAAAAATAGAGACAAATCCATTGTCTCCCATTGTTTCATTTTGATTCAAAAACCAACCTAAGAAGGAGAAATTATTGTGAAAAGAATGAGTGGTAACGTAATTAATTGAACTGGCAATAGAGACTGAGGAAAGAAAGGGCTGGCATGTATCTCACTGTTCCACCGTAGGGGCTGATCACTCACAGTGTCTCTTTAAGGCCGATGAGTTTGAAACCTTCATTATAATTAAGGAAAATAAGTATTTCTCTGCATGAGATACTATGTCAGACTCTTTGTAAAATGAATCCTATGGTCATAGGTCTTGCTTTCTGAAATCCACAAAACAGGATTTATTTATTTTTATTAATTAGTTATTTTATTCATTTGCATCCCACATGCTGTCCCCCTCACGATTCCCCTTTCAGACTTCTTCCCCAATCCTCCTTCCTCTTGTCCTCTGAGAGGGCACCCCTGCACCGCAAAGTAGAATTTAAAGTAGATACAGACGTGAATCAGATCAGCTCTTCCGAGGTGGTTTTTTTGTTGTTTTTAGAAAACACTGTGAATCTGATATTTAAGTTTCTTCCTGGGCCTGGAGAGATGGTTCGGTAGTTAAGAGCATTGTCTGCCCTTCCAGAGGACCAGAGTTCAATTCCTAGTGCCTATTATGCCAGCTTACAACTGTCTGTAACTCTAGTTCCAGGGGACCAGACACCCTCACACAGGCATACATGCTGGCACAGCACCAATTGATGCACATAAAATACAAATAAATAAATCACTTAAAAAAAAGGATTCTTGCAAAACAAAACAAAACAAAACAAAAACCTCAACCAGTACTTAATTTAGATTACGTACCAACAGCACAATCTTCCCAGGTGTAGACTGGACTTTTGAAGGCTAAAGTGGTGGTGGCGGAGGAGCTGATTTTTGGTTATAGTAAATCCTGTTTGGCATGAGAGCAGGTATGTGAGACAGATGAAGTGAGTACTTCAAGGGCCCAGCTGCTTCTGTTGCTATTTTCTTCGTCTGCAGTAGCTTTTCCCTGGATCTGCAACCTAGAGCATTTTATAACTCCACGTTTTGAGAGGAGCAGCTGCAATAGAAGCCTTGGGGTAGCCTTCACCTTCCTGTTTCTATAGAAATGTCAGTGTCCAGGAAAGTCTATCAGCTCCGTGTAGAAGCTGATAAAGTAGGAAAGTGTTGGAGCACAGACCTCCTCACTACCCTATTCGAATGTGCAGTGCCGCCAAGCCAAGCACCAAGATCTCCCGATCTCTTTCCAAATACAAACATGCAAACTTTAGGCCCTTGGGGAGAACAAACATACTCTTTTTTTATTATTAGATATTTTCTTCATTTACATTTCAAATGTTATCCCCTCCGAAAATCCCCTATCCTCTCCCCCCTCTATTCTTCTCCTCCTGAGAAGGAGCCCCAGTCCCCAGCCCAAGGGGCAGGTATCTGACTTCCAGCACTTACAAAGGTAGAGAGGTTTCCACCCTGTGTCCTCTATTTCTTGCCTCACCCCCCTCTCTACCCAGTACCCTCACAACCCACTCATTCCTGCTTCCTGGCCCAGGCGTTCCCCTATACTGGGGCATAGAACCTTCACAGGACCAAGGGCCTCTCCTCGCACTGATGACCGACTAGGCCATCGTCTGTTACATATGCAGCTAGAGCCTTGAGTCCCTCCATGTGTTTTCTTTGATTTACAGTACTGTTCCAACCCAAGAAGAGATTGAAAATCTTCCTGCCTTCCCTCGGGAGAAGCTGAGCCTGCGTCTTTTGTTGGGAAGTGGAGCTTTTGGAGAAGTGTATGAAGGCACAGCTATAGACATCCTAGGCGTGGGAAGTGGAGAAATCAAAGTGGCAGTGAAGGTAATGTGACTCTCCAGACCCCGTCACAGATCTGACTATGTAAACATTCAGAACTACTGGTTGAAAAGAAGTCTTCTAGCACAGTTAACAAGATGCGCTGCGTGTCTCACAACAGAGTTTCCATCTGCTTACTAATAATGAGAAAAATGAGAAACATTTAAGGTGATGAATATGCTAGTAATCTGGATTTGTCCATTACCTAATGGACATATAAATCATACAAAAAATCATACAAATAGTTTGTCAACTAAAAATATAGGGTAAATCTGGGGCTGGCAAGTGGACTCACTGGTTAAGAGTGCTTGTTGCTGCTCTTACAGAGGACTTGGGTTTTGTTCCCAGAACTTACATAGTGGTTACAATTACCCATCTGTAACTTCTGGTCCAGGGGGTCCCAACACCCTCTTCTGACCTCCAATGGCACCAGGCACACATGAGGTACATATACATACATGCAGACAATATGTACACACACACACACACACACACACACACACACACACACACACTAAAATAAATGAACATTTAAAAAATAAGACAAAATATAAAGAAGAATGTAGAAACCTGTCACCAGCTACAAAAGCAAACTTTCCCATTATTCTTTCCCATTTCTTACATAGGCTTTGGAAAAAGAAAATATATTCAGGCTTTAGGCTACTACTAAGGCTATTAATTAGGTAAGACCTGGCGGAGTTTTCTTTCTCATTGAGAATACTCTGAGAGGGGGATCGATTTGTAGAATCCTTGCCTAGTACTTTAAGAGCACCAAGTTTGAGTCCCATTACTGCATAAAACAAGGTGTGCTATGCATGCTTATATTCCCAAGAATACAGAGGAAGAAGCAAGAGCAATAGAAGTTCATGGTCATGTGTGGCTACATATGGATTCAGAGGCCAGCCTGAGCTGCATGAGATAGCATCTCAAAACAACAAAAAGAATCTATTTCACATTAACTAGAACTGTACAAAACATTCTTAAGGAATCAGGCTAGAACTTGGAATATTTTCTCAAACTTGCTAGCCATGTGGTCTCTGTTGCAACTAGTGAATTTTCACCCTGGAGCTCAATCAACTTCAGTAAATATGTAAACAAATGAGTTTTTTCCACTAAACTTTACTTATAACCATTGAAATCTGAATTTCCTATGTCATGAGATAGTATTCTCTTTCTGATTTTCCCAACCCTTTAAGAGCATAGAGGCTGATCTCAGTCTCTGTGTTGTATGGACATAGTTGACAGAACATAGAGGCTGTTATAGACATAGGTTCCAGACTGCACCTGCACACAGGCTGTGGTTGCCACAATACATTTGATGCATTTTTTTAGGGAAATACTACATAGACTCTCATATTTTGATATCATTTCCTTTTGATAGAGGACTGAACAATCTTATATAATTAAATATCATGATCACTACTTAATAGCAATTTCTGCTTTAAGGATGGCTAATCTATGTTGGTAAAATTCTCTCCATTTCCAAATTATAGACTTGAAAATTCCTTTAACTTCCTCTGGTCTGAGCCCATTAAGTACATATTCATTTTCTTATGTGTTGAGATAACTACTGGCCAGCACTTGTGCCAAGTGAGTGTTGCCATTTCTGAAATCTTTTTCTACTTTATTCTTGCTTTCTGCTTCATAAGGACAGGGTGAGTGCCAAGAGTTAGGAAGGCATCATCTTTGTATTAGGACCAGGGAGAGGAGGTAGGGTACTTTATGTGTATTGTTCAGAAGTTTGCTATAAACCTCTCCACCACACCAGTTTCTCTCTTTTGTTTTGTTGCCTGGAACTGAAACTTAATGGCAAAGGGATTGGAGAACCAGCTTAGGATGACCTCCCGTGAGTTATGACGAGAGATTGGAGACTTTTGGAATAGATTCTCACAATTAACTTACATGTATTGACTAGTAACAGGCAACTTTCCTCAAAAAAAAAAAAAAAACTACAAAGAACTAGGGAGTGATTTCAACTAAGGTGGGAAAGTAGTCACTGAGAAGAAAATCTGAAAATATGCTAACACATTGATGCCCAAATTAGTGGGTCTTTAAATTTTTTTATATAGTTCCATATATGGAGAGAGGGCTCAACCATTAAGAGCACTGGCTACTCTTCTAGGAGATGTGGTTTTGATGGTCAGAACTCATATGGCATCTCACAACTATTTGTCATTCCAATCCCAGGGGATCCGATGATCTCGGCTGAATTCCATAGGCACTGTGCACTTGTGCTGTACCAACATACCTATAGGCAAGAGTCATACACATAAAATAAATAGAAAATATAGTAATTAAAATCCCACAAAATAAGAAACATTGATTTTTCAGAGGGAACTCACATTATTGCTTTTCAACCCCTTACCTAGTTCACTGAGATAGTCTTGATTAAACAGTAGCAAGAGTGGTAGTTTTAGAAACCACATACAGTATCAATAGGTTAGCACAGATCATATTGCATGCTATATCTGTTATCTAGTTCTAGATCTCAGAGTAGATATTGCAAAAAAGAAAGAAAGAAAGAAAGAAAGAAAACAAAAACAACCACACACACACACACACACACACACACACACAACAACAAAGAAAATGAAACAAGCAACAAAAAAAGTAAAACAAAATCTTGACTCCACTAAGCCACTGGGCTCCCAGTGTCTGACTTCTGACTTGCCTCCATTTCTCACAGACCTTGAAGAAAGGTTCAACAGACCAGGAGAAGATTGAGTTCCTGAAGGAGGCGCACCTGATGAGGTATGGCATAGCTCATGCAGTGATTTTCTCTGACAAGTATGGATACAAAGATTTCCTTTCTCTTTGCATTTTTAACACCACAAATGACCTAGTAACAATCAGATCGTCCTGAAAATAAATGTGGACAAAAAACTTTAAAAGGAAACACATCTGTAGCATTAAATATCTCATAGAAGCCAATCTTCAGAGCCTGGGTAGGCAGTTCTCAGGCAAATGGTCTTCCCATCTCTCATCTTCAATTAAACAAATTCTGAAGCTCTTTTGCTTTTACAATGTGCCAAATTCTTAATGAGGTCAAGCAGACCCAGAAAGAATGTTCTTTTATGTGTTCTGAATATGTCTTGCCTAGAACTGGTCAGCAAGGTTCCAGCAGGTGGCAGTCATGAGAACTACTCAAGGACATCTTAAGGAGAAGCAGCAGGCAGAGGCTCATGGAAAGTCAAGCTGGGTCCTCTAGTTAGACTGGGCCTTACTCATTCTGGTGTCTTCACAACCCAGAGGCCCAAACCTGAGGATCTGAGTTGTTTCCCTGAAAGGGAAAGGACATTTGACAAAATTGTGATGACACAGACATGCTTTCACCTATCTCTTGAAGAAGGCTATTAGTCAAAATTGCTTTCTTTCCCCATCATAAAACCCATATGGTGAGAAACATTATTTTTTTATAAACCCCTTCTATTCTACTCAGATGCACTGGCCACTAGGGGTTGCCATGTTCTCTCCTTAAGGCCAGCACATGGCACATAGGCAAGCTTTTTCTTCTTAAAAATCAGTGAGGGCTTTGAAAGGATGCTCTGGGTAAAGAACTGCTCTGTTCCATGAAGACCTCAGCTGGGACCACTATCACTGCCATGCCATCTGCCTTGTGTCTTTTCACCTTCCAGCAAGTTTAATCACCCCAACATTCTGAAGCAGCTGGGAGTCTGTCTGTTAGGCGAACCCCAGTACATTATTCTGGAACTGATGGAAGGGGGAGACCTTCTAAGCTATCTGCGCAAAGCTCGGGGGACAACGGTAAGTAGGCGGTGGCACCTGTGGTATTGGCTTCCTAAAGCAAATCACTAGAACTTTCTGTTGATTTTCTTCAAGTTCAATGCACAGTAGTTTTAGCTGGTGGAAGATACTTTGAAGGCAGCTATAGAAAGAAAGTGCACGTTTTCTTCCTATTAGATTAGGGTAATTAGAACCCTGAGCTAATACCGGAGTCTGGTTTTAGTACTTAATGAGAAAACAAATCTCTTATAAACAGAAGGGCACCCTACCCCCAGCACAGGAACCATGTGGAATTTCTCTGTCTATCCCCAACATATATTTCCATTGTTAAAGTCTACCAACCTTTGCCTTTGGATGGAGCTGCTGTCCTTGATCTTGCTGGGATCAGGGATAGCTTGCCATCTTCAGGACAATAGAGCTATTTACATTTTCCTTTGTCACATTTTGCCCCTCTTATTGAAAGTAGATTTTTTTCTCATATTGTATATCCTGAGTATAGTTTCCTGTCTCTCTATAACCCCCAGTCCTTCCCTTACTATCCTCCCCAGATCCACACCATTTCTGTCTTTCATTAGAAAACAAACAGGCTTCTAAGGGATTATAATATAATATAATAAGATAAAGCAACAACTATCAGATTAGAACTGGACAAAACAAACAGGAGGAACCATTCTTACCCCGCACCCCCCAATGGCATGAGAATCATTCAGAGACCCACATTCAGGAATCCCATTAAAAAAAATTCTATATGCAAATGATCTGTAGTGTAAAAAGTGGTAAAAATGTATAGACAAAATAAAAATTAAGATAAAATAGAATAAAAGCCCTGGGAAGACAACATGAGACAAGAAACCTCCAAAGATGTGTATGACCTCAGTAGAGGTTGGTGGCTTTCTGTCGCCCATTTTCTCTCAGCCACTTATTGTTAGTCTATTTTCCCAGTGAGAAAACTTTCATTTTCTGTTTTCTTAAGATTTATTTATTATTACATGTAAGTACACTGTAGCTGTCTTCAGACATACCAGAAGAGGGCATCAGATCTCATTATGGATGGTTGTGAGCCATCATGTGGTTGCTAGGATTTGAACTCAGGACCGTCGGAAGAGCAGTCAGTGCTCTTACCCAGTAAACCATCTCTGCAGCCTGAAAACTTTCATTTTCAAGCAGTTATTTGTTGGGAGCCGCCCTCACATTTGCCATTATAAGATGGCGCTGACAGCTGTGTTCTAAGTGGTAAACATAATCTGCACACGTGCAGGGGCAGTTTTCCCGCCATGTGTTCTGTGATGACAACTGGGCCGATGGGCTGCAGCCAATCAGGGAGTAATACGTCCTAGGCGGAGGATAATTCTCCTTAAAAGGGACGGGGTTTTGCCATTTTTTTTTCTCTCTCTTGCTTTCTTGTTCTTTCTCTTGCTTTCTTGTTCTTTCTCTTGCTTTCTTGTTCTTGTTCTTTTTCTCTCTCTTGCTCTTGTTTTCTCATTCTTTCTCTCTCTCTTGTTCTTGCTTTTTCTCTCTCTTGCTCTTGCTTTCTTGTTCTTGTTCCTTTTCTCTCTCTTGCTCTCTTGCTCTCTTGCTCTCTGGCTCCTGAAAATGTAAGCAATAAAGCTTTGCCGCAGAAGATTCCGGTTTGCTGCGTTCTTTCCTGGCCGGTCGTGAACGCGGGTAAGAGTTATCAATTGGAGATAGCTTCTGGGTTAGGGATAGAGGCTTATGTCTACTTCCCCTTTCAGCTCTATGGCCTATATCTGACGCAGATCCATGCAGGCCCTGTACATGCTGCCATGGCCTCTGTGACTTCATGTGTGCATCAGTCCTGTTGATTTGTACGTCTTGTTTCTTGGTGTCCTCCAATGGATGTCTTTTGGTATTTGCCTGTTTTCTCCAATGCTCTGCCTATGCTGGTACCCTGTGTTTTTCATTTTGAAGGGAAATCTATGCACTTTCTAAAATGGAAGAGACTTTAACACAGACTTCCTCACACACCTGCCTCACCGCCCCTACCATCACACAGGAGGGATTTTTCCCGTGTTATCCAATGGTTACTGGACTTTCCCACATCTCAGCATCTGGGTTTACATCTGTATGAGGTTTCGACATTACATGCAGTGGAGAGAGCCAAGCATTATGATTGGAGGACTTGATTTCATTTTCCTCATCTGTGGGCTAGTTCATAAGCACTGTTTGATGTTTTCCTCGTCATTTGCTCTCTGATGGAATTGTAACATAGAATGTTACAATAGAATACATAGAATTGTAACACAGAATAACATTGTAACTCAGCACTTTAGTTTATTTCTTCAACACTTCCTCCATATAGGCAGTGGTGGTGCTTGCTCCAGGATAACCATGGTTTGCTATCCTAGGACTTACTGCACTCTCATTTTGGAAGACAAGATGCTGTTGGGTGCTGTGTCCCATATGACAATACCACACATGCGTCATCCTTTTGTGCTTACTCACTTGTGACCAGTCATGGCCATACAGGAGTTCTCAGAAGCACTATGCTAGAATCAGCAGCATGGATAACTTTCTTGTCTCTGATGTTTTGCTGGGATGGCAGCATAAATATTAACAGCAGTGAGGCCCTGAAATGGTTGCTTAGTTTTTTTACTTTGGGACAGTCAGCTCTCTTACCCATGAAATGAAGGATTGAAAAAAACACTTCCTATTTCATTTTATTTATTTTTTTTTAAGTTTTGGTGTTTTAGGATCATACTGAGATGAAAAACATGAAATAATTATGTAAAAGGAAACATGATGTTTTCCAAATGCAGTCAAATTTACCAACTTCTCTTTGGGTTGTAATGGTAGAACAGCGGAGAGTGTGACTTTTACTCTAAAGGAACTTTTCACATGGCATTTTATTAATAAATATCAAATGGAAAATTTCAAAGTTCTTGCAGGTAGGCCATAGTTATACATTGTCTGTGTCTTTCTATGCCATTCATGTAAGGGAGGAAACAGAAAAAGCAAGTACCATGGAATACATTGCTGGACCATGGAGGAAGGAGTGTAATTTTCAGTTGGGGAAAGCTGAGGTGGCTATACATTTGCTACCTGGAAGACTTAGTGTGTTTTGGAGAAAACCAAGGCAGGAGATGTAAGAGTAACAAACACTTCCTCATTGAATGATTACCATTTGCAGGGATAGACCTTCATTAAGCTTTAATATGACTCGAGAGTTCAGCAAGGTACAAGTGGCAGGTGATGGCAGCATCTAATGTTAAGGGGGCAAATATAGGGTGGGGGTTGGGGTACTCCAACATGTTATAAGGGATAAGAGACATGGTTAGGGATTCAGGCAGGCAGCATCTTGGAAATTGTATTAGAAGGGTGCTCGTACCCAGCATGAAGTTTAAGAGTCATAAAGTGTTTACAAGTAAAGTGGGTTTTGCTCACAGGGTTTTGTTCACACAATAGCTCGTCAACCAGTCAGGATATCTGACAGGATTCAGACATAGGCTGTGACATAAGTATATCATGGATCCAATTTAGAAGGGGTATTAATTATTCAGTGCTTGCTATATATAAGCTATGTTACATATCTCATTTTCAATCTTGAAAGGTCAGTTGAATGAATACTAAATTCATTTTAGATATAAGAAAATTGCCTTCTTACTTAATTTAAGCAAATTCAAGGAATTAGTAGTAGAACTTTATTTCAAATCTACAGATATAGTATTCGTATATTTTCTGCCTGAGCTTTTGAAATCCAAATAAAGACTCCTTTAGAACAGCAGGATATAGTTGGTGAATCAGCCATGGGTAGAGAAGAGCCATGGGGTCAAGGCAGTATTCTGTCCTAGAATATGAAGATGTCCTCCACTTTTGTGACATGAGCAAAGCAATGGGGCAGCCCTTGGCAGCACCTTTGCATGAGTAACTGACAGACTGTAAGACTGTGTGAGGTTGGGAGTCATGGGAGATGCTCAGTGAGAGGTGTGGGCAATATCAAGAATAAGCGTCTTTTCTAGTGAGGAAAGAATAGGTTGGAGAAAAGAGGAGGGTTAAAAAAAAAAAGCAGATGTAAGGAAGGGCAAACAGTTGAAAAGACTAAAGTGCCGCTTCTGAGATGAGAAGCAAAGGGAAAATTAATGGGCATAGAGAGAGTCTGATGCAGTCTGGGGCTGCCATGAGGCTGTGCCCAACATCTGATAATCGGCTCTACAGGAAGTGAGGCAAACCAGGAAGCTAATGAAAAGACAAGATGCTGGACATGTGGGAAGTCTTTGGATGCATCAGATTAGGGATGATAAAGGCCTGAACCAAGGTAATTGCAGGGATATGGAAAGGCTCAATGTATGACTGTGGCCCCCAGGCAGCAACTTTGAATTTTCACCATGTGCTACTAATAAAAATTTGACTGGTTTTGTTTTCCACTAGAATTCCTTGCAATGAGTATGAGCTTCTCTATATTTGTGATGGCTGTTATAGATAAAAAATAATCTAGAAAGATGATATTTCTAATAATTTACTTGGGGGGGTATCTTATGAAGAACAATCTTATTGTCCTGACTAAAATATTCAAAAGGGATTAAACCAATCATTAATCTAGCTAGCATGGGTTATTAATTTTAAGTTTATTGATAATTCTATAAGATCAGATACCATTCATTTATTAAGCACTTATTGTATGTTAGCAATATTATATGCCTTATTTTAAATCTTGTAAAGTCCATTGTACTAGACCCATTTTACATACAAGTAAAGTGCTTAATTAATAAGAAAACTTAATTAATAAGAAAACGTATGGCAGAACTAGATTTCAAATTTACAAATATAGCTTGCTGCCAGGTATGTTTGTATGTTTTTCTCTTGAGTTCTTGTAACCATAAAAAATTTCTTTAGCGCATCATATACGAGTGTGCATACTCACATATGCATATGTATTCATATATATTCATACGTATGTGCATGGACTTTATGCCAGGCAAAAAATTACATATAATGTTTCCTCTATCTCTTATAGTTTCATGGTCCTTCACTCACCTTGCTTGACCTTGTAGAGCTGTGTGTAGATATTTCAAAAGGCTGCGTCTACTTGGAGCAGATGCACTTCATTCACAGGTACTATGAGATTCTAGATATTCAAAGCTATTGGGTAGTCACGTGACAACCATGTGTAGTTTGGGAAGCCCACACTAGAGAGCTAAACACATTCATTACAAAGCAGCAGTATTATAGTAGAGAGTCTCTGTACTAGTTACTTTTCTCATTGCTGTGAGAAAAGCAATGTCCAACAAATGTAACTTAAGGAAGAGAGAGAAGGCTTATTTTACTTATATTTTGAGGGAACGGTCCATCATGGTATGAGAGTCATGGCATCAGGGGTGTGTGGTGGCTGGTCACATCAAGTCTGTATTCAGGAAGAGGAGGGGAATGCATGTTGGTCCTTACATGACATGCTCTTTTTTATTTAATCTTGAACTGTACCGTATAGCTGTCCACAATTAGAGTGGGTTTCTTCCCCCTCAACCTACCCAATATGGAAACCCCCTTACAGACATGCCCAGAGTTCTATTTACTAAGTGATTCTGAATCTTATCAAATTGTCAATCAATATTAATCATCAGGTGTCTCCCTTCTTTCCAGACCTTCTAGCCTTGTATGATCTCTGGAATATTTGTTTATCATTATCAAATGTAACTTCTATTTTAGGGATCTGGCAGCTCGGAATTGCCTTGTATCAGTGAAAGACTACACCAGTCCTCGGGTAGTCAAGATTGGTGACTTTGGATTGGCAAGAGAAATCTATAAAAATGATTATTATAGAAAGAGAGGGGAAGGCCTGCTTCCTGTTCGGTGGATGGCTCCTGAAAACTTGATGGACGGAATCTTCACTTCTCAGTCTGATGTATGGTGAGCTAAATAGGACACAGAAAAACAGGGACAAAACCTGTTAAATATCAGGATGTCTATCTGGTTTTGTTCTTGTTTTTAAATTGTATTTTATTTAGTCTCTCTGTCTTTCTCTCTCTCTCTCTCTCTCCCTCTCTCTCTGATATGTGTATATGTGTGTGTAGGGAGCTCTCTCTCTCTCTCTCTCTCTGATATGTGTATATGTGTGTGTGTAGGGAGCTCTCTCTCTCTCTGATATGTGTATATGTGTGTGTAGGGAGCTCTCTCTCTCTGATATGTGTATATGTGTGTAGGGAGCTCTCTCTCTCTCTCTCTGATATGTGTATATGTGTGTGTAGGGAGCTCTCTCTCTCTCCTCTCTCTCTGATATGTGTATATGTGTGTGTAGGGAGCTCTCTCTCTCTCTCTCTCTCTCTCTCTCTCTCTCTCTCTCCCTCCCTCATGTGTATATGTGTGTGTAGGGAGCTCTCTCTCTCTCTCTCTCTCTCTCTCTCTCTCCCTCCCTCCCTCCCTCATGTGTATATGTGTGTGTAGGGAGGTTTAGTGACTCACCTGAGGCTAGTGGTCCAGGATAACTATTATGGATCTCAGATCCTTTGCACCGCTCTCTCAATTCTTTCATAATGGATCTTAAATTCTACACGAAATAGACTCATTTATTTCAAGCATTTTGCTATTCGCGAAAGGTGTAGATATTTGTAGCTATGGTGTATACAAAAGTATTTATATTGGCAGAAGTCGTACTTAATAACGTTTATGTGCCCCTAATACCTCCTGCAGGGGATGCGTCATCCCTAGTTTATAAATAGACTTGAAGCGTGGATCATGAACACATGTAGGATACTGGGGGAGTTGGGTCTTGAGACTTTGAGTTTTGCTTATTGGTTCCCAGCTTTTGATTTGAGCTGCTAAAAGTTTGTAGATTTGTTCAGTGAATTTTAAGCCACAGGAGAAATTGTGTAGGAGAAACTTTATCCTCAGCAATCTGTTTTCATTTATGACTTTCTTCTCCGTGTTTGTCATCATTTTATCCTCTTCACATTCAGGGCTGGGGGAGGAAATGGTGACAAGCTCTCCTGCTCACCTCCCTGCATGTGCTTTTGTGCGCTTGTATCTCTGTGTACGTGTGCGCCTGTGCTGTACGGATGTCTGGCTCTTGGTGTGTGTGCCACCACCCCAAGCCTTTTTATCATCTTTGAAATGTGGTCCATCCACAGTGTCTTTCTTGTTCCACTTTTTTCTTAATATCAACCTCCTTTTAAGTCTCCTATTTGCTTTTTATAAGGCCAATAATGCCAATCACAAAGTAGCCCCTGTAGCCCCAGGAATAATGATGTTGGAGAAGCTACTGTAAACCCGATGTTTGTAATAAATATAATTAAAGAGAACCCTTTAACTTCCTAGGTCCTTTGGAATTTTGGTGTGGGAGATTTTAACTCTCGGTCATCAACCTTATCCAGCGCATTCCAACCTTGATGTTTTAAACTATGTGCAAGCAGGAGGGAGACTGGAGCCACCAAGAAATTGTCCTGATGATCTGTAAGTTAATTATGTTAACGTAAGCACCCCCAAAACAGAAACATGTGCATATGTAGTCTTAGGGCTCCCTGGTATGGCTTGTTAAAAGAAAACCTGGGATTTATATATTTGTACATCCCACATAAAATATAAACTGAGGGTGGGATTTAATTTACTCAATACATTATGGCTTTTAAAAATATATATGTGCTGATTACACTTCAATACATATTTTTTGAGAGTATAATATATCTGTAGTCATAGTAAGTAAATTTAAATAAATATGATCTCTCCATGTGTGCATGTGTGTGTATACATAATTCTTCATTTTACTTTGAGAGTCTTTATTTGGATACTATCTTAATCTTTGCCTTAAAATAGTGTATTACATAAAAATATATTAGTTAAAAGTCCAGTTGTCTTTTTGATATAGCTTACGCTGATCAATGAGATATAGTATTACTAAAAATTGTATAGACAGATTTGTTTATACACTTAACCCAAAATTACTGTGACATACAGTAACACACAACTATAATTTAATGTTGTACCACACAATAAATTGGTCAAACTAATTCTGGCCACTACTGAGTTCTAATAGTAACCTCTCAAGTGTGAGTGATTTGAGCTTGATTACAAAAGAAAACTAATTCAGTTATGCTGAATACATATTCACTTCCCACAGACAATAGCAACAAAAATATCAAGCCTTGTAGCTTTTTCCAAAGGGTGTTTTACCCAAAAGATTAATAAAAAAACAAACACACAAAAACCCCAACAAATAATGAGGAAGTATTACACATACATTGCCATGCCAAACATCATGTATACACAGAGATCTTCACGCCAGGGCCACAGCTTTTGTACATCTTGGAATGTACTCTGGATGAGATGGTAGAGGCAGCAGTCAGATGGCGAGCCAACAAGTAATAAAGTGCTAAACTGTGTGGTACAGACAAATGCAAAAGGAATTAGCAGTATGCGGATGCACACCATGGTTGCACTGCCTTGACTGTGCTGTGTTATTTCGAGGACTATTTAGACTTGAGCCAAGGAATGATTAAGAGCTGGGCACCTTGGTTGGCTGTGGTACTGGGGGATGTTTCTGCATTATTTCAGGCTTCCACCTAAAAGATATAATTTATCACAAGTTGCTGATTCAGCCTTTAGACCCTTCAGACATATACACACTTGGCCACATTTGACAGCAGCACCTTAAACTGAATTCTGAGTCTTTTGGGGGGATAATGGGGAAAAATCTTTAACTTAAATAAATTATACTATACATTTAATTTAGAACTGGGGGGGGGTGAGTATGCTCAAACATTCAATAAATTTTAATTACACAGTTGGAAAATTAATCACTATTTTCTACCTCTTACTCATATTTCAAACACTCAGAAATTCATTCTAGAATTTTAATTACACAATGTGTTCCTTATGCTCTTATAATTGTGTCTTTGACATTATTACCTCCCACCAGAAGTATGCAACATGTCTTATCATAATCATGAAATACTTTTGGATATGCTTTTAAGAAATAGATTATTGAATTATACTTTTCTCCTGTGTTCATTTATTTTTTTGGATGATGGATCTGAGGACAAATTGGTCTGTTGTATCTCAGATTTTGCTATATTCAAAAGTATTAAAATTCAGGGGGAAGGAGTACTAGAATGTTCTTATTAGGAGTCTGGGGGAAAGATGATATTTTGTGTATTCTCAATAGAATACATTATTGACCTATTTTTTCCCTTTTTTAAAAATCAAAAACAGATTCTTTTTCAGATGATACATTCTGGTTATGATTCCCCTTCCCCAGTTCCTCCCAGATTATTTCAACTCCCCACCCATCCAAATCCATACCTTTTTGATTTCTCTCATTAGAAACAAACAGATGTAATAATGAAATAAGACAAAATAAAAACAAAATAAACTGATCGGGCCAAAACAAATGAACACGAAGCATCCTTCAAAGAAAAGCACAAGAGACATAAATACATTCAGAGGCACACACGCACAGCAAATACAGAAATCTCATAGAAACCATAATATATAGGCAAAATACCTGTAGGGAAATAAAAAGCCAAAGCATTATGGGAAAAAGTAAAACAAACAAGCAAAACCCTCCAAAAATACCATTGAGTGTTGATGTAATTTTTATATATACTTTCTTGAAACCAAGATTGCTCATTGGTGGTTTTGAAATTAATTTGAACATCATTTAAAAAGCGAGAAATACTTCCAACTTTGTGACTCTGCAAAACACTGGGAAGAGTTCAGCTGCCACGGAAACAAGCTGTACTGGGAAGTAGAGCCCTTGTGCCATTCAATCCGGCCATGGCCTTAAGTTGTCATGATAAAGATTAACTACTCTCCTTGGAGCCCAGGAGGAACTAAGTTTTATTTGAAGTATGTCTCTGAGATCACAGGCCCAGCTTAGAGGCTGAAGGTCTGTGCTGAGCTACGTTGCAACTTCCATACACCACCTAATACTCAGCACCTGGATAATTCCTGGGGCAGGTGAGCTCTGATACCCTGCTCTCCTCAGCTATTGCTGGAATGTGGAGTTCAGAGCATTCCTGTATTCTGTTTGGAGGCTCAGGTGTACAGAGGAAAGACCAGTCAATGGTGTTCTCTTCAGATTTTACTGTGAACAACCACCACACCGTTCCTGTGAAGAAATAGGATCAAAGGGAAATTCTGCTGTAAGGAAGAGCTTTTTGGGGCCCTGTGATGGACACTTCACAGTGACAGACTTGTTGCTGAGACCCTCAGATGTAGGACATAACAATGGCAGGCTGTGGAGTTGTAACATTATTTCGACTCTTAAAAATAACCAACTCAATTCCAAGTCTCTCGAGGATTGAACACAATGAAAAGAGGGATTCTTGAAGTTTGTATTTTATGTGTCTTATTTAAATAGTTACAGACACTTGCCTGCTTAAATGTAAAAGATGCTGACATTTTCCTCTGTCTAACTTCAATGACTGTGAATCCAAGGACTTTAATATGCATGAAGAGTAATACTGAACACAGCTAACGAGTCTCATGCTATTTTGGAACAAAACAAAACAAAAGCAAAGAAGTAAAGAAGATCAAAGGGTCACACTAGTGAGCGGAAGGATTTGAAGCCCAGGACTTAGTCAATTGAATTACTCCAAGTATAGTTGGTACTCTCCTAGAGTTAGAACAAGCATCCCACACAAATTTAAACAAACCCAAGAAATAGCAAAGGCATCTAGGACAATGCACTTGGGTATTTGTTACTGTGCCATTAGAGGTGTGTAATGTACAGTACTAAGCAATGACGTGAATATTGGAAAGAAGACTCCCCCAGCCACAGCTGTAATTGTTAATTTACTTGAAAGACCCAAGTAAAGCTTTCTTAGGATTGATTATTCAATTCTCAAAAGCCTCTTCATTTCACCCCCTTGCCAGTTTATTGCTATTTGAGTCCACATTCTTTACTTTTAGATGTTGCAGCTTTATGTAATTCCTCTCTCCTTACTCTACGTCTGTCTCTGCCTCCTGGGACAGACGGTCCTTGTATATCATGTTTTGTCATCTAGAAGGTTAAGAGTGATGACTAAGGCAAGTTAAAAGCCTGCCTAGATAAAAACATTAAACATATCTATGTAAAGAAATTATATAGATAAAATAAGGGGCACCCCTTCTGGAGCTCAGAGTAGGTGTGTGGGTGATGGGCCAGTAACTGTCAGCCCTGGGGATGGCTGCCTTCACTCTCTTTCCTTCCTCTTCCTTCCACACCTACAAGTAGTGTCCATTAAGTAGGTTGCAGAGAGGCTAAAACTTTGTAACTGAAGCGCAACGGCTTGACATATTTTATCAGTATCTGGGCAATCATCTCCCTATTTTCAGAAATGCTACCTCAAGAATTACCCCATTTTCTCATCTTAATTCTTATGAAAATGTTTAGATTAGCTATCCAGATTATGTTTTAATTATGCCTTAGGATCCACAATCTGGTATCAATTATAATCTTATCTATAATGGTCTATCTGTAAATCAATGAGTGCTGCTGTGCACCTACAAGGCACAGATTATAAAAGAGGAGGTGATAGATTTCATCGTTCAGTTCTTCCTCAGATATGATTCTAACATAATAAAAATAAAGCCAAGTCTTGCATTCTGCAGCCAGAATATCCATCCCTTGAAGGCACCAGCACAGCCCATAGAAAACATCCAGTGTGGTTTTCTCACAATACCCTGACACTTAGCACTAACGTGGATGTCTACATGTCTAGAAATGAAATAAATTCAAGTGGAGTTTTTATTATAATGTATTCAAGACTGCATTATAGTTCCTAAAATAAATACTTAAATAAATACCTATGTTGACTTGTGGGTAATTGCCATCTAGTGCTTGAATATAATTCTGTTCCAGTTGCATTGTCAATGACTTAGTTCAAATTATAATGTTTCTTAGTCTTTACTCAGTAGCTTCCACTTGGCTCCTGTGCAGCCCAATCACCATATGTCAGCTGGAATGGCCCTTTAAAGGTGTGTTGTGTGTTCTTTAAGACCTCCAATAGCTCCTTTCTTGGTTTTTGAGACCTGCTGGATCCTGCTTCCCCTTCTAATGCTGTTTCACTCTCCTCCACCTCTACAATTGCACTTCAGCTATTCTGGCCTTCTTTCAGATGATAAAATATACCGAGCTCTTTCCAAATTTAGGACTTTTCACATGCATCTTGTACTGCCTGATGTCTGCACATACCCTGCTCCAATGACTAGCATGTTCTCTCTCTACACGTTCATAGGCTTAAAAGGCATCCTTGCAGAAGGGCCCTCGGAGGAACCCGCCGGAAATATTCCCATCTATTAGAGCATGTGTTTACTTTCTTTTGTACTTTTTGAAGCACATGACACAATTTGAATTATACATATTGCCTATTGATGTGGTAGTGGTAATACTTTTAAATACTTTTAAATACTTCTCAGTTTATATTTATTTATCCACTCCTCTGTTCATCCTTATTTGCTTCATATTTCTGAAAATTAAAAAGAAAGAAAGGAAGGAAAGAAGGAAGGAAGGAAGAAAGAAAGAAAGAAAGAAAGAAAGAAAGGAAGGAAGGAAGGAAGAAAGAAAGAAAGAAAGAAAGAAAGAAAGAAAGGAAGGAAGGAAGAAAGAAAGAAAGAAAAGGAGAGGAGAGGAGAGGAGAAGAAAGGAAAGGAAAGGAAAGGAAAGGAAAGGAAAGGAAAGGAAAGGAAAAGAAAGGGAAATCGTGTACTTGGTAATAGTGTCTTCTAGATATGACAGGGAAGCTATAACCATGGAATCTTAACAATATCCTTGCCTAAACAGGAACTGCTCAATTGGATTTGTGAACATGGACTTAAATTTTTTTCTAAGGTCCTACCTCTGGATGAAGAGCTACAGGAATCAATAGCTAGTGAGGGGCAGAATCAGCTTTTTCCAGTGATGAGCCCTTCAGTCTCAAATGCTCAGCTCTAAACACATGTACACGTGCACAGTGTTAAATGAACTTTGTAGGTATGTGTGATTCTACATGTGTGTAACAATAAAAATTTAAAAGAATAATTAAAATTTTATTGTATGCAATAAAATTTTATTGTATATGATAAAATGACAATTTAAATTTAAAATAAAAAATTAAAAAGCAAAGGTTGTAAAATTGTTGAGAAGGAGTGGGGAGCATGGGAGGAGCTGGGGGAAGGGATGGAAATGGTGTACACATGGTGCTCATGCATGAAGTTCTCAAAAATAACTAAATGTTTGAAAAGTTATGTATTAGTCAGGGTTCTCTAGAGTCACAGAACTTATGGATAATTTCTAAATAGTAAAGGAATTTATTGATGACTTACAGTCGGCAGCCCAATTCCCAACAATGGTTCAGTCGCAGCTGTGAATGGAAGTCCAAGGATCTAGCAGTTACTCAGTCTCACGCAGCAAGCAGGCGAAGGAGCAAGAGCAAGAGCTAGACTCCCTTCTTCCAATGTCCTTATATTGTCTCCAGCAAAAGGTGTAGCCCAGATTAAAGGTGTGTTCCACCACACCTTTAATCCCAGATGAAAGGCATAGCCCAGATTAAAGGTGTGTTCCTTAACTCGGAGATTCAATCTTCTGGAATCCATAGCCACTATGGCTCAAGATCTTCAAACCAAGATCCAGATAAGGATCTCCAAGCCTCCAGATAAGGGTCACTGGTGAGCCTTCCAATTCCGGATTGTAGTTCATTCCAAATATTGTCAAGTTGACAACCAGGAATAGCCACTACAATCCACCCCTTGTCAACTTGACACAAATAATATCTCATGTTCACATGAAACAATAACAAGGTTGTAAATACGCCTAACATGATATAACTATCCCTCGTACAATCGCAAACGCATTAGTAAATTTACAATGGGCATTCATATTACTTTATAATCCTCGTTTCTGCAACTGGTTACGTGGCCTTAATTGGTATTTATAACTACCTTCCTCTACTACCCATTCTGTATTTCCTTCTCCTTCAGCCAGCACCTCAGCAGGTCTTGGCTCTTTTCCTGGAGGATTGACCCATACCTTCATTCCTGATGGGTCTGCGTCCTTTGTCATCCTGCTTGGATTAGGCTGTTGTAGTTTCCCATTGACTTTAATCACAGGACATGGTAGTACTAAGAGACGCCCTAAGGGATCTCCTGCACTCCAGACATAATCTTGCTTACCACCATTGTGAAGAGGTAATCCAATTTCCCCATGGTAATCTGGATCTATCACCCCTCCTAACACTGTTATTCCTTTTTTAGCCTGTTGGTTTAAGGGCATTAGAAGCCCAAAATGACCAGGGGGAAGTCTGAGCTTCCAGTTCAATGAAATGTTTGTTGTAGCTCCTGGTAGGAGCACTCCCCTCTCTGGAGCCAAAACTTCTAAGCCAGCAGAACCTAGAGTTATGGGGACAGGAAGCAAAAATTTTCCTAGAGGGTCACTAGGAGTGATAGTAAGTGGAACTATTCCGTTTTCCACCCCTTGATTCCTGGACCCATGAATCCTGGCTATGGGTGAAACTGTACCATATATCGAGCGCTGATTCAAAGCATATACTGCCTTCTGAAGAACTCTGCCCCAGCCTTCCAAGCTGTTACCACCTAATTGGCGCTGTAACTGCGTCTTCAAAAGGCCATTCCATCTTTCTATCAGCCCAGCTGCTTCAGGATGATGGGGAATGTGGTAAGACCAGTGAATTCCATGATCGTGAGCCCACTGTCGTACTTCTCTGGCTGTGAAATGAGTTCCTTGGTCAGAAGCAATACTGTGTGGAATACCATGACGATAGATAAGGCATTCTGTCAGTCCGTGAATGGTGGTTTTAGCAGAGGCATTACGTGCAGGAAAGGCAAATCCATAACCAGAATAAGTATCTACTCCAGTAAGAACAAAACGCTGTCCTTTCCATGAAGGAAGTGGTCCAATGTAGTCAACCTGCCACCAGGTTGCTGGCTGGTCACCTCGAGGAATGGTGCCATATCTGGGGCTCAGTGTTGGTTTCTGCTGTTGGCAGATCTGGCAATCAGCAGCAGCTGTAGCCAGGTCAGCTTTGGTGAGTGGAAGCCCGTGTTGCTGAGCCCAAGCATAACCTCCATCTCGACCACCATGGCCACTTTGTTCATGTGCCCATTGAGCAATGACAGGGATGGCTGGGGAGAGAGGCTGACTGTCCACAGAACGGGTCATCTTATCCACTTGATTATTGAACTCCTCCTCCGCTGAAGTCATCTTTTGGTGAGCATTTACATGGGACACAAATATCTTCACATCCTTTGCCCATTTGGAGAGGTCTATCCACATACTTCTTCCCCAGATGTCTTTCTCACCAATTTTCCAATTGTGATCTTTCCAAGTGCCTGACCATCCAGCCAATCCATTGGCTACAGCCCATGAGTCAGTGAATAATCGTACATCTGGCCATTTCTTCTTACAAACAAACTGTAATACCATGTGTACTGCCCGAAGTTCTGCCCACTGTGAAGATTTTCCTTCACCTGTGTCTTTCAGGGTTGTCCCAGAAAGGGGTTGTAATGCTGCAGCTGTCCACTTCTGGGTAGTGCCTGCATAACGTGCAGAGCCATCAGTAAACCAGGCTCTAGTCTTCTCCTCTTCGGTCAGTTGATCATAGGGAACACCCCATGAGGCTATAGGCGCATGCTTGGCAGCAGATGGCATTGTAACAGGAGTAGAAACCATAGGCATTTGAGCAACTTCTTCATGTAACTTGCTTGTGCCTTCAGGACCTGCTCTGGCCCGATCACGTATATACCACTTCCATTTGATAATAGACTGCTGCTGTGCACGTCCCACTTTATGATTTGCAGGGTCTGATAGTACCCAGCTCATGATGGGTAGTTCAGGTCGCATAGTAACTTGGTGTCCTATTGTCAAACGTTCAGTTTCCACTAAGGCCCAATAGCAGGCCAAGAGCTGTTTTTCAAAGGGAGAATAGTTGTCTGCAGATGATGGTAGAGCTTTGCTCCAAAATCCCAAAGGTCTTTTCTGTGATTCACCTACAGGGGCCTGCCAGAGGCTCCAAACAGCATCTCTATCAGCCACAGACACCTCAAGTACCATCGGGTCTGCTGGGTCATATGGTCCAAGTGGTAGAGCAGCCTGCACAGCAGCCTGGACCTGTTGAAGGGCCTTCTCCTGTTCCAGGCCCCACACAAAGCTAGCAGCTTTCCGAGTCACTTGGTAAATAGGCCTAAGTAACACACCCAAGTGAGGGATGTGTTGTCTCCAGAATCCAAATAGGCCCACTAAACGTTGTGCTTCTTTCTTGGTTGTAGGAGGGGCCAGGTGCAATAACTTATCTTTCACCTTAGAAGGAATATCTCTGCATGCTCCACACCACTGGACTCCTAAGAATTTCACTGAGGTAGATGGTCCTTGAATTTTGGTTGGATTTATTTCCCATCCTCTGATACGCATATGTGTTACCAATGAGTCCAAAGTGGTAGCTACTTCCTGCTCACTTGGTCCAATCAGCATAATATCATCAATATAGTGCACCAATGTGATATTTTGTGGAAGATCCAAACGATCAAGATCCCTTCTAACTAAATTATGACACAGGGCAGGAGAGTTAATATATCCTTGAGGCAAAACTGTGAAGGTATACTGTTGGCCTTGCCAACTGAAAGCAAATTGCTTCTGGTGGTCCTTATGGACAGGTACTGAGAAGAAGGCATTTGCCAGATCAATAGCCGCATACCAGGTGCCAGGAGATGTGTTAATTTGCTCAAGTAATGAAACTACATCTGGTACAGCAGCTGCAATTGGAGTTACCACCTGATTTAGTTTTCGATAATCAACTGTCATTCTCCATGATCCATCTGTTTTCTGCACTGGCCAGATAGGAGAGTTAAATGGAGATGTGGTGGGAACCACCACCCCTGCATCTTTCAAGTCCTTGATAGTGGCAGTAATTTCTGCAATTCCTCCAGGAATACGATACTGTTTTTGATTCACTATTTTCTTTGGCAGAGGCAACTCTAAAGGCTTCCATTTGGCCTTTCCAACCATAATAGCCCTCACTCTACAGTTCAGGGAACCAATATGAGAATTCTGCCAATTTCTGAGTATATCTATCCCAATTATACATTCTGGAACTGGGGAAATCACCACAGGATGTGTCCGGGGACCTACTGGACCTACTGTGAGTCGGACATCAGTCAAAACTCCATTAATCACCTGCCCTCCATAAGCCCCTACTTTAACTGGAGGGCCACAATGTTTCTTGGGATCCCCTGGGATCAGTGTCAACTCAGAACCAGTATCCAGCAGACCCCGAAAAGTCTGATTATTTCCTTTTCCCCAGTGTACAGTTACCCTTGTAAAAGGCCGTAGGTCCCTCTGGGGAAGAACTGGAGAAAGGGTAACAGCAAAACCTTTGAGTGTCTTATCAAGATCCTTCCTCAGAGGAACCTGGCCACCCCTTCATTCAAGGGGTTCCGGATCTGCAAACTGTCTCAAGTCTGGAAATTGATTCACTGGCCGAGATTGCTGTTTACCACGATCTAATGTAGCCTTTCTTTCATTTGTTTGAGAATTTTTCTGCTTATACAGATCAAACAAATATGCAGTAGGCTTCCTATGTATTTCATTCCTGGAAACACCATGATTGATTAGCCAGTACCAAAGGTCCAAGCGAGTCATGCCATTATAAATTTCACCTCTCCTGTGCTGACCATGACTGGGTATGTTATTATAAACATTCTTTTGTCTACGCTGTCCATTATAATAACTAGGATCACCTTGTCTCCGGCGATTCAATGCTGCCACCTGGCCCTTGTTACCTCGGGATCCAACTAAACCCAGTGAATTTAATTCATCTAATTGAGCAGAAGCATCTCCAATGCTAAGATCTGGCACAAGGAAAAGGGAAAGAACAAAACCCTTCAAATGTGCTGGTGCCCCTCTCACCAATTTGCGTCTTATAGAGCTGGTGAAAGGCATATCTTCTGGACCTTCCCATTGTGGACAATTATGCTTTACACAATATATCCACTCTAGCATTGCAATTTCCCTAAGTCTTAAAATCCCTTCATCAACACTAAGCCACGGAATATCAGGCATCTCCAAGTCATTTCCAGTAGGCCATCTTTTGATAAACACCTCAGCCAACCATTCAAACAAACTTTTGACACCTTTTTTAACTATGTGAGCTTCCGTATTAAACCTAGAATCTCTACTCAGAGGACCCATGTCAATAAACTCAGCCTGCTCTAGTTTTATGTTCCTTCCACCCTTATCCCACACCCTTAAAATCCATTCCCACACATATTCACCAGGTTTCTGCTTGAATGAATTAGCAAACTCATTAAGCTCCTTAGTAGTGTAGCGAATTTCCTCATGGACTATACTTTCTACCTCCCCTCTAGGAGCCTGTTTTGCTTTGAGTCTGGTTACAGGTCTAGAAGAAACTATTGGTGGGCCGTGAGCAGACTCTGCAAAATTAATTTCCTCATGTGGGGAAGGCATTATTTCAAGAGGTGGGGCTGAGGGTACTACTTCCTCAGGTGGGGCAAACCCTTGAGAATCTGAGGATTCAAAATTCTCAGCTTCAACATGGTCTTCCCACACATCCCCGTCCCATGTTGTAGGATCCCATTCTTTGCCAATTAGAGCCCTTACTTTAACTGTCGACACACTCTGAGGCTGAGACTTGAATTTTCTCTGTAGTTCAGCCAACCTTACAATGAGAGTTTCTGTTTGATTTTCTGCAACTTGAGCTCTATTGCTACAAGAGAGAAGATTCTCCTCAAGGACACACTTAGCAACTTTTAGATCGTTTACTTGTGTCTGGAGCCTTTCGATTTTATCACACAACTCCTTCCTTTCATTCATCATTTTTTCCACAGATACTAAGAGCAGCCAGCCAGTAAAATCATTTTTCGATTTTTTCCCCATCTTGTAGAAAGCTTTGTGCACTGAATCACCTAATTCATTAAGAAAATCAAGGGCATTAGCTTCTTTAAGTTCGGAATATAGTTTCAACCATGGGTCTTCAAAATTCTCTGAGCTCCCAGGAGGGAGAGAATCTGGAGAGGTTTCAATATTTGAAAGTGCTGGTGGATCAACAAGCCAATTCCAGTATTTTAAAAGATTCATCCTTGTACTTCTGTTACTCTAGAACCACTCCTGGTACCAACTTCTGTATTAGTCAGGGTTCTCTAGAGTCACAGAACTTATGGATAATTTCTAAATAGTAAAGGAATTTATTGATGACTTACAGTCGGCAGCCCAATTCCCAACAATGGTTCAGTCGCAGCTGTGAATGGAAGTCCAAGGATCTAGCAGTTACTCAGTCTCACGCAGCAAGCAGGCGAAGGAGCAAGAGCAAGAGCTAGACTCCCTTCTTCCAATGTCCTTATATTGTCTCCAGCAAAAGGTGTAGCCCAGATTAAAGGTGTGTTCCACCACACCTTTAATCCCAGATGAAAGGCATAGCCCAGATTAAAGGTGTGTTCCTTAACTCGGAGATTCAATCTTCTGGAATCCATAGCCACTATGGCTCAAGATCTTCAAACCAAGATCCAGATAAGGATCTCCAAGCCTCCAGATAAGGGTCACTGGTGAGCCTTCCAATTCCGGATTGTAGTTCATTCCAAATATTGTCAAGTTGACAACCAGGAATAGCCACTACAAGTTAGTAGCTCAGAAAACCAATGATGGAAGTCACAGAGCGGACTAGAGTCCCTTAGCCTCTTATTAACACATAAAATACCAGTCTGAGCCACTGAAACAGTGATAACAATTACACTGTTAAAGGAAGGAGCAGACGCCTCATTGCTTGTAAGTTTTGGACTAGTGTGGGAAGAAGAGGACTTCATAGAACTTCAAGGCCAGGAACAATACCACTGCTTTCCCTTTTCAGGGATGAGCCAGAGAGCACTGAGCAAATAATCTCCCATTTTGAACATGTGGACACTGATCTTTGTTAAGAAGGTAAAATGGCGTATCAGACAGAGAAAATCAAGTTTACACTTCAAGACTTCCTTTGCTCCCCATATGCTATGAACTCTTTGTTCAGAGTTAGATAATTAGACAGGTAGCCTCATGTGGGGATCCGGCAGAAATAAGTGTGGTTTTCCTGATATTTGTCTACAGTTCCAAGATATGACAGAGTCATAGAGAAGCCTGAGGCTAGAGACGACAAACATCCTGCCCAAGGGGGAAGATCCCAGACATTCAGTGGAGCTACCAGCGTCTGTAGTTGTAGATGCATACAGGGTGGATGATCAATCCGGGAGGTTAGGAAGGATCGCTCATGGTGCCGCTACACAGCAATATGCACACATCTTTCTTTCCTGGCAGACACCCTGTTACTATTTGGAAAAAGGGTAAAGGGGGTGGGACTAGCCCAGAAATGAAACAAAGTAATTTATTATAGAAAAATGTGACCATTATTTAAGAAGATGTTTTAGAGAGATGGACTGAACTAGATTGTATAGTACACTATCTTAAATGGCGCTATTATCTTCTTTTAGGTGAGAACTCTGTAAAAGATGTAACTAGAGACAATATTTAGAGAGTTACCTTCCTTGCCCCCCTTCATTTGAGTTGCAGTGTGATAAATTGTCACTCTTTTTCATTTAATACACATGTCACCTATAAAGATAGGAGCCATACTTGTTGAAACCCTAGCTCCAAATGTTATGCTGGTGTAAAATAACGTGTCTAATAAATCTACGACAAGTCAATGGATATATGCTGTAATAAGTGCTGTATGGGAAAGGCAAATCAGTCAACCTGCTATGTATGTCTGGTGAATTGAGAGTGTCCGGATTCATCTTTGAAGTGTATGAAGAATAGCCCTGAGCCCAAATCTGGGTTCCTTCTCTCTTCTAATGGACATCTATGTAGACCTTTGATTTTGTTTTGTTGTTCTGTGAAGTTACAAAAACAAACCCTCTGCTTCTTCAACAGGTTTTCCTTGATGTGCTAAGTAAACATTTCTAAGCATCTATATACACACCTGTTAATGTAGATTTATTACCACTGAGATAATGTGCAACATTTTTATTGAACATGGAGAGCTGGATACAACTCTGGCTCTCTAACATGTCCTTCTGAGGATTATCAGTAGCAACATTCTGTCATCATGTACTTTTCCATCTTTACCCACATGTCCAGGTGGAATTTAATGTCCCAATGCTGGGCTCAAGAACCTGACCAAAGACCCACTTTCCATAACATTCAAAACCAGCTTCAGTTATTCAGAAATGTTTTCTTAAACAATGTTTCTCATTGTGGAGAAGCAGCTCCCACCGGTGGAGTCATCAACAAAGGCTTTGAAGGTGAGCTCGGTTCTCCCCAGTTTTACAGTGTTTCTCCCAAGGTTACAATGAACTCTACACAGCAGGTACTTTAGGGTAGGTAATAATAATAATATGCACCATTATGTTGTTTGTTGGGTACCTCTTTGGAAAATGCCTTGTATTGTGTATTAAAATTAAAGAAAGAGATCATTGCTTGTCTAAGGTAGTAAAAAGTAGAGTTTTCATAGTAGGCTGTTTCCCTTCAGTCTGTTCATGGCCTCCCTGCCCTTCATCAGTTGTATTTCAACTGCAGAGTTGAGCTTAGATAATTATAGACTCTCTGTTTATGACATCATCATTGGCCTCTTCGGGGCTTCTGCCTTATTTTGTTTATCTCTTTAGTTGGGTTGTCTCCATATTCTTCTCTGGTTCTACTTCCTCCATTCCCCACCCCCACCTCCTGCCAAGCAACCATTCTAATTACTTTAATGAATATCTTTCTATTTGTATGTTTTCCGGAAAATATGTAGTTTGGTATGCATGAATATGAAGGACTGGCACCACAAGTTGGTGGGCATGGATAGGAGATAACAGAAAAGGAAGAGGAAAACCCGAAGGTAGTATTGTCATGGAAACTCAGAGTACTAGTGAAGGAAGAAGTGGGTGAATTCTACAGAAATAGCCACTCTTCCAGAAGTTACAGTTGATCTGTATTTTATTATTTATTTAATTATTGTAATTTTTTTGAGGCAGTCCCTTATATAGCCCAAGCCAGCCTCACACTCACTATGTAACTGAGGATAGCTTTTGTCTTAATTAGTGTTTCTATTGCTGGGAAGAGACTCCATGGCCATGATAGTGGCATGCATGCATATATGTTGCTGAAAAAAAATAGCTGAAAGTCTATATCAGATCCAAGGCAGCAGGAAGAGAACTGTCACACTAGGCTTGAATATCTGAGACCTCAAAGCCCAACCCCTAGAGACACACCTCCTTCAGCAAAGCCACACTTACTCCAATGAAGCCTCACCTCCTAAAAGTGCCACTCACTATGGACCTATGAGGGCCATTTTTGCTAAAGCCACCACAACTTTGATCTATGAACCTTCTTGTCGCACCTCAAGAGTATTAAGAGTACAAGTGTGCTGGGCTCTACTTGCAATATATTTTAAAAATTCATGTCTTTACTCATGGGATCTTTCCTACCTGGTGTATTAAATGTATTTTATAAAAAAAACACAAGGATGCTCCAGTAGGCCTGAGAGGTTATTTTTTTCTAAGGCTCTACTAGAAATTTCCATAGACCTATTAACAGTTGACCTGTGAGGCTAAGGGAGGAAGCAAATGATGCTGACATCAATGTATCTTCACACGTGCTCTGGGTTATGCCACAATGAAGGGTTGAACAGCCAGGTAGAACAGAAGAGCTTATTCTGACTGCTGGCTAGAAATCACGCACCGTTTTGGTTTGATTATACCTGACCGATTTGGATACTATTTTGTGTTGTCAGAGAGGATTGAAATTCTAAAAATGAGCAATAAAGTCCAATGTACTAGCCCATGCCTAAAATCCCAGCACTCAGTAGGCAAAGGTCTTATCACAATTTCAAAGGCAGCTGCATCTACATAGGGGGTTCCAGGAAAGCCATGGATGCATAGTGAGACCTTGTTTCCAGAAAAAATGAAACCAATAGATATCATTAATAAAATCAGAGAAGTAGACAGTGGACATAAGCAAGTGGAATAATGAGGTAGGAATCTTTAACAGTCAAACTATAATGATTTAAAAACTAATCTGGGCTGATAGAAATCTAACTGTAGTAAAAGAGAAATCATTTTTCTGCTGTTTGAAGTTAAAGAATGGAAAGAAGTTGGGAATCACTAGAATATTTGACAGTCAAGATTATGATTGAAGAATAGAGGCAGGAACAAGAGAAGAAACAGTGAAGAGTGATGTTTGCACATTTGCAAAGATATAAATGCTGAAGCAGTTTCTATAAGACAAACTGAATGTAATCATTATTTATAATTTGAGAGAAATAATTTATTGCTTTGCAGACTAATGAGCATATTTAACACAGCATCAAAGGTGTTTGTTATCATTGTGGGAGACATAACAAAAAAAAAAAAAACAAGAAAGTCACTGGAAGGGCTTTTTCCATTTCTCAAAAATGAAGCACTGTAGGATTACAGCAATAATATAGCAGAAACGGCATGTCTATGATTTGGTCTTACTGACCTAATGGGGGAGAAGGAGTTGGAAGGGGGAGGTGAGAGGGACAGGCACACACACACACACACACACACACACACACACACACACACACACAGAGAGAGAGAGAGAGAGAGAGAGAGACTTAGTAACATATCTGGGCACCTAGTAAAAATACCCCAGTGACTTCATCCCAACATTTGTGTAAACATCACCTCACCAGCTCAAAGAGTTCTACAGGAAACAAATCTCAATGCCCTGTGCTGTTCTAAACATAGCCAGTCAGCCGGCATATGTCTCGCCTCTAAATACCCTGTCTTACTCGGAAGTCTTTATTTTAATATTTCCCTTCCAAAGAGGTTCCTGAGTGCCTGCCACCTTTGTTCAGGATATCTGCCTTAGCTTTGATCTGTAGGTTTTGGAGTGAATACTTTTTGAAAAGAAGTATCAAAACAACCTTCCCCATCACCACCATCTCTCCAGAGCTCTTTATGCAACAAGATGTATTAATTGCTAAAAGCTTGCCAGGGTCAAGTTACTAAATATTGCTGCCAGCACTCTGAACCGATGAAGTAGGTAGTTAATGGTTTTTCTTAGGCACACAGAAGTATAATCTGCAAAAAGAAATTTATTTGTTTAATATAAGTAATTTTTTTTACTCCCTCAAACTCATCAAAACAAAATAATTAAAGTTATGCTTGGTGGAAGCACTCCAATACATTACTGAATGGATTAAACGAATGTCAATGAAGCAGCTAACAAGAGTGGAGAGGTGTAAGCTGTAGGGGTAACCCATGTAATTTCTCTAAGCCTCTTAAGACTATCTTAATGAGGAGCAACTCGATTGGAGCTGCTGAATGACTCAATGCTAAATATATTATTTCTTGAAGATTTCTATTGCTATTATTATAGAAAGTTTTTTAATGTCTGTAGTATATACTATCAATTCACATAGTTAGTAGAAATTGGGTTGTCCCTTGGCACTCAGAATCTAGGTGTTAGGCAAACTTGGCATCTCATGAAGGGTCCACTGTTCTCACACAGCATGGAAATTCAATCCATCCCTCAGAGAGACACAACAGGACACAAACTCATTTTAGCTGGATGGCCTTAAGCATATTATTGAACTTCTTTGTTCCTTATCTTCCTCATCTGTTAAATTCAGACTACCTAATCAATAAGGAAAAAAATGAGTTAAGACATACCTATGGCTTAGAATGTTACTCAGTGCATAATAAGGGCTCTATAAAGGTTAACTTGAACAATAATCAATATAACTACTAATATACTTCATGTCACCTTCCTCCTCCTTTACCTTGCCACCCAACTGATCCAGGTGTGCATTCTTTCCCTTGTGTGCACTGTTGAAGATGACCAGCCACATCGGATTCCTATTGTTCCTTCACTGAGCACACTCCTGACTCTCAAGCCTTGCTCTCTGGTCCTTCTCAATGCTCTTAGAGTAACCATTCACCTGAGCCAATACAGGGCTAAAAGAGGATGCAGGCCTAGTGGCACAGTCCGATTATCCCTGAATTTGGTAGGAGGCTGATGCAGAAGGGCGATGAGTTCAAGTCTTGCCTGGGAAACTCAGGACAACCCTGTCTGAAAACCTTACAGAACAACAGGGACATACTTTAGTGGTAGATGACTCAGGCAGCATGATTAAGGCCCTAGGATCAATCTCCTTACTGTGGCAAAGAAGAAAAAGACAAAACAAAACAAAATGGAAGAACTATGGACACTGTTCTTATTTAATCTGCATGTCTGCTAGAACCTTACCTCATTCATGGGTACTTTGTGACCGCTATTTAAAATGGCAGCTCATTCCCATGCTGTTATTCTCTAGGTCCTTTCTTTGTCCACTGCTCTCCATAGTCTATTGGTTCACTGTCCATCTCTTTCCATCTGAAGGTAAATTCTAAAAAGCAACATCTCTGTATTACAGATAAGCAGTGCATGCCTTATTTCTGGTAGACTATGTAATATCTTATGCATTATCTTAACAAGCAATGCCTGGCATGAGGCTCCTAACCTTCCTCACAAGGCAGTGACCTGCTTCACCTGTTTCTCATGTCTGCAGTATCACAGCATTTTATATAGTCTTTTACATAATTGCACATCAGCACCTACAGTGACATGTCCACTTCTAGAATGCTGTAGTCTAAAGGACAGGGAGCAGGTGCTATTTATTTTTCTCTTTGTAACATTTAGCCATTCACATAAGATACTGTCAAGCAAATTACATATATATATATATATATATGTAATTATATATATATATCCCAGTTCATATACATATAATAATATATACTATTATTACAAACAAAAGAAGTCAGGTAGACATTGCAATAACTTCTATACTCTCTCACAGGTGAAGATGATGAAATGGTCACTTTGAACTCAGATGACACGATGCCAGTTGCCTTGATGGAAACCAAGAACCAAGAAGGATTAAATTATATGGTGCTTGCCACAAAATGTAGCCAAGGTGAAGGAAGTTATGAGGGTCCTCTAGGCCCTAAGGAACTTGGGTCATGTGATCTGAAGAAAGACAAGAAGCAACCACAGGCAGACAAAGATTTCTGCCAGGAACCACAGGTGGCTTATGGCTCTCCTGGCCTGTCTGAAGGCCTGAATTATGCCTGTCTTGCTCACAGTGAACATGGAGATGTGTCTGAATAATAGTGTCTCGTAGGAAATACAGCACTGAGATCAACATCGTGTTAAGTTACTTGCAGAAAAGAATAAAGTTGTGGTGGCAGTTGACTCTGAATTGACACAGTGAAGTTCCTAAGTTCTGATCTTGGTTCCAAGAGCCATTTGGTTTCACTCAGTGTTCTCTTTACCTAACCTTCAGTGGATTATCAGAGGAACCTTTGCATACCTGGATATCCCTAAGACAAATCCTAAGTCTCGGAAGAAAACATCGCTGTTCCTCTCTTCTGAAGTCCTTTACTTCAGAGTACTGCCCACCCTGATGTCTGCGGTGCAGTAAAAACATCTTTGCCAAGTGGGCAGTGACAGGAATAGGTCCATGCAAGGCTGTGCGTGGGGGTGGAGTGGGAGTCTGCTGAGGACCACCTGAACTGCAGATTACCTTAAAGAGGATGCAGGAAACAATTAGAGACACATACAGGAGGGGCCAGCTCATGTGCCATGAGGAATCATCTGTCACGCTATTATTCCAATAAAATATCCCCTTTAATCATCACCGTAAACCCTTTTGTATTTTGGAAGCTTGGATGAACAGCTTTAGGCATAGCAAAAATGGGACCATGAAAATCTCTGGATCTCAAACTTTGACATTTTTGTGGTCTTTAGGTGGCATACAAATTATCTTGTGATTTAAAAAAATGATTTTTAATCTATTTTTTATTTTGTGTGTGTGAGCGTTTGCCTGCTGGAGGGGAGTGTTGGAGCTCCGAGAACTGGAGTTACAGGTGGCTGTGAGGTGCCACAGTGAGTTATGGGAACTGACCTGCATCCCCCTGGAAGAACAGACAGCTCACCGAACCCCTGACCGTACTCAGCTCCTGTCTTGTGATTTTTATGCCACCATGAAAACTGGTGTAAGGATTGTTTGGGAGAAGACACTGGGATGTAGCTCAACAAAGAGCATTTGACTAGCGTGAATGAACCCCGTGGTTGTCTCCAGCACCACACACACATGCGCTCACACTCACTCATCATTGTTTCTTGTCAGACCTATTTTATACTAAAAATCTAGAGTAAATAATCCTTAAAATCAGATGTAAGTGACTGTACACTTTTAATTCAAACCGTGTAATTTTTATCACCTGCATAGAATAATAAACAATTACATGAGGACAATTGAAACAATCAATGCTCAGGAAAACGCTTTGCTTAGGAACAAGTTTCCCTTTACAGTTACACATTTACATCTTAGGCTTTGAGTGGTGCAGTAGCCAGACCTATGTTCCTAGCCCATGTGTTCTTTGGTTGCCATTTATAGGCTACCTGCTGATTGTAACATTTACTAAAAATGACTGTAGAAGATCACAAATCTGCTTCCATCCTTGACAATCTTTAACTTGCCTGGAGCCTGAAAACTTACCTAGGAGACTGGCTGAACATGAACACAGAGAAATGAGTGTCCTAATTTGGGGATGGACAGCCCCAGCGTTAAGGTACGGAATTTGTGTTCACTTTGTCACACACCCAATTCTCCCTTGACCAAGGCAGAATATTTCCTCTCTGCCCATGGGAGCCTCTGGTGGAAAGCTATCTTTCCTTTTACCAGTTCAGGACATGAGACCCTTCCCTGAATTGAAGAATTCTATACTACTCTCAGAGTGGGAACTCAGTCATGTTCCCTCTCTCAGAATGTCCTGCAGGAACAAGGCAAACAATACTTTCCTCGATCCATGCACCCAGCCTGCTCCCTCAGAGCACATGGCAGCAGAGACAGCAGAGAGAATCTGCCTTGGCAGTTGGGACAGGCAGCCTGGACTGGTTGTGCTGGCAGCACCTCACTGCTTCTTGCTCTATGACCTCCCGTTCTTCCTGGGACTCTGCCTGCCCTATGGCCTCCAAACCCTTTCAGTAAATACTATGAAGTCAAAGTTCTGTTACCTGTAGCTTGGGATTCATTCATTCAGCTCCATAGATCTCTGTTTTGGAAAATGTGAATTTTTTTTTTTAAATTAGACTTGCCTTCTAATACATTTTCACTACAAATTGGACAGTAGAGAATCCACAGCTCTCTGTGGGGGAATAGGCAGTACAGTTTTTCTGTTTCAGCTTAGTATAAGTCAGCAGTCTCCATTCATGATAGATTCTCCCTGAGTTGGCTTACTTTTTGAAGTTGGTCAGGGATACATGGTACCTGAACCCAGTGACATATGTCACTATTCCCAGGTTTCATTGTATTCAACCAGAAGAATTAAGGAGCTAAACATACCTTCTCAACATGAGTGTAAATACATATTTTGTGGTATGTCTATCCAGGTTCTTATTTTTAGTATATATAAAAATGAAACATACATGTAATGTTAGTTAGGGATCATGTCATGTTTTCATATACACCCACATGCATACTGCCCTCTATATTTGTTCTCTCATGTGATCTTATCTTTATACCTAGAGTAATTGTGGTGCTCTCTCTCAGTTTCATTTACTTGGTATTATTACAGGCTTCCCTCTCATGTCATTGAAAATTCATCATAGATGTTTCTAATGGTTGCCTAAAATTCCTTAGGAAGCATTACTGTAATTGCTTGCTCCTTTGAAGACACATACATTCGGCTGTCAATCATTCATTCAGTGAACAATTTTTGAGTGTCCAGCAGGTGTTTTCTGGGAGGGAGTAACACAGAGAGGTCTCTGTCTCTGCAGACATGATCTATTGACATTCTAATTAGAGGAGGGGGTGACGTAATCAACAGAAAACAGCGACAGCTGACAGCAAACACGGTAGGTCACAGCGTCACAGGCTCCAGATGTCACACACTCAGTGATGGGAGTACTGTTGAGAAAATTCTAAAACAAACAGTGGGGAATATTTGGAGGGTCCCCCTACCCCAAAAAAGACTTTGACTTGCCAGACCCCTTCTGATCCCTCTGAATGTGTAAGTCCCCTATCCAAAGTAATGGCACAGTCTTTTAGGGCAAGATAGGAAAGAGGCCTGCCTCTTCCTTCCTAGCCACCCACTCACCTGACTGCAGGTGAAACACTGGAATTAAATCCCAGCAGAGCTCGATGCACAATGTGCTGCATCTGAAGAAGGGAGTTCTAAGGGCTATCCAATTCGTGCTGGTAGTTGCTAGGGAACCGTAGGCTTATATTTTTCAAAATCTACTTGAATAAGGGTTCTTAAACACTTCAACCTCCCTTATAGCCCACTGACCAAATATGGTTAGTATGGTAGGAAGATGGCTAATAGAATGAGGGGGATGTGGACTTGTTTAGAAGTAGTTCTTTGGGGGTGATTCCAGTCTTCATTGTCAGCAGTCTAGTGCACTAGCAAAACACCAAACAGGAATCAGTAGTGGCTCAATCAAGAAGAAACTGCAAAGCTCTGCTCAGATTGGCATGAGTCTGCTGAAGTGGCAAGAAGCAGCTAGAACACCACTAGAAGTTCTTTGGTGCACTTCTGTCTATGAAGTCACAACAAGAGAAGATCAGTGAAGAAAGTAAGGTGAACTAATGCAATCGTGTTGTCATCAAAGACTAGCATCAGCAAAGCCCAACGAAGACCAGCAAGGAGAACCATGCCAGAGCATTGGATATACTTACACTCTTTTCAAATATCACATCCTATCAAGCAAAACATCACATGTCCTTTTAACAGACAGTCTCCAGAAAAATACCCTGTGTCTGTTCTCAGTAAAACATCCGCTCATAAGACAGCTTCCAGGAAAACACCACACAACACAACTTAGTTTCCAATGAAGTCAAGAATTCCCACTTCACGGAATTGTAGGGAGCAAGGAAAGTCTTAAGTGGATGTTAACTGTTGACACAGCATAGCCATATCAAAGACCCAAGTACCTTACACCCATGGGTCTTGAAAAGTCTTCCCAAGGTGAGGCTTAGAGGGAACCCAAAGCTTTCCTCTGGTCTGTTTGTAGATGTTGACCTTGTATGCTAAAAATGTCCACTATAGCTCTCCTCTCCACACATTCAATGAGACTCCTCTGCTACAGTGGCTGCTCCTACTGAGAGTCCTAAACTGCCTCCTTGTTCAGCTCTCTATAAAAATCCCTGCATCCTTGTTTATCTGTATGGAAAAACTGTGCGACCTCGGTTAGCTGTAAGCAGTAACCCCACCTCCTAGTTATGTAAACAAAAACAAAACCCCCAAACAAGCTGAGTTTCCTGGGTGCTGCGGCTTTTCCATCGGAGAGTCCAGATCATGTAATCTCAGCTTTCTAGTTTAGGTATCTGTGGGTCTATCATTTCTTTATTGTTGCCCCTAGTTAGGATTCTAGGACCCAAGTCAAGCAAGGATTTGGCATGGGACATTAGAATTATTTTCTAAAGTTGCTTGATTATGGTAAGACTGTACAAGCAGAAATTCATTCACTGGGTGAGATTTTTCCATGAGCTGAACATGAATTTCATGACCTGGATGAAGATCCAAGATGAGCTACATGTGTGACCTTGGAAGTCTGAAGCCAATGACAGTAAACTTAATGTTACAAACTTGAGACAGAAGATTTTTAGAGTAAGCATTAAATGCCATGTTACAACTATATACGGGAGCAGAGACATCAGCATTTGAATAACGCAAAGATAATCTTACACAGTGCACAAAACATTATGCCTATACCAGGAAATGCTAATAAGAGGGACAACTCTGCAAGCATCATCAACATGTTCAGTGATAAGCTACATCTGCAGATCATAGCTGATGGCAAGAGACAGCATCCCAGAGTTTGTGCTGCTAATAATATCCATGGGCATGATGCAGGCTTGTAGTGATAGTGACCAGATGGTTCTACCTGACCGTAAGGAGCCATGGGACTCCTTTGAGCATGATGCTAGAGAAGCAAAGAGATTTGCTCATAAAAGGCTATTAAATGGTTTAAAAAGCATATTGGCCCTAGGGCAGAATAGGGCAGGTGGTATTTAACATCTCCACTTAGTGAAAGTCTACTAAGCAGTGTTCTTCAGAGAAATATAATTTTTAAAAATACTATTTTTTTATGTAACATGTACAGATGTAAAAGTTTGATTGAAAATGGCCCTCGTACGCCTTCTCAAAAGAGAAGGGGATAGGGGTATGGGGGAAGGACGTGTGTGAGGGGATACTGGGAGGAGAGGAAGTATGATATTGGGTTGTAAGGGGAATAAATAAATAAATTTAATAAAAGAAAATTAAAGAAAATGGGCCCCATTGATCCACAGGAAGTGGTACTGTTAGGAGGTGTGGCTTTGTTGGAGTAGGTGCGACTTTCTTGGAGGAAGTGTGTCCCTGGGGGTGGCTTGAGGTTTTGAACCAGATCCAGTTTTCCTCTCTCTTACTGCTGCCTTTGGATCCAGCTATCTCTCCAATACCATGTTGGCCTGTGTTCTGCCATTATAACAATGGGCTACCTCTAAACTGAAAGCCAACCCCAAGTAAATATTTCCCTTGAAAAAAGTTGCCATGGTCATGACATCTAGTCACAGCAAAACTAGTCATACCCTAACTAAGACAGTGAGCATTTGCTCACAAGTATGTATGTGTGACTGGTACCCATGGAGGTTAGAAAAGGGCATTGGATTTCCTGGAACTAGAGTTACAGGTGGTTGAAAGTCACCATATAGGTGCTGGGAATTGAACTCGGGTCCTCTGGAAGAGCAGCCAGTGATCTTAACCACTGTGCCATCTCTCCAGCCGGAGCAGTCTAACTTAAAAGGATAAATAGATGGGAAAAGATTTGACAATTTTATATCTATTGTGTTTTTTCATCACATCATTTATTTATTTGTATTTGGAGATGTATGGACATGCACATACTACAGCACATGTGTGGAGGTCAGAGGTCAACTTGTGAGAGTTGGTTCTCTCCCTCTCTCCTTCTATGTATGTCCCAGCAATCAGTCTCCGGTTGTCAGGCTCAGCAGCGATTTTACCTGCTAAAAAGTCATTTTATAGCCTTAGTGTTCTGGTCATACCCATCCCTATTCCTCCAGTGTATCCCCCTCCCACTCTCTATGGACCCCTCCCAGCAAGATCCCAAGTCAATACTGTAATGACTTCTTTTCTCCTTACCTGTGACCCCCTTAGATACCACGATGGTTGATCTTAGTTGTCAACTACATTGAGTTGGAGGCAAACTAAGAGACATGCCTCTGGGCATCCCTGAGAGAGTATTTCTTGGAGGGATTAACCCTGAGAGAGTATTTCCTGGAGGGATTAACTCTAGATGGAGGTCTCATACCTTAGTGAACAGCACCTTCTGGTGGTAGACCAGACAAAAAGTGTCTGAGGGAAAAGCAGGAATGCTTTTGCCTGCCCACCTTTGCTCCTTGCTAGCAAGTGCATCTAATACATAATTGCTGCTGCTACCACTCTTCACTGATACCAGAGTCCAGCTTCTTAGGGTTTCCAATGGAGCCTGACAACTAGCCAGTTTCTAGGAGTCTCCCAGGCCTGCAGTTCAGCTGCTGAGGCACCTGTCCTTGTGGAATGAGCCTCTGTGGGTCTCAGCCCTCCAGCATGCACGCAGCCACTGATGGACTACCCATATATGTACTGCATAAGCTTGCCTTCCCCTTTGCTGTTCCACTTCTACCTTGATCTCTCTCTCTCTCCCCACAAGAGAAGATTTATTTCTAAAATATTTTATTTTACAACTTCATATCTGTAATATTTTAATTACATTTCATTTATTTATTAGAGAAAGAGAGGGGAGTCTGTACATGAGATATTTATCTTGCTGAATCTGACTTATTTCATTGAACATGATTTCTATCCAGCTCCATTCATTTTCCTGCAAATGATATAATTTCCTTCTCCTTATAGCTGAACAACACTCTGTGGAGGATGTGTACCATGTTTTCTTTATCTGCTGGTGTGCACCTTGGCTGGTTCTGTATCCTGTTGAGTTGTGTGGTAATGAAGGTGGATGTGCGAGTGTCTCCTGGTGTCATGGCTCAGCTGTCTTCAGGTATACCAGAGAGTTATGACTCTATCGTTTGGCTGTTTTCCTTGTAATTTTCTGTGGGTCTTATATGCTGATAGCCACACTGGTTACATATGTTTATAAGTTTACTTACATTCCCATTGGCAGTGTAAGAGTATTTCTCATTCCCCACATTCCAGCCAACATCTGTTGTTTGTGAAGACAGTCATTCTGATTGTTGGTGAGGTGGAATGGCCATAAAGCTGGGCTTTGCTAGTTGTTTTTGTTGTTGTTAAGACTGAGTTTTGGGCTAGAGAGAAGGCTGGTCTTATCTCAGTGGTTAAGAACCTGGTCCCCCCTACCATATTGACAGCTTGGTCCTCATGCGTGACATCTAAAAACATGAGCAAAGGCTGTCTCTGACTCAGTTGCCTGACTCTGGACTCCTTTTTCCTAGCTGGAAAGCCTTGCCTAGCCTCAATAGAAGAAGATACAACCAGTCCTATTGCAAATTCATACTTAGGTATAGGGGTAGGGGTTGGGTTTCAAGTTGGTGTTGGGTTTGGGTTTTGGGTAGGGCTAGGAACAGGCAGGGGTGTGGGTTGGGGTTGGAGTTAGGGTAGGGGTTGGGATAGACGTAGGGACAATGTTAGGGATAGGGGTTGTAGCAAGATTAAGGGTAAGGGTGGATGTAAATGTAACAGTAAAGGCAAGTTTAAAGGTTAGGGTTAGGTTTAGGGGTAAGCCTCCATGGGAGGCCCTTCTTTCTCTGAGGAGAAAGAGAGGAGGTATAAGGGGAGGGGAAAGGAGAGGCAGGGATTGTGAGGAGAAAATGGAAGGGAAGCAGGAAAAATCCTCTGCTCAGGATGTAAAGTAAATTAAGCAATTTATTAATTAATTAATGAAAAAAAAAAAAACACTTGTTTCTGCAGAGGACTTGGGTTCAGTTCCTAGCATGTATAGTTGCTCACTAGATGTAAGTCTGATTCCTGGGGAACTGATGCTCCCTCGTGACTTCCCTGGGTACCAAGCATGCACAAAATACATGCATGCATACACACACACACACACACACACACACACACGCACACGCACACACACACACACACAGGCAGGCAGAATACACACAAAACAACCTTTAAAAGAAGCAAGGTCTCTGTAACAGAGGCTGGCTTTGAATTCCTGACCCTCCTTCTCTACCTCCCAAGTTCTGGGATTATAGGTGTGCATTACCATGACTACCTGATGTTATTTTAATGTACATTTCCCTGTTGGGTAAAGATTAACTTTTTTTTCAAATATTTATTGGACATTTCTTCTTCTGAGGACCTGGTGTCCAATTCATTTGCCTACGTGTTGACCAGATGATTTTGTTTTTATTGTTCAGTGTTTGGCATTCCTTATAAATTCCAGATAATCATCCCCTGTCAGATATGTGGTCGGTGAAGATTTTCTTCCATTCTGCAGCCCCTCTTCTCCCTCCGGTGATGGTTTCTTGCACGGTGCAGGAGCCTTCTAATTTCCTGCACTCTTGTCCGTCAGTTCTTTGCAGTATTTCCGGAACCATTAGACTCCTTTTTAGAAGTGGTTTCCCTATGTCTCCTCTGGCAGTTTTGAGTCTTCTATTAGGGGCTTTGATGCATTTGGAAATGATTTTGGTACAGGGTGAGAGATAATAAAGTTTTCTTGTGTGTGTTATTTTGGCTTTTTAAACACCGGAAATAGTGCAGCCTGTGTTGTATAAAGGGAATGATCCCAGAGAGAAGGAGAACAAAGATGCATGAAAAGGAGGTACTGCTAAAGTGATGTCTTTGAGTAAAAGACACAGGGTCTGCCTGCATATGGGACAAAAGGATATTTGACACTATTTGGCTCCTCCCAAGTGTGACAGGCTCTCCTGGCTCCTTGCAATAAGAGGGTTTCCTTTACTGAAGCAAAATTTCATATTTTCTCCCCTACCTTTTAAAAAACTTGTCCCCCAAATCTCAGGTCAAGCTAGATTTTAAAATTTGTTTGTTCATAATTAAATGGAATATTTTAATGCAACAACTTGGTTTTTTGCAATAGTTGATGGTACTTGTTCAAGGTGGTAACATCAAGGTTAGGGGGAAAAACGTTAGGAGTCAACAGTGAGCAAGAAGACTGACTGCAGCAGTGTGCCAGCCTCCTCAATCCTGAATTAGAGATGATGTCATTAGTTAAGAGCCAAATAGACAGCACAGATGAATGACAGCAGGAGTTTCCACAAGGGTGTGGTAGCTCATTGTGGTCTAGGATGGAGACAGGCTTTGTGGAAGAGGAAAACCTTAAATGTTTGAAACAAGCTGTGGATAAGTGAGACATGAGCATGAGGGTTTTTTTTTTTTTTTTTTTTTTTTTTTAAATATGATGGCGTGGAAGCTTACAAACCCTTCTGTGAGATTTAAGGGTATACTGCTCTCATCCAGGGCAGTAGACAGCTGTAACAATTATGTTTTGATAGTCTAGTGATTTCTGAGGTGATATGTGATGGTGAACTTATACCCTATCAAATACAAGGAGATGATATCTTTTTAAAGCTCTGCAGCATATTCCAACAGACACAAAGGAACAGACAGTGCCGAGGATAGAGCACACACCAGAAGATAACATGCAAGGCATTTATATATGTCTCCATCTCCCAAGTGCTGAAATTGCATGGATGTGTGCCACCATGGTTTATATGGTGCTGGGCATGGAAAACAGAGCTCTGGATATGCTAGGCAAGCCCTCTACCAACTGAGCAACACCCTCAGCCCATAGTCACCTTTACAGTTTATTCTAGTTAGAATGTATGTAATTGAGTTCCAGTTAGAAATCCTTCTGATTAAGGGGGTGACAAAATTAAATGCTTGTACCAACCTCACAAAAGTGTATTTGGAAGCCTCATAATTTGAGAATGTAAATACTGTGAAGTCGATGATTAAAAAGCATGGACTGTCTTCCTAGTGCTGCTATCCCGCAGAGCCGCAGAGCTAGTGGCACCTGTGAGTTTTGCCTCATTCTCTTAAGACAGAACATCTATATTAACTGGTGGTACAGGTGTATATCACAACTGTAAAATGTTGCTCATTTTTCCTTTTTTGCTTTTATTACATTTTATATCACAAGAAAACCAGGAGAGATAGCAATGTTCCTTGTTGAGTTTTTAAATGCCTTGGTCATGTTTATAATGATATGATTCTTAAATGCCTAATGACCAACTCCACATTTTCAATGAAAAGAGAGTTATCACTTTTGGTTATTGGCTAAATAGTTTCAGGTTGTTAGGTATAGAATCATGAATGATTTTTCTGGCTAATACAAATTGAACATAATTTATTTCAGTTATTGGCTGGTGAGTTTATGCTCTCCTGAAAACTGGGAGAAGATAACATATTTCTTCCTCCTCAGGATGTGGACCCATTTTCCTTATCTTTTCTACTTCATTTACTTTGTTTGTTTCATTTTGCTTTTCAAGATAGGGTTTTTCTGTGTAGCCATGGCAGTTCTGGAACTCACTCTGTAGAGCAGGCTGGCCTTGAACTCAGAGATCTGCCTGCCTCTGCCCTCATGTGCTGGGATTAAAGACTCCACCACTGCTTGGCTGAAGAATGTGTTTTTAAAAGACATTCTTGAACAAGGAAAAAACAATTGATAGGCTTATAATGTGTTTCTTATCCAAACTTTCCTGTCAATGTCACCGTCTGAAAAAAAATTATGATGTCGACAAGAAAACCAGGCAGAATTGCCCTAATGACAGTGCACGTCTTAGGCAGTATTTTCAAAGGCACCAAGGTATTCTGTAAAATAGCAGGCACAGTGGGGAAAATAATTTATATGATACCTGTGCAAAAATATGCCATTGCTTTCTGGGAAGGATTATCAACTGAGAAAAATGCAGAAAGAAAAAGGAATGAGACTATACTTAGCACAACAAGGAGCAATAACAAAAAGTCAATTGGTTTTGTTTTCCAGCTCACTCTTCAGTAATATCGTTTTTGGCACTGGGCCGATGAATTGGTTTTAAAGACAAGGTCAAGGCTGTGTGTGAGAACTGAGTTTGTGACACGTTTGTCAACAATTCCTATCATAAGTGTTATTTCTACCAAGTGTTAGCTTCAAAGCTTAAGAGCCTTGGCCTTTTTCTCTCTTGAATGAAACTACTTTTGTTTGAAGTATTCTAACGAGGCTTTCGAATGATAAAGTCAACAAAAACATTTCCTATTAGTAAATACAGAGTGTGAGAAGTATAAGTGCCAACATAAATGTTGAAAAAATTTGCTAATTAGTAACTAGAATATTAGTAATCCAATTATTAACACAGAATCAAATAATAGTTTTGGTTTTAAAATTCAGTGTACCTTTACTGTCAATTTCCTTTGTGTAAGGATAATTGTATATATTAATTTATATATTTTTGACAGAAAGTAGAAATAATCATGAAAAGAATGGGCTGGGAAAAATGGCTCATCAGTTAAGAGCACTTATTGCTCTTACAGAGGACCCAGGTTTGATCCCCAGCAACACATACATGGTGGCTCACAGCACCCATGACTCTAGTTCTAGGAGATCCAATACCCTCTTTTGACCTCTGTGGGTACTAATCATGCATGTGGTGGCCATGCATATATGCCTTGCAAAACAATGTAAAGTAAGAGAAATCTGTTTGCACAGTTTGAAGTGTCAAAGGTAGAGTTTCCTAAGAAATGATGAAAACAAAACAAAACAGAAAACATGTTTAGGGAAAAGAATGAAATTCTAGCAAAGTGAAAACATTTGTCTGGATACCTTAGCTAAAGGAGGCTCTTTTTTTTTTTTTTTTTTTTTTTTTTTTAACCAGCACATGGAAAACCTTGCAGAAATATTATGGTCTGAAGAAAAACTAATATTCTAGTGAAAATGTTAGCTTTTGTTTGATTTGAGTTTCAAATACACAGTAATATGCTCTTTGAAAGTAATGGATATTTGAGTCAATTGGATATTTAGGCATGCATGTGTAACTCTAAAGATTAAATACAAATTCTTTGGCAAAAACATTTGATTATTTTCCTGATGGGATGTGTGTCTATGGGAAAGTGAACTTGGCTCAAGAGAGTTACCTTCTGAGGTCAGTGCCAGTCTGTCTGGATGCAGTGCAGGGCTTGGAGATCACAGCCAGAAACAACTGAGAGTCCTTCTGGGAGGCTGCCTTGCCTTTTTAGGCAATGAGGGTCTCTCTGTGTTTAGGGTAACATGATTGACAGCTCCACTCCAGCTCCAATTAGCACTCTACAATTTATTGGCTTCTGCTTTCAGATTATGTGCTAACTTCACAAATATTTCAACCATGGAAACAGCAGCTATCAAGTTTCTGTTTTCTGATCCAGCCCATTGGGGCTACAGTGAAACACAAGGAAATAATGGTACAGAGAGAATTATCATTTGTGTCTGTACCTGTCTGACAGCAAGAGGACTCTGGTTTCTTCTTGTGGTTGAGGTGTGTGTGTGTGTGTGTGTGTGTGTGTGTGTGTGTATAGTGTGATGTGTGGACAAATAGGTTCTTCTGTGATGATTCAGGGATACACTTTTTGTATTACCGGTCTTCATTTATAGATGATGGGGAAGAGCCAGTTTTAGAAAATACTAAAATCATTTGCTCTTGTGAATACCGTGTCTATTACTCACAAATGGCAACTGTACTAACGACGCTGTCATTGTAATTCCAGACTTTAGGAATATATGTTAATATGTAAGTTTCTAGCAAGGAGAAATAGAACATGGGTGAAAAGAGTTTGATAATCAACTATAAACCACTTGGGTATGTAACCGTCAACAAATGAATTAAAGCGATATTCTTTTTTTTTAATTTTTAATATTTTTATGACATATTTTCCTCAATTACATTTCCAATGCTATCCCAAAAGTCCCCCATACCCTCCCCCCCCCATATCCCTACCCACCCATTCCCATTTTTTTGGCCCTGGCGTTCCCCTGTACTGGGGCATATAAAGTTTGTGTGTCCAATGGGCCTCTCTTTCCAGTGATGGCCGACTAGGCCATCTTTTGATACATATGCAGCTAGAGTCCAGAGCTCCAGGGTGCTGGTTAGTTCATAATGTTGTTCAACCTATAGGGTTGCAGATCCCTTAAAGCGATATTCTAAGTTTACCTTACTTTTCAGTTTTGTTTAGAGTCTTTCAAATGTCTTTCCATTTTTCTCTCATGCTGTGACCTCATTGTATGAATTATGTTGAAAATGCATTCTCTGGAAATGATACTGATGTGTAAAGCTACTGTCCTCTTCCCTGTCCCGGTCCCTCTGATTCAGTGAGTGTCTAATAAAGAGTTTGTTTGTTTTCTATCATGGGATATGCTCGAATGCCTTTACATACGTGCCGCTTCTGAATCTAAGCACAATGGAAGTTAAAATAGCATAAGAAATAAATAGTTTCTTCCTCAGAAGCAAAGTGGCACAGAAAATGAAGCATCCATTCAGAGCAAGGGGCCAGAGCAGCCTTTAACCAGGGAGTGTGAGTCCAGTCACCCACCAGCTCCCAACTAAGCTGGGAATCAATCATGTCAGAATATGCCACACGTTGAAATAGAACTTCAAAGGGGAAATGAGACAGGCTAGCAACTCCTTTTCAGCTGAGGAATAGAGCAGATAGAGTTCCTCTAGCTGGCTGAATGCATTCTCAGCCAGAGGGCAATGGCAGGAGGATTACTTGGTGGTGGACAGCAGTCTCTCCCCTTTTCATCACCTCTTCTTCAGCTCAGGCCAAGTGTAGAGGGAAGGCTGTGGGTGAGATGGACAGAATGCCAAAGACATGATTGCTGGTGAACCTAACTTTTCTTAGACCCTCAATCAGATGTAATAAGTCTGAAATTCCATCCTTGACTTCTGTTATGCCATCGTTTGTTTTCTTATATTTCTGTCTGCAACTATTAGAACTTTTGGGGACTCTATTAATATTAATGAGACCAGCATGCACATTCTTATTTTGCATTGAGACATGGTGGCTTTAACAGCTTGCCAGTTAGGGTTACTAATTCCAAAGTTCTTGTCAGTGCTCTAGTTACACAGTAGTTCTAGATCAACTTGCACTTCTACTTTAGGAAGATATAAAACAGAATGAAGCATCATCGCTGCCAGGTTGCTGGAGCCGGGGCTGCCCCAGCAGTCAGGATGGGCTGGTCAAGATTGCCCCAAAGGCCAGTTCCAGTGAATGAGTCTCCTCAAGAGCAACCTGATATTCGGGTCAGAAGCTGCTTAGGTGGTTTCAGCAATGCAAACCTTGTGGCTGTGGAAATACTCCCATGGGTTGTGATCACAGCCCTTAGGAATGTTAGTGTAGATGGAGCACAGGTAAAGAGCCTTTTCCAGTGATGGGGGTATACATTGAGAGGATGTGCCTGGCCAGAAATGGACTGCTATGCCTTCTTCTTCCATGCTATACTTAATGGCAGATTCTGAGAAGCACACAGGGACCTCATGCATCATATTTATGCTTGCATTACCAGTGACCCATGCCAGTGGAACATGGATTAAAAAATCCACAGAGAAGTCCAAAGTTAATTTTAGTTATTGCTTCAGTGTCCAGCCCTCAGTCTCTTGCAAGCCTTGTTTATGTTGGGTGTGAAGAACTTGAGAGCAGTGAAGGCTGTTAAATACTGAAATGAATTAATAAGCAGCTGCTCTTTCCTGGAGAAGAATAGAGACCTGCACCAGTCAGAAAGGCAGTGTCCTTTGATAGAGTTTAGATCATGCGCCAGGGATAGACAGTTCCTTGGAGCCCTAGGAGTCTTCCTGTTCTTCAGAGTCTGTTCCTTTCCTTCTCTGCCCCTTTCCCTTCCCTCACTCTCTACTGCAGAAGGGAAAATCAGCTCACAGCTGAACTGCAGAAAGAAAGAGGAGAAGCAGCAAGCACAAGAGCCAGAGTTGAGTTTTCGTACTTGCACATCTGGGTATTCACCTTGACTTAGTGCCACTTAGACACTTTATGATGGAGAAGAGGACTTCCCTTCTGTGTGCCTCAGTTTCTTCCCAATGAGAAGGATGTCATTGTCTTAATAAGAAGTACGATCAAAGATGTTGGGCTCTTACACGATCTAATCCATCCATGAAGCCTCAGTTCCTGGTGCACAATAATCAGCTAACATTACTTATTTTGTTATCACAGCAGGATGGATACAGTATTTTTCTACCCGCATAAAAACAATGACATCATTTTCATGTTCAAATTTACTTCACAGTTTTTTTAAAAGACAGAGAAAGTTGTAAGGGCAGCTGACAGGCTTGCACTCTGAGTATTGTCTTTCACTGCTACTTAGAGTATTATCCAAGCTATGCCATATGCGTCTCTCACATTACAATGATGGTCAAATAAATGATAAGCTGTTCATGCCTTATCAATGTACAAAGGGCAATTTGAGCATAATATAGATAATCTCTCTAGGCATCTTAATGCAAAAATACAAATAGTTCTGGCATCAACAACAGTAACGAAAATGCTATCAATTTAAAAATCTTCCCTCTTTTGATTTGGTTTCATGGCTCATCTTTTTAAAATATAAAATAGCCAATGTCTAAAAAAAAAAAAACCCACACCTTAAACCAAAGGCTATATTGTCTAGAGTCTAGGATTTAAGAACTTCTAGGACTCTTTCCTGCAAAGTGATAAATCTGTAGCAGACTAAATAGTCTACCACGTGGCATCTCTGCTTCTAGTTTCCTGAAGGCTGACAGATGAACTCTTAGCTTCTTTTAGCCATAGTTTCCTCATCTGTCAAACAGGGGTGTGTGGGGTGATGGTAAAACCATATCTAACTTGTTATCCCTAGGTGAGGTGAGAGATGGAACAGTGTGAACAAGAATTCAGCAGCCATTTGTAAAGACTGCATAGATTTTTCTCTCTCTCTCTCAAACACACACACACACACACACACACACACACACACACACACACACACACACACACAAGCAATGCACACTCCCCAAGATTTCTGACATCATATCATAATCCTATGAATTATTTTATTCTATTAAAACTGAGACATTTATTTTCACTTTACAAAGCACACTACACTCATAGGCATCTGTAATGTTCACTTCTTCCTCATCTCCAGCTCTGCCCCATGTAGACCCTTTCCCTATGCCAACACAAACGTTAGCAATCACAACTGAAGAGATTGAGAGAAAGGTTGTTCTTGTTTCCTACTCCGTGGACTCCTCCTCCCCTTGTGATTCCTAGCTCCTCCTATGGAGACAGTTGGGGAGGGAGGGGCTTGTCTCTCTTTTGCATTTTCAGTGGAGGACGAGAGACAGGCGGGGTTTGTGAGAGCGAAGGTGGAACAAAATTTCTTTCTTTCTTTTTTTTTTTCATGGCAAATCAATCCTTGTAAAAGTGAAGCAATATATGTGGTTTTATAGAATCTGTCCAGTGCGATCACAACTGTCCTGCCCGCCACCACGAAGTCCCACCTTGGTCAATGTATTTCTGGAGTTTTAAGCAGCTGTCTTCCCAACAGCTGCATTCCAGTAAGACTTGGGCAGGTGGCTCTATATCTGCCGCTTGCCACTCATATGCAGACAGAGGCTTCTGAGCTCACACTTCACAGGAAAGTGTGTCTTCTGTCTGGAGTGGGTGCTGTGGTGAGGGGGCTGGGCAAGGTGGGAGCTGGAGTCTGGGCTATGAGGAAGAAGTCTGGCATCTTCGTATGTCTCTATCACGGTTTTTGTTGCAAACGCACCTCAGCATAAACAATATCCACAATGATTCCCTTTCTCTCCTTCTTAGAGTGCTTACAGCGCACCAGCCAGCTAAGCACACTCACCACAGACATTGCCAGTGTTTTAGCCAAGGGTCATTAATTTGAGACAATATTTTTTTAAATGTGGTTTTTGGTTTTCCCAACAGGTGGGGAAATCGGAAGTCTCTGCCTTCCTGTGCTCTCTTCTCCACTGGAAGGCACAGCTGCTGAGCCCCGAAGCAGGAGGCGAACCCAGGGCTCAGCAGGTCATCTTAGAAATGTGCACCACCGAGGAAACAGCAAGGAGCTACAAACGAAGACAGAAGCCCTTACAAAACCCCTCAGCTCTGACTGCCACCAACGGAACTTACAGGAAAGGGAGTGGTCTGTCTAAAAACCCATACAGATGCTTGCCTTGGTCCAGAGTTTGCAAACCTAAAATTAAATAAAGAGAAGATGGGGTGGTGGGGAGGGGACAGGAAATTTAAGGAGAGGAAAAAAAAAAAGACAAACGCACCATTTTCTTGTGAAAGTTACACACTTAGTCTACAGGCTGTGAAAGGTAAAAGCATAGCATAAGGAGGGAAGTCGAACCTTCATCCAAGGAAAGGGGGAGGGGGCAAAAGACTAGCCAATAATTGGGTTTATTTTAAACATTTGTCATTTGCTCTAAAAATCAAAAAGAGGGCAACCATTCCCCACCCACCCCACAGTTCTAGATCTCTCCATTGTTTTAGAACGAACACACATGTTTGAAGTTTAACTCTAGACTTAGCATTACCATTCTAAATTTTACACGTGTTAAAGACCTACATAATTTGGCAGTTAAGGTGCTGTGAGTCACAGGTACTCTGGATCAGCGTTGTGCAGCAGCAATGAAATGCATTGGCGCTGCAGGAACCACAGGAAGGAAAAAACAGCAGAGCATTTTAATAGTGCATTTTATTTAACCCAATATAACCAATAGGCAACCGCTGGACATAATAGAACATGCAAATTCAGTATAAAATGTTAAGGAGGTGAGGTTTTACATTATTTTCTTTTTCTGTTTTGGAAATCCAGTGTGTATTATGTCTGACCACATCACCATTCATCCTAGCCACACACCGTAAAGGCTCAGTAGTCGCGTGTGTTTAGTGGCTACAATTTTGACCAGCTCAGACTACCATCTTTCTCTTTTCGGCTGAACTTTATTCAAAGAACAAAAAGAGTCCTCTGTACCACCCAGCCAGACCGAGGGCAGGGTGCTACTTCCTAAAGACATCTACCCGTAGAAACAAATGATGGCATGCAATCTCTCAGCCACATGGTCCTGGGGGGTAGAGGGAGGTGGTCTCCCAAGGGAAGTGTGGGGGTCGGGGGTCGGGGTGGGCGCGCCCAGAGCTTAGCCCAGAGTCGGGTACAGTGCCGGAGGGGCAGAGGGGAGACTGCATTCCCTCCTCCGCTTACCTGAGTCCACGCTGAGACCCAGGCTCTGGGCCACATCCCCCGTGGGGCTCACGAAGGGTCCCCCGGGCGCAGCCCATGCGCTGCCCGCCGGCTCGCCCTTGGCCGCAAGCTCGCAGGGAGGGCTGCCGGGAGCCGGCGCCGAGGCAGGGGCCAGGCGGCCGGGGCGGCCAGTGGCCGCGGGCATGAGCAGCGGCCCATAGCGCGGGTCGAAGTGGGGCGCGTAGACCTCGTGCACTGCTGGCCGCGGGTAGGCAGAGGCTTGTGCTCCCAGGGCGCCGCCCAGCGCATAGGGATGGTGCGGGTGCGCGTGGTGCGGGTGCGCGTGGTGCCAGTCGGCCGCGCCCTGGTGCAGGTGGCCGTGCAGAGTGGCGGGAGAGTAGGGGTCGGTGGCAAAGGGCAGCTCCGAGTGTGCGGCGGCCAGAGGACTGCCTAGTGGCGCGGGCACAGGCGCCTGGTACGCGCTGTTCCAGAAGGAGGCGGGGAAGCTGCGCTGGCTCATCGGGAAGGTGCCTTCTGCTGCCCAGGGCGGGAGGAAAGCAAGAGAAGAGTGTCACGGCAGTCAGTGCCAGCCCTACCCAACAGGGGGGATTAGGGGTCAAGGGTGGGTGGGAAGGCCGCGGAGGGACAGGACCCGCAGCCTTCGCCTTCACCTCTGGGTGCTCTTCTAAGGAGCCTTCTGCGGATGACAATGAGGCCAGGGTACTGAGAAGTGAGACCAGGATGATATATGAATCACCCAGCTGATGGTGGAGTGAGGAGAAGATTTAAGGAGTAGAGAGCTTGCCCTCTCCCCACTGGACCAGGGCAGACTCCCCTTTCCAGGCTGCAGCCCTTCATCCAGCTGAAGACCTTTGTCTGTCTGTCTGCCTGCGGCCTAGCTATCTCACACTTATCCTCTCTCCCCTTCCAATCCTTCTTGCTCCAAGCTTCCCTTCAAGGTAGGTGTCCACTAGACTGTGAGATCAATGATAATTTCCAACTCCTGTTATTAGTGGTGGTTCTCCCCACCCCCCACCCCCAGAGGCTTTTGTTCAAATATTACCCTTCTCAGATGCTGGCAGGGATGTGGGGTGAGAAGGGGTAGGTGGGTGGGGAAGCACCCTTTCAGAAGCAAAGGGAAGAGGGTATGGTATGAAGTACTCAAGGAGGGGGGACCAGGAAGGGGGCAGCATTTGGAATGTAAATAAATAAAATAATTTAATTAAAAATATTCCCCTTCCTGCAAGAATTCAAGATGAGTGAAGGAGGTATAATAATAGAGCAGCCCTGGTGGTGTTTGCACAGACAGCTTTAAAAAAAACAAACAAGTTTTAAATAACAAATATTCTGATAAAAGCTAGGATGACAGTAATAATAATAATAATAATAATAACAATCAGTATCAGTGTCAACCCCGTAAATGTGGTAGCATGATAAGAAAATGGGCTCTTAGGTCAAATTTATTGCCTTGGGTAGAGAAGAAGAGAAGGATTTTGTCTTTCAGTTCAAAGCCCTTTCATGGAACACCTCTTCTGGGGAAAACTTAGACACCATGTTAATGTTAAAATCCAAAACAAATTGGAAATTTGTACGCTGAATGGTGACTAAATGTCCTGCTAGAGAAAAGTTAGGTAATGAGAGAATAATGGGAGAGTTTGAAATCTCATCTAAGGACTTGTGCAAAATGATAGCTATTATTATTGAAATAACGAGGAGGAATAACACAAGGACTGCCATTGCCACACCAATGACAAGGGAAAATTAGTTTTCTTTTGTACTACAAAGGACAAAGTTGTCTGTCGCTTCTCAGCTCAGCTCCACAACAAAGACTAAAGAGCAAGAGCGCTTATGTATCATTTCCTCAGTGTTGGTAGGAGAGGGAGATCTACCTGTTCGTAGTTAAAGCAGATGTCCGTGGGGAATGCAGCAGAAGGCTGATCTGTTTCGCGAATTTGTTTCTTTGTCATTGGCTCGCATTATTAAGAAATTCTGCTTTAAGATTTCTTAAATATTTGAAGCCTGGCAAAAGCCTGGCTAGTTTTAGGAGGCACTCTCCAGCAGATTTTACTTGTAGGGAGGTTTGATGGGCATATTTTCAGAAACTGCAAAGGAGCCTTGTAGATTGTTGGTGAAGGTTCTGCTCCATCTGGCGTGAGAAACCTCAGGTTTCCACAACAAACCATCCTCGAACATTCCAATTTTTGACTCTTATAACTTTCTCTGGGGAGGGCTAGGAGGCCAGGTGTTATTCTAATTTTAGAGACCTGTAAATATGGACCTCAAAGAGGTTAAGAGACTTGCCCAAGGTCATATTGCTAGGAATTGGTAGAGCCAACATACCAATTGTATGGCTTCCAATTCCAAGGCCAGTGTCCTGGCTTCACTGCTCCAGGCCATGCCACTGGCTTTCCTCTGCATCTATAAGAAGAGTTTGCACCCTTTCCCCTTTGAGACCTCTTCCTGGTTCTTACCTCCCTCCAGTGCTGCCTTTTACTCCCTCTTAAGTTTACTGTGCCTTTGGCTGCACTGCTTTGGGGCCCTGGAGGTCGACTGCAGAAAGGCAGATAACCCTTCACCTACTCTTCTCCATGGGGACCCACTCACCTCTCCAGGGTCCAGAGCTTCTGTGTGCTTTGCTGCTGGTACAGCTTGGGGTGTAGCTGCTTGGGTGGCTAAGGGCCCTACTGAAATGTTCGTCCACCACAGAGCTGATGTCCCCCTGGAAGTAGGTGAAGAGGACACATCTGGAGTTGATGTACTCAGCTTCGGGCGGGCGCTCTTTCTCTGGGCTGCCCTCCTCTTCCTTGACACTGGCTGGGGTTGGGTTGGAAAATGAGGAGCTCCCGCTGGCACTGCTGCCAGGGCTGGCGCACTCTTGAGCTTCCTGCATTTTTGAGTAGTAGGCTAGTTTCTGTTCAAAGAAAGAGTGAAACATCAATTCACAAGAGATGGTCAATATAGGTGCATCCTGAACGTATCCATTAAGTAACTGGCATTGCTGTCTAAGCTTTGTGCCTGCCACAGAAAACCACCAATCAATGGCAGGCAGGGCAGTTGCCTCTCTGCCCCTAAAGAAAATGTGCCCTACTTGATACCCCCTCTCCCCAGAATTTCAGCTGAGCTGAAGGAAAAACTCTCAAAATGTTGGGGTGAAAAATTTCAGAAGACAACCAATCAATCATTAACCAATCCAACCAAGAGAACAAACTAAATCAAACAGAGGAAAACCAAACCTTACTGTAAGGACTGTAAGTTGAGTCTGACTTTAAGGGACTTGCTCACAAATGCACTTTTTAAAACAGACTGTAAGATTAAGGGCATCCGTGTCAAGTTGATAACTATCCTCTCTCTACAGGAGAACTCAGAGCAGAAGTGCTGATACAAGATTAAGCATCCTCAAGATGACACAGAAAAACAGCAATGAGAAACAGAATCTACATTTCAGAACCAGGAATGAAGTATCACAGAAAACATGAAAGAGTTCTAAAACTGTAACTGGGGAAATGTGGATCTTTTTACTAAGTGGAAGTAAGATTTTGTTATGTGCACCCACAAAAAAGTCTCCAAAGTTGGAGACAGTTGTTTTCATTAGTTTGTTGGTTTTGACCCAAGGCATGGGGTGGCCTACATCTTGCCATGTAGCTGAGACTGGCCCTGAACTAAGATCTTTCTTTCTCAGCCTCCTGAGTGCTGGGGCCACAGGCATATTCTATGTACTTGCAGTTTTAAAACATCATTTAAGTAAGGAAAAGTTAGCAAACAACTAGCACACTGTCAGCATCTCCAAACAAGTTTAGGACAGAAATGATAAAAAGGAGCAGGAAAGAAGGTTGAGCTTCGATATAGCATGGAGCAAATCACTGTATCATTGAAACTTTAAAGCCCGACACAGCTACTGAGAACATTGTCTTAGAATTGAGCCACAGGCTGGGTATACTGATAACTCATTCTAAAGGCAGAGATGGCCTTGGAGGAAGGGCAGAGTCTTACAGAGCGACATTTAATATAGTAGACAGGTCTGGGGTCCAGGAGGAGAAAGGACCAACTAGCAAAACCTAACTATCTTTCTTCTGGTCCTATAGTGGGGAAGGATTGCTGGTCTCAGAAGCTGGGACCAAAAGATAACAGTTTCTAACTTCACCACACTCCAAACGCCATATTCCCACTTCATTTAAAAATGATTCCTAAGTCTAAGACTACAAGTTCTAGTTTGGGAAGTTTGCGAGGGGAACTTAAAGCAAAATTTACTCACTTCATCATCTTCATATTTCGTTGAGATTTGCAAACAAAATTGTTTAAAGTATTGACGCAAACATTACAGTACATTACAGCGTTTTCCAAAGGGAAGACCAGGCGCTTACTTCAGCCTGATCCAGACTTCTGCCCCAGGTGTGTGTGCTTTCGCTTTTTCCCTGGAACACTGTCCTCAAATTTCTGCTACCTTCGCCAGGGACACGGAGGAAACATTGCTTGGCTAGACACACAGCTCAGGGAAAAGAGAAATCGGCAGAAGAAAACCTCCACAGTTTGCAGGAGCGGGGTTAAGCGCTCTTAAAATTGACTTTGGGTTGTCAAATTCTGCCACTTGGGTCCCAGAAAGGCGAGCTCCCATAGCGGGTCAACTACACCTAAATAATGCTCTCTAGAATTCTGTAAAACACAGACCAAAAGGCCGATGCAGGTTTCTGCTGATAAGGAATCCACCAGTTCCTTAGCTATTTGGCCAGACCGGGCCACCTGAGCTCTGACTTGGAGAAACCGGCTTTTGATTTTCCTTTTGTTTTATTTCTACGGTCAAGATCAAAGTTCGGATTTCCCTGCGTGAGCTTTGCGGGAAGCTCTTTACACCCGCACCAGACTCTAAAAAGAAAATTCAGTCTAACTGATCTGGGAAGGACGTGGGTGAACATCCGCACGCCTTGGGTGCTGTCTCCAGACAGAAAACGCACCAGTTAAAGAGAATTAGTTAATAGCGGTTGCAGCGCGCGCGGTCCCGGCATCACGGTGTCTTTGGGTGCCTGTCTGTCGCCCTGGAGCGTGGAAGCTCAGGGGACCTTTCAGGTAGTGGTACTTTTGTAGCCGTGTGTGTGTGTGTGTGTGTGTGTGTGTGTGTGTGTGTGTGTGTGTGTTCCACCGGTTCCCGCCCCATCTGGACGACCCGTACCTGGTGGTAGGGAGTGTAGGCGGCTGCGAAATAAGGCTGCGGGGGACCGTAGACCTGGTACATAACATCCAGACAGCTCATGGCTCCCCGCCGCGGAGGCAGCTGAGTGGTTTCTCATCAACGCTGTTTTCGCGAAGCTCAAGGATGCTGCAGCTGCGAAGGCGGCGCCCGAGCCCCGGAGTCATGGGCTGCGGGGCAGCGCTGGGCTGGGGCTGCGGCAAACTCGCTCCCCTCTATCTCGGCGGTTCCAGCCCGGCGGTGCTCCCGGGCAGAAGCGCCTGGGCTCCCGCTAGAGCGCATTTAAACCCTGCAGCCCGTGGCGCGCTGACGCTAAGAGGGGGCGGGGACCAAAGGACTGCGACGCGGTCAAAGAGTTTTCCCGGACTCCCTCGCGGAAAGCTCGTGTCCTAGGTGCCAGAGACTGAGGATCTTGAATGTCGGGGGGTGGGGGTGGGTGGGGGAGGGGGGAGGGGGAAGTGGGGGAGCCCAGTCTTCCCTCCTGGAGCATCAGTGTCCCAGGGATTTCCTTCTTCCCTCGTTTCCACGTGGGACAAAGACTGCAGGGACACAAAGATAGGAAGAGTGACAAGCGGGGGTGCCGTGGCAGCAGAGCGCAGCAAAGTCTCGAGCAGTTCTTGTAGAGAACCTCTGCCTACAGTTCCCGATTGCGTACGAGGAGGGCCAGGGCTATCTTTTGGAATCTCCCCACTAAGAAAGGAGTTGAGGGACTCCTCCGGGAAGTGGCCGCAGTGGCTAAGACACGCAACTTTCCCCCTCTGTCCCATCTCTGCCCTCCCACCAACCCCAGCAACTCTTTCCAATTTTAATTCTGCTTTTTTGGGTCATTTCTTTCTCATTTCCATCTTGGTTGCTCTCATACCCTCTTGGGTGCTCTTCAATGAACCAACTCCATCCACACGGACAGCGTGCAAGCTACTTTCTAAGATTCTATGAGCTCCCACCCATCTTCCTATGCCTGGCTGACCAAGCTCAGAGTGTCCACCTGGCCTTTAAGGGTCCTCAATATTTAGAGCAATGACTCCTTGGGTCTAAGTCAGAGTACTTGGGCTGTTTCTTTGTTTAGTTATAAAAGCTGTGCGGCTCAGTTTCATTAAGGCAAAAACAGTGTGTCCTCCAGTTGTGAAACATGCCCTTTACTGGTCCCTTTTCTTGTCCAGTGATGCCTGCGGGCGGGGTGGGCTCTTATTGCAGGGTAGGGTGGGCTGTTCCTGGTGTCTGCTCTAAGTCCCACCAGAAACCCTTGGGGGAGGGAACCGACATCGCAGTGGAATCCTCCCTCTGGTCTACTATAAAAGTGAACTGACACAAGGTTACCTCCGTGGCAAGGTTAAGCGGCAAAACTTTTTTTTTTTCTTTCCAGTTACGGAAAGAACCTCAAGGGACCTTGGAAGGCCAGTCTTGGGGCCCCAGGCACCCGGTACAGGCATCATGGATAGATACAAGTGAAAGGAAACCTTGTTATCTGCCAGTTTAAACCTAACAGCAGCAACTCACCAGGATTCTTACACAGGCTATTCAAGCGCAAGGAACTAACTTTTGAAGACAACTCTTTTTAGAAACGGAACATTTGAAATCAAATTACTTCTGTGTTGCATTCTGTTTGTGTTTTCCAAACGGGGTTCCAATTCAGCTTATAAATGGGGAGCCATGTTGCGGAATTCCTCAACTAACTAGGATAGAATGTACTACAAATTAAAATGTGAACACTTTACTGGATGGTGTTCAAATTTATAATCCCAACACTTCGGAGGCTGAGGGGGGATCATCACCAGATTTTGGGGCAATCTATTCTACACAAGTTACCATTCCGGAAAAACCAAAATAAATATAAATACATATAAATTAACCCCCAGTACAGTTTTTAGGAGCAGGGCAAGGGTTGGCTTTACCAAGCAATCAGTTGGAGACACTCTGGAGCACTGCACTGTGGAGGTGCACAGAAGACAGACTCAGGTCTCTGCTACTCTTTCTCAGAAGAGTTTCAGATGGTGTGCATTACGCTCCAGGCCTGTTACTCCCATCTGCTGGCCACAATCTCCTGGATACAGGAGACCTTGTTCCTAGATGCCACACACACTTGCTTCAGTTAGCCATTGACTCAAGCAAGGCCGGCTAGAAGCCAGGAGTTAGCTCAGGCCACAGGTCTAAGGACACCTGAGCAGGCCAAGTGCCAAACAGTTCCTGCACTAGTGAAACAGAGACCCAACTTTTGCTGCTTCAGCCCAGCTGAAGTCTCCAGGTCATCTTTCAATGCAAAGGCTCCACTTTCAAAGAACTTCTTCAGGAGACTGCAGAATGGATAAGCCAGCATTTTTGCTTGTGCACAGAGTTGGTGTGCGTGCATGTGTGTGTCTTTGGTCCTCACCTACCCTCTTTAAGAGTAAGAGTCTAGCTGATGGCATTTTAGCTAGCAAATACCCCCTCCCTCCCTCCCTCCCTCCCTCCACTCTGTTCCTTCCTCCCTCCTTTTCTTTCTTAGTTTGGACTTCAAGGGGGAAAAAAAAAACACAACTTCTTCAGGTCCAACAAGTCCCAGTACATGTTGTATCTGAAAAGAATGACAGAACAGGAAGGAGGAAAAGATGATGCAGTTATCCCAGGATGCTTTTGGTCCACAGGACTCCATCCCCTCTTATAGGAAGTAGTTTATAAGAATCTCTGTAAATAGTGATGGTTCAAGAATTTAGAGGAACATAGTGAACTGGGTTAGTGAGAATCAGCCTTGCAATTAGACAGGAGAACATTCCTTTCCATCCAAACCATAAATTAAGAAAAATTAGGAGCCTCAGAGATCAACATCCATCAGTGTTTTCTTTCTGAGAAGACTTTCTGGTACATGGAGGTGTTTCTCAGCTCCACAGATGGACTCTAGTATATGATGAAGCACAAAGTAAAACTCGGGTACCTTAAACCTTTTATTATCCCAGCTGGTCAAGGAATGGAGTGGAAGAAACTGGATTTTGGTCCAGAGGCTTGGAGCTGGTCTACTGATTAAAGAAAGCCAATGTTCCCTCTCTCTTCCCCCTCTACCACTTCCTTTGACAGAGGAAATACTGCCATTAAACAGTTAAAGTAACAAGTGCAAAAGAGAAAGAAACATAAACAATTGTATCAGAATGTGTTTAACTTTTCTATCCCTTCAAGATAGATTCAATTCATGACAATTTGTTGAAATGCTAGGATTCCACCAAAAATATGTCCCCCCTTTAAAAAATGTTTTGTTTTCATTTCTCCTCTCTCTCTTTCTCTCTGTCTCTCTGTCTCTCTGTCTCTGTCTCTGTCTCTCTCTCTCTCTCTCTCTCTCTCTCTCTCTCTCTCTCTCTCTCTCTTTCTCTCTGTCTCTCTGTCTCTCTGTCTCTCTGTCTCTCTCTCTCTGTCTCTCTCTGTCTCTCTCTGTCTCTCTCTGTCTCTCTCTGTCTCTCTCGCTCTCTCTCTCTCTCTCTCTCTCTCTCTCTGCATGTGTTTGTGTGTGTTTTGCATGTGTTTTGTATGTTGTTTGTGTTTGTCTCTGTATGTGAAGCTGCTTTCCCTGCAGAGGTTCAGAAGTGTATGAGTGGTGGCTGGGAACTGAACTGGGGGCTGGTGGCCCCCAAGAAGACAAATAAGCGCTCTTAATCATGAAACATCTCTCTAGACACCCCAAATGTCCTTTTAATACACTAGTTCACCAAGGCATGGTGAATCATACTTGAAATCCAAGTACTCTGGAAGGCTGATGCAAAAGAATTGCCAGGAGTTTGAGGTCAGCCTGGGCTGTAGAATGAGACCCTACTGAAGATAAATTGAAGAAAGAGCTTCCATCTGGTCTGCAAGTCTAACATTATCTAAAACTGTAAAAATAAATCTCAAAGTCAGTAAATCCTTCTAAGTACCCACAGAGGTTAGAAGGGAGTCAGATGCCATGAATTGAGTTGATGGTTGTGAGCCACTATGTAAGTGCTGTGAATCAAACCCAGACTCTCTGCAAGAGCAATACATGCTCTAAACTTGCTGAGTCAATTCTCCATCTCCAAGAAGCATCTCCAAGGACACATTTGAAATGTAAATAAGTAAAATAATTAACTAATAAAAGAAAGGCCACATGAATAAAGCTAGATGGGCAGACCACGCCAGGCCCTCAGCTGCCTGTGGTTTGTTGGGCTCATAGAGCTGGCATCACTTGCTGCCTCATTCTGCCAGCCAGAGGGCTGAACACAATCATAATCTCAGAGATTTCCCTCCCTAAAGCTGTCCTGCCACTTTAACTGAAAAGAGATGTGTTTGGATTTAGGAGAACAGCTGACAAGATTTGGTGGATTCAAGCTGTTAATAATATTAAGTGAAAACATTTCTGCAAAGCTGGGTTTTCAGGTGTGATACGCTACCTATAAATCACAGCTCACTAGTGGAACATCTAGGTGGTGACTTTATTTTCTGAGAAATAGCTTAAGGAAAAAAAAAGAGAGAGAAACTCATATACCTTGAAGCCTTACTAAAAAATAAGAAAAAAAAAGGATTCAATTGTTTTCATAGAAATTTAGAATACATCCTAAGAGTGTTCAGAAAAAGTTATGCATGGTCAGGCCAGATATAATTATTGAGACTCTTTGGTAAGTAAGTAGAAGTTTGGGAACACACACATACACACACAGAGAGACACACACGATTGTTTAAGAGTGTTAAATTGTACCTGCCTCATATTTTTGAGACTATTTTTTTATGTAATTTAAAAATTAGTTTTATCTTTGGCGAAATAGCCCAAACTTTCTGAATTTCATTTTTTTCTTGAGTTTATGTACCTGCTATGAATGTTTAAAACCGTATTTATCTTTCATAAGTGAATTATAGTATATATGACTCATGCCTTCAAAAATGTTGGGTTTCAAGTAATGAGAATGTGCAACTGAGATATATATTAAGTATTTTGGACTGCCATCTTTTTCAAAATATGTTTCTTTAAGTTTTTCAAAGAGAAAAATGTATGTATGTATTTAGATACAAAGAGTAAATCGGAGAACATGCATCAATCATTTGCTGATAGGAAGAGGTTGTTTTAATATTTGCTTTCACTTACACACTTAGTCTAAGCACCTTTGATTTCTGACTGTATTCACTTCTCTCCTCATTTGAAACTACCATAGTGTGACTCACATCTCATCCTATACAGGCCTTCAGACTGGTGATGCTTGACAGTATTGGTATTGATCCATTCCTAAACTTCTGCATATAAACTTCACTTCAGCAGGGTGCTGAGTGGATTAAAGGGAAGTCACAGTACCAACAGGCAGAAGGTCAGGACATCTTGGAGTGACTTCCCATTCTATGTTCCAAGAGGTCTCCAAACAGCTTCTTAGGACCTCCTTAGCAAACATGGAAGAGTTTTCAAGCAACAAATGGCATACTTGTGCTGTCTGCTTTTAGTTAATTTTTATTATGACTGGTTTTAAAATAAATTTAATGGTGGCATAAATAAAGTAAGCTTGTCTCTGTCTTAAATATATGGTGCAGTATGACTTTGTTGTTTTGGGACCCTTGTGGTACAGTCTAGGCTAAGCAAAGCAGATAACAGTTTACATTTTTGTTCTTAACTTCATGATACCAATGCTTATCCTGAAATGAAAGTCCAGTTGTTGATTGTGAACTCCAGACTTCACTAAGTGCACTATATCTTTCTTCAAGAGCAGTGAAAGTTAACCAAGTACAGAGAAAGAATCAAACTATTACTTTTTTTGTGAATTTTTAACCAAATTAGATGTAAATTTTAATGAGTTGTATACCATTTTTTAAGCCTCATGTAAGTCTTTCTACAACGAGATCAAAATAGACGACACTATTATGAAAGAGGATAGGAAGCTATGTGTTTCTCTATTCTAATTCTGTTATGGAATTTTTGTGGTTTATTGTAATAAATAAGTGCATAAAATATGTTTGATACCAAACTGTAAAGTCTAACGTGAAGTTTCACAGCTTCTGTCTTGAAATTCTGTTTATAAGTTTATTAAGTTGAATAAACTTTGGGTCTAGTTATTTTAGTATGTGATATTTTTATTCATTTACAAGTTTCTTTAAGTAATGAAGTTTATAAAAATAAACAAAAACTTGGGAGATTGCCAGTTGTCTAGATAATTTGGAATGAAACTCAGCTAACTGTGAGTGTATAAAATATCAAATTAAAAGTGCAGGTCTCACAGTAGGCTTTCCTAAGGAAACTTCTTTTCTTCCTAGAGAACGACTGCTTATCTTTTAGGCAAAGCTAATTCTTTTTCCAAACACAGGAACTCCAAATATGACCATGAACTTAGTTATGTCTGAGTGCTTGGAAGTATTTAGAGACAGTCATTCTGCAAAGCTTCAGAATGACCACATGTTCCTAACCTGCTGCCTTCACTTTCTCTTTGAGTGCTCACTGGGGACATGAGTCTGAAGCCTTACTCTACATTCATGTGGCTGGCTTGGCCCTTGGGGCAGAGCTATTGCAAAGCAGTGCCTTTTGTTATTTTTGGTAATGGAAGTAGGTAAAACAGCCTGTAGTAATGTAATAGAACTCTATTCCTAAACAATTGCAATTATTTTGTCAAATAAGCTATGCATTTTCACTTAAATACAGGAATTGGGAGATTCATGAGATATGGGTCATTAGACACAATGTTTCAGTTGAGCAGGAAAAAAACATTTTCCAGAGATCTATTGTTGATCACAGCAACTACAGTTAACAATGATGAACTGTATACTTAAAATGTTCCAAGAGAAACTAGGCTGTGTTGGAGTGCTTTTCTAGTATGCACAAGTTTCTGGCTTTGCACTGAAGCTTCCTCAAAAATATCAAACAAAATAGATTTTAGAAGTTTTTACCAGACAATCTTGTTTATGAAGTAATTTTAAAACTATATCTATTTAGTCACTCCAAAGTATATTTAATATATAATTTTCAAAACATCATGCTTGAATTTATAACAAAACATAAACATTGTCAATTAAAGTAATAAATGAAGAGCTACATGGAGGCAGGAAACACAACAAGTTAAAGAGAAGTGGAGACCGATTTGCCTTGGTGGCAGACATGAAGACTAGAGAGAGTTGACTTCAGCAAAAAGAAAATCCCGATGGTAGGTGACAGAAAGATGACATGTTGAAGTAGTCGTTGTCAACTAGCTGTGTAGGCAAGAAGCCAGATACTGGATAGAACCCCCAAGGCACAGAGGGGAGGGGAGGAGGATAGACTGCTTCGGGTTGCCACCTTAAAACACATGAAGTGTCAAATCTGATCCCTGGGTGTCCATAGTTCTAAAGGTCACATATTTTTGGAACACAGCCCACTAGACGTTGCCCTGCCTCCTCTGAGAACTAGCAAGGCAGACTCAACCTGATGAAATGATCTTATCTACTCTTAGAGGAATCTGAGAGTAGAAGGACATGGGTGATCGGGACCCCAGCCTTGGTGTGGAATGAGGCTCTTTCAGTTCTCCAGTTTTTTGATGTACAATGAAGAAAATGCACTAGTTGCTCTCTAGAGACATTTATGGTACCAGTCTCTGAAATTGTAGTACTGCCTTACACGATTGAAAGTAACATATAGTGTTTATTAACATTCCCAACATTCTACACCAAGATCCTTCTTGAAGAATAGTACACTATAAACTTGACTTAGAAACAAATGCTTTGTGTTCTTAACAAGCAAGTACATATTTCTTGAAAGGTTTGGCAGTCATAGTCAGAGAGTTTGTAGAATTCCAAGGAAGTATAATTTAAGAGAGACCTGCATCTTCCAAGCTTCAGGTGCATGGAGCTGAGATAGTTGGTGCCCAGTGACTGGAAGCAAAAGTATTCATTATAATTTATTTCTGTGATTGTCAGATAGTGTGTGGTTGAAGTTCTGCTTCTTTTGGAATAAAACAACCTTTCTGAGCCCTCACAAACTGAAGATAGAAGATTCTCAGTCATTATAGCTTCAGTATTTATCTTGGCTCCTTCTGTCCGTGGTCTTTTGGGTTTATTTCTCTTGTGTACCATAGTTTTTTGTACACTGTAGTAATTCTCAGTCTTTCCTTCTTTAGCTATGTTTGCATAAAGCGTTTCTTCAACCTTGCCCTCCACGCTTGATATTCTTTCTTCTGTTTCTTGAATCTATAACTGATGTATCACACTGCATATTTTCATTTTATTCACTGACTTTTCAATTTCAACATTGAGAAAATCTGCCTGTTAAAGTTTCTATATCCTCTTGCAGGTTTTGGAGAAGAGGCTTGGCGAGCAACAGCAGTCATAATTCCTGTCTCTTGATTCCCAGCTGATGGAAAATGAAGGGTAGGCAATAAAGTACAGTCTAATATGAAATTCCAAGAACACAGAGCATATCCCATTGAAGAACATGGTCTTTTTAAAGCTCTTATATGCCTGAAAAATAGAGTTGTTAAAATAGATCACCATACCAACTTGATCCAGTGGATTATCATACCAACCAATCCAAGGAATTTTCCCATAAAACCTTTGTTGTAAAAGTTCAGCTCCTTTTCAACTGCCAGAGGATTAGGTTTCTGCTTGTAGTAACTGCTCATTTATGTTCCTTAGCTTCTAACAAGGACTTTCAAAACATTTTGCTTCACACATTCCACTCCTGCATAAACAAGACAGGCTTCAAATGAGATGCTTTTCTTGTCAGGGTTAAATCTGAGACATAAGTGCACTTCAGAATCTAAATGGAGTAGAATAGGTATGTGAATCGTGCAAGAGTGACCTAAGTCACATCTCTAATTCTAGCCTAACTGCTGAGTTTTCTAGGAGAGCCTGAAGATTTACCACTTATGGACACTTACTCATTCTAATTACAGCTGTTACCCAACTAACTATCTCAGGGTGTAAATGAGGTGTCAAGAATTGAGGATGCTGGAACTTGGAGAAAATGTTCCCGTCAAACTAGAGCACTGCAGTATTTCTTTGTATGCTTTTCTCTTCCTTCATTTTAAAAAACAAAACCAAATTTTATTAAGGTATAATTTGCACAGAGACACTTTCTTTATGTAGGATATTGTTATACATTTTTACAATTACATACAGGACTCTAATCCTCATCACGATAAGATGTAGAGCAGTTTTATCACACGCAAATCCAAACACACACACACACACACACACACACACACACACACACAAACCAACCCTCCCCCAACTCTTCAAGTCCATTTGTAGTCAATCTGTACATTCTCTCTTTCCCAGACAGCAATAACTGATAATACCCTCTCTGTCTTTCTTTCCTGTTTTGATCTATTGTTAGAATGCCTCATTAATAGAACCATGCAGTATATAGCTTTACTTGTGTGGCTTCTTTTTACTGGTATGTATTTGAGAATCAGCCAAGTTGCAAAATTATGCTTGTTCCCTGTCAGTGCATAGGCATATCCCACGGTAATGAATGTCTTACTATTTGCTTTCCTATTCACCAGCTGAAATGTATTTGTATAGATATCCATGTCTTTAATTCCCAACAGATTATTTCCCATGCCAAGTGGTCCTTAGGGGTAAGATGTGAACTGTTTTCTGATACGATATTTGATATTTCTTACATTGGTGTTTTCCTTTTCTAACAGGACCACAATGGCTAAGCAATGATGCGCTTGGTTTTATAGAAGCAATACAAAGTGTTCTCAATAGCACGCAGTGTGTGTATGCTTCAGCCTTGAAGTATTTACTTGCCCAAGCATTCAGTTTTTAGCAACTAGTTCAACTGGTGACAATCTCACAATTTTTTTGTTATAAAAACTTGGTATATTTTTTAAAATTAGGTATTTTCTTCATTTACATTTCCAGTGCTATCCTAAAAGTCCCCCCCCCCGACTCCCATACCCACCCACTCCCACTTCTTGGCCCTGACTTTCTCCTGTACTGAGGCATATAAAGTTTGCAAGACCAATGGGTCTCTCTTTCCACTGATGGCCCACTAGGCCATCTTCTGATACATATGCAGCTAGAAACACGAGCTCTGGGGGGGGGGGTGTACTGGTTAGTTCATATTGTTGTTCCACCTATAGGGTTGCAGAAAGTACCCTTTAGCTCCTTGGGTACTTTCTCTAGCTCCTCCATTGGGGGCACTGTGATCCATCCAATAGCTGACTGTGAGCATCCACTTATGTGTTTGCTAGGCCCTGGCATAGCCTCACAAGACACAGCTATATCTGGGTCCTTTCAGCAAAATCTTGCTAGTGTATGCAATGGTATCAGCCTTTGGAGGCTGATTATGGGATGGATCCCTGGGTATGGCAGTCTCTAGATGGTCCATCCTTTTGTCTCAGCTCCAAACTTTGTCTCTGTAACTCCTTCCATGGGTGTTTTGTTCCCAATTCTAAGAAGGGGCAAAGTGTCCACAGTTTGGTCTTCGTTCTTCTTGAGTTTCATGTGTTTTACAGATTGTATCTTATATCTTGGGTATTCTAAGTTTCTGGGCTAATATCCCTTATCAGTGAGTACATATCATTTGAGTTCTTTTGTGATTGGGTTACCTCACTCAGGATGATGCCCTCCAGGTCCATCCATTTGCCTAGGAATTTCATAAATTCATTCCTTTTAATAGCTGAGTAGTACTCCATTGTGTAAATGTACCACATTTTCTGTATCCATTCCTCTGTTGAGGGGCATCTGGGTTCTTTCCAGCTTCTGGCTATTATAAATAAGGCTGCTATGAACATAGTGGAGCATGTGTCCTTCTTACTCGTTGGAACATCTTCTGGATATATGCCCAGGAGAGGTATTGCTGGATCCTCCAGTAGTACTATGTCCAATTTTCTGAGGAACTGACAGACTGATTTCCAGAGTGGTTGTACAAGCTTGCAGTCCCACCAACAATGGAGGAGTGTTCCTCTTTCTCCACATCCTCGCCAGCATCTGCTGTCACCTGAGTTTTTGATCTTAGCCATTCTGACTGGTGTGAGGTGGAATCTTGCTTTGATTTGCATTTCCCTGATGATTAAGGATGCTGAACATTTTTTCAGGCGCTTCTCAGCCATTCAATCTCACAATTATAAATACCAATGAGAGTGTAAATCCCCCATCAATTGCCAAGTGCTGTTGATGGACATTTTCATGCTGTAGCTTTCTGTGATTTGGATGCCAGAGTTTCACGATGATTAAGAGCAGGCCCAGCATGGGTAGGAATGAATTCCCTGTGTACCTGAAGAACTTCTAAAAGGTGGTACACATTCACTGAAGGCAAAGGTACAGCACGTTGTCAATACAGCATTACAGAGGAATGCAGACTGGCATTGAGAAGAGAAGGCTTGGATCAGTTATTTTAAGATAGCACAGTGCTGTCCAGACAAGACGATGGGTCATCTACCATAGGAAAACAAAAGGGAGCTGTTTGTGTGGGAGGAAGGAGACCAGCACAAGTAGCGTCTTGCTTTGGGTTTTATTGCCGTGAAGAGACGCCATGACCAAGGTAACTCCTATAAAGAGGCTGGCTTACAATTTCAGAGGTTTAGTCTATTATCATCATGGCAGGAAGCATAGCGGTGTTCAGGCAGCCATAATGATGGAGAAGGAGTTGAAGGTTCTACATCTTGATCTGCAGACAGGATGGAGAAGACTGTTCTATACTGGGCATAGCTTGAGCATAGGAGACCTCAAAGCCCACCCCCACAGTGATACACTTTCCCTAACAAGGTCACACCTCTTAATAGTGCCACTGCCCATTAGTCAAGCATTCAAACACATGAGTCTATTGGGGCCATTCCTATTCAAACCACCATAAATAGGAAGGTGGACAAGGAAATACAGTGGTGGAATCCAAACAAATTATAATGACACATGTGCATGAAAATGCTGCAATCATTTCCATGATTTTGTACACTATGTTAAAAATTAATTTAAAAGTTGGAAATAAGAAAACAGATGATGCTTCTCCCCGCTTTCTCCTCTATAAGTTTCAGTGTCTCTGGTTTTATGTGGAGTTTCTTGATCCACTTAGATTTGACCTTAAAAGTTGGAAATATTAAATCATGATGTGTAAAAAAATTCATACAATATTGCTATTTTCGTGTAAATATTACTTTTTTTGTGACAGAGTCTCACAACACCAGGCTTGCCTCAAGCTCAGAGTTCTGTATTCCAACACTTTGGTTTTTGTATATTCTTATACTCCTCTCTTCCAAATTCATGGCCTCTTTTTCTTTTGTTTTATTTGAATATTTTCTTTATTTACATTCAAATGTTATCTCCTTTCCTGGTTCTCCCCACCCCCTCCCGGAATCTTCCTACCCCATCCCCTTAATCCTGCTTTTATGAAGGTGTTCCTCCATCCACCCACCCACTCACACCTCCCTACCCTGACATTCCCCTATACTGAGGCATAGCTTTTACTGGACCAAGGGCTTCTCTTCCCATTGATGCCCAACAAGGCCATCCTCTGCTACATATGTGGGTAGAGCCATGGATCCCTCCATGTGTACTCTTTGGTTAGTGGTTTAGTCCTTGGGAGTTCTAGAGAGTCTGGTTGGTTGATATTGTTGTTCTTCCTATGGAGTTGCAAACCCTTTCAGCTCCTTTAGTCCTTTCTCTAGCTCCTCCATTGGGGGCCCCACGATCAGTCCAATGGTTGGCTGTGATCATCTATCTCTGTATTTGTCAAGCTCTGGCAGAGACTCACAGGAGACAACTACTTCAGTGTCCTCTCAGCATGTCCTGTCTTGGAAACCACAATAGTGTCTGCATTTGATGACTGTATATGTGATGGATACCCAGGTGGGGCAGTCTCTGTATGGCCTTTCCTTCAGTCTCTGCTCCATACTTTGTCTCTGTATTTGCTCTTATGAGTATTTTGTTCTCCCTTCTAAGACTGACTGAAGCATCCACACTTGGTCTTCCTTCGTCTTGAGCTTCATGTGGTCTGTGAATTGTATCTTGGGCATTCCAAAGTTTTGGCTAATCTCTACTTGTCAGTGAGTGCATACCATGTGTGTCCTTCTATGATTGAGTTACCTCACTCAGGATGACAGTTTCTAGTTCTATTCATTTGCCTAATAATTTCATGAAAACATTTTTTTTTCCTGACAGGGTTTTTCTGTATAGCCCTGGCTGTCCTGGAACTCACTCTGTAGACCAGGCTGGCCTCGAACTCAGAAATCCACCTGCCTCTGCCTCCCAAATGCTGGGATTAAAGGCATGTGCCACCACTACCTGGCAAAAATCATTGTTTTTTTTTTTTATTTTTTTTTTCCATTTTTTATTAGGTATTTAACTCATTTACATTTCCAATGCTATACCAAAAGTCCCCCATATCCACCCACCCCCACTCCCCTGCCCACCCACTCCCCCTTTTTGGCCCTGGTATTCCCCTGTACTGGGGCATATAAAGTTTGCAAGTCCAATGGGCCTCTCTTTCCAGTGATGGCCGACTAGGCCATCTTTTGATAAAAATCATTGTTTTTAATAGCTGAGTAGTATTCAACTGTGTAAATGTACCATATTTTCTGTATCCATTCTTCTGCTGAGGGACATCTGGGTTCTTTCCAGCTATTGGCTATTTTAAATAAGGCTGCCAAGAACATAGTGGAACATGTTTCCTTATTACAAGTTGGAACATCCTCTGGGTATATGCCCAGGAGTGGTATAGCTGTGACCTCAGGTAATACTATGTCCAATTTTCTGAGGAACAGCCAGACTGATTTCCATAGTGACTGCACCAGCTTGCAATCCCATCAGCAATGGAGGAGTGTTGTTTTTCTCCACGTCCTCACCAATGTCACCTGAGTTTTTGGTATTAGCCATTCTGAGTGGTGTGAGGTGGAATCTCAGGGTTGTTTTGATTTGCATTTTCCTGATGGCTAAGGATGTTCAACATTTCTTTAGGTGCTTCTTGGCCATTCAATATTCCTCAGTTGAGAATTCTTTGTTTAGTACTATACCCCAATTTCTTTCTTTCTTTTTTTATAGTTCCCAAATTTTTTTATTAGATATTTTTTATTTACATTTCAAATACTATCCCGAAAGTTCCCTATACCCTCCCCCCCCCCCGCCCTGATCCCCTACCCACCCACTCCCACTTCTTGGCCCTGGCGTTCCCCTGTACTGGGGCATATAAAGTTTGCAAGAACAAGGGCCTCTCTTCCCAATTATGGCTCACTAGGCCATCTTCTGCTACATATGCAGCTAGAGACACAAGTTCTGGGGGTATTGATTAGTTCATATTGTTGTTCCACCTATAGGATTGCAGACACCTTCAGCTTCTTGGGTACTTTATCTACCTCCTCCATTGGGAACCCTGTGTTCCATCCTATAGATAACTGTGAGCATCCACTTCTGTATTTGTTAGGCACTGGCATAGCCTCATATGAGACAGCTATAACAGGGTCCCTTCAGCAAAGTCTTGCTGGTGTATGGCAATAGTGTCTGGGTTGGGTGGCTGACCATGGGATGGATCCCCAGGTGGGATAGTCTCTGGATGGTCCATCCTTTCATCTTAGCTCCAAACTATGTCGCTGTAACTCCTTCCATGGGAATTTTGTTCCCTATTCTAAAGAGGAATGAAGTATCCACATGTTGGTCTTTCTTCTTCTTGATTTTCTTGTGTTTTGCAAATTGTATCTTGGGTACTCTAAGTTTCTGGGCTAATAACCATTTATCAGTGAGTGCATATCTAATGACTTCTTTTGTGATTGGGTTACCTCACTAAGGATGATATCCTCCAGATACATCCATTGTCCAAGAATTTCATAAATTCATTGCTTTTAATAGCTGAGTAGTATTCCATTGTGTAAATGTACCACATTTTCTGTATCCATTCTTCTGTTGAGGGACATCTGGGTTCTTTCCAGCTTCTGGCTATTATAAATAAGGCTGCTATGAACATAGTGGAACTTGTGTTCTTATTTCTAGTTAGAACTTCTTCTGAGTATATGCCCAGGAGAGGTATTACTGGATCTTCTGGTAGTATTATGTCCAATTTTCTGAGGAACCTCCAGACTGACTTGTGGTTGTACAAGTTTGCAGTCCCACCAGCAACGGAGGAGTGTTCCACTTTCTCCACATCCTCGCCAGCAATTGCTGTCACCTGAATTTTTGATCTTAGCCATTCTGACTGGTGTGAGGTGGAATCTCAAGGTTGTTTTGATTTGCATTTCCCTGATGATTAAGGATGTTGAACATTTTTTTCAGGTGCTTCTCAGCCATTCGGTATTCCTCAGTTGAGAATTCTTTCTTTAGCTCTGTACCCCATTCTTAATGGGGTTATTTGAGATTCTGAAGTCCAGCTTCTTGAGTTCTTTGTATATATTGAATATTAGTCCCCTATCAGATATAGGATTAGTAAAAATTCTTTCCCAATCTGTTGGTGGCCTTTTTGTCTTATTGACAGTGTCTTTTGCCTTACAGAAGCTTTGCAATTTTATAAGGTCCCATTTGTTAATTCTTGATCTTACAGCACAAGCCATTGCTGTTCTGTTTTGGAAAATTTTCCCTGTGCCCATATCTTTGAGGCTTTTCCCCACTTTCTCCTCTATTAATTTAAGTGTCTCTGGTTTTAAGTGGAGGTTTTTGATCCACTTAGACTTGAGCTTTGTACAAGGAGATAAGTATGGACCAATTCACATTCTTCTTCATGATAACGCCAGCATCATTTGTTGAAAATGCTGTCCTTTTTCCACTGGATGGTTTTAGCTCCCTTGTCAAAGATCAAGTGACCATAGATGTGTGGATTCATTTTTGGGTCTTCAATTCTATTCCATTGATCTACCTGTCTGTCATTGTACCAGTACCGTGCAGTTTTTATCACAATTGCTCTGTAGCACAGCTTGAGGTCAGGCACAGTGATTCCACCAGAGGTTCTTTTATCCTTGAGAAGAGGTTTTGCTATCCTAGGTTTTTTATTATTCCAGATGAATTTGCAAATTGCCCTTTCTAACTCAGTGAAGAACTGAGTTGGAATTTGGATGGGGATTGCATTGAATCTGTAGATTGCTTTTGGCAAAATAGCCATTTTTACTATATTAATCCTGCCAATCCATGAGCATGGGAGATCTTTCCATCTTCTGAGATTTCTTCAATTTCTTTCTTCAGAGACTTTAAGTTCTTATCATACAGATCTTTCACTTCCTTAGTTAGAGTCACCCAAGGTATTTTATATTATTTGTGATTACTGTGAAGGGTGTTGTTTCCCTAATTTCTTTCTCAGTCCATTTATCCTTTGTGTAGAGAAAGGCCATTGACTTGTTTGAGTTAATTTTATATCCAGCTACTTCACCGAAGCTGTTTATCAGGTTTAGGAGTTCTCTGGTAGAATTTGTAGGGTCACTTATATATACTATCATATCATCTGCAAATAGTGATATGTTAACTTCTTCCTTTCCAATTTGTATCCACTTGATCTCCTTTTGTTTTAGAATTGCTCTGGCTAGAACTTCAAGTACTATATTGAATAGGTAGGGAGAAAGTGGGCAGCCTTGTCTAGTTCCTGATTTTAGTGGTATTGCTTCGAGTTTCTCTCCATTACTTTGATGTTGGGTACTGGTTTGCTGTATATTGCTCTTATTATGTTTAAGTATGGGCCTTAAATTCCTGCTCTTTCCAAGACTTTTATCATGAATGGGTATTGGATTTTTTCAAATGCTTTCTCAGCATCTGACAAGATGATCATGTGGTTTTTGTCTTTGAGTTTGTTTATATAGTGGATTACATTGACGGATTCCCATATATTAAACCATTCCTGCATCCCTGGGATGAAGCCTACTTGGTCATGATGCATGATCGTTTTGATGTGTTCTTGGATTTAGTTTTTGAGGATTTTATTGAGTATTTTTGCATCGATATTCATAAAGGAAATTGGTCTGAAGTTCTCTTTCTTTATTGGATCTTTGTGTGGTTGAGGTATCAGAGTAATTGTGGCTTCATAGAATGAATTGGATAGAGTACCTTCTGTTTCTATTTTGTGAAATAGTTTGAGGAGGGTTGGAAATATTTTGAAGGTCTGATAGAACTCTGCACTAAACTCATCTGGTCCTGGGCTTTTTTTTTTTTTTTTTTTTTTTTTTTTTGTTTGGGAGACTATTGATGACTGCTTCTATTTCTTTAAGGGATATAGGACTGTTTAGATCGTTAATCGATCCTGATTTAACTTTGGTACCTGGTATCTGTCTAGGAAGTTGTCCATTTCATCCAGGTTTTCTAGTTTTGTTGAGTATAGCCTTCTGTAGTAGGATCTGATGATGTTTTGAATTTCCTCAGGCTCTGTTGTTGTGTCTCCTTTTTCATTTCTGATTTTGTTAATGAGAATACTGTCCCTGTTCCCTCTAGTTAGTCTGGCTAAGGGTTTATCTATCTTGTTGATTTTCTCAAAAAACCAGTGCCTGGTTTGGTTGATTCTTTGAATAATTCTTTTTGTTTCCACTTGGTTGATTTCAGCCCTGAGTTTGATTATTTCCTGCCATCCACTCCTCTTGGGTGGAGTTCTAGAGCTTCTAGGTGTGCTGTCAGGCTGCTAGTGTATGCTCTCTCTAGTTTCTTTTTGGAGGCACTCAGGGCTATGAGTTTTCCTCTTAGGACTGCCTTCATTGTGTCCCATAAGTTTGGGTATGGTGTGGCTTCATTTTCATTAAACTCTAAAAAGTCTTTTATTTCTTTCTTTATTTCATCATTGTCCCAGGAATCATTGAGTAGAATGTTGTTTAGTTTCCACTTGAATGTTTTCTTTCTGTTATTTATGCTGTTATTGAAGATCAGCCTTAGTCTGTGGTGATCTGATAGGATGCATGGGATAATTTCAATATTTTTGTATCTGTTGAGGCGTGTTTTGTGACCGATTATATGGTCAGTTTTGGAGGAGGTACCATGTGGTGCTGAGAAGAAGGTATATCCTTTTGTTTTAGGATAAAATGTCCTGTAGATATCTATTAAATACATTTGTTTCATAACTTCTGTTAGTGTCCATGTGTCTCTGTTTAGTTTCTGTTTCCAGGATCTGTCTATTGGTGAGAATGGGGTGTTGAAGTCTCCTACTATTATTTTGTGAGGTGCAATGTGTGCTTTGAGCTTTACTAAAGTTTCTTTAAGGAATGTGGCTACCCTTGTATTTGGAGCATAGATATTCAGAATTGATTGTTCATCTTGTTAGATTTTACCTTTGATGAGTATGAAGTGCCCCTCCTTGTTTTTTTTTTTTTTTTTGATAACTTTGGGTTGGAAGTCAATTTTATTCGATATTAGAATAGCTACTACAGCTATTTTCTTCAGACCATTTGCTTGGAAAATTGTTTTGAAGCCTTTCACTCTGAGGTAGTGTCTGTCTTTTTCGCTGAGGTGGGTTTCCTGCAAGCAATAAAATGTTGGGTCCTGTTTGTGTAGTCAGTCTATTAGTCTATGTCTTTTTATTGAGGAATTGCGTCCATTCATGTTAGGGGAAATTTTAAAAAGTAATTGCTGCTTCCTGTTATTTTTGTTGTTAAAGTTGGGATTCTGTTCTTGCAGCTGTTTTCTTTTATGTTTATTGAAGGATTACTTTCTTGCTTTTTCTAGTGTGTAGTTTCTGTCCTTGTGCTGGTGTTTTCCCTTTATTATCCTTTGAAGAGCTGGATTTGTGGAAAGTAATTGTATGAATTTGGTTTTATCAAGGGATACTTTGGTTTCTCCATATATGGGAAGTGAGAGGTTTGCTGGGTATAGTAGCCTGGGCTGGTACTTGTGTTCTCTTAGCGACTGTTTAACATCTGTCCAGGATCTTCTGGCTTTCATAGTCTCTGGTGAGAAGTCTGGTGTTATTCTAATAGGCCTGCCTTTATATGTTACTTGACCTTTTTCCCTTACTGCTTTTAATATTCTGTCTTTATTTAGTGCATTTTTGGTTCTGATTATTATGTGTCTGGACGAATTTCTTTTCTGATCTAGTCTATTTGGAGTTCTGTAGGCTTCTTGTATGTTCACAGGCATCTCTTTCTTCATGTTAGGGGAGTTTTCGTCTACAATTTTTTTGAAGATATTTACTGGCCCTTTAAGTTGAAAGTCTCCATTCTCATCTACTCCAATTATCTGTAGGTTTGGTCTTTTTATTGTGTCCTGGATTTCCTGGATATTTTGAGTTAGGATCTTTTTGCATTTTCCATTTTCTTTGATTGTTATGCCCATGTTCTCTATGGAATCTTCTGCACTTGAGATTTTCTTTTTCATCTCTTGTATTCTGTTTCTGATGCTCACATCTATGGTTCCTGATTTCTTTACTAGGGTTTCTATCTCCAGAGTTGTCTCACTCTGGGTTTTCTTTATTGTTTCTACTTCCCTTTTTAGGTCTTGGATGGTTTTGTTTTATTCCATCACCTGTTTGGTTGTGTTTTCCTGTAATTCTTTAAGAGATTTTTGTGTTTCCTCTTTAAGGACTTCTATCTGTTTAGCAGTGTTTTCCTGTAATTCTTCAAGGCCTTCTACCTGTTTAGCACTGTTCTCCTGTATTTCTTTAAGTGAGTTATTAATGCCCTTCTTAAAGTCCTCTACCAGCATCATTAGATAAGATTTTAATTCTGAGTCTTGCTCTTTGGGTGTGTTTGGGTATCCCGGACTGGCTGAGGTCAGAGTGCTGGGTTCTGGTGATAGTGAGTGGTCTTGGTTTCTGTTAGTAAGATTCTTATGTTTGCCTTTCGCCATCTGGTAATTTCTGGCATTAGTTGTGATAGTTGTCTCTGGTTGGAGCTTGTTCCTCCTGTGATTCTGCTACCCTCTGTCAGTAGTTTTGGGAGTCCAGCTCTCTCCTGAGTCTCAGTGGTCAGAGTATTCTCTACAGACAAGCTCTCCTCTTGCAGGGAAGGTGTACAGAGGTCTGGAGTTCAGACCTGCCTCCTGACTGAAGATGAAGGCCTGAAACAGGGCCTGTCCCAGAAGACATGTTTCCTCTGCAGTCTGCGTGCTCACCTGCACAGACTGGTCTCTGAGGGACCTGGGTCACAAGATGGCTCCCTCACCTGCTTCGGCAGTCTGTACCCCAATTTTTAATAGGTTTATTTGATTCTCTGCACTCTAACTTATTGGGATCTCTCTTCTCTCTCTCTCTGTATATATATATTTCTTGACCTTTTTCCCTTACTGCTTTTAATATTCTTTCTTTGTTTAGTGCATTTGGTGTTTTGACTATTATGTGACAGGAGGAATTTCTTTTCTGGTCCAGTCTATTTAGAGTTCTGTAGACTTCTTGTATGTTCATGGGCATCTCTTTCTTTAGGTTAGGAAGGTTTTCTTCTATAATTTTGTTGAAGATATTTACTGGCCCTTTAAATTGGGAATCTTCGCTCTCTTGTATACTTATTATCCTTAGGTTTGGTCTTCTCATTGTTTCCTGAATTTCCTGGATTTTTGGGGGTTAGTTGCTTTTTGCATTTTGCATTTTCTTTGACTGTTGTGTCAATGTTTTCTATGGTATCATCTGCACCTGAGATTCTTTCTTCTATTTCTTGTATGATTTTGGTGATGTTTGCATCTATGACTCCTGATCTCTTTTTTAGGTTTTCTGTCTCCAGGATTGTCTCCCTTTGTGATTTCTTTTTCTTTTCTTTGTGATTTCTTTATTGTTTCTATTTCCATTTTTAGATCCTGGATGGTTTTGTCCAGTTCCTTCTCCTGTTCGGTTGTTTTCCTGTAATTCTTTAAGGGATTTGTTTGTTTGTTTGTTTGTTTGTTTGTTTCCTCTTTAAGGGTTCCTTCTTGTTTACCTATGTTCTCCTGTATTTCTTTAAGGGAGTTATTTATGTCCTTCTTAAAGTCCTCTATCACCATCAGGAGAAGTGATTTTACAAGAGAATTTTGCTTTTCTGGTGTGATTGTGTATCCAGGACTTGCTGTGGTGGGAGAGCTGGGTTTTGATGATCCCCAGTAGCCCTGGTTTCTGTTGCTTATGTTCTTGTGCTTGTCTTTTGCCATCTGGTTATCTCTATTGCTACCAGTCCTTGTTGTCTCTGACTGGAGCCTGTACCTCCTGTGATCCTGGTTGTGTCAGAGCTCCTCAGAGTCTAGCTGTCTCTGTGATTCTGGGATCCTGAGATCCTGTGTGTGTCAAGTTGCCTTTGGGTTCCTGAAATCCTGATGTGACCAAGCTCCTGAGATCCTGTTGTGTCAGAGGTCCTGGGAGGCAAGCTTTCTCTAGGTGTTGCAAGGGTGGGTAGGAAGTCAGAGCCCTGGGTTTGCTCTGAGCATAGATGGAAGCTGGAAGGAACCCGTGCTTCTGGCTGGGTGGTGGTTTGTGTTTCCATGGTTCCTGTGGGGGTCCCAGTTATGTTGGATGTGTACAATCTCCTAGGAGTGGAGCTTCCTCTGTGATCCTGGGCAGTTCAGTGCATCTGGGAGTCGGACTCCTTCTGGGTGTTTTAAGAGTGGGTGTAGAGTCAGCACCCCAGGTCTGCTCCAAGTGCAGGTTCAAACCAGAAGGAACCAGTGCCAATGGCTGGCGGGGTTGCTGTGTTCCTGGAACCCCAGGGGGTCTCTGTCACTCTCAGGGTTGAAGCAGATGTTATGGCCTCCTCACCTGTGATCCTGGGCATGTTAGAACAGCTGGGAGTAGAGCTTACTCTGTGTGTTGTGGACTGGGTGTGGAGCTAGCACCCAAGGTCTGCTCAGGGCGCTGGCTCAGACTGGAACATGCCTCCTTTTCTTTAATTGTCATCACACACACACACACACACACACACACACACACACACATGTAATCTGTTCAGTTCATATAATGTTACTTATACATGTTTTCAGGGCTGACCATTTGGAATTGGATAACCAACTCTTCTCTGGGGATTATTATTTCTCCTGCTCTCAGCATTCTTTCACTGACTGCAGTTCTTTGCAAGGGTTTAGGCTTTATGAACTTTCCAGAGTGCCACATTGGCATGCTTCCTGTAACTATCCTTGTTCAGGTCATGTGTAGGCATCCATGTTGGTAGGACTTTATGGATGTAGTTTCTGATATTTCACGGAGACACAATCTCATAGCAAATTCCCTGAACCTCTGGCTTTTACAACCTTTCTACCACCTATTCTGAAATGATCTCTGAGTTTTAGGTGCCGGAGTTGTGTTGTAGATCTATTGGTTGATACTGGGCTCCAAAACTCTACATTTTGATCACTATAGGTTTCAGTAATGGCCTTTGTCTATGGAAAGAGAAGTTTCCTTGATGTGAGGTGAGAACCACAGTTATCTGTGGGTATAAGCATAGCTATTTAGAGTGGGAAAGAAAATGCTGGCTTAGTAAAGTGGTGGTTATGCATTCTCCTTCAAGATCCCATACTTCACTAGCCCTGGGTAGTTAACCAGGTTTCCAGTAGTAGACATGGTACCCTCTTTTGAGTTAGCCCGAAGTCCAGTTAGAGAGCTGTTGGTTGCTGTCAGGATATGTGTGACACTACTGCACTCTTAGGGTCGAGGTGCCATGCTGATCATTGTTGTGGTTCATAGAGATCACAGCTGGGTAGGACTCTTAGTTACTTTTCCTGCATTGGAAGTGTGTATGGTACATTCTAGTACCATGAATGTTAGTCTTTTATATACTATGTTTAAAAATGGTGTATGTATATGTGTGTGCACATACACATGTGTACTTGTGAGCACATGAATGCAGTTGCCCGTGGAGGCCAGAAAAAGTTGCTGGCTATCCTGGAGCTAGAGTTACAGGTGGTTTTGAGATACTTGGAAAAACTTCTGGAACTAAGTTCCTCTGCAAGCATGTTGTACTGGCTAATTTTGTGTCAACTTGACACAAGCTGGAGTTATCACAGAGAAAGGAGCTTCGGTTGGGGAAAAGCCTCCATGAGATCCAGCTGTAAGGCATTTTTCAATCAGTGATCAAGGGGGGGACGTCCCTTGTGGGTGGTGCCATCTCTGGCTGGTAGTCTTGGTTCTATAAGAGAGCAGGCTGAGTAAGCCAGGGGAAGCAAGCCAGTAAGGAACATCCCTTCATGGCCTCTGCATCAGCTCCTGCTTCCTGACTTGTTTGAGTTCCAGTCCTGACTTCCTTTGGTGATGAACAGCAATGTGAAAGTGTAAGCTAAATAAACCCTTTTCTCCCTAATGTGCTTCTTGGTTGTGATGTTTGTGCAGGAATAGAAACCCCGACTAAGACACATGTTTAACCCCTGAGCAAGCATTCTAGTTCTTATTGTTTTTATTTTAAAAATTGTTCCTACATTTAAAACTGTTTTTGTGTGGTGGGAATTAAACTCAAGTGATGTGGATGTTAGGCATTTGCTCTACCATTGAGCCCCCTCCCTTGGTCTTAAATCTTTTAAATGTGAAACTAAGGTTATATCTTTTCTGGGAAGTTTTGCCAGTAGTATTTGTAGTAAGTCACAACTCACACGGATAAGCAGTGTAGCGAACGTTCACTGTTATTTTACATCCTAGAAATGTACATTGCTTTCCCTAAGGGATTTCTGTACTCTGTCTTGAGTCTTCTTTTGTATCAGATCTTGCCTGAATAAATTTAATTCCTTTAACCACTTCTATAAGAGTACCTGTGACAAGTCCCTTCCGCTCGACTCGAGCCCCGGGCTTCCATGCCAGCAGAGTCTTGCCCAACACCCGCAAGGGCCCACACGGGACTCCCCACGGGATCCTAAGACCTCTGGTGAGTGGAACACAGCGCCTGCCCCAATCCAATCGCGCGGAACTTGAGACTGCAGTACATAGGGAAGCAGGCTACCCGGGCCTGATCTGGGGCACAAGTCCCTTCCGCTCAACTCGAGCCCCGGGCTTCCATGCCAGCAGAGTCTTGCCCAACACCCGCAAGGGCCCACACGGGACTCCCCACGGGATCCTAAGACCTCTGGTGAGTGGAACACAGCGCCTGCCCCAATCCAATCGCGCAGAACTTGAGACTGCAGTACATAGGGAAGCAGGCTACCCGGGCCTGATCTGGGGCACAAGTCCCCTCCGCTGGACTCGAGACTCGAGCCCCGGGCTACCTTGCCAGCAGAGTCTTGCCCAACACCCGCAAGGGCCCACACGGGACTCCCCACGGGACCCTGAGACCTCTGGTGAGTGGAACACAGCGCCTGCCCCAATCCAATCGCGCGGAACTTGAGACTGCAGTACATAGGGAAGCAGGCTACCCGGGCTTGATCTGGGGCACAAACCCCTTCCACTCCACTCGAGCCCCGGGCTACCCTGCCAGCTGAGTCGCCTGACACCCGCAAGGGCCCACACAGGATTCCACACGTGATCCTAAGACCTCTAGTGAGTGGAACACAACTTCTGCCAGGAGTCTGGTTCGAACACCAGATATCTGGGTACCTGCCTTGCAAGAAGAGAGCTTGCCTGCAGAGAATACTCTGCCCACTGAAACTAAGGAGAGTGCTACCCTCCAGGTCTGCTCATAGAGGCTAACAGAGTCACCTGAAGAACAAGCTCTTAACAGTGACAACTAAAACAGCTAGCTTCAGAGATTACCAGATGGCGAAAGGCAAACGTAAGAATCCTACTAACAGAAATCAAGACCACTCACCATCATCAGAACGCAGCACTCCCACCCCACCTAGTCCTGGGCACCCCAACACAACCGAAAATCTAGACCCAGATTTAAAAACATTTCTCATGATGATGATGGAGGACATCAAGAAGGACTTTCATAAGTCACTTAAAGAATTACAGGAGAGCACTGCTAAAGAGTTACAGGCCCTTAAAGAAAAGCAGGAAAACACAGCCAAACAGGTAGAAATCATTAAAGAAAAACAGGAAAACACATCCAAACAGGTGATGGAAATGAACAAAACCATACTAGAACTAAAAGGGGAAGTAGACACAATAAAGAAAACCCAAAGCGAGGCAACGCTGGAGATAGAAACCCTAGGAAAGAGATCTGGAACCATAGATGCGAGCATCAGCAACAGAATACAAGAAATGGAAGAGAGAATCTCAGGTGCAGAAGATTCCATAGAGAACATCGACACAACAGTCAAAGAAAATACAAAATGCAAAAGGATCCTAACTCAAAACATCCAGGTAATCCAGGACACAATGAGAAGACCAAACCTACGGATAATAGGAATTGATGAGAATGAAGATTTTCAACTTAAAGGGCCAGCTAATATCTTCAACAAAATAATAGAAGAAAACTTCCCAAACATAAAAAAAGAGATGCCCATGATCATACAAGAAGCATACAGAACTCCAAATAGACTGGACCAGAAAAGAAATTCCTCCCGACACATAATAATCAGAACAACAAATGCACTAAATAAAGATAGAATATTAAAAGCAGTAAGGGAGAAAGGTCAAGTAACATATAAAGGAAGGCCTATCAGAATTACACCAGACTTTTCACCAGAGACTATGAAAGCCAGAAGAGCCTGGACAGATGTTATACAGACACTAAGAGAACACAAATGCCAGCCCAGGCTACTATACCCGGCCAAACTCTCAATTACCATAGATGGAGAAACCAAAGTATTCCACGACAAAACCAAATTCACACAATATCTTTCCACGAATCCAGCCCTTCAAAGGATAATAACAGAAAAGAAGCAATACAAGGACGGAAATCACGCCCTAGAACAACTAAGAAAGTAATCATTCAACAAACCAAAAAGAAGACAGCCACAAGAACAGAATGCCAACTCTAACAACAAAAATAAAAGGAAGCAACAATTACTTTTCCTTAATATCTCTTAATATCAATGGACTCAATTCCCCAATAAAAAGACATAGACTAACAGACTGGCTACACAAACAGGACCCAACATTCTGCTGCTTACAGGAAACCCATCTCAGGGAAAAAGACAGACACTACCTCAGAGTGAAAGGCTGGAAAACAATTTTCCAAGCAAATGGACTGAAGAAACAAGCTGGAGTAGCCATTTTAATATCGGATAAAATCGACTTCCAAACCAAGTTATCAAAAAAGACAAGGAGGGACACTTCATACTCATCAAAGGTAAAATCCTCCAAGAGGAACTCTCAATTCTGAATATCTACGCACCAAATGCAAGGGCAGCCACATTCATTAGAGATACTTTAGTAAAGCTCAAAGCATACATTGCACCTCACACAATAATAGTGGGAGACTTCAACACACCACTTTCTTCAAAGGACAGATCGTGGAAACAGAAACTAAACAGGGACACAGTGAAACTAACAGAAGTTATGAAACAAATGGACCTGACAGATATCTACAGAACATTTTATCCTAAAACAAAAGGATATACCTTCTTCTCAGCACCTCACGGGACCTTCTCCAAAATTGACCATATAATTGGTCACAAAACAGGCCTCAATAGATACAAAAATATTGAAATTGTCCCATGTATCCTATCAGACCACCATGGCCTAAGACTGATCTTCAATAACAACATAAATAATGGAAAGCCAACATTCACGTGGAAACTGAATAACACTCTTCTCAATGATACCTTGGTCAAGGAAGGAATAAAGAAAGAAATTAAAGACTTTTTAGAGTTTAATGAAAATGAAGCCACAACGTACCCAAACCTATGGGACACAATGAAAGTATTTCTAACAGGGAAACTCATAGCTCTGAGTGCCTCCAAGAAGAAACGGGAGAGAGCACATACTAGCAGCTTGACAACACATCTAAAAGCCCTAGAAAAAAAGGAAGCAAATTCACCCAAGAGGAGTAGAGGGCAGGAAATAATCAAACTCAGGGGTGAAATCAACCAAGTGGAAACAAGAAGAACTATTCAAAGAATTAACCAAACGAGGAGTTGGTTCTTTGAGAAAATCAACAAGATAGACAAACCCTTAGCCAGACTCACTAGAGGGCACAGGGAAAGCATTCTAATTGACAAAATCAGAACTGAAAAGGGAGACATAACAACAGATCCTGAAGAAATCCAAAACACCATCAGATCCTTCTACAAAAGGCTATACTCAACAAAACTGGAAAACCTGGATGAAATGGACAAATTTCTGGACAGATACCAGGTACCAAAGTTGAATCAGGATCAAGTTGACCATCTAAACAGTCCCATATCACCTAAAGAAATAGAAGCAGTTATTAATAGTCTCCCAACCAAAAAAAGCCCAGGACCAGATGGGTTTAGTGCAGAGTTCTATCAGACCTTCAAAGAAGATCTAATTCCAATTCTGCACAAACTATTTCACAAAATAGAAGTAGAAGGTACTCTACCCAACTCATTTTATGAAGCCACTATTACTCTGATACCTAAACCACAGAAAGATCCAACAAAGATAGAGAACTTCAGACCAATTTCTCTTATGAATATCGATGCAAAAATCCTCAATAAAATTCTCGCTAACCGAATCCAAGAACACATTAAAGCAATCATCCATCCTGACCAAGTAGGTTTTATTCCAGGGATGCAGGGATGGTTTAATATACGAAAATCCATCAATGTAATCCATTATATAAACAAACTCAAAGACAAAAACCACATGATCATCTCGTTAGATGCAGAAAAAGCATTTGACAAGATCCAACACCCATTCATGATAAAAGTTTTGGAAAGATCAGGAATTCAAGGCCCATACCTAAACATGATAAAAGCAATCTACAGCAAACCAGTAGCCAACATCAAAGTAAATGGAGAGAAGCTGGAAGCAATCCCACTAAAATCAGGGACTAGACAAGGCTGCCCACTTTCTCCCTACCTTTTCAACATAGTACTTGAAGTATTAGCCAGAGCAATTCGACAACAAAAGGAGATCAAGGGGATACAAATTGGAAAAGAGGAAGTCAAAATATCACTTTTTGCAGATGATATGATAGTATATATAAGTGACCCTAAAAATTCTACCAGAGAACTCCTAAACCTGATAAACAGCTTCGGTGAAGTAGCTGGATATAAAATTAACTCAAACAAGTCAATGGCCTTTCTCTATACAAAAAATAAACAGGCTGAGAAAGAAATTAGGGAAACAACACCCTTCTCAATAGTCACAAATAATATAAAATATCTTGGCGTGACTCTAACTAAGGAAGTGAAAGATCTGTATGATAAAAACTTCAAATCTCTGAAGAAAGAAATTAAGGAAGATCTCAGAAGATGGAAAGATCTCCCATGCTCATGGATTGGCAGGATCAACATTGTAAAAATGGCTATCTTGCCAAAAGCAATCTACAGATTCAATGCAATCCCCATCAAAATTCCAACTCAATTCTTCAACGAATTGGAAGGAGCAATTTGCAAATTTGTCTGGAATAACAAAAAACCTAGGATAGCAAAAAGTCTTCTCAAGGATAAAAGAACTTCTGGCGGAATCACCATGCCAGACCTAAAGCTTTACTACAGAGCAATTGTGATAAAAACTGCATGGTACTGGTATAGAGACAGACAAGTAGACCAATGGAATAGAATTGAAGACCCAGAAATGAACCCACACACCTATGGTTACTTGATCTTCGACAAGGGAGCTAAAACCATCCAGTGGAAGAAAGACAGCATTTTCAACAATTGGTGCTGGCACAACTGGTTGTTATCGTGTAGAAGAATGCGAATCGATCCATACTTATCTCCTTGTACTAAGGTCAAATCTAAGTGGATCAAGGAACTTCACATAAAACCAGAGACACTGAAACTTATAGAGGAGAAAGTGGGGAAAAGCCTTGAAGATATGGGCACAGGGGAAAAATTCCTGAACAGAACAGCAATGGCTTGTGCTGTAAGATCGAGAATTGACAAATGGGACCTAATGAAACTCCAAAGTTTCTGCAAGGCAAAAGACACCGTCAATAAGACAAAGAGACCACCAACAGATTGGGAAAGGATCTTTACCTATCGTAAATCAGATAGGGGACTAATATCCAACATATATAAAGAACTCAAGAAGGTGGACTTCAGAAAATCAAATAACCCCATTAAAAAAATGGGGCTCAGAACTGAACAAAGAATTCTCACCTGAGGAATACCGAATGGCAGAGAAGCACCTGAAAAAATGTTCAACATCCTTAATCATCAGGGAAATGCAAATCAAAACAACCCTGAGATTCCACCTCACACCAGTCAGAATGTCTAAGATCAAAAATTCAGGTGACAGCAGATGCTGGCGTGGATGTGGAGAAAGAGGAACACTCCTCCATTGTTGGTGGGAGTGCAGGCTTGTACAACCACTCTGGAAATCAGTCTGGCGGTTCCTCAGAAAATTGGACATAGTACTACCGGAGGATCCAGCAATACCTCTCCTGGGCATATATCCAGAAGATGCCCCAACAGGTAAGAAGGACACATGCTCCACTATGTTCATAGCAGCCTTATTTATAATAGCCAGAAGCTGGAAAGAACCTAGATGCCCCTCAACAGAGGAATGGATACAGAAAATGTGGTACATCTACACAATGGAATACTACTCAGCTATTAAAAAGAATGAATTTATGAAGTTCCTAGCCAAATGGATGGACCTGGAGGGCATCATCCTGAGTGAGGTAACACATTCACAAAGAAACTCACACAATATGTATTCACTGATAAGTGGATATTAGCCCCAAACCTAGGATACCCAAGATATAAGATATAATTTGTTAAACACATGAAACTCAAGAAGAATGAAGACTGAAGTGTGGACACTATGCCCCTCCTTAGATTTGGGAACAAAACACCCGTGGAAGGAGTTACAGAGCCAAAGTTTGGAGCTGAGATGAAAGGATGGACCATGTAGAGACTGCCATATCCAGGGATCCACCCCATAATCAGCATCCAAACGCTGACACCATTGCATACACTAGCAAGATTTTATTGAAAGGACCCAGATGTAGCTGTCTCTTGTGAGACTATGCCGGGGCCTAGCAAACATAGAAGTGGATGCTCACAGTCAGCTAATGGATGGATCATAGGGCTCCCAATGGAGGAGCTAGAGAAAGTAGCCAAGGAGCTAAAGGGATCTGCAACCCTATAGGTGGAACAACATTATGAACTAACCAGTACCCCGGAGCTCTTGACTCTAGCTGCATATATATCAAAAGATGGCCAAGTCGGCCATCACTGGAAAGAGAGGCCCATTGGACTTGCAAACTTTATATGCCCCAGTACAGGGGAACACCAGGGCCAAAAAGGGGGAGTGGGTGGGCAGGGGAGTGGGGGTGGGTGGATATGGGGGACTTTTTGTATAGCATTGGAAATGTAAATGAGTTAAATACCTAATAAAAAATGAAAAAAAAAAAAGAGTACCTGTTACTTGTTTGGGGGTTCTTTAAAATTACATTGGGCACAGAAAATGTTTTATGCAATTGCTGTCTGGTTCTCCATAAGCTGTTACTCTCTGCACAAGTAAGGCTGTCTCCTCGTAACACATCCAAAACATACACTATATTAGGCAGAAAGAAACCATCTAGTTTCAGCTAAATTCTGACTTGTTCCCTCTCATTAACTCATCAATGTTATTTTTAACTACTTCCTTTCTGAAAAAATTAAACAAATGTTTAACTTAAGAATTACCTTTCCATGTTACATACAAGTCAAAATTATAGAAATTATAGTTGTGGTATTTTTTGCTTCCTTCTCCCATAGGATTTTTTACCTATTAATGTTCCCCCACCATGTTGGGCTTATTCACCTCTGAAGATTGAAAATTTCATGAATGCTAGACAAGCAATGTATGACTGGGCCACGTGCTCAGCCTGTTTCTAGGAGTTCAGTACATGAAATCAATGCAAAAAATTTTCCACTCAGCTTTTATCACTGGTCTAGTCTGGTTGAACTACTGTATAGACAACTCTTTCTTTCTTTCTTTCTTTCTTTCTTTCTTTCTCTCTTTTCTTTCTCTCTCTCTATCTTTCTCTCTTTCTCTCTCTCCCTCCCTCCCTCCCTTCTTCTCTTTCTTTCTTTCTCTCTCTCTCTTTCTCTCTCTCTCCCTCCCTCCTTCTTCTCTTTCTTTCTTTCTTTCTTTCTTTCTTTCTTTCTTTCTTTCTTTCTTCCTTTCTTCCTTTCTTCCTTTCTTCCTTTCTTCCTTTCTTCCTTTCTTCCTTTCTTCCTTCCTTCCTTCCTTTCTTTCTTTCTTTCTTTCCTTTTTTTCTTTCTCTCTTTCTCCCTTTCTCCCTTTCTCTCTTTCTTTTTTGTAGTTGTCTTGGGGATTCAATCAATTATCTCACAACATTATACAAGGACTTCATCACAGAGCTATACCTCTCACCCTAATTCTTGCTATTAAAAAATCAAATCTATAATATATTTCTTTTATTACATACTCAATTGATAATCACTGCCAAATCTGACAACAGTCATTTGCCTTGTTATTATTTACATTGAACATAAATTCTGGCATTCTGGGATTGACTGCACTTTGAAAACTTTTCTTTTAAGCCCAGATCCATCTTTGTGTCACCTTCATGTATAGAGCACAAAACTACCCTAGCATTTGCTCAAACAATGTTCACATATTTGAAAATACATTCCACCTGGGTTCCGGGACTCCGCGGGACCTAGGAAATTAGTCTGAACAGGTTAGAGGGTGCGCCAGAGAACCGGACAGCTTCTGGGACGGACAGAAGCACAGAGCCGCTGAGGCAGCACCCTTGGCGGGCCGCAGACAGCCGGCCACCATCCGGACCAGAGGACAGGTGTCCGCCTGGCTTGGGAGGCGGCCTCAGCCTCAGCAGCAGCGGTCGGTCGCCATCTGGGTTCCCGGACTCCGCGGGACCTAGGAAATTAGTCTGAACAGGTTAGAGGGTGCGCCAGAGAACCGGACAGCTTCTGGGACAGGCAGAAGCACAGAGCCGCTGAGGCAGTACCCTTTGCAGGCTGCAGACAGCTGGCCACCGTCCAGACCAGAGGACAGGTGTCCGCCTGGCTTGGGAGGCGGCCTCAGCCTCAGGAGCAGCGGTCGCCATCTTGGTTCCAGGACTCCCTGGAACTTAGGAATTTAGTCTGCACAGGTGAGAGTCTGCACCACAGAAGCTGACAGCTTCTGGGAACTGCCAAAGCAACACAGCTTCTGAGAGAGGCCCTGTTTTGGGCCTTCTTCTTCGACCAGGAGGAGGTCCAAAAACAAGATATCTACGCACCTTCCCTGTAAGAGAGCTTGCCAGCAGAGAGTGCTCTGAGCACTGAAACTCAGAGGAGAGAATCTGTCTCCCAGGTCTGCTGAGAGACGGTAACAGAATCACCAGAAGAACAATCTCTAAACAGAGTCAACTATAACTACTAACTCCAGAGATTACCAGATGGCGAAAGGTAAACGTAGGAATCCTACTAACAGGAACCAAGACCACTCACCATCATCAGAACCCAGCACTCCCACTTCGCCCAGTCCAGGGCACCCCAACACACCCGAAAACCTAGACCTAGATTTAAAAGCATATCTCATGATGATGGTAGAGGACATCAAGAAGGACTTTAATAAATCACTTAAAGAAATACAGGAGAACACTGCTAAAGAGTTACAAGTCCTTAAAGAAAAACAGGAAAACACAATCAAACAGGTAGAAGTCCTTACAGAAAAAGAGGAAAAAACATACAAATAGGTGATGGAAATGAACAAAACCATACTAGACCTAAAAAGGGAAGTAGAAACAATAAAGAAAACTCAAAGTGAGGCAACACTGGAGATAGAAACCCTAGGAAAGAAATCTGGAACCATAGATTTGAGCATCAGCAACAGAATACAAGAGATGGAAGAGAGAATCTCAGGTGCAGAAGATTCCATAGAGAACATCGGCACAACAATCAAAGAAAATGGAAAATGCAAAATGATCCTAACTCAAAATATCCAGGAAATCCAGGACACAATGAGAAGACCAAACCTACGGATAATAGGAGTGGATGAGAATGAAGATTTTCAACTCAAAGGACCAGCAAACATCTTCAACAAAATTATTGAAGAAAACTTCCCAAATATAAAGAAAGAGATACCTATGAACATACAAGAAGCCTACAGAACTCCAAATAGACTGGACCAGAAAAGAAATTCCTCCCGACACATAATAATCAGAACAACAAATGCACTAAATAAAGATAGAATAATAAAAGCAGTAAGGGAAAAAAGTCAAGTAACATACAAAGGCAAGCCTATCAGAATTACACCAGATTTTTCACCAGAGACTATGAAAGCCAGAAGAGCCTGGACAGATGTTATACAGACACTAAGAGAACACAAATTCCAGCCCAGGCTACTATACCCAGCCAAACTCTCAATTACCATAGATGGAGAAACCAAAGTATTCCACGACAAAACCAAATTCACACATTATCTCTCCACGAATCCAGCCCTTCAAAGGTTAATAACAGAAAAAAACCAATACAAGAACGGGAACAATGCCCTAGAAAAAACAAGAAGGTAATCCCTCAACAAACCTAAAAGAAGACAGCCACAAGAACAGAATGCCAACTTTAACAACAAAAATAACAGGAAGCAACAATTACTTTTCCTTAATATCTCTTAACATCAATGGTCTCAACTCCCCAATAAAAAGACATAGACTAACAAACTGGCTACACAAACAAGACCCAACATTTTGCTGTTTACAGGAGACACATCTCAGAGAAAAAGATAGACACTACCTCAGAATAAAAGGCTGGAAAACAATTTTCCAAGCAAATGGTATGAAGAAACAAGCTGGAGTAGCCATCCTAATATCTGATAAGATTGACTTCCAACCCAAAGTCATCAAAAAAGACAAGGAGGGGCACTTCGTTCTCATCAAAGGTAAAATCCTCCAAGAGGAACTCTCAATTCTGAATATCTATGCTCCAAATACAAGGGCAGCCACATTCATTAAAGAAACTTTAGTAAAGCTCAAAGCACACATTGCACCTCACACAATAATAGTGGGAGACTTCAACACACCACTTTCACCAATGGACAGATCATGGAAACAGAAACTAAACAGGGACACACTGAAACTAACAGAAGTGATGAAACAAATGGATCTGACAGATATCTACAGAACATTTTATCCTAAAACAAAAGGATATACCTTCTTCTCAGCACCTCATGGTACCTTCTCCAAAATTGACCACATAATAGGTCACAAACCAGGCCTCAACAGATTCAAAAATATTGAAATTGTCCCATGTATCCTATCAGATCACCATGCACTAAGGCTGATCTTCAATAACAAAAAAAATAACAGAAACCCAACACTCACGTGGAAACTGAACAACACTCTTCTCAATGATACCTTGGTCAAGGAAGGAATAAAGAAAGAAATTAAAGACTTTTTAGAGTTTAATGAAAATGAAGCCACAACGTACCCAAACCTTTGGGACACAATGAAAGCATTTCTAAGAGGGAAACTCATAGCTCTGAGTGCCTCCATGAAGAAACGGGAGAGAGCACATACTAGCAGCTTGACAACACATCTAAAAGCTCTAGAAAAAAAGGAAGCAAATTCACCCAAGAGGAGTAGAGGGCAGGAAATAATCAAACTCAGGGGTGAAATCAACCAAGTGGAAACAAGAAGAACTATTCAAAGAATTAACCAAACGAGGAGTTGGTTCTTTGAGAAAATCAACAAGATAGATAAACCCTTAGCTAGACTCACTAGAGGGCACAGAGACAAAATCCTAATTAACAAAATCAGAACTGAAAAGGGAGACATAAGAACAGATCCTGAAGAAATCCAAAACACCATCAGATCCTTCTACAAAAGGCTATACTCAACAAAACTGGAAAACCTGGATGAAATGGACAAATTTCTGGACAGATACCAGGTACCAAAGTTGAATCAGGATCAAGTTGACCATCTAAACAGTCCCATATCACCTAAAGAAATAGAAGCAGTTATTAATAGTCTCCCAACCAAAAAAAGCCCAGGACCAGATGGGTTTAGTGCAGAGTTCTATCAGACCTTCAAAGAAGATCTAATTCCAGTTCTGCACAAACTTTTTCACAAGATAGAAGTAGAAAGTACTCTACCCAACTCATTTTATGAAGCCACTATTACTCTGATACCTAAACCACAGAAAGATCCAACAAAGATAGAGAACTTCAGACCAATTTCTCTTATGAATATCGATGCAAAAATCCTCAATAAAATTCTCGCTAACCGAATCCAAGAACACATTAAAGCAATCATCCATCCTGACCAAGTAGGTTTTATTCCAGGGATGCAGGGATGGTTTAATATACGAAAATCCATCAATGTAATCCACTATATAAACAAACTCAAAGACAAAAACCACATGATCATCTCGTTAGATGCAGAAAAAGCATTTGACAAGATCCAACACCCATTCATGATAAAAGTTCTGGAAAGATCAGGAATTCAAGGCCCATACCTAAACATGATAAAAGCAATCTACAGCAAACCAGGAGCCAACATCAAAGTAAATGGAGAGAAGCTGGAAGCAATCCCACTAAAATCAGGGACTAGACAAGGCTGCCCACTTTCTCCCTACCTTTTCAACATAGTACTTGAAGTATTAGCCAGAGCAATTCGACAACAAAAGGAGATCAAGGGGATACAAATTGGAAAGGAGGAAGTCAAAATATCACTTTTTGCAGATGATATGATAGTATATATAAGTGACCCTAAAAATTCCACCAGAGAACTCCTAAACCTGATAAACAGCTTCGGTGAAGTAGCTGGATATAAAATTAACTCAAACAAGTCAATGGCCTTTCTCTACACAAAGAATAAACAGGCTGAGAAAGAAATTAGGGAAACAACACCCTTCTCAATAGTCACAAATAATATAAAATATCTTGGAGTTACTCTAACTAAGGAAGTGAAAGATCTGTATGATAAAAACTTCAAGTCCCTGAAGAAAGAAATTAAAGAAGATCTCAGAAGATGGAAAGATCTCCCATGCTCATGGATTGGCAGGATCAACATTGTAAAAATGGCTATCTTGCCAAAAGCAATCTACAGATTCAATGCAATCCCCATCAAAATTCCAACTCAATTCTTCAACGAATTAGAAGGAGCAATTTGCATATTCATCTGGAATAACAAAAAACCTAGGATAGCAAAAACTCTTCTCAAGGATAAAAGAACCTCTGGTGGAATCACCATGCCTGACCTAAAGCTTTACTACAGAGCAATTGTGGTAAAAACTGCATGGTACTCGTATAGAGACAGACAAGTAGACCAATGGAATAGAATTGAAGACCCAGAAATGAACCCACACACCTATGGTCACTTGATCTTCGACAAGGGAGCAAAAACCATCCAGTGGAAGAAAGACAGCATTTTCAACAATTGGTGCTGGCACAACTGGTTGTTATCATGTAGAAGAATGCGAATCGATCCATACTTATCTCCTTGTACTAAGGTTAGATCTAAATGGATCAAAGAACTTCACATAAAACCAGAGACACTGAAACTTATAGAGGAGAAAGTGGGGAAAAGCCTTGAAGATATGGGCACAGGGGAAAAATTCCTGAACAGAACAGCAATGGCTTGTGCTGTAAGATCGAGAATTGACAAATGGGACCTAATGAAACTCCAAAGTTTCTGCAAGGCAAAAGACACCGTCAATAAGACAAAGAGACCACCAACAGATTGGGAAAGGATCTTTACCTATCGTAAATCAGATAGGGGACTAATATCCAACATATATAAAGAACTCAAGAAGGTGGACTTCAGAAAATCAAATAACCCCATTAAAAAAATGGGGCTCAGAACTGAACAAAGAATTCTCACCTGAGGAATACCGAATGGCAGAGAAGCACCTGAAAAAATGTTCAACATCCTTAATCATCAGGGAAATGCAAATCAAAACAACCCTGAGATTCCACCTCACACCAGTCAGAATGTCTAAGATCAAAAATTCAGGTGACAGCAGATGCTGGCGTGGATGTGGAGAAAGAGGAACACTCCTCCATTGTTGGTGGGATTGCAGGCTTGTACAACCACTCTGGAAATCCGTCTGGCGGTTCCTCAGAAAATTGGACATAGTACTACCGGAGGATCCAGCAATACCTCTCCTGGGCATATATCCAGAAGATGCCCCAACTGGTAAGAAGGACACATGCTCCACTATGTTCATAGCAGCCTTATTTATAATAGCCAGAAGCTGGAAAGAACCCAGATGCCCCTCAACAGAGGAATGGATACAGAAAATGTGGTACATCTACACAATGGAGTACTACTCAGCTATTAAAAAGAATGAATTTATGAAATTCCTAGCCAAATGGATGGACCTGGAGGGCATCATCCTGAGTGAGGTAACACATTCACAAACGAACTCACACAATATGTACTCACTGATAAGTGGATATTAGCCCAAAACCTAGGATACCCAAGATATAAGATACAATTTCCTAAACACATGAAACTCAAGAAAAATGAAGACTGAAGTGTGGACACTATACCCCTCCTTAGAAGTGGGAACAAAACACCCTTGGAAGGAGTTACAGAGACAAAGTTCGGAGCTGAGATGAAAGGATGGACCATGTAGAGACTGCCTTATCCAGGGACCCACCCCATAATCAGCATCCAAAAGCTGACACCATTGCATACACTAGCAAGATTTTATCGAAAGGACCTAGATGTAGCTGTCTCTTGTGAGACTATGCGGGGCCTAGCAAACACAGAAGTGGATGCCCACAGTCAGCTAATGGATGGATCACAGGGCTCCCAATGGAGGAGCTAGAGAAAGTACCCAAGGAGCTAAAGGGATCTGCAATCCTATAGGTGGATCAACATTATGAACTAACCAGTACCCCGGAGCTCTTGACTCTAGCTGCATATGTATCAAAGGATGGCCTAGTCGGCCATCACTGGAAAGAGAGGCCCATTGGACACACAAACTTTATATGCCCCAGAACAGGGGAACGCCAGGGCCAAAAAGGGGGAGTGGGCGGGTAGGGGAGTGGGGGTGGGTGGGTATGGGGGACTTTTGGTATAGCATTGGAAATGTAAATGAGCTAAATACCTAATAAAAAATGGAAAGAAAAAAAAAGAAAAAAAAAAGAAAATACATTATGTTATGCCATATCAGACATTTCATTTCTTTGTTTTCTCTTTGATGTTTATGCTCCACTTTTTTTTTTTTTAGTTCTAGAAACTACTAAGTGTGGGTTTTTTTTTTTTTTGTAAATGCCAGCATATTTTGTGTTCTTTTTATTGAGAATCTGTTTCCAATCAAACACTAGTTTCATTGAAAAATGCCACTCTTGTATGTTAATGGTGAAACAATAATAGCAATATGATTTGAATGCTGTTTCTGTTCAGTCTGGAATGCTTCTTCCTTCTCCTTCAGCAAAACTCATGTCCTCATGCAAGCTAGGCCTCTGTCCAAACAGCTCCTCTGAGGGAATCTCACTAAATGGTATCTCTACCAGCTGCTCTGTGTTATTTCTATTTTCTTATTCTACGTTCATTATAGCACAAACATGACTCGCTTAAGCTGCAGAAGGACAAGATCTGCCTGTTTCCCCTACCTGAACATCCCTCTCCCCCACAAATCCAGGACAAAGTCAAACATGGTGACAACTTGATTATGAATCCAGGAAGCAGTTAGATTTCAGCTTCCTCCTTAAGGGAATAAACAAAGCATAGGTTTAATGAATACTGAAGTTTGTGTTCAAAGCCAATGACTTCCTTTCAGGGATAGCTACAGAGACTACACTTTCCTCCTTTTTTGTTCCCATTTCTGCAACTCGAGGAGAAAACGGATTCGAAGTTGTGGGGAGTCTGTGTCCTGGGGTGAAGTTAGGAGAAGAGTCAGAGTTCACTGCTCAGAGAGTAATTAATAGTCTCAGTGAAAACTTCATACAGTCTTATTTGGCATCCTACGTGTAGTCTTCCAAATACTTATCTAAAGAAAAGATCAATAACTTAGCCTTTTTGTTAGGCTAATGTGTTTTGTGGTTATTTCTTTAGTTTGTTACATATTCTGGGGTTTATGAATGAGTTTGGTAAAAGTTACTCTGAAGGCTCATGAAAGTCTACCAAATCTTTCTTTCTAATTAAAATTTCTTAATTGGAGTATGAAGTCAAACCAAAGAGAATGTCCTCATAATAATGTTATATTGGTTGGTCGAATTGCTTTACTGTATCTAATTTATGTCGATAATATGCTTTTTTCTAATGTATTTTTGAATATGTGGAGACATTTTTACTCTCATATTTCATATTTTGTAAAGAGGGAAGGATAAGGAAATGGGCATTTAGAAGTATAGCTCCCTTGGGGAAGGAAGCACTAAAGTGGTATTCATTGGAAGTTGGCGGTAATTTCAGGACACTTAACTCCCTGCACATAGTCTGCCATAAGAATTTTACTCTTAAATGTCTAGAACTTTTTTATGTTCCTGCCAAGTAAATTACACTACTATCTAAAACTCTCGGCATCAGTCAACTGAGTTATCCGTTTTCAGGCCAAAATGACACAGAATCTTAACAAAGAAGACATGAAGACACGAAGCTAGTACTCAGAGATGGTTATGGTTAGCAGAAAGACTTCAACTTTATTGTACTGATGCCAAGGATGTGCCTTCTTTCCTGGAAGTAATATCATGATGGGAACAACTCAGACAAACTTCCCAGGCACTGTGTGTGTCATCTTCTGTCCACTTCTGTATTACAGCTGGCTTGTGTTGTATGAGTTGTAGACAGGGCTAATAGAATTAGAGCCATAGATACACGACATCTCAGGCTACCTCTTCTTACTTTTCATAGGTTAATCATTGAAAAGGAGATGATACCATGTTTTTTTTATTCTTATTTTTTCTTTCAGATGTGCCTGTGAATGTAAAAAAAATTACATGTATAAAATACTATACACGGTTCTCAATGAAGGTGTTCATTAGTAGTATTGTAAGTTTTAAAAATAAGGGATTTGAAAGACACAAATAACTCTGAGGTACAATACTGGCAGGTCATTCTAAACATTCTAAATACAGAAAGAAATGGGCTTATGTTGATAGTGTCTGAAGAAGCATGCAATGACTGCTTCTGATCAATTTTAAGTTTCTCTATGTGAAATTTCATGGCTCCTATGGACCCAAGGCTACCCATGAGCATCTCAAATTAACCTCAAGACACTAAATGAGCTTCTATGCTTGGGCCACCACATCATTTTGTTGTCTCTAAATTTCCCTGTTACTTTCCCAAAGTTTGTGCTGTGTAAAGATGATGAAAACTTGGGCCCCTTCAGTTAAGGGATATGAAAAGTAGCTACACATGGAAAAATGCAAGGCATCTGGAAACAGTGCCCAGAGGTTGTAATGTGCCTCGGTGACCAACTGGCTGACTGTATCCTGTTCTCTCATTCTTTTATTCCCTCCAGACACCTTTTTTTTTCTCTTCCAGCCCTGAGTAGTAATGACTTCTTCATCTGGCACCACCACTGCAGAAAGAGTGAAGGCCTTCCCAGGCCACATTGGTCATGGGCCGTTTCTATTGGTTGGAAGGGATGATGGACGAGCAGCAGATGCTGTTGTCTGCCTGGCTTCATTGCTCAGTCTCGAGAGATTATTGATACTCATTAGTGGCTAGTCAGCTGCTCAGTAGAGGAACCATAAGATCAATATAGTGGCTCTTAGAAGGCACTAGTGCCTCAGTCCTGTGCACATAAAACTAGTATCTTCATAGCCGTCACGTCAAAACTTGAAGCCAAATATACTCTCTGAAGTCTACACTCTCAGAAAGGCAGATACGTAAAATTCACTGAATCTTCCTATTCTAGGTCATGGGTTTTTGAGATGAGATGATACCTCCTTCCTAGTCACTTCCTCCTGGTCAGCTGAACTCTAGCATAGATTTATTCTTAGTGCAGGCCTGGCAAGTGTTGCAAGTTCCAGTTTGAGTAACACTGGCTACAGTGATTAGATAGAGGACTGAAGGATGTCTGGTCAAACCCTTTTGATTTTGCTTAAATTTTTTTCCTGGCCAGAGAGACTTCCATTTGGGAACTAAATCCGTCTTACCAGTTTGTATAGAAATCTATGCTATGATTACAAAGATAAGATATAATTATGGGAGTGTTGCTGGGTTTAGGTGGGGATAGGGGTTGACCCAGACCCAGTATCTTCTATAAACTATATCCAGTCCATGTGTAAGCGCACAAGCTAGAGCTGGATGTGGCTCTTTACTGAACAGCTGAGTAGTATCTGCTGCATTTCAGTGAAAATCTTATTAGGCAGAAGGTAGATTTTGGGATTGACTAAAGGCAGCAGCTGCTGTCATCCATCACTCTCTCCCTGACCAACGAGAAGAGTGTTAGACTCGCCTGTGGGTGAGATGGGCTGACTGCTAACTGAAAATGAGGAAATCATTACTCAGGCGTGCAAGAAAAACCTCTGAGATGTCATGATGGAACGTATGAATAAGCCAGTCTTTGTTAGATCAAATACTTTTCGAATTCAGAAATATTTTGCATGCTTACATCATGGCACTGCATAGTAATTTCTTAATTTATTAAATGATTGCATGGTTTACAGTTAGTATGTTATTTTGGACTGACACAGCTCATAGGGCTGCCTAAATATATCTTTACTGTTGAGGATTTTAGATATAAAATATTAATTGTTATGAATTAAACATGATTGATAAAAATGGGATGAATGAATTTATTTGTTAAAGTATAAATAGGTTGAGTGAATGTTTTTAAACATCATGAGAATAAGACATTTACTGTTTGTTTTTATCTGTGACCTCTCTGGGATATAAAGGTGAGTAGAACAAATTGAGCTGGTTTCAGTGGAGAACAATCCTAGCTGCTCAATCCTGATGACTTGAGTTCCATTCCTGGAAAGTTATTATAAAAACACAATAGAGTACATCTGTAATTCAGTCCCCCGGTTTCTACAACAAGATGAGAGGCAGAGACAGGAGACTCTCCTGAAAACTTGCATGCCAGCTAACATAAAGTGTACATTGCCAGAAACAACAGAGTCCCTGGGACCCACATAGTGGGAGGCAAGAACCAACCTCTGTAAGTTGTCTTCTGACCTCCTCACTCATGTCACGCCAATTCAAGACCACAAGATACTCCCTCAATAAATAAGGATAGTAAAAATGTCAGCTTATAAGTAGATGAGTTATACATTGTAAAATGCAAAATAAAATGATAATGTAGCAATTTTACCCATAAAACCAGCAAAATTTTATTACATTTTGGACATATTCTTTCCCCTCTCCCAACTACTTCCTAATCTTTCCCAGCTCCATACCCACAAAATTTTGTCTTCTTACTCTCTTTGAAAACAAAAAATCAAAAATCAAAGCAAGCAAACAAAAACAATGAGATAAAACAAAGAAAATCCCTTGGAATCCATTTTGTGTTAGCCAATTATTTTTGGGCATATGTAATGCCTTGACCTGTGGTTGCTACACCCAGTGATAGTTCAAACAGAAAACTAAGTTTCCCTTTGCCAGTAAGTGTCAACTGAAAATTGCTTCTTGGTTAGGGGAAAGGACTTTATGTCCATTTTCCCCTCAGTGCTGCTATTTTGTCTGATTTGAATCTCTGCAGGTCTTGTGCATGCTGTCACAGTCCTGTGGATTCCTATGTATATCAGTCCTATCATGTCTGGAAGACACTATTTCCACCACTTCTGGCTCCTACAGTCTTTTTGCCTCCTCTTGCTCATAGATCCCTGAGCCTCGAGAGGAGGGGTTTGAGGAAGATAACTCATTCAGGACTGAGTGTTAAAAATTTCCCTCTCCACACATTGTCCAGTTGCGGGTTTCTGTGTTAACTCCCATGTCCTGAAAGAAGAGGCTTCTTTGACGAGGGTTGAGTGATGCACCAATCTACGCATATAGCAATGCATCATTAGGAGTCATTTTATTGCTATGTTCTGGGTTACCTCACTCAGGATGATTATTCCCAATTCCACCCATTTACCTACAAATTTCATAATTTCATTTGTCTTAAGAGCTGGATAATATTCTAAAACATAAATGTACCATACTTCTAAATATCCACTCATTAGTTGATGGACATTTAAACTGTTTACGATTTTTGACTCTTATGAATAGAGAAGCAGTAAACATGGATAAACAAGTGTCTCTGTAGTAGGATGTAGAGTCCTTTGTCTATATACCCAAGAGTGGTAGAGTTGGATCATGAGATATACCTATTCTCAGCTTCCTGGGAACCACTACACTGAGATCCAAGGTGGCTGTAAAAGTTTGCAGTAGTACCAGCAATAAATGATTGTTCCCCTATCCCTCATTCTCACCAACAGGAGATATCACTTGTTTTATTGATTTTGGCTATTTTGATTGGGGTCAAATGAAATCTCGAGGTAGTTTTAACTTGCATTTCGTGATGACTAAGGATATTGAAGACATGTTTTTTTTTCTTTTTTTTTCCAATTTCTGTGAAGAATTATGTTGGGATTCTGATGGGGATTGATTTGAATTTGTAGATTTTTTTTTTTGGTAGGATGGCTATTTTTATCATGTTAATCCTATTGATCCACAGGCGTGGGAGATCTTTTCAACTTCTGATGTCTTTTTCAATTTCTTTCTTCAGTGTCTTAATTTTTTTCATTATATAAGTCTTTCACTTGCTTGGTTAGAGCTACTCCAAGGCATTTTTGGGGGACTGTTATGAAGGATACTGCTTTCTGATTTCTTTCTCAGTAAAGGCTGCTTATTATATGTGTGTGTGTGTATGCACATGTGTGTGCGGTAAATTTTTATCTTGCTGCTTTACTAAAAGTGTCTATCAGCTGTAGAAGATTCCTGATGGAGTTTTTAGGAGCTTTATGTATAAAATCATACCATCTACAAATAGATATCTTGACTTCTTCCTTTCCTATGTGTAGCTCCTTGATTTCCTTCAGTTGTCTCAGTGGTTTAGCTAAAACTCAAGTATTGTATTGAATAGGGATGGAAAGAATGGCTAACCTTGAGTTTTTCCTGATTTTAGAGCAAACACTTTCTATTTAGATTGATGTTGACTGTGGGTTTGCTATACATTCCTTCATTATGTTGAGTTATGTCTTTTGTATCACTGGTCTCTCCAGGACTTTTATTATGAAGGGGTTTTTGGTTTTTGTCAAAGCTATTTTCAGTATCTAATGAAATGATCATGTGATTTTTTTTTTTTGTCTTTGTGTGGTAGATTACATTTACTGAATTATATATATTGAACCATTTCTATATCTTTGGGATGAAACCTACTTGATAATGATAGACAATACTTTTGATGTGGTCTAGAATTTAAAATTTTATGGTCAAAGGGGATATTGGTCTATAACTTTCTTTGTTTTGTTGGGTCATTGTGTGGTTTTGGTATCAGGATAATGATGGTATTATAAAATAAATCAATAAATGTTTCTTCAGTTTTTCTTTTGTGGGATAATTCAGGAATATTGACATTAGTTCTTTGATAATAAAGGAGGGTCCATGCTGAATGTATCTGCATGGGCTGTTTTAGCTGGGGGATTTTTAAGCATTGCTCCTATCTAACTTAGTGTTGCTGGTCTGTTTAAATTATTTACTTAATGTTAATTTAACTTTAGAAGTTTGTAAATACCAAAAGTTCATCATTTTTAAAGCTTTTTTTTTCTAGTTTGGCAAAATACAGATTTTAAAAAGTCCTTATGATCCTCTAAGTTCCCTCAGTGTCTGTTTAATCTTTAAAACATTAAGTTGGGTCTTTACTCTCTATCTTTTGTTTGGGTTGCTTGTAAATCTTGCTATTTTTTCTCAAAGAAACAGCTCTTTGTTTCAATGAGAATTTCTTCTTTGTTTGTCAGTTTCTATTTTATTAAGTTCAATCTTGAGTTTAGGTTTTTTTCTATCTACTCTTTCTGGGTATTTTTCTTCTAGTTTTTCTAGAGCTTTCAAGTGTCTTAAGCTATTAATAGGCAATCTGTCAAAATTTTTTATGTAGGCTCTTAGTCTGTGAAGTTGCCTCTTAGAACCACCTTTGCTGTGTCCTATAAGTTTGGGTATGTTGTGGTTTTTCTTTTTTCTTTTTAATTTAACTATAAAATATTTAAATTTCCTTCTTATGTCTTGACCCAATTTTCATTTAGGTCTGAGTTGTTCAGCTTCCATGAGTTTCTTTTGTTGTCAATACCCAGTTTTAATCCAAGGTGGTCAGATAGGATGCAGGGTGTAATTTCAGTTTTCTTATATCCATTGAGACTTGCTTTGTGTCTGTGTATGTGGTCAGTTTTGGAGAAAGTTCTATGAGCTGCTGAGAAGAGATATTATTGGTGCTTGAATGGAATGTTGTATAGGTGTATGTTAGGTCTACTTTATTTATAATGTTAATTCCAGTATTTGTTTGTTTAGTTTTTGTCTGGATGACCTGTCTGTTGGCCATAGTGGGGTACTGAAATCAGCCACTATCACTGTGTAACAGTCAATATGAGATTCTTCTTTGTGGGAGCAGGAAAGGCAGCCTGTTTTCTGGTTAAGCTAGGTTTAAACCCTGGAGACCCAGCAGGTGTTACTGAAAGGGAAGGAAGGTGTTTGGCCCCCAGACACCAGGCCCCTGACACAGGCCTCTTTTCCATAATTCTGTGGCCATCAGTCACCTAGGGCAAGGCCCCAAGCCTCCCCCCACCCTATTCTGTCTGGACTCCACCTCCACAGTTTCCTGGCAACAGCCAGGTATGCTCCTCCCCACAATTACCTGGCAACTGCCAGGTAGGCTTGACCCACTATAAAAGAGAAGAGGGAAGGTATAGGGAACCTTTGGGATAACATTTGAAATGTAAATGAAAAAAAAAATGAAATGAAAACAACAACGACAAAAACCAAAAAAAGGGGTGCCCAAGAGTGAGAACCTGCCATCCCTGATCTCCTTGTAAGCCCAGGGACCCCAGAGCCCGCTCTTCCCCCAGCACCTAGGGAGTCTGTGGTGCCCAAGAGTCTGAGCCAACTCCAGCAGGTTCCCCCAGGGACCTCAGACTGTGCCTACCCACCCCTGGAGCAGGGTCCTGTGGCTTCTCACAGCCCAGCAGCAGTGGCATGGGGTGAGTGCAGTCAGTCTTCCCTTGTTCCACCTCCACGAGTGGCCCTAGCCCTGTGGCTGACCGGACGGGGGACACCATTTTAACCCACATTTCATGAACCTGGTTGCCTTTTTATTTAGTGGTTTAATGCTTAGAGTTGTAATATCTTCTTGGTGGATTTTCCCTTTAATGAGAATGTAGAATCCTTCCTTATCACTTCTGATTTTATTTGAAGTCTGTTTTTTTTAAGATATTAAAATAGCTACAATTGCTTTCTTCTTGGATCCATTTGCTTGGGATATCTTTTCTCATTTTTTTTTAAAACCCTGAAGACAGCCTTGCTGATGCAGAAAAAAAAAATGGGTCTTGTTTTTTTTTTAACTCAGTTTATTACCTTGAGTCTTTTAATTGGTGATTCTAGGCTATTAATATTGAAAGTTATTAAGAAGCAGTGCTTATAATATGATATTATTTTGTTGTGGTGGTGTGGTTCCTCAGTGCACTTTGACTAACTGCTATGGGATTATTATCTCCTGTGTTTTTGTGGGTGTGGTTAACCTCTTCAGACTGACATTTTTCTTCTAGTGCTTTCTGTCTACAGTACTGGATTGCTGAGCTGAGATTTCTTAAACTTGTTTTTATTGTGAAATATTTTTCTTTCTCTCCTGAGTAGAATTGATAGTTTTGCTGATTATAGTAGTTTGGGCTGGCATCTGTGGTTCCTCAGTGTTTGCACAGAATCTGTCCTTTCATTAATAACCTGTGAGCAGCCAAGAGCATAAAACCAGAATAGCTATTATGGAGAAAGAGTAATCAGAGAATGTACATGTAGTAGGTCATACGGGTATACTGCATGGATTGCCACTTCTAGGATCGAAACAGTCATTGATTCAGCCTTTGTGAACATTTGTAACCAATAGCTATTAGTCAAGCTCTTATCTTCAAGCCTTATCAAAACTGAAACGAATTACCTAGCCCAAGATAATAATGGAGTCATTTTTGGTGTTCAATCACTTAGGAACTCAGTTCTAATATCTGCTTATTTAGTTACTGGAAGACTCCTTGGCAGAACCTTGGATTCAGGAAATTCCTAGAGTGTGATCTTGGGCCTTAAAGACTTCAAGGGAGTGAAGAAAGCAGGACGACAATGAAGTCCAGGGTAAGGAGGGATGCAGTTGTAATGAAGACCTCACCAAATCTAAGAAGAGATCTAAAACCAAGATAGCTTTTCACAGTTGACCAGAAAGCTTGGAAGATGAGCTGACGCTTGGAAAATGACAGGTGCTCTTGGTAGCTGAAGCCAGCTGTGAAAGGCATCACATTAGAATAATACTCACGGACAGAAATGGGGATGTTTGGGATACTGTTTCCAAAGAAACCTGAAATGTCATTTTGGGCTCATGTTTCATGCACCTGGTCTCCAGGTGTTGGCACTACTTTGTGGCACTACTACATTGGGAGATAGAGCTTGGATGATAGAAGCAAGTTGCTAGGGATGTACCTTTGAAGTAGTAGCTTAGTCCCAGTACCAGTGTAACTGTCTCTGTTTCCTGATCCACTAAGATGTGAGCAGGAGGTGCCACTGAACACTTAAGAAAACCTGTTAGATTTTATTTTATGTGCATAAAGACTTTGCCTGCATGTATGTCTGTGTACCACATGTGTGCTTGGTACTCACAGAGGCCAGAAGAAAGTGTTGAATCACCTGGGACTGGAGTTACAGTCAGTTGTGAGTCACCATATAGTCACTGGGAACTGAATCAAGATTATCTGGAGGAGCAGCCAGTGCCCTCGACTGCTGACTCACTTCTTCATAGCACCTCCCCCTACTCTTTTGCCCACGTATAGACAGCTGATCTACACGGTGCGCCTCCCTGCCCTATCTTAACATGTTTTCATCAAGTATTTTGTCATGGCCATGAGGATATAATTAAAAGAGATACCAAAATGATATAATCCCAGGTGGTAGCCATTAGCCATAGGAAACAAGAAAGTTTCATTCATTTTAGTGAATAAATTGAGATGGACCTATAGTGAGGCTGCCTGGAAGAAAAGTATGAAAATAGTTAATAAGACAAAATGTTCCTAAGAGCAAGATATTTGGGCAGCCACCAAAGTCAGCACTTGGTTTATGCGACGAAAAGACATATACTGTGAACTAACAGAAGGCAGAGGTACTGCTCAAGTAAAAACACAATCAAAATATTTTACTCATTATCTGAATATCAGATCAGTTTCAGATTGGGATTTATTAGACTAAAAGAAAGGCCAGTTCCCCAGGAGAAAAGACTACAAGAACATGCAGTTCCTCTTTCTGTCTTCAAAGAGACTTCTAGTTGTTTGCTTATGTAACCACATGCCAAAGAAGGAGAAATAGCCTTAGTTTGGTTAGAGGGTCCAAGGTGACCTTGATACCATTAGACTAAAACCATCATGATAAACACCCTTGTCATAGTGGAGGCCAAGAAACAACCTCAGTTCTATAAAATCTAACTGGATATATGAGCAATTGTGACATTATTTTCATCTGCGTGTGAGCACTGTTCAGTGAAACAGACAAATGAAAACTTTTAGTCAACAGGGTGAATTAAAACTGGTATTTGTGCAGGATTGTTCAAATAATAGGTTGTTATTGCTCTTATATATTCAAGACATCAAGGAATACTTCTCAGATGTCCTCATTTAATTAACTGGTCTGTTTCTTATAAAAGCTAGGTGGAGCCTTGTAAGACAGCAGTGAGCTACCTGATGGGTTGTCAGCTAGGGGCTCTGATTGCAGTAGCAATAGCACTTGAGAGGCAAACAGCTCAGGGTACATGAAAACATAGTTATTAAGAGTGAACGTTTTCATTCCTGGGATAAGGACAATAATATGAGTTAATAGTCTAGCTGTGTGGTTCCCAACCTTCCCAATGTTATGACCCTTTAATATACACTTCCTCATATTGTGGTAACCCCCAACTATAAAATTATCTTCTTGCTAGTTTATAGCTGTGATTTTCTACTGTTATGAATTATAATGTGGCTATCTGGTATACAGGAGAGACCTGATATGTAACTGTTGTGGGAGTCAAAATTTGCTGGTTAAGAGCCATTGGTCTAGCCTCAGACCCAGGAGATCATCCTTCATTCTCTACTACAATTATGGATTATCTACAGCTTCCACAGACATCATATTAGTTTCCACTTTTGGTGAGATCAGGCAAATTTGGGCAATGCTATACATCGGTGGAAAATATATGGGAAGCCTTAATAAAAAACACATATCCCAGAGAGTTAGTGGCAGTAAACATGAAAATTTATAGCATATGGTAATATTGAACATTTTAGAAGTCCAGAGTCTGAAACATGCTGGGACATCCCTTCCAAGATGATGAACCAAGGATTGCATTTTCTGCTTTCCGTTCCAAAATGGAAGGGGATTGTTTAGATGCCTTTGGGTTTTGAGGGTGCTGTTTTCAATACCCGAGAATAAAACTACAAGTTACCTATTGTCAACATCTAAAGTTGCCAAATTGGTGCAGGGTTTAGAGATGAATAGGAGTTTCTGCAGGTCCAGGCTACACTGTAAGAGGTTCTATGGAGTATGTTGTAGTAGTATGAGATATATGTGTAGTAAGGAAATGCACTGTTGTGATTTTTCATGTCCTCTAGAATCCACACTGGAAATGTAATCCTCAGTGTAACAGTACCGGTAGGTGGAGTCTCATGGGAAGTGTTTAGGTCATAAGAACTCTGACTCCCAGAATGAGGCAGCAGTAGTTGAGTGGGGTTTTCTTCTTCATTCTCTCCCTTTCTTGTTTTCAGGGCAGGAACACGATATTCCTCCTTAAGAAGATTCAAGGTACTCCATTGAAAGTAGGTAATCTGGGCCTTTTACACTTCCTAGCTACCAAACGATGAGAATATATGTCAGTTATTTACAGACTACCCACTTTATCATATTCTGTGACCACAGCATAAACTAACGTGGAACCTATGTGAAATTTATAGCAAACCTCAATAGAGACCTATGGAATTCTGGAGAATGCTGGGAGAACAAGAGAACTACCAAATAGGTTCTTGTGATGACCTAGTGAGACAATGCTTGTGCATAGTATTTAGCTCATGGTTAAGTCAACAATAAAAAATCTGTATATGCTAGCTGATACTACTTTAGGAAAATAAATATATGTATCCAGATAAACTTATGTAAAATTTTTATTGAGATATTATTTTTTTTGATAATAAGAACAAGACAACTAAATGTATAGCAATAGAACATTATTAAGACTAATCAGACTTCATGTTAGATGGCTGTTAAGAACATTTTTTAAGAATATGTACTGACACTCACTGATAAGTGGATATTAGCCCAAAACTTAGGATACCCAAGATATAAGATACAATTTGCTAAACACATAAAACTCAAGAAGAATGAAGACCAAAGTGTGGACACTGTGCCCCTTCTTAGAATTAGGAACAAAACACCCATGGAAGGAATTACAGAGACAAAGTTTGGAGCTGTGACGAAAGGATGGGCCTTCTAAAGACTGCCATATCCAGGGATCCACCCCATAATCAGCTTCCAAACGCTGACACCATTGCATACACTAGCAAGATTTTGCTGAAAGGACCCAGATATAGCTGTCTCTTGTGAGACTTTCCCGGGGCCTAGCAAACACAGAAGTGGATGCTCACAGTCAGCTATTGGAAGGATCACAGGGCTCCCAAAGGAATAGCTAGAGAAAGTACCCAAGGAGCTAAAGGGATCTGCAACCCTATAGGTGGAACAACATTATGAACTAACCAGTACCCCGGAGCTCTGGACTCTAGCTGCATATGTATCAAAAGATGGCCTAGTCGGCCATCACTGAAAGAGAGGCCCATTGGACACACAAACTTTATATGCCCCAGTACAGGGGAATGCCAGGGCCAAAAAAATGGGAATGGGTGGGTAGGGAAGTGGGGGGGAGGGTATGGGGGACTTTTGGGATAGCATTGGAAATTTAATTGAGGAAAATATGTAATAAAAATATTTTAAAAATTACTGTGCTATGGGAAGATAAAGTTTAAAAGTTCAATATTCAATAAAAATTTTAAAGAAACATATTCAATATGTAAAAAAAAAGAATATGTACTGATACTGGAAAATGCTGAAGAAGATACATTGTATAACCATTTACCTATATCCAGGCTTGCATCTATTTTTATAAATCATATATATGTATATATTCACACATGTACACAGCATGTATATAGTTCTAAATATATAGTGTATATATAATATGCATTATAAATTATGCATACAGTTTTTAGAAAGACATATAATACAACTTTTATAAAAGAATAAGGATAGTTATACACAAAAACCTTGAAGGGAGTTTCCAGTTGTTATGAGTAGTTTATTCACTTTTACTTACTGGCTCTTTCCCTGGTATCACAGGAGATCATTTTTGCAGGCTATCATTGGAAGAAAATATGTGCTAAAACAAAGCATCACACCCTGTCACTGAATGCCCTGCCACTGATCTGGACTTCTTTGCCGTCTGAACTCTGCTGATGTCTTTTACTAAGCAATAGCGGGAAACAGATGTGAGATGAAGAGAAAAGGAGCGGAGGAGGAGGGCTGTGACTGGTGTTCTCAAGGTGCAGTATATCAGCAGCAATGATTGGGAGCTATTAAGATGTGGGATTTAACAATGGGTGCAACCTTAGTTGTGACTCACATTTGGGCTATGGAACCTGAAGAGGCCACCTCCAGTAGCCAGGCAGGAACCCCAGTGGAGCAATAGAGACAACAATCTACCCACACAACTTTCAACCCAAAATTTATCCTGTCTACAAGAAATGCAAGGACAGGAGATGGAGCAGAGACTGAGGGAATGGTCTACCAATAACTGACCCAACTTGAGATCCATCCCATGGACAAACACCCATCTCTGACACTATTAATTATACTCTGTTATGTTTGCAGACAGGAGTGTAGCATGGCTATTCTCTGAGAGGCTCCACTCAGCAGCTGATTCAGACAGATGCAGACACCCTCAGCTAAACATTGAATGGAGCTTGGGAACTCATGGAAGAATTGGAGGGAGGATTGCCAACCTGGAGAAGATAAAAACCCCACAGGAAGACAGACTCAACTAACCTGAACCTTTGGTGTTCTCAGAGACTGAACCATCAAAGAGCATGCATGGGCTGGACTTAGGCATTCATGCACATATGTAGCAGATGTGCAGCTTGGTCTTCATGTGTGTCCCAAACAACTAGAGCAGGGGCTATCCCAAAAGCTGTTGTCTGTGCGTGGGATGTATTCTAGCTGGGCTGCCTTGTCTGGTCCCAGTGTGAAGGATGTGCCTAGTTTCATAGATTTGATGTGCCTGGGTGGAGGAATACCCTTAGGGAGAGGCACCCACCATGGGATATAAAGTGAATAAGTAAAAATAATAGTAAGATGTGGGATTCAAAGTGCCAGACCCTGTTTGCATTTTGCGTAGAAAAGAGGAGCTGGGAAGGTGAGGAGGAAGCATGCATCCAGGGGCATAGTTTAGAAGGAAGAACATCCGTTATAAATTTCTAGTTTTCCTTTCCAATATCAGCCAGGTACCCTTGGCCTCCTCTTTGTCCTTCAGAGTCTTCCACGTGGCCACACTTTTGTTCCTTCACAGGACACGCGCATGTCTTTCAGTGCTGTTACCCTGTCCAGCGCATGCTTGCCAGCTCTCCTTTAATCCCCGCCTCCCAGAACTCTGCACACCCAGCGCTCCACACATTCCAGGAGGTCAGTACCCAGCACCCCGTGCTCTTTCATCATTAGAAGACCAGACAGTTGTTGCTAAGCAGAGTATACAGGGCACAACTGTAGCCAACTGTCTAACTGAAGATCACGCCTGGTATTTCTCAGTTTGCATGGATTATGAGTGGGGAAAGCAAGGATTTCCCAGTTTACTGCAGAAGCTGGTACGTCTCTGAGGCTTGTTATGAAAACAGTAGCTATGTTCTGTGGCTTTAATTTTGCTCAAACCAAAAGAAGCAACTTTTATTCTACACACACACACACACACACACAAACACACACACACTTTAAGAATAGGCATTTAGTTTTCTAGGTTAGAGTCACAATAGAAATAATGTTGACATTGCCTTCATAAGCCCATGTGTTTGGATTGGATTAGGGGTGTCCTTATGTGCCAATTTTTATTTTATTTAATCAAGTGACCCTAAAATGTGTATGCCTGTAAAGCACAGAGGTTATGTGAAATCAAATAGAGAAAACTTAAATTTGCACTGGTATTGGGCATGGATTCAGTTACTCTTTCGAATGTTGAACACTGTTTCTGTGAAATGAAGGTAAGGCACTTACTGTGAATGAAAATGGGAGCGTGTATGTAAAGGGGCTTCTGAGCATGTGCACCAAATTGATCCATTGCTCCTTCAAATAAATTTCCATTATGAGGGCTTGAATAGCTGGACTTTATTTTAATCTGAAAATGGCTATAATTAATGTTTACTTCTGAAATAATAGTGTAAGGTTTGTGCAATGAGAAACATGAACTATTTGGAACCTTTCTAGAATAATTTCTGACTTTCTCAAGCTAATATCAACTAAGTGTCATTGGTTATGGAGAGTTTGCCTAAAACCTGATAAAATAATTCATTCTTCTAAATTTTTTATATGTTTGAACAAATATAAGAGTCAATTTCCAAAATCTCAATGGTAAAATTGATAAGAAATGGGACAGGTTTTAAAATGCCAAGTGCAATATTAGTTGAAGTAGACGTTGCTTCAATATATTTTTGCTGAATAATGAATGAATAGGAAGTTTCAGAAGGCACACTGAAACTCTGTCCAGCAGGGAGATGTACAGGGAGAGGTTCTCAGCTTCCCCATGGTAGGTAACAGAAGAGCCTCCAGAACTCTTTCTCTTGTGGCTGACGGGCTGCTGACATTTATTGGATGCTGCCTGAGTGCTAATCACCTCACTCATTTACATCCTTATCTTTCATTTCTCTCCATCATGCCTCCCAATGGGCTATTTCTGAACTGAATGAGGGCGTTGTCTCTACAGCCCGAAGAAAATACATGCACTTCCCATGGACTTTTGGGCAAATTTGCATAATGGCAATTGGTGGTGGTGGGTAGATAAAGAACTAGGGAGGCAATAAAGAAAAGAAAAGAAAACCAAGCTAATTGAATCATTTTGAACACTAGGAGACCAGGACTTGAGAGGGAGCAAGGAAGGGAATATGTGCAGGATATTCATCATGCCCATGTGACTTGGAAGAGCCTCTGCAGTGTCTCCTCTTCTATAGTTTGCCCTTCTTTGTGTCATTGAATCTTTACCCCAAGTCTTTACCTTTAGATTTATTGAGTTATAATCAGAAAACTATTTATACTTAACATGTGTAACTTGTTTTAATACTTATGTGCATGGTGAAAGTACTGAAACCAAACTAATAACATTGTCATTCCTCACCTCATCTAGGTTGCCAGTTTTCTCCTTCCTCTCCCCTTCCTTCCTTTCTTCTCTTCTCTTTTCCAGCTTCTTTTCTTCCCCTAAAGCTTGTCACATGCCACATACCATAGTCTGAGGTGTTTTCTGTGACTTGAGAAGAAATGGTGGGCAGGTGAGGATGTTGACAAAGCTCTAGTCCTTTTGCTTGTGCATTCCCCAAGGCTCTCAGTTGCTTCCAATGCAAAATATGTATAGTATCCACCTTAGAGAGTTGTTTTGAATTTCTGGTTTTGAAAATGTGGCAAGATTGCAAATCAACCCTCTATAGTACCTCTGTTTTCAAAAGGGATCTCATATTTGGGTTATGTTCTGTTATGGTTTTCAAAATTCCCAATGATGTTATCTTGGAATATGTGTTTTGTAGATAACGGCACATACGATACACAAGTGGCCATGACATGGCATGTAGTCAGTTTCATATGTATGGTTGTTCCAGATCCACTGGGTTGGCGGTCTCACCTCCCTGCAGATGTATACATGATGTAGTCTGGGGGGATTGGTTCAAGATGGCACAGGTTGGGGCCCATGCAAATATTGGTAGCGATGAATGATGGTAGCAGCAGACTTGTCTCACACAGCAAACCCAACCAACCCAAAACAAATGTCAGCTGTGGTGAGTTGAGTGAGAAATATCCCCTATAGTCTTGGGTGTTTGAATGCTTGGTCCCCAGTTGGTAGTGCTGTTAGGGAAGGCTTGGGAGGCATGGTCCTCCTGGAAAAAGTATGTCACTGTACACTGGCTTTCAGAGCTAAAAGCCCTCCTGGAACTTTCAGCTTGTTCTTTCTTCTTGGTGCTTGTGGCTGAGATGCAAGTTCTCAGTTCTCTATGTCCAGTTCCAGTCACCATGCCATGCCTACTCACCATGACGGCTTCTTATCCTTCAGGAATCATAAGCCCCAATACATTATGTTTTCTATAAGTTGCCTTGGTCATGGTGTTTTTATCGCAGCAATAGAAAGCAAATGAAGTCATCAAAGATACATGAACTTGTCATTGTATAAGTTCACATTTAAGTATAAGTTTAGAATTAAATAAAATTCTTTTGTGAGCAGAGTCCAAAATTAAAGATATAGTCTGTAAGAATGTCCTAAAATTTATGTATAATAGTTCATGGGTAGGGAACCCTAATGTTATAACCCTCTGAAGACATCTTCAATAATGTCTGTAAGCTTGTATCATAGGAAAGGTTATTCTGAAAAATATAAAACATTATTTGTGATCTTCTATTTGCCAAGGATAACTGTTGTTGCTTTTAATTACATTGTGGAGAAATTTCACTTGGTGTTAAGAGATTGCTCAGCCATTAAAAATCCATACTACTCTTGTAAAGGACGCAACATAGGGAGACTCACACTCCAGCTTCAGGCGAATCAATGCCTTCTTTTAGACTACTATGGTATTTGCACTTACATGTGAACCCCCCCCCCCACATATATTCATGTAAGTTTTAACGAGGTTAAAAACTTTGCTTAAAAAATTTTAAAAAGAAAAATTAAATTCCAAAATGAGTCATGTTTTTAATCATTAAAATGAACTTGTAGAAAATGACCTAAGTAAAATTTATAATCAATAAGGGATTATGTTAATAAAATATTATTCACTTTATTACAGTATGGCTTCAAAATATATATTTGAGATTTTATTATATTTATTTGTATTGTGTGTGTGAATGCATGTATAAACTAGTGTATGTGTATGTGTATGGATCCGTAGCATATGTCACCCAACACCTATGGGCTCTCTTCTGTGGTGTGGGTACTAGGAGTTGATCTCAGGTTGCTGGAAAATTTCTTTACTTATTGAGCCATCTCACTGGCACACCCAAAATATATTTTCTTGCTTAATAGACCATATTTGTAGTCATACATAACTATATATATTTAAAGAAAATAGCTTGATATGTCTCTATCTTTAGGTGGTCTGCTTTAAAAAATATATTCCTCAAATTTTTCTTTCCTGTTGGATCCTACCAATGACAGCATACCAGCACCTACCTCCTATACACAAGCAGCTCACAGACACACATTTCTAGTACCAGTGGTACTGGTCCACGTTCTCCTGGTTACACTGTGTTTTCTGCTTAGGTCACCCTTACTACCTCTTCACCTAGAAGGATCCTCTGTATAGTTTTATACTCAACTCCACCTATAAAAATGTTCTCTACATGCCAGGCAATGGTAGTGTACACCTTTAATCTCAGCATTTAGGAGGGAGAAGCAGGAAGATCTCTGTGACTTGAAAGCCAGCTTGGTATACAGATTGAGTTCCAGAACAACCAGGGCTGTTACACCGAGAAACCTGATTTGAAAAATCAAAAAACTCAAAACAACAACAATAGCAACAAACAAACAAACAAACAAACAAACAAACAAGTTCTCTTAAAACTTTACCATACATTAATCTCAGCTTATTTTGTCCTTTCATTGGTTGTTTGACTCTCTCTTTTGCTAGAATCAGACCTTATTGAGGACGATCCTATTGACGACAAGGACCCTACTTCTTTAATGTCTACTAGCACAAATGCCCATGCTTTCGGAATTCTGATGAATAAAATTCCATGAGGATATATTCAGGCTATGTGCAAAGCATTAAGAAGAAAACCAGCTAACAGCGTAGAGATATTGAGCTGAGATATTTAGCTGAAATAATGACCAGTGTGACTGGATGGTGTGGTTAACTTTGCAAGTGTCCCTGTTACTGCTTTACTCCCAGATGTCATCCAGACAGACAGGGAACCAGGGAGAAGAGCAGAGTGAGGAAAGCAGAAGGGATGACAGGGACAGTGACCTGGAGGCAGGAGCTAACCTGTGAGCCAAGAGACTCCTGAGTTATGGGATCTCTCTGGTGACCCACTTCCATCGCTCTGTAGGCCACTAGGAGTACAGGTATGTGCTATGGTGCTGGCTTTTCATGTGGGTTCTGGGGATTTGAACTTAGGCATTCATGCTTGCAAGAAAACCACTTTTGCCCATGAACCATCTCTGCAGATGCACAACTTAAACTATTAAAAATTAGTTTATAATATATCTTTGATTTTTTTTTTTTTTTAGTAACAACGGCTAATGAGTATTCAATGATTTTATGCTGTTGTGGTTACAAGCCTTTTCTATTCCAGCTCTCTATTCTTCTCATTTCTGGTTCTTCTGACTGGTTTCCTTTTTTTAAATAGTTAGTTGGAAATAAGGGTTGTTTTTGTTTTTGTTTTTTGTTTCTTTGCAATATATTCTTATTATGTTTTCTCCTCCTCACTTTTCTACCTGCAGTGGATTGAATGTACTTGGCTCAGGGAGTGGCACTATTAAGAGGTATGTCCTTGTTGGAGTAAGGGTGGCCTTGTTGGAGGAAGTGCGTCACTGTGGTAGTGGGCAATGAGATCCTTCTCCTAGCTGTCTGAAAGTCAGTCTTCTCCTGTTTGCCTTTGGAAAAAGATGTAGAATTCTCAGCTCCTCTAGTGTCATGCTTGCCTGGATGCTGGCATGCTTTCCACCATGATGATAATGGATTGAGCCTCAGAACCAGGAAGCCAGCCCCAATTAAATATTGTCCTTGGTCATGGTGTCTCTTTATAGCAATGGAAACTCTAAGACACTGCCCACCCACCTTTATGCCTTTGCTTCTCTCTATCTTAGAAAACAAAGAGAACAAAGAAACCAACCAAACAAACCAGAATAATAAACAGTGTCTGGAAGGTACTGTTTTCTTGTTGTCTTCCCTCTCCTCTGGCTCTCACAATTTTCCTACGTCCTCTTCAACATAGCTCCCTGACCCCCTGGAAAGAGGTTTGATGTAGACAACCCATCCAGGACTGAGTTTTCCAAGGTCTCTCACTCTGCACACTGTCCAGCTGTGGATCTCTGATGTTCCCATCTGCTATAAGATGATGCTTCTCTCACGATGGCTGAACAAGACACTGATTTATGAGCCTTTCAGGATGTTGCAAGGAATACCTTTATTGTTAAATTCCTTCCTCAGAACAATAGTATTTGGTTTTGAGCCTGGGGGACTTTTTTCTTCTTATCCATTTTATCTTGAGTCTCATAAGAAGTTAGACACAAAAATAAAATAATAAATGTACAAAAATGCACTTTTAATTTTTTTGAGCTCTTTAGACTATTTTAAAGTGTAATCAAGTTCTGTGAAGTAGGATGAAGATTCTAGAGAGTTGGGGAGACTTGGACATCCATTCAAATTCAGACATACAAAATACAGAGATATCTATTATAAATTTACAGATAATTACCCTGGTAAAAATGCTTCTTTTACTAATAATGACAAGAAGGAAAGGAGGGATGAGCATAGGTGTTTGTATTTCATAGGAAAAAGTCCGTATGAGTCGGTGACAAAGAGTGAAGGAGTTTATTATCGTAAGAAAGGAAGTACGCCATGTCATACACTGAGCATGTTAAAGATGTAGCCTGTGAATTTTTACAAGTTATTAATGAAATAGTATAGCAAGATGAACTGCATTAAAATATTTGTCCAACCATTCCAGAAATTATCATCCAAGTTGGCATGCCAAGGCTGGTAGGTCATGCACTTTGACTGTAGCTCATATTGCTGGAAGAAACATCCTCCTCGTTAGTCTCAGGTGACAGTTCAGTGTACAGGAGGGATGCACTTGTAGAGAAAGAGAGAGGAAGGAGAGGAAGATTTAGCACTGCATATTCATGGGGCAAGAAATTCCACCCTAGCTCCAGTGTGTATTGGCCTGTTGCCTGGGATCTTGTTAAACACATGACCATCACCCTTCTGCCTATTTCTGGCCTGGATTTGGAACTTGGTGGCTAAGCAAACCCCAGCTGGAGCTAAAATTAGGGAGCAAAATTGTGACAAGACATGCTTATCACAAAAAAAGAGGAGATGTCTGTTCAAGAAAAAGTGGATTTGCCCATGGATCAACAGGAATCACATGACTCTTCATTGTTTCTGTTTTTTTTTCTTTTTTTTTTATTACGTATTTTCTTCAATTACATTTCCAATGCTATCCCAAAAGTCCCCCCCCCTCAACTCCCCTACCCACTCATTCCCATTTTTTGGCCCTGGCATTCCCCTGTACTGGGGCATATAACATTTGCCTGACCAATGGGCCTCTCTTTCCAGTGATGGCCGACTAGGTCATCTTTTGATTCATATGCAGCTAGAGTCAAGAGCTCTGGGGTACTGGTTAGTTCATAATGTTGTTCCTCCGATAGGGTTGCAGATCTCTTTAGCTCCTTGGATACTTTCTCTAGCTCCTCCATTGGGGGCCCTGTGATCCATCCAATAGTTGACTGTGAGCATCCACTTCTGTGTTTGCTAGGCCCCGGCCTAGTCTCACAAGGGACAGCTATATCACTCCAAGCGATGACACCATTGCATACATTGTTTCTCTTATGTACAAACTGAATTAAACTGGAACACTAGACTCCACCCTATGCTACTCTAACACCATAGCAACTCAGTTTCTTTGTAAATGGTTACATCTACATGCAGGAATGTTTCAGAAGTAGAAGAGATCTAAATAACTGTTGACATGGACAGTGAACGGCAGAGCTAATGGACAGAACTAGATGGTTTAGATTAATGTGGCTTTATGTTACAGATGTGTCAAAGTTTGAGGACTTTGATGTCTTGGCCAGAATGAAGTAGTGGCCTCAGAATCATTATCCTTTGACAGATGTGATTACAAGGATGGACACAAACACTAAAGTAGTGGAGCAGCAACATCAATTCCTCGTATTATACCACACATCTTTCATCCTTTTAAAAACGTTGCAGAGTATTCTTCAAATGACTTGCTACATAGCTTCTGACTGCTCACTCACACTGACCATACTATGAGAGAATCAGAGAATTATTTTTTCCTGTACTTAAAGAGGATAGGATTTGAAAAATATAGCATTTTATTAATTATTTGAGACACACATATAATGTATTTTGATCATATTCACTCCTATTCCTTTTCTTAACTCCTCCCAGATTAATTGTCTACCTCCCAAATCACCCCAACTTGCTATCATCTTAAAAAAACAAAACAAAACAAAACAAAACAAAAAAACCCAGAACCATTGAGACCACTTTGTTCTGTTCATACACTTGCTTGACCTTGGTTCTCTTTAGAGAACAGACTCTCCCTTTTCTAGAAACCATAAATTGTTAGGTTTCAGGGATTGTGAAACACTCCTTCCAAGGAACACAGGCTTTATTAGAAAAGGCAAGAAATAAATGCAGAAAACTACAACAAAGAGAATTTCTTAGAGACCTTTTTTTTTACAAAAAATAAATAAATAAAGTAAGGAATTGTTGGCTGATTAACTGTCTCATGCTTTCTTTGTCCAAGCAGAAAACTCCACAGAAGCAGTGGGAGTAGGATAGAATAGCATGACCGTAGAATGCAGTTTTAGGCATATTATTTCTACTAACAGCTGTAGGGAGAACATCACCACAATGCTTATCACAAAAAGGAGTAGATGTCTGTTCAAGAAAAAGTGGATTTGCCCATGGATCAACAAGAGTCACCTGAATCTTGGCTCAGTATGGTTTGTTTAACCTTTCTAAACAAACAAACAAACAAACAAACAAACAAACAAACAAATGTAACAACTGGTTCATATCCCTTCTATATAGTCTCAGAAAACTATTTTGTTATTAATCAAATATATTTAAATCAAACATTATGCCTAGAGAGGTATTTCAAGACAAGTGCAATCTGACATGGTTTCCCTCAGCAAGACTCCCTTTCATCTGCCTTTGACTTGTCCAGATAGAAGTCTTTCACTGAGGACTCAGTGTCATAAGTCTTGAATCCTGGAAGCTCCTCTCTCAAAGCATGCCCTGTGTCTAAGTATGGTTAGTATGAGGTAGCTGTCACTTAAAGCCCTTGAGGGAAATTAATGGCTGACTACAGAGGGCAGAACGATAGGACAGATGGCTCTGTCACCACCCCCAGGCTGAGAGGCTGCAATAGACTCCAGGTCTGGGCAAATACCACTGTATGCAGCATACACTTGTTTCTTTGTTAAGCCAGCCTCCCTGTGAGCAGCTGTCCTTCATTGTTTGGCTTTCGGGAGGAGTTGTTTCCTTTTTCCACACACATTTTCTATTTGTTCCAATTTGTGAATGACTCAAAGAACACATTTTAGAGATTTCTTAAGATACATTAAATCAGAAAGGAATCTCCTTAATGGTTTGTTAAAAAAAAAAGTAAAACTTTTATTTCTAAACAATACAAAGAAAATATGGCCATGGGATGCTTCATTTAAATTCTGAAAAAAATCACCAGCTAAAGACATTGAAAATCTGAGGTTTACATCCAGCTAATATTGACAAATAATAGACTACAAAGAAAGTCGAAAAGGGGGTTCATATGCTAAAAATCACTTGCATTAATAGAGTTGAATGATTTCTGAATTTTTACAGTTTTCAACAGTCTTGAGTCAACTAAATAACACAATACACACACACACACACACACACACACACACACACACACACACACACACACTGGACCTTCCAACCCAAGCAGGTAAACAGAAAGACGGTAAAAACAGCATTGTAAAAATTTCCCATAATTGTCTTCCTCTTCTTTCGTCTTCTTGGCTGACCTTAACTCTCATTGCTCCTTTGTCAAATACCTCTGGGGTCAACAGCTGGCTTCTGAAATGAAACAGTGGTTTAGATTCTCAAGTATTAAGGTGTTGCAAGTAAAGAACCCGAAGAGTGGCTCATCTGCACTCTATTTTGGGGGGATGGTATTTGGGGAGTTTTGGGGGAAGGTTTCAAGACAGGGTTTCTCTGTGTAGATCTGGCTGTCTTGAACTAGTTCTGTAGACCAGGCTGCCTTTGAACTCACAGATATCCACCTGCCACTGCCTCCGGAGTGCTAAGATTAAAGGTGTGCACCAACACTGCCCTTTGTTTCTTTACAAAAGGCTAACACTCTTGAGTCTAGAGACCACATTGAGAAAATACCTTTTGTCCCAAACCCACCTTCGTGGTGCTGTCACCACTTGCTGAAGTTTCCATAGCTCAGCTTTCTGTGGCTCTAATATGTACTACCAACCTTGCACGACACTGTAAGTGTACTCCAGAGTCTTTCTACCTTTCTGCACACACAGGGATTGCTTCAAAATGTAAACCATTATAATTCTGGATTGACTGGAAACTGAGTGTTTGTGTATTTCTTGGAGAAAGTGCCAAAGTAAGTGAAATAATAACCAGAAAAGTGCTGATACTAATTTCTGTGAACAAATGAATATGGGACATTTGATGAGGCTCCAGAAATATAGAATAAAAGAAAAGTGCATATACAAACAAGGGTGTTAAAATTTGCTGCTATGGCCCTCAGAACCACAAATCTACGTTCCCAATTTTGCTCCAATGCTCTTTGCTTTTTTCGCTTTTGTTGTTTTACAATCAAACAGTGAGGTTTTCTAGAGTAATAACAAGGGACATTGAGAAGAACTGAATGCAGAATCCAATATGAGAATTTAGCTGTGTTGTGTTAAGACAGACATTAAAAAGACTCAGAAAAAAAAAGTAGAAAATTGCCACATCTCTCAATGGAATAATTTTCTTTTGGAAAACAGTTATATTTTATAAAATATGTGATGTTAGTATATGATAAGTTCATTATTTTGAATAAGTTAGCAAGTCAGTTTTCTAAATGCATAACTTTTAATATCTAAAATGATAGACATCAATAGATACAGCCACATCAACAGAAATTCTTTTGGGTTCTCAGTAGTGTTTAAGAAAGTAAATAGGAACTGGGCTTGGTGGCACACATGAGTAGTCCTAACACATGAGAGACTGTGGCAAGAAGATTACTATAAGTTTGAGTTCAGTGTTACCTACATAGACATCCAGGCCAGCCAGGGCTACAGACTGAGATTCTGTCTCAAAAGCCAACATCGAGCATAGAGAACTTCACAGAGTCTCACCCCTAGGTGAGAAGTTATTGGCATTTGATTGATGGTGAGAGGGAAAGTCAGTATTCTTCAGTGGAGTGACACCTGGTATACTGATCATATGCCAGGGCAGGCCCCACACTCCAGAGCATCAGTCAACATAGACACCATGAGGGGTGTGGGAGGAAATAAATTGAGTAGATAGGGATTTTGGGGAGGGTGATGAATATGACATTGTATAAAATTCACAACGAATTAATTAAAAAAAAACCCCAAATACCATTTTTAAAGGGGAGGCTATACATGGTATGCATACATACATGAAGGGGAAAATGCCCAAATACTTGAAATAAAATTTTAGAAATCTTTAAAAAACATTTTGGAAAAACTCTGAAATGTTGAATGTATCTTAAATAAGGTTTTCTTTTTTAAATAAAAACACCTTCACTCACAACTTCACAGGAATCCGATCAATCAGACTCTTTTTCTCTGTCATTCCTAGCTGAGACTCCTCATGACAAAGCAATAGAAATACTGAGGTCCAAGAAGGGTGAGGTAATAAACGCAAATCAGGGGCAATTAAGGGCATAGGACAGTTAAGTGGCATAGAGAGTAGCCAGAGGTCATCCAAGGGCCTGGTCCCAAGGGTGTGGAAGATGCCAGACACCAATGCCCAAGAGTTCTGTGTTTCTGTGTGTCTGTTCCAGAACAGAGAATTCTATACACCCGAGATCATTTGCAACTATTTATGCTTGGCTAGAAATTTAGGCTAAACTCCAAACAGGGTAAGAAACATAATGATCAATATTTCTGATGCAATTGATGAGAAAAATGATTTTTAGGAAAATGTTTGAGTAAAGTTTTTAAATGTATTAGTAAAATTTAGAGGGCATAGAGGAGAAGACTGACAGAAATATGAAATTTGAAAGTTACAAAACAAAAGACGGACTAGGAGAAACACATTAATACAATACACCAATGGTGTCTGACAAGATTGAGCGATAATAAATATACCAGAGAAGAAAACACTGGAACAGATGAAGATATGATGGGCAATTCTCAAAAACGACAAAAAGCTAAGTATATGAAAGCCTGTTGAACATCATCAATAATTGGGGATTTCAACAGGAAAGGGTATTTCCTACCAACTCTGTCAATCATTAAATGTATAAGCTTTGCGCTGGAGAGATGGCTCAGCATTTAAACCAGGTACCACACTGTACCTGTAGAAACCTGAGTTTGGTTCTTAGCACCCATGCAACTTCACCTCCAGGAGATCTGGCATTCTCTTCTGAACTTTGTGGACATCTGCACTTATGTGCACATTGCTACAAATAGACACACATATATACACAATTAAACATCATAAAGACAAATCAAAATAAATAGACATCCACTTTCACAGAAGGACCTGGAGAAACAACTTTTTAAATGAAGACTTTCTTAAATCTAATTACATAGAAACATGCCAATGTAAAATAAAATCTTTGAAACAATTAAGAAAACTTAAAATATGGACCTAGTGCTACATGGTATTGGGGGAATTGGTATGAATTATTTAGATAATATCTAGACCGTGGCCTGTTTCAGTTAAGCTGCACAGTGTAAAGGAAATGTCCAATGGTAGGTTATCTAAGATGAGATTTCTTAAGTATTTCCCACATATGACCCCCTTTCCACCAGAGAGAAATATGAATGTGTGTGTGTATGTGTGTGTGTGTGTGTGTGTGTGTGTGTGTGTGTGTGTGTTAAAGGCTCTATTTGTGTTAAGTGAAAAAATACTTGCATTAATGTATGTTTTATCTGGGCATTGTGGCTTATTCTTGCTTTTTTTCCTTTTTAAATTGGAAACATTTTTTTTCTAGGCAGTGGTATTGTAGGCCTTTAATCCCAATGCTTGGGAGACACAAACAGGTGTATCTCTGTGAGTTTGAGGCCAGCCTGATCTACCGAGTGAGTTCCAGGCTAGTCAGGGCTACACAAAGAAAGAAACCAAGTTTCAAACAAACAACAAACAAACAAACAATTCTTAAACATAATGTATTTTGCTCGTTTGTCCGTCCCACAATTCCTCTCAGATCCTTCTCACCTCTCTACCCACCCAACTTTATGGTTTTCTTTCTTTTTCTGTCTTAGAAAACAAACAAATAAACAAACACTGTTCCAAAGACACACCCATTTATCCATTGATGGGCATCCGGTTGAGCTCATTTCCTAACTATTATGCATAGAGCAGCAATGACCATGGATATGCAAATAGCTCTGTAGTAGGATACAAAGTCTGCAGGGTAGCTGCTCAGGAGTGGTATAAAAGGATAATAGAACCCATGAGAAAGGAAGGACACGGAGTGGTAAAGGAGTGGGTTGGGGTGGGTAGGTGAAAGGAGGAGGGCCATTCTCAGTCAAACTACCACATTCCTAGAAAACATGGGTTATTACATTAAGATCACAGTGCAAGGCACAGGATGCCCCCTTAAGAGTTATTGGTCAGGGAGGCCCTAGTTATCTCCAAAATAATTCAAACTTGCTACCACCCCTGGTTACTGAACATAACTATATGATAAGACCCTATCACTAAAGGCATTGCATACTTTGGCTGCAGGACATAGAGAAATCCACCTTAAACTGGTTGGCTCATTTTCATTGTGACAGGAGAGGCAGAGACATCAAAGATCTTACACAATATTGACTTGCTAAGAAAGTGGTAAGAGCTGAGCTAGGGGATGGAGAAAAAAATGCTGTAAAATGTAACACTGCTGTCACAATCATCCATCCCCAGAGGACCCAACGCCCCTTTCCTGGTCCCCACTGGCACTTGCACACACATGCCCTACACTGACACATATTAATGAGCATTTTTAGAATGAAAGGGAAGTAGAAATTGAGGACTAGGTATAACCATTTATATTATAAAAAATCTAGAGATTTGGTTCTAAGGCTGTTCACTAGAGGGAATTATTAACACTGGGCTGGAGTTCTGGTCCTCACTGTCATGTGATTCCTTCAGCCAGGGCTCATTTAGGAAGATAAGAAACCAGAGCTTCCTTTTTGGCATTCCTGGCATTCTGCAACTGCTGCTTTGGGTTCCTGCCCTAAGCAGCCTGTCTAGTTTTACCTCCTCTTCTGGTCATTGCCTAGTCTGAAGAGTTAAACCGAACTGACATATAGGGAACTGGGCTTATGTGATGTGAGTGGGCTCAGTGGGTGTGGAGAAGCCTCTCCAGGGGAATTTCCTAAAAGAAACTGCATGGATCCATCTACATAAGAGCCAAGTGTAGGGAGTAAAGGAGAAATCGGGGAGAAGAAAACTTGGAGCTCTTGGAGCAAAGGAAATAATTTAATCCTGCCAGGACTAGGGGTTAACACAACACTGCAAGATCTAGGTAGAGAACCAGGAGAAGGAAGCACAAAGGGCATTTTTAAATGTCTGAACAATTAGAATCTCTAGATAAGCTCAAAAGAATATTTAACTTTTAGGCTTTTGGTGTGTTAGGGTTAGGATTAAGGTTAGGGTTAGGGTGTGTGTGTGTGTGTGTGTGTGTGTGTGTGTTTCTGTGTGTGTGGGGTGGGGGAGGGGAGGGGAAGGACATCTTCATTGCAGAACTCAAGAGTAGCAAACAAAACCAGGATTTACTTTTAGTCATTTTGACAGCTGTTCGAGTGGTCAGAATCACAGTGTCTCTCTCAGGTGGCTTCTAGAGAAAGGGAGAAAGAAAAGAGACTTAGCTTCATTAGCTTTTTAGGTTAAAAACCACTAAGCCTTTCTCAGCTCTCTACAATGTGGAAATTGAGCTAAGGTGTGCTATGTGGGTAGCAGCTTCCTCTTCAAGAAGTTTATTGGTGAGAAATAGCTGTCTAAATAACATCTCGTTGAGATTTAAGCCTAATGTCTGGGGAGTGTGATCCACTGGACTACTGAAATGTAACAACCATTTTACTCTGTGGTTAGAGTTTCTTTTGAGGCATTTTAGATCATGCTGATGGCCAGAACTATGCCTCCACTTTTTATTGTCAATGCCAGTTTGAGACTCTGGTCCCTAGGAGTCCCTTGGGAGGAATCTCTTAGCTGTTTGGGGACGAGTCACATGCTTTTCTTGACCATGATTTCACTGGGAACCATTGAAGACTTCTCCCTCTGTGTTGAATCTCTGACTTACAAAATGTTTACCAATTGGTTAGAGTCTCTCAGGGTCAGGGCTCCATGGCCTCCATTGCTATAGCTACCGGACCCCTTGAGACATGCCCTCATGATCTTGTGGGATTTGGTCCATCTGTCCTTCTTGAATGATTTTAGGGTTACCTGTTTAGGAGAAAGGGGATGTTACAGTAGCACTAAGCACTCATTTAGGGAAAGCCATTTCCTTCTGACAAAGAGAATGACATCTTTGTCTGTGTATAGACCTAACATTCTAGTAGGGATGGGCAGTTAGGAGGCAATTGGTCCACCTCTCAGGAAGGGAGAGTCACCTTAAACCATGTTAGAGAGATGTGAGGAATAATTTTCTACTTAATGAAATAATATATTTTCCTTACCAGAAAACTCACCTCTAGTGCACTCAGCAGCTGCCACGGGGCTCTGTTAGGACTGCCTTCTTTAATGTATAACTTTCTTCTCCCTGTCTCTTTCATTCTGATGGTGGTCAGAGCCTAAAGTATATTTTCTCTGGCACTTTAGATGTTTTGCTCTTTCTCTGACACTCTCCCCAACTCAGCTCCTTTCCACTCTGAGGCTGTGTACAAACAGCATGGCTTTCTATCTGCTTCTTCTCCATCTCCCTCCTCCACGGAGGTGCCAAGATGGACAGCTTGTCCTGGAATTTTTCCTTCAAAGTTTAATAGAATTATCCTTATTTTTTTAAAAAGGGGGATAAAAAAATTTCTATGCTTGCTGTATATTCCTCTGTTTTTACTATATTTCTCCTTGCCTCCTCTCTTCTCCCTCTCCCTCTCCCTCTCCCTCTCCCTCTCCCTCTCCCTCTCCCTCTCTTCTCCTCTCCCTCCCCTCTCCTCTCCATCTCCCCTTCTCTATTGATCTCTAAGCTTCCTTGCTACTTGTTTGCTCCACTCCAATGTATTAGATTTAGCCAGCTCTGATTTTATGTCTCATTTTATCTTTGATATTTTAACACATATTTGAAGTTTGAGGTCTGGTTCATCTGTGTATCTTTTTCTATAATTGAGTGAGTTGTATAAGTACGTTCTACAAGTGTCTTAGCACCTCGCCCCTGCCCCTGTTTCACAGATGTCTGGCACTTTTCAAATGCAGCTTGTTAATGCTTTTGTTAGAGAGCATCTATCAAACATTATTTACAGTTAACTCTACGAGTAGTTTCTTGCTCACTTTTGGTTATTTTGTACTACATCATTCTTCATTTTCCAGGTGTGTGTGTGTGTGTGTGTGTGTGTGTGTGTGTGTGTGTGTGTGTAGCATGACTGAAATGTATTTAGTGCTAGTTCTGCTAGGTGTGAGGTAATGTAAGTTAAAACTAGTTGTCTCTAAAGTCAGGCGTTGTATAAAGCTCTGTAATGGAAGTCTGCTTGCTTCTATGTGGCTTATGTGGTGGTAGCTTTAACACAGGTGGCTGGGATCTGAAGATGAGTGTTATTTTCTACAAACAGGTTTTCCTTAATGGCAGTAATTCTGAGCAATGGGAGATACCTTAAATGCATCACTGCTGGACAACTTCTAGAGAGAACACACACACTCAAGATCATGCAGTAGTGACAGGGAGACTCAGACTGAAATAGAGTAGGAAAGCCACCTGCAGCTGATCAGAAATGCTGTCTGAGAGGCAACAGTAGAGTCTACCTAATAGTCATTTTTCATTCCCAACTAATTGATCATTTTATTCATTTAGCCATAATTCTCTAAGATGACCTGTTAATTTTGAAGTTTTACTTCAGCATACCTTAGAATGAGAGGGAAAAAAAAACCCTTCACACCTTTAAAAGAAAAAAGAATTCTTGTGCAGGGTGTCATGGCATTTAAAATCCACTTTTAAATCTAGCACTTGGGAGGCAGAGGCAGGTGGATCTCTGTGAGCCCCAGCATAGCCAGTGATGTGTAGAGAGATCCCTTCTCAAACAAAACAAAGCAAAACAAAACAAAAAACAATAAATAAAAAAATAAAAAATATTTGAGGGACTCAAACAGATTTTTAGCACTAGGACTTTCCCAGCCTCTACTAAAGCCAACACCTACCACTAATGTCCTGGTGAGGGTGGTGGGTGTGCTGACTTTCTCTAATTTATTTTGTTGAGAAATACGTCTTCCCTTCTTCAAAATACATTCTGTATAACCTGAAATACCGGGCATTGGTGGATTAGTTGAGACATATTTACTCTTTTGTGAAACTTACTTTTAATTTTACTTTTTGGACACATTCACTATTAAGATATAAGGAGAATTGATAACTTCTATTTTTTTTTTCTTATAACTAGTTTATGTCCCAACTTAGAGAATAGAGAACAAGACTCTGACCTGTGGGCATCCTAGTATAGCCATCCTTAAGAAGAAGGCATGGTATTGGGAGATGGTGGTGGGAGAGGGCTGGGTATGAGAACGGGAAATCGGTGGGGAGGTTCTTTGGGACCAAAGGGAGATCTGGGATAGAGAGGCTCCTCTCAGAGGAGTCTATGAGGGTGACTCTAGTTGAGATTCCTGTCAGAGGGGGATATAGAAACTGAAGTGGCCACTTCCTATCGCCAGGCAGGACTTCCAGTGGAAGGAGGGGGACATCAAGCTACACACAAAACCTTCAACCCCAAATTAGTCCTGCCTACAAGATGCTCAGGGATAAAGAGGAAGCAGAGACTGAGGGAACTGCCCCCAACACTATTAATAATACTATGCTATGCATGAAGACAGGAGCCTAGCATAGCTATCTCCCGAGAGGCCTCATTCAACAGCTGATGAAAATAGGTGCGGAGACCCATAGTCCAACATCAGGCGGAGCTCAGGGAGTCTTGTGGAAGAGTGGGGGATAGAATTGATCCAACTGGAGGGGTCAAGGATACCACAAGAAGACCTACAAGTTCAACTACCCTGGCCCTAGGGGTACTCACAGAGACTGAGCCACTACCTAAAGAACATGCAGGGGCGGGACCTATGCCCTCCACACATTTGTAGTCCAGCTTGGTCTTCAAGTGGGAGTCCCTATCAAATGGAGCGGGGTTGTCTCAGTCTCTGTTCGCTGCCATTGGATTCCTTTCCGATTCCTGGACCTCAGATGGGGAGAAGGTGATTAGTTTTGCTGGGACTAACTATCCCAGAGTAGGGTGGCACCCAAGTGGAGTTTCCTCTTCTCTGAGAAGGGGAGTGGGTAATTCGGGAGGGCTTTGCAAGGGCAGGACTGGGAGGAGAGGAGAGAGGGGGGCTGCGATTGGGATGTAATGTGAGTAAATAAATTATGGGGGGGGGGGGAAGAGAAGGTATTGTAATGCATTAGGCAACAATGCCCTTTTCTATGGTGGCCACATGGGGGCGCTAAAATGGGGGCAAAGCTTTCTTTACTAGAACATTTTGCATTTTTTTTCTTTAAATTATTTTGAGTGACTTCATGGCAGCCATTTCCTCCTGAGCATTTAAAAACCTAGTAAACAGAGATGAAAAGAATTGTCAGACCATCGCCTTTACCCAGCCACAAAAGTCAGGTAGGTATTCAGTATGGATGGTGTCTATCCACAAAATTAAGAACCCTTTGGGGACAAGTTTTACATTTAATTGGCAATTGTTAGAAGTTGTGTTTCAACATGTTAGGAAAAACAGAGGTAATACTTAAAATATCTTATTATGAAATATTTTTTGTATATTATGGAACATAACATTTTTAAAGTTTAAAATAGTAATTCCTTTCCTTTCTTCTCTCTCTCTCTCTCTCTCTCTCTCTCTCTCTCTCTCTCTCTCTCTCTCTCTCTCTCTGTGTGTGTGTCTTTCTCTCTCTCTTTCCCTCCCTTCCTCCCTTCCTCCCTCCTTCCCTTCCTTCTTTCCTTTCGAGACAGGGTCTCTCTATGTGTCCCTGGAGGTTCTGGAGTTCTTTATGTAGGCCAGGCTAGACTTGAACTCACAGAGCTCCTCCTGCTCTACCTCTGAATGTGGTGCTGGGATTAAGGGAATCTGCCACCACAAGCCTGGAGTTTACAAATGTGATTCTTAACATAAGCACTATGGCATTCTCTGGTCCCCGAGATAATGTACACTTTTCTTAAACTGCCTCTCCCAATCACTTTGCCCACAGACAGAGCTAAAAATGATGCATTTTGTGGTTTATTATTCTTACTCTCAAGACATAATAGTTTGATCAAATGCCTTTATTAATAATTAATGTTATTCAGCTTTAATTAAAATAGCTTTTAATTGCTCTTCCGGATCTTCCTTCTGTAGTAATATTGTGTGTAAAGCAATATTGACCCAGATTGCTCAGTTACTTTCTCTTTTGTACAATATTCTATTTAATAATTTGTACCATAAATTATTTAATTCTCTCACTTAATTTATACTTGGGTTTCCCCTTAATGTTCTTCATATTCTTTATTTTTCTTTGTATGAGTACCATTTAAAGTTTTACACAATAACATATCACAAACTCAAAGTAGTTTCTATACATGTTAATTCTTCAGAATGAAGAATATATACATGCTTCTATTAAAACAAACAAAAATTATGCACTGTACTAAAACCAAGAATGGCTGTGGGCAGGCAAAATGGCTCAGTGGGTAAAGACATTTGCCACCAAACCTGACAACCTGAGTTTGGTCCCTGGAGCCCATATGACGGAAGAAGAGAATTGACTCTTGCAGGTCTTCTGACCTCCCTAAGAATGATGTCATAGTTGTGTCTACATGTACACATATCTACACATCAATAAATAAGTTTAAAAGCTTCAATGTTATTTCAAATGTTAAACTGCAAGTGAGTGAGTTTTTTTGCTTTATGCCTTTGAAACTTTTTCATATTCTTAATTTCATCAATTGTATGTATTAAAAGTGTTATATTACTGAACATTTGTCTACATTTCTTCAGAATCTAATAAAGTTGAACATATATTATAGGTTTATTAGGCATGCTGAAAAGGCCTTTGCTCGTTTTCTTTTGGAGAGATTGTGGTCTTCCTAGCTATAACTCTCTGATTAATCACGTGTATGTCCTATTTTTTTAGTCTGTTGTGGTGTGCTTTGATAAAAAATGAATTTAAATTTCTGAACATGCCATCCTTTTCTGAATGTTTTCTACTTGTTTATCTATGGCCAGACAATAGTTAGTTAGGAGAACTATTGTTGGGTAAGAATCAATGCTAGAGCCTTTTGTTTCATTTTTGGTTGCTTCTTATGCTAGGTTTATAACAGGCTCTAAAGACAGGAAAAGCTAATATTCTATCTTTCTGTCAGCTAGGAATCTATCCCTTCTGCTCAACAGTTTCATTCTATTCAGGACCTTGAGAACTCTGCCCACTACAGAGGGCAGTGTGCTGTTCACATGCAGTGACTAATCCATCATCTTAGTCACACAAGGTCTCATAGACACACTCACCATAAAATTGGATCAAGTACCCAGGCCCTTCATGGTCCAGTCAAGTCGATGCATGAAATTATCACATCCAACCAGCTTTTTAAGGGTAAATATGTTCTGAACAACATTAATGCATCATGTTACTTTGCATGTAACTTTTTTGCCATGTTTTTGTTACAGAGTAAGAATTTTTTAAAATGTAATTTTTAGATCAGTTTTAGATTTATAGGATCCTAGGTTATCTGTATATTGCAACACCGTTCCCCTTACTCTAAGTATTTTACACTAGTTAATGTATCAATATTGGTTCATTTCTATTAATTAAACCTCATATGTTCAACTTTTCTGGCACTTTTTTGTTGTTGTTGTTTCAATCTCCATGCTATCTCAGCACACTTAGTAATTATGTTGTCTTAGGCACTTCTTGGCCGTAACAGCTTTTTAGATTTCTTTTATGTGTGAGATAACCTTGATGGGTTGCAGGGAACTTGTCATGTAAATGTGGGCTTTTCCATATTGGAATTTTTCATGTTAAAATGAGGTTATATATTTTGGAATGAAAGGTAAAGCGTCTTTCTTTTATTACAAAAACTATACACACTTCCAACACAATTAATGGAACAGATTCCAGGCATCTAGCTGATGCTTGATTTTCAGTTTTCTCCCCGGGGGAGTTGTTCATTTTATCCCTTTCTGTGCTGTGCTATTTGTAAGAATGTCACTCTGTGGAACCTGTGGTTAAGGAGTGGGGAGTTGTGCTCCAGGCCTTGATTTAAGAGTATCTATAAAAGTTACTGGGAATTCTTCACCAGTGCTTTACATAGTCAACTACGTCTAAATCACATATTCCCTTGAATTTAGGATCCTGCGGCATATGGTATGTGCGTTGTGGGTCCCACTGTCTGCTCTGACACAGGGCTGGGCAGCTCGAGGAGGCAGGACGTGGGAAGTTTTGACCTTGCTTACCTCACCACGCTGTCGCTGGGCAGGTGTTAGGCCATAGGGCAGCCCTGGGACATGGCTCTGAGAGTGGGAAAGCATAGTCTGACATGCAGGACTGTCTGAGCTGGCTCTGGGCATCCTGGTGGGAGTTCAGAGAGCCCTTCTACCCGAGATTAGATGGAGGCTCTATAGGCCAAGGTGGCTCTGTAGGTGAAGGCCTGTTCCATTGCTCCCCATGGCAGATCCTGGTGAAAAGAGGCAGTCCATAGTTTTAAAGAATTAAAACAATTAAAACCGTACTTCACTTTTCAGGGAGGAGTGTTTGGGTTGGGGAGTTATTGGCTAAGCTTCCAGGCCTTTAGGTACCTCATTAAAATGGAGATCTGTCTTGAGCCTATGTGACCACAGGTCAAGTCCTCTACTTGTGGAGGGGCTTGGGGCGTTGCCCTTATGTGACTGATGACCACAAATCTATGGAGGACTGCAGCTAGTGACAGGGGCCTGGTGCCCAGGAACAGGTGAAACACTTACCATCTCCTTAAGGTTCCCAGTCTTACTTACTCAACTGGGAACCAGGCTACCTTTCATGGTCCCACAATGGTAGGCTGGCCCATGTCTTGAATGCTGGGGTTGCAGATGTGCACCACCATAACTAGCTTCAAATCCTTGAGGAGCTTGCACTTTGCCAGCTTACTTTATAGGTAGAGTCAAACAATGTGCAGGCTTTGCAGATGTGTGTTTACATTTAATTGTATACATGTATTTTTCGTGGGTTGATCATTTCTTTTTATCATTGAGTAAAATATGCTATTTTACGCATGTATTACAATTTGTTGATTCATTCATCTGTGGAAACACATCTTGGCTATTTTCAGGTTTCTTTTTTCTTTTTCTTTCTTTCTTTTTTTTTTGAGGCTACAAAGGCAGCTACTATACAATTTATATACAATATTTTCAAATTAATTGAGCAATATCCAGGAACATAATTTCTAGATCAGATTAAGGCTATGTCTATTTGTGTTTGTATGAAACTATCAAGCTATCTTACAAAGCCTTAAAAGCACTTGGAATTCCCATGGTTTTTCATCACTGCTAGCATTTGGCTTTCTAGATACTGAAAATTCCAAGAGGTGTCAGGCATCAGCAATATGCCATTGTTGTTGTAAACAGTGTCCTAGAGAGTAAGCTAAGTCAAATAAACATTTATTTTAATCTATTATCTATTTTCTTTTGTTAGTTAATCTATAATGCATTGTTTTTAAAACAATTACAGTTGATTTATAAAAATATTTTATTTGAAGACATATATGTATGTCTTTTTATGTTTAAAAGAATTAAAACAGTGTTAACTATAGCAGAGAGAAAATGTTTTTTTTTCCTATAGAAATGTATTTAGATAATTTGCCCTCTGAAAATACATCATTAACCCAAAGATTGGTTTTTCATCTCCTCATAGGTTCTGCTAATACAGAGGGTTTTGGTAGAAGCTCAAAGTTGTATCTTTTCTCTTCTCTCCTCTCCTCTCCTCTCCTCTCCTCTCCTCTCCTCTCCTCTCCTCTCCTCTCCTCTCCTCTCCTTTCCTCCTCCTCCTCTTCTTCTTCTTCCACTTCTTCTTCTCCTCCTCCTTTATCTTCTTCTTCTTCTTTTTTTTTTTTTTTTTTTCGAGGCAGGGTTTCTCTGTGTAGCCCTGGCTGTCCTGGAACTCACTGTGTAGACCAGGCTGGCCTTGAACTCAGAAATCTGCCTGCCTCTGCCTCCCAAGTGCTGGGATTAAAGGTGTGCGCCACCACCGCTTGGGGCTATGTTTTCTGATTTAAATTAAAAGTACTTTGCCAAAGACCAAATTCATGGAAGATGAAATCAAGATATTTGCATACCACTTCAAATGGGGGGATCAATTAGAAGTGAATTGTATAATTACCAGGGGGCAAAGTGTAGACTAAAAGAAGACCCTGTGCTCTTCATTACTTGATTATTAAGTGTATGCTGGACAGCTCAGATACTATGTTTTTAAATGATTGTTATATAGTAGTAGACAGCAGCTGAGATATTAGCTACAGGAAAAAAAAGTCCTAACTCTTTGGGAGCTTCTAGTCTGGTAAATGAATTTGGATGGTGAATGAATGACTAAGTACTACAGCATTCTTAAGTGGCCATGTCATAAGCTCTTGTGGTCTTGAATTATTTGAATGAAATACTTGAAATTTTATTTCACCATATGCTACTTGTGTTTTAACTGACACTTTTTTGTGGTGATGGTGGGGGGTGCTTTTGGAATGGTTCTTCCTTAGACATTTCCAGGATTGAAGATGTGTGTGGCTGCTGCCTGGATGCCCACACCCAGATAGTTTATTTAATCTAGCTATGGGGGCTGCAGGAAACTTGATACTGGGATGGGTGAATGGTTTTTTACTTCTGTCAGGGAGAGCTGCTGATCCACCGTTCTTCAACGTTACTCAGAAATATGAACAAATGTAAATATCAAAAGGGACTCCCACAGTTTGCATAGTTCTCATGTGCACCCTTCAGTAACCCTAAATGCCTATATGCATTTTCAGCTTGACTTGAAGTCCCAGGCTGGGCCACTTGGTTTTTCCTGTGAGATGGTTTATTACCACTATTAGTTGATTAAACATTTTCAACGCTTGGAGTAAATCAGTTATGTTATCTATTTGTATATTGGGCTTCTGTTTATGGGTGGAGTGTGCCAAACATGCAGACTAAATGAAAATATACCCTGCAGGAACCATGCAAGGCATCTCTGACAACAAGCTGCTATGCTGTGGGGAATCCAGGGAATCTGTGCTTGGTGCACTGTGCTAGGAGCCTCTAGCTGGGGTGGAAAGTGAGTGGTGGGAGTGGAATCCCATGTGTGGATGGCTGTCATACTGCTCTGACTTTCAGGGAGAGGGAGTGGTAGGCAGTTTAAGGAACAGATGGGTGTCCCTGGACCTTTGAGGTTCATGGAAGCAATTATGGCAGTGTGAGTTATAGCTGGCTTGCTAAGCTCCTCCTGCATTGAACTTTCAGTTCTGTGAGTCTGAGGAGGTTATTGGCTCCCCAGTAACTTGTGTCTTCTCCATTTGATGTTCTCCATCAAATCTAAACCACATAAAGAATTCCTGGTTGCTGCTCCATTTCAAAGATAGCTTTAGAGCCCGTGAAGGACAGAATGGGGGGGGGGTAGGGATGGATAGATTTGGCTAAGAGGAAAGTGTTGAGATGATTCAAAGGGCTCCTGCTGACAGAGCAGGGGTAGCTTGACCTTCTGTAGGCCCACGTAGGCAGCCTCCTACTGGCTGTTATTTCGGGTGTTGGAAAGCCTGCCTGCCTCAAAATATCTCTCTGCTGTCTTGCCAGGTTCTGTAATTCCCACCATGAGAATCATCCTCTAGCTAAAGCATTGTGTCTCCTGGCTCAGTGTATAATGAGCCGGGCTACACAGTTAACCCATAATTGCCCATTAGCCTGCAGCCTTTCTGCAGAGAATAGCTACCAGCTGTTGTAACCCAACCCTGCTTTTCTAAGAGAATGTTTTTCACAGCCTCTTCACATAAGTGAGGGGAAATGGTGCCTCAAAGCTCTGGGTTGGGAGTATCATGGCTTCTGTGGGAGAAGCCACTAAGGCAGGGATGGTATCTCAACTACCTCCTTGGAGGTCACCAGAAGACACACTTTAGATTCTAAGAGGAATGTGGAATCCAAATGGAGTCAAATAAGTATACCGAAGTCCATGGTTTATAGATCAAATGGTCTTTGGCATTTAGTTATTTGCTTATTTATTATGTATGTGTATGGGTATGTGTGTGTGTCCTGGACACACATGGAGGTCAGCGGATAGGTAGCTTGTGGGAGTCAGTTCTCTCCTTGCATCATTTGATTCCAGGAATTGAACCCAGGTCATCAGACTTGGCAGCAATCACTTTTACATGTGAGCTATCTTGCCAGCCCCAACCTTGCCTATTTTTAAGGATGCCTGTCTATCACATATGATTTAATGTTTGCTCAAAATATCCTATTACAGGTTAGGAAAGATCCCTGATGTTGTCACTGTAACTACTCCTTTAGACATGGGGAGGACTTGTTAAATGGTAAGCCCGTTACAAGAAACGACCAGGGATTCTTTGAAACTGAGAGAATTCATGAGAATCAGCCCATGCCCCAGGATAGCATAAGGGGAGTGTGGAACCTTGGTGTGCCACAATGAGGTGGGCAACATTTCTTTACACAGTGCTGAAACTGCTGTTGTAACCCATCAGGTTGTTGTAGAATGTGAGTTAGCTTCCTCGGAAGTAGGGTCACAAGCTCTCTTTACAACATTAAATTCTTAGGCTGCCTTCCCATCTTCTGCTGTGGCACCCCTTGTCTCTGGGTCTTTTTTTCTCATTGCATTCCTTGCAGAATGTAGAGGGAGGGACCCCATGTGCAGCTCTGCTTTCTTTCCTTCCCTCTGGTGAGTCACTTGGATGGTTCAGTGCTGGTACAGGAGCACCCTTTACCTCCCTCAGGGAATGATTCTGTGAAGTGGCCATAGTTCATACCCCTGTGCTATCAGGCAGTCTGCCCCAAACCAGTGTGATGACTTCAGAGTAGAATCTCTGGAGCTGTTTTGCTGCCTGCTGTACATATCAGGGAACGACGATTAGTCACTGGTATAAGATAGACTCCGGGTTCCCATAGGGAGTAAAGGGAGGAAATAGAACCGAAGCAGATCTAAAGTCAGGGATGTGAGGAAGGGCTGTGGAAAGTGTACACAGAGCAGGGACAGGAGCCAGACTCTGTTAGCTAACAGGAATTATCCAATGTTTTTGAGTCTTCATTTTCTATTACAAATGATGGTGTCAAATGATCACTTCTAATTCATATCCTATGATTAAAAACTGAATGAAAAGTTTCAGATAAAATAGTCAGCACTGTGATTCTGACCCATAATAGATTATTTATTTTTATGTTTTTCAAATGCTTGTTATTGATGTTTTGAAACCCTGGTTAGCATGTGGTTGTTGGATATTTGAATGGGAGGTTCGGAAGTAAAGCCTTGTTGGAAAGGGTGGATAGTTACAGTGCTAACTCATGTTGCAAGAGAGGTTATAGTAAGGTGGTTTTAGGATGAAAGAAACTTGAGTGTGAATGTATATTCAGCTAAAACAGCAAATAGATAAGTTACAATCATGATGTGCAAAAGAGGGAATAGCTTTTTAAATTAGGTCATCAAAAGACCTACAAGGAAATAGACATGCGTCTAAGGGCACGAATCACTAGGAATATGCGTGGCCCATGTACTCATTGGAGCATGGTCAAACTTCCAGTGGCCAGCGCCTTAAAGGAAACTGAGTCCTTCCCCATGCCTCTGCTAAAGTGTGATGCGGACACATTGTATGAAATTCCCAAATAATTAGTAACAATTCTATGTTGTGGGGGTGGGGTGGGGAGAGAGTCACCAGCATGTAGCAAGGGCACCGCTTGCTTTCAAAGGCAGGAAGACGAGATGAGGAGTTGATAGGTTATAGGTTTGGAAATGATAGAATCAGGAGCAGGGGACACAACTGGGAGGTGGGGAGAAAGGGAATGAGAGAGAAAGACAGGGAGAGAGACAGAGAGAGAAAGAAGGAGGGAAAAAAGAGCGACATACACAGTCAGAGGGACCGAGAGAGACAAAGATAAAGAGACACAGAGAGACAGAGAGATAGAGAGACAGAGATTTTTTTTTTTTAAAGGAGCTGGCTTAAGCGCTTGTAGACTCTCCCTAGTCTTAAAACCTGCTATGGACTCAGAGGGGAATTAACGTTACAGCAGTGGAAGTTAGTCATGTTACAGGAAAGCCTTCCACCTAAGATGTGGCCCACCTACATTAACGTTTGGTGGGCATTCACTTATAACCTACTGATTAACATGCAAATCTAAAAATAACTTCATACAAACATCTAAAATATTTGAACAAATAGTTGGGAACCTTAACCCAGCAAAGTTGAGGCTCAGAATTAACCATCACACCTGATAACAACTCTAACTTGATTTTGATCTTTGGTTCTCCATGTGAAGAAAAAAATGAAGCAAGGGCTTTCTAGTGTAGGAAATGTAGTCCTCTCTCTGTGTCATAGGATGGCCAATTTAAAGCTTGGTTTTAAAAAATTCTTTTTCTTTTCCTTCAAAATATTCATTACCTGGCCATGCATAATCTCATGGCATCCAACTCTTACTCTCTCTATTTTTTTTTTTTTTTTTTGATTTTGTTTTTTCGAGACAGGGTTTCTCTGTGTAGCCCTGGCTGTCCTGGAACTCACTTTGTAGATCAGGCTGGCCTTGAACTCAGAAATCCTCCTGCCTCTGCCTCCCAAGTGCTGGGATTAAAGGCGTGGGCCACCACTGCCCAGCTACGCTCTACTTATTTATGAACACTTAGCACTAGGCATTTGTAGGGCAAAGCTAGCTGCGAGGCTGAAGGGTGGAAGGTGCGGGGCGGGGCCGGGCTTGGAGCAAGAGACCTGTGAGAATTGTCCGAATCCTGAAAATCTCATCTTGAGATTGGCAGGAATAAGGATCGATCTGTCCCTGTTTTGGACCTGCATGCTCAGGCACATAGTCCTAAATTCCAACCTCCACAATCATTGACGTAGTCTCGTAGCCTAGTTGCCAAATTACAGGTTTAGCTTCCTCTCTCCACATAAGGATGTGTCCAGCAAGCACCTGGAATTCCTCTTCATGTAAATGAAGCATTCCCAGCACCTCAGCCCCAGCCAATGATGTACACTCACTCCGAAAACCTTAACCCACTCCCCCGCCCGCCCCCCCCCCCAAAAAAAAAGATTTGGAGAAGGCATTTTCCCTGCAAATCCACCCCACCCCTCCAAACTTTAAACTTCATCCCCCCCCCCCCCCCCCGTGTAGTGCGCAAAGGTGCTGAAATATCCGGAAAGCAGAAGAAAAACCGGGCCGCAGGTCTTTATGGTTCTGGCCACAGCAGTGAGCTCTGGAGGGTCTTGGGCAGCAGTGCGCACTGGGCTGGTACTACCTCACTGGGCTTGGCCTGATTAAAGACTGGGCTAATAGTAAAAAGCTTCCGGTCTGGCAAGATAAATAGCCGGATAAATAATAAGATAAATACCAATTTGTCCACAGAGTCACTTATTCCCAGCCTGACTCTGTAAATGTGATAGTTTTACTAACAGCTCTTCCTCAGTTTGATTTATCAGTGAAACTAAAGTCTTTACTTCCACAACGAAGTCAGTGCTTCCTGGGTCCTAAAGCAAAGGAGACTAGAAGGGAACAAAACAAATCAGGGCAGAGGAGCCACTGCAAGTTGACCTAGCTAATCCATAAATTGTTAGAGGTCATTTGCTCTCTCTGCTTCCTGAGACCATTGTGTCCATACTTTGGTGAGCCTGAAAGGAAGCCTCCTGGGAAATCTCCAGTGTAGTCAAGCCATCAAGATAAAATATGAAATCAAATTTAAGAACTCAAGTACTTATGGAGAATTTGGTGATTTGCATTTCTGAGTATCTTAGATGAGGTTGTAAAGAGTGCCAGTTTGGCCATTCATGAAATACAATGAGACGTTGAAATAAGAAAAGTGTTAGGGGTACTGTTAGTTCTTCTTACTGAACTTGAGCTGTTGCAGTTGATAGATCTCGAAGATGACCCTGTATTAGCAACGTGAAGATAAATACCGCCATGGTAACTTCTCTGCACTCTGTAAACTCATTTCTGCTGTTCTGGAATTGAAGAGAACATAGCTTCTCCTTTTCCTTTGGAAAAAGTCAGCTGTGAAAAAGCTATTATGCAGTTAAATAAAATGACATTTATATAATACCAGCATTTCTCTGAACAATACTGACAGGCCCCAGGGGAAGGGCTTGGTTCCACTTTATGAATGACACCACCTACCCGCCTGAAGGTGGAACTAATGAGGAAAGGCAGGATTGTGAAACTTGAGCTTTCAGGGTCTCCAGAAAACTTATGTTTCTGCTCATAAAAGTGAAATAGGACTTAAAATAAGCAAGCCTTTGTGTAGATCTCTTATTTCTTTGTATATATACAGAGTAGACTAATACTTAGCATAATGCTTTTTAAAATTATTTTAGACTTATTTATTTTATGTGTGACTGTTTTGCCTACATATAAGTTTGTGTACCATGCCCATGCCTAGTACCCTTGGAGACCAGAAGAGGGCAATGGATTGAGTGGAAACTGACTGGAAATGAAGTTATGAATGGTTGTGAGCCACCACATGGGTATTGGGAATCGAATGCAGGTCCTCTGTCAGAGCAACAAGTGTCCTACACTGCTGAGCCATTTCTCCAGCCCTTATGTTGTTTTATAAAATAAAATGGTACAGTTTGTTTGGAGCAAGGTCCTGTGGAACGTCCTGGGACATTGAGATAAATTGTTTCAACCTAGTACAGGTGATTTTGTTAAAGAAGTATGCTTTCAATACACAAAAGAATTTTGTATAAAATTTCTGGTGGACTAACAATGGGCATAGAATAAAAATGAACAATTTCAATCAGTCCTGCATATCTATGGCCTTACTTCCAGCTGAGCTCCTAAAGAACAACCTGGAGGGGCTTGGCTACCAGTCACTCATCTTCTGAGATGAGGGAAAACCTTTCAGTCCAGCGGTGGTTGGACTGTTATGAATCTCAGTCATTTCAAACACGTTCCACGGAACTATAATCAGACAGTGCCTGTTCACAGGAAATCTAATGGCAATAGGGTAAATATGAGAGTACAGAGAAATGAGTCTGCAGCTGAATTCATCACAAATGGAACGAGGTATGGATTGAACTATGACTAGTGCTTGTTTAAGATCTGTGTCCTGTGTGGATGGTCTGACTCAGATCTCATTATCTTTCACTGAGCCTTGCTATCAAAGGCTATTCTCAAAATAGCCATTTTTTTAAAAATGCCAGCTAGGTGTTTACTCAAGACTTGATCTTAAGGTATTTTCATCATAAGACATTGTTAAACTAGAGGTAAAATTAAAAATTCAATATTTCATGAGCAGGTTTAGTATGATGTAGCATGAAGTGCAGAAGCAGGAGTACTGAGGGCCACATGGCACACTTGGTTCTCTGGTCTCTGTATTGTACACAGTAGTCACACTTTAACCTACTTCCAAGTAATATCTAGAGGCTTTCCCAAATTTAACCTGGTGAGCTACTTAAACTGTAGGCATAAACTATGAGAATGTAAGATGAGGGCTGGAGAGATGGGGTCAGTAGTTAAGAGCCATACTGCTCTTGCCTAGGCCTGGAGTTTTGTTCTTAGCACCTCTAAAAGTATCTAAAAAATTGGATGTTTTATTTATTTACATTTCAAATGTTATCCCCCTTTCCTGGTCTCCCCTTCATACACCCCCACCCTATGCCCCTCCCCTTTGTCTCTAAGAGGTTGCTCTCCTGCCCACCCACTTCCTCCTGCTTCACCACTCTATCTTTCCCCCACACTGGGGCATCGGGCCTCCACAGGACCAAGGGCCTCCCCTCCCATTGATGTCTGACAAGGCCTTCCTCTGCTACATATGCAGCTGCATCCATAGGTCCCTCCATGTGTACTCTTTGGTTAGTGATTTAGTCCCATGGAGCTCTGGATGGTTTGGTTAACTGATACTGCTGTTCTTCCTATGGGGTTACAATCCTCTTCAGCTCCTTCAGTCCTACCCCTAACTCTTCCATTAGGGTGCCTGGACTCAGTCCGATGGTTAGCTGTGAGTAGCTGCAACTGTCTTAGTCAGATGCTGGTGGAGCCTCTCAGAGGACAGCTATACTAGGATCTTGTCTCTAATCAGTTCTTGGCATCAGCAATAGTGTCAAGTATCTTTTACTTGTCTCTGTAATTGTCATCTTGGAGTCTTATTGCCTCCATCTGCTAACCTAGGCCTAGTCCTGAAAGGTTCTAGCCTCCATATAATCTAATATAGGCCTAAAATATTTCTGCCTCTGAAACTTGCTGCTGAATAAGCTTACCCTTTCTTGTTCTTTTTGAACTCCGGTTGGCAGGTTCAACTCAGCTGTTCTGGCTCAAAACTCCTCTCCATGCTAATAGATTCACTCTGGCTTCTTTCTCAGCTTCTCCTGAATTGCTCTGCTTGGGCTCATACTAACTTTGGCAATCTGTCCTAATCTTATGGCTCCTTCTCATTCTCTGGTTCATTCTGTCTTCACCTGTGTCTAGCTTGTTCTCTCTCTAACCAGTCTCTGTAAAACTGCTCTGGTAAAACTATCCCCTTCTTCTTTCTCTCTTTGTGTTCTCTTAAGTACTTCCCTTGAGTATATCCTATTCTGTCAAATCTTTTTCTGATTGGTCCCTTTGTTTGCCAATCAATTAGACATCACTTTCAAACATGGGTACTTCCTTCTACAAACTACCTTTACCTTCTTTGTTCAAGATTAGAGGTGAGTATTTCAGCCATAAAGATTAAAGGTGTCTGCTAAGACTGAGCTACACCACAACTAGAAACAGCTTTTTTTCCCCCAGTAAATAACACAATCTCAGGGTCTACAGTGCAATCAAATATCCTACAGCAAACACCCACATTGCCCAGACCATAACCACCTGTAATTCTAGCTCCAGCAATCTGGCTCCTCTGCACTCTGGCCACTTGCAATCATATCCACCCTCCTAACACATACAAATAATTTAAAATACTAAAAATAAACCATAAGAGAATATAAGACAAGTTTTCTTTATTACAAAATTAGAAAATTAAAATGTTTCCATAAAGTGCACAGTAGACTTGGGGTTTTGTCCTGCGGTCAGCATTCCTTACCATGTGCTAGTGGGTGGTCAACTGGACAAATAGGTTCTATCCTAGAATCATAGGAAAACACATGGGGTCAGGAAGAGGCTGCCACACTCATCATCACAAGGCATAGGTTTGATGGCCTTTGTTGGCCTTCCTTACTCTTCTGCTCTTCTTCCCTCAGGATGACTCAGCATGGAGCCCCTATCAACTGTAGGTCCATCAGATTTAGATTTTTCAGTCTTTAGAACTGCAACAGTTACATTTTCATCCTTTTTGTCTGTTCATTTGCATTTTTTTTTTTTTTTTTTGGTGGATAGAATTATCCGGAGTCTAGACTGGCCTAAAAGTCACTATGAAGGTGAGCATGATCTTGAACTTTTGATCCTGTGGTCTTCATATACTTGGTGCGTCCCACCTACTCACTAAACTCTCTGTTCTTTATATAAACTACTGAGTCTTAGGCTTTCTATTAGAGCAACACAGAATGGCCTTCAGTAACATGAGGCAGGACTAACTCAGGGGGAGCACCTTCTCCAGTCATTTATGTCCTGATGAAAGGATGGACAGAACAGGGTGGAGACTTCTGGGATGCTGCTACATGCCAAGGATTTTCCAGAAAATGTCAGATACAAGGAGGTAGGCATTGAATGATTGTTCTCTACATTTTCCAGAAGGGATATACATATACCAATATGTTAGCTTTAGGTTTCTGGACTCCTGAACACAAGAAAATTAATTCTCTTCCTTTTAAGCTATCTAGGTGGTGATAATTCTTTTTTTGTTTGTTTGTTTTTGTTTTTTGTTTTTTTCAAGACAGGGTTTCTCTGTGTAGTCCTGGCTGTCCTGGAGCTCACTCTGTAGACCAGGCTGGCCTCAAACTCAGAAATCTGCCTGCCTCTGCCTCCCGAGTGCTGGGATTAAAGGTGTGCACCAAATTTTTGGTTATTTGAATAAATCTTCTCTAAACTTTCACATACACTGTCTGACAAACAACTTTGGCTCACAAATCCAGTCTGTTATTGGAAACTTGAGGCAGCTAGTCACATTATATCAGTAGTATAGAGGAATGCATACATGCATGCATCCATGCTACTGCTCTGCTTTTATGCTATTTTAAAGTCCAGGCCAAACCTAGGGAATAGCACCACCCACTTGCAGTTGGTTTGCAAGGCAATCAAGACAATTCCCTCCCGCAGACATGATCACAGGTCAATTGGATCTGGACAATCCCTTACTGAGACTTTTCCTGGGTGATTCTAGTTTGTGTTGACAATTAAAATATCAATATACATTATCATTTCTCATAGTTAAACATATAGGACTGGGATGGCTCTCTTATATACTTAACATTTCAAGAACCCCCAAATATATTTCCAAAATGTTTGTACCATTTTACATCCCCAACAGGCATCCCCATTCTCTGGGGCCTCAAGTCTCTCAGGGGTTAGGTGCATCTTCTCTCACCAAGGCCAGACCAGGCAGTACTTTGCTGTATATGTATTGGGGCCTTGGACCAGCTAGTGTATGCTGCCTGATTGGTGGCTCAGTGTCTGAGAGATTTTGGGAGTTAAAGTTTGTTGGTCTTCCTATTGGGTCTCCCTCCTCCTCAACTTTTTCCAGTTTTTCCATAATTCAACCACAGGGGTCCCCGACTTCAGACTATTTGGTGGGTGTAAAAATCTGCTTCTGTATCAGTCAGCTACTTGTTGGGCATCTTGGAGGACAGTCATGCTAGGCTCCTGTCTGTAAGTACATTATAGCATCAGTAATAGTGTCAGGCCTTGGGGCCTCCCCTTGAGATGGATCCCAATTTGGGCCAGTCACTGGACCTCCTTTCCCTCAGTCTCTTTTCCATTTTTGTCCCTGCAGTTCTTTTAAACAGGGACAATTCTGGGTCAGAGATTTTGACTGTGGGATGGCCATCCCATCCCTCTACTTGATGCCCTGTCTTTCTACTGGAGATGGATTCTACACTATTCCTTTCCCCACTGTTGGGCATTTCATCTAAGGTCCCTCCCTTTGAGTCTTGAGATTCTCTCCACTCCCAGGTTTCTAGCACATTCTAGAGGGTCCCTTCATCTTCTACCTCCTGAGGTTATATATTTTCATTCATTTTGCTCACCCTCGGGGCTTCATTCATGCCCACCCCCACCCTCATACATGATCACGTTCTGTCTTGACTGTGAGTGATATAATGAGCTGCTTCAAGTTATTTTTTGCCTTGGCTTTTCCACAGCAATGGCCTGTTACTTGGAATGGTGGGATAAAAAAAAAATCTTTCTTCCCTAGATTGCTTTTTGTTGAGGAGATTTCCCCCTCCCCCAGGCAAAAAAGCAAAACAAAAAAAAAAAACAACAAAAAACCCCAAAAACAAAACAAACAAACAAACAAACAAACAAACAAAAAACCCAAAACAACTAGGGCACATATGTATCCCAAATAGGGATTAAGATGTTCATATTACAAGTAAAAATTTACACCAGTTATTTTCACCGTTTGGTTTCCATGTTGCCCAGCTGATTTCTTCCCTCTTTTCAAACTTCCTGGAGACTCATAGAGCAGAATTGAAGAGCTGAGTGACAGTGGGAGGAAATGTTAAGGAGTGGGCACCGTGAAAGGCTCCACATGTGCTGGAGGTGAGAGTTAGGGCAGTTGCTGCTTTGTGGAATTCCAGAAGGATTTAGTCAATTTTATTTTGTGTTTGACTCCCAGGCACGGGAAGCATTTCAAGCCTACTGCTTTTTACGGATAGAGTATGCTGGGGTTTGGCTACCCAGCTGGGTGGTGGGATTTGGCTAAAGTGAAATTGGCTCCTAAAGCTCTGAGTGCCTGGAGGAAGGAACATTGCTCCCATTGGAGTCTTGGCCATCAAGGCTCTGTTGAGGAAAGCAAGCACATCTGTTCTGTGCTGCAGGAAGAATGTTACGGTTCAAGGAATAAGAGGTTGGATGTGATCCAGCATGGGGAAGACCAAGACCCAGCAACTGAAGTGGGAATCATGATGAAGACAAGGTCATCAGCCACCTGGGCCATTAGTCTACAAGGCCAGCTGCAGGGGCAGGAACAGGTTTGCTGAGTTTTGCAGCTACAGGTAGTTTTCCTCACTGCTATTCTACAACTGGCACTATTGCAGAACCTGAGAGGTTGCAGCTATGCAGCGCACAAAATATCTGTCTTTGAGATGCTAACAAACTAAAAGACAGAGATAGACTTGCAACTACAGTTTGCATCAAAGACCTGTAAGCAACTACAGTTTGCATCACATAGTATTAGGAAACAAAGTAAAACAAAAGGGACAGCAAGGGAGCTTGGGGGTGACACCTTTTGGGATGCAAATAACTTCTTCTTTTCATTTAGTTTATTTAGCTCACAATGCTTTAAGATGAACCCAGATGTCAATCAAGACTGACACATTCCTTAGAAACCATGTTTATATGTCAGCATTAGGGATATTTTGTTTCATGTTTATTTGTTTGTTGGGTTGTCATGACCCCTGTCCCTGGAATGCGCGCGCATGTGCGCGCGCACACACACACACACACACACACACACACACACATGTGTGCATGACCCATATTTACTAAGCTATGGCACAGGCACACCCATATGGAGGATATAAACTGTCAGTCTATAATGTTAAGACATGGAGGAAAACAACAATATTGATCATGGACAGCTAGTTACATGATGCTAAGATTGTCTGAAGGCTCACTTAGAGTCACCTTCACTACTCTAAATCTTCCGCTAAATGACTAAACATTTAGAGAAGACTGTCTCTCAAATCCCATTTGGAGCTGACTCATTGAAAATGAGTCCCAAAGGATTAGAACTTAATCTTGAGAACCGAGTTTCTTCTAGCTGATGACTATAGAAGATTCTGCGGGACACCATAATCTCAGCAATTATATTCTGCCAGTCACAATGGGAGGTGCTGCTCTGCCCGTAAAAGCCCCACAAAGTATTCACAGCTGTTCTCCAGTTCTCATCTTGTATCACAAAATGGTCCCTGGGAATAAAATGGTAGAGGGAGTTTGGTGTTCTGAAAGGGCTAAGTGATGATTTTTTTTTTTTTACATTGGTTGGAACTGTATTGTGCTAAATTTTATTATGGGTTTCAATTTTGTACACGTTGTGGTCTTTTTACCATGTATCTGTCAATGTTCTCTTCCTGTAGGGGGAGATTCTCTGCCTTGTAACTTGGAATTGGCAAGTGGCTTTTTAGGCCTATAGAATGAGGTAGATATAAGAGTGATACATGTAGGGTCCCCAATGGAGGAGCTAGAGAAAGGACCCAAGGAGCTGAAGGGGTTTGCAGCCCCACAGGAGGAACAACAGTATGAACCAGCCAGTGCCCCCAAAGCTCCCAGAGACTAAACCACCAACCAAAGATTACACATGGAGGGAGGGACCCATGGCTCCAGCTGCATATGTAGCAGAGGATGGCCTTGTCAGACATCAATGGGAGGAGAGGTCCTTGGTCCTGTGAAGGCTCGATGCCTCAGTGTAGGGTAATGCCAGGATAGGGAAAAGGGAGTGGATGGGTTGGTGAGCAGGGGGAAGGGAAACGAGGAAAGGGGCTAACATCTGAAATGTAAATAAGGAAAATATCTAGTAAAAATTTTTAAAAAGTAGAAAAAACAAAACAAACAAACAAACAAAAAGAATGCGGCATGTGATGTTAATGTCAACTTGACAGAATCTAGAATTGTGTGGGAGATGGGCCTCTGGGAATATTTGTGAAGGATTACCTTGATTGAGTTAATTGAGGGGGGAAGACCCATCCACTATGAGTAGATCATTCCCTAGGCAGGGAATCCTGCACTATGTAAGAATGGACACGTGAGCTGAGCACTAGCATGTAGCCAAGCATTTGTTCTTTCTTCTTCTGTCTGCAAACATATGGTGACTAGCAACTTCAAGTTCTTGATATTTTTGTCTTCACCATGATGGAACTGTGAGCCAAAATAAACCCTTTCACCCTTATGTTGATTTTGTTAGAGTATTTTATTACAGCAACAGGAAAAGTAACTACCATAGGTCAATTTGGAATTTAGGGTTCAAAGAAGGAAGGAAAAAATTATTTAAGTTACCTTCAAACATTTAACTGAACCAAGGCTAAAATACAGCTTCCCAGACTATCAGGATAAGCACACACAAAACAAATGTGCATTTGATGGCAAGTTAAAATCTGTCTGAGGATTTTGGAAGATCTCCTGGCTTCCCACTTGAATGCTATGTCAATGTTTGAAAAAGGAACTCTATTCTAAGAGCCAAAGGCAAATCTATTGAAAAATTAACTTTGTTTTGTTTTGCAATATAGCTTAAGTAATTTACTCAGCCCAATAATTGCTAATTTGAAGGTATTAAATCTTCTAAAATAGTTATAAAGTATTCTGAGCAAATAAAATTTAAAAATCCACAGTGTTAAACCCATAATATCAAAACCAGCTTGTATGAGACACACTATTTTTATATAAGACAAAGTCTTGGGAATATTATCTTTTTTATTTTCCTCAGTGTGAGTAGTGGCAAAATATATGAGTTAATAAAATCAATATCACAAAAATTATATATGTGTGTGTGTGTGTGTGTGTGTGTGTGTGTGTGTGTGTGTATGTGTGGTATCATCTTAATTTGCAGTTAACTTGACATTACAATGCCTGGACATAATGCAGTGATGTTCTTGAAGATATTGCTATCCATAAGTACAAATAAGGCATCTAAAGTTCAGAGAACACAAGTGATTTGGGTCCAGTTACTTCTGGCTCTATGTGTAGCCAGGGGTGTGCAGATCTGCTTGGTCAAGTTTTTTTCATCTTTCTTTGTTTAGTCTCTCTCTCTCTCTCTCTCTCTCTCTCTCTCTCTCTCTCTCTCTCTCCCTCTCCCTCTCCCTCTCTCTCTCTCCTTCTCTCTCTCTGGTCTTTAAATGATGTATATGCTTAAAATAGTATTTTGATGTTATATCAACTACTCTAGGACAGGCCTTGTTTTCACGAGGATTTGAACAACATAAAATTGACTCCACAGGTCTTTTGTGTTTGTGTGTTTGTGTGTGTGTGGTTTTATTTGGTTAAAGTTCAATGCGGCTTTTTGTTTTGTTTTGTTTTTCTTTTTCAGTGTGACCTTATTTTGTTTTCTGCATTTGGAGGGTTTTGTTTTTGTGTTGGGTTTTGCCCTTTGTTTTTCTGAAAAAGAATTCAAAGTGGGAGAGGATCTGGAAGAACTTGAGGAAAGGGAATAATATGGTCAAAATCTATTTAAATTTGTAAATTGTTTTAAATAATAAAACATTATACATAGACTGTATCTTGATCATTTCTACCCCACTCTCCCTTTCACCTTTCCCTAATCCCCATCCAACACATGCACTCCACACTCTTATGTTCCTTCTTTTCTCCACCCATTTTATTGTCTGCAAATTTCTTACATAGCTATATTTTAATCAAATTCCTTTTCCATTCTATCCTCTGTCATTTCTCTTTATCCCTGTAACCTCTTTTCCTTTCCAACTTTGTGTGTGTTGTTTTTTCTTTTTTAGAATTTTAAAACACTCTGAGTCCACTTATTGTTGCCTGTATGTTCGTGATATAGGGTCATCTACTGAAGCATGGGTAGACTCTTAAGGCATGCATTTCTGAAAACAACTGTCTCCCTGAGCAGCCATCAGTTACTAATAGCTCACCAGCTTGGTGCAGAACTTACAGAAATAATGTAAGATCAGAGGTACTGAACATCAGCAAAAAAGTAGTTGCTGGACATCTCCAGGCTCACTCACTCGTGAACTTACCTTGACTGTGACTGTTCCCCATAAGACCTGAACAAGATCAAGTCAGCCACAGTCACAGTAAGGATATGGGAGGGGCCCAGGGTGACCCACCCATAGCTGAGGCTCCTTGTCCCTTTTGATATAAGAGGATGATGAGGAGATGAGGAAAAGCTTGACGGTCTTTCAATTTGAATTAAATTAATATTATGCTGATAAAATGGGAGAGGATTTCATGAGTCTTGAAATAATTTGCACTTGAAGCAGTTTAGGTTTTTAGGGAAATCCTTACTCAGTATATATATTTTCCTGAGAGTCAGAAGTGCTGTCATTTAGAATGCTATAGTTGAATAAAGCTCCCCCATTGTAGTCTATAGTTTGGTTTTGTTGCTTAGTCACACAAACCTCTTCAATGTGTCTCAGAGACTCAATGATCTTTATCCTACTCTTTTAGTCTCCAAACAAATATAAAGTACCCAAGCAAATACTTTTATAATCTCTTACTATTTTCTTTTATGAGAAGATATTCCTGCAAATAAATAAATGAAGAACCAGGTATATCCCCTCATTTCCACCAAGATTATATTACTTCTCTGAGGAAAAAAGCCAAACAGGATGTAAGCATGGCGCAAAACCACTAAGCAAGAGTCAATTTGGAATGCCATATTCCTGTTTTAACACTTGCAATCTAGTCCCCCAACATGTGATAAACAATTTCCCTAAGTGAGGTGGGCAGGTGTGGCCATTTGCTTGTAGCATGTATTTCTCTTGATGTCACCATGCCCCTAGTTTGGCATTTTACTAGATCTTGTGGGGTTCTGCCAAGGGCACCAGACAGGCTTTCTGTCAGGAGATTTTCCAGGCTAAGAGCCAGAAAAATGGCTTGGGGTTTTCCAGAACCTCCTTAACTGTTCTTTTCAGCTCTGATCTCTTATGATAGCAGCAGGAGGGTGCAGGACACAATGGCTTATGTCATGGACAGCTAGCTGGCTGTCGATTAATAGCCAACATATATAGAAGTCTGTAAGAATTTGGGCCTTCAATACCAGGGTGCAGGCTGTAAGGAAAGAAGGTTTGAAGAAAAGAAGGCTGTAAGAATGTGTTGATGACAAGTCCCTGCCAAAGAGATCTGTCTTCACCAAAGGAAGGGAAAAACGCTTGTAATATTGTCAGTGTGGAAGTTTCTCTGGCAGCCAGCAAGCAGCCAGCTATTTGAGTCTCTAGGCTCATTATGGCTTTCCCATGGTGTGAACTTGGCTGGACTTGCTTTGTAACACAAATATCCCACTGGAACTCTCAGACCCAAGACAGAAAGCTGAGCTGCCTATCAGTAAGCAATGTTTCTGAAGTCTTGGAACCTTTTCATCATGATGTCATCTGGTTTCAAGGTTCAAGTTGCATCTGAGCTGATACTCTTTCCATCCCAAGTAACAGCAACGTGTGTGCCTGGGGGGTTCTTTGCAAATGCCTGAGACTTTTCACTACACTTCTACCTGCAAATAGATGCCCACTCTGTTTAAATCAAGTTAAGAGTAGGTTAATTTTTCTTTGTCTCTGAAATGCAAGAAGCAGTTGAAATATGAGTAGGCTGAGAAGACACCAAGTTAATTTGACATTTTTCTCCTTTAGATTTAATCCAGGCAGGGCCCTGTACATTCAAAGCATGAGTTCAACATTGAGCTATAGCCCAGGCTCTGTCACAAAACTATGGCACAACTAACAGACACTCAATTTAAAAGTATTGCTTATCTGGATAAGCTAGTCCTTTTCTGAGGTCTTTCCTTCTGGTTTCCATTTTATGTAATTTCAGTTAGGGAGATAATGACCCATTGCGTTGTGGAGATAATTTGGCCTGAGCCATGATTTGTTCTAGCAAGACACCTGAAATTGGTAGTTTAGATTGCAAAGTGCAGTTGAAACCTACAACAGCAGCCCTGAACACAAAATCCACCTTATTTTTCCACAGATCCCTTGAGTTCTGTCCTGTTCAAGTGTAGAGACGGCGCCTTCAGCAAGACGAGCCATTGCTTTATTTTTAAAGCTCGCTTATGTCAACGCTTTCTTCCGTGACTATGTTGGCCACGATTATTCAGGGGTGAGGTCACAGTCCTTTTCTTTCCTAGAGCTGCTTGCCATTTTCTCTACACCTGCCTTGCAAGTGACAGCTCTGTGGGTGTCCTCATAAATTACAGATCATGTGCCTTGGTCCTGATGCCTTGGGACAGGCACAAAGTTAGAAACTGTTCTGTAACTTTAGAACAGTGGCTGCAGGATGGGACAGCTGAGTGGAGACCAGAGATGCACATCAGCAGGGGTCCTGTTAAGACTGTCAGGCTGCCTGCCTGAGGCTGGCGGACAATTTGTACCCCTCAGTGTTGTAAAAATGGGACACAACAACCAGCCAGCAAAGGAATGGACAGATGCACCTAAGGGGGAGGTTTTCATCTTCTTGCTTTAAAGGGTAATCTCTAGGACTACCATCATGTGAGAAACAGCCTAGGATGCGTGAATTGCACTGGATTTAGTAAGAGACAATCACTTGCTTATATCTGAAGGAGCAGGATTTTAATTTCTTCCTTTAAAGTTTTTCAGTATATGGAATCCATTAACGGAGTTTGATATATATGTAAGAACAGCCATGTAAATGTGTGTGAACAACATTATTACCATAGAATCTCCACCAAAGGTGGAATGTCCCATCTACCACTGGGTTATAATAACTGATAGTCTACTGAGGACGCATAGTGCATTAGTTAGTTGTGGCCGTATAACGAGCCACATCCAGAACGTTTTATTATTTCTCATAGGTGTATAGGCCTGATGGGCAGTTCTGCTAATGTGAGCTGACTTTAGTCTATAGTTTGACATGACCACAAAGGAGAATTGGCGCCTGGACTGAATTCTTTCACTTACCTGTTGGTCATCTGGAATATGAGGGCAGGTTGGGCTCTGTTTCATATGTCCTATCCTTTATCAAAGGGTTTTGAGCAGGCTTTTGAGGAAAGTATAGGAAACTAGAATCAGAAGTTTCCAAAGTCTCTGCTTATATGCAGTTTTCTGCCTCTCCATTGCCTGGTGCTACTCAAACAGCAAATTCTAAAGTCAATATGGGAAACTACAAACAAGTGTGGACATGGAAAACTGTCCATGCAGACAAGTCTTTCACAGTGACTAGAAGCATACATCTGGAAATAACGCCTTTGCTAAAGTTAAAATATTTTGCTCTCAGTCCAGTGAGGAAACATGAAAGTAAATTTCAGGATTATGTGAAATATTTGGTAATCGTCTAAGAGACTTATTCTATTCTTTATGCTTCTTCAAGCTTATTAGGTGTTCCTCTTCACGTGGAAGCAGCTTATTTAAACATCAGTATTAAGATGCACAGGCTCTATCTTAAATTTCCTTGAACATAATATATAGCAAGTCTTAACATTTTTAGTTTTAAATGAGAAGGAGTTAGAAGGAGGATTATGAATCCCTGGGTTCTTTCCTGTACATATAATACATGTATTTTAGGGCACAAGGCTACAGTTGACCTGAACTGATATTTTATACCACATTTGGAGGATAAATGAGGTGCCTCAATAATGCTATGCATATTAAGGAAAATTTTAGTCAAATTTCATGACATATGGGTTTTGCCAGGTGTCTAGTGGTCATAATGATCTAGGATTTTTCTCTTTTGCCTCCTGCTGGAGTGGAACTAAGACTCAGGGCCACCCAAGAAGACAGGCACCATGTTCTGATTTAAAAGCAAAACTCATCTTCAAATCTGTGAAAACTTGAAGGCCATGATGAGCTCCACCTGCTCTGTTCTTGCAGTGTGGTATAAAGGAAATGTGGGAATTTCTTCTAGACCCTTCCCTTTTCCCTTCCCTTCCCTTCCCTTCCCTTCCCTCCCCTCCCCTCCCCCACCCCCTCCTCTCTCACAACTCCTTCCTTTCTCTTTCCTTTCCTATCCTTTTGTTAGCTGTTGCTTCTGCCATACTCTGTTCTAGAACCTGAAAATGGCTGCCTCTAGGATCCCATTTCATCAGCCAGCAGCAGCAAAACCCATTCAGGATCTTGGTTTATGTGTGAAGCCCAAGACCCCTAGGCATGCCTACAGAATCAGAAGAATGTGGAGATGGCAGCCAGTGATCTGTTTTAGCAAGTACTATAGGTGATTCTGAGACCTGCCACATTTTGACAGCTACCAGTAGAGCTTCTGTAGTGCATAGCCACTAGATACATATGGCATCCATACAGATAAATATCTACATCATATATACACATAGACACATTCAGCATAAATATAGCTATATATAAATATATACAGTGCACATAAAGATATGTATATGCATTTAAAGTTAAGGGACCTAAAATGAAGTGTAAAACCCATATTTGTAGTAACAACAGCTTTTTTCCCCAAGAGTTGCATAACTGTATATGGCTAGTGGTTACTGTACTGATTACTATAGACATGGCATGTTTCCTTCTTCACTGTAGAAATTCCTCTCAGACAGTTATGGAGTTTCCATGTCTCCAGCTGACTTTCTGGGACTCCAGTTATTTTTCTCCAAAGTGTTCCAGATTAGAATGGTATGGGGCTGTGGCTTTCCTAAGCTCAGAGACCTTCTATTATCTTCTGGTGTTTAAAGATACACTTGGCTGCAACACAGGCTTCCTTTCTTCCTATGTTCTCTTACTTGACATTTGATCTTTGAGTCTTGAAATGGAAATCAATCAGGCCATTGGTCACATCCTATTTATGTGTGATTTAATTGGCATATGATACTTCACAATGGAATTAATTTAAAATTTTAAGAAGGGCTGGAGAGCTTGCTCAGCACTTAAGAATGTACACTGCTCTTGCAGAGGCCCAGGGCTAGGTTCTCAGCAAATATGTCAGGTGGCTCACACCCATCTCTAACTCCAGCTCCAGGGCACTCCAATGCTTTCTTCTGGCCGCTGTGAGCACTACACTCATGTGTACATAGCCTCCTCTATGATTAGAAACAAAATAAATAAAAAATAAAATAAATCTTTAAAAACTTTTCATTTCTCTAAAAAGCACATAACATCTGGCAACGTATGTTCCCACTGGTTATATTCTGCTGGGCTTGGAAGCAACTTTTGTTTAGAATACACTGTCTCTTTAGTAAGCTAATGCACTTGAATTTGCCACCAGTCTCACCTGCTCAGTTTTCTCGTTAATGTTCATTTGCCCTGCTCCACATTTGAGTTTGGCTCTGATGCTGCAGGCTTCTCATGCTGTACGCCCCATTCCAGGAGCCATTAGAATTCCTAGCATCACTCCAGTTGCAATGTAGAGCCTGTAAAGATATTTCAGTAGATCCTGCCTAGGGAACTAAGATGATATCACAAGAGATGCTAGACGATGCTTCTTAGGTCACAGCAGAGTGTAGAAAGATGATAGAAATGTATTTAATCCTAATGAAAATTTGAATTATAAGGGACATAATCAGGACTAGTTAAAATAATTATTACCTTTTACTCAATTGTTTCATGAATTGCAGGATTTGTCATTTTTTTCAAGCAAGGAGCTCTCTGAAGATAGTGCTCATTACAAATCAACCACTTTCATCTTCATGACGCTCAGTTTAATGGAGTTTTGCTCTTTTTTGTGAGGCCATTGAGAGCATCTCATGTACATAGTATGCTATTTGAAGAAATGTTAACCTGAGTGATGTACAAACAACAGATATTCAGGTCATTCTTGTAGGTGGTATTTGTCACGTTAACTCAAGACTGGCACCTTCATTTTGTTAGCTCCAGGAAAACTAGGTCTTGAAATACTTTCTTAATTATTGAAAAGTTTATGGTAAATAGAAACCAAAGTGACACTAGAGAGAACAGTGCCCCAAATTTAGAATCATTGACGAATGTATTCCTGGACAGATGAGAGAGCAAGCTGGTCATTAACAAGAGAGTATCACAGAAGAGAACTGGGGGAAATGGTTTCTCCAGTGTTTTTTTTTTTCTTCCAAAATCCAGATTTAATCACATTATTCACCCCAGTTCAAACCATTTAATGATTCTCTCTGTTCCCGAGAGAAAGCTGACACTCTTCGATCTCTTGCCATGTAGTTCTAACTTGTGTCTCCAGTTTCACCAATGCCTGCTGCTAATGACAGGTCATTCCCAGTTATAACTGCACTGACTTGGCCTTCTCACCAAACCGTCTTGTTCCTAAGCACCCCAGCCATACTGTACACACACTGTTTTTCTATCAAAATTCTGTCCCTTTTCTAATACATATCTGTGTCTGTTTATGGAGACTCTGACCACTCCATGTAGAACTCATCTGAACTCCAATACTGTTTTGAGTATTTGCCTTTTAATTTAACCCCATTGAATGTGAATTTGTTTATTTCTGATATTTGGCTATGAACTTACTGAGAGTAGGGTCATTGTATCTACTTTTGATCCTGGCATATAATAGGAATGTATTAAGCATTTCATAGGATAATAAATAAAAACACAAATCCTGATAAACTTTCAAGTATATGTATATCTATATGTACACAAATACCCAAACATTTATGTTAGTATTGGTTCTCAGAATTTTAAATATTACATTGGAAATTATGTTCTAGGTTTTTAAGTACAAAGTCAAAAAAGTAAATACTATATTTGACTTTCATCATATGTCAGTTGAACAGAGTGTTAGAATGGGTGATTATATCAGTTATCTGTTGTTTTACAGCAGAACACTCCAGAACTTAGTAATTTATAATCTCATTTATATAATCAAATGCTGTTTAGTCCATTTCCCCCTCATGCATAAATCAAATAATATGTAGTATTTCTGTGAAAATATATAGCGCTTGGCACAAAATTGTTTTTGACATCTTTTCATTTATTGTTTAGGATTTTATTAGATTTTGGAATAAACATCTTTAGTTTTCACCATCTAACTATGTGACATAATACTGCTGAGAAATATTTTGGTGGTAGAACAGAGATGAATCAACTGTTATAGACATTCAGAGGTAATGTCACATTGACACATCTTCAAAAAAATTCACATTGTATAATATCAGTGAAAAGCACAATACATCATTATTATATGTTGTAGTCTCTGCCAGGGATTATGGGCACAGTCTGATCTCACATGTTTTGTTTTATGTGAAGATGTTGCTGGGTAACATCTCCCTTGTTAAGGGAGAATGGACAAGAAAGCTCTCCCAGGCATTCCTAACTCCAGTCAGTGCCATTATGTGCTTAGTAAGAAATTGGGAAATTTTACTCATGGTTTGTAAGTTCTGGCCTTTTTCTCTGTAACACAAGATTTGAAGTTGAGGCATTAACCACAGGCCAAGTCTAAATAATCTGAAGCTTAATTTGGAAAACAATGTTGTCTTGCACATTACTTGGCTTAGTACTCAAAATAGGTGAGCATTCGTTGTTGAAAGCTGAAAGCCTATTATAGAAAATCCAGCAAATAAGACATTTCATCTAACAGTCCAAAGAATAACGATGTCTATGTAGTTATGAAAGGATATTTATAATCCATTTATTGGATGCTTATAAGTATTGTGTAGTATTCTTGATTCTGTATATATCAAAACACAAAACAGTTCCTTATTTTTCAAGTAAAAAAACGAACATTGATGGTGACATTAAAATGATGAACAAAAAAAGAGAAAGGAAGAAAGGAAAATAAGTTGTACTTCATGATGAGTTTCTTTGATGTCCTAATGTATCATGTCCTTTGCTCATGTAATCAGTCATCATCAGAGTTCTGAAGTCAGCTAGCAATTATTTTCAAAAGAATCATTAATTAATAAGGATGCCTGGCTTTCCTCCCAACTCTGGCAACTATAATTATCTATTGGCTGGCCAAGCTTATGATTCATTCCTATACATATGTTGGTTTTTTAATTGCAGAAGTTAAGAGCTGGTAAAGAGAGAATCTAAGCCTCCTTTGAATTTCATTTTGTAAATTCATACAGCTGGAAGCACCATTGCACTGTGATTGCATAGAATGGGATGGGCAAATCCTCAGATGGATACGTGGAAATGGGAGGCTGTGGGATGCTGGTTGGATAGAACACACACACACACACACACACCTGTGAAATCTGTCATTTCAGAGGTTTTGTGCTTTTTTTAGCTTTTAGAATATGCCTACTTCCAACAGTGTCAATAAAAATTTTACTTGCCTCTTCAAACCTTCTCAAGCTCACCCTTTCCCAATCAAACTTACAGTTTTATAAACTGTCGAATGGATTCTCTGGCAAACACTAAGCTTCCAGAGAACACAGGTGTTCTCTAGATACAGTCTCCTCACTTCCCTCTACCCTGTTTTCTAGATACATTCCATACACTTCCCTCTACCAACTCTCAAAGGCCTGCAGTCTTAGCACATGGTAATTAGATCTGTGCTCATGTGAATGAGGGAGGAGACCATCTAGACAAGTTTCAAGAAATTGACACATTGCAAGAGTATACCTTTCCCACATTTCTTCTAGATTTTTCTCTATTGTCTTTTATTTCTTTTTAAGACCTAGAGCAGGCTTGAGCTTTTGACCATCCCCTGCCGTTGCTTCCTGAGTACTGAAATTACTGTCATGCTCAGATGCTGAGACAGAGATGTGGATGAAAGTAGCTTACTTCAGAATCACTTTCAAGGAATGCCGGCCAGGGTGGGGGGAAGTGAGATAGGACTGGAGAGACCTCAGTAGGCAAATTACAGGATCCAATGTGCAACAGTGGCACAGTTCTCCAGGGAAGGTTAGGGGATAGAATTGAATTTCTTTAACAGGTATATTTGCTAAAAATCCAAGATTGCTGGGGACTGGGTATATCTCAAACTGGCAGTCAGACATGACAGTGTTGTTAATATTGTATAGCTTTGGAGGTATGGAAGACACAAGAGTAGAGGGTTGTGGATTCTTCTTCTGTGGTTTCATAGAGCTGCTGAGAAAGGTAAAGTGAGGCAAGGCTGGAGTTCCTACAAAAAGCATACACTACATCAAGATGTGGAAGTGAAGCCTATGTTGTGGTAGAGACCTCCAAGATGCTAGAGATGCTGGAACTGACAGACATCGGACAAAGGGGAATGCATGCAGGATGTGGAATCAGCCTGAGAGAGATAGGTGTTGCAGCAGCAAAGCTGGAGTGGCAAAGGCATCTCAGCCCTTTGAATTAAAACGCAGATAATGGACATGGAGCTGTAAGATTTGATGTTTTCCATGCGGTGTTTGTTTAAATTTAACAACAGATCAAAATTAAGAATTGAGTTGCTAAAGAGATTTTGGACTTTGGAGTTTGAAACAGTATTGAAATTGTTGAAGACTGTGATGACTTAAAGTTGGATTAAATGAATTTTACATACTGAGACAGGTATCATTCAATGGAGTGGGGCAAGCAATGGAATGTACTGGCTTGAACAAGAAATATTTCCTATACAAATACATAAACAGTTGTTCCTTAGTTGATGATGTTACTTGAAGAAGTTATAGAATTTTTAGTATGGGAACTTTACTGGTGGAAATATAGACTGGGATGCAGTGGTCTTTCATAGCTTCGCCCCCACTTCATGGGTATAGTTGAAAGGTAACCTCTTGCTGACATGTCTGGCTTGCCCATTCTGATCACCTTGTCCTCTGGAACTGCAAACCAATAATAACAATTGATTGGGGAACTTAACCTCCAATTCTCATGGATAATCAGTGGAAGGATGCTAAGAGTGAGTAAAAGCTCTAGTACCTCCCACCTGCTCTGTGTGGTAGCCATGAGAAAGCACATAAGAAGCAGTCATTTGCAGTAGGATATTGCCTACCCTAGCACAGTGGGCACTGATGGGAGAAGGACTGGCCTCCTGTAAGACTCTTAGAAATGCAAAACCCATTTGTGCATTTTACTTAACTGAGTTGGTTTGGATCTAATTTTCTGTGCTCTAATTTGGAGAGAAAAAATTCATTTTTACAGATTACACAAAAACTTTTCCATTGAATGAAGTTTGTGATGGAATAAATATATATTTTGTATGCACCCATGTCTTAAAGGGTAAATATGAATTTTCAGTCCATTTAAGGAAAATTTCAGCTAGGCATAGTCCTACAGACATGTAATACAGTCAGGAAGCTGAAGTATGTGGTTTAGGGATAGCCTTGGCTACCCATTGAGATCATATTCTTCTCAGTTACAAAAAGCAACGAATGCTTTTTAGTCTTTTGAATTTAAACATTTTTATCATAAATAATTAAAATAATGACAGGACATCTTATTTCTCTAACTGCTGCCATCTCATCAACTTTTTAACCCACTATTGTCAATTTATTGTAAGTACAGATTAATATGGGAATTTTTTTAACTGAGTTAATAATTAGACAGTTTTGGCAGACTTTTCTATTGTTTTCTTGGAAGTTCTATACAGTTAGTGAAATGAACTTTGTCTCATATCTTAGTTACCAGCTTTTATTGTTTTGATAAAACACCATGACTAAAATCAAGTTGTAGAGAAAAGGGTTTATTTCAGCTTCCATTGCTGAAGGAAGTCAGGGCAGAAATCCAAGGCAGGAATCTGGAGACAGGAATGGATGTAGAGGCTAAGAGGAGCGCTGTGGACTGGCTTGATACTCCACACACACAGACATACACAGACACACAGACACACAGACACACACAGACCACAGACACACAGACACACACAGACACACACACATATTATTATATATATATATATATATATATATATATATATATATATATATTTTTTTTTTTTTTTTTTTTCCAGGATCACATATTCAACGATGCTGGGCTGGGTCCTCCCACATCAATCATCAATCAAGAAAGCACTCTACTCAGTGGCCTGTAAGCCAGCCTGGTGAAGGCAGTTTCTTAATCAAGTCTTCTCAGATAACTCTGCCTTGTGTCAAGTTGACATAAAAGCTAACTAGCATACTGTTTGAACTTATGAACATCTTGGTTTTAAGTATTTATGATCTATATAATATATTTTCTATAGAAATGTGCATGTCTTGGGGACATGATTTCCTTTTGTTTCTCTTTGTTGTATGTATGTGAAGGTACACATAAGTGTGTGGGTGCCCATGTATGTCTGCTTTTGTGTATGTGGAAGTCAGAGAACAACCTTTAGTGTTAGTCCTCACTCACTTAGCTTTTTCTTTCACAAGTCAGGATGTTTCTTTTGCTCAGCTATGTTCATAGCAGCTTTATTTGTAATAGCCAGAAACTGGAAACAACCTACATGTCCCTCAACTGAAGAATGGTAGTGTGCTACATCTACACAATGGAATACTATTCATATAATAAAAACAGAGACATCATAAATTTTGCAGGCAAATGGATGGAACTAGAGAATATCCTGAATGAGGTAACTTAGACCCACAGGACATTCATGGTTGTAGGGGTAGGTCTGATGCTAAGGTTCTGTTCCTCAGTTGGCTCTTGATCTGTTAGTAAATAAGCCTTGGTCCAATTGCTGGGCAGAAGGAATAGGCAGGACTTCTGGATGCCTGAAGGAAAAGAGAAAGACACAAATAAGGGAGTTCACCATGCTTTGGAAAGAAAAAAGCCAAGCAGCCGTGTGAGGTCTCTGGAGGAGCATCGATCTGTGACTGCTCCTACAGGTGGATGGTCAGGGATGTTTAACAGGGACTAGATGTGTCATTGGCACTAAAGTTTTAGGGCCAGAGAGATGGATCAATTGTTAAGAGCACTGGCTGATTTTCTAGGGGTTTTGAGTTCAATTCCCATCAACCACATGGGGGGTTCAAACCATCTTTAATGGAATCTGATACCCTCTTCTGGTATACTTGAAAATGAACAAGTGTGTGTGTGTGTGTGTGTGTGTGTGTGTCTTTTATCTGTGGATTTTAGGGAATCACAGGATAGCTAAAGCTACTACATGCAATACATATATATACTCACTTATATGTGGATATTAACTATAAAGTATAGGACACCTATGCTACACTCCACAGATCCAAGGAAGCTAAACAAGAAGAAAGGCCCAAGTGAAGATGCTTGAATCTCACTCAGAGGGGAGAATAAATTAATCATAGGAGGCAGAAGGAGAGAGAGAGAAGTGGGTGGGAAAGGGGATATGGAGGGAAATGGGTGGTGAGGATCAGGTGTATGAAGAGACAGGGGAGATAGACAGATGGCCATGAGAATGAATGTAAATCTGCAGCTGGCAGGGTATGACAGTGGCAGTGGGGGTGTGGGTCATCTCAAGGACATGGAAGAGACATATGATAAGGGAGGCTCCCAAGAATCAATGAGGGTGGCCTTAGCTGTGACTTACAGCAGTGGGGATATGAAACTTGAAGAGGCTACCTCCTGTGGCTACTGGCAGGAACCCCAGTGGAGCATAGGGACACCAATCCACCCAGAAAACTTTCAACCCAAAATTTATCCTGCCTATAAGAAATGCAGAGACAGAGGATGGAACATCCTGTCTATGAGAAATTCAGACATGGGGGATGGAACAGAGACCGAGGGAATGGCCAAGCAATAACCAGCTCAACTAGAGAGGCATCCCATGGGCAAGCACCAATCCTAGACATGATTAATGGTACTCTGTTTTGTTTGCAGACAGAAGCCTAGCATGGCTGTCCTCTGAGAGGCTCCAGTGAGCAGCTGACTCAGACAGCCAAATAGTTAATGAAGCTTGGGAACTCTTATGGAAGAGTTGGAAGAAGGACTGAGGGCCCTGAAGAGAATAGGAACTTCAGAGGAAGACCAACAGAGTCACCTAACATGGACCCTTGGGGCTCTCAGTGACTGAACCACCAACTAAAAAGCATATACTGTCTGGACCTAGGCCCCCTGCACATATGTAGCAGATGAGCAGTTTGGTCTTTATGTAGGTCTGGTACAACTGGAGTGGGGACTATCCCTAATGTTGTTGCCTGTCTATGGAGACAGTTCCCCTAACTCAGCTGTCTTGTCTGGCCTCAGTGGGAGAGGAAGCTCCTAGCCCTGCAGAGATTTGATGTGCCAGGGTGGGTGGATATCCAGGGGAAGCCTCCATCCTTTCAGAGGAGAAGGAGTGGGGAAGAGGGGGAAGATGAGACAGTGATTGGGATGCAAAGTGAATAAATAAAATAAAAAGACTTAATTTTATCATTTTAATAAGTGTGTGTGTGTGTGTGTGTGTGTGTGTGTGTGTGTGTGTGTGTGTGTTGGGGGAAGGTAAGTGCAGTGCCTACAAAGGACAGAAGAACAGATTAATATATCTCTGGAGCCAGAATTATAGGTGGTCATTAACCACCAGATATGGGGCTTAGGAATCAAACTTGGGTCCTCTGTGAGAGCAGTGCATGCATTTAACCACTGGGACATCTCTACAGGTCCCTGTTGTTTTAGAAATATGACCACTGTGGCTAGAAACCATGGTTTCATGCTTACATGTTAGCATTTTACTATCTATCTTCCCTGCCCTCAAGGCTACTCTTCTTATGGGGTTCAGAGATAAGTGATCTCTTACTTTCTTGGTAGGCTAAGGAGCTAATACAATTAGTTAAAACATAAAGCAAGACACATCACTACTGTCACTCTGCATGAGACATAAGCAAGCTTAGCTATAATTGTGTAGGACCAGAAGTACACACACACACACACACACACACACACACACACACACACACACCACACACACACACACACACACACACACACACACACACACACACACACCTAATGTAGGCATTCTACCTTGGTTGTGAAGTTTGGTTTATAAAAATAGAAATTTAGTTTCTAGAAGAAGGATCAATTTTTTATTCTGTCAACATAGTGAGAGGTACAGTATAGAAACACTGAACATTTCACTAGAGGAGAAGTAAAGGGCTTGAGCCATCACCCACATCCTCACACTGAGCCAGCTGCTCAGAAATCAGAAGCTTGAGATGTGTCTAAATATATCTGTTTGCTCTATAATTCTGAGATTAAATTTATTAAGCACTATTTAATGTTACAGAAGTTTCCAGAGACTAAAGAGGCATCGACCTCTCAATGTAGTTCACAAGCTTCCCTACAGAGCAGCTATTATCCTTCACTCAATTAACTGCTAAGGAGACAGAAAACTATGAGCCCAGGAACGAAAGCTTCCTTTGTGGGTTAATCAAAACCCAATGCCTTTTGATAAGGACTTGAAAAAAAACATTAATTAGGAAGGATGTCTAAATTTGGCATTCAAGGAAATGGTGTGCAAGGCTAACAATAAAGCCACAAAGAAAGGAGTCTATGGCTCACAAGGATGTCCAGACTGCCTGACTTACTGACCAAGCATCCAAGTTCTATTTGTGGCTCTAGCCAATAGCTCACCAATATGACTTGATGGTAGTTTCCTGCAGATCTCTTTATGTGTTTGGCCGCCTGATGATTTCCAATCCTCCAACAGAACAATGTATCAGCCTATGGATGAATGCATTACATTTTTGTAAATAAAATATATAGAGATAGAGGAAGTATGGAATCCATGCTATCTTATCAACCTTTTAAAGATGAGTTTTAAATTTTGTTTGTGCAACTGATCAAAACATTATGTTTTGCTTTGCCAGAATCCTTCTATTTAGTCATACGTGATGCAGACTCAAGGGCCTTATGTGAACATGCACAAATAATGTAAAGGTTGATCATAAAGACATTGAAGCTGAAAGGATCATATACTTTCAATAGCATAGCAATGCCCCCTTGGGTTTTTGGTTTGCCTCTACTTACCAAGTCTGGAGGGATAAGTTGTATGTCTGATCTATAAGATGATTTTCAAAGTGAAACTTGCTTGCAACTTTGTGTTTCATCTCTTTCTCATTCTATAAACTATTTCCTAAAGACATAGTATGAGACTATCTTAATATTCTACTTAGAGAATCAAAATAATTAATTAGGTGGCCATTCTTTACTTCATTACCATTGCCAATGCTATGCTTCATTTACAACAAAAATAGATTTAATGACTCATACTTTTGATAATTTTATAATGCTAAGTTTATCTGTTTTATTAGTGGCTCAGATTGTGAATAAAAATAAAACAGGACGCAGGTAGAATGAGATTTCATGATTTTAATAAAGAAAATCGTACAACTTTAGTGACGGTAGGTTGGTAGTTTGTCTTTTATGTAACAATTGGGGGTGGTTGATGGAAATTGATGAATCATTTTCTTCTGTATGGTTGTTCAGAAACCAGTGCTCTTGGAGAATTGCTTTTAGGTCAGGTTATTAATAAGTTGAAGAATTCCCATTTTCTCCAGAAGTCAGGATTAAGTGGCTTTCTATTTCTGCTGTTTGGAGAGTTATTGGTCCTACATCAGGATTAACTACACAGATGTCTTGGAAATCATAACCTAGAACAGAGGTCAACAAATTCTTTCCATTGAGGGTAAGGCAGTAAATACTTTTCTTTTTGTAGGTCAGATCCAACACTACTTAGTAAGGTAAAAGCAGGCAAAGGCAATAGCAAAGAATGCTGCTTTAACTTACAAGGCTGTGACTTACACCATCCTATGTCCAGCTCCTAGGCTGTTACTATGGAAAGGACAGGAACCAACCTTTGTCCTAAGCTAGCATTGTCTACCATTGCTGCAAGAGGTTTTTTATTTTTTAAATTACCTTAGTGTTTCTTAGATCAAGAGTCTTGGAAATTTCTATAGAAAGAGTCACATCAGGCTATTATCTTATTTGTAAGTCACTGCTCTAGACTATAAAATAGAAAACAAACAAACATACAAAAAAAACTAGCACTAGAGTCCTGATATCGAATAAGATGATAAATTCTCATTTTCTGTTTATTCAAACTTAACCAAGTTTGAAAATTGGATAACTTTTTTTTTCTTTTTGAGAGAGAGGCTGTAGCCCTGGTTTTCCCAGAACTCACTCTGTAGACCAGGCTTCAAACTTAGAGATTCACCTGCCTCTGTCTCCTAACTGCTGGGATTAAAGGCATGTGCCTTTAGCACCTGGCTGGAGAACAATTTTTCAATATGTATGTATGTATGTATATGCATGTATGTATGTGTCCACATGTGCATGTGTACATGTGTGTGGAGGCTGGAGGAATGCCATCTACTTCCTTTGACACCTGGTCTTTTATTGGCTTAGAGCTCAGTAAAGCCATTGAGACTCAGAGTGTGCCTTGTTTCTATCTCTGGCAATGAGATTCCAAGTGCTTCATGCCCCCACACTACTGTGCATTTATTTGAATTTGGGGGACTGAAATTAGATCCCCATACTTCCAAGGCTTCAATGAATGCTATGACATCACCCAAGCCCTGGAGAACATTTTTATCATGATGTTTTGCAGATTTTCTTATAATCAGAATTTACTCATGTTTCCTTTCATTTTCAAATTTCCCTTGTCTTGTTGCTACTTTGAAAATTCTAACAAGTTTGTAATTAGATTAAGCTTCCAATAAGACTTTACAGTGTGGTCTAAAACAGATGAGCTTAAACTTTGTGGTATATGATGGTCTTCCAAAAATAAATATCTTATATATCAACAGGTTGACCCCCCCAAATGCTGCCTTAGATTATGGTTTAAATGTGATGCCCTCCCCGCCCCCCTGACCCTGGCTCATATGTGCCTCAACATTCATAGTCCCAGATGGCAATGTTTTCTGGCCTGGTTGTGGAGTCTTTGGGTCAGGAGGCATGACTGACAGAGATAGAAGATGTAGGGCTTTGAGGCTTACCTCCCCACCCTACTTCTGGCACTAGATCCTTGCTTCATGGCTGCTGTTACTGCAAGTGCCTGACACTCTGGCCCATGGACTACTCCCCTACAATTACTTCTGTCAGGTATTTGATAGCATCAATGAGAAAAGTAGCCTGCCGTCATGTCCTCTCATCTGTCCAGAAATGAAGTAGATAGTCCTTCCCTATAGAACCACAGAATACAATAGAAACAGCACTACACCATTTTCATGGTAGTGACTCCACCTTCTCCATCTTGGAACATTCTCTCTGGGACTAAGAGTCTAACCACAGCTAGTCCACCATGTTCAAGAGGTTAGTGCCATGCTTCAGTTGGCAAGCCTAATTGAGCCCAGTCTGATGACCCAGATCTGGGGGCAGCTGCCCCTGGACTCCCCAGGTTGACCAATCAACCAATAGTATGCTACCCAGTCCACATGGAGCAGGAAAACTGGCCGGCTAAGCCCTGACTAAACCCTGAGCCACAAAAATTATGACATACAGTAAAATAGCTTTTATTTTATGTAGCTAAGTTTCAAACTAATTTGCTATGCAGCCGTAGATACCCAGAAAAGGAGGGGAAGGAAGGTTGCATATGCTTACATTTTGTTATTCTCTTTTAAAGATGCTAAGGATACTTTTTATTAAAGTTCTTAAATTAGGTTATAATTACCCTAGAAATGAATTGTAAAACTATATAAAGCTTTCTAAAATGAAAGAAAACTTTCTCCTCCAAGATAAAAATGCCTTAAGATAAAGTTCAAAAAGTATAAATTCAAGAAGAGACTCCTAATTGAAAATTTATTTAACTCAAAAAAAATCTATAAGCATCATTAAAACACCAGAGAATCAAAATATTTTGCAAGGTGTTCACTGGGTGGGGTTTTGAGAGTTTGGTGGAAGTTTCAAGTGCTTTGCAAGCAGGTAGATCCAAAGTCATAATCCACCCAAGGCTCACTGACCCGGACAGTTACTGATCTGTGAGCCACGAAACGGGGATAAAGCTGCCGTCCTCAGAGGGTTACATGAGGATTAAGAGAGTGTGTATACAAAGTACTCTGCAAAACACCTGCCCTGTGGTAGGTGCTTAATGAATAGCTGTTTCCTTCTCCTTTTCAGCAAGAAGGTTAAAAAAGACATATTACATGTTGAAAGCACTGGCAATTTGTATCCAGGGGGTTGCTCTGCACACTTATGTTCTGAGGCTGTAGGCCCTGATTGATGTCTTGCTGTGGCTGGAATTTGAATGAAAGATGTGAGAGGTGAACGAACATTTGTATGGCAGTAGTTTAAGAAAAGTAGATCTTACTTCATTCCAGACAATGCTCTATAAAGTCTTCCCATTTTTGAAATTTATGTTTTCAATTCTTTTCAGTTTTCAACATTAAATAATGACAAAATGTTAAATAATAATTAAAACATTAATTAATGACAAAATTGTAAATATCAATATATAACAGAATTGTATAATACTTGAACCCCACAAGAGGCATTCTTTTTTCTTTTTAAAGGCAGATTCTAGCTAGGGAGTCCTGGTTGGCCTGTAATTAGTAGCAATCCTCCTGCTTTTATTTCATGAGTGTGTGCTGTCACACCTGGCTTCTCAAAGACAGTTTCTATGATGTACAATAACTAAAGTAAAAAAAAATTAATGCTCATTCATATACTCAAACAGATTCTTAAACATTCTCTTTTGATAATTAGCTGAAAATTTAATGTAATCTATATATATATATATATATATATATATACATATATATATATATATATATATATATATATAGCAGTAAAATGAAAAGTAACCGTTTAGCCTCAAATTTTCAGGTTTACTGATATCATGGAAATAAAAAATAGCAAAGATATTATGACACTTTTGTTTAATTATTTTTCAGTATATAATAATGGAATGCAGTCATTTTGAATAAATGTGATTCATTAGGTTCAGATGATTTTACTTTTAATTCATTCATACCTTCAGATACTCAGGCCTCTAGTGCTCAATTGCCTATAATCAAAGTCTACCCTTGTGTACACTTTAAATCACTTTCATACCACATGTAGAAACTAATATCTACCAAAGATGCATGATGAGTGGGTGCATGCTCTCATAGCTTAGCGAATAAGGGCAAGGAGAATGACTGTGCATGGTCAGTAGAGAAGATTTTGAAGAACATTTCTGTCATAGTTGGTTGACTGTGGTGATGTGGAATTGAAGGTCATGGAAAGCTGGCAGTCTGTGAGTGGATCTGATGCACTTGCTCCTAATAACCCAAGGTTGATGTTAAACTTAGGGGAAAGTAAGGAGAAAATGCAAGGCAGCACCTAGTGCTCAGAGGAAGCACACTCCTTGCTAATGTCAAGATCAGGAAGAAATTCCCTCTCGAGTTTGACTCAAGGGGCATAATATGTAGCACATCCTTGTTTAATAATAAATTCACAGATTTTTCAGGAAAATATTATTTATATATTATTTCTTCTATTCCTAGTATCAGAAAATACCACCACCACCACCAACATACACACACACACACACACACACACACACACACACACACACACACACACACACACACACATATATATCTGATAGATTTACTCCCATGACATGACAGCAGGCAAGAGGACTTATCTGGCACCTTGCTTACCTGGCAGAGTCAATCAATGGCCAGCTATCAGGACAATAAACCACTGTGTCATGTGCAAACTACAAAGAAACAGTGGCCTTTCTTCTACCTTCCACATCTACTTTTAGCCTTCCCCTTGCCTCTGACCTAATGGAACGTCCTTTATGCAAATGTAATATGGCTTCCTTCCCTTTTTGAGCTTTTTGTTACCCTGTCAGTTTTTTTTCTCCCCCTTCCAGTGTAATCAATGCAGCTATTCCCATAGCTTGAACAGCACTGTTCCCTTAAAACCACCTCAGCAAGGTAAGGTTTTAGGAAGGCTGTTGTACATCTTTACTCCTGTCCTCTCCCAGGACAATTCACCTGGGATAGCACATTTTCTATATCTTGCTTCATTTCCCCCTTTCCACCCCAGCACAGTGTCAGAACTGTTGGGATGTTAGTTAATGTAGTTGGACTGCGCTGCCTTCTTCTGGGCTGTCTTATGTGTATAGTTCAACCCCTACGACCTATCAGTGGAGATGCTAAGGAGCACAGAGAAATGACAGATTACATATATTGGGAGCCCAACTCTTTCCATACTGGAGAATTCTGGTTTAGAATTGTATCTTGACAGCATTTGCAGGATAGTTTGGATCAATTTCTGTTGCTTGTGGAAGGAAGACCCAGGGCTTCCTATTCTATATTCTCCACCAACCTTATGTTGATTTTAGCAAGCACAACAAACGTTGTATTTTTAGCATTAAAAGAAAAAAGAAAAGAGAAAGCGAATTCATGACTTGGTTAGCACACTGCAAGAAAGCCATTTAAAAAAAATCAAAAGCTCGTGGAAGCCCCGTTAATCTACCCCACTCCGCTGGCAGGTGTGTGGAGGCTTCTTGTGCGGGGTGAAGCCGGAGGCACAGCGGATGTTTCCTTTCAATGCAGGGAGAGTGTTGGGCTTTAGTCTTGCCTGTTGAAAGGAGATGAAAAGAAGCCTTAAAACGCCTCTGGAAAGGCAACGGGCTGACAGAATAGCTGAGAAGTCACAAAAGGAAGATGTCAGTGAGGAGTACCCCTCACCATTCACTGCGCAGTTCCTAAGCAACTTTTAATGGATGGTCAGACACAAGCAAGATAAAGGGAAGAAGAAACAACATTATTTTACACAATAAAGTGACTGTGAATGCTGTCAGTTAACAGGGGAGAATAGACTGGTCAGTCTCCACACTTACTGATGTGTGAGGTGTGTGTGTGTGTGTGTGTGTGTGTGTGTAAATGAAAATCTTTTGTATAAGAAACTATATATTTGAGCAAGTGTCATTGTCCCAACAATGAGAATGAATATATTATAACTAAAAAGGCTTTTGGTAAGACACACTGCAGTCAGCCAATGAGTTTTGTTGTCTTACTTTCCTCTAATCCAATCCACAGGGCATTTAATTTATTCTTTATTACATAAATATTTGATATATATCTTCTCCAGGTGGCAAGTGGGGTTAGATGTACACAGAGAAAAAAGTGCTAGGCTCTTGCTCCAAGATAGTTAGAGTCCAGGCTGATCAGCCACACACAGATTACAGGGCACTGTGAGAAGCATCTCAGGGTCCCAAGGAAACAGGCAGATACATTTGTGTCCTTGGGGTGTCAGTCAGGGCATCCTAAAAGAGTCCATCATTTCCTAAAAGTAGCAAAAATATACTCAATTGTCTCAGTTCTTTTTTTCTTTCACTCAGATAATTTAGGAATTTTTTTTCTTTAACTACTGAAAGACTAGATATCACCATTCCTTTCCTTTCAGTTTGTGAAAGGAACAAATTATGAGTACTCATAAATAATTTATTACCTAAATTTGAATGATGCTACTAATAATGTCCGAATTTCTAAACTTCGTGCCTTCTTAAAGTCATGTTGTTTGTCCGGTCTCTAAATTATTCGACATGGTGTGCTTTCACCCCAAGCTCCTTTGCTTTCAATGACAGTGTATCTGGACAGCCCGGGTCATTCTCTGGGTCTCCCTTCATTTTATGGTTATTTTTCTCTCAAGTCTCTATCTCCTCCTAAGCCCACATGAATGTATTGTTCTATATCCTACTATTTTCCCAGGATTCTGATAACCTTATTATTCATATTTCTGGGTCTACCTCATCCTCTTACCCAAGTCCATTATTTACACATAGCATTTCCCATTTTGACATTTTACCATTATTTGTGATCAGCTTTTCTAAAAAAAGTGCAGCTCGAGTTCCATGAAATATGAATAACGTTCTGAAAGATGAACACTCCACAGCTGACTTCAGGAACCTGTCTAGCACAGAATAGATTGGGTGGAGATGTGCGTGCCTGGAGCCTGCCTTGCCTAGAGGATAGAAGGGGCAGATAATACATAGTACAGAATGGTGGAGATTGCTTTTTTTGCCCAAATGTATTTCTGGAGTTAGTGAGGATAATCTCTAGATGTCAATTTGTCCATGGAGATAATAGGGGAATGGGACTCAGGTGGCTTTGGGGTTTCAAGAAGAAGGCTGAAGTGTATCCATAGAAATAAGAATTTTCTATCTTCCCATTTCTCTCTCTCTCGCTCTCTCTCTCCCTCCCTCCTTCCCTCTCTCCCTCCCCGCCTCTTTCTTTCTTTCTTTCTTTCTTTCTTTCTTTCTTTCTTTCTTTCTTTCTTTCTTTCTTTCTTTCTTTCACTCTTTTCTTTTTCTTTCTTTTTTTGAAGACAGGGACATAAAATATTCTTAGATCTTTTTTAGAAAAGACTTGAGGCTGACAAAAGGAGAATAAAATTTTTTGTTTATTATATAAAAGTCAAGATCTTAGGGAAGAGTGAACTATTTCATAGAGATCATGGTAAATTCCCAGCTTGCTCCATAATGAGAAAACTAAAATTTGAGGTCTCAAAGGGAATTTCAAGATACAGTTAGGCAGTACAAGAATAACACATGTGGTAAAGAAAGATACACAGTAATGTAGAGTGCTGCTCCAGAGAGAATGCAAAGAGATAGCCATTATAACAAGGTCCCCAACCATATATCCTTGATCGATGGAGTACAACTGAAATAAATGCTAATGCTCCTTAGGCCAGAGATTCCCAAAACAATGGAGGAATGGATGGATGAAAGATTAATAGGACTGAAGACATCTGTAAAATTTTATAAAGAATCTTAGAAAAATCTGAATGAATAAGGAGCCTCCTTTGTTCAGCATCAGGTAACAGATTGCCAGGGGTGAAAAGAGGACTCTAAAGGACATCTTCCTCAAAGAATAAGTTCAATATTGTACCCAAAGTAACAGTTGTCATATTTGCAAATTTCGATAAAAAGTGTCCACTGTTTAAAAACCATGTTATTTTTGTTTTTTTTCAATGCATTGTAGCAGAAAGGATATCTCATGTCTAAAAACTAAATTAATTCCAGAGACCATAATGTCTGCCCTAAAAGAACAGACACAAATAGAGTTTAACTACATTTCTATTATGTGACAATCACCTGAGTACCCTGACAGAGATCAGATGTGTGCTATGCAATTTCCTTCCAGCTTTTACAAGACAAGAAAGCAGGGGACTGCAAGCCTGGAACCAGAAACTTCTCTAAGTAGTGAACATAAAGCATTAAAGGACATTTGAATGACAATTGGTTGTTTTCTAAAGGAAATTAAATGTAAAGTTCTTTTGATGCCTTAAAACTTCCATTTTGTTGCAAAGAACAAATTCAAATTCAGAGATAGCCTCTGTATGATGCATCTTAAGAAGAACAGTTCATAACCAATATCTAATGAATAATAGCGTCTTGATTATCACTTCAGAATTCTTATTATGAGAAAGGTTATGAGCAGTTTATACTGGGGGAATTGTTTCTAGATAGAGACTCATTATAAAGAGAAAGATAAGCAAGTGTCTCATAATGACAGAAAGTCTTAGATCAATTGTACTCACTTTGGTACCAAGTACCTGTATCTCTTGGGAAGGTGTTTGAAATGGAAATTCTTTGATCTCTTCCAACTGTGTTGAGTCAAGATTACATGTGTGTGTGTGTACATGTTTGTTTGTGTTTGCAAGCATACATAGGATATAGCAATCTCTTTTTGAAGAACTTATATTAAGTACTGGGTTTCCATCATCCCCATTACCCCTTTCAATTCCTTCCATGTGCCTCCTACTCTTTCCCAAATTCTTGGCCTTGCTCTCTGTGTAGTCACTATGCTTGCTAAAATTTACAAACCTCTGTCTCACACTCAGTCTAAATACTCGAAGACAAAGAGCACATTAGAAAATTGTTGGATATAAATGCAGTAGTTAGCATATTGCCATTAAAATTTTAATTTACTGATGAAGTCATAGAAACTTTATAAAGAAATTTAGGCCCAGGGCAGAGCTGGCTCTCCAGACCAACTCCCACATCCAGAGATAACTTGACTCCCAGGAGGTCAGTCACAACCAGGCTCACAAGTGAAACACCCCCAACTCCATACCTGGCTTAACTGGATACCTGACCTATCCACCCTGCGGGAGACACATCATTCTTCTGGTCCCCAACTGTCCTGGGAGCAAATCAGGGATCTGGTGCTCCAGTGCACCCCATGCGCCCCATGCTCACACTCAGAGACAGCCTGACTCAAAGAGGCCTATCATAACCAGGCTCACAGAAGAGACAGGATCCTGTCAGAGACAGCAAGACCAGGTAACACCTGAGATAACTAGATGGTGAGAGGCAAGTGCAAGAACATAAGCAACAGAAACCAATGTCACTTGGCAACATCAGAACCTAGTTTTCCCATCACACCAAGACCTGGATACCCTAACACAGCTGAAAAGCAAGATTCTGACCTAAAAATCTCATCTTGTCTCATGAAGGAGGACATAAATAATTCCCTTAAAGAAATATAAGAGAACACAGGTAAACAGATAGAAGCCTTTAAAGAGGACACACACAACCCCCTTTAAAAACAAACAAACAAACAAACAAACAAAAAAGAGGAAAACACAATCAAACAGGTGAAGGAACTGAACAAAATCGTCCAGGATCTAAAAATTGAGATATAAACAATAAAGAAATCACAAATGGAGGTAACTCTGGAGATGGAAAACCTAGGAAAGGGATCAGTAGTTACAAATTGCAAGAATCACCAACAGAATACAAGAGATAGAAGAGAGAATTTCAGGCAGAGAAGATATCGACACAACAGTTAAAAAAAAAGAAAGAAAGAGAGAGAGAGAAAGGAAGGAAGGAAGGAAGGAAGGAAAGAAGGAAGGGAGGAAGGAAGGAAGGAAGAAGGGAAGGAAGGAAGAAAGAAAAGTGCGAAAAGTTCCTAACCCAAAACATCTAAGAAATTCAGGACACAATGAAACGACCAATCCTAAGAATAACAGGAATACAGCCTGGTCTACAGAGTGAGTACCGGGACAGCCAGGGCTATACAAAGAAACCCTGCTGTCTCTGAGGGGGGAAAAAAAGAATAACAGGAATAGAAGAGAGAGAAGATTCCTAACTTAAAGGGCCAGGAAACATCTTCAACACATCAGAGAAAACCTCTTTAACCTAAAGAAAGAGATACACATAAACATACAAGAAGCCTACAGAACACCAAGTAAATTGGAACAGAAAACAAATTCTTCCCATCACATAAAAATTAAAACACTAAATACATAGATCAAAGAGAGAATATTAAAAGTGGCAACAGAAACAGGCCAAGTAATATAAAAGGCAGAACTATCAGAGTTACACAAGACTTAACAGACTAAAAGCCAAAAGATCTTGGACAGATGTCATGTAGACCGCAAGAGAACACAAATGTCAGCCCAGGATACTATACCTAGCAAAACTCTCAATCACCAAAGATGGAGAAACTAAGATATTCCATGACAAAACCAAATTTGAACAATATTTTTTCACTAATCCTGTCCTACAGAAGATAATAGAAGAAATACTCCAAAACAAGGAGGGAAACTACACCCAAGAAAATTCAAGAAATTAATCATCTTACAACAACCCCCTAAAAAAAGATGTAGTCAGGGTTTCTATTCCTGCACAGAACATCATGACCAAGATGCAAGTTGGGGAGGAAAGGGTTTATTCAGCTTACACTTCCAAATTGCTGTTCATCACCAAAGGAAGTCAGGACTGGAACTCAAGCAGGTCAGGATACAGGGGCTGATGCAGAGGCCATGGAGGGATGATTCTTACTGCCTTGCTTCCCCTGGGTTGCTCTACTTGCCTTATAAAACCCAAGACTACCAACCCAGGAATGGTACCAGTCACAAGGGGCCCTTCCCCATTGATCACTAATTAAGAAAATGCCTTACAGCTGGATCTCATGGAGGCATTTTCTCAACTGAAGCTCCTTTTCTGTGATAACTCCAGCTTGTGTCAAGTTGATACAAAATCATCCAGTATAGAAGAGAACCACACAAACATACCATCACCACTAACAACAAAAATAACAGGAACCAACAATCAGTGGTCTTTAATTACTTTTTTAATTAGATATTTTCTTTATTTATATTTCAAATGTTATCCCCTTTCCTATTTTCCTCTCTGAAAATCCCCTATCCCCTCCCCTCTCTCCCTGCTCCCAAACCCACCCACTCCCCTTCTTGACCCTGGCATTCCCCTATACTGGGGCATAGAACCTTCACAAGACCAAGGGCCTCTCCTCTCATTGATGACCGACTAAGCCATCCTTTGCTACATATGCAGCTAGAGCCATGAGACCCACCAAACGTTTTCTTTGATTGGTGGTTTAGTCCCAGGGAGCTCCTAGGGTACTGGTTAGTTCATATTGTTGTTCCTCCTATAGGGTTGCAAATCCCTTCAGCTCCTTGGGTATTTTCTCTAGCTCCTTCATTGGGGACCCTGTGCTTTGTCCAATGGGTGGCTGTGAACATCCACTTCTGTATTTGCCAGGCACTGGCAGAGCCTCTCAGGAGAGATCTATATCAGGCTCCTGTCAGCAAGCTCTTGTTGGCATCAACAATAGTGTCTGGGTTTGGTGGTTGGTTATGGGATGGATCCCCAGGTGGGACAGTCTCTGGATGGTCATTCCTTCAGTCTCTGCTCTGAACTTTGTCTCAGTAACTTCTTTCATGGGGATTTTGTTCCCCCTTCTAAGAAGGATTAAAGTATCCACACTTTGGTCTTCCTTCTTCTTGAGTTTCATGTGTATTGCAAATTGTATAGTGGGTATTCTGAGCTTTTGGGCTAATATCCACTTATCAGTGAGTGCATATCATGTGTGTTCTTTTGTGATTGATTTAACTCACTTAGGATGATCTCCTCCAGATCCATCCATTTGTCTAAGAATTTCATGAATCCATTGTTTTTAATAGCGGAATAGTACTCCATTGTGTAAAGTACCACATTTTCTGTATCCATTTCTCTGTGTTGTTTTCAGCTTCTGGCTATTATAAATAAAGCTGCTATGAACATAGTGGAATATGTGTCCTTATTACAAGTTGGAACATCTTCTGGGTATATGCCCAGGAGAGGTATTTCTGGATCTTCCGGTAGTATTATGTCCAGTTTTGTGACTAAGCACCAAATTGATTTCCAGAGTGGTTGTACCAGCTTGCAATTCCACCAGCAATGGAGGAATATTCCTCTTTATGCACATTCTTGCCAGCATCTGCTGTCACCTGAGTTTTTGATCTTAACCATTCTGACTGGTGTGAGGTGGAATCTCAGAGTTGTTTTGATTTGCATTTCCTGATGATTAAGGATGTTCAACCTTTTTTTTTTTTTGTGGCTCTCAGGCATTTGGTATTCCTCAGATGAGAATTCTTTGTTTAACCAATTTTTTAAGTAGGGTTATTTGGTTTTCTGGAGTCCAACTTCTTGAGTTCCTTATATATATTGGATATTATCTTATCCCCCTATCAGATTTAGGATTGGTAAAGATCCTTTCCCAATCTGTTGGTGGCCTTCTTGACTCTTTGACAGTATCACTTGCCTTACAGAAGCTATGCAATTTTATGAGGTCCCATTTGTTGATTCTTAATCTTATAGCATAAGCCATTGCTGTTCTGTTCAGGGATTTTTTCCCCTGTGCCCATATCTTTGAGACTCTTCCCAACTTTCTCCTCTATAAGTTTCAGTGTCTCTGGTTTTATTTGGAGTTACTTGATCCACTTAGACTTCAGCTTTGTACAAGGGGATAAAAATGGATCAATTCACATTCTTCTACATGATAACTGCCAGTTGAACCAGCACCATTTGTTGAAAATGCTGTCTTTTCTCCACTGGATGGTTTTAGCTCCTTTGTCAAAGATCAAGCAACCATAGGTGTGTGGGTTCATTTCTGGGACTTCAATTCTATTCCATTGATCTACCTGTCTGACACTGTACCAGTACGATGCAGTTTTTATCACAATTGTTCTGTAGTACAGCTTGAGATCAGAAATGGTGATTCCACTAGAGCTTCTTTTATTGTTGAGTATAGTTTTTGCTATCCTAGGTTTTTTGTTATTGCAGATGGATTTGCAAATTGCCCTTTCTAATTCTGTGAAGAACTGAGTTGAAATTTTGATGCGGATTGCATTGAACCTGTAGATTGCTTTCGAGAAGATAGCCATTTTCACTATATTTTCCTGCCAATCCATGAGCATGGGAAATCTTTCCATCTTCTGAGATCTTCTTTGATTTCTTTCTTCAGTGACTTGAAGTTCTTATCATACAGATCTTTCACTTCCTTAGTTAGAGTCACACCAAGGCATTTTATATTATTTGTGACTATTGTGCAGGGTGTTGTTTCCCTAATTTCTTTCTCAGGCTGTTTATCCTTTGTGTAGAGAAAGGTTACTGATTTGTTTGAGTTAATTTTATATCCAGCTACTTCACTGAAGTTCTTTATCAGGGTTAGAAGTTCTCTGGTGGATTTTTTAGGGTCACTTATGTATACTATCATATCACCTGCAAATTGTGATATTTTGACTTTTTCCCTTCCAATTTGTATGCCTTTGAACTTCTTTTGTTTTCCAACTTTTCTGGCTAGGACTTCAAGTACTATATTGAACAGGTAGGGAGAAAGTGGGCAGTCTTGTCTAGTCCCTGATTTTAGTGGGGTTGCTTCATATTTCTTTCCATTTAGTTTGATGTTGGCTACTGGTTTGATGTATATAGCTTTGGTTATGTTAGGTATGGGCCTTGAATTCCTGATCTTTCCAAGACTTTTATCATGAATGGGTGCTGAATTTTGTCCAATGCTTTCTCAGCATCTAATGAGATGATCATGTGGTTTTTGTCTTTGAGTTTGTTTATATAGTAGATTATGTTCATGGATTTCCATATTTTAAACCATCCCTGAGATGAAGCCTACTTGGTCATGATGGATGATCGTTTTAATGTGTTCTTGGATCTGGTTTGTGACATTTTTTAGTGAGTATTTTTGCATCGATATTTATAAGGGAAATTGGTGTGAAGTTCTCTTTCTTTATTGGGTCTTTGCGTGGTTTAGGTATCAGAATAATTGTGGCTTCATAAAAAGAATTGGTTAGAGTACCTTCTGTTTCTATTTTGTGGAATAGTTTGAGGAGTATTGGAATTAGGTCTTCTATGGAGTTCTGATAGAACTCTGCACTAAACCCATCTTGTCCTGGGCTTTTTTAAGTTGGGAGACTAGTAATGACTGTTTCTATTTCTTTAGGGTATATAGGACTGTTTAGATCTTTAAATTGATCCTGTTTTAACTTTGGTCCCTGGTATCTGTCTAAAAAATTGTCCATTTCATGCAGGTTTTCCATTTTTGTTGAGTATAGACTTTTGTAGTAGGATCTGATGATTTTTTGGAGTCCTCAGATTTTATTGTTATGTCTCCTTTTTCATTTCTGATTTCATTAATTAAGATACTGTCCCTGTGCCCTCTAGTTAGTCTGGCTAAGGGTTTATCAGTCTTGTTGATTTCTCAAAGAACCAGCTTCTGGTTTGGCTGATTCTTTGTATAGTTCTTTTTGTTTCCACTTGGTTGATTTCAGCCCTGAGTTTGATTCTTTCCTGCTGTCTACTCCTCTTGGGTGAATTTGCTTCCTTTCATTCTAGAGCTTTAAGATGTGTTGTCAAGCTGCCAGTGTATGTTCTCTCCAGTTTCTTTTTTGGAGACACTCAGAGCTATGAGTTTTCCTATTAGGATTCTTTCTTGTGTCCCATAAGTTTGGGTATGTTGTGGCTTCATTTCCATTAAACTCTGAAAAGTCTTTAATTTATTTCTTTATTTCTTCCTTGACCAAGCTATCATTGAGTAGAGTGTTGTTCAGCTTCCAGGTTTATGTTAGTTTTCTATTATTTATATTTTGATTGAAGACCAGCCTTAGTCCGTAGTGATGTGATAGGATGCATAGGATTATTTCCCTATTTCTGTATCTGTTGAGGCCTGTTTTGTGACCGATTAAATGGTCAGTTTTGGAGAAGGTACTATGAGGTGCTGAGATGAAGGTATATCATTTTGTCTTAGGATAAAATGTTCTATAGTTATCTGTTAAATCCAACTTCTGTTATTTTCAGTGTCTCTGTTTAGTTTCTGTTTTCAGGATCTGTCCATTGATGAGAGTGGGATGTTGAAGTTTCCCACTATTATTGTGTGAAGTGTGATGTGTGTTTTGAGTTTTATTAAAGTTTCTTTAATGAATGTGGAGACACTTGCATTTGGAGCACAGAATTTCAGAATTGAGAGTTCATCTTGGCAGGTTTTTTTCTTTGGTGAGTATGAAGTGCCCCTCTTTGTCTTTTTTGATAACTTGAGGTTGAAATTCGATTTTATTTAATATTAGAATGGCTACTCCAGCTTGTTTCTTCGGACCATTTGCTTGGAAAACTGTTTTCCAGCCTTTTACTTTGAGGTAGTGTCTATCTTTGTCCCTGAGGTGGGTTTCCTGTATGCAGCAAAATCTTGGGTCCTGTTTATGTAGTCAACCTATTTCTTACCTATATCTTTTTTATTGGGGAATTGAGTGCATTAATATTAAGAGATATTAAGGAAAAGTCATTGTTGCTTCTTGTTATTTTATTTTAGAGTTGGTATTCTGTTCTTAAGGCTATCTTCTTTTAGACTTGTTGAAGGATTACTCACTTGCTTTTTCTAGGATGTAATTTCCCTCCTTGTATTGGAATTTTCTTTTTATTATCCTTTGAAGGGCTGGATTCATGGAAAGATATTGTGTGAATTTGGTTTTGTCATGGAATACTTTGGGTTTTTCAACTATGTTAATTGAGAATTTTGCTGGTTATAGTAGCCTGACCTGGCATTTGTGATCTCTTAGGGTCTGCTTAATATCTGTCCAGGATCTTCTGGCTTTCATATGTATATGTTACTTGACCTTTTTCCCGTACTGCTTTTAATATTCTATCTTTATTTAGTGCATTTGGTGTTTTGATTATTATGTGTTGGGAGGAATTTCTTTTCTGGTCCATTCTATTTGGAGTTCTGTAGGCTTCTTTTATGTTCATGGACATCTCTTTCTTTAGGTTAGGGAAGTTTTCTTCTATAATTTTGTTGAAGATATTTACTGGCCTTTTAAGTTAACAATCTTCATTCTCATCTATACCTATTATCCTTAGGTTTTGTCTGGATTTCCTTAATGTTTTGAGTTAGGATGCTTTTACATTTTGCAGTTTCTTTGATTGTTGTGTCCATGGAATCATCTGCACCTTAGATTCTCCCTTCTATCTCTTGTCTTCTGTTTGTGATGACTGCATGTATGGCTTCTGATTTCTTTCCTAGGATTTCTATCTCCAGAGTTGTCTCCCTTTGTGATTTCTTTGTTGCGGCCGCCAGCAGCTCGCAACATGAACGGTTTGACTGAGAAGGCTACTCGAGCTGTAAGAGAGGAATCTAGACGGGGCGAAAGAAGAAACGGAATTAAGACAAATTCATTCTGATCAAAGCTCAAATTTTATTGTTGGGACACTAGTTATGAAGGAAGGGGGAGGGGACCCGATTCCCGCCGAATAATCTCGGGTCCAGTAGAAAGGTGCATGTGTGTGGCTCCTCAGGTTCCAGCAGTGGGCGTGGCAGAACGAATGAGCAGGAAGCTCCACCCTGAGCAAGCAGGTTTCAGGCTGGGGGAGGGGAGACTACATTTCTTTATTGTTTCTACTTCCATTTTTAGATCCTGGATATTTTGTTCAATTTCTTCACCTACTTAGTTGTGTTTTCCTGTAATTCTTTAAGGTATTTTGTGGTTCCTTTTCAAGGACTTCTACCTGTTTAACCGTGTTCTCCTGTATTTCTTTAATGGAGTTATTAATGTCCTTCTTAAAAGCCCCTACCAGCATCATGAGTTATGATTTTTCAATCCAAATCTTGCATTTCTGGTGTGTTGGGTTATCCTGCACTTGCTGTGGTGGGAGTACTGGGTTCTGATGATGACAAGTAGTCTTGATATCTGTTGGTAAGATTTTTACATTTGTATTTCGTCATGTGATAATCTCTGGTGTTAGATGTTCTACCTGTCTCTGGCTGGAGCTTGTTCCTCCTGTGAGTCTGTAAGCTTGTGTCAGCACTCCTGGGAGACCAGCTCTCTCCTGGCAAGACTAGTGCACAGAGGACTGAGGATCAGCTCTACTTCCTGGCTGAGGATGAAGGCCTGTAGTAGTAGGACTGTGTCCTAGAAGCTCTGTTGCTTCTGTGGCCTGAGCTCTCCTGAGTGGACCCACCTTACAGAGACACTGGAAATAAAATGGCAATCTCACCTGAATCCTGAAATCAGAGCACTCCTTTTAATTTCTTGTAACATCAACAGACTCAATTCCACAATAAACAGACATGGGCTAACAGACTGGATAAGTAAACAGGACCCAGAATTTCGTTGCATAGAGGAAACACATGTCAGTGATAAAGACAGATACAATGTCAGACTTCAAGGATGGAAAAAAAAATCCAAGCAAATGGTCCCAAGAAACAAGGTGGAGTAGCTGTTGTAATATCCAATAAAATAGACTTTCAACCAAAAGTTATCAAGAGTTAGGGACAGACACTTCATATGCATTAATGTGAAAATCTATCAGGGTGAACTCTCAAATCTGAACATTTATGCACCAAATTTTGGGGCTCCGATATTTGTAAAAGAAACATTACTAAAACTCAAAAACCACATTGATCCTTACACAATAATAATGGGAGATTTCAATAGCCCACTCTCACCAATGGACAAATCATGGAAACACAAACTAAACAGAGACACAGTGAAACTAAAAGAGGTTTTGAACCAAATGGATTTAACAGATATGTACAGAACATTTCAACCTAGAACAAAAGAATATACTTTCTTCTCAGCACCTAACAGTATGTTCTACACAACTGGCGACATAATCAGTCCCAAAATAAGCCTTAACAGATACAAGAAGATTGAAATAATACCATGCATTCAATCAGATCACCACAGATGAAGGCTGGTGTTCGTTTACAACAAAAACAACAGAAAGCCCACATACTCATGGAAACCAAGTAACTTTCTACTCAATAATAACTTGGTTAGGGAAGAAATATAGGAAGAAATTAAAGAATTTCTGGAATTTAACAATGTAGGCACCACATACCCAAACTTATGGGACACAATGAAAGCAGTGCCAAGAGGAAAATTCATAGCACTGAGTTCCTTCATAAAGAAATTGGGAGGTCCTACATTAGCAAGTGAACAGCATATCTGAAAACTCTAGAACAAAAAGAAGCTGATAACCCCAAGATGAGTTGATGGCAGGAAATAAACTCAGAGCTCCAATCAACAAATTAGAACAAAGAGAACTATACAAAAATATCAACAAAACTAAGAGCTGGTTCTTTGAGAAAATCAACAAGATAAATAACCCCTTAGACAAACTAACTAAAGGGCAAAGAGTCAGTATCCAAATTAACAAAATCAGAAATGAGAAAGGATATATAACAAAAACTGAGGAAATTAAAATAAACAAACAAAAAGTAAAAACAAATACAAAAAAAAAAATCACCAGATCTTACAACAAAAGCCTATACTCAACAAAACTGGGAAATCTAGATGAAATGGATTATTTTCTAGACAATAGGTACCAAAGTTAAATCAGGACCAGATAAACTGTTCAGACAGTCCTATCAAGGAAATAGAAGCAGTCACTAAAAGTCTCCCAATCAAAAAAAGCTCAGGGCCATATGGTTTTAAATGCAGAATTCTATCAGAACTTTAAAGAAGACCTAATCCCAACACTTTTCAAGCTATTCCACAAAATAGAAACAGAAGGAATAGTACCTAATTCATTTTATGAAGTCACAGTTAGGTTGATATCTAAACCACACAAAGACCCAACAAAGAAAGAGGACTTTAGACCAATTTCACTTATGAACATTGATGCAAAAATACTCAATAAAATTCTCGCAAAATGAATCCAAGAACACATCAAAATGATCATTCATTATGATCAAGTAGACTTCATGCCAAGGATGCAGAGATGGTTCAATATAAGGAAATACATCAATGCAATCCACTATACAAAAAACTCAAAAAAAAAAAAATAATCACATGATCATTTTATTAGATGTTGAAAACTCTGACAAAATGCAATACCACTTCATGTTAAAAGTCTTGGAACTATCAGGAATTCAAGGCTCATACCTAAATATAATAAAAGAAATATACAGCAAACCAACAGTCAACATCAAATTATATGGAGAGAAACTTGAAGCAATCACACTAAGATAAGGGACAAGACAAGGCTGTCCATTCTCTCACTGTTTATTCAATATAGTACTTGAAGTTCAAGCTAGAGCAGTCAGACAACAAAAGGAGATCAAAGGGATACAAATAAAAAAGGAAGAAGTCAAGGTAACACTGTTTGCAGTTGCTATGATAGTAGATATAATCAAAATTCTACCAGAGAAGTCCTACCTCCAATAAACAACTTTAGTAAAGTGTCTGGATACAAAATTAACACAATATACAAAATTAACACAATACATATGTAGCCTTCCTGAACACAAAGGATAAATGGGTTGAGAGAGAAATTAGGAAACAACACCCTTCACAATAATTATAAATAATATAAAATATCTTGGGGTAACTCTAACCAAGCAAGTCAAAGTTCTATATGACAAGAACTTTATGTCTCTCAAAAAATAAATCAAAGACCTCAGAAAATGAAGAGATCTCTTATGCTCATGGATTGATTGAATTATCATAGTAAAAATGGCCATCTTTCCAAAAGCAATCTACAGATTGAGTGCAATCCTCATCAAAACTTCAACTCAATTCTACAGAGATAGAAAGAGCAATTCTCAATTTCATTGTGAATAACAAAACCCCAAGGATTCTGAAAACAATTCTCAACAGGCAAATGTAAATCAAAACAACCTTGAGATTCCACCTTATACGAATCAGATTGGCTAAGATCAAAAACTCAGGTAACAGCAGTTGCTGATAAGAATGTAGAGAAAGAAGAACATGTCTCCATTACTGTTGGGATTGCAAGCTAGTACAACCACTTTGCAAATCAATCTGACAGTTCCTTAGAAAATTTGGAATTAGTTTTACCTGAAGACCCACTACTGGGCATATACCCAAAAGATGCTCTAACAAATAAAAAGGACATGTGCTCCACTATGTTCATAGAGACCTTATTTATAATAGCCAGAAACTGGAACCAACCCAGATGTCCCTCAACAGAGGAGTGGATACAGAAATAGAATACTACACAGCTATTAAAAATGTCAACTTCATGAACTTTGCAGGCAAAGGGATGGAACTAGAAAATATCATCCTGAGTGAGGTAACCCAGACCCCAAAGGCTGATAAGTGGATATTAATCCAAAAGCTCAGAATCGATAAAACTAACAGACCATATAAAGCTTAACAAGAAGGAAGGCCAAAGTGTGGATGCCTCAAATCCACTAGAAGGGGGAACAAAATAGTCACTGGAGGTGGAGAGAGAGTCTGGGTGGGGGATCACCCTCTTAGAGGCAAAGAGGAGGGGCATGGGGTGAAGGGTTTGAGGAGGGGAGAGTGGGAAGGGGGATAATGTCTGAAATGTAAACAAACAAAATGATTAATAAATTCAAAAAATTAAAGAAATTCAGAATTATGTGTAAAATTATAACATGACGTTGACAAAATAAAGTTGAACAGAAAAAGAAGACTAGCACATTTGTAATGTTGAGGGCCGCTTTCGATGCAGAGGGCTGCTTCAGATATGTGCATATGCATGTGTATGTACATGTAATTGGGTTTCATCGCTATCACTTGAAAAGAGTTTTGTTTTTTTATTACTAAAGTAAATAAGGTAGAAAAAAAAGATGCCTTGCATTAGAAATAACGTTTTCTTTTTTAAAATATATACAATAAACTATTTTTGTTAAGATGTCTAAAATGAATAGTAGCTCCCAGATAAATGGTATTTTAGTTAATGGAAAAGATGTTGCTTCTTTGTATCTCTCTGACTTTAAGTAAAAACACACAGTTGAGAGAGGCAAAGACTTTCTTGCAGGGACTCCTGCTTTCGGTACACTCTCCCTCAGCTATTTCCTGTTCCCTCAGTCAAAGAGCCACTTTCCCCAGGGTGCCACAAGTAAGAAATTCCAGTTAAACTACTGAGTGATATTAAGAACTTAGAACCCCTTCTCATTGTTTTCCTCCTTGACCTTTGAGTTACCAAAGGGGGGAGGGGTTATATGCTCTAATTTCATGGAAATAATGTTAGAATGGAACCAAGTGTCTGATATTTGACTCATTATAATCAATTTATATGACAGATGCGTGATTTAGTAGTTCATGTTGCCTGAAGATCAGATTATCTAAGTTTCACTTAAACCAGGACATTTCAGCTCATTTAGAATTTAGACATGAACAATAACAAACACAATAAACTCCTGACCCCTAAGATTTGTTCCAGTTCCAAATGCTTGGTAATTCTGTGAGTCTATTGTTTCATGGCTCAGAAACTGGCCCAGGTTTCACGTGCTTTGTAGAACAGAATAAATATGTCCTATAGGAATACGCAATAATCCAAAAGTGAGGTCATATTCTTCCCTAACGTGGGAGCAAAGCTATCCTGAGCTATGTCTACATAGATACCCGAGATAGCCATGGAAAAAGATTTAAAGATTTTTAAAAATAAACTCAAATAGAGTAAAAGTCTCTTTTAAAAAACATTTGAACTAATTTATGTTCTGAGTTTGGAGGGTGCCATTTTTCTTTTAACCTGACAGTTTTGAGGTAAATGTCCCTGGATGTTCTTAAGAGAATTCACTGAGGTAGATTTAGTTCAACATGGTATCTGCAAATAGGGAAATTATGCTTTGGATATTTTTAAATTATGCTTTTGCATAATTTACCAGAGAAATTGATACGTGTTCCGTCACAATCCATACTGATTGTTTAAAGTATGAAGGGGTCATGGAGAGACGCCGAGGCTTCACACTCTGAGACTTCAGGAGAAGCATCAGTGAAGGCCTCAGTGGCTATTGAAGGCCTAGGTCTGAGGGAGTCATTGCAAAGAAGTTGAGGCTTGGTGCCAGTTAACAGAGTCTATAAGAGCTTACAGGTAAAAGTGCAACCCAGTTGCAACAGAAGACCTCAGCAGTTGTGGAGATGCCAGTACCATGGGATGATCACCAAGAACAGCAGCAGCCCTGGAGCAGAGCCAGCCAGAACCTAGAAGATAAGCTGTGTGTGTTTCAGTGGGCAGAGCTGGAGAAGTAACCCAAGTCCTCTGGAGGAACGCAGAAAATCGTGTGTGCATCCCAGACATTGGACATTGAGTTATTTATACTGTTGGACTTTAGTTTAGTTGAACTTGGTTCATATTGTGGATGTGTCCTGGTTCTTCCCTCTTGAAGAAGGTATTTAATTTAATTCTGGTTTTTACAGTTCACAACTGAAAGACCTTGAAATTTTAAAAGAGAGTTTGGATTTTTAGAGAGATTACATATCTTAAAGAGACATTTTTGTTTTACATCTTCTTTTATTTTACTTAGTCACTTTACATCTGCGCACTGCCCACCTTCTGGTCACCCCCTCCCACAGTGCTTTCCCCTTCCTCTCTTCTTCTGAGCAGGTAAGGGCTCCCCTGGGTATCTACCACCCTGGCACATTAAGTCTGCTAGGCTAGGGACATCCTCTGCCTCTGAGGTCAGGCAAGGCAGCCCAGCTAGAACACATTCGATGTATAGGCTACAGGTTTTGGGATAACCCCCCTACTCCAGTTGTTCAGGACCCACATGAAGATCAAGCTACATGTCTTCAATAGACTGAAATTTTAATGTGTTTTAATTTGTAAAGACTTTGGAGCTTTTAAAGTTATTTGTTTTTCACAGGGCCCCCAATGGAGGAGCTAGAGAAATTACCCAAGCAGCTCCAGGGATCTGCAACCCTATAGGTGGAACAACAATATGAACTAACCAGTACCCTCAGAGCTCATGTCTCTAGCTGCATATGTAGCAGAAGATGGCCTAGTTGTCCATCACTGGGAAGAGAGGCCCCTTGGTCTTGCAAACTTTATATGCCCCAGTACAGGGGAATACCAGGGCCAGGAAGTGGGAGTGGGCGGGTAGGGGAGCAGGGCAGGGGGAGGGTATAGGGGACTTTTAGGATAGCATTTGAAATGTAAATAAAGAAACTATCTAATAAAAATATCAAAAAAGTTATTTGTTTTTAATGTGAGATCTTGGGACTGAATAATAAAGGAAGGGTTGGCCTTAGTAGTGATGTGTTTGTGTGTCATGTTGTCAAGTTGTACCGGCTGGTTTCGTGTGACCACTTGACACAAGTTAGAGTCACTAGAGAGGAAGGGGAGGAGAGGAAAGGGGAAGTCAAAGAACAAGAAGAGGATGAGGATGAGCAGGAAGCAGGAGCAGCAGCTGAGATCAAGCATGGTGGCAGAGACCCTACTTAGCTCACAGGAAGCTTTGGTTCAGTTCTCAGCACTTGTGTGCATGCATACACACACACATACACACACATACACACTCACGCAGCTCCCCAGTCCCATGCATACACACAAAGCAAGTAACAGTTGAAAGCCACAGAGACGACAACTGTTCAGTTGTTAATCACGAGTTGACAATCACAAGTATCTAAAAGACAGTGTTTTAGCTCCGTCAGTCACTTTGACAGCTCTAAGTTACTGCTCACATCCTTTAAGCATTTAACTACATGTAAACCCATGGCATAGTCTGCCTGGCAACATTATAATAATGTCACTTCAAGAACATTGTGTAAATGTTGTCAGATGATATCAAGAATTGTCTCTTTTGTTCCGTTTCATATGATTCTCTGGAGATTTATCCATTCTGCTGTGTGTCTTAGTAGATTTTTCCTTTCTATTGCTTTCCAGGTATAGGTACACAGATGTTTCTTTACCCACCAAAGCACACCAGGGTAGTTTCCTTATTTGAGCTAGAATAAAGAAGTATGCTAAACGATGTTTGCACAGGCGTTTCTGTGGCCACAGGGTGGCACTTACCTGGGATAAATGTTTGTGAAAATGAGTGGGATCATGCAGCGGTTGTAGATGTGCTCTTTAAAAACATCAATTGATTTTACACACACCTGTTCCACTCTCCATTTCTAACATTGATTATGTTTCCCACACCCTCAATAATACTGGCACTATTTTAAACTTCCAAGCACGCTAAAAGATGTGCAGTGATATCTTATTTTGGCTTTCAATTTTCCTAATTAATGTGAATCTTTGGTGTCCGTGCACTCTCTATCTTGAAATGCCTCTGCATATCTTTGTCTATTTTTGATTGGAGTGCATAAGCCATTCTATTTTAAGCACTTTTCATATGTGCTTTATAGACAGTGATTCCTTGTTAGGTAAGTGATTTGTAAATACTTTCTCCTACTCTTTGCAAAGAAAGTGGTTTTATTTCTTAACAGGGTCTCTCATAGAACAAATATTTTCATTTTGATGAAGTCTAATTTCGTCATTTCTTTTTCTCATGCTCTTGGGGTCAATTGTAAGAACAAAGGATCCCACACCCAGTCATGAAGATTGCTTCTTATATTTTCTAAAGGTTTATAACTTTAGATTTCATATTTTACTCCATAACACATTAAAAAATCACAGTGTTTAGAAGATTTGGGACTTGAGTTATGGTTAATATTTTGCTTTGGGTGACCAAATCTCTGGTTTTATTGGAAAAAACAAAACAAAACAAACAAAACCTCAAAATATCTTTCCTCCACAGAATTGCTTTTGGACTTTTGTTAACAGATCACACATTTATATGCAACTGTTTTTAGACTTTCTGTTGGATTTCTCTATTCTGACTCTACTCTGTGACACATAAATTTTGTCCCTGTAGCTATGAATTCAGACTAGCTAGTGATTTGAACTCTTTTTTCTTTCAAAATTTGCTTTGGCTATTAGTTTTCTTGCTTTTTCATATTAACTTTCAAACAACTTGTCTACAGCTACGAGAAATCTTATTGGAATTTTGTTAAGATTGCACTGAATTTGTATATTGATTTGGGGAAAATTGACAGCTCTACTCTGTGGGGTATTATGATCCATGAACAACACGGTAACTCTGGCACTTTCAGTGCATAAATCCTCATATGTTTTACTAGAGTTATTCCTAAATACTTCGTATTTTGAGCAACATTATATATTTTTTCAATTATTTATTAGATATTTTCTTCATTTACATTTCAAATGCTATCCCAAAAGTCCCCTATACCCCCCCCCACCCTGCTCCCCTACCCACCCACTCCCACTTCTTGGCCCTGGCGTTCCCCTGTACTGGGGCATATAAAGTTTGCAAGATCAAGGAACCTCTCTTCCCAGTGATGGCCAACTAGGCCATCTTCTGCTACATATGCAGCTAGAGACACAAGCTCTGGGTAGTACTGGTTAGATCATATTGTTGTTCCTCCTATAGGGTTGCAGACCCCTTCAGCTCCTTGGGTAATTTCTCTAGCTCCTCCATTGGGGGCCCTGTGTTCCATCCATTAGATGACTGTGAGCATCCACTTCTGTATTTGCCAGGTACTGGCATAACCTCACCAGAGACAGCTATATCAGGGTCCTGTTGGCAAAATCTTGCTGGCATATGCAATTGTGTTTGCGTTTGGTGGCTGTTTATGGGATGGATCCCTGGGTGGGGCAGTCTCTGGATGGTCCATCCTTTGTTCATTGCCAATTTCTAGAAAAATACCTGGTCTTTGCATAGTAGTGTGAACCTCCTGAGCTCATTTATTAGTTTAAAGAAGATTTGGAAATTCCTGAGATAAATAGGCACAGTCTTATTTCTAACATTCTAATATACATGAAACTTTTGTGTTACAAAACTGACTAGGGTTTTTAGTGCTGTGCCTAACCCTATGATCTGCATGTGCCTAACATTTTCAAAACCTACTAAACTGCCTTATAAGGTCATAATTGGCCATCTTCAATTTACAAGAGGTCTAGTTACCCCATGGCAGCCTGTGGCGTTACTTGATTAGCTTTTAGCACCATAATTTTAGCTATTTTTTTCCCAGACTTACTGATACCAAATGATGTTTTAATTGTTTTTCTTCTAGTTTATCTAGAGATGGAAACTTAAAATGTATACTTGCCAGATGTCTTCTTCAATCTCAGCACGGGAGGCAGAGGCAGGAAGACTTCTGTGAGTTAGTACAAGGCTAGCCTGCTCTACATGGTGAGATCCAGGACAGCCAGGACTACATTCTCTGTCTTAAACAAAACAAATAACACAACACAACGCAACACAACACAAAACCAAAACCAAACCCAGAACCTCAAAAAAAAACTGCTGTTATATGATATATTTCTTTTTATTATGTGTTTCTGTTTATTTGTTTTTGTTTTGTTTTTTTCTCATGTCACTGTATGAATTGGTTTACTTATTTTGTTGTGAAAGATATTAAAAAGGTCTACATAAAAAAGCTCTACCTGATATATATTCTGAAAAAATATTTTATACTTATATGTTATTTAGTTTTATCATTTTATTTGTACATGGACATTATATGAAGTATATGATATATGTTAATATAATATGAGCAGTAGGCCTTCTCCTCTCTTGTTTACCCATAGCTCTGATACCCTGTTCAGTTCAACTAGTCTTTTCAACTACCAACTACTCTAGTACTGTTTTAAAACTTGTTATTTAACTTATTAAAACTTGTGGATTTCACACCATTCATCCTAATCCCATGTATCTCGGTCTCCCCTCATACCTGCCCTCCTCCCTTGCTATCTCCCCCAAAGCTCAACAGAGAAAAAAACCAAATCTTATTGTGGAAGATGTAGTGTGTCACAGTGTGCCATGCAGTATCCTCTGTCCACACTTCTTTGCTTGCAAATGTTCATTGTCTGGTAACAGGCCTCTGGCTTCTATCAATACCGGATCCTCCCTGGGACTCCTCTTATATATCCTGTTGTTTCCCTGTGTCATGGACCACCTGTGCTTTTGGATCTGTAGAACCAGCCCCTTCTTGACTCAAGCAGTTCATTGGTAGGATAGCTATTAAGGCATGCCAATTGAAAGCCATTGATCTGGGCCCTAGAAGTATGTGAGCTGGTCTACAAGGAGGCTTTCCCACTCTCACATCCTAGGGGCCAGCTTACCAGCAACCTTCACAACCAGTGATACCTGTATGCTGCTGCCCAGGTGAGGTGCAGCAGGTGAGGGACATGACCAGTTTTTCCACTCTTCTGATCCGGGAGCCAATTCTCCCACCTGCCATAGATGTCAAGGAATGAGGGAAGGGAGGAAGGCATCTTGCCCTCCTCCATGCTATGCTACTGCACATCTGACAGGAGGCAGGGCTGGATTTCCCACACCGTAAGCCCCACATCTGGGGTAAACTCTACCATGCTGCCCAAGTGACATTCAGGGCCTGCTTGTTCTCTTAACTGCTGCAGCAGGTGAAGGGCAGGGATAGCTCTCCTGCTCTAATGACCTCAGGGTCAGCTCTCCTGCCTGCTGTAGGTGACAAAGGTCAAGGGGGGGGGTGGAATCTCTCCCTCACCCAAGTCACTACACGGGTGAGAGTAGGACATGCTGTCCCATGCTCATGTTCTCAGGACTGCCTTGCCTGTGGTCCTGCCACCAGGGTCAGATATACTATGCTGCACAGGTAAAGTATAGAGCCCACTCTCCCAAGTGCTGCAGCTGGTAAGGAGCAAGGATAGTTTTCCTGCTCTTATAAACCCAGGGCCAAGTCTTGGACCTGTTGCAAATGGTAAGAGTTGAGGGGGAAGAGGATGTCTTTTGTCATCCATGCCACCTCTCCCAGGCTTGTATCCACAACCCCTGCTTTGTGCAGGCCCTCAGCTCTCTCCTGTTCTCATGCCCCTAGAACTAGCCCTCCCACAATGACCAGGTGAGAAGTGAAGCCTGTTGTGCACAGCCCTCAGACACCAGCATGTCCCTAGACATCAACACAGAAGTAGGGATATCTGCCTAGCCTTTGGTTATAACAGACCCTTGCTGCTGCAGGGCCACACACCCAGGCAGATGTGACTCCCTGGTAGCAACACGTGCCGTTCCTCACTACCCTGGAACATCCAGTTCTACCTCTCTTCACTGGGCCCACATCCTTCTGTTCTTATTTATTTATTTTCTCTTTTATGTCTCTACCATTTACTTGCTCCTCTTAGAGGTGCCTGTAGTCTCTGAGTATCTGAGGCCATCTCAGGAGTGGTCTCTGGAGTGCTATACCCTGCCCATGCATATGTTGCCAGGTAGGGGTTATCTCACGAATGATCTGTCCCTCAAGGCCTGCACAGAGCTGGACTGGTGGTCATCTCAGGCTTGCTTTTTTCCAGGATACTGATCATTCGGATTTATACAGGTCAGAACACTGAGCATAGACATAGCCTTTCGTCTCCCTGCCATCTACTGACGCAAAAGTGACACAGTGGCCACAACTGCAACACCTACAGGGTTCTCTGGGCATTTTAAATTTCCCTTTGAAGTGGGTAGACTAGACTATCTGAATGTAATAAAGGAAGAGATGTTAGTGGGAAAGCATTTACCTTAATTTATCTGATTATTTCAGACAAAACATAACACATTATACTCATTTCTATTGGATATTTTATTTATTTACATTTCAAGTGCTATCTCACTTCCTAGTTTCTGATCTGGAACCCCCTTATCCCATCCTCTCTCTCCCTATCCCACCCATGCACTCCCACCTCACCACCAGATCTTACAATACAATGGGGAATCGAGCCTTGATGGACCAAGGGGTCCCCTCTCATTGATATCTGACAAGGCCATCCTTTGCTACATATGCATGTGGAGCCATAGGTCCCTCCATGTGTACTCTTCAGTAGGTGGTTTTGTCCCTGGGAGCTCTGGGGCAGGGGTCGGGGGCGGGGGGGAGGCGTCTTGTTGGTTGATATTGTTGTTCTTCCTATGGGTGGAAAACCCCTTCATTCCTTTCTTTAACTCCTGCATTGGGGACCTCGTGCTCAATCCAATGGTTATCTGTGAGAATCCACCTTTGTATTTGTCAGGCTCTCGCAGAACCTCTCAAGAGACAGCTATATAAGGCTCCTGTCAACAAGGATCCACAATAGTGTCTGGGTTTGGTGTCTGTATATGGGATGAATCCCCAGGTAGGACATATCTGGATGGCCTTTCCTTCAGGATCTGCTTGTTATTAGACGCGTTCTCACGACCGGCCAGGAAAGACGCAACAAACCAGAATCTTCTGCGGCAAAGCTTTATTGCTTACATCTTCAGGAGCCAGAGTGCAAGAAGCAAGAGAGAGAGAAAACGAAACCCCGTCCCTTTTTTAGGAGAGTTATATTTCGCCTAGGACGTGTCACTCCCTGATTGGCTGCAGCCCATCGGCCGAGTTGACGTCACGGGGAAGGCAGAGCACATGGAGTGGAGAACCACCCTCGGCATATGCGCAGATTATTTGTTTACCACTTAGAACACAGCTGTCAGCGCCATCTTGTAACGGCGAATGTGGGCGCGGCTCCCAACATCTCCCCCTTTCCTTTTAATAAGAGCAAATAGGCCACCCATATTAATGAGAGTGGAGATAGAGGTCAAATCCCCAGTGTGTAGGTAAAGGAGCCATGTACAGGATTAGCTCTTAGGCTCACAGGCTTTTACCCAGAGCAACCCTGACCTGCTCCCGTGTCGTTTTGCCTGGGGGAAGGGAACTAGGACACTGAACCTTCATGAAAGATGACATGTCTCCCTAGAATAGGCTCATATATGCCGCAGAGCCTTTCCATTGCAGTGCTTAGCCGTGCAACTCTCTCGGGCTGCTGAAGCACACTCACTCTATCCCGTGCAATGAGTCTAGCCTCGTGAGATGTAAGAGCTGAGTGGCCAGCGACCTATTGCCTAAGCATAGATAACCATATATCAGGGGGAGCTCCATGTTCTAGTCCTGCAAGCGCCTGGGCAATAACCACCTTGTCTCTCCTAGTTTGGGCCTTAAGCTTACAGACCAATCAAAGAAGCAACACTAATCCACAGCAAAGTGTATCTCCAAATAATATTAATCCCACCCATTTTTTAAAGAAAGAAAATGCTGAGGAGATCCAATTGGGTAATCCTTTGGTCAGCGACAGGTCCAAGCGTGTGGAGTTGACCTGAAGTCTCAATTCCCGAAGGATCTGTTCAAATTCAGCCATCCAATTCTGTAACATATACTGAAAAAGACTTTTTGACAATTTAGCTGCCCTAGTAAATTTAACATACTGAATGGAAATAACACACAATCCCGGAAACTTTTGTTCACATCCCAGCTGAGTTATTTGTCATAATACATCTAGTTGTATCTGGACAAGATCTATGCGTTGATTAACCAGCATGAGACCTCTCTGTATCTTGACATTAGCTGAGGCCTGTTTATCTATGACTGTAGTCACTGAGGCTGACAAAGTGTTAATGGTGTCAGTCGTCTGGACCTGTCCAGACAGAGCCAAGGCTGTCTGAATTAAGGCCAAACCCAGTTCCCAGTTAGTGGTAAAAAAGCAGGAGAATACTTGAGCATTATACATCACCGTCATTGGGAGTGGAAATATCGACATTATCCCCCAACGCTGCTCTCTTTTTATTATTGACGCCCTGGACATCACCAAGACGAGGGACATCAGTATTCCCTTGGACACAAAGGTATAGAAAAGAAACAATCTTTAATATCTATAATAATTAAATTCCAGCCACGTGGTAAGGCGGAAAGTACAGGGAGACCCCTCTGTACTGGGCCAAATAAGTTCATTTGCTCATTAATGGCTCTGAGGTCATGGAGCAGTCTCCACTTTCCTGACTTTTTCTTAATTACAAAAATTGGAGTATTCCAAGGTGAGGTAGAGGGTTCAATATGGCCTAATTTTAATTGTTCCTCTACCAGTTGAATCACAGCTTCTAGTTTTTCAGAGGATAGGTGCCATTGAGGAACCCACACTGGGTCCCCTGTTTTCCATGGTATGGGTCGTGCTGCCCCAATGGCCGCTAAGGAAAACCCAGACCCTGTCTGTCTTGGTTTCCATTAGGTAAGATAGGCTCTATCCTTCCCTGTTCTTGATGTCCTAACCCTTTTCCTTCTTTATAACCCATCTTTGCCATGATATTTTTTGCTTTAGCTGAATACCCTCCCGATGGGGCGTTTTCATTGGACAAAATAAGGCCCAAATGCTGCATAATATCCCTTCCCCAGAGGTTAACCGGGAGTGGGAGCACATAAGGTATGAATTTCCCTTGCTGCCCTTCAGAGGATTCCCACGTCAAGGCAATGGAGCTTATAGTGGGACATGATTGATATCCTAGGCCCTGTAATGAATGAGATGACTCTGTGGTGGGCCACGCTTTGGGCCACCAATGTGTAGAGATTATACTTTTATCTGCTCCGGTATCAAGGATGCCTTCAAACTCTTTTCCATTAATCTTAAGGCGGAGCTTAGGTCTATCATTTAAAGATACAACCAAATAGGCAGAATCATTTCCTGAGGAGCCCATTTTCTTTATCTCAGGTCCTGCAGATTTCTCCCTGGTATTATCAGGGAGGAGCAGCAGCTGAGCTATCCTATCTCCTTTACTAATAGAAAAAACGCCCTTAGGGCTTGAGCACAGGACCTGTATTTCAGGGGAATGTTGACAATCCATGACTCCAGGGTGGACTACTAAGCCCTGCAAGGTGAGTGAACCCCGGCCGAGAATAAGGCCCATGGTTCCCAGGGGCAAGGATGGTATAGGCTCCACTGGCACCGGCTGAATACTCATTTGAGGCATTAATAGGAAGTCGGAGGCGGCACGCAGGTCCACCCTTGTGGGTCTTCCTGGGTCGCCTCTCTGACTGCTTCCTGGGTCCTGACAAACCGGTTCCCATATCTTTGAGGGCCCTGGGACCGAGGGCCCGATGACCCGTTTTTTGGCACATCAGTTGATTGACTATCAGGTGGGGGAAGGACTCTGCCCTTTATATCCCTCACAGAGCGACACTGGTCAGCTCTATGATAACCCTTGCCACACTTAGAGCAAAGAGTGAGAGTCCCTCCCTGTTTATCTGGAGCTCTGCAATCTTTCTTAAAATGCCCAGGCTTTCCGCAATTAAAACATGTCCTCTGATCATTTCTGCTCATGGAGCGGTTCTGAGATTGGAGGATGGCGGCCGCTAAGCCTGCATTGGTGAGAGGTCCCCCAAGCTCTCGACAGACCCTGAGCCAGTCTTGTAAGCCTTTGTTCTTTCTTGGGGCTATGGCCGCTCGGCACTCCTTTGTGGCTTGCTCATAGATTAGCTGTTCTATCAGAGGCGCAGCTTGCTCTGACTCTCCAAAAATACGCTCTGCTGCCTCTGTCATTCTGGCCACAAAATCTGAGAAGGATTCCTGAGGTCCCTGGACAACTTTTGTTAATTGACCAGTGGTTTCACCTGCTCGGGAGAGCGCCTTCCAGGCCCTAATAGCCGTGGAAGAGATCTGGGCATAAGCTCCCCAATGGTAGTTTGTTTGATCAGCAGAATAAGCTCCCTGACCCGTTAACAAGTCAAAAGTCCAATCTCTCTGCTCTGGAGTCAAAGCAGCTGCGTTTGCTCGGGCCTGCGCTTGTGCAGTTTCATGCCAAAGCGCTCTCCATTCCATATATTTGCCCATACTAGGGAGAGCGGCTTTTACAACCGTTTGCCAGTCGGCAGGAGTTAGTGCCATGCCGGCAAGCCTGTCTAACTGCACCAAGGTAAAATTAGCATTGGTTCCGTATTTACGGACCGACTCGGCAATTTCTTTAATTTGTAAGTATTCTACCGGAGCGTGGACACGCCCACCCTCGGCTCCTTCAAAGACCGGAAATGCCTGTTGTATTTTCCTTTGTTCCTCTCTGGGAATGAATGAGTCTGCGCACTGCCTCTCTGCGCACTGCCTCTCTGCGCAGGGCTGACGCACTACGCAGGGCGGGGACTCCGCATAGGGCGGACCTTGAAGCCGACTGCCCTGAGGCCAATCAGCAAACTGGCCTTCGCCAGCCGCTTTTGGCTTCCTTAACTGATTAGCTAGCACTTTACCTGGCTGGTACCCTTTTTTCTCATAATGAGCTGCTTCTTCCTCCCAGTCTGTTTCCTCAGAGAATTCTTCATCTGCTTCAGAGCTACTAAGAGCTGGCTTCCTGAGCTCATCTAGTGACGAGTATCTCCTAGAGACCTCCGCTAATCGATCTTTCTTCTTTTCCCTTTTTCCTCTTTTTCTTCTAATCTCTCTCCAGGTATTCCTACCTAACCTTAACTTTTCCTCGGGTTCAAGACCCTTGGAAAGGCCTGTATACTTATTTTGTGTACCATATTTCCTCTTTGCTCCTACTCTCTCTCCCCGCTTTACTTCTGATAGATTGTCCTGAATTTCATCTAGAATCCGCCCTGCCTTAACCACTTGATAACATGTGAAAAGGAACAAAAGGGCTTCTAACATTAGAAAAAATTCAAGGCCAAACATTTTCCACTTTACTTCTGATAGACTGTCTTGAATTTCCTTAGAAAGTTCAAGGCCAGGCTTACCTCGTAAAGCTATACTCACTGGTACTCTCGTTCCCCAGCTGAAAAGTTCTGAATTCATGTAGTTGAATCCTTCTTAACAGTCTGCTTTACGGGAACCTTTATTACCGCGACCCGCAGTTCTGGTTCTGGAATGAGGGATCTTCCTTGCGCCAGTCCCGAGTTTTTTCTCGTCCCGGGTTTCGGCACCAATTGTTATTAGACGCGTTCTCACGACCGGCCAGGAAAGACGCAACAAACCAGAATCTTCTGCGGCAAAGCTTTATTGCTTACATCTTCAGGAGCCAGAGTGCAAGAAGCAAGAGAGAGAGAAAACGAAACCCCGTCCCTTTTTTAGGAGAGTTATATTTCGCCTAGGACGTGTCACTCCCTGATTGGCTGCAGCCCATCGGCCGAGTTGACGTCACGGGGAAGGCAGAGCACATGGAGTGGAGAACCACCCTCGGCATATGCGCAGATTATTTGTTTACCACTTAGAACACAGCTGTCAGCGCCATCTTGTAACGGCGAATGTGGGCGCGGCTCCCAACATCTGCTCCACATTTTGTCTTAATATTTCTTTCCTTGAGGATTTTGTCCCCCCTTCTAAGAAGGATTGAAGCATCCACACTTTGTTATTCCTTCTTCTTGAGTTTCATGCGGTCTGTGAATTGTATCTTGGGTATTCCGAGCTTTTGGGCTAATATCCACTTACCAATGAATGCATACATGTGTGTTCTTTTGTTTCTTTTTTGCCTCACTAAAGATGATATTTTCTAGTTCCATCCATTTGCCTCAGTATTTCATGAAGTCATTGTTTTTAATAGCTGAGTAGTACTCCATTGTGTCAATGTATCACATTTTCTGTATCCATTCCTCTGTAAAAGGACATCAGGGTTCTTTCCAGCTTCTGGCTACTATAAATAAGGCTGCTATGAACATAAAGGAGCATGTGTGCTTGTTATATGTTGGAACATCCCACCAGTGGTATAGCTGGGTTCTCAGGTAGCACTATGTCCAATCATCAGAGGAACCACCAAATGATTACCGGAGTGGTTGTACCAGCTTGCAATCCCACCAAAAATGGAGGAGTGTTCCTCTTTCTCCACATTCTTGCCAGTATCTGCTGTCACCTGAGTTTTTGATCTTAACCATTCTGACTGCTGTGAGGTAGAACCTCAGAGTTGTTTTGATTTGCATTTCCTTGATGACTAAGGATGTTCACCACTTCTTTAGGTGCTTGTCAGCCATTTGGTATTCCTCAGTCATGAATTCTTTATTTAGCTTTGTACCCCATTTTTCAATAGGGTTATTTGGTTCTTTGGAGTCTAACTTCTCGAGTTCTTTGTATATATGGGATATTAGCTCTCTATCTGATGTAGGGGTGGTAAAGATCTTTCCCCAATCTGTTGGTTGTCATTTTGTCCTATTGACAGTCTCCTTTGCCTTACAGAAGTTTTGCAGTTTTATGAGGTCCCATTTGTCAATTCTTGATCTTAGAGCATAATCCATTAGTGTGCTGCTTAGAACTTTTCCCATGTGCCCATGTGTTCGGGGCTCTTCCCCACTTTCTCTTCTATTAATTTAAGTGTATCTGGTTTTATGTGGAGGTCCTTGATCCACTTGGATTTGAGATTTGTACACGGAGATAAGAATGGATTAATTTGCATTCTTTTACATGCTAACCTCCAGTTGAACCAGCACCATTTGTTGAAAATGCTGTCTTTGTTCCACTGGATGATTTTAGTTCCTTTTTCTAAGATCAAGAGACCATAGATGTGTGGGTTCATTTCTGAGTCTTCAATTCCAGTGATCCATGTGACTGTCTCTATACCAATATCATGCAGGTTTTATCACTATTGTTATGGAAAACAGCTTGGGGTCAGGGATGATGATTCCCCCATAAGTTCTTTTATTGTTGAGAATAGTTTTTTTATCCTGCATTTCTTGTTATTCCAAATGAATTTGCAAATTGCTCTTTCTAACTCTATCAAGAATTGAGTTGAAATTTTGTTGGTGATTGCATTGAATCTCTATATTGCTTTAGGCAAGATGGCCAGTTTTACTATATTAACCCTGCCAATCCATGAACATTAGAGATCTTTCCATCTCCTGAGATCTTCGATTTCTTTCTTGAGAAACTTGATGTTCTTGTGATATAGATCTTTCACTTGCTTGTTTAGAGTCACACCAAGGTATTTTATATTATTTGTGATTATTATGAAGGGTGTCATTTGCATAATTTCTTTTTCATTCTGTTTATCCTTTGAGTAGAGGAAGGCTACTGATTTGAGTTAGTTTTATATCCAGACACTTTGCTGAAGTAGCTTATCAGGTTTAGGAGTTCTCTGATGGAATTTTTTGGGTCACATAAGTATACCATTATGTCATCTGCAAAGCATGATATTTTGACTACTTCCTTTCCAATTTGTATCCCTTTGACATCCTTTTGTTGTTTAATTGCTCTGGATAGAACTCTGAGTACTATAGGGAATAGGATGGGAGAGCATGGGGAGACTTGTTTAGTCCCTGATTTTAATGGGATTGCTTCAAGTTGCCATTTAGTTTGATGTTGGGTACTGGTTTGCTGTATATTGCTTTTTTTTTTTCAAATTTACTTTTTTAAAAATTTTTTCTTTTTTTATTAGGTATTTTCTTCATTTACATTTCCAGTGCTATCCCCAATTCCCCCCATACCCTCCCCACCCTCTCCCTCTTCTTAGCACTGGCGTTCCCCTGTACTGAGGCTTATTAAGTTTGCAAGACCAATGGGCCTCTCTTTGCAAAGATGGCTGACTAGGCCATCTTTTGATACATATGCAGCTAGAAACACGAGCTTGGGGGGGGGGCGCTACTGGTTAGTTCATGTTGTTGCTCCACCTATAGGGTTGCAGACCCCTTTAGCTCCTTGGGTACTTTCTCTAGCTCCTCCATTGGGGGCACTGTGATCCATGTAATAGCTGACTGTGAGCATCCACTTCTGTGTTTGCTAGGCCCCAGCATAGCCTCACAAGAGACAGCTATATCTGGGTCCTTTCAGCAAAATTTTGCCAGTGAATGCAATGGTGTCAGCGTTTGGCTGATTATGGGATGGATTCCCGGATATGGAAGTCTCTAAGATGGTCCATCCTTTTGTCTCAGCTCCAAACTTTGTCTCTGTAACTCCTTCCATGGGTGTTTTGTTCCCAATTCTAATGTGGTCACATTTTGTTCTTCATTCTTCTTGAGTTTCATGTGTTTTGCAGATTGTATCTTGTATCTTGGGTATTCTAAGTTTCTGGGCTAATATCCACTTATCAGTGAGTACATATCATGTGAGTTCTTTTGTGATTGGGTTACCTCAATCAGGATGATGCCCTCCAGGTCCATCCATTTGCCTAGGAATTTCATAAATTCATTCCTTTTAATAGCTGAGTAGTACTCCATTGTATAAATGTACCACATTTTCTGTATCAATTCCTCTGTTGAGGGGCATCTGGATTCTTTCTAGCTTCTGGCTATTGTAAATAAGGCTGCTATGAACATAGTGGAGCATGTGTCTTTCTTACCAGTTGGAACATCTTCTGGATATGTGCCCAGGAGAGGTATTGCTGGATCCTCCTGTAGTACTATGTCCAATTTTCTGAGGAACCGCAATACTGATTTCCAGAGTGGTTGTACAAGCTTGCAGTCCCACCAACAATGGAGGAGTGTTTCTCTTTCTCCACATCCTCGCCAGCATCTACTGTCACCTGAATTTTTCATCTTAGCCATTCTGACTGGTGTGAGGTGGAATCCCAGGGTTGCTTTGATTTGCATTTCCCTGATGACTATGGATGCTGAACATTTTTTTAGGTGCTTCTCAGCCATTCGATAATTCCTCAGGTGAGAATTCTTTGTTTAGCTCTGAGCCCCATTTTTAATGGGGTTATTTGATTTTCTGGGGTCTAGCTTCCTGAGCTCTTTGTATATATTGGATATTAGTCCCCTATCTGATTTAGGATAGGTAAAGATCCTTTCCCAATCTGTTAGTGGCCTTTTGATTTTATTGACAGTGTCTTTTGCCTTACAGAAGCTTTGCAATTTTATGAGGTCCCATTTATAAATCCTCGATCTTACAGCACAAGCCATTGCTGTTCTATTCAGGAATTTTTCCCCTGTGCCCATATCTTCAAGACTTTTCCCCATTTTCTCCTCTATAAGTTTCACTGTCTCTGGTTTTATGTGGAGTTCCTTGATCCACTTAGATTTGACCTTAGTACAAGGAGATAGAAATGGATCAATTTGCATTCTTCTGCATGAAAACCGCCAGTTGTGCCAGCACCATTTGTTGAAAATGCTGTCTTTCTTCCACTGGATGGTTTTAGCTCCCTTGTCAAAGATCAAGTGACCATAGGTGTGTGGGTTCATTTCTGGGTCTTCAATTCTATTCCATTGGTCTACTTGTCTGTTGCTATACCAGTAACGTGCAGGTTTTTTTTTTTTTTTTATCACAATTGCTCTTTAGTACAGCTTTAGGACAGGCATGGTGATTCCCCCAGAGGTTCTTTTATCCTTGAGAAGAGTTTTTGCTTTCCTAGGTTTTTTGTTATTCAAGATGAATTTGCAGATTGCCCTTTCTAATTCGTTGAAGAATTGAGTTGGAATTTTGATGGGGATTGCATTGAATCTGTAGATTGTTCTGGGCAAGGTAGCCATTTTTACTATATTGATTCTGCCAATCCATGAGCATGGGAGATCTTTTCTTCTTCTGAGATCTTCTTTAATTTCTTTCTTCAGTACTTGAAGTTCTTATCATACAGATCTTTCACTTCCTTAGTTAGAGTCATGCCAAGGTATTTTATATTATTTGTGACTATTGTGAAGGGTGTTGTTTCCCTAATTTCTTTCTCAGCCTGTTTATCCTTTGTGTACAGAAAGGCCATTGACTTGTTTGAGTTAATTTTATATCCAGCTACTTCACTGAAGCTGTTTATCAGGTTTAGGAGTTCTCTGGTGGAATTTTTAGGGTCACTTATATATACTATCATATCATCTGCAAAAAGTGATATTTTGAATTCTTCCTTTCCAATTTGTATCCTCTTGATCTCCTCTTGTTGTGGAATTGCTCTGGCTAAGACTTCACGTACTATGTTGAATAGGTATGGAGAAAGTGGGCAGCCTTGTCTAATCTCTGATTTTAGCGGGATTGCTTCCAGCTTCTCACCATTTACTTTGATATTGGCTACTGGTTTTCTGTAGATTGCTTTTATCATGTATAAGTATGGGCCTTGAATTCCTGATCTTTCCAAGACTTTTATCATGAATGGGTGTTGGATTTTGTCAAATGCTTTCTCCGTATCTAATGAGATGATCATGTGGTTTTTGTTTTTGAGTTTGTTTATATAATGGATTACGTTGATGTATTTCCATATATTGAACCATCCCTGCATCCCTGGAATAAAACCTACTTGGGCAGGATGGATGATTGCTTTAATGTGTTCTTGGATTCGGTTAGCGAGAATTTTATTGAGGATTTTTGCATCTATATTCATAAGGGAAATTGGTCTGAAGTTCTCTATCTTTGTTGGGTCTTTCTGTGGTTTAAGTATCAGAGTTATTATGGCTTTATAGAATGAATTGGGTAGAGTACCTTCTGCTTCTATTTGTGGAATAGTTTGTGAAGAACTGGAATTAGATCTTCTTTGAAGGTCTGATAGAAGTCTGCACTAAACCCATCTGATCCTGGGCTTTTTTTGGTTAGGAGACTATTAGTGACTGCTTCTATTTCCTTAGGGGATATAGGACTGTTTAGATCATTAACCTGATCGTGATTTAACTTTGGTACCTGGTATCTGTCTAGAAATTTGTCCATTTCATTCAGGTTTTCCATTTTTGTTCAGTATATATCTTTTGTAGAAGAATCTGATGGTGTTTTGGATTTCTTCAGGATCTGTTGTTATGTCTCCCTTTTCAGTTCTGATTTTGCTAATGGATGCTGTCCCTGTGTCTTCTAGTGAGTCTGGCTAAGGGTTTATCTATCTTGTTGATTTTCTCAAAGAACCAACTCCTCGTTTGGCTGATTCTTTGAACAGTTCTTGTTTCCACTTGGTTGATTTCGCCCCTGAGTTTGATTATTTCCTGTCATCTATTCCTCTTGGGTGAATTTGCTTCCTTTTGTTCTAGAGCTTTTAGATGTGTTGTCAAGCTGCTAGTGAGTGCTCTCTCTAGTTTCTTTTTGGAGGCACTCAGAGCTATGAGTTTCCCTCTTAGAAATGCTTTCATTGTGTCCCATAGGTTTGGGTACGTTGTGGCTTCATTTTCATTAAACTCTAAAAAGTCTTTAATTTCTTTCTTTATTCCTTCCTTGACCAATGTATCATCGAGAAGAGAGTTGTTTAGTTTCCACGTGAATGTTGGCTTTCTATTATTTATTTTGTTATTGAAGATCAGCCTTAGTCCATTGTCATGTGATAGCATGCATGGGACAATTTTAATATTTTTGTATCTGTTGAGGCCTGTTTTGTGACCAATTATATGGTCAATTTTGGAGAAGGTACCATGAGGTGCTGAGAAGAAGGTATATCCTTTTGTTTTACGATAAAATATTCTGTAGATATCTGTTAAATCCAGTTGTTTCATAACTTCTGCTAGTTTCACCCTGTCCCTATTTAGTTTCTGCTTCCATGATTCGTCCATTGATGAAAGTGGTGTGTTGAAGTCTCCCTCTATTATTGTGTGAGGTGCAATGTGTGCTTTGAGCTTTACTAAAGTTTCTTTAATGAATGTGGCTGCCCTTGTATTTGGAGCAAAGATATTCAGAATTGAGAGTTCCTTTTGGAAGATTTTACCTTTGATGAGTATGAAGTGTCCCTCCTTGTCTTTTTTGATAACTTTGGCTTGGAAGTCGATTTTATTAGATATTAGAATGGCTACTCCAGCTTGTTTCTTCAGACCATTTGCTTGGAAAATTGTTTTCCAGCCTTTCCTTCTGAGGTAGTTTCTGTCTTTTTCCCCGAGTTGGGTTTCCTGTAAGCAGCAAAATGTTTGGTTCTGTTTGTGTAGCCAGTCTGTTAGTCTATGTCTTTTTATTGGAGAATTGAGTCCATTGATATTAAGAGATATTAAGGAAAGGTAATTTTTGCTTCCTATTATTTTTGTTTTTAGAGTTGGCATTTTGTTCTTATGGCTGTCTTCTTTTAAGTTTGTTGAAGGATTACATTCTTGCTTTTTCTAGGGTGTGGTTTCCGTCCTTGTATTGTTTTTTTTTTTTTTTTTTTTGTTATTATCCTTTGAAGGGCTGGATTCGTGGAAAGATAATGTGTGAATTTGCTTTTGGCTTGGAATACTTTGGTTTTCCCATTTATGTTAATTGAAAGTTTGGCTGGGTATAGTAGCCTGAGCTGGCATTTGTGTTCTCTTAGTGTCTGTATAACATCTGTCCAGGCTCTTCTGTCTTTCATAGTCTCTGGTGAAAAGTCTGGTGTAATTCTGATAGGCTTGCCTTTGTATGTTACTTGACCCTTTTCCATTACTGCTTTTAATATTCTATCTTTATTTAGTGCATTTGATGTTCTGATTATTATGTGTCAGGAGGAATTTCTTTTCTGGTCCAGTCTATTTGGAGTTCTGTAGCCTTCTTGTATGAGCATACATTTCTTTAGGTTTGGGAAGTTTTTTTTCTATAATTTTGTTGAAGATATTTGCTGGACATTTAAGTTGAAAATCTTCATTCTCATCTACTCCTATTATCTCTAGGTTTGGTTGTCTCATTGTGTCCTGGATTTCCTGGATGTTTTGAGTTAGGATCTTTTTGCATTTTGCATTTTCTTTGATTGTTGTACCCATGTTCTCTATGGAATCTTCTGTACCTAAGATTCTCTCTTCCATCTGTTGCTGATGCTGGCGTCTATGGTTCTAGATTTCTTTCCTAGGGTTTCTATCTCCAGCATTGCTCTACTTTTGGTTTTCTTTATTGTGGCTCCTTCCATTTTTAGGTCTAGTATTGTTTTGTTCATTTCCATCACCTGTTTGGATGTGTTTTCCTGTTTTTCTTTAAGGAGTTCTACCTGCTCGGTTGTGTTTTCCTGTTTTTCTTTAAGGACTTGTAACTCTTTAGCAGTGTTCTCCTGTATTTCTTAAATGAGTTATTAAAGTCCTTCTTGATGTCCTCTACCATCATCATTAGATATGCTTTTAAATCTGGGTCTAGCTTTTCGGGTGTGTTGGGGTGCCCAGGACTGGGCGAGTTGGGAGTGCTTCGTTCTGATGACAGCGAGTGGTCTTGTTTTCTGTTACTAAGATTCTTACCTTTGCCTTTCGACATCTGATAATCTCTGGAGTCAGTTGTTATAGTTGTCTCTGGTTAGAGATTGTTCCTCTGGTGATTCTGATAGCCTTTATCAGCAGACCTGGGACACTAGCTCTCTCCTCTGAGTTTTAGTTGTCAGAGCACTCTCTGCAGTCAAGCTCTCCTCTTCAGGGAAGGTGCACAGATATTTGGCATTCAGACCTCCCTCCAGTGGTCTTAAGATTGTGTGAGGAGTTCTCTACCAGACCTTGGGGGTGTCTGCTGACTCAGCACCTAAGGTGACCTGGTGCTGGTGCCGACCGGAAGGGACTTGTAACCCTGGTCAGGCCGAGATTCCTGCTTCTCTAATGCTGTCTCATGTCCTGCTCGATTGGATTGGATCAGAAGTTGTGTTCCACTCACAGGTGGTCCTAAGATCCTGTGGAAAGTCCTCTAGGGGACCTTGCAGCTGTCCTGCGACTCCTTGCCCAAGGTGACTCAGTGCTGGCACTGAATGGAAGACTGTATATTGCTTTTATTATACTTATGTATGGGCCTTGAATTACTGATATTTACAAAACTTTTATCATGAAGGGCTGTTGAATTTTGTCAAATGTTTTCTCAGAATCTAATGAAATAATCATGTGGTTGTTTTCTTTGAGTTTGTTTGTATAGTGGATTATGTTGATGGATTTACATATATTAAATCATCCCTGCATCCCTGTGATGAAGCTGTCTGCATCATGATAGATGATTGTTTTAATGTGGTCTTGGATTGGACTTGTGAGAATTTCATTGAGTATTTTTACATTGATATTCATAAGTGAAATTGGTCTGAAGTTCTCTTTCTTTGTTGGGTGTTTATGTGGTTTAGATACAAGCCATAATTGTGGCTGCGTAGAAAGAATTGGATAGTGTTCCTTTGGTTTCTACTTTGTGGAAAAGTTTGAAGAGTATTGATAGTAGGTCTTCTTTGTAGGTCTGAGAATTCTGCACTAAACCCATGTGGTCCTGGGCTTTTTTTTTTTTTGGTTTGGGAGACTTTTAATGACTGCTTCTATTTCTTTAGGGGTTCTGGGACTGTTTAAATGTTTTATCTGATCCTGATTTAACTTTGGTACCTGGTATCTGTCTAGAAAATTGTTCGTTTCATCCAGATTTTCCAGTCTTGTTGAGTAGCTTTTGTAGTAAGATCTGATGACTTTTTGAATTTCCTCAAGTTTTGTTGTTATGTCTCCCTTTTCAGTTCTGATTTTGTTAATTTGGATACTGTCTCTGTGCCCTCTGGTTAGTCTGGTTAAGGTTTATCTATCTCATTTATTTTCTCAAAGAACCAGCTCCCTTCCTTCCTTCCTTCCTTCTTTCCTTCCTTCCTTCCTTCCTTCCTTCCTTCCTTCCTTCCTTCCTTCCTTCCTTTCTTTCTTTCTTTCTTTCTTTCTTTCTTTCTTTCTTTCTTTCTTTCTTTCTTTCTTTCTTTCTTTCTTTTTTTATTGTTTGTATAGGTCTTTTGGTTTCTACTTGTTTGATTTCATCCCTGAGTTTGATTATATCCTGCTGTCTATTCCACTTGGGTGTATTTGCTTCTTTTTGTTCTAGAGCTTTCAGATGTGCTGTCAAGCTGCTAGTGTATGCTCTCTCCAGTTTCATTTTGGAGGAACTCAGAGCTATGAGATTTCCTTTGAGCATTGCTTTAACTGTGTCCCATAAGTTTGTATGTGTTGTGCCTTCATTTTCATTAAATTCTAAAAATTCTTTAATTTCTTTATTTATTCCTTGACCAAGTTCAGCTTCCATATGTATGTGGGCTTTCTGTTGTTTTTGTTGTTATTGAAGAGCAGCCTTCGTCCGTGGTGATCTGATAGGATGCATGGGATTATTTCAATCTTCTTGTATCTGTTGAGGCTTGTCTTGTGACAGATTATATGGTCAATTTTGGAGAAGGTACCATGAGGTGCTGAGAAGAAGGTATATTCTCTGGGTTTATGTTGAAATGTTCTGTAGATATCTGTTAAGTCCATTTGGTCTATAGCTTCTGTTAGTTTCACTGCGTCTCTGTTTAGTTTGTGTTTCCATGATCTGCCATTGATGAGAGTGGGGTGTTGAAGTCTCCCACTATTATTATGTGAGGTACAATGTGTGCTTTGAACTTTAGTAAAATTACTTTTATGAATGTGGATGCCCTTGCATTTGTAGCATAGATGTTCAGAATTGAGAGTTCATCTTGGTAGATTTTTCCTCTGATGAGTATGAAGTACCCTTCTTATATTTTTTTGATGTTGATTTTATTTGATATTAGAATGACTACTCCAGCTTGTTTCTTGGGATCATTTGCTTGGAAATTTTTTTCCAGCCATTTACTCTGAGGTAGTATCTGTCTTTGCCACTGACATGCATTTCCTCTATGCAGCAAAATTCTTGGTCCTGTTTACATATCGAGTTTGTTAGTTTATATCATTTTATTGGGGAATTGATTCCATTGATGTTAAGAGATATTAAGAGAAAGTGATTGTTGCTTCCTGTTATTTTGTTGTCAGAGGTGGAATTATGTTTGTGTGGATATCTTCTTTCCTTGTGTTGGAGTTTTCTATTTATTATCCTCTGTAGGGCTGGACTTGTGGAAAGATGTTGTGAAATTTTTTTTCATGGAATATCTTAGTTTCTCCATTTATGTTAATTGAGAGTTTTGCTGGGTATGGTAGCCTGGCCTGGCATTGGTGTTCTCTTAGGGTCTGTATGACATATGTCTGGGATCTTCTGGCTTTTAGAATGTTAGGTGAGACATCTTGTGTGATTCTGATAGGTCTGCCTTCATATGTTACTTGACCTTTTCCCTTTACTGTTTTTAATATTCTTTCTTTGTTTTGTGCATTTGGTGTTTTGATTATTATGTGTTGGGAGGAATTTCTTTTCTGGTCCATTCTATTTGGAGTTCTGTAGGATTCTTTTATGTTCATAGGCATCTCTTTCTTTAGGTTAGAGAAGTTTTCTTCTATAATTTGGTTGAAGAGATTTACTGGCCCTTTAAGTTGGGAATCTTCATTCTCTTCTAAACCTATTATCCTTTGGTTTGGTCTTCTCACTGTGTCCTGGATTTCCTGGATGTTTTGGGTTAGGAGCTTTTTGCATTTTGCATTTTCTTTGATTGTTGTGTCAATGCTTTCTATGGTATCTTCTGCACCTGAGATTTTCTCTTCTATCTTTTGTATTCTGTTGGTGATGCTTGCATCTCTGCCTCCTGATCCCTTTCCAAGGTTTTCTATCTCCGGGGTTGTCTCCCTTTGTGATTTCTTTATTGTTTCTATTTCCACTTTTAGGTCCTGAATGGTTTTATTCAATTTCTTCACCTGTTTGGTTGTTTTTTCCTTTTATTCCTTAAGGGATTTTTGTGTTTCCTCTTTAAAGATTTCTAGCTGTTTACCTGTGTTCTCCTGTATTTCTTTAAGTGAGATATTTATGTCCTTCTTAAACTCTATCATCATCATGAGATGTGATTTTAAATCAGAATCTTGCTTTCCAATGTGTTGTGGTATCCAGGACTTGCTGTAGTGGGAGAATTAGGTTCTGATGATGCCAAGTAGCCTTGGTTTCTGTTGCTCAGGTTCTTGTGATTGCCTCTTGCCATCTGGCTATCTCTGGTGTTCAACTTGCTGTCTCTCACTAGAGCCTGTCTCTCCTGTGAGTCTGTGAGCCTGTGAGTCTGTGAGCCTGTGAGTCTGTAATTGTAGGTCTGTCAGCACTCTTGGGAAACCAGCTTTCTCCAGGCAGGATTTGGGTCTAGAGAGCTGTGTCACAGTGTTAACCCGGGTCACAGGCCAACATATTATATTCTTAGATAATTAAAATTTATTTTATATTATGCTGATTATTATTACTACTATTAATATTGATTTTATGATATCTTAACCATTTGTGATTAAATGATTCAGAGCATTAGAAAGTAGAAACATGTTGGGATAGAGAGGACATCATATTTATATATTTAATCCCAAATGCAATTCCTCCTGTTTGCTGGGAATTGACCCTCCTTGTCTTCTCTTAATAAGTGGTACCACATTGTAGCAGTAATGACATCCCTTAAACTTCAGAATTGTACCAGACTTTTATTCTCCTACAAACTATGAGTCACAACCTCTGGCCAGCCATGCCTGTGTTTTGGTACTGTCCCTCCAGCTCTTTACCATGGCCCTCTACTTCCTGGTTTAATGTAGCTCAGACTTTGGTGTGATTAGATACTATCAGTGGTTCCATCCCCAGTCTCTGATTCTGTAGGTCTGAGTGGATCTAGTGAGTTTTTATTTTTGTCAAGTTTTTTTTTGATGATGCTAGTGCGTCTGGATAAAGACCATGTTCAGAACTCTGACCTAGACTATTACTATTATTCTATCCTTTTGCCTTAATCCTTTGAGACAGTCTCTTGAAGCTGGAGCTAATCTGGGTCCAGCTAGCTCCATCAACTATTCTGTCTTCATCACACAATGCTGAGGTTATAGGCAAGAATTTGTCATGACCAACTTTTTATATGGGTGCTAGATGAAAATTCAGACATGTGTACCTGGCCAGCAAGCACTCATCTTGCATCATTTCTCAAGGCCCAATATTGTGATTTTGTAATTCTTAATATCCATAAACAAGTACATATTTATTTTGCACTGGATTTCACAGGTATGTACCAGACTTCAGGTCTGGAAGGTCAACCCTAAAAATACTAACTTCTTCCTGTTTTATTGCCTATACACAAACACCATCCAGACTTTTGGTTGTTGACATGTCCAAACATTGGTTGATGACTGAGCCTCATCAAACATGACTGAACTAGCTTCTTGGGAACAATGCTCTGTGCTAGGTGATGGTAATGATGAGAACTCTAGTGCATAATTGTGGCAGTGAATGCACAAAATTGTATTTGACTCCTGAAAGCAATGTAATGTTGCTATCAGAGAGTGTATTTCCTGCTGAGTTTCTCAAATTTATAGAAAACCAGGAATCATTGTGATATTTATGTTTTCCTATGGAGAACTGGACAACAACTCAGTGACCACAGCAATGAAATTGGAAAGTTCTCTTATGCTTAGAACTGGGAGGACTTATAAATGTCAGTGTTTTATCATGCTCAGCTCCTATCAGAAATAGAATCTAAGTGGAAAGGCTTCTGTCAGGCATGCTCAGCCTCATCTTTCTATTCTTGAATCACATATAATTTGTTTTGAACTCATAAAACTATAAAATCTGAGAGTGTCATTGAGCTGAGAGATATTCTTCCTGCAAAGAGTTATCTTTAGGCTTTTATGAGAACAAGAGTGCCAGTAAGTACCTGGTCAGGCTTAGAGAGGAAGGGGTTGCCACAGAGGTAGATCCTCATGTCTCATTGGCTTTTATTCACCAGAGGTCTTGTTTTATAAAGAAACTAGTGCTACATTAACGCCCATCAAGGCTGTGTGTCTGTCTGCATAAAAATGCAGTGTGTGTGTGTGTGTGTTGGAGGGCATGTTGGATGTATATGTTTAAGAGAATATTAAAGCTTAATTATGTGGTTTTAACATTTGAAGACCTCACATTTCCCCTATGACTTGAGGGAGTAAAAAGAGCCCATTATCACTTTTTAAGCCAGATGTTTCGCTTAACAGAGCTGCTCTGATCCCTGCACCTGTCTGGACCAGCAGTTGTAGGATTAATGTAAGAGGCTGAATTTAAAAATCTAGACAACTGCAAGAGAGCAAGCGAATGGTGTGAAAATGAGCAGGCTTCCAGCATAAAGGATTTACTGTTTATGGCATCAGGCAGCACACAGTATTGGCAGGAGAACATGAGAATGCCCCATTGCCTTTCTGTCCATGAATGCTCGTATACATTACCAAGTGACAATTATAAGGACTTTTGGCAAGTACAGAAACAGAAGTAGAGGATTGGGGTTTGGTTTGGAGGAAACAGTGCTATATTATACTGTCCATGTGTGAGACAGCCGTAGAGTTACATGGCATTAGATATCATTTCTGGTGGATTATGACAATTACAAAATGAAGAAAACAAGCCTCACCCCCATAAAGAGTTTTTCAACCATGCATCTTAAAGAAAACAACAGCTTGTTACATGAAAGTAACTCTCTTAAATGATAATTTTTATAAAGCACATGGCAAAATATTCTTATTTATATAAAAGCAAAAAATAACAACAACAACAAAAAAAACCCCACAAAAAAATCAAACTTCCCTTTTCTTGGAACAAAACATGACTGGAAATTCTGACTGAGCTTGATAAGTACATATTCTTTTCTTTAATAAAGATAAAATTACACAGACACCCTGAACCACATGCAAATGCGTACCCAACACCCCTCATACTTGAGTAAACATTAGTTTTATGCATCAGACTCAAACAAGATACAATGGTAACTTCTAAATCAACTAAATGTCAATGTGTTCCTACTTGTCAGATTGTTTTTTGTATCTGGATTATGAAATTGTGTATACATGGAGCTCTAAGTATTGAAATGAGTAATACCTTGTTTAAGGAACAAAGGACAGGAATTTTAAAATGTTAATGTGTTCATTTCTTTAAGATGTTGGCATTACATTTGCAGTCTAGCAGAGGGTTAGTGTCCAAACTTCATAAGGCTCAACAGCCCCCTTGAGCCTTGGCTCCTCAGACTGGGGATTTTTGCAAGGATTATGGGAGCTAGTGTGTATGAAAAGCACTTTGTAATTTGCTTAAACATGGCTTACACATGTTACCTCTTAACTTTCAATTAAATTTGTAGATGACAATCTAAACTGATTTGTTTGAGATTATACTAAGAATAGTGATGAAACAGAATCACTTACACTAAAACCAAGTCTTATATTTCAGATGCAAAGATACAGGGATTTTTCTCACACAAATCTTAGAAAGGGTGCTTTTCTTTTGTGAACATAGGTTGCAGTGTTATCCTCATAATCTCATGCATTCACTAGCAACACACTCGGAAGTTCTCGTGTATCAGTCTGAGGGGATAAGATGATAAGCAAGACTTATCAGTCCTTTTCTACACAGAGCCTTAGGAAGATAGTCATCAGATATGCAATTACATAAGGAAATCTTTCATTATAGATGTGATGCATCAGACTCACATCTTGTTGTGGGAGGAGGATTTAACTGCAAAGAAAGCACAGAACAGCTGCAGTTGATCCAATGGGAAGTGTCAACTGTAGTGTCTCTGCAGACATGACAACTAAATACTATAGACTCATAAAAAGAAGGTGCATGCTTGCCTTCAGTGTTATACTTTATATTACTCAGAAAATAAAATATTTAAGTTATCATAAGCATCCATGCATTGCTTCTTCCAGTTTTTTTTTTTTTTTTTTTTTTTTTTTGCTTACAAGTAATAATTTCAAAACTGATGAGCTAAAGAGAAAATGTTGTAACTCAGAGCAGTGGGAGAAAACCTCACCATCAAAAGGCTCTCCATTTTAGTCTCTGGAAGTAGTCCATTGCCCAGGGATTTCTCCTTCGACTGTCTTCCCTTTCCAAGTACTTAAGGAAGTCTCCACACAGACACCTTTCAGCCAGGTTTGGGTCATTTGCTCACTTCTGAAAAGTGAAAGGCCAGGTTAGTCCCAATCAGCAACTGGGGAGAGAAGGGAGGTTATTGCACAGCAACCAAAAAGAAGAAATAGATGGAAGGGAAAATGAGAATACTTACTGATTATATACTGGAACCAATCTCATTCACCTAATATCATGATTCGCAAACTTGAAAGTATTTATTAGTTTTCTATTATAAATGTAACTTTTCAAAGTAATTGTATGCGCTAGCTCACAGTGCCAACATGCCAGTCAGATGTTTGGTGGCCTGGTTAATATCTTAGCTCACAGTTTCACAGGATAACATGATAGTCCCATGTGGGACTGAGTTCTTATATGGATGCTGTGGTGAAGAAACTGTTTGCAAGATTATTTGGGTCCTTGTTTCCTTGCTGACTGATTTATTTTTTTTCTTTCAGATTTTGGAATACTTCAGATAAAAGGGAATGAATTAACTCTAAGCATGAACATAGATTATTTTATTTAAAATACAGAGATATAACTTGATATATATATATATATATATATATATATATATATATATATATATGAGACAGACAGACAGAGGGAATGTATGTATGTTTTTGCCTGGGGAAGACAGAAGAAGGTGCCAGATCTCCTGGAGTTAGAGTTACAGGGAGTTGTGAGGTGCCAGTGGGAGTTCTGAGAACCAAACTCTGCTCCACTGGAGAAACAGCAAGTGCTCTAAACGGTCGAGCCATCTTTCCAGTATATATATATATATATATATATATATATATATATATATATATTTCTTTATTTGCTTCAATGGATTAGCTTATATAATTGTGAAAGCTGGGTAAGCAAGAATGAGGTCTGCGAAGAAGGCAACAAAAGTCCTCGAGCAGGACCAAAACTACAGAATCAGCTCAAAGCTCATGCTTTGAACAGTCCATACTAGAACAATCACATGAGGAGAGACTCAAATTTTGTAGACTCAGTTGCTGTTTGGAATCTGAGTCAGGAAGTAACTAACCCTCCAATATGTCTCATATGGGATTGGCCAGCCTCCTCCCCACCCCAAGTATAATTGCTTTGTTTCTAGGTCTGCTGACTTAGAGCCTTAGTTATATCTAAACAACAACAACAACAACAACAACAACAACAACAAAAAGAACCCTTCACAGCAACATCCAAGTTAGTGCCCACAATTCATATAATGATAATGTCACTATGTTATCTATCATTTTATTCAAAGTTTATAGAACATTAGTTGAATTTTCTATACTAGGAATACACTGCTCACAGAAAAATTAAGACAGATTTTTCTATTGCTTTTGGGAGATATAGAAACAGTCTTTAAAAATCAAAGTCTACCTTAGATATACAATGGCTAGTGTCTATGAGGGTCATCTTGAAGGTTATTAAAAATAAATCATAAAACATCAGTAATAGACTATAGGTTGGGTTGTGAAGTATTATGGCAATTGTAGCAAATAGTTATAACTCATCATACCATTTTCACTAGCTTTAGAACATCTTATTAAAAAGCCTAAAGAAATCAAGACGCTAAGTGAGCAATCAAAAGGCAAATGTTTGTGTGTGTGTGTGTGGTATATGCATGTATGCATGTGTATGTGTGCAGGTTGTATACCCATGGGTACATGCAGGACATTGGGCATATTCTTCTATACTGCTTTATTTTCCTGTGATATAGGAACTCAGATTGAACTTGAAGCTCACTACTTTTTGATTATGCTGTTGACCAGAGCCTGCCCTACCAATCCTCTTCTCTTGTTCCAGGCTCAGGTCTGGGGTTAGGCACATGTGGCCACACACAGCTTTTGCATAGGTCCTAGGTATGCATCCTCATACTTGCACAGCACTACTGAGACATCTCTGTAACCCTAAAGGTTTTTAATAGGTGATGAATGAATGAATACAATAATTTTACCTAAGAAAGATTATAAATGAAGATTATATATGAAGGAAGCTGAGATCAGGGCACATATACCTTTCTATGGCATGAATAGGATTTTATTAGATGCATGTGTTACTTTTGCATGTATAATTAAAATGCTTAAAAATAACTTTAAAATTTATTTATTTATTTATTTATTTATTTATTTATTTATTTATTTATTTATTTAGTGTGTGTGTGTGTGTGTGTGTGTGTGTGTGTGTGTGGCCAGAGGCCAACTCTTCAAGCCCAGTTCTCTTTCTACCATCTAGTAGTCAGGGATGTAACTCAAGTCATCAGGCTTGGGCCTATGTACGTTTGCCCACTGAGCCATCTTCCCAACCCAGTAATTCTTGTAAAACTGAAAATAAAAAAGCACACATGATATATCGTGCCAAACGTGGGATTTTAAATCTTTGCATCTGTGAAATGTCTACTTCAATGTAGTTAACACAGGCATCATTTTACAGACTTGTTTCTGTGGGGAGAACACTTAAACCCACTCACAGCAGGTTTTAAGTGTACAACCTATTGTTAGTAACTATTGTCATCATGAATCTCTTGTGTACAATGAATCTCTTGAGCTTATTCTATCTAACTAGAATTGCATATCCTTGGACCAACATCTTTAGTCTCCTGATTCTATAGACCCCTGATAATGACCACTTACTCTCTAGTTCTATGAATTTACCTTTTTTATTTATTTATTTTTTTAGAACTCGTGAGATAACAGAGTATTTCTTTCTGTGCCTGACTTATCTTACTGAACACAATGTCAGGTTCATTCATATTGTTGCAAATGACAGGCTTTCATTCATGATGAGAGCTGAAGAGTAGTCTACTGTGTATATGTGCCACACTTTCTTTATTTACTTGATGGTTGCCGTGCTTCACTTAGAGCACTGGGCAGCTTATCTAGACACAGGGTCAACAAGAACGCACCAGACTTAAACTGCATTGTAGACCTAATGGGCTCAAGAGGCACACATGAAACATTTTATCTCCCAGCAGAAATGCACATTCTTCTTATGCTCAGGCTGAGTGTTCTGTCATATATTAGACCACAAATCACATCTTAGCAAATTGAGAAAGATCAAAGTCACACCAAACACACCAAGCACTACAATAATATGAAGTTGGCCACCATCAATAGATTTGGAAAATTCACAAATCACATGGAAATTAAACAACATGTTCTTGAATAACCAACCAATAGACCAAAGAGTAAATAAGAGGAACATAAAGAAATTATCTTGAGACAAACGAAAATGAAAACATACCCTGACAAAACTAGTTCTAAGCAAAACTAGGTCTAAGAACAAAAAGATTTCTAAGGGAGAGTTTTTTTTTCTTTTTTATAGCATCGAATACCTTTATCAAGGAAGAAAAATGCTCTGATGTCATAACAAACCAAACAGCTTAGTGTTATATTTCTAGAAAGAGAAGAATAAGTTAAGTTAAAGCTAGTATAAAGAAGAAATAACAAAGATATGAATAGCTGGTGAATAAATAACTATAACTACTTTACCTAAGATAGACTATGTATAAAAACAGAGCAAACATATACAGGTATATACATGTCATATAGTAAATAGGGTGGACGTAAATAACTGGAGACTGTAAATATAGAAATTATCACTGAGTCAGAGTTAGATTTTGAAAAGATAAGACTGACAAGTTATTACTAAGCTGCATTTTAATTTTTATATAATATATTTTGATTATATTCTCTTATCATTTCCTTTGTTTGTTTTCAGCAAATTACCTTTTAATTGAGTCCCTTGATTCAAGTCTTTAGAGAAGTAATCCTGCCTTCTGCATTCACTGGCCTCTAGAAATACTGAGAGGAGGCAGAAGATGACCAGAGAAGACCATCCACAGGCCAGAGTACCTAATACCTAGTGAAACAGAAGCAAAATTTAAAAATATTATTTTGAAAATATTATTAAAGGCTTTTAAAAGAATCAAAGTACTCATCAAAGGAAAAAACCCACAAAAACTTTCCTAATACTTTATTGTTAAGATTCATTTTGATCAAAATCATCTCTTTTGTGTTTGGATCTCTATTAGCTTAGTCCGATTATAACTAATCAGTGACATCATATTCCTACTCTTGGGGACATAAAGAGCTAACAGAAACTGGGGTTGTCAATGATGAGTCTCAGATTTAGAAGAACATAAGGAATTGGGGCCAGAGTTAGCATCACATAAAGTTAATATTACATGTTTGCTTAAGTGATAAAGGAGCGAAACTGCAGTGGGCTCTTTTAAAGGATGAGCAGTTGGACTGTTGAAGCCACCCCATCATTGGCTGAGAGGAATGCAGGAGGCAGATGGCTGGAAACACAATTCCCTCACACTGCAATGAAGTTCCATGGGATTCCCCTGACTCCATATAGACATCTTTATCCAATGGATTCTTCCAATGAATTGGTTTTGTATATTCAAGCAGTTCTGAACTACACACCAAACAGTCTCCTCTCATATAATCAATAAATGCCTCCACATTCATTCTCACAGAAGATGTGCTGAACAAGGAAAAAAAAATGTATCAACATATTTTCAGCCTCAAAGAACTGACAGGTCAATAGGATATAAAAGTGTGGTGGAGATCATTTGCACAAAGATATAAAAGGACAGCAGAGAAAGATGGACAGGGAGTTGTTTCTGACTACTATGGTTGTAGAAATATTTTTAATTAAAATATAAGTACATCTCTTCCCCAGTTCCCTCTCCTCCCCAACTCCTATCACGTCTCCTTCCTCTATGCTCTCCCATGTCCCACAGCGTATCAAACTGATGGCCCCCTTCCCTTTGATTTTTATTATTATGTTATAATATATAATACTATAATTTTAACATAAGATGGTTTTCCTTTTATTGAAAATAGATATTTTTCTCACATAATATATCCTGACTATAATTTCTCCTCCCTCAACTCCTCATAGTTCCTTCTCTCTTCTCCCATCTACATCCACTCCCTTTATGTTATTAGAAAACAGTCTTCTAAGGGATAATATTGAGATAAAACAAAATATAGTAAGATGAAAGTAACACTCGGAGTTGGAGAAGACAAACAAACAGAAGAGATGGTGCTGAAGAGATGGCACAAGAATCAGAGACCCACTCATTCTCACACTCAGGAATCTCATAAATACACTAAAGTGGAACTAAAAAGATGTATGCAGAGGGCCTGATGCAAACCCTGTGCACACTGCCTCAGTGTCTGTGAGTTCATACGATCTCTGATCATGTTGACTCAGAGGGTCTCTTATTCTTGGTGTCTTCCATTCCCGTTGACACTTACACTCTTTCAGTCTCCTTTTTCTTTGTGTTTCTCTGAGAGAAAGGATTCGATGGAGGCATCTCATCTAGCGTTTAATGTTCCAAGGTCTCTCCCTGCATCTCATCTGGCCATGGTTCTCTGTATTTGTCCCCATCTACAGCAGGAAGAACCTTCTCTGATGGTGGCTGAACAAGACACTGAACTAGAAAAATAACAGAATGTCATCTTATTGCTATGTTTTTACGTTTTGTCTTGTTTTAGAACAGTAGTATTTAGTTTTACTCTAGGTCCTTGGACTGTCTAGTCTTTGATTCTTGATCAGCTAAACAGTGCTGAATATGGGTTCCTTCTCATGGAGTGGGTCTTAAGTCAAAGCAGATATTGGTTGGTTACATTCACAAGCTTTGTGTCATTATTGCACTAGCATATCTTGCAGGCAGGACACCAGTGTAGAACAAGAGGTCTGTGGCTGGCTTCATGTTTATGTTTCTCTTTTGGTAGCATGCCAAGTACCTTACTGTACCAAAGATTCTAGAATGCAGGGGTGAAGACTCTATGGATTATAGACGTTTTAATTATGGTTTCCATTTCAGGTAGAGACTTAAAGAACATTTTGTCTTGGGAGTTAACTTTCAAGAGACATTTTATGGTTCCAAGACTCCACAGCTTATCTACTACAGAAAGCTAATGAAACTTCATATGAAAACCCGCTGCTACCTGGCACTCATACCACAACTGCTTTCCCTGTGTTGCCTGTAAATCTATGTACCAGGCACACTGCCCTCTGGGTCTGTCACAAGACTGGCTTGATGTTCCTTCTGGGTATCCAGTAGTCCTCTAATGGCATCCCCCAAAGGATGTGATGTTTTCAGCCTTCAGGGGTTTAGTATTACCTTTGGTTTGCAACTGATGACAAGGCCCTGACTGAAAGGCCACATATCATGCCTTATTTCTCAAGCTCCACACTAAGTTCATAGTCGGACAAATGTAATATCAGAGAAAATGGAAAGCAGGCTGCATGGCTGAAGATGCAGCACAATACTCAGGGGAAATGCGAGTGAGAATTTGCTTGGTATATGGAGTACTTTTCATTGAGTACCAGCCTGATGCTTGCAAGATCTTGGAAAGCCTGTGAAATACTTTGAATGGAATGTCATATTTTTCTTTTCTCCCTGACTGTTCCCTCTTGACTAACAGTACTTATGTATCCCTCTTGTAGCCCTTAACAGTCATTGTGACTGTTTACCTAATGAGCATACCTTGTTCTGGTTTGAGGATGAGTGTAAGACTGAAGAGCCTTAACTTACCAGAGACCCCCTGAGTGAACAACGCAGAGTCAGGGATCAATGCAAAAGCAAGAGGAATTTTATTGTTCCAGCAGGTTGGGGTTGCCCTGCACACAAAGGAAGGAGAGAACAACACCGCACAGCCCATACGGCAAGTTTTTATACAGTTTTCAGAGCAGCAGCCATTAAGCACAATGTGATTGGCAGAACAGTGTGACTTTTAAACTGATTGGTCTTTAGGGAAGGAGGTGGCAAGGACTTCCCTTGTCTGTAGGTGGCCAATGGTCACATAATGTGTCTAGATGATCTGGGCCTCCCCCACCTGCAGGCGACAGATGGATGGTCCCCAATCCCCTGTGGTCTGAGGAATGTAGTTATCCTTTCCTGTCTGGGGGGGGGGTGCCTATGTGCTCTATGACCTTTCTCTTCCAGGATGGGAGGCCTGAACTGACCACTTCATGAGTACCTATTTTCAGTGTATGCTAAGTATCTGCCTTAGCATCTTGTGCATTAGTGGCTCCACATCAAATGGGGAAATTCATAGGTGAGAGGGCCTGAGTTGCAGAAGAGGTTAGCATATCAACTACTCAGGGGAATAATAATAATAAGGGCCTCTGACTTCTGTCACATTAAATGCAGCAGTTACACATATGTATTGAGTGCAGCAGGGGCTCACCCTCACAGCCCCTAAATGTTCCAAAAACATTGTCCACACATCTGATATAGAAATGCACAACCTTCTGCATTTTTGAGATAAATGAGTTTCTTGAATGCAAATAATATGACAGATGTCAAATTCTTTTAGGGGGCTGGTAAGATGGCTGTATGACTGAGAGAACACTAAGTGCTCTTTCGGGAGATACAGGTTTTGTTTCCATGTGACAACTAAGAACACCTATAACTCCAGTTTCCAGGAATCAGACACCCTTTGCTGGCCTCCAAGGGTACAAGGTATGCATGTATGTTGTACAAATATGCAAGAGCTCACACAAGCATCTGAAATGAAAGTAAGATAAATCTAAAAATATATTTCTCAGGCAGAGTTGGCAAACATACACAATAAGTATAATGAAATGGACAGCTTTTCAATATGTTTTCTAATGTCTGTTTTATTTTGCTTTAATGTTATATCATAAAATTCCCCAAGCTTTTACACATTCTTGGAAAACATGGCTTTAGTGCAGGTGTGCCTCTCCATACTACATTTGTCACATATGGTTCCGAGCTTCCCTCTTCGTGTGACACAAGGTTGTTCCAGTGCTTTGCTCTGGGATTTTCCCATATTCTGTTCAGTGAACTCAAACTGTGAAGGAAGATATGCTATAATCTGTAAGGTAACAAGAAAAAGAATAAGAAAGCAAAGTATAATTGAATAATAAAAGATGAAAATGAATTTAAAGTACAGATATGGAGGACAGTTGTCCATGGGGCAAAACCAAAAGGATTATAAAATTAAACCCCAATTCATCAAATAGCCACATGAATAGAAGAGGGTTTAATAATCAAATTAATTTATTTTTGTACAAAGTGGGGGATAGAGAAAACGTAAACTGCACTGTATTGATCCTATTTAGAAGTTTTTCTCCTGATGAGATTCTTCTTTCTCTTTTGTTCATCTGTTCTGCTTTTGTTTGCAACTAAAGGTTGAGGATTTACAGGCAACAAATCCTAAACAGAATTCGAAAGGCTTATTCATGTTTTAATAAATGAATGCTGCACTTAGGAAAGGAAACAACATCAATCCCTTGAGTTAATTGCATCCTGATTGCTGGTGTCAGAAGGAAACCTTGGCAGACAAAACACAGAATTACCTGGTTAGCCTTGTCACGTAACTCATCTCTGGGAGCTCCGAGAAAAGCCTTTGTTTTCGTTACCATGGCCTAATTCAAGCCAACAAGAAGGCTGACTTTAAGGATGGCCGAGAAAGGATTAAGGTGCCAGGTTAGGTAACATTCGCCTAAAGCTGGGCTTTCAGCAAAAACAAAAGAACCATGCTAATTTCAAGGACCATTCCATTCCTCAGTGACTAGCATTCTGGGTAGCTTTTATTTTTTAATTCAAACATTCTTTTGCTGTGCTAGCTACTCCATCAGAAAAAAAAAGGGGGCAGATGTCCACAAAACATACAAAGAGAATTCTGATATTGCTTCTAACAATAATAACAACAACAACAAGAAACTCTTAGCATTCATCTTATTCCTGAGTTTTATTAACAAAATTACAAAATTTGTAATTCATAAAATGTTAAGAAAAATATTCTGTCATGATTATATGTTGCTCTGCAAATAAGAAATATGCTGACATCTTTTAGATATTAAAGGCAAAGTCAGTGAACTTATTATATAAATGGCACCAAGGACCATACCAGCCTATTTTAAAACTATGGAATCCTTCAATTGTAAGGGAAACAGGCACAGATGATATAGAGATAAATGGGTATGGATGGAACTGGACCAGGCCAATTCTAATAAAATTTCAGAAAAGTATTCAAAGAACTCTAATCCGAGAGTAATGTAAGTTTGGGACTTGAAAGCACATATCCCAGGCCAGCATCTGATTTTCAAATGTCTTACAATTCTCTGTGTGGATATTTGGCTTCAAGCACATTAACTTATTGTTGACCTTGAAGCACCTGGAACTTGTGTAACCCTCTCTGCTGGAAGGCACTTTCTTCTTATGTGCTTATGTGGCTTCTCCCTCTCTTCAGCATTACCTTCCTTTCTTTTTTTAAAAATAATTCTTCTTTTTAACTTTAGACACAAATTATATATCTGTATGCAGAAGTCAACACAGCCTTGCACTGATGGGGGTTCACTCTCAGGTAGTCCTTGTGTGGGCTGGCCGCCTCCAAAGGCCCAACTTCTCCCACTGTGCAGTCTTGGCACTATGTGGTCCCCAACTCCTGACAGCATTGTCCTCTCACTACACTGTACTACTATGCTACTGTGTCCTTTCTAAGGGATGAGACTTTAAGTAGAGGAAGAACAAGTCTCTCTTTTGCTTTGAGCTCATTTATTTTATTTCATAGCAAGTGCTGCTGCAGTAGTAGAGTGAACTCATGTTACTAGTCTATGGCTTACTGAGCATCTGGACTCTTCCTACATCAAATTCATTTTGAGGGCTGTAGTCCATATCTAACTGGAATCTCCATGGGTACCAATCTACCTATGATAGCATCCTCTGCACTTGTTTATTTTTATTGACCAAATATTTCTGTATGGCACATGAAATATTAAGAGCTAACAGAAAAAAGTGTGTGTGTGCGCGCACGCGCGTGTGTGCGCACATGTGACTGCATGATGTAATAGAGGTGAAACCCAAGGACACTTTTGGTGCTTAGGTAAGAACTTGACAACTGAATTTTCTTCCCAGCCCCACCATTAAGCACTTTTTTTGGAGCTTGTGTAATATAGGGATTGTGGATTTAGGAAGACTTTTTTCTTTAGCATACTTAACGATGGAAACTATCTGTAATGGGCTTAGATTACTTGGACTGAGCCCTTAGGTGCACTTGCTTGGTGGTAAGAGAATGTGCGAGGGAGCTGGGATTTGGACATGGGAGAGATAAAATATAGGATGGGCGAGTGGGACATAAAATAGTAATACCTGTTGAAAGAATGGTAGGTTTAGTGGAGTAGAAAGCTAGAAGAGAGCAAAAATTGCTTAAATAGGAGATGTGAAGTAGGTGAACTGCTAAGAGGCTGAAGGGTGTCCACAGAGTACAGCGTATAAAATATATCTTTTGGAGATTGAGTATTTATTTAGATCAAAATCTGTAAACCAAGTTAGGAAAAACTGATACTTTAATAATTATCACAGGCAATTTCTCAAGTTTGATTTGTTTTACCTGTTTCATATCATATAGATTTTTTTTTACACTTTATTAGGTTTATCATAGTCTTCTCTCTCCCCCTCTCCTTTTCTGTCCCCTATAAGAATGATATCTGTTTATGTTTTAATTTATTTCAAATTGCAGCTCTTCATTGATGGTACATAGGAAAGCAATTGATTTGTGCCATGTGACATACAACCAATACTTGTCTTTTAGCTATAGACGGGGGTTGATCCTAAGACTTTAAGAAACATTCAGACCTGACATCTGCAAATGAGCTTTACTACTTCCTTCTCAATCTACACAAAACTTACCTCATTTTCACGCCTGTTAAAATAGCTAGGATGCCAACTATAGTGTTGCATTTGAGTGGTGAGAGAGAACCTCACAGCCTCCTTTCAGCCACTCACCATTATCTGTAACAGCTGTGGTTTATATTGTTTTAGAGGTATTCTTTATCAAGTCGAATAACTTTTCATTTATTACAAATTTGCTGAATAAAAAAAAACTAATAATACTGAATTTTGATGATTTTTTTTCATGAATTTACTGAACCATATAAATTTCCTCTTTGTCCTTAAAAGGATATTGGTCATTTTTATTTAATTAGCCATATTAGCTGTGGGCTGATATATTTCCTCTGAAATTCCAAAGGTAGATTTATGTTTTAGTCTGTTAGGATCTGAGTGAAAATAGAGCCTTTTCAAAATTCAGGTTTAGATGGGATTAGGTCATCCACCTCTGCAAACAATTTAATATTTCCAGCAAAGAGCAACTGCTACTTGAAGGCAGAAATATACAGAAGAAAGCTACATGTTCCACATAAAGCAGATATCAGAGCAAGGAAAATGATAATAAATACAAGCAGGGTCATTTGTCCAGGAAGACATTCTGTTTTTAATATGTACTCACTTAATGATAGAACATTAGAATAGATGGGGAAATAAAAACTTGTGGTATGCAGTAAAGTTGAAATTTTTTTTGTTCCTTCCTGTGAGAATTCAGTGAAGTTTCTGGAGTTCAATGTGGAACTCTAAAACCATAGTCCTCAGGTCTTTAATGCTCATAGTAGTCCACACCTCACTCCCAGAAGCTTATCAAAGTTATCATTTAAGTACTAATGTTGGTACCATCAGCTGTGGTTTCAGGTTAGCTGACCTTGCTTGCTTTTCTCTATTCAGTAGTTAGTCTACATTCAGGGACAGTGATTTTCCTTGTGACCCCATCTTTCTTATAATTACAAGCAAAATAACTGGCATTTGTTTTCCTTTAGCTTTTTTAGTTAGTTTTCATTGTTGTAAAGTAGAGAGAGAGAGAGAGAGAGAGAGAGAGAGAGAGAGAGAGAACCTCAAGTTCTTTATTATGTCAAAGCCTGATTATAATTGATCCTTTAATCTTTCAAGGTGACATTTATTAGCATGGATGAGAATACAAGTTAGAAAAGAGCACAGGGTGTCAACTCCATCTCCACACATGCTTGGTTTGTGTCTCAGGGTTTTACTGTGAACAGACACCACTGAATTGCTGAGAAAGAAGATTGAGTTCATCTTCACAGAACTATTGCTGTACAGGGCCACTTCCCCCACACCCTAATAACCTTTCTCTTCCTCTACCTCTGCTGGGTGGTGGTCCAGAGAAGAGGTTGAACCCTTATTAAAAGTGGTTGCAAAAAGTGTTTGCCTACATACTATGACCTAGGCAACTCTTATAAGGTCAGCATTTAATTGGGCTGTCTTACATGTTCAGAGGTTCAGTCTATTATCCTCAAGGTGAGAGCATGCCAGCATGCAGGCAGACAAGAGCCTTGAGGAGCTGAAAGTTCTACCTTTTGTTCTGAAGGCAGCTAAGAGAAGACTGGCTTCCTGGCAGCTAGGATGAGGGTATTGAGGCCCATTTCCACAGTGATACACCGACTCCAACAAGGCCACACCTCTTAATAGTGCCACTCCTTGGGTGAAACATATTCAAAGCATCACAGTTTGCAACTTCTTTCTTAGGGCTGCCACACATGTCTTTTTCTGAGCATTTTCTGAGGGTTTGCTGAATGTTCAATCTGTGAGTTCTAGACAATATGGGGACACACAGTAATACTTTACCTCAAGTAAAAAATCCAAGTAGTAGAAAACTCCAAATGACAACATATTCTATAAACTGCTCTGTCTCTTGTTTTTTTTAATTAACACATTAAAAGGAAAATAATTATTTGATTCACATTCTGTTAAAAGTTTTCTGATATTCTATCACAGCTCTGTGTTAAGCATATTTAGCTTTTGTAAATATTTGCTATTCCAAAACATACTTCAGTGACTAGTCCTGTCCTTTTTATCTTTGTGTGATACAGGAGTTTATATGAAGTGTACTCTGAAGTGCAGAGGTTCTGGGTAATATAATGCAGTTTTGTATATGAATTACACACACACACACACACACACACACACACACACACACACACACAAATCTGAATCTGATAGAAGAAGAGAAAGTGAGGAACAGTCTTGAACCTATTAGCACAGTAAAAGTCTTTCTGAATAGTATATTGATATCAAAAGCAGTAAGATCAAAAATTAATAAATGGGACCACATGATATTGAGCATTTTTTTTTTTTGCAGAGGAAACCATAATTTAGACAAAGTTGCATGCTACAGAATGAGAAATGATCTCTCTCAACCAATCCAATAGGGTATTATTACTCTAAAATAGATAAAGACCACCACCACCAAAAGCCCTGGATATCAGGAAAACAAATAACCCAATCAAAAATGGGGTACAGCATGGAACATGTTCTTCTAGCTGGGATTCCTTGCCTGTCCTCAGTGAGAAAAGAACCGTCTAGCCTCCCAGAGATCTGAAGTGTCAGGGTGGGGAAATACCCAAGGGGTCTCACCTGCTCAGAGGAGAAGGAAATGGGCAGAAGGGAAAGGGTTGTGGGAGGGGTGACAGGGAGAGGGGCAGTGGGCAGGATGTAAAGTGAGTAAGTAGAAAAAAATTAAATATATGAAAAATTGGGGTACAGAACTAAAAATTGAGTTCTCAAATAATGAAACACAAATGGCTGAGGAACACAGAAATATTGAAAGAAAAGTTCAACATTCTCAGTTGTTGGTATAATCTTTTTGCACACTGTTTATCTCTGTCTTTCCTCTCCTGCCTAAAGCATTCTCTGGTGGGCTTTAATAAAAATCCGACTGCCTATAGCTAGGTAGGAAAAGGAAGGCAAAACTTCTAGGCAGAGACAGGATCTCTGGGGAAGAATCAGGTGAGAGGCATTCGCCAGTCAGACCAGGAGGAAATCAGATGTATTGGGATTGAATTAGAGGTAATAGGTCACATGGCAAGAATGGATTAATATAAATAGGTTACTAAGTTGTATGAGCAAATTGGGAACCGACCTAAGCTATAAGGCCTAACTAAGTATTAATTAATAATAAAAGATCCCTGTGTCATTATTGGGAGATGGCCAGTCAAGACAGTCTAGTGATACTTAGTCATCAGGGAAATGTACTACAAGACTACTTAAGATTTCATCTTACCTCTGTCAGAATAGCTAAGATCAACAAAACAAATGACAGCTCATGCTGGTGAGGATGTGAGAAAGGGGAACACTTAGCACAAACATATACAGCCACTATGGAAATCAGTGTGGAAGTTCCTCAGAAAGCAGACTAGATCTGCTTAAGGTCCAGCTATAGGCAGGTGACAGGGGAGGGCAGGACTGAAGTCCTGATGGCCAGCAGAAAGGGTGGGAACAGGTAGGAGGTGGGGGGGACTCTCTAGAACGTACCTGAGACCTGGGAGGTGAGAGACTTAAATGAAATGCCCTACAGTGTGGAGAGGGAACTTGTAGAGTCCACCTCCAGTAAAAGGATAGGGAGTTAAGTGGAGGAGTGGGGTTGCCATCCCACAGTCAAAAAACTCTGACCCAGAACTGTTCCTGTCTGAAATAACTCAAGGAACAAAAATGGAGAAGAGCCTGAGGAAAAGGAGCTCCAGTGACAGGCCCAAAGTGGGATCTAGCTCAGGGGGAGGCCCCAAGGTCTGTCAGTATTATTGATGCTATGGTGTGCTTACAAACAAAGCAGTTGAAAGAGTCAAATGCAGATATTTACAACCAACCAGTGGACAGAAGCTGGTTACCCATGTGGTTGAATTAGGCAAAAGCTGGAAGAAGCTGAGGAGGAGGGTGACCCTATAGGAAGACCAGCAGTCTCAACTAACATGGACCTCCAGGATCTCTCAGACACTGAGCCACCAACTAGGCAGCATATACCAGCTGATATGAGGCCCCCTACACATATATAGTAGATGACTTCCAGGTCTGGGCATAGCCAGAGAAGATACACCTAAACCCTGGAGAGTCTAGAGGCCCCAGGGAGTGGGAAGGCCTGATGGGGTGGAAGTGGGGTGGAGACATCCTCTTGGGACCAGGGGATGGGGAGAAGGAGAAGGAGGTGGGGGTGTGGAGTGTGGAACAGTTGGAAGTGGACCAGGAGGGGAATAAAGAGTGGACTAAAGAATTGAAAAAAATTCCAGCTATACTATTCTTGGTTTCAAGCCCAAAGGTCTCTACATGGTACTATAGAGACACTTGCTCACCAATGTTCATTGCTGTTTAATCCATAATAGCCAGAAATTAGTGATGCTGGGAGCCTGCCTGGCCTGTATGGGATGTAGTGTCAGATGTTGCTTTAAAGACAGAAGTTGGAAAGAACCCAGATGCCCCTCAACAGAGGAATGGATACAGAAAATGTGGTACATTTACACAATGGAGTACTACTCAGCTATTAAAAACAATGAATTTATGAAATTCTTGGACAAATGGATATATCTGGAGGATAGCATCCTTAGTGAGGTAACCCAATCACAAAAGAAGTCGTTAGATATTCACTCACTGATAAGTGGATATTAGCCCAGAAACTTAGAACACCCAAGATACAATTTGCAAAACACAAGAAAATCAAGAAGAGAGAAGACCAACATGTGGATACTTCATTCCTCCTTATAATGGGGAACAAAATACCCATGGAAGGAGTTACAGAGACGAAGTTTGGAGCTAAGACGAAAGGATGGACTATCCAGAGACTACCCCACCTGGGGATCCATCCCATAATCAGCCACCAAACCCAGACACTATTGCATATGCCAGCAAGATTTTGCTGAAGGGACTCTGATATAGCTGTCTTGTATGAGTTTGTGCCAGTGCCTGGCAAATACAGAAGTGGATGCTCACAGTCATTTATAGGATGGAACACAGGGGCCCCAATGGAGAAGCTAGAGAAAGCACCCAAGGAAGTGAATGGGTCTGCAACCCTATATGTGGAACAACAATATGAACTAACCAGTACTCCCAGAGCTCGTGAATCTAGCTTCATATGTAGCAGAAGATGGCCTAGTCGGCCATCATTGGGAAAAGAGGCCCCTTGGTCTTGCAAACTCTATATGCCCCAGTATAGGGGAACGCCAGGGCCAAGAAGTGGGAGTGGGTGGGTAGGGGAGCAGGGTGTGGGGAGGGTATAGGGAACTTTCAGGATAGCATTAGAAATGTAAATAAAGAAAATATCTAATAAAAAATGAAAAATTAAAGTTAAAAATTAAAAAAAAAAAAGACTGATGGTCTCCAGATGTAGGTTTAAAGATTGATGGTCTCTGGCCTTCTAGCTCTCTAACTATACTGAATGCCTGCTGATAATGTCTAAAAGATTCTAAAAACTTTCTTGCCTATTTTATGATTTAAAAACACTGGCTTCTTTTCTCTCTAACTCTGTGCTTTATTAAGTATTATAACTCTCTATGATTTACTCTACTCTTTATAGTTAAATAAGCACTAGGAAAACGTACTGTTTGCTTCATTGAGTGCTACAGACTAAATTCTTTATTTCCTGTGCTTTAATAAGCACTAATGTCTGGCAATTAGCACATACTCTTTAGCATCAGGGAACTAAGTGAAAGAATTTATTGCTAGTACTCCTTTTTCTGGCCAGGCTGTCAGAAGCCCTTTCCTGGCCTGGCTGATTATCTCTTTGTAAACCAGCGAGGAAGGAAAGGAAATACATGATGCTGTATTCAGGTCAATTTGCACAGACACATGTACATTCAATCCTTCATACACCCACACTCTGGTCGGACCCAACCGTCTGTCACAATCAACCCCACAAGTATTCATACATGCTTACACATATACACAAGTACTTGATACAGAAACATATAGACAAACAAACATACACATTGGGATAGATGGGTAGATGGATGGATGGATGGATGGATGGATGGATGGATGGATGGATGGATGGATGAGTCAATAGATGGATGCAGGGGGCAAAGCCCCTCAAGCCAAACCATTCCACAAACCACTTTATTTCCCTTTTCTGGTCTTTTTATACCTTCTTAGACAAAAGTTCTTTAGAAAATTATCTCAGATAAAAGTGTTGCATAAAACTGGAGTTAGAGAAGGATGTTGATATTAAGTTCAAAGTGGTGTTTCATTATAATATACTCATTAAAAGTTCAAAGCAACAGTTTTTATATGGCCTTGCCTGATATAGCACACACCTGCGACTTTATCCTGGGACCTATTTTTCCTTGAACACAAAATTTTCCCAAGTCTATTTCTCTTTTAGTGTGGTTATGATAGCTCATTGTATTTCTTATTATGTGGCTTTTACTTACTTTTCTGAGGAGTGGACACATTCTATTCTTGATTCTAACTTTGTTACAACTTTCTAGCAACTAAGACCATCTCTAAAAACTTTCTTCCTAAAGTTATTTGGAGCAAATCAGGAATTCTATATAATTATTATCTATTTGTCTATATAGCATCACTACAAGATAGTACAACTTTATAGGTCTTCAGAGATCTTCTCAAAAGGATGGGTTAATACCTAGTGATTGTTATATACATTTAATAATAACAAGAAAATCGTACTAATAGCAAGAATCTTTCTTAAAACGGATTTCTCTTTGGCCTTGCCTACCAGAGCTGAACTAATCTCAAGAAGATCACTTGCTAGTTATTAGCTTCTCCTATGATGGCTCCTGACAAATTAGAAATGTCCTACTTGTCCAATAACAGATGAGTGCATAAGGAAAACATAATATGTCTATAAAACAGAATATTATTCAGCTTTTGAAAACATGAAATAATAAAACTTGCAGGTAAATGGATAATTCTTGAAAAAAATCATTCTGAGTGAGGTAATCTCGATGCTAAAAGACAAATGTATATATTCTCTGATATATGGATGATAGCTTTTAAGACTGTAATAGGCATGTTACAATGTATATAATTATCAAGGTTTGGTATAAACCAAGGACTATAGGGAATGGAACTATCTCCCAAGGAAGGTGAAATAAAATAGATATTATGGAGAAGTGGGTGGATGGGGAGAATGGAGCAGGAGAACATCACTGGAGAAGAGAGACATAAAGGCAGGAATATGGGGAAGGGTAACTAATATTAAGACCATTTGAGGGATCATATGGAAACCTACTGTAGAAATTTCTTAAAGTATATACAGATATGAAAGACATCTAAATGAAGTCATCAAATAACTGGGGAGAAAATGCCCCCACTGGACATCTCTATTCCCCAAATGAGGCTTTCAGTACTTGTAAGGCTTTACATCTAATCAAGTTGTTGACCAAAGGGTTCCATGGAAACCTCCAAGCATCTCAGGATAATTACAAGACCAGTGGTTGATCTCCCCAAAAACTGATGGCAAGGCCCTATTGCTGATAATAACACTTTTATATATCTCATTGAGCAGACCAAAGTCAAACCAATGCCAAACTAGAGCCTCTCACTCTCCCCCCCCCCGCCCCAACATTTTCTAGGGTTTATAGAACAAGAAGGTATTATGCATGCTCTCAGGGGCTAAAGGTAACTACCAACTCAGCTAGAAACCATACAATCAGTAATGGTGACCTGCATACATAAGCCAGTACAATTGTGACACAAATGCGGAAGTAACCCACCACTATCTGAGTGATTTCAGGCTTTTTCCACAAGCTGGAACCCATGTCTGACACTGCTTTTGTGGCCAAGAACCTGAGACTAGGTAGGCCATGAGACTAGGGGAAAGTCAAATAGTAATGATCTGCTAAGGGAAGATAAGTGAGTTCTAATGACATTCTAATTTACCCATAGATCAATGTCTCATCCATCATCAGAGAAGCTTCCTTTTTTAGTAAATGGGTAATGATAAAGAGACCCACAAGTGGACAATATATAACCATGAGACTTCAGGGCATTCAGTCCTAAATGGCATATTTTCATCAAATCCCTCCTCACAGAGCTCAGAAAATTATGTAGAAAGGGAGGCAGAAAGATTTTAACAGCCAGAGTAAATGAATGACTCCAAGGAAATAGTATCTCCCAGACTCAACAGATAGACACATATATGAATTCACAAAGGTGGTGGCAGCATACACAGGGCCTGTACAAATGCAATCCAGGCAGCGTCCAAGCACTGAGATGAAGAAGCAGAAAGGAACTCCTTTCCCTAACAAAGATGCTATCTTCCATTAACAACCACTAACAAATGAGAAATTTGTTTTGAGTGTATAAATCACATTATAGGTAGGCCCCATGACCAAGAGAATATTGTCAACACAAATCAATGATATTGTTGTAGATTATTTTGGTCTCATATTGCTTTGTTTGAGTATTTAAAAACATATTACTGGTTATTTGCTTGAATATTATAGTTTCTGAGTTTATGCTTTTATGGGATTTGTTTTGTGTGTGTCTGAATTTGTATGCATATTTCTTACAGTTTTTAGTTTTTTATTCTGTTTTAACTTTTATTATTTGTCTCTGTTCTCTAAAGAGTTAGAGAAAGAAATCACGGACTAAGGTGAGTGAAGAGGTGGGGGTGTATTTGGGAGGAGATAGGAAAGGGAAAATGGTGATTGGAACATACTGTACAAATTCTCCAAAAATAATTATTATCTAGACTATATGAAGAACACATTAAATGTGTAGCTGGACATGGTTGCACACATCTATAATTCCAGCACTCAGGAAGCTCAGGGCCAGAAAAATTGTAAGTTTAGGTTTAGCTTTAGCTAAGTAGTGGGAACATATCTCAAGATTATACTTGATAGATAATTTTTTATTAAACCCAGCATTATGGAAGATAAAAACATACAGAGGAGGGAATGGAGAGAGAGAGAGAGAGAGAGAGAGAGAGAGAGAGAGAGAGAGGAGTAGTTTTGATCAAGTAAAATGTTTATTATTTTAGATAAGAATAAAAGGAAATTTAAGATCATTGTATACTAATCACTACTGGAAAATATATGTATTGCTTTTGATATATTTCTCTCTCTTTCTCTCTCTCTCTCTATATATATATATGTACATATCTACCTATATCTATATTTATATCTATATATAAATATATGAGAATTGGTTTGCTGTCAATTGGAGGAGCAAGAACACTATCTTTTTTTTTTTAAATAGAAACTGCTGCAGAGAGTGGATTTGGAGGCACCTGTTAAAAATTAAAGTCCTGTGTTCTTCCCCTAGGTCCACTGCTCTTCCATTTTCCTTCAGAAAAAAAGAGCAGGCTTTAAGGCTTGCCAACCCATCTGTTCTGAAGTCCACAGCTCCTACCTAGTACTCATCTCTTGTCTCAGCAGCACAGCAGCTATCCCATCAAACACTTGGGTTTACACTTGCTTGGAGCTTTATGGTTTTTTTACTGATTTTTGTCCATTGTGCTTTGTCTTCACCTTGCCCATTCCTTTGCCAATAATCATTTTGTTAATGTCTCATCACACAACTTGAAAATGCCATTTATTCCTTCCCTGTCTGAAAACCAAGTGGCTTATTAGCCAAGATCAAGTGCAGTAAAATAGCAAGTGATCATCTACTACTTGATGACCCACAGGTTCAAATTCCAACTTGTACATTCATACATACACACACATGCACAAAACCCCACATACATATGCATGTGCACACACATGGACATACACATCCAAACACATGCACAAAGCCCCACATACACACGCATGTGCACACATATGGATACACACATGCACATACACACATTCACAAAAACCCACATACATATGCACACAAACACACACAGGCACATGTGTGCACACACATGCACATACACACATGTACAAAATCCTACAAACACACACATACACACATGTGTATATGCATATATACACACTCACAAGCGCGCACACACACACATACACACACAAAACATTGGCCATGCATATCTGGAAAAGACATGGATTATTTTCAGTGTGGAAATGAAGCATCAAGTCTCACTCAATTCCTTCAGCTAAGAAGAGTTTCCCAAACTTTCTTTTATCTGCCCAGCCTACAGGATTTGAATTCCCCAAGTGCTTTGAACTGAAAAGAAACATCTGCAAGGCTAAACCCAAAGGTCTGCCTTCAGTGGGCAGGCTCTTCCCAAGGTAGAGTAGGGGTCACTCTCACAGCTGATGCTGACACAGATGCTGCCAGAGGCTTATTTTTGATTTAAAAAAAAATGCATACTAGTGGCTAAACTCTAAAACTGCAATTTAAAAACTCTCAAGGCATAGCTACCATTATATAATAAACACATGTAGGTAATCTTCAAAAACGAGTAATATTTAACAGTGAAAATTGTGTAATTTCTCTAGAACCTTCTAGAAAATTCTTTTCTTTCTTAACTTGAAGTTGTAAGTATAAACACCCAATCTTCTCATGAGGCTCATCTGCAAAAGCAAGATGTTTTAATGTTTTAAAGAACAGTCCGTATATTCACTAAATATAGACTCAGGGGCTTTGCCATTTGTAATATCCATATGTGATAAATGTGGCAAACCATAAATAGAAAAAATTAGTATCAATGACACACACAATAACTTCTTGATGTCAAGGTTGTCCTAAGTTTCATGGTAACACCATGGCAAGCTTTACACGCTTTGTCAAACCATGTGTCCTTGTAATTCATTAACTATTTCAGCAATGCTACGTAGTTAAAGTAGGAAATTCATTAACTACTTCAGCAATGCTACGTAGTTAAAGCAGGAACCATGTAAAGACAACACATGTAAAGCAGTAAGAAAAACAACTGGAAGCCTTTCCCAGTAAATAAATCTCTGCTAAAACACAGTATTAGTAGTTTTCTAAATCTGAGAAAAAGTCAGCGATTTCTCTTCCTGGCAGATCCCGATGTGGAAGAGAAATGCAAACCCACTTGTCCCACTTGCTTTGAGTGATTCTCCTATTTAGAAAGCTGGTACTTAGTGGGGCCTCTCCCTTTCATACTGCTGCTCGGTTTAATAGCCTGCATCCTTTATAGCTTGAAAACAACATTCAAAAGAAAAGGCTGCTTTGAACTTCATGTTTTCTCAAATGGAAAAAAAAATTTTTTTAAAGAAAGCAAATGTTACCGGGTTTGAGTTTTGTTGCATGGCGCAACAGGACACTTACAAACAGAAACAGGATTATCACAGCCAGTCACTTACAGCTAACATTTTACTTTTTTGTGTGACAATGATCAGTAAAGTTGGTTTTGTAACAAATAAAAGTCACTAATGTGATCTTACTGATTTTATTTCTCGTGTTTTATGCCAGAGCTAAAATGCTCATTATACACATGTACTACTTGCTATTCTTCACTTGAATCCTCCCTCTTCCCCCATGGTTTTCCTAATCCCCATGGCCCTCATTACCTACCCAGACCACTGTAACCATTTTCATTATTAAAATTTATGTGAAAAAAAGTCTCTTAATCCCACATTAAGGCATATCATGCAATACTTTCTTTTTGAATCTGGGTTATTTTACTGACCATAATGTCTTCTGGCAGATTCCTCTTTCAAAACACCAACTATTATTCCCCTGTCTTTGTGTATGTTGTGTTTTCTTGTGCATTTGTCCATTAACACTTAAGTTGCTTTCATATGTGGACAATTGTGAATAATGCTGCAATAGACATGGGAATGCAGTATTTTTTACCAGTGTTCAGTTCATTGCCTTTGGGTAAATATCCAGGTTAGTGTTTGGTAGAGTGTGTTGTAGTTCTATGTGTGTGTGTATGTATGTATGTATGTATGTATGTATGTATGTATTTTTATTTTAATATATTGTACTGGAGAAAACGGATTTTAACTCTCCCAGCAGATATAAACGCCAATTCAGTTGTTAACCTTTATGCTAGTGGATAGATTTTTCATTCATTCATTCACTCATTCACTCACTCATTCATTCACTTTAGAAAATATAACAAAATAAAATATAAGATAAAACAAAAAACGAACACATTCACATTAAAGTTGGCCAAGACAAACCAACAGAAGCAAAAGAACTGACCATAAGACACCAAAATAGAATTCTAATAGTTAGCACTCTCAGGAATCCCATAAAAACATTAAACTGGAAGCTATTATACATGCACAGAGGACCTGGTGCAGATCTGTGCAGTCCCTGTGCACACTGCTACAGTCTCGGTGAGTTTGTATGAGATCAGCTCATGTCACTCCCTTGATGCCCACCATCTCATCTGGCTTTTACACTCTATTCGTTTCCTCTTCCTCAGAGTTCCCTGATCTCTTAGGGGAGAAATTTGATGGAGACATCCCTTTTAGGGCAGAGTTTTCTAAGGTCTCTCATTCTCTGTGTAATGTCTGGCTGTACATCTCTCCATTTGTTCCCATCTGCTGCAGGAGAATGCCTCTCTGTTGGTAGCTGAACAAGGCAGAACATCATTAGGAGATTTTGTTGTTGTTTGTTTGTTTGTTTTTACCACTACATATTTTTCTCCAGTAAAGCAACACTGGGACTATCAACCACTCCAGGACAGGTCTCATGTCTGGGAATAGTTGACCATCATATAACTACAATTCACATTTTTGTTTTTGTTTTGGGTGCGTGTGTGTGTGTGTGTGTGTGTGTGTGTGTGTGTGTGTGTGTGTGTGTAACAGAAACAGACAGACAGACACACACACACAGAGGGGGAGGGAAGGAGGAAGGGAGGTAAGGAAAGAGAGAGAGAGAGAGAGAGAGAGAGAGAGAGAGAGAGAGAGAGAAGAGAGAGATTAATTTGTTTTCAGCTTAGTGAATTTTTAAAGTATGATTTTATTTAGTTTCTGTGGTTTTATTTCGTTTCCTTGGTTTTGGAGTAGGTGTTGCACTGGATTTCTGTTTTTGTTTTTGAGAATTTAAAGTTGTATGGGTAGGGAAGGGAAGAGAATCAAGATGGACTTGAGGAAAGGGAAGAATATGGTCAAAGTATATTTGATTTTGAAAATGGTTTTAAATAATGAAAATATAATAATAATAATAATAATTACTTATAGAAATATGGGTAGGGAGCTACTTAGAGGAGCAGAAATGACTCAAAGACAACTGCATCACCAAAGCCAACCCGAAAACTCTGACAGCTCACAAAAGCTTGGAACCTGGAAAACACTGCACAGCCTACAGATTGGAGAGTGTCCCTTCAAGTGACTCAGTCTAAACTGCTTTCAGGCAGCTCATCTGTTTTCTGCTTCTTCCAGGCAAGCCCTTCTGGTCTGAGTCTACTTTGCAAATTTGCTTATCTGAGAATGACACGCAGTAGCTTAGCCTGTAGGAAAGTCTTCATTGCAGCTTGGTTTATTTACTCTTAGAAAGGAGGACCCTAGTGAATTTGGTCAGTTTCAGGGACTTCCTGAAGGTATTTTGAGTCATTTACCTTCCAGCTTAAGGAGTTTATTCGTAGGATGGCATACTTCTATCTTTGGAGGAAACTGCAACACAATCTGGAGATATCTTTTTTCTACATTAACCTGAATAAACATAATTGTTCTTTGACCTGGACCATCAGGTTGTCCTTCAGTGACAAGGTCCTCTGAGACAGCAGGGAGAGGGATCAGGAGATCAGAAGGTAAATGTTGTGGGTCTCCAATCATTCAGATTCAACAGTTGGACTCAAGTTTTGATTTTAGTAAATTAGGGGCTTTATGTCCTGTCTGGGTTCGTGCAAGGGTTGATTTTGCAACAATGTCCAGATAAGAGTTTCATACAAAAGCAGAATTTAGCAGGTATCCCATTTAATCTTGTGACCCATTACCCCATAAGAATTGCTGAGGCAGTTAATTATATTGCAATAATCAGCAATCTTAAAAGAACAGACCAACTGAACCAGGAAGTGGTCCTTCTTGGGCCAGCTGATAGGCTATATTCAAGATAGGAACAACTTCCTCATGGCTTAGACAAGATAAATATAATGTTGGTTTTACAAACCTAGCATACTAAATTTATCCTCCAAACATGATGTTTGCAATCAGAGTAAAGGATATAAAATCACAGAAAAAGAAGAAAGATAAAATCAAAATTTGCTGTTTTCAGCTTTAAAATTATATTTGAGAAAATAAAAAACAAACAAACAAACAAGCAAACAAAAAAACCCTGCTTCATGCCATGGGCTAGGCAAGGACAAATAGTTTTCTGAATCTCCTTTGAAGTTCATCTACTTCGAAACATTCATTTTATTTTAAGCCAAGAGCAGATAGCAAGGGTGTTTGTCTATTTGAGCTGCTTTAACAAAATGCTGTGTAGACAAGGTGGGTTATAGGTATTAGAAATTCATTACCCACAGTTCTCAGAGCAGGGAAATTCAAGATAGAGGTTCTAGTAGGCTTATATGTCCAGAGATTTAGTTTTCCAGTTCACTCTGACTTCCTATAATGAAAAGAGTAATGGGTCGTATTACAGCTTTATCATCTCTCAAGGCTCCACCTTCAAATACTATGATTTTATCGGTTAGATTTCAACATATGATATTTGAAGGGAGATACAAACATTCAAATTGGATCATCAATTTCACACATAGAAACCTCGCGATGCAGCATGGGCCAGCCCAGCCTCAAATACCTCAGATTCCACATACATTTGACTGTTGGTTAATTTTTGATCAGTATGTGTTTAGAAATATTTAACTGTTGTTAATCTTTTTTTTAAAAATGTGCACGTTCAGTTACATGGCACCATATGTTTGTAACCCACAATTTAAGAAGCTGGTAATTAGATTATCAGAAATTTTCATATAGAATATTTTTCAGTGCATTAACATTTGATTTCACTTGAAAACCATTTATTTATAAAAAAATCTTTAAAGTGATTATTAGATAAAAGGAGGCATTTTGGGAAAAGATCACTTGACTTCCTTAAGTGAGTTCTTTGGTGTCCTTGTACCATGTCTTTAGGTATGGCTTGAAGTTTTCCTTGGCCTGACAGTTTTTCTGAAAGATATTGCTATTTGAACAAAATAAAGGCCATCAGTGTTCATAGTGCCCCGGGTGAACAGTGTATCTGCAAAATTCTCTGCGTTTCTCTTATTCATAGAGCTATACAAATTCTTTGAAAGGAGTAAGGAGACAATTGTAATCCTATGCTCATAGAAACTCATATCACACATGGGGAAGCAAGATGAGTATTTACAACAAAGCATTCACAAGGATTCACACAATTCAGAACCAAGGTAAAAGGGTCTTGTGTCAGAAACAGCATTATTAGAAGCCAGATCATTACAGCCGTTGTTTAATTAATTCTTTACTGTGAGGAGAAATACCATTGACACTTCATTATTTTGATACTGAAACCACAATTGGGAGCTTTCAAAACTGTGTCTCTGAAACCACAAATAGATCCCCTCAATTCATTGTGAAGGGGGCTTCTATTCCTCTATTGAAAAGCCCTGTCCACAGGGGATGTCCTTGTAGCTCTCGCCTGATAGAGTTCCACACTTTATTCCTGCAGGTCTATGCTAGTGTGAACTGTGGCTCTCCAGTTTTAGAATTAACAAGCCAAATCTTTATAATAAGATAGGAAGTGCTCTGAAAAGTGGGTTACTGAAAATTGATTGAAATCATTTTATTCAGACAAAAATTTGGCATTTACCACTGGGATAAAAAAGATACATAAACTGTAATTTTATAGAAAACAAGCCCTAAATCAAAGCTCTTGTTGTATTTAAGCTTTCTTCTTAGCCTGACTTTAAGTATTTGATATAGCACATGCTTAGAGGACTCTGAGCTTTTGCTACAATCTTTCCATAAAAGAAGTCTCTTGAAGGTCAAGAAAGTGATTTTAAAAGGATACATTTTCTTTCTTATCGTCTCTTTCTTTGTCACACATGCTTTAAAAGGTTAAATAGTTGGCTTTTCTTCTTTTATGCTTCAGCCTTTAGGTCTATTTTTGGAACTGCCACATAGGAAAACAAATCAAGGGATAAAGTATTGTTTTTTTCTCTGTATTTATATCTTTTTTTTTCACTTTCTGATACTGTTCTTAAGTGAATATTTGTTTAGTAACTGCTAGAAATAAACGATACAAGCAGTCATGGTTATTTTGCACCCCAGAACCTGAGGTAGGCAAGCTCAGCTGTGTGTCTGTGCTACACACCTTGTCTCAATAAACTAATAAATGAATAAACATAAAATATTGTCTTATGAAAGATGTGGACATTGTATTAAATGAAAATAATGAAATAAACATAATTGATATTATGGTAGTTACTTTATTTTGGTAATGTTATTAAATAAATGTAATAAAAGTATACAGATATTGGAATATGATGTTAGTAATTCAAGCCAGAAACATAGTTTAATTTTTATTTCATATTCATTGTCTGAAAACTGGACATAGTAGCCCCATAGTACAATGGTTTTATCAAAAACTGAATTAAGAAAATTAAGTTAATTAGCCTTTTTTTTTTTAAACAGTGGGTGAATGGGGGGACTGGAACAGGAGGCTCAAGTGGAGGGGAGGAGAAAAGATGGAGATTAAAGAGGGAATATGGAGAGACTGCTAAACCTAAGAGTCATTTGAAAGACGGTAAGGAAATCTAGTATAGTTAAAGCTTTCTAAAATATATAGATATCTCAAGGTGTTCTAAATGAAATAGCCAAATAGTGGGAGAAACAGAACTCACTGGAAATTTCTTGTCATAAGAATGAAGCTTTTAGTACGAGGACTGGGTTGCATCCAACTGAGTTATTGTCCAAAGGGACCCCATGGGAATCCCCAAACAATTCAGGTTATTGCCAAGACTATAGGTTGTTCTCACCAAATTGACAGCAAGGCTTCATTGTTAAAGACAACACCTACACAGCTCATGGGAACATGGAGAAGTCGAGCTGCTACCTACACAGAGCCTTCAAACCTACAGGATAATGTTATTGATACTTGAAGGTACTGTGCATGCTACCACAAGAGAAATGTAAACACCAACTTAGTGAGAAACCCTTCAATCTCTAATAGTATCCTGTCTGCAAGATACGCTAGTGCAATGTGGTACAAAGTTTGTGGGAGGAACCAACCAATATCTGGTTGAACTTAAAGCTCACACCACCACCCGGAAGCCATGCCTGACACTGCTTTTGTGACTAACAATCAGAGACTAGATAGCCCAGCGCCTCAGGGAAAAACCAAATATTACTGTTAAGAAAAAGACTTTCAATGGTGGTGTTTACATCTATGCCTCCTGATCTGTTTTCTAGGTTTTCTCTCTCCAGGATTGTCTTCCTTTTTGTTTCTATTTCTATTTTTATGTCCTGGATAGTTTTATTCAATTCCTTCACCTGTTTGTTGTGTTTTCCTGCAATTCTTTAAGAGAATTTTGTGTTTCCTCTTTAACGGCTTCTACCTGTTTACTTGTGTTCTCCTGTATTTCTTTAAGAGATTTATTATGTCCTTCTTAAAGTTGTCTATTATCATCATGAGATGTGACTGTAAGTCAGTCTTGCTTTTCTGGTGTGTTGAGGTATCCAGAGCTCCCTGTGATGGGAAGACTGGGCTCTGATGATGCCAAGTAGCCTTGGTTTCTGCTGCTTATGTTCTTGCCCTTGCCTTTTGCTTTCTGATTATCTGTGGTATTAGCTGGTTTTGCTGTCTCTGATTGTGGCTTGTCCCTCCTGCAAGCCTATGTGTTAGTACTCCTGGGAGACCAGTTCTCTTTGGGAGGAATTTGGGTATGGAGAGCTGTGGCACAGGATCAGCTCCAGGTGCAGATAGAAACTGGAAGGATCCCTGTCTAAACAAATTATTCTCAAGGGTAATTTGCATGCCCAGCAGTTGATGACCAACAGAAAACAAGCTCAAGGACACTTTAGGGGGTTCTTTGTCTCATAATCTCATGTCAGGCTTCTTTCTTTTTCTTTTAAATTGTATCGTATTATTTTAAATTTGTTTCCTTTATTATATATATTTTCTTCTTCTTCTTCTTTTTTTTTTTTTTTACCATACAAGTTTTTTGCACATATATTATTTAGTACTTCATGGGATTCTTGAGTGGGGAAATGGGTGGGTCTCCAATTCTTGCAACTTGTCTTGTTCTCTTTTCCTTCTTTTACTTTAGTTTTTCCTATTCTGTATTAGTTTTTGTTTTTTCTTATTTTATCATGATAGACACATGGAGTAGACACAGATGGGAACGAGCTGGGAGGAATAGAGGAGAGAGAAACCATAACCAGTATATACTAGGTAAGAAGAAAAAAAAACTATTTCTAGTAAAAGGAAAAAAAATCACAAAATTTTATGTTTAAAGCCTGTATCTAAAACAGTGATAGGCAAGAAAGGAAAATCCTTGTGCTGAAAGGATCTTCCTTTCCTCAGTGCCAACTCTTCTTAGGATTTCAGCAAGCAAAACTAATGTCTTTTACAAATCTGACAAATCTAATCGAAGCCCATCTTCAAGGTTCTCTTTGTGTCTGTCTGTGAGTATAGGCTGCTGAATAGTGTCTGGATGCTGAGCATCACATTGTTTTCCAATGAGGAAGAATATTTTAAACAAGATGGACTATTTCAATTTAGAAGGTGGAAAGCCTTTCCCTGTGCATGTCAGTTTCAATCCATACCTTTGGAAATGACAACTCCTTATGTTTGAGAGTGGTGAAGTACAGATGTGCAATGGCCTTATCCTCGTCTTGTCAGCAGCTGTTCTTGACCAACACAACCCCCTGGGAGCTTATGCTTCACCTTGTTTATTGTGCATTCTCTATACGTACAAACGCAAACACTCAGATTAGGGAAATAGCCAGTCACCCCTTTTAGCAAGTCCGTAAGTACCACACAAATTGATCCCCACATGCCTTCAGGTGTGGAGAGAAGACATCACCCTTTGTGTGACTGGGAGGCCAATAATCAGCTTGCAGCTAGAGGGATACCAGCTAGACTTCCTCTTCTGATCAGACAGAGATAAGGGTGAAACCTTACCTGTCAGCCTTTGCCCTTGGTTCTCAGACAAAATGACAACCTTAATGGACTGTGGTCAGCTCAGATAACTTAGAGGTGAAGGTAAGCTTAACAATGGAACTCTTCCCAAACAACCTTAAAGAAAATGCCAAAGTCTGTATTCATTGATGAAAACATATTGGTCATTCGACAGAAAGACAGACACACAAACACACATACACAGAGCGATTGAGCAAGAGAGAGAGAGAGAGAGAGAGAGAGAGAGAGAGAGAGAGAGAGAGAGAGAGAGAGAGAGAGAGAGATTTTTAAACTTAGGTCTGAAGACAGTCCACAGGAGGAAGGATGTGGAGCATGTACTAATGTTTGTAAGAAATGGCTCACTTCATTAGGATATGTCTGCAGCAGTACCTGGAGCTCACAAGTAAGAGAGGAGGTCTTGAAGCTGGTGTCAGATTGCTGAGCGAGTCAAATGGCCATTGCATGGGCTGTACTGAAGAGCATTGTCTCCTCAAAAGTTTTCTTGGTCTAACACTCACAAACCCACATTGGAAATGGAAATCCTTCTGTGCTTTCACAGAGGAGCACATAAAAGGGGCAGAAAAGATGACAGAGCTTTGTGATCCTTTAAAACAAGCTCCTAAGTACTTTTCTCTCTTTGAAAGCTCTGAGCGGTTTCCTTCCAGCACTCGCAGCCAAGCGGCACTCTGTGGTACATTAACTTAGCTCTTGTTGTGCATTTCACCTGCTGCCTGGTTGAGATGCCCACAGTCATGGACACTTCCTTTCCAGCAATCCTGCTTTCCAGCTCAGCAATAGTTTATGTAACAACAGAAGCAAGCACTCAGTGTAGACAGACAATAGACCCATAGGCTGCTTCCTTCTAGGCACTGCTTTTCTATAGCATTTGTGTTTCAAGTAAGTTGGTTTACATCTCTTGCCCTTGAAGTATTGTCAATTAATAGTCTGGACCATTTGTTTTTTTCATGGCACTCATTGGTAGTGTTCAAATTCTGTTTTGGCAAAGCAGTTCCAATAGGATTACACATATTTGTAATCCTCTACTTTGCCATTTGACTGACTCTACATTCTTTAATGGATGAAGACTTCTATGGTATATATATATATATATATATATATATATATATATATATATATATATATACATATATATATATATATATATGTGTGTGTGTGTGTGTGTGTGTGTGTGTGTGTGTGTGTGTGTGTGTATGTGTATATATGTGTATATATGTGTGTGTGTGTGTATGTGTGTGTGTGTGTGTGTGTATGTGTATATATATGATGTGTGTGTGTGTGTGTGTGTGTGTGTTAGCAAGCATATAGTCTGGCTGTCAGGTATGCCCAATAGCATAGTCTTAGTTTCTTAGTGTAGCTTCATCCAGCTCACATTTTACAATTTGCTTGGCAGAGTTAGTTACAATGGCCAAAGTATTTTGATAAAAAGGTTGTGGTAGTTTTGAATGAAGATGTAAAATGCTCAAAGTGGCATCCCTGCCTTCGTTACTCATATAAAGGGCAACCACAGCTGAAGAGTGTTCAGGCCACCAATGTTCCGACCTGTTTCTCTGCAAATGACAATTACTGTTTAGTCAGCGTTTCCAAAACTAGGTCTAGAAAGGGAGGGTAAGTAGTGAAGCTCAGTATCGAGGTTAGCCAGCAGCAGAGTGGAGAGAGTTTATTTTAAAAAGTGATTTAAAAGAGGGTTACTATCTGTAGCATGACCAAGGCAACTTATAGGAGAAAGGGTTTATTACGGCTTATAATTCTAGAGGGTTAGTATCCATAACAGTGAGATCACATGGAAGTAAATGGCAGGCATAGCTGCAGGAATAGAAAACTGAGAGTTCACATCTTGAAACATAAGAACAAAACAGATGGAGTGTGAACTGAGGTGAGTAAAATAATAGGTACGCCACGCCTGATGTAGCGATACACTTCTTCCTAAAAGACCACACCTCCTAAACCTTCTCAAGCTGCACCACCAGCTGGAGATAGAATGTCCAAATGTCTGAGACCGTGGGGAACATTTCTCATTTAGACTACTCTACTGTTCATAGGAACAAGTTCTTTGCTGGGTTTTAATCTTATTTCATTAACAACTTTTATTAATCTTATGTATGGCCAGTTTAATGACAAATCACTCAGGAAGGCTTATTACATTATCAGCACAGCAGTTTTGCTCCCAGATCTACTCCCTCACATTTCACCGTGGTGACTCTACATGACTGTCTGGTAATACTCATCTTGAGCCACCTATACTGACATGAGAATCCTGTGGCCTCCTCTAGAATCATTATCTTGCCTGGCTAACAGTATCTAGGCTGCCCCTGACAAAGGGCTCCCAGTCTTTTGATCCATGCAAATTTTCATGCCTTTAAATCTTTGATTTAATTACTAGGATCCGAATGTAGTTAGTTTTTAGAAAGAAATATAGATTGACTGAATAATCTACTACCTATTGCTGCTTTCCTAGGCCAGCCTAATTGCTAACTATATTGTAAAACTTATTCTTATACTAACAGGTAAGTGTAGCATCAAAGAAACTTTTCTCTACCGCAAATGGAGACCATTACAGAAATCCACAATGGTGTAAACCAATTGAGCTTGTAGCCTAGCCCTGTGGAATGTTTTTACAACACAACTCCTGCACCTAAGACTCAGGGAATATTGTGGAAGGTGGGGAGGAAATATTGTAAGACTCAGAGGATCAGAAGGTTTCTGGGAGATTATGTCTGCTAGACATGACAGGGGAGCTTCACTTACGATACCACAACAATACAGCTGCCTGAATGAGACCTGAACATCAATAGGCCTATGAACATGGAAGAGAGAAATCTTAGGGTGTCCTATCCCTAAATGAAAAAACTACAATCAACCAATGACTACTGAGGGAGAATTATTCTCTTCCTTGAATGAACCTCCAAAATTGATTATCCAATACAATGTGGTCAGCCCTGAAATAATGTACCAAAAAGCAGAACCAAATAAGATTGTATTTATATACTTATGCATGAATATTTGCATATTTATAACAATCATAATCAAAGAAAAGAGGCTGTTAATTTGACAGGGAATTGAGGGGAATATGAGTGGTATTGGAGGGGAGAAGTGGTGTAATTATATTTTAATTAAGATAACATAGGCAAACATTTAAAAGTTTTAACACACATACACAAAGGAAGTATGCCCATGTTGCCTTTGCCATATTTTAAATAGCTTTGAATAAATATTTAGTTTAAACGGGGTTACATACTCCATCATCCAGGGTGCCATTCTGGGGTCCTCACAACATATGGTTAGTCTAAAATAAACTTAGTAAAATTATTTGTTTTCTGATATTCTTTAACTGAGTGCCACAATTATTCCCATTAGTTTCTTTCCCTAAACCCACCTTCTCCTACCCCCCACATCTCTGTTGAGATGCCTTCCTCTCTCCATGAAAACTCCTTCCACTCTCCATGGTCAGAAGTGCAGTTTCACCTTCTGTCTCACGTTCCTGTTCTCGCTGCAGCCACTGGCTGAGCTTACTGGCAACCCAGTGCTGTCCTTCCTCCTGTAATACAAAATCTAGGCTGGATATATGCCCAGGAGAGGTATTGCTGGATCCTCCGGTAGTACTATGTCCAATTTTCTGAGGAACTGCCAGACTGATTTCCAGAGTGGTTGTACAAGCCTGCAATCCCACCAACAATGGAGGAGTGTTCCTCTTTCTCCACATCCACGCCAGCATCTGCTGTCACCTGAATTTTTGATCTTAGCCATTCTGACTGGTGTGAGGTGGAATCTCAGGGTTGTTTTGATTTGCATTTCCCTGATGATTAAGGATGTTGAACATTTTTTCAGGTGCTTCTCTGCCATTCGGTATTCCTCAGGTGAGAATTCTTTGTTCAGTTCTGAGCCCCATTTTTTAATGGGGTTCAGAAGATGCCCCAACTGGTAAGAAGGACACATGCTCCACTATGTTCATAGCAGCCTTATTTATAATAGCCAGAAGCTGGAAAGAACCCAGATGCCCCTCAACAGAGGAATGGATACAGAAAATGTGGTACATCTACACAATGGAGTACTACTCAGCTATTAAAAAGAATGAATTTATGAAATTCCTAGCCAAATGGATGGACCTGGAGGGCATCATCCTGAGTGAGGTAACACATTCACAAAGGAACTCACACAATATGTACTCACTGATAAGTGGATATTAGCCCCAAACCTAGGATTCCCAAGATATAAGATACAATTTGCTAAACACATGAAACTCAAGAAGAATGAAGACTGAAGTGTGGACACTATGCCCCTCCTTAGAATTGGGAACAAAACACCCATGGAAGGAGTTACAGAGACAAAGTTTGGAGCTGAGATGAAAGGATGGACCATGTAGAGACTGTCATATCCAGGGATCCACCCCATAATCACCATCCAAACGCTGACACCATTGCATACACTAGCAAGATTTTATCGAAAGGACCCAGATGTAGCTGTCTCTTGTGAGACTATGCCGAGGCCTAGCAAACACAGAAGTGGATGCTCACAGTCAGCTAATGGATGGATCACAGGGCTCCCAATGGAGGAGCTAGAGAAAGTAGCCAAGGAGCTAAAGGGATCTGCAACCCTATAGGTGGAACAACATTATGAACTAACCAGTACCCCGGAGCCCTTGACTCTAGCTGCATATGTATCAAAAGATGGCCTAGTCGGCCATCACTGGAAAGAGAGGCCCATTGGACACACAAACTTTATATGCCCCAGTACAGGGGAATGCCAGGGCCAAAAAGGGGGAGTGGGTGGGTAGGGGAGTAGGGGTGGGTGGGTATGGGGGACTTTTGGTATAGCATTGGAAATGTAAATGAGCTAAATACCTAATAAAAAAATGGAAAAAAAATCTAGGCTGGCTGTAACTGCAAGCACTGGTTGGTGGGCTGGGTGTGACATTATCTTCCCAGCTTGTATCTTCCTAGTCAAGATGTCCCTGGCTCAGTTGGTTGCTGGGCTAGCTGGCAGCTAGATGATGTCATCTATAAGTAGCACAGGCCAATAAACCTGATGATGTCATCTTCAAGGAGCACAGGCCAATTTTCTTCCTATCATTCTCAGTGTATTGGTAAACTCTCTCTTGTCATAAAAAGGCTTTTCAGGTCCAAGCATAAATTCTTCCTAGTCTCTTTGTCCTAGCTGACTGACACCCCTTCAGTGTTAAGAGTACTAACTCGTTCTTCTCCCACTATGCTTGAGTAGAGACATCTACTTCACGGAATCATGAGTTTCCCGAGGGCAGCCATTTGCACAGTACACACAGACACCCCTGCTGCCTTTGTATCAGATGTCCAATAAACGAACGTTGTCAAATATCTTAAATCGTTTAACTCAAAGTGCTTCAAAAATAACTCTGAAATTCCTTCATCTTTCAAAGTTTCCCAATGAACTTAACTCTCAGGAAAACGAGGTAATCTCATTCTTAGGGTGTGGATTTTCTCTTCAGTAGTAGGTCCATCGCTGCTGGGTTGGAATGCAGCTTACAGATCTGGAATTCCAGGAAGTTCAAAGTAAACAGAGCACAACAATTGAAGCAATTTAAAACAAACAATATTATAGGCATGCTCTCATTCACAACCAAGTCAAGGGCTGGAGGAACACTTAAGGAAGGTGTTGATTTCCTTCCATTCTTTTCATTCTTGGAAGCTTTAAAAGCTGAAACTAAGGCTTGTTCTCACGTGTCCCTTTTAAGCCATTCAGTTAATTTGTTCACATTCAAAGGATACTGAGCACGCACAAAGCAAAAACAACTTATGATTTCCAATATAGCGGTAGGCAGGCAGGCGTACTAATGCCGTAAGTGTAGCTATAGCTGTAGTCTAAGTTCATTTCTGCAGCTACTTGAGTAGAGTGGTTGTAAGAGGAAAGGGATGAAAGCCAGCCACTGAGCAGGGGGCTTTTGTGCCCAAGCAAGATCTCAGCTTCCTCCTGTGCTGCCTCTGTGCAGACAGATCTTCCTACAAGAAAAATAAAACCACTGGCATCTACACAAATTACGGAGTTAGGTCTTTTTGCTGTTGTTTGCTTGATTGTCTTGTTCGAACCGTTTCCCCCGCCTGCCGTTTTCATTTTGTTTTTCTTGGTTTCTGCAGACCTTTTTATGGAACTGTCACAAGATTCTCCTGCCTGACCATTACTGACTATACTCAGGACTAGCTACTTAAGATGCAGCCCTGTCTGCAAGATGATAACTTCTGTCTTTATTCTCTATTGATCATTTGCAATGCTTTCTGGTTCATTATAATCAAACAGGGAGGCTGTTTTAAATCTGTCAAGAGACATTTCTTTTAAAACTCTTGATTTTTTCTGTCCAATAAACTCTTGGTTTTCTCCCATGTAAACTGGTTTGCCAAGGATACTGATTATGACAAGGAGAGATTATGACAAGAAACATTTAGAATACTTCTCTGTAGACCGAAAGGCTCCACAACTGCTGGCTAGTGTTTGTGGATTTAAATTCATATCAAATGTTCCTTTGGCTCATATGTCTATGTGACTACAACATCATAGCAAGGCTTCTCTGAAATAGCACTGACTAGGTTTTGGTTTCTGTCTCATCTGAAAATTTAGAATGCCCTTAAATAAGAATTAGAAAGTGGATTTTTCCAAGGCTTTATCTTTGTAGTTTCAAGATCCTTATGGCTTATAGTAATTATGTTATTGTTGTATTTCTAAAGCAATCATAATGATTCATTTTGAAACTTCCTAGTGCGATATTATAAAATCTTGTGTCAATTTACACCTGTGCTACCACAAAAATGGCTATTCTGCTACCTTGGTTCATCCAAGTCATTATGTCTTTCAAAAAGAATGCTAAGCTTGGCTTCTAAAACTGTTAAGGATGCATTTGTTTGACACCAAGTGTTTTATTTTATTCATAGCAGGTGGACTGTCTTAATCCATGAAATACTGTAGTTTGGAATTTTTGTATCATTAGAGATTAATAATTAATATCAGCACTGTAAGAAGCCTAAGATTTTATGTTTCTACCCTAATTGTACCTCTTTCTACAAACTTTCTGATGGGATCAGCCCTCAGCAGTTACTAAGCACCATCACTACACTAACAGCCTCTTCCTGTTTTGGAGACCATGGATATATTATGAGAGATAACAGGAAAAAAGCAGACAGAGGCTCCACTACGCTTGACCACATTGGTATGGACTGTGGCTCAGGAGACCAGTATTTCTAATGTAACAAGAGCAACATATCCAAGGTGCATCTGTTTACATGCTGTCCAGTTAGGTAGTGAAATGGAAATCTGTGATCCCCTGCATGAGGTTGTTTGATGAATGGGCAAGCTGCCCACCGTGTTTCTCAGTTCTATGATCCCTTAACTATGGGTAGTTAATGGATTTGCCTTTGAAAATATATAGATTATTAATTTTAACTTTCAGTAGCTGCACTTTAGTTTTTTTCCTTTTGTATATTAATGAAATTTTTTTTTTCAGAAATTGGAAGACTCCTATCTAAATGTCATTGAAATTGTAAATGGAACTGTGAATCATTTTTATTTTTTTTGTTTGGTTTTTTTTTTAGTTTTTCGAGACAGGGTTTCTCTGTATAGCCCTGGCTGTCCTGGAACTCACTCTATAGACCAGGCTGGCCTCAAACTCAGAAATTTGCCTGCCTCTGCCTCCCAAGAGCTGGGATTAAAGGTGTGGGCCACCATGCCTGGCGGAACTGTGAATCTTAAGTTTCTCTTTTACTACCTATCAAACAACCTTGAAAAACAGATGAGAAAAAAACCTTGTAAAAATAAGTGTCAAGTCTAGAAAATGATCTACAGTAGCAAGGTATCTCTTTGAGAAGCTCACATTTTTAGTGTGCGTTGTGTGCATTTGTATGTCAGTGAATGTGTGTCTTTAAGAGTGTGTGTGTAAGCATGTGTATATGACTTTGTGTGTGTGTGTGTACATGTGTATATGTCAGTGTATTTGTGTCTGTGTGTATGTATGTATGTGTGTGTATATATATATATATATATATATATATATATATATATGCATGTGTTTGAGCATGTAAGTATGGGTGTGTGCATGTGTGTATGGGTATGTGGGTGTATGCATGTCAGTTCGTGTGTGTGTGTGTGTGTGTGTGTGTGTGAGTATGTGAATATGGATGTGTGCATGTGTGTAAGTGTGCTCACTGAGCAGTCTTTATTGTCACACTTGTTTTCCTGTGTGGAGAGATGTACAGTCATGCATCTACATGTTTTTCAGGAAGCTGCCAAGCACCCCATTCTCTCAGATCCATTACCAAGCACACGGCATCACAAAAAAACCAACAAACCTCATGTTTCTTTTGCAAAACGTGATGGGAGGAGAGGCCCTTGGTCCTGTGAAGGCTCAATGTTCCAGTGTAGGGGATGTCAGAACGGGGAGGTGGAAGTGGGTGGGTGGGAGGGAGAACACCCGCATAGAAGCAGGGGGAGGGGATAGGAGGTTTGTGGAGGGAAAATCAGGAAAGGGGATAACATTGAAATGTACATAAATAAAATATTCAATAAAAAAGTGACTATGATACAAGAATGCATATAGCTGAGAAAGATGAATCCTTTCTCTATTGCAAGTAGGCAAAATTCAGCCAGAAATTTTACTTTTAAAAAAGAAAATTCTAAGGGACAGCATCCATATTTTTCTCCAAACAAAAATTACCAAAATTAAAAAAAAAATCTTTTATTGTGAAACTTTTGCTGTGAGCAAAATCTTAAATGAAGAGAACATGTAAATGCAATTATAATAGAAATATCAAATCTGTGAGCTTCTTGCAGCACAAATATCTATTAACCCCTAATATTACAAAAATTACAAACTATAGAATTTTAGCAGTAAAGATAGTCTGACTGCTATGAGTCAAATTAAACAGTTGGTGCCAAACAAATACATTGTATCCTTAACCTTTTCTAGCAACTGAGATTAGCGTTCTTGTGAAAGACATAATTAATTGGATGAACCAAGTTAGCTGAAATAAACATCTTTGTGATAGTACACATGAAAACTGTCATAAGACCTTATAACACTCTACCAGGGGTTTTCAAAATGAAGCACTGTTCGTGCTTTGGAGATAGGACTTTCAACATGTTCAATACTGACAGCCCCTTTTTATGGAGGCTGACATTAATTGTTAAATGAGGAATATCCAGAGTTTTGGAGAGTGATAGAGCATTGGCTTGACCCTATTAACTGTGAACTCAGAAAGCATTGTTGGGGTGGAGGCTGAAGAAGTCCTAAGAAAAGCTGAGGTTCCCCTTCAGCAGCAGAAAGCAGAACGCATTGGTTCACTTGTGACACCTAAACTGCCCATCCCAGTGTACCAAGAACATGACTGAGGGCAAGTGATATGTGCAGGATGTTATGCTGAAGGTTTGCAAACAGCTCATTATTGAAAGAAAATTATTTACTAAATTACAATTTGGTGATATGTTATACCTGTCTATTTAAAACCTCACATTTTAAGTAAAATGGGTCACACAGTTTGAATATACTAATTGTTTCCAATGAAACAATCAGTAAATGTACACACACAATTTTAAGTATGTAATAAAAGTCAATATATATTCAAAGAGTTGTATGCTGTGATCTTCTCCTCCTCCTCCTCCTCCTCCTCCTCCTCCTCCTCCTCCTCCTCCTCCAGCTCTTCCTCCTCCTTCAAGATGGGTCTTTCTGTGTATTCCTGGCAGTCCTGAAACTCACACTCTAGACATTCTTCTGTCTCTGCCTCTGCCTCCTGAGTGCTGGGATTTAAGGAGTGCACTGCTATCTCCTGGTTAGTATTTCTTTTGATGTTTCACATATTTAGTACAATAAATATGATTCTATTGTCACCATTGAATCATGTGCATTTTAAAGTGCTGCAGTACTAGTCATTGCCATGATGCTCTTTATTTTTATCCTTTTCCAGGCTTGTAAAGCCGTCTGCCTAATGATCATAGACAGCCTTAATCAGAGAAGCCTTTTCTTCACAGTGAATTCAGAGATGCATAGCTTTTGAGGGACTGAGAATAAGTGACATGTGAGTGCTCAAACTGAAAATGAGCATTTATCCCACTCCCTGTAAGGCTCAGGGACCACTTTGGAAAATGGAACAGAAAGATCAGAAGAACCAGAACATGGGGAGAAGAACTCTCCAATGCTGTCATTGCTCTGAGGACAAAACTGCAAATAGAATGATAATTTCCTTCACAGCAGCTTGAGCTGCCTGGGGTAGGCCTACATAAGACTAGGCCCATCAACAGTTAATCATGGATTAGGGATGAGCTCAGGATGCCTTCATTCTCCAAACCCTCAGCATTAGTGCTTCTGATGGAGCCTGGGGGAGGGGCAGCCATTGTTTTCAGTTGTGTGCCCACTGAGGGTCCAGTGTATAGTTCCAAACTCATGCTCACATAGATAAAATAAATGTGAGAAAGGGACCTGAAAGGAGGAGGGGATCACAGTGGTAGAAGATTAGAGAAGGGAGGAGAGTCACAGCAATCAGAATAGTCTGCACATGTGTACCATGCTGTCAAAGAACACGTTCAGTAAGCTATTAAAATGATCAGGGTTGCCAGAGCCTCTGAGCAGAGCACTGACTGTGGGCTGGAGCCTGGGTGTGATTTCCAGTACTGGGAACAACATCAGACATGACACTGTTGCTGCTTTCTGAGATATGAGCAACAGAGTGCTTCAATCTGGAGTTTAGAGCTTGGCATACACTGATCGGTGCCAGATTAGCCTAATAACTTGAAGATAGCATAAGATTAAAGATATTTATAGTTTGATGATGGATTGGAAGGGGACTTTTCTTGAAATAACAGGATATCATCCAGTTCTTGAGCAAATGGTAGCCTCAACTGAATGTAACGGGTGAAAGTGAGAGAGGAATATCATGGTATACACATATAATACACACACACACACACACACACACACACACGTGCACACACACATATACACACAGTGGTAGCTCAATGTGTAACTAAAGGAACCATTATAGTATACAACATATGAATTTAGCAAACACATTTGACAGCTAATAATAAACTCCAGCAGCTCCAAAGAAAGTTCACAATTAGCTACTCCTGAACTGCTTCTGCAGTCACTCACTGCTTTATTTCTAAATATTTTATTTGTGCTGGAAATTTCATCCTAAAAAGATGTCTTTTTTTTGTGTTTTCTGCATTTGTACATAATAACACCAATGGAAGGCATGCTTAATGCTTCACACTTCAAAAAAACCGACCTTTAAGCCACACTTAGGGAAAGTAAGCTAAAAATCTGAGGGGCATTCCAGTTACCAAGGACACTTATAATCATTTCCTTAATTGTCCTTGACAATCTTATCATTAAAGATGTGGGACATTAATTAATGATGGAACATCTATTCCTGGAAAAATAGGCCTTGCAGTCACAATAGAGAGCTTATTCTTCACACATTCTTTGTGAGCACTGTTTCTACAGTGCGGGTCATCCATGTTTCACGCGTTGCCTAGATGGCATGTAAACATTTGGAGCACTCGATTGTATGAGAATTGGATTGAATAAAATCAATGCTGATAATGCCGAAAATATGTTCAAAACCAATGTTCCCTAAAGAAGCTTTTATGCCTAGATTAGTATCAGTGTTTAATTGACAGCCTCTTCACTTGGTTAATTACTTGATCTATTGTGGCAGAGAGAGGGGGAGAAGGACAAAAGCATTTGTGTTATGAATAGCTGCCAATAAGGGAATCAAATAAGAGAAAGCTGAACACCCAGCTACAGAATGCCAGCTTATGTGAGTCTTCCTGTGTATCGTGCTTTTCTTGAATGGCTGTCCTTAGGAAAATGGAAAGGGTTGAAATGGAGCCTTAATTTCAAAATACAAGTTTGAACCTTTGTACTTCTAAGATACTGCAGAGGATAAGCTCTGGGGTAGAACCCTTGCTTTTCTGCAGCTTTTGCTTCAAATACAAAGAAACTGATATAGGAAATAAAAACATATATTGAAGATTTATTCTTTGTGCTTTAAACTTCAGTATAAATTAAACTCTTTATGAAAGTCAACAAATTGCAATACCAAAAAACATATGTACATATTTCTTCTTTATGCTTTTGATTCATAAGACAACATACCAGCTATTTTCTAGCGTTCTAGAAGCGTGAATATTAACATAATCGGTACTCATCCTTTCCATAGCACAAATAATGTCTGAAGATCTTAAATATATAAATGGACCCAGAATGGGAAGTTAATCTTTATTAATCTCTTTTTGTGTCAGACTCACCACTAAGACTTCTAAATGTTGTTCGTAAGGGTCAGTCCAAGTTCCAGTGCCCATCTTTGGGGAACTCACTTGGTTACTTGCTTTATGTGTTGTCTATATGCTAACAAGTCTCACATTTGCATTTCTGTACATGTTTCCTGAGTCACTGTGATGTCTAGTGGCCAGTTTACTCTTAACACGTTAGAACATGATTCTGGTTGCCTTAAGACCCATTTCTCTTACAGCCCTCTCTTATTTTCTCTTTAGCAGACTGTCAGTCCTTCATCTGAAAGATTCCAGAAGCCCTGTGAGTTTATTCAATCTGTCACTGCTGTTGTTACTCATGCTTTTATATTTTTTTGTTTTTTATTGTATATTATTTAAAGTGCCTGATTGGGTCCTCTCTTACATTTCCCTCTCTTAATTTGTGCTCAGTTGCTTTTTGTTTGTTTATTTGTTTTTTGTCTAAGCATATTAGATTAACTCTTTCATTTTCATCTTTTAAAAAATATTCCGCACTGGCATGAAAACACTCATTTTATTTCTATAAATTACTATATCCATAAACAACCTGAGAATAAGAGAAATTATGGCTTAAGTAAGGAGAAAAACTAGATTTGAAACTCAAACACTCAGGTTATTAGGCCTGTTTTTCCTATTAAGCCTCAATATATAGCACATTGAGGACCTTAAGTACTTATTAATTAAATGAAAACATCAAGTTTTCTGTCAGCAAAAGGAGAGGTGGGTTTTGTGCTTCAACGGTAACAACTGGCTTTGTAAAAATAGAATTTAAGTGTAGATGATGTCTTTGCTAGAGAAATCTTTAGTCCAGTCTCCAGCTACATTTGAACTGGAAGCCAAATATCCTGTTTCCTTTGTAGGGAGATCAACAGGAGCCCCAAAGAGTGATCCAAAGAAAGCCAGAAGGGAAGAGTTTGACTTCATCCTAGCAGCCGCAATTCTGTCTGTTACACAAATACCCATTTGAGTGAGCTTATGAGTTTTTAAGAACAAGACCACCAGCAAACCTGTCAAGGAACTGTGATGTTGACTGTTTCACAGTCCAGTCCAGGGTTCAATGACCAAGTGATATTGTTTTTACCTAACTTATATCTCATATTTACTTGTTTAAATTAGATATTTATCTACTTGAAAGAGTGCAAAACTAAGTAGCTAATAGAAGAAGAGAAAAGTCTAGGGGAATAAAAGGATGTAAAACTTTCGTGAGAAGCAAATCATATGCCAATACTATAATTATTTAAAATAATGGCTCAAATAGCATAACTCTATATTAATTGATTGAATCATGATCTTTGCCTACTGTATGAATTTTGAATCCTTGTTCTCAACAGCTACCTACATTCATGCTTGAACACACACTCATACCAATCAAATATATAATATTTAAAATTCAAACTTGAAGTCTAGAATTCTCATCCCTTACCCATTCGTCAACCCTCCCAAATTAGCTCTTTTTTAAAGAACTGAAAATGATTTACTTCAGATACAGCAATGGTTTCCACTTATTAAATCTATCTGGTGTTTCTTGTCTTTTTCTACTTGACATCCTTGTAATATCAGTCCATTTGACTAGTTCTTTTCTCAAAAATCTGTCTTTTGTAATTTCTAGAAAACAACATGCACTTTTGATTTTAGAAGTACTGTATGACTAGGCAGTTTGTTACCTGTCTTTGTTTAAGCTAGCATTAAAATACATGAGTGTGTGTGACTTTCAAAGAGCAGAGAACTGTTTTACAGTTTTGTAGGCAAAGAACTTAAAGGAGTCAAAAGGTTTATTGTCTGGTGTGGGCTCAGTCTCTGACAAGATCCTGCTTCTGAAGACTGCACACAGCTTGGATGAAAGAGAAAGAGAAACTAAGTGGGGACTGAGCTGGAAGCTTCTTCCTCATGGCCAGCTTAGACAGTGCTAGGTAGCATGATTCAGACTTCTAGGGAAATGAAGTAGTCAGTGGATTTACTAGTTTAGAATCCTGCAGGTGGCAATACAAACTTTCCAGGAAAGATATGCCCATTGGTACAATAGTGGTATGATCGTTATGGAGGTAAGCAACTACTCGATGGTGGGTTTTAAAGAATACTGCATAAGAGAAATCCACTTCTAATACCATATATGTGGTTTAAAAAGCTGAAACCAAAACAAATCACCACCAACAACAAAAAACAATTATAAAAAACCAAGACGGTCTTATATCCCAATGATAAACTGATTCTTAAATAAATGGGTATGCATCAAACTGCCTTCTAAATATCTGTTTATAGCTACAGACAAAAAGCTTCCCTCAGTTTTTAAAAAGAAAAGCCTATTTTTCCAGAAGATGAAGGTGGAATTTTGTCAAAGGCCTTTTCTGTGTTTATTGAGATAATCATGCAATTTTTGTCTTTATGACCATTTATGTAAGTTTTTAACATTTGATGACTTATATGTGTAAAACTATCCCTGCATCTCCAAGGCAAATGAAACTTGAATGTAGTGAATGACCTTTATGTAACATACTTGTATTTCATTTACAAGTAGTTAGTTGGGAATTTTTACATTTATGTTAATCAGGGATATTGGCCTGTAGTTTTCTTTCTTGTTGTTTTTGTTGCTGTGTAGTGATATTTGCTTCATAAAAGTTCAGAAGTACTTTTTTGCTTCTATTCTTTAAAAACTGAAGTATTTGGCAAAATTCACATTGCTAAAAGGAACTTCCTACCAAAAGAAATTTATAGAATCAATGCGACTCCAATCAACACCCCCATGATATTCCTCCAGGTATATGAACTCCATCCTAAAATTCATATGGATGTGCAAAACATTCTGAATAGTCAAAGCAATTCTGAGAAAAAAAAATAATTTACTAGTTTAGAAAACTAGTTTACTAGTTTAGAAAAAAAATTTAAGTCGGGCGTGGTGGCGCACACCTTTAATCCTAGCACTTGGGAGGCAGAGGCAGGCGGATTTCTGAGTTCAAAGCCATCCTGGTCTACAAAGTGAGTTCCAGTACAGCCAGGGCTACACAGAGAAACCCTGTCTCGAAAAACAAAACAAAACAAAACAAAAATTACGGAAGGGATTACCATACCAGATTTCAAGCCATAGTATAGTAATCAAATCAGCATTGTATTGTCACAGAAAGAGATATTTGGATAAACAGCAACAATGATGACTCAAGCACGAGTGTATGTGTAAGCACTGAGGCTTATTTACTGGGCCAAGGTCACCTGATGTAGCTACAAGGAATTAAATCAGCCTTGTTGGAAGGGACACGGCAAAACAGGATAGGCTGTGACAATTTTATTGAGAGCAATCATACTTTTTTATACATTTAACAGAAACAGGATATAATGGAAATTGCCAGGATCTATACAGTAGTTATTGCCAGGATACAATGAAGTTTGCAAGTTATACAATGTCTAAGACCAATAGTCCTGTCAAGCTCCCATGTTTTCTTTACTAGTAAGGGAACATACAGAGAAACACAACATTGGCTGGATACTTCAGTGCATCAGTTTCTCAGGAACTGGAAGGCACATTGTGTTCCAGTTGCCATGGGCTCTCACTTGAAAGCCTATAACATATTGCTCTCAAGGCAGCTAGACTAAGCCAACTTTATGGCTCCCTATATGCATGTAATTGCAACTACCTGATATTTGACAAGAATGTTAAAGGCACACAATAGAGGAGATATGGAGCATCAACTAATGGTATTGGAAAAACTGGGGGTACCCATATTGAAGATGAAATTAGATTCATATTTATCACCTTTCACAAAAAATTCTAAATGCATTAAAAAAAAACCTTAATGTAAAGCCTGAAACAGCTTCTTGATAAAAGCGGGTAGTATCCTACAAGACATAGGTGTAGGAAAAGCTTTTCTTAATAGGGCTTTATTTGCCAAAAATTAAGGCCAACAATTATCAGTTAAATCTCATGAAACAAAAATGCTCCTGCACAGCAAATGAAAGAATCAGCTGAGCCAAGAAGAAGTCCACAGAGGGAAAGGATATTTGGCAGCTACATATCTGTTAGAGGATTAATAACCAGAATACAGAAATAGCAAAAAACAAAAAACAAAGAAACAAAAACAAAAAACAGAACAAAACAAAACAACAACAACGACAACAACAACAACAACAACAACAACAAAAAACACAAAGAATGAAAAAAGAGTTGAAAACCGAACACAGAGTTCTCAAAAGAAAAAAAAATAGGGGAATAAAATCGTCACTGGAGGTGGAAGGGGGGAGGTAGAGGGTGGGAGAGGGAGTAAGGAGGGGAACTGGGATGGGAAATCAGGTGAAGGGAGAGCTGGGAAGAGAGAACATAAAAAGGGGTGGGGGTGGTCATCTGTAGGACATGCCAGAGACCTGGGATTGGGAATGCTCTAGGGAGTTTGTGAGGGTGACTCTAGCTGAGACTTCTAGCAGTGGTGGATAAGGAGCCTGAAGTAGCCACTTCCAGTAGCCTGGCAGAACCCCTATTGGAGTATAAGAACACCAATCCACCCACAAAGCTTTCATTCTCAAAGTTGTCTGGCCTGCAAGAAGGCAGGGACAAAGATTGAACAGAAACTGAGGGAATGGCCAACCAATGACGGGTCCAACTTGAGGATCATCCTGTGGGTGATAAACAGTCACTGGCACTGTTAATGGTACTCTGTGATGCTTGGAGACAGAAGCCTAACATAACTGTCCTGTCAGAGGCTCCACCCAGCATCTCACCAAAACAGATGCAAAGACCCACAGCCAAACATTAGACAGAGCTCAAGAAGTCTTGTGGAGGAATTGGGAGAATAAAGACCCAGGGGGGCGGGGGGGGTAGGGACTCCACAAGAAGACCAACGGAATCAACTAACCTGGACCCTTGATGCTCCCAGAGACTGAACCATCAACCAAAGAGCATATAAGGGCTGGATTACCTAGTCCCCTGTACTCCAGCACATATGTATCAGATGCACAGCTTCATGCAGGTCCCCAACAACTGGAGAGAGGGCTGTCCCTGACTCTGTTGTCTGCCTGCAGATCCTGTTCCCCTAACTGGGCTGTCTGCCTGGCTTCAGTGGAAGAGGATGTGCCTAGTCCCGCAGTGACTTAAAGTGCCAGGGTGGGCTGATTCCCAGAAGGGAACTCCCTCTTTTCAGAGGTGAAGGAGAAGGGGCTACGGGGAGGGACCATGTGAGCATGGAGAGATTGGGAGCAGAGGGAGAGATTGCGATCAGGATATATATAAAGTGAATAAATAAGTGAATTAATGGAATCTTCTGAGCCAAACCAGTGGAGGGTGCCAAGGTCCCCAGAGGACTCTCCACACCACAGGCCCCCTAGCATACCCAGGACCTCAGGATCACTGGTGAGTAGAATGCAACATCAGTTCCAAAGGATCCAGGAGAGTCTTGTGCCAGCAGGAACAGGGACAAAGGAACCTCGCCTGACCAGAGGCTGGGATTCCTTCCAGGCAGGGCCAGACCTGCACCATCTTCCCTGCAACCTGGCAGAGGGTGCTAAGATCCCCAGAGGACTCTCCATGCCACAGGCCCCCTAGTACAGCCAGGACCTCGGGATCACAGCCAGGAGGCAGAGCTGAGACCTAGACCCCTTGCTACCTTCCTTGCCAGAAAGGAGTTGGCCTCCAGGGAGGGCCTCTGACCCCAATACTCAGGAAATGGAATGGAGCTCCAGACTTCTGGACACCTTCCCTGCAAGAGAAGAGCTTACCTGCAGAGAGTGCTCTGACCACTGAGACTCAGGAGAGAAATGGACTCCCAGGAATGCTGACAGAGGCTAACAGAATCACAGGAGGAAAAAGCTCCAGCCAGAGACAGCTAGAACATCTAACACCAGAGATTACCAGATGATGAAAGGCAAATGTAAGAATCTTACTAACAGAAATCAAGACCACTGGCATCATCAGAACCCAATATGCCCACCACAGCGAGTCCTGGATACCACAACACACCAGAAAAGCAACACTCCGATTTAAAATAATATCTCATGATGCTGGTAGAGGATTTTAAGAAGGGCATTAATAACTTACTTAAAGAAATACAGGAGAACAGTGCTAAACAGGCAGAAGTCTTTAAACAATTACAGGAAAACACTGCTGAACAGGTAGAAGTCCTTAAAGAGGAAACACAAAAATCTCTTAAAGAATTACAGGGAAACACAACAAAACAGGTAATGGAATTGAACAAAACCATCCAAGATCTAAAAATGGAAGTAGAAACAATAAAGAAAACCAAAAGGGAGCCAACTCTGGAGACAGAAATGCTAGGAAAGAAATCAGGAACCATAGATGCAAGCATCAGCAACAACTCAAAACTCAAAACATCCAGGAAATCCAGGACACAATGAGAAGACTAAACCTACAGATAATAGGAGTAGATGAGAATGAAGGTTTTTCAACTTAAAGAACCAGTAAATATATTCAACAAAATTTCCCTACCCTAAAGAAAAAGATGCCCATGATCATACAAGAAGCCTACAAAACTCCAAATAGACTGAACCAAAAAAGAAATTCCTCCCAACACATAATAATCAGAACAATAAATGCATTAAATAAAGACAGAATATTAAAAGCAGTAAGGGAAAAAGGTCAAGTACCATATAAAGGCAGACCTATTAGTATTACACCAGACTTTTTACCAGAGACTATGAGAGCCAGAAGATCCTGGACAGAGGTTATACAGACCCTAAGAGAACAATGCCAGCCCAGGCTACTATACCCAGCAAAACCCTCAATTAACATAGTTGAAAAACCCAAAGTATTCCATGACAAAACCAAATTCACACAATATCTTTCCACAAACCCAGCCCTTCACAGGATAATAAAGGGAAAACTTCAACACAAGGAGGTAAATTATGCCTTAGAAAAAGCAAGAAAGTAATCCTTCAACAAGCCTAAAAGAAGACAGCCACAAGAATAGAACTCCAAATCTAACAACAAAAATAACAGGAAGCAATAATTACTTTTCCTTAATATCTCTTAATATTAATGGACTTAATTCCCCAATAAAAAGACATAGACTAACAGACTGGCTACGTAAACAGGACCCAACATTTTGCTGCATACAGGAAATCCACCTCAGGGACAAAGAAAGACACTACTTCAGAGAAAAAGGCTAGAAGACAATTTGCCAAGCAAATGGTCCGAAGAAACAAACTGGAGTAGCCAATCTAATATCGAATAAAATCAACTTCCAACCCAAAGTTATCAAAAAATACAAGGAGGAGCAGGCAGTTCATACTCATCAAAGGTAAAATCTTCCAAGATGAACTTTCAATTCTGAATATCTATGCTCCAAATGCAAGGGCAGCCACATTCATTCAAAGGAAACTTTAGTAAAACTCAAAGCACACATTGTACCTCACACAATAATAGTGGGAGACTTCAACACCCCACTCTCATCAATGGACAGATCCTGGAAACAGAAAGTAAACAGAGACACAGTGAAACTAACAGAAGTTATGAGCAAATGGATTTAACAGATATCTATGGAACATTTTATCCTAAAAGAAAAGGATATACCTTCTTCTCAGCACCTTGTGGTACCTTCTCCAAAATTGACCATATAATTGGTCACAAAACAGGCCTCAACAGATACAAAAATATTGAAATTATCCCATGCATCCTATCAGGTCACCATGGAATAAGGCTGATCTTCAATAACAACATAAAGAATAGAAAGCCAATGTTGATGTGAAAGCTGAACAACACTGTACTCAATGATACCTTGGTCAAGGAAGAAATAAAGGAGGAGATTAAAGACTTTTCAGAGTTTAATGAAAATGAAGCCACAACATACCTAAACTTATGGGACAGAATGAAAGCAGTCCTAAGAGGAAAACTCATAGCTCTTAGAACTGCCAAAAAGAAACTAGACAGAGCATATACTAACAGCTTTCCATTACACCTAAAGGCTCTAGAACAAAAGGAAGCAAATTCACCCAAGAGGAGTAGAGTACAGGAAATAATCAAACTCAGGGCTGAAATCAACCAAGTGGAAACAAAAAGAACTATTCAAAGAATCAACCAAACTAGGAGCTGGTTCTTTAAGAAAATCAACAAGATAGATAAACCCTTAGCCAGACTAACCAGAGGGCACAGGGACAGTATCTTAATTAACAAAATCAGAAATGAAAAGGGAGACATAAAAACAGAAAATGAGGTAATCCAAAACATAATCAGATCCTACCACAAAAGGCTATTTATTGAGGCAATAATAAAATTCTTCAAACTAAGAAAGCACACACCCAGCTGATACTCTTCCAGACCTTTAAACAAAATCTATGAACATGTTTCTCAAATTATTCCATAAAATAGGAAGAAGGAACTTTGCAAATTCTTTTTATAAAGCAACTTCTACTTTGTGTCATAACCAGATAAAGATAACCAAGGAAAATGGTCTACTTGTCCATGTCATTACAAAAACAAACACAACATAAAAGGCAAAGACACAACATATGTTTCATCAAGCCTAGAAATGTTGCATAGAAATGTGTTCTAAGAACTATCCAGGAGAACCTCAGGAAATACAATTTAAAAGAAATGTTTTAAACTGACTCAAACAATTCAAGCAATTTGAACAAGGCATGGAAATTTAGGAGGATACCAACACACACTTGAGTAACATCCAGAAAAATTCAAATTTGTGGCTGCCTTTTCTCCAGTATATACATTTTGGGCATCTTTGTTAAAGATTTGTGAGTTTAGTTCTGGTTCTTCCATTTTATTTCATTGGTCTTTGTGTCTGTTTTTGTTATTATGGTTCTATCAACTAATTTAAAATCTGGTGTTGCAATGCCTGAAGCTTTGATAATATGCTTGAGATTGCTGTGGATATTCTGGATTTTTCATATCTACAAATAAATTTCGAGTATTCTTTCTATTTCTTTGGCAAGCACTGTGGCTGCCTGTGGCCACACAAACCGGGTCCCTCCTGAAAGGCAGGTTTAGGCTAAAAAAAAATAGAGGGTGGTGGGATGAGGCCAAGGCAAAATTCTGATTAAAGCCCCATGTTTACTAAAAGTCTGAGCTTATAAAGGAGGAAAGCCCATCTCCTGCTGATCCACTCTTGATGCCTGTTGCCAGCCTGTAATCAATTTGGCAGTAAGGTGTCAATGGCTGGGTTGCCTGCTGTTTCAGGAATTTCTCAGGAAGGCAGGTTCAGCCTCTCAGCAGGTAGCAAAGTCTTGGAAGAGAACAGCACTGGTGACAGAACAATAGAACAATCTAGGTGGGAAGGCTCCCACTCTTTCGCAGTGGCAACAAGGTCTGAATCAGCCAGGTCAAGGCTTGGGGAGGCTACAAAGCATTACTAGAATGTTGGTGATTATTGCATTGTCTCTGTGAAGCACTTCAGTATTATACCTATTTCTACAATATTAGTTGTATTCATTCATGAACACAGATTGCCTTCTTAATTTCTAGTGTCTTTTTCATTTTTTCAGTGTTTTAATATTTTGACTGTAGAGGTCTCTCACTTCTTTGGTTGAGTCCATTTCTGGGTTTGTTGTCATTATTTGTTTCATTTTTGAGACCATTGTGAATGGGATATTTTTTTTAAAAGGAATTTCTTTCTTAAAGACATTTTCCTCAGATGTTTAAAAACATCATAAATATTTACGGAAAAAAATGTGAATGAGGTATCCTATAAATGTATATAAGAAAGTAAAATACATATCAAAAGCACAACAATGTTGGAAAGGAGGAATTAAAATCACACTACCATAAGGGAAAAGACACTAAACTAGAGGAAAAATGAGGCAATGGTTAAAAGCATATAATGTTCTTGTAGAGAACCCAAGTTGAATTCCTAGCATCCATGTTAGACAGATCACAAGCACCCGTCATGAAAGAACATAGTGGGGAAATCCCCATTCAACTCCCGATTCGGCCTGCACCCAAGAATCACAAACAGAACACAACACCTTGATGTAACAACACGAGGTAGTTTAATGGCAGAGCTCTGGGTCGAAACATATCTCACACAGGAGACAGTGGATTCGACCACGAGGCTTGGAAGCTAGGGGTTTTTATAGAAAAGGAGTGGGGCTGGGGGAGGAATTGGTGCGGTTTCATGTGATTGCTCCATTTAAACATCAGCAGCCTGTTAACATTTAACTTAGGTCAGAAGGGTGAGAGATAGGGAGGTGCCGGGCCAGTCCGGGCATGTCCTGGCCTGTTCTGCTATGTTCTCAGCCCCAGGTTTCAAAGCTCACAAACAACTCTTTGGGCTATTTGACATACATTACATGAATCACAGGTCTCAAGTTTTATTTCCTTTCAGTCACCTCAGCTCCAGTAGGATCTGATGTTTTTTACATAGGATGGCACCTTGCTGTGCACATAGTCTATATAGATGCACAGGTGTACACATAATTTAAGATATAAAAACTTTTTAGAAATCTTTTAAGAAAAAAATTTAATTATTTGAAGAAAGATTATAATGATTTCTATGGTCTGGGCATCCTAAATAACCACTAAAATATCACAAGAGTTATATATACTGACAAGTCATAAAGGAGATAAAATGGAATTATAAAAATGATTAATATAGAACACATTTAAAAAAAACAGAAAACAAACACTGCACACATAGAAAACAGCCCCTGAAGACTATCAATGGAACTCATGGTATGACCCTGATCACATCAAATGTAAACTGTGTCCGGATTTCTATTAAAAGACAGAGGTTTCCATGTTGTATTAAAAAGCTATTTCACCAATATAATGCCTATAATAAACATATTCAACAACTCAAGGGAAAAAAGAGATTAAATTAAAAGGATGGAAAAAGACCTACTATTATGAAATTGAAAAGTAAGTGTGGTTGTATAGACAAAACACCCTGCAAAAAACTCAACAATAGATGGGTCAAAGACCTCAAACAAAACCAGATACAGAACCTGAAAGAAGAGAAAGTGGAGGATATATTTGAACTGATTGGCACAGGAAAAGACTTTTGGAACAGAATGGCATTAATTAAGACACTAAGATCAATGATTAATAATAAATGGAACTTCATGAAACTGAAAAGTTTCTGCATCACAGACACCATTACTTGAACAAACAGCCACCTATACAATGAGAAAAGTTTTTTTTTTTAGCCAACTATACATCACATAGAAAATATCCTAATAAAAATATACAAGTAACTCAAAAAATCAATATCAAGAAAAAAAAGCCTATTGAAACAGAGGGTACAGATCTAAACAGAGAACTCTCAAAAAAGAGAATGAGGTGACTGAGAAACACTTAATGTAATGTTTAACTCCCTTAGTCATCAGTGAAATGAAATTAAAAGTGCTTTGATATTTCATGTTACACCCACGAGAATGGCTAAGGTCAAGATTGGCAGCTCACGCTGAAGAGGACATGGGGTAAGGAAACAGTCATTTATTATTGGTGGGAGTCCAAATTTGTACAGATTCTATAGAACATAGCGTGGTGGCTCCTCCAAAAGATAAGTGTAAATCTACTTGAAGATCCAGCTTTACCATTCTTGGACATATATCCAAGGATGCTTCATCCTATCACAGAGACACACCCTCAACTATATCCATTGCTGCTCTGTAATAATAACCAGAAATTGGAAACAACATAGATATCTCTGAACAGATGAATAAGTAAAAAATGTGGTATGTTCACACAATGGAATACTGTAATGAAAAATGAAATCATGACATTTATTAACTAGATGGGTGAAACTAAAATAAATCATCTCAAGTGAGGCAATCATAGAGACTGAGGCAATATCCACAGGCTCTGCATAGGTCTGCACAAGATGTGGTCCTAGAGTTGAAAGATGTGGAAAAATGCCCCCATTCATAATCCCAAAGTTATTGCCAACTGAATGGGAAAATGTAGAGTATGCCAAGAAAGTTGCACTGGGGAAACAAACTACTAGGGTAGGCATCAAAGTATATCATATGCGTTCCAGTTCCATGTTCTTATGGGGTTCCTGAGTGTGTTAGCATGTAGGTCTCTGTATCTATATCTGTTGCTTGTGCCTTTTCTTGGACTCTTTGTCTTTTGTTTTGCTCTACTCTGTTTATTGTTTGTTTGTATATCTTTTTTGTTTTTGTTTTTTTGAGACAGAATTTCTTTATGTAATAGCCCTGGCAGTCCTGAAACTTACTTTGCAGGCTAGGCTGGCCTAGACTTCAATATCTACCTACTTCTGAGTGCTGAGATTAATAGTATGTGTCACCACGACCCCGAGATATCTTTTTTAATTGGTTATTTTATTTATTTACATTTCAGATGTTGTCCCTTTTCCCAGTTTCCCCTTTGCAAAGCCTCATCCCATCCCCCCTCCACCTTGTCTCTATGCTCCCCCACCCACTCACCCATTCCTACCTCCTTGCCCTCACATTTCCCTTACACTGAGGCATCGAGCCTCTACAGGACAAATGATGTCAGATAAGGCAATCATCTGTTACATATGTAGCTGGAGCCATGGGCCCTTCTATGTGTACTCTTTGGTTGGTGGTTTAGCCCCTGGGAGCTCGGGGGTGTGGGTTCCGGTTAGCTGACACTGTTGTTCATCCTATGGGGTTGTAATCTCCTGAAGCTCCTTTGGTCCTTCTTCTAACTCTTTCATTGGGGTCCTCGTGCTCAGTCTGATGGTTGGCTGTATCTTCATCTGTATTGGTCAGGTGCTGGCAGAGCCTCTAAGGGGACAGCTATACCAGGTTCCTGTCACCAAGCACATCTTGACATCAATAACAGTGTCTGGGTTTGGGGTCTGCAGACAGGATGGATCTCTAGATGGGGAGGTCTCTGCATGGTCTTTCCTAAAGTCTCTGCTCTTTTTTTTTTTTTTTTTTTTTTGGTCTGTGCATTTCCTTTAGATAGGTACAATTCATGATTAAAATTTTTGAGATGGGTGGGTGCTCACGTCCCTCCATTGGGGGCCATGGCTCTCTACTAGATATGGACTCTACAGGTTCTATCTGCCTTTGTTGGGTATTTCAGCTAATGTTATGACTGTTGGCTTCTGGGAACCTCTTGCTTCCCTGGCATCTGGGACTTTCTAGTGGCTACTCCCAGTTTCCCATCCCCTGACACACCCACTCCAGTGGAATCTGCGTGACAAATCCAAAAGCTTGGCTGCAGTCCTGAGGCAAAAAGTTTCATAGAAACTGGTCTCCTGGAAGTTCTTTGGTATCCCATAACACAGATGTGTTTCAGGTTTGTTCCTGAGAGTTTTCTGCGCTTTCCTTCAGTATTGTTTTATTATAGGTGCCCCCAAGGAATGATTGGACTAATAGCTAGTTAGATTGAACTTTGCTTCCTGGCCTTTACCAATGTTCCAATGTCCTAGGCATCCTTGGGCTGACCCTGGGCTTGGAATTTTGTAAGAATGTTACTTATTCAGATGAATTGTCTCCAGTATTGAAAGAGAGATAGTGAAAGAAATCAGGTGTTAAAATCTACCAAATAGAATTAGAAATTTCAGGGCAAGCTTAACAAAGTAGGTTTAGAATTCTTATTATAGTTATGTATGGTAGACTACATTACTTAATAGAAGAAAATTTGGTGGGCTCCTCTGGTAAATGGGAGGTCCCCCCAAAAATCACTTAAAATAACAGCTGAGTCACTCCCATATACAGGAATTTACCATGGTTTAAGAAGAAGATTGGGCTGTTGTTTAAGGAGGAACTAAAGTATTGCATTATTCATGAAAAGGTTAGCAAGAAGGAATTCCATAGTTCATACTTTTACTAGCCCAAAAGAATAGTATAGTTAGGTGTTTACTAAGAGCTGGCTGGTGCTGGGTTAAAAAATAAATTAGAATTAGAACTATGGCTTGGGCATAAAAGCCCTTGCCCCTGGAGTGTAAAAACCTCACACCTGGCTTCTAAGAATGAGCTGACCTTAGATAAGGCTGACTTTGTCTCAGTTGTTACATTGCCTGGTTCCTTCCAGTCTTTATGTATGCATTCTTCTGTTTTGTGTAAAGAGCATACATTTAGCATTTAGCATCCGGAAACTCAATGTACCTTGGCTGATGTGTCACCTAATTTCCTTATTTTCTTTTGTAATATAAGTCTGATGCTCACTTTGCGAAATTACATTCTGATCCAGCACTCCCTTGTGTCAGTGTCTGTTTGTCATTTTCATGGACTCCTTGACTAACTGAGTACCGGGACCCTGAATTCTCCTGCAGGTTGAGGGACCAACTGAGTCCAGTCTGTGGCAATCCCCCACTGCTACACATTTCTGCTCAATTTCCTGACTCTCTGTACTTCTTCTCTCCTTTCTCTTCCCATACTTGATGCTGAATCTGCTTTTATTCCTTCCCTTCCTTTCTCCCTCCCAGGTCCCTCCCTTCCTCTACATCCTCCAATTATTTTGTCTCCCCTTCTAAGTAGTACTGAAGCATTCACACTTTAGTCTTCCTTCTTCTTAAGCTTCATATGGTCTGTGAGTTGTATTATGGGTATTCTGAGTTTTGGGCTAATATCCACTTATCAGTGAATATGTACCGTGTGTGTTCTTTTGGGACTGGGTTACCTCACTCAGGATGGTACTTTCTAGTTCCATCCATTTGCCTTCGAATTTCATGAAGTCATTGTTTTTAATAGCTGAGTAATACCCCATTGTGTAAATGTACCACTTTTCTGTATCCATTCTTCTGTTGAAGGACATCAGTTTGTTTCCAGCTTCTGGCTATTATAAATAAAGCTTCTATGAACATAGTGGAGCATGTGCCCTTGTTATACGTTGGAGCACCTTCTGGGTACATAAATAGGAGTGGTATAGCTCAATCCTCAGGTAGTAGGTACTATGTCCAACTTTTTTAGGAAGCACCAGATTGAGTTCCAGAGTGGTTGTACCAGTTTTCAACCCCACCAGTAATGGAGGAGTGTTCCTCTTTTTCCACATCCTCACCAGCATCTACTGTCCCCTGAGTTAATAATTTTAGCCATTCTGATTGGTGTGAAGTGGAATCTCAGGGTCATTGATTTTCATTTCTCTGATGACTTAGGATGTCAAAAAATTCTTTAGGTACTTCTCAGACATTCAAGATTCCTCAGTTGAAGGCTTGATAGCATAGTATAGAAGAATGCTAGGGTGGTGAGGCAGGGATGGGTGGTTGGGTCGGGGAGCACCCTTATAGAAGTAGGGTAAGGGGAGGATGGAATAGGAGGTTTGCAGGGGTGAAGCTGGGAAAGGGGATAACATTTGAAATGTAAATAAATAAAATGTACTTCTCAGACATTCAAGATTCCTCAGTTGAAGGCTTGATACCTCAGTATAGAAGAATGCTAGGGTGGTGAGGCAGGGATGGGTGGTTGGGTCGGGGAGCACCCTTATAGAAGTAGGGTAAGGGGAGGATGGAATAGGAGGTTTGCAGGGGTGAAGCTGGGAAAGGGGATAACATTTGAAATGTAAATAAATAAAATATCCAATTAAAAAAAGAAAAAATTCCTCAGTTGAGAATTCTTTGTTCATCTCTGTACCCCATTTTAAAATAGGGTTATTTGGTTCTCTGGAGTCTAACTTCTTGAGTTCCTTGGATACTAGGACTCTATAGAATGTAGGGTTGGTAAAGTTCTTTTTACAATCTGTAGGTTGCCATTTTGTCTTATCTTTGTTGCTGAGTATTTGAACCCAGGGCCTCACACTTTCCAGACAAGTGCTGTACCAGTGAAACCACACCAGCAGGAATCTATTCTGATATGTAAACTTTTGTTTTAACTCATATATGCCAATGCAAAAACACAATTATTAATACCTGAATTGCAGCTTTCTGGACTCCTCTGTGCGCCTGTGTCCTTATGTATGGGAGAATGAGCTTACACATGTCAGCCCCCATCCCACTTGCTTAACAAGGAACTCATCATCTTCTGACAAAATCTAAGTGCAATCCTGTTCTTGTTTTAACTGGTTGTGCTGGCAAGGGTCTTTTCCAGGCCTGAAATTTCTCATGTTGGCAATATAGCGAAGCAAAACAAACCTAGTATGGTTGCTAGGCCTAACCAGAGCCTAGCAACCATACTATCTACAGTAGGTCCTGATAAATGCAATAAAGCTGAACTACAAGATATGAACTTCCAAATAGTTATTATGAGTCTGCTCAAGGACCATAGAAAGGATCAGAACATATTTGGTAATGAAATCTGTGAAAAGATAAAGAGTAGAGTGAAATTATGAAAACTGTTAAATAAATAAAAATAGAAATAAAATTAATAAAGAAAATTCAAATGGGAGTAACACTAGAAACCAAAGATATAGTAGTTCCAACCAAAATCTGAGCAGTGAGCATCACCAACAGAGTACAAAAGATGGAAGAAAAAATCTCAGGCACTGAAGACAAGATAGAAGGAATAGATACTCTTGTTAAAGAGAATGTTAAATTAAACAAACAAACAAAATTAGGCAGAAAATATCTAGGAAATCTGGACACCATGAAAAGACCAAATCTATGAATAATAGAAGAAAGAGAAAAAAACCCAGGTGAAAGGCAGAGAAACCATCTTCAACAACCTTTCTTTTGTGAAAAGAAAACATTTTCATAGAATAAATTTTCTTTAGTCTAATGAAGTAGATGCCTATCAAGGTACAAGAAGAATGTGGAACATGAAACAGACTGGACCAGAAAAGAATACTAAATTTAGAGTATAGAGAAAAAATTTTAAAAGCTGCAAGGGAAAAGAACCAAACCATACAAGAATGTACACTAGAACAACAAATGAGTTTTCAATGGTGACACTAAAAGCCAGAAGGGCCTGGACAGATGTTCTACAAGCTTTAAGAGATCACAGGTTCCAGTCATGACTACTATATCTAATGAAATTTTCTATCATGATAGGCGAAGAAAGACTTTCCTTGATAATACCAAATTTCAAATGGACTCAAGAAGCAAGCTAGTATATCCATTTACATATTCAACAAAATAAACTTTAAACCAAATTAATCTGAAGAGATAGGGAAAGACACTACATATTCATCAAAGAAAAAATCTACCAAGAGGATATTACAATCCTTAAAATTTATGCATCAAACACAAGGACACTCAAGTTCATGAAAGAAACATTACTACAATCAAAAATCACATGTTGACTTCACACAGTGATTGTCAGATACATCAGTACCCAACTCTTGCCAATATATAGGTCATCCAGACAAAAACTAAGCAGAAATGGTGGAGCTAAATAATGTCACAAATCATCAGCATTAGACAATATCTACAAAACATTTCACCCAAATACAAGAGAATATACATTTTTCTTTGCACATCATAGAACTTTCTCCAAAACTGCTCACATCCATGAACATAAACCAAATATCAATAAATACAAGAAAGGTAAAATAACTCCCTGCATTCTATCTGACCCCCATGAATTAAAGATGGATTTCAACAGCAACTGAAATAACAGGTTTAGTTATAAGTTTACAGAAACTGAACATCTTACTACTGAATCAAAACTGAGGTCAAAACTAAAATTAAGAAAGATTTTTTTTTAAAAGAAATTTAAATCTTTTTGGAATTGAGTGAAAACATGAGAACACAAAGAACACAACATACCCACAAACAAGGCAGTAATAGAAGGCAAATTCATAAAAATAAATGCCTACAGAATGCAGAGAGATCTCATATTAGTAACTTAACCTAATACCTGAAAGATCTAGAACAAAAGGAAGTAGCAGCCAAAAGAAGACTCCAAGAAGTAATTAAATCCAGGGCTGAAATCAATAAGATAGAAACAACAAAAACTGTAACAAAATAGAAAAAAAAATAAATGAAACAAAGAACTGGTTCTTTGATAAAACCAATAAGATTGATAAACTCTTAGTCAAATTAACTAAAAGATAGAAATAGAAATTCCCAATTAATAACATTCAAGATGAAAAGGGGAAATAAAAACAGGCATGGAGTAACCCTAAAGAATCATAAGGACAAACTTTAAAAATCTGTGTTCCACAAAACTAGAAAACTTTTAAAAAATGAACAAATCTCTTGATATATGCCACCTACCAAAGTTAAATCAAGATCAGATAAGCAATTTGAACAGGGTTACAACCCCTACTTGAAATCTGCCAGCCAAAAAAGTTCATGACTAGATGGTTTTAGCACAGAATTTTACCAGAGTTTCAAAGAATTAAGGTCAATATTACTCAAATTATTTGACAAAATTAAAGCAGAAGGAACATTGCTTAATTATCTTGTACCAGGCCATAATTGCCCTGATACCTAAATCACATAAATGTCCAACAAATAAAAAGAATTACAGATCAATTTCCCTTATGAATATAGATGCAAAAAATCAATAAAATACTTGAAAACCAAACACAGTAGCACATCAAAATGATCAATAACCATACTCAAATAGGCTTTATCCCAGTGTTGCATGGATTGTTCAAGATATGTAAATCGAAAAATTTAGTATACTATATAAACAGACTGAAAGACAAAAAACACAGTCATCTCACTGGATGCAGAAAAGGCACTCCATAATATTTAATAACTTAATTATAAAGGTCTTGGAAAATTTAGAGATATAAGGGAAATACCTCAACATCATAAAGGCAAGCAAACAGCCAATATCAAGCTAAATGGAGAGAAAATTAAAGAAGTTTTACTAAAATTAGGAACAAAAACAGTTGTTTACTTTCTCCATAGCTATTCAAAACTTGAAGTTTTAGCTAGACCAGTAAGACAAGTGAAGGAGAACAAGGGGATATAAGTGGGAAAAGAAACAATCAAAACATCTTTATTTGCAGATGACAAGATCATATATATATATATCTATTAAGCCTTAAAATTCCAAAAGGTAACTTCTATAGCTGATAAATTATCATCAAAGTAGCAGGATACAAAATAAACACACAAAAATCAATAACCTTCCTATAAACAAATGATAAACATTGCAAAAGTAATCAGGGAAATAATATATTAAACAATAGCCTCAAAAATTATCTGGCGATAACTCTAACCAAGTGAAAGACTTGCGTGATATAACATTAAGACATTGAAGTAAAATAGGTGGACCAACAATATGAACTAACCAGTACCCCCCGGAGCTTGTGTCTCTAGCTGCATATGCATCAGAAGATGGCCTAGTCGGCCATCACTGGAAAGAGAGGCCCATTGGACTTGCAAACTTTATATGCCTCAGTACAGGGGAATGCCAGGGCCAAGAAGTGGGAGTGGGTGGGTGGGGAAGCGTGTGGGGGACTTTTGGGATAGCATTGGAAATGTAAATGAAATAAATACCTAAAAAAAAAGACATTGAAGTAAAAAATTGAAGAGGAAATAAAAGATTGAAAAATCTTCTATGCTCATTGTTCAATAGGATTATTATAGTAAAAAATGGTCATCCTTTAAAAGCAATCTACAAATCCAGTGGAATCCCTATCAAAATTCCAACATGGTTCTTCAAAGAATTTGAAAGGACACATTTCAGCTTGGTGGAAACACACACACACACACACACACACACACACACACACACACACACGATAGCTAAAACAATTCTATATAGCAAAAAAATAACTGCTAGAAGTATCACCATCCTGATCTAAAATTCTACTAAGAAGCTATTGTAATAAAAATAGCATGGTACTGGCACAAAAACAGGCATATTGATCAGTGGAATAGAATTGAAGACTCAGACAGAGCAGCAGGGTACAGAATTGGAAAAAATCTTTATCAATTTGATATCTAATAACAGGATAGTATCTAAAATATATAAATAACTCAAAATACTGGGCATCAAAAAACCCCCAAACAGCTCAGTGGACGGTTCCAAGGTCCCCAGAGGGCTCTCCAAGCAGCAGGTACCCTAGCACACCCAGGATCTTGGGATCGCTGGTGAGTGGAATGCAACATCTGTTCCAAAACAACCCAGAGGGGCTTGGGCCAGCTGGAACAGGAACACAGGAAACCCAACCGACCAGTGACTGGGGTTGATTCTGGTCAGTGTGCCCAACTTGGGGGCAAGCTCTGCAGACGGTCCCATGGTCCCCAGAGACTCTCCACACAGGATGCAGGCACCTTATCACATGCAGGATCTTAAGATCACTGAGGAGAGTCAGCCTCCTGAGAGGGCTCTGACGCTGGGACTCATTGACACATGGACAGATTGGTGCACCAAACACAGACAATACAGAGAAGGTAGAAAACTTGATGTAACCAGAACTAAGAGTGTTTCCTGTTACTATTTTATTTTATTTTATTTTATTTTATTATTTTATTTAGCCCTACTCCTCTCACCTGATGCACTTCTTGACTGCGCACAAATACCTGTTTAAAATTTTTCTTTTTCATGCCCATTTTCCACTGTCAACCCCTAGCTGATGTCAGCACTGGGCCAATGCAGACTCAGTCTAGCCTGTATCTTTTCACACCTACAGTAACAACTTCAAAATGATGAAGTTTAAAGCCAGTGCTAGCATGACTACAAAATGTTGCTTACTGTGCCGGATACATCTTCTTCATAATCTTCTCGTAGAGCTCTACCAAGACAGTGCTCTCTCAGTTGGTCCTCCCGTACTCAGGTCCCTGTTTGGACGCCACCTGTAACCGCCTGTGGCCACAGGAACTGGTTTCCTGACTGGGAGGCTGGATGTGTAAGGGAGGAACCGTGAGAGAACAAATGAGACCAAGACAGATTTCTGATCAAGGTCCAATGTTTACTAAGACTCTGTGCTTATAAAGTGGGAAGGCCCATCACCTGCCATGCCAGGCTTTTTGATGCTTTGTTGCCAAGTTGTTAGCACTAGTCTGCCAATGCTTGTTAGCAGTAAATTGTCAGTTGCCAGGTTGTTAGCTATCTCAGGAATATCTCAGGAAGGCAGGTTCAACCTCTCAGCAGGTAGCTGCATCTTGGAGAAGAGCAGTGCAGGTGACAGAATAGACCCATCTAGGTCGGAAGACTCCACCGTAGGTAATTTCATTCACAGTGGCAAAATAGGTTTGAGCCAGCCTGCTCAAGGCTGAGGGAGGCTACAACCTAGGACAGCAAAAACTATTCTCAACAATAAAAGAACCTCTGGTGATATCACCATGCCTGACCTCAAGCTGTACTACAGAGCAATTGTGATAAAAACTGCATGGTACTGGTACAGCAACAGACAGATAGATCAATGGAATAGAATTGAAGACCCAGAAATGAACCCACACAGCTATGGTCACTTGATCTTTGACAAAGGAGCTAAAACCATCCAGTGGAAAAAAGGCAGCATTTTCAACAAATGGTGCTGGCACAAGTGGTGGCTATCATGTAGAAAAATGAGAATTGATCCATTCCTATCTTCTTGTACAGAGCTCAAGTCTAAGTGGATCAAGGAACTCCACATAAAACCAAAGACACTGAAACTTATAGAGGAAAAAGTGGGGAAAAGCCTAGAGGATATGGGCATAGGGGGAAAATTCCTGAACAGAACAGCAATGGCTTGTGCTGTAAGATCGAGAATTGACAAATGGGACCTCATAAAATTGCAAAGCTTCTTCTGTAAGGCAAAAGACACTGTCAATAAGACAAAAAGGCCACCAACAGATTGGGAAAGGATCATTACTAATCTGAAATCAGATAGGGGACTAATATCCAATATATACAAAGAACTCAAGAAGCTAGACTCCAGAAAAGCAAATAACCCTATTAAAAAATGGTCTACAGAGCTGAACAAAGAATTGTTGACTGAGGAACACTGAATGGCTGAGAAGCACCTGAAAAAAATGTTCACCATCCTTAATCATCAGGGAAATGCAAATCAAAACAACCCTGAGATTCCACCTCACACTAGTCAGCATGGCTAAGATCAAAAATTCAGGTGACAGCGGGTGTTGGTGAGGATGTGGAGAAAGAGGAACACTCCTCCATTGTTGGTGGGATTGCAAGCTGGTACAATCACTCTGGAAATCAGTCTGGCGGTTCCTCAGAAAATTGGACACAGTACTACCGGAGGATCCAGCAACACTTCTCCTAGGCATATACCCAGAAGATGTTCCAACTTGTAATAAGGACACACTCCACTATGTTCATAGCAGCCTTATTTATAATAGTCAGAAGCTGGAAAGAACCCAGATGCCCCTCAACAGAGGAATGGATACAGAAAATGTGGTACATTTACACAATGGACTGCTACTCAGCTATTAAAAATAATGAATTTAGGAAATCCTAAGGCAAATGAATGGGTCTGGAGTATATCATCCTGAGTGAGGTAACCCAGTCACAAAAGAACACACTTGATATGTACTCACTGATAAGTGGATATTAACCCAGAAACTTAGACTACCCAAGATACAATTTGCAAAACACATGAAACTCAAGAAGAAGGATGACCAAAGTGTGGATACTTCATTCCTTCTTAGGATGGAGGACAAAATACCCATGGAGGAAGTTACAGAGACAAAGGTTGGAGCTGAGACAGATGGAAGGACCATCCAGAAACTGCCCCACCTAGGAATTCATCCCATAAACAGACACCAAACTCAGACAGTATTGCATATGCCAGCAAGATTTTGCTGATAGGACTCTGATATAGCTTTCTTTTGTGAGGCTATGCCAGTGCCTGGCAAATACAGAAGTGGATGCTCACAGTTATCTATTGGATAGAACACAGGGCCCCCAATGGAGGAGCTAGATAAAGTACCCAAGGATCCGAAAGTGTCTGAAGCCTTAGAGGAGAAACAACAATATGAACTAACTGGTACCTCCAGAGCTCATGTCTCTAGCTACAGATGTAGCAGAAGATGACCTAGTCAGCCATCATTAGGAGGAGAGGCCCTTGGTCTTGCGAATATTATATGTCCCAGTATAGGGGAATGCCAGGGCCAGGAAGCAGGAGTGGGTGGGTTGGGGAGCAGGGCGGGGGAGGGTATAGAGGACTTCTGGGATAGCATTTGAAATGTAAATGAAGAAAATGTCTAATAAAAAACCCCAAATAACCCAATTAAAAATGGGGTACAGAACTAAACAAAATCCACATAGGATGAAACAGGAATGTCTGAGAAACACATAAATAAATGTTCAATGCCTTAGTCATCAAAGAGATGCAAATATAAAATACTTTGAAATTTTATCATACAGTAGTCAGTGTGGTCAAGTCAATAAAATAAATGACAGCTCATGCTGAAGAGTATATCCATTAAGAGGAACACTCATCTACTGCTGGTGGGAGTGCAAATTTGTACAGTCATTGTAGAAAATCAGTGTGGTGGTTTCCTAGGAAGCTAGTAATAGATCCACCTCACGATCCATCTATACCACTCTTGAGAGTGGTATATACCCAAAGAACTCTACATCCTACTATATAGACACTTGCTCAGTAGATGGGTGTTAGCTGTTAAGTCTTTGATTAAACAGGCTTTATTCCATATAACCACAAAAGTTAGTTATAGAATAATGTGCTAGAAAGGGGAAGTAAAATGGATAGCTATTGATGGACAAGTAGAGACTGGAAATGGGTGGATAAAATGGAGAGGGAAGGGAAGGGATGAGGTAAAGAGGGCATATAAGATGGAAGAGCTAAAACCAAGGGCCATTGGAGTGGCTATATGGAATAAATATAGTATACACTTCTTAAAATACAAAAATGTATGAAAAATTCTAAATGGAATCACCAAATAATGGGGACACAAGACCCCAACAAGTAGGCATATCTCCCCACCAAATGAAATCTCTAGCTCTAAGAATGGGCTACATTAAATCAAGTTGTTTTCCAAAGGGTCCCAGTGGCAACCCAAACCATCACAAGCTATTGCCAAGGCTATTGGCTACTCTTCACAAACTGATAGTAAGGTCCCACTGCTGCAGAAAACACCTACAAAACCCACAGAACACCTGCCTTAAGACTTTATTGATCAGGGTTCATGGTACTAGAAGGTATTTTGCAGTCTACCAGAGGCGAAAGGTAAACACCAACTCAGCTACAAAGCCTTCAATCTACATTGGTATAGTGTGTCAGTACAGTAGTGGCACAAAGCTTATGGTAGCAACCAACAACTATTTTATAGAATTTGAGGCCCATTCTATGAGATAGAACCCATCCCTAACACTGCTCATGTGTCCAAGCACTTGAGACTAAATAGGTTTAACACAAAACAAAATACTACTACTCTGCTAAAGGAATGTAGGAATAAAATAACTCCTAACAATATTCTGTTATGCTCACAGATCATTGTCTATCATCAGAGATGCCTCTTTCTGCAGTATCTGGGAGCAAACAGGGACCCACAACTAGGCAATGTGCAGACAGTGAGAGACCTTGGAATACTCAGTCCCAAATGTGATGTCTCCATAAAATCTTTTACCTTAGAGCTCAAGAAAACCTGAGGAAGACGAGGCAGAGATTGTAAAAGTCAGTGAAGGATGGAAGACACCAAGGAAATACACCTTCTAAATCAGCAGGACCAGTGTACATAGGAACTCACAGAGACTGTGGCAGCATGCACAAGCCTGTACAGGTCTAAGGCAGATGTGGCCCCAGCACTGAGTATGGAGGCAAACACAAGCTCCCATCCTTAAGCCAGAAGCTATTTTCAATTTAGGAAATAGCTCACTTGGGAAAATTTACCTTTTTTAAATTGGATATTTTCTTTATTTACATTTCAAATGTTTCAAATGTTCCACATTCTAGGTCTCCCCTCCTGAAACCCCAATCCATCTCTTCTCCCCCATCTCTATGAGGGTGCTCCCCCACCCACTCACCCACTCTTGCCTTTCCACCCTGGCATTCTCCTACACTGGGGCATTGAACACCCTCAGGCCCAAGGACCCCTCCCCTCACTGATGGCTGGAGATATGTGTCCCTCCATGTATATTCTTTGGTTAATGGTCCAGTCCCCTGGAGCTCCAGGGGAGGGTCTGGTCTGTTGACATTGTTGCTCCGTTCCATGAGGATGCAAACTCCTTCAGTTTCTACAGTCCCTTCACCAACTCCTCTACTGGGAACCCTGAGATCAGGCTGCAAGCCTGAATTTGTCAGGCTCTGGCAGAGACTCTCAGGAGACAGCCATGTCAGGCTCCAGTGAGCAGGTGCTTCTGGGCATCCACAATAGCATCATTTTGGTGACTGAATATGGGATAGATCCCCAGGTGGGGCAGTCTCTGAATGGCTTTCCTTCAGTCTCTGCTCCACTCTTTGTCTCCATATTTCCTCCTGTGGGTATTTTGTTCCACCTTCTAAGAAGCACTAAAGCATTCACACTTTGGTCTTCCTTCTTCTTGGGCTTTATTTAGTCTATGAATTGAATCTTGAGTATTCCAAACGTTTGGGCTAATATCCACTGGTAGGTGTGGGGAGCCGCACTCACATTTGCCATTATAAGATGGCGCTGACAGCTGTGTTCTAAGTAGTAAATAATCTGCACACATGCAGGGGCAGTTTTCCTGCCACATGTTCTGCCTTTCTCGTGATGACAACTGGGCCAATGGGCTGCAGCCAATCAGGGAGCGACACGTCCTAGGCGGAGGATAATTCTCCTTAAAAGGGACGGGGTTTCGCCATTCTCTCTCTTGCTCCTGAAGATGTAAGCAATAAAGCTTTTGCCGCAGAAGATTCCGGTTTGTTGCGTCTTTCCTGGCCGGTTGCGAACGCCCGTAAGAGGTAGGCATGTAGAAGAATGCAAATTGACCCATTCTTATCTCCTTGTACAAAGCTCAAACCCAAGTGAATCAATATCCACTTATCAGTGAGTACATACCATGTGCATTCTTTTGTGACTAAGTTAGCTCACTCAGGATGATATTTTCAAGTTCCATCTGTGGGGCAATGGGCTATGCACAGACAGGCTGGTCTCCAGTAGAGTTGAGGTCTGAACCCCAGTAAAACCCAATGGTGATAATTCACCTACATGGGACGAATGAAGTTCCCTCGTGTCTCCTGTATTCAAGGTTCCTGTCGAAGTTACTGCCCCCACAACCCCCCCCCCCACAGGAGAAGCATGGCTAGTAGTCATGTAGACAATGTCCCAAGCTTCTGACCTTCAGGCTAGACTCCTCCCAGTTACCTAGCAATGACAAGATAACAGCCCACCATAAGAGGGGCTTCTTGGCCCCACCTCACTCTCTCTTCTCCTCACTCTCTTACTCTCCTCTCACTCTCTTATTCTCTCTCCCTCTTGCTCTTTCTCTCTTACTCTAGCCTTTCTTCTGACTCTCTCTTTCTCCCTTCTCTCCTTTTGGCCATAGCCAGTCTCCCTGTCTCTCTCTTTTCTACCATCTCTCCTTCATCCCTGCCTTTCTACAATAAAGCTCTAAAACCATAGACTGCTCTGTTCATCAAGGCCCACTGAGCTTGGATGATGGGATAGGCTTTCTTTCTTTCTTTCTTTCTTTCTTTCTTTCTTTCTTTCTTTCTTTCTAATTTTTTTATTGCTATAATATTTTTCTTTGTTTATTAGAAATTTTCTTTATTTACATTTCAATAATCAGCCATGGAACCTAGGCTTTCTTCTAATGAGAAGTTTCTAATCTCCCGATGGAAGGTCTTCCTGAGCTCCAGTCAAGGCCCGGACTAAGGATTCTCACCTGTGTGGGAACCTCTCTCCCTCAGCCCTCTTTCCTGTAACCCCAAGGCCTAGGTTCTGTATCTGTTCCTCAATTGAGAGACATCTGAGTTGTTTCCAGCTTCTGGCTATTATAAATAAGGCCACTATGAACATAGTGATCTTATTACATGTTAGAGCATCTTCTGGGTATATGCCCAGAAGTGGTATAGCTGAGTCTTCAAATAGTACTATGCCCAATTTCCTGAGGAACCACTAGACTGAATTCCAGAGTGGTTGTATCAACTTGTAATTCCACCAGCAAAAAAAGCCCAGGACCAGATGGGTTTAGTGCAGAATTCTATCAGACCTTCAAAGGAGACCCAATATCAATACTCTTCAAATTATTCCACAAAATAGAAACAGAAAGAACTCCAATTAATTCATTCTATGAAGCCACAGTTATGCTGATACCAAAACCACACAAAGACCCAACAAAGAAAGAGAACTTCAGACCAATTTCTCTTATGAATATTGATGGAAAAATAGTCAATAAAATTCTTGCAAACTGAATCCAAGAACACATCTTACTCTATATAGTCAATATAGTACTTGAAGGCATAGCCAGAGCAATTAGACAATAACAGGAGGTCAATGGAATACAAGTTAGAAAGGAAGAAGTCAAAATGCCAGTATTTTTGGATGATATGATAGTATATTTATGTGATCCCCAAAATTCTACCAGAGAACTCCTTCAGCTGACAAACAACTTCAGCAAAGTGGCTGGATATAAAATTAACTCAAACAAATCAGTAACGTTCCTCTACTCAAAGGATAAACAGGCTAAGAAAAAAATTAGAGAATAGAACCCTTCACAGTAGTCACAAATAATATAAAATATCTTGGTGTGACACTTACCAAGCAAGTGAAATATCCATAAGAAAAGAACTTCAAGTCTCTGAAGAAAGAAAGGGAAGAAGACCTCAGAATCTGGAAAGATCTCCCATGTTCCTGGATCTGCAGGATTAACATAGTAAAAATGGCCATCTTACCAAAAATAATCTACAAATTCAATGCCATCACCATCAAAATTCCAAATCAATTTCTCACAGACATAGAAAGAACAACTCACAACTGAATAGAACACCAATGGCAGAGGTTCTAAGATCAACTATTGACAAATGGAATCTCATAAAATGTAAAAACTTCTGTAAGGCATAACACTGTCATCAGGACAAAATGGCAACTTTCAGTTTGGGAAACTATCTTTATCAGTCCTACATTTGATAGAGGGTTAATATTTAATATATACAAAGAACTCAAGAAGTTAGACTCCAGAGAACCAAATAAACCTATTAAAAATGGGGTACAGAGATAAACAAAGAATTCTCAACTGAGGAATCTCAAATGGCTTAGAACCATCTAAAGAAATGTTCAATATTTTCAGTCATCAGGGAAATGCAAATCAAACCGACCTTCAGATTCTACCTTATACCAGTCAGAATGGTTAAGATAAAAAACTCAAGTGACAGCAGATGCTGGCAAGAATGTGCAGAAAGAGGAACACTCCTCCATTGCTGGTGGGATTGCAAGCTGGTACAACCACTCTGGAAATCAGTCAGGCAGTTCCTCAGAAAACTGGACATAGTACTACCTGAGGACACTCCTATACCACTTCTGGGCATATACCCAAAAGATGATCCAACATTTAATAAGGACACATGCTCCACAGTATTCATAGCAGCCATATTTATAATAGCTAGAGCTGGAAACCACCCAGATGTCCCTCAGCAGAAGAATGGATACAGAAAATGTGGTATATTTACACAATGGAATACTAGTCAGCTATTAAAAACAGTAACTTCATGAAATTCACAGGAAAATGAATGGGTCTAGAAAATATCATCCTTACTGAAGTAACCCAGTCACAAAAGAACACACATGGTATATACTCACTGATAAGTGGAGATTAGGAAAAAAGCTCAGAAAACCATGATACAAGTCACAGACCACATGAAGCTCAAGAAGGAAGACCAAAGTATGGATGCTTCAGTACTACTTAGAAGGGGTAATAAAACAGTTACAGAAGGTAGAGGGTAGGAGGGACTTGAAAGGAAAAGAGGGAAGAAAGAGGGCAGGATCAGGTATGGGAGGAGATGGGGGAGACATACAGAGGGTCAGGAAATTAAACAGAGGTGTGTAACAATGGGTGATGGGGAACTGGGATAGCCACCATAACGTCCCAGATGCCAGGAAAGCAAGAGGCTCTCAGGTCTCAACAAGGATGACATTAACTGAAATACCCAACAAAGGGGAGAGAGAATCTGTAGAGACCTTTTCCAGAGGTTAGGCACAGCCCCTGGTTGAAGGACTTACCCAACCACCCATCTCAAAAATTTTAACTCAAAACTCCTCTTGTCTAAAGGAAATACAAGGACAAAGAGTGGACCAGAGACTGAAAGAAAGGCCATCCAGAGACTGCCCCACCACCAAACCCAGGCACTATTGTTGATTTCAAGATGTGCTTGATGACAGGAGCCTGATATAGCTATCTCCTGAGAGGCTCTACCAGACCTGACAAATACAGATGCGGATGCTTGCAGCCAATCATAGCACCAAGCCAGTGTAGGGGAATGCTAAGGTGGTAATTCAGGAGGAGGGGTGGGTGTGTGTGGGAGCACTCACATAGCAGCAAGGAGGATGGGATAGGTGATTTGAAGAGAAGAAACTGGCAAGGGGGATAATATTTGCAATATAAATAATTAAAATAACCAATTAAAAATTTTTTAAAATGTCACACCTCCTGCAATAAGACCATACCTCCTCACAGTGCCACTTCCTATGGCCAAGCATTCAAATTCATAAATCTTTGAGGATCATTCCTACTTATACCAACATATTAGGTATTTAGATATTAAAGTCTTATGGCCAAATCTTAGTATTTTCATCCATAAACCATCACACTAAACCCCTTTCTCTTACTTTTCCCTGTGCTCTCTTATACACAAAGTTCAGACTTGGGAAAGGAAAGATGCATAAGATATGCACAGAGTTCATTCAAAGACAAATCCCACCATAGACTACAGTACTCCAGTCTCGCCATCAGCTGTCAATCTTTTTAAGGTCTCTTCTACTGTGATGAATTCAAATTGTACTTCATTCATCCTTGGGCAGTGTCTTAATTCATTTTAGGATCTTATAATACAATACCCCGAGCAATGTGGTTTTAAATGACAAACATTTGCTGCTTGGTTCTAGAAGCTGAGAAGTTCAATTCACCCAGAGAAGTTGGTTGAGGATTGTCAGAATATAGTCCAAGAATGGAGTCATGGGAGGGGAATTCTGGAGTGCTTGTGAGAAAACGCCAAGAAAACAAGACAAGAGTCTCAGGAGCAGTTTTTTCAAATAGCACAGAATTGTTCTTGGAATATGTTTTCCTGCTTCTCCCGGGTGCCTTTACTTCAGCTGTTGTTATTCAAATGCCTCTATGGGAAAAACACAATTTTGCCACATGTGGATTGTCCTTCTGATTGTATACTTCACTCAGATGACTCTTCTTCCGTCAGAGTATCAACTGTCTGATTCTCTGAATAAAGTTGGTGATTTCATGAGACTTTAGTCTGCCTCATTTATCAGTTCTGCTCTCCCAGGTTAATGTTTACCACTAGAGTGGTAAACAGAAGGCAGCACTTCCTGGTTCGTAGACCGTGTTACATCTTTGTAATATTGCATTGTAGAAGGGAGAAGAGACTTCTTTTGGTGTCTCTTTGATAAATGTACTAATGCTACCCACGCTCCTATGTGGCTCATGTCAGATGGTTTATGGCTTGTTGTAGTCCTTTGGAAAAATTACGAACTCCATTTCCTATATAGCATCTAACTACTAGTATTCATTTAATCTTGAATATGATGGTGGTGTCATACATATGTTACTCTTTTAAAGGAGAGTATAATTTTACATATTTCATTTAGTGTTAGTCTCAGTTAAGAAATCACTGCTTGGTCATGCATAGTGCTGCGTGACTTTAATGCCAGCACCTGGGAAGCAGAGGAATGTCGATCTCTGTGAGTTTGAGGCCAGCCAGGGCTACATAGAGAGACCCAAACCATGTCTCAAAAACAACAGCAAATAACAGCAGTAAACCGACCAAAGAAAGAAAGGAAGGGAGGAAAGAGAAGAGAAGGGAAGAGGAGAGGAGAGGAGAGGAGAGGAGAGGAGAGGAGAGGAGAGGAGAGGAGAGGAGAGGAGAGGAGAGGAGAGGAGAGGAGAGGAGAAAGGAGAAATTATTACTATTATTATTTTTCTGTCTAGAATTTTGTAGGAGACTTAGAAGTGATAAAATCTGGTCTTTGTATACAAGTCTTTGTATATAAACATGTGATTTGGTAGTGAGAGCTCACTCAGACAATATCTGCTGGCTTTGTTAGGCTTGATTCCTAAATGGTTTGGTTTTCAACTCTAGATGTCAAAATGTGGAATGATCCTCAGTCAAAGAGAGAAGGATACACAACTTGGCTGCCAAGCATGGAGAGCTAGCTCTCTGGTGGAAAGATGAGACACGACAGAGACCAGGAAACAAGCTCAATTTCTACCCTGTGATGCTGAGGAATCTGGGGGAAAACATGTTCTGACTCTCAAGAGGGAGATGACAAACTTAAAGGGGTACTGAGGGTCCAAAGTACAAAGGTCTGGCTGAAGGTTCTGCGAAATGACTCTTGGGCATCCCATAAACAAATAAGCCATCACACCGGAAGCCTCCGTGCCATTCAGCTTTGCTAATGATAACTAGGGATCACACGAGCTGCCACTGTAGTCAATGATTTCCAAATCAAATATTGCAATCTCTGGAAACTGATGAGACATATGTAGCACTGAAGCTAACAGGACGACAGGTGTAGTCTCCATTTTCTCAGGTCATATTAAAGGAGAAAGTTGTGACTACATATATAGCCAGCATCCAGTCACAGAAAAGGCAGATTTACTGTCATTGCGTGCCACAGGGACATCAAGACTGGAGTCATATTTTGGAGAATGTCACCCTTTGTCTATGAAGACACAAAGATCAGTATTTCTTAATCAGAATTTTCCAAGGTACATATGGGGGCAGCAAATATATGGAATATCTCTGTACTTTCCTCCCAGTTTTATTGTGAACCCAAAAGTGTTCTGGGAGAATAAGTAAGTAAGTTTAGTAATGACTTAAAGAAAACAAACAGTGTAAAGACATATTCAAAAATTACAAACCCAGTTGGTAAATGTGATTGGAACTTTGGCAAGTTTGTGAAAACACATTGTTTGTTTGTTTGTTTGTTTTGTTTTGCAAGAGACTCTTGGAAGAAATAGTGGCATCGTCCCATTTGAGCAGGCACAATGCCCCTTTCAACAGATGGTTGACAGAGAAGCTAGCCAAAAGTCCATGCATGAACAACAAATGCGCGGCTCAGGGCAGGAGTCCAGGTGGCCAGTGTTGAAATTGTTTTCCATCCTACGCTTGCCGGCCTATGGCGAAGCAACTAGGCTGTCACTTGACTCTTACACATTAAAGTGAAATGACCAAATAGTTCCCATGACTATAGGAAAGAAGTCCAGAAGGCTTGGGCAACAGTGTTCCCAAAGTGGCATTAGGAATCCTCGTTTTTCTTGTATCCTTATAAGGAAGACTCCCGAGCGTTCGATTAACTCTGAATTGTATCTCGCTAATGCATGAGTGCCATGTGTACACAGACATCTTGGCATCATTAGCAGTGAGAAGCATTCCCCCATAGAGATCCAGTACCAAGTCATTTTGGCCAAGAGTAAAAATTATTCCTAAGAGGGGGAATGCTGTCTTTGCTGTCTGCTTTTATATGCTTTAGGCAACTCGCTACTAAATAAATGTGGGTACAAAGCTGTTTGTCTAGTCCAAGGGTTGTCTTGTCTCTTGTGTGACTTCAATCAAAACATTATGATGTATATGAGCTGGACTTAGGTTGTCCGTGTTCTCTGTGGCTGGCACTGAACTTTTAGGTCAGCAAGAGATGTTGCTCAGGGCTTACCCAGAAGAGACAAGGCCCAGAGTTTGATCCTTAGCAGGAAAGGAAGACAACTTTAATGAAGGCATTATTTTATCAGAATCAAATGTTAGTGGCCATAGGATGTACACATGTGATTGGGGGTGGTTTCTGTCTACAAAATGGTCAATACATGTATATGAGTAAGATAAGTGTTTTCATTTTTTGTTTTCTGCTGTGTTCACCTTTCAGGCTATGAGATTTACTCAGAACTCAAACTTACAGAAAGATACAGAAAAAAATTATTTCAAAGAGGGGAACGCTAAGAGGGGAAAAAAATCATTGGTCTCAGCACAGTGAGACCCTTTTACACTCCTGTTTTGGGAATTTTTCAGTTTTTAGAGGATATTCCACTTTCAACATCATATTTTCACACAATGTATTTTGATAGATACATTTTATAACATTCTCAACAAATTAGTAAAAATATTATTAAACATTATCTATCCACAGCAAACGCGGTAAGCGGGAAGGACAATCCATTTGTTGGCATAAATTCAATAAAAACCATCTCAAACTCTTCTGTCCAGTTGCAGCCTCTTTTCTAAGAATCACAGCTACTTTAGATCTAATCTAATCTTTTTCAGGAGAACTAAACTCTTTTTATTTTAGGGATCCTACTCATATCAATGAAGTCAGGCTTTTTAAAATATGCATTTTCTGTATGTTTCAAATACATGAGAAGGTTTGGATCAAGAATCTTCCATCTACTGAATCTGATTAATAAGTAACCATTTGTTTTCTGTTCACACTCCAGGTACAGGACTATGAAACATCTTGATATATTCTTTCTTGACTTACTAGGTTTTGTTCTTTGAGCTCCCGGGATAGCACACGAGTCACGCTAATAGCTCACAAAATTTCTTAAATTATAATATGCAATTTTCCAAATTAGAAATTTTTTAACCTGAAATTCTAGCACTTGGGAAGGTGAAGAAAGATTATAAGGAGTTTAAGTCCAGTCTGGCTACATGGAGGCTTTGTGGCCAGCCTGGGTTTCTTTCATGAAAGCTAGTTTCAAAATTTTATTAAAAAAAAAAAATCTTACAATTTCTATATTATAACCAGAATCTATAATAAAAAGCTTTGTTACTTAAAAATTTATAAAACTATAACATAACTGTAAAGCTTATATTACTCTGGAACAAAATCAAAGTTTTATCAAAGTTGGAAAATGGATTTTAAATGCTGAAAAATAAATGAATTTTAGGGTCGTGCTGCCCTCTAGTGACAAGGTCAGAGAATTTCTTTCATCTGATTATCCTCACCTTAATTGAGGCTCCTGTTTGAAATACTGCCTACATATTAGAATCACTCCAAAAGCCCATTTAAAAACCCTAGTTCACAGAATGCAGAGATATTGGTGTATTTATACTGAGTCTTTTGTCAACAGTTTTGATACAGTATACAGGAGATTCAGAGAGCATCATGTTAAGAAATGCTGGTACAAACCACTCTGGAAATCAGTCTGGCGGTTCCTCAGAAAACTGGACATAGTACTACCGGAGGATCCAGCAATACCTCTCCTGGGCATATATCCAGAAGATGTCCCAACAGGTAAGAAGGACACATGCTCCACTATGTTCATAGCAGCCTTATTTATAATAGCCAGAAGCTGGAAAGAACCTAGATGCCCCTCAACAGAGGAATGGATACAGAAAATGTGGTACATCTACACAATGGAGTACTACTCAGCTATTAAAAAGAATGAATTTATGAAATTCCTAGCCAAATGGATGGACCTGGAGGGCATCATCCTGAGTGAGGTAACACATTCACAAAGAAACTCACACAATATGTATTCACTGATAAGTGGATATTAGCCCCAAACCTAGGATACCCAAGATATAAGATATAATTTGCTAAACACATGAAACTCAAGGAGAATGAAGACTGAAGTGTGGACACTATGCCCCTCCTTAGATTTGGGAACAAAACACCCATGGAAGGAGTTACAGAGACGGAGTTTGGAGCTGAGATGAAAGGATGGACCATGTAGAGACTGCCATAGCCAGGGATCCACCCCATAATCAGCATCCAAACGCTGACACCATTGCATACACTAGCAAGATTTTATTGAAAGGACGCAGATGTAGCTGTCTCTTGTGAGACTATGCCGGGGCCCAGCAAACACAGAAGTGGATGCTCACAGTCAGCTAATGGATGGATCATAGGGCTCCCAATGGAGGAGCTAGAGAAAGTAGCCAAGGAGCTAAAGGGATCTGCAACCCTATAGGTGGAACAACATTATGAGCTAACCAGTACCCCGGAGCTCTTGTCTCTAGCTGCATATATATCAAAAGATGGCCTAGTTGGCCATCACTGGAAAGAGAGGCCCATTGGACTTGCAAACTTTATATGCCCCAGTACAGGGGAATACCAGGGCCAAAAAGGGGGAGTGGGTGGGCAGGGGAGTGGGGGTGGGTGGATATGGGGGACTTTTGGTATAGCATTGGAAATGTAAATGAGTTAAATACCTAATAAAAAATGGAAAAAAAAAAGAAAATAAAAAAAAAAAAAAAAAAAAAGAAATGCTGGTACAGCCAGAGAAACTAAGTATTAATAAAAGTTGGAGTTGGTTGTCAGCTCCAAAGCATTCAGCGCACGGTCTCTGTTGCTTCTTCACGTCAGGTATGTGCAGAAATGTGTACATACTACACACACAACTGCAGAGGACAGTTCTTTCTCCACCTCCTGCATTTTAGCTTCCAGCCAACTTCCAATCAAAACACAAGTTCACTGTTAAAATTCAGAGATTCCCAAACTGATGTGCCCACCCTGTAGAGGAGAAAGGGACTTGAAGATGAGAAGATGACATTGAAACTCCCTCTCGTGATTTTTTTTTTATAGTCTTGAGTAGAATGCCCTCGTAAGACTAAAGGAGGGTTTTGTTGTTGTTGTTGTTGTTGTTTTTGTTTTGTTTTGTTTTGTTTCGTTTTGTTTAAGTTTAAGTTTAAGGCAGCACCTGGCTGCTGGCTGGCACTTTAACAGGTATTGTTTAGTGAATGAACAAATCACTAAGTGGAAATATGAAAAATAGGTTAACCTCTGAGACAAGCTAAGAGAGAATCAAATATACATAGATGGGTAAGTTCTTCAATAAAGAACAGGAACCCTTGAGATGAAGGAAGGAAGGAAGAAACCTATTCAATGAAAGCTTGGAAAGTAAACACGCATGAGCTTCCCGTGTAATGCAAATATGACAAGGCAAGGGCAATTTGTAGAGCCTGTGATTTGTCCCAAACCTCGGATGCTGTAAGACTGACCTGAGGGTTATTTTAATGAGATGTGACAACAGAACTAATCGATCGTCTGTGGAATACTCTAGGGACACAATTCATTATTTTGATAGCTAGCAAATAAAGGTTAAGACTTGGCTGTTTTGTTTTGTTTTCTACACAGATAGTATTACTGGGTAACCACATATTTCTCCTTATGGAGGAGTATTACAGTTGACAAATAAGTAAGGAATTATCAGCCATCCCAGGGAACTAATTGTTTAGGTATTCAGATCAGGTCCAACGGCAACTAATGGCAACAAGTAACTAACTGGATTTAGAATCAGAGGCTTCTGATGAAAACTCATGGTACCTCTTACAAATACACTTGTTGAAAACAGTGAACATAAGCCCAACAAGCAAGCAACCAGCAAGCCCCTAAGCCCAAGTACCAGTGTATGATATCATATACAAATATCAATACACAGAGGACCACAATATTCTTAAAATATATTACAGAGATACAATCAGCAAAATATAGAATTCCACAGGGCAATAAACTGAAAGGGAAGCAGGAATCTTTATACCAAACTGTATTAAAAGACATGGCAATCCCTGGTAGTACAGATAAGGGAGAGCCATTGGGCAGACCAGCTCAGCTGCTACCCCAGGTTCAGATTCAGGGTTTTGAGTTGACCAATCCTGAAATCTATATCATCTGTGAACTGTTCAGGCATGTGAAAGTTTGGCTAGGACACAGGGCAACAGCAGGATAACTGGGAGGAGTCTTGGTGAGGGTCCAATATTGATGGTGTCACAGAAGCCAGAGACCTTAATGACTCATTGCAATGAACATTTGCAAGTGAAGATTTGTGGGCAGAGGGGGATACTGTACACTGTGACACACTACAGTTTCCATTATAAGATGTTTTCTAGGCTTTGTTTTGGTCTATATGTTTGTGTGTTTTTTATTTGGGGCTGGGGAAGGGTGGGGTGGGGGGATGTTGCAAGGATATGAGGGGTGGATATGAGGAGACAGGGAGATGAGTGAGAATGGGGCGCACAAAGAATCAATAAAAAGTTTACGAAAAGACATAGCAATCAAACATAATTGGATCTTTTAAAAATATTTTTATTGGATATTTTGTATATTTACATTTCAAATGTTATCCCCTGTCTTAGTCGGGGTTTCTATTCCCGCAGAAACATCATGACTAAGAAGCAAGTTGGGGAGGAAAGGGTTTATTCAGCTTACACTTCCATACTGCTGTTCATCACCAAGGAAGTCAGGACTAGAACTCAAGCAGGTCAGGAAGCAGGAGCTGATGCAGAGGCCATGGAGGGATGTTCCTTACTGGCTTGCTTCTCCTGGCTTGCTCAGCCTGCTCTCTTATAGAACCAAGACTACCAGCCCAGATATGGTACTACCCACAAGGGGCCTTTCCCCCTTGATCACTAATTGAAAAAATGCCTTACAGCTGAATCTCATGGAGGCATTTCCTCAACTGAAGCTCCTTTCTCTGTGATAACTCCAGCTGTGTTAAGTTGACACAAAACTAGCCAGTACAATTGACCCCTTGTCAACTTGACACACAAACACATCACTAGTAAGCCTCAACCCTTACATTCTTATTCATCCCCAAGGTCTAAATAACTTTAAACATCCCACAGTCTTTACATATTCTTAAAATTTCAATCTCTTTAAAACATCCATCTCTTTTAAAATCCAAAGTCTTTTTACAAATAAAGTCTCTTAACTGTGGGCTCCACTAAAATAGGTTCTTTCTTCAAGAGGGAAAATATCACGGCACAGTCAAAATCAAAAGCAAAAATCAATCTCCAACCTTTCAATGTCTGGGATCCAACTCACAATCTTCTGGGCTCCTCCAAGGGCTTGGGTCACTTCTCCAGCCATGCCCTTTGTAGCACACGTGTCGTCCTCTAGGCTCCAGATGCCTGTACTCTACTGCTGCTGCTGCTCTTGGTGGTCATCTCATGGTACTGGCATCTCCAAAACACTGCATGACCCCTTCAGTCCTGGGCCTTCAATTGCAACTGAGGCTGCACCTTCACCAATGGCCTTCCGTGGCCTCTCACAGTGCCGAGCCTCAGCTGCTCTTCGTGACCCCTTCATGCCTTTAAAACCAGTACCACCTGTGTGACCCTTACATATTACCAAGTCCCGCTGCAGCAGAAGTACAACCTTGGCTATCTCTGGAACACAGCCTCTTTGTGCTTTCAGAAAACACTTCCCAGAAGATGTCACCTCAATGATGCTGGTCTCTTCTTAATCACCGCTAATTTCTTAGCTCTAGCTAACCAGCATCAATAGTCCCAGTAATGCCAAGTTTTTGCTTTAGTAGTTCTGGTATCTTGTTAATCACAGCTGATTCTTCAGCCCCAGCTAACCAGAACCACAGAATCTTCACAATCAAAATAGCAATGGCCCTGAAAAGTCTTTAATTTTCCCTCTGAAATTTCACAAACCAGACCTCCGTCTTCTGCACTGTTCTCAACATTATCTTCCAAGCTCCTACACAACATCTGACAGAGCTCTTAACAACGAATGGATCTTCAAGCCCAAAGTTCCAAAGTCCTTCCACAGTCCTCCCCCAAACATGGTCAGGTTGTCACAGGAATACCCCACTATGCTGGTACCAATTTCTCTTAGTCAGGGTTTCTATTCCTGCACAAACATCATGACCAAGAAGCACTTGGGGAGGAAAGGGTTTATTCAGCTTACACTTCCATGCTGCTGTTCATCACCAAAGGAAATCAGGACTGGAACTCAAACAGGTCAGGGAGCAGGAGCTGATGCAGAGGCCATGGAGGGATGTTCCTTACTGGCTTGCCTCTCCTTGCTTGCTCAGCCTGCTCTCTTATAGAACCAAGACTACCAGCCCAGAGATGGTCCCACCCATAAGGGGCCTTTCCCCCTTGATCACTAATTGAGTAATGCCTTACAGTTGGATCTCATGGAAGCATTTCCTCAACTGAAGCTCCTTTCTCTGTGACAACTCCAGCTGTGTCAAGTTGACACAAAACTAGCCAGTACATCCTTCTTTCCCAGTTTCCCCTCTGGAAACACTCTATTCTACTATACCCCCTTCCCCTGCTTCTATGAGGGTGCTCACCCACCCACCCACTCACTCACTCCTGGCTCCCCACCCTGGCATTCCCCTACACTGGGGCATCTAGCCTTCCCAGAACCAAGGTCCCCTCCCCCAATTGTTGTCCAACAAGGCCATCCTCTATGACGTATGTGGCTGGAGCCATGGGTTCCTCCATGTGTACTCCTTGGTTGGTGGTTTAGCTCCTGGGAGCTCTTTGGAGGAGAGGGCATCTGATTGGTTGAAAATGTTGTTCTTTCTATGGGCTGCAACCCCCTTCAGCTCCTTCAGTCCTTTCTCTAATTCTTCTATTGAGGACCCCGTGTTTACCCCAATGGGTGGCTGAGGGCATCTACCTCTGTATTTGTCAGGATCTGGCAGATCCTCTCAGGAGACAGCTCTATCAAGATTCCTGACAGTAAGCACTTCTTGGTATCGCAATAGTGTCTGGGTTTGGTGACTATCTATGGGATAGATTCCCAGGTGGGGCAGGCTCTGGATGGCCCTTCCTTCAGTCTCTGTTCCACTCTTTGTCTCCATATTTTCTTCCTTGATTATTTTGTCCCTCCTTCTATGAAGGACTGAAGCATCCACACTTGGGTATTTATTCTTCTTGGGCTTCATGTGGTTTGTGAGTTGTATTTTGGGTGTTCTGAGCTTTTGGGCTAATATCCACTTATAAGTGGGTGCATACTGTGTGTGTTCTTCTGTGACTGGGTTACCTCACATAGGAAGATATTTTCTAGTTCCATCAATTTGCCAAAGAATTTCATGAAGCTATTGTTTTTAATAGCTGAATAGTACTCCATTGTGAAAACGAACCACAATTTTTGTATCCATTCCTCTGTTGAAGGACATCTTGGGTATTTCCAGATTCTAGCTATTATAACTAAGGCTGTTATGAACATAGTGGAGCATGTGTCCTACTTATATGTTGGAGCATCTTCTGGGTATATGCCCAGGAGCGGTAGTGCTGGGTCCTCAGGTAGTACTATGTCCAATTTTCTGAGGAACTGCCAGACTGATTTCCAGAGTGGTTATACAAGCTTGCAATCCCACCAACAATGGAGGAGTGTTCCCCTTTCTCCACATCCTTGCCAGCATCTGCTGTCTCCTGAGTTTTTGATCTTAACCATTCTAACTGGTTTGGGGTGGAATCTCAGGGTTGTTTTGATTTCCATTTCCCTGATGACTAAGGATGGTGAACATTCCTTTAGGTGGTTCTCAGCAATTCAGTATTCCTCAGTTGAGACTTCTTTGTTCAGCTCTGTAACACAATTTTGACAGGGTTATTTGATTCTCTGGAATCTAACTTCTTGAGTTCTTTGTATATATGGGATACTAGCCCTCTATCTGATGTAGGGTTGGTAAAGATCTTTTCCCAATTTGTTGGTTGCCATTTTGTCCTATTGATAGTGTCCTTTGCCTTATAGAAGCTTTGCGATTTTATGAGGTCCCATTTGTCAATTCTTGATCTTAGAACATAAGTTATTGGTATTCTGTTCAGGAACTTTTCCACTGTGCTCATGTGTTCGAGGCTCTTCCCCGCTTTCTCTTCTATTAGTTTCAGTGTGTCTGGTTTCATATGGAGGTCTTTGTTCCACTAGGGTTTGAACTTTTAACATGGACATAAGCATGGATGGATTTGCATTCTTCTACATGCTGACCTCCAGTTGAACTAGCACTATTTGTTAAAAATACTATCTTTTTTTCACTGGATGGTTTTAGCTTCTTTGTCAATGATCAAGAAACCATAGATGTGTGGATTCATTTCTGGGTCTTCAGTTCTGTTCCATTGATCTGTTGCTGTACCAGTACCATGCAATTTTAAATCAATATTTCTCTGTAATACAGCTAGAGGTCAGGGATGCTGAGTCCACGAGAAGTTCTTTTATTGTTGAAAAAAGTTTGTGCTATCCTGGGTATTTCATTATTCCAGATGAATTTGAGAATTGCTCTCTCTAACTCTATGAAGAATTGAGTTGGAATGTAAATGGAGATTGCATTGAATCTGTAGATTGCTTTCGGCAAAATGACCAGTTTAACTATATTAATCCTGCCAATCCACAAGCATGGGCAATTTTTCCATTTTCTGAGATCTTCGATTTCTTTCTTCCAAGATTTGAAATTCTTCTCATACAGATCTTTCACTTGCTTAGTTAGAGTCAACCAAGGTATTTTGTATTATTTGTGACTATTATGAAGGGTATTATTTCCCTAATTTCTTTTCTGCCTGTTTATCCTTTGAGTATAGGTAGGCTACTGATTTGTTTGACTTAATTTTATATCCAGTCACTTTGTGAAGTAAATTATCAGGTTTAGGGAATCTCTGGTGGAATTGTAGGCTGTGAGTTTTCCTCTTAGCACCGCTTTCACTGTGTCCCATAAGTTTGAGTATGTTGTGCCTTCATTTTCATTAAACTCTAAAAAGTCTCTAATTTCTTCCTTTCTTCCTTCCTTCCTTCCTTCCTTCCTTCCTTCCTTCCTTCCTTCCTTCCTTCCTTCCTTTCTTTTTCTTTCTTTCTTTCTTTCTTTCTTTCTTTCTTTCTTTCTTTCTTTCTTTCTTTCTTTCTTTCTTTCTCTCTCTCTTTCTTCCTTCCTTCCTTTCTTTTTTCTTTCTTTCTTCCTTCCTTTCTTTCTTTCTTTCTTTCTTTCTTTCTTTCTTTCTTTCTTTCTTTCTTTCTTTCTTCACCAAGTTATCATTGAGTAGAGTTGTTCAGCTTCTATGTGTATACGGCTTTCTGTTGTTTTTGTTGCTACTGAAGACCAGCCTTAATCTGTGGTGATCTGATAGGATACATGGGATTATTTCATTCTTCCTGTATCTGTTGAAGACTGTTTTGTGACTGATTATATGGTCAGTTTTGGAGAAGTTACTATGAGGTGCTGAGAAGAAGGTGTATTCTTTGTTTTAGGATGAAGTTTTCTATAGATATCTGTTAAATCCATTTGGTACATAATTTCTGTTAGTTTTACTGTGTATCTGTTTAGTTTCTGTTTCCAAAATGTGTCCATTGCTCAGAGTGGGGTGTTGAAGTCTCCCACTATTATTCTGTGATGTACAATGCATTCTTTGAGCTTTAGTAGTTTCTTGTATGAATATGGATGCCCTTGCTTATGGAGCATAGATGTTCAGAATTGAGAGTTCATCTTGGTAGATTTTTTTCTTTGATGAGTATGAAATGTCCTTCCTTTTTTTCATAACTTTCAGTTGAAAGTCGATTTTATTTGATATAAGAATGGCTACTCTAGCTTGTTCCTTGAGAACATTTGCTTGGAAAAAAATTTCAAGCCTTTTACTCTGAAGTAGTGTCTGTGTTTTTCACTGAGGTGAGTTTCCTGTATGCAGCAAAATGCTAGGTCCTGTTTATGTATCCAGTTTGTTAGTCTATGTCTTTCTATTGGAGAATTGAGTCCTTTGATGTCAAGAGATATTAAGGAAAAGTGATTGTGCTTCCTGTTATTTTTGTTGTTAGAGATGAAATTCTGTTTGTGTGGCTATTTTCTTTTGGGTTTATTGAAAGAAGATTACTTTCTTGCTTTTTCGGGTGTGTAGTTTCCCTCTTTGTGTTGGAGTTTTCCTTTTATTATCCTTTGTAGGGCTGGATTTCTGGAAAGATACTGTGTAAATTTGGTTTTATTATGGAATATCTTGCTTTCTCCATCTATGTTAATTGAGAGTTTTGCTGGTTATAATAGCTTGGGCTACCATTTTGTTCTCTTAGGATTTGTATGACATCAGTCTAGGATCTTCTGGCTTTTATGTCTCTGGTGAGAAGTTTGGTGTAATTCTGATAGGTCTGCCTTTATATGTTACTTGACCCCTTTTCCTTACTGCTTTTAATATTGTTTTATGCATTGGGTGATTGGATTATTATGTGTCCAGAGGAATTTCTTTTCTGATCTAGTCTATTTGGAGTTCTGTAGGCTTCTTGCATGTTCATGGGCATCTCTTCTTTAAGTTAGGGGACTTTTCTCTATAATTTTGTTGAAGATATTTACTGTCTCTTTAAGTTGGGAATCTTTACTCTCTTCCATACCTATTATCTTTAGGTTTGGTCTTCTCATTGTGTCCTGGATTTCCTGAATGTTTTGGGTTAGGAGCTTTTTGCATTTTCTTTGACTGTTGTGTCAATGTTTTCTATGGTATCTTCTGCACCTGAGATTCTTTGTTCTATCTCTTATATTCTGTTAATAATGCTTGCATCTATGACTCCTGATATGTTTTCTAGGTTTTCTATCTCTAAGATTGTCTTCCTCTGTGATTTTGTATTGCTTCTATTTTCATTATTAGCTCCTGGATGTTTTTGTACAACTCTTTCACTGGTTTGGTTCTATTTTCCTGTAACTCTACAAGGGTTTTTAAGCCTCTTTAAAAGCTTTTACCTGTTTATTTGTTTAAAGTTCTCCTGTATTTCTTTAATGGAGTTATTTATGTCCTTCTTAAAGTCCTCTACCATCATTGTGAGATGTGATTTTAAATCAGAATCTTGATTTTCTGGTATGTTGGACTTGCTGTGTTGGGAGAATTCTGATGATGTCTAATAGCCTTGGTTTAAGTTGCTTAGGTTCTTGTTCTTGCCTCTCCCCATCTAATTATCTCTGATGTTAGTTTGCCTTCCTGTCTCTGACTGGAGCTTGTCCCTCCTTTGGGCCTGTGAGCCTGTGATCTTAGGTGTGTCAGCACTCCTGGGGAGACCAGCTCTCTTCCAGAGGTGGGGAGGGATTTGGGAGCAGAAGGCTGTGGGACAACCTTACCTCAGGAGCGCAGATGGAGACCAAAAGGATCCTGACTATAGTTGTATCTTAATTCAGACATGATATTTATTGAGCAATGAGTACTTGAAGCGTTATTGAGTATTCAATAGTAACAATTTGTTTTATTTGTAGGTGCATTAACATTGTACTCTCTCTTTTTAAATTTGTCTTTCAGGTTTCATGGACCAAAATCTTGCTTTGCAGCCCAGGATAGCCCTCCAATTTGTGATCTTTCTGTCTCAGTCTCCTAAGTGCCAGAATTATGGATATGTGCCACTTTGCCTGGATTCATCTTGTTTCCATGTATCGATGCAGCCTTTAAAAATTAATAATAAACTCTAGAATATTTACCATGAAATAAAACATGAGACATACTTTAAAATAAAGCAACTGTGGAGAGTGCGATAGACACAACACTTTGGGTAAACTTTGTGTAACTAATTTTTATTTGGTTTGTGGCCGTCTTGTTATGTATTATAGGCTAGTTTTGAACATGCTATGTAGTATAGGTTGGTCTGAGAACTTGCTATCATCTGGTATCTACCTAGTGTTGGAGCATATATATATATATATGCTCCAACACTAGGTAGATACTTTATTACTATTACTATTACTATTACTACTACTACTACTACTACTACTACTACTACTACTACACTGTTGTATAGGTTTGAAATGAGCCACGATGATGGGACAACAAGATGGATCATCAGTTCTACTTAATTGTTGCCAAGGTTGATAACCTGAATTCAATTCCTTAGATTCATATGATAGAAAGAGAGAAACAACTTTCGTAGATTTTTCTCTGTTGCACATACACATGTCATGACAACTATGTACCCATATGGATGCCCCTCTACACCAAACAATGTTAAAATAAATTAGGTACACCAAACAATGTTAAAATAAATTAGGTACTATGAAACTTATAAAGAAACATTATCTCATTTTTATATGGCTCTGTAGTTACCCACCAGGTCTGGCACACACACACACACACACACACACACACACACACACACACACACAGCCCTGATGCCACCATGATCCTTGAGTTCTGGGAGGAGCGAGTATGGCATAGATGCTCTCTTTAGGGCTGAGCATTTGTGTGTGTGTGTGTGTTTTATTCTTTCCCAAATGTGGGTCTTTGTGATAAATCATTTGGAGTTGCTTTAATACTATGTTCATTTAGCAGAGTAATAGTATGCTTTTCCCTAGGACCCATGATCTATTTACCCATAGGTTCTTGGCCCAATTATAGTGCCCAGTTATAGGTGTTGGCTTATTTTGGAACATGGGTTTCAAATCTAAGTATAAATGATTGGTTACTCCTATCATATTTGTGCCATGACTGCACTTGTAAGTAGTGTCTCCCAAGGGCAGTCACTATTGTAGTCACTCACAGTGATCCCAGATGGATGAGATTCTGATTAATTTTCTTCTCCAATATTATGCATGGCTACTCTCAGCATCACATAAGCTTCCCAGTCCATAGGGAGGTTCTAAGTAAGAATCGATTTGATTTCTCCATAGGCCAGTTGCACATACAAATACACAGTAGATATAACAATATACATGAGCCCTGTACAAGACCAAGCCAAACTAAATCCCATTATGGAGAGGGTAGTTGGGCACAAAGTTCTATGCCATAACCAGAGAGCTGTGCTACTTAGTAGCACAGTAAGTAGATTCTTGGCTACTGGGAAAGAATGGGTCAGTTTTATTTAAGAATGTAGCTCCTGATAAGTTACCACACTCCAATGGAAGGCCACACGTACAAGAACGTTTGTGTGCTCATCAAGCACAAATTGGCCTTGATGAGGACAAACTAAAACTAAAATGGATTCTAAGCTGAGTGACAAAGAGAGGAGTGGATCTGGGAAAGGTTGGGGAGGGGATGTGAATATGATCAATACAAACTGTATAAAAGTTAAAAACCAATAAGATATGTATAAAGCATGTATATATGCATGCATGCATGCATATATGCAAATTTGTATGTATGCTCTGTCAGTAGGACAGGAAGGAAATATTGGATACTGTGAAGGGCGTTGATCATGAAATTTTATACACGGGAAAACCAATGAAGGTTGTGTTTCTAGGCATTACACTTATCCATGAAATTCTGAAAGGCTCTGATCTTGGATACAGAAGCCAGAACATCTACAGCAGTTTGGGTTGCCCTAAGGAACACTGGGAGCCTTCCACTTTCTCCATGTGTGGATGCAGAAAGGAGACAAGGAAGAGGCTGCCAAGTGAACTGTATTAGCCCCTGAAAGCGCTTACTTGCTGTGTCCAAGCATACTTTATATCTTTCCTATTGAGAAGCACCTTGGGCTTCATTTTCCTTCCTTGTGAAAGGTGAGTCATGGTTCTTTAAAACATAAAGATCAAACTATCGGGCTATGCATGCTGGCTTTATGGTCCACATCCCATCTAGATGCTGTTCGTGTTGCCTAGCAAGCAACTCAGTTCACAGAGGACAGATGATCAGATTTATTTTATAAAATAAATCTGATCATCTACTCTTATAGATCCAGCAGAGGGAGCACTGAGCATGGATTTGTCTGTCCAGAAGAGGACCAAGTTACTATTAGCAGTTTTTAAGAGCCCTGTTTCTTTTAGGACCTGATTGTTCCTTCACCCTTACATTACAGACCCTGTACCTCTGGGTTGATGATGGTATTTTCATAGGAAGATTCCATTTCATCCACATCCACATTCCTTAGTGATGTTCTTAAGGTAATATAGGCATAAAAGACACAGATTAGGACTCTCCTAGTAGTCTTTAGTTCCTTTTCCTTTTAAATTTTCCTCCTTAACTTTCCCCATTATCTAATTCACAATAGTTTGTTCTTTGTGTTCATTGCCTCATAGCCTGGCCAACAGTGGGATAAAGAGGCAGTCTCCAATCTAGATGAACATAGATGCATCCACTAGAAAGTGGTTTCTGCTGTTTGCAACTCGGCAGACCTAGGATAAAAACAGGTCTTACAAATGCTTCTAGAGGACATCTGGGATGAGTGGGCTTCCCATTAGTCGCGAAGTTGCGTGGGGGCTTGGGGATTGCTGCTCAGAGGCAATGATTAGCAGGACTAGGCAGGCTGAGGCACTAGAGGTTTGTTTGGTATTTTGTTTTGTTTTGTTTTGTTTTGTTTTGTTTTGTTTTGTTTTGCTTTGCTTTGCTTTGTTTTTGTTTTTCCTACATGCTGCCTTTAAAAATGAACCAAACCATAAAAACAAAGGCTTAAAGTGACCTCATGGACAGATGACCCACTTTGGCCTCGTTGGTAACATTCTAAGAACACACCACACCAGCTGTATCAAATGCCCTTTCTATAAAAAGCAAGGGAGACCGGCACCAGCTTAGCTAACCCAGGGACAATGAGAGACCTTCCTGGCTACCAGATGCTTCACCGTCTGACTATTCTACAGATCAAAAGGACAAATTTTGAGCCAGTTTTCCCCTTTAAAATCACTTTACTGATGTCATTTGGAGAGATCTATGTTCATATTCAGAGTCCTTCTTGTGGAGAGAAACCATTCTTTGGATGGCAAAGAATGCTCTCTGAATTCTAGATTGCTCTCGTAACATTGGTATATTTTCTCGTGTGTCACAATGATTCAGAGATCTCATAGAACTGTGGTCATGGAGATGCTAAACGCGCCCAATAAATAGTCCATGAACCAACTCCAACAGCATCATACAGGAAATCATTAAAATACAAAAGTATGGCTCTGATTTTTTTGCCTCTATGTGTCCAAAGATCTCTAATGCTGAAATAATAATAACAATCAAAATAATTTAAAAATTAAAGTTATTGAGTACACATTTCATGGAGAACATTAATTAATTCCAATGCAAATACTTTTGTCTTCCCTTTGTATCATCACTATGTAATCCCTGTCTGATGAAGCTGCAATCAAATCACACAGTAATAGACTTTAACTTTGAAAACTTAGGAAGGAAAACCACTTTCAGGGATCTCTCCATTGTGTTTATATCTTAGTTTTAGAATAATGATGCTTATAGCTGTAGCATCATTTACATAAACATTTTTATCTATTGCAGCTGGTTGTTTTATTTCATGGAATCCAAGCATCTGAATCATAAAGTGATTCTGACTGTTGGGATGTGAGCAGTTGAGCCGAGCACACTCTCATGTTCAATGCAATAGGATGATTCTCATGTTCAATGCATGGGATGACTCTGTTTCCCATCATATTTGACTTTTTATTGACTCTGTTGTTATCAAAGACATAGTATGCACAATGTTATTTAATCTTCAGTTAACATGAACCAAGAATTGGGGTTTGTTTTTTCTTTTGTCAAAACATAAATCAGGTTGGGAGTGTTCAATGCTAGAGTAGTTACCTCAGTTTGATCCTAATGAGAGGGAGAGAGAGAGAGAGAGAGAGAGAGAGAGAGAGAGAGAGAGAGAGAGAGAGAGAATTAAGGGGAAGCATAGATCATGAAGTTAGCTGAAGATATCAACATCTCATGATTAGAACATCTTTAATAGAAGCTGGGTGGTGGTGATGCATGCCTTCAATCCTAGCACTCAGGAGGCAGAGGCAGGCAGATTTCTGTTCATTCAAGGCCTGCTGAGTCTCTAGAGTGAGTTCCAGAACAGCCAGAGTTACACAGAGAAATCCTGTCTCAAAAAACTAAAATAAATTAATTAATTAAAATATTTAATTAGAATAATTTTGCTTTATATTTTATATGTTTTAAAGATGCTTGTTAAAGTAATACAATAGACTTTCATAAAATTATATAAATCATTATAGTACACATATTTACAATTATATATGTGTACATATCTTAAAAACAGTCAGCAGTTCTGGAAGATGTTTGTCAGTGACTTATAAAAAACAATATTGAGAAAGATCAAAACTCCTAAAGTTTCATTTGTCTGGAACATAACAGTGAGAATATATTTCAGTGGAAATGGCAGCTAATCCTTTTTGGCAAGGAAAACACTTAGCGGTTTATTTTCCTGCTTCTTTTCCACCCTAAACGTGGAGCCATGTTTTATCAGATTATAAAACTTTCAGCCATACACATACAGCATCTGAGGGCGCTCTATGATTGCCTGCTTCCTAGGTCAGTAAATAAACATTCAATTCATTCAACAGATACCTATGGAGGACCTACTTATACTCCAAGAATCCTTCCAACCTGCAAAAGTTATGACAGTAAAGACAAAAGAAGCCCTTTTCAAAGAGGGGTTGAAGGAAGGCACACTTTAAATGCAAAAACAAATAAGGAATCATTTCTGACAGGTATAATGTCTAAAATAAATAAAGCCAGGAGGGAGAGGGTAATGTGGATGGGAGCAGAAATGACCCTAGGCTGAGTGGTCGGGAGAACTCTAAAGAGGATGCATCCACTTATAGCTTAAATTAGGAGAAAGAATTTCCATTTGGTGACTCCAGAGGAGTACTTAAGGAAGCTGGAGAACCCCAAGATCTTTTGTGAGGGTGAGTGGGGTACATAAGAAGCAACATGCAGAAGATCAACTGGGTACCTGGGGTGCAGAGGTGGTATAGTAGGGCAGATATCAGCCCTATACCAAAATCCTTGCATGAAGCATGGGGGGGGGGGAAGAAAGAGGGAAAATAATGCCCTCATTAACTGCCTTTGTTGCAGAGACCAGCTCTCCATATATAACTTGTGGCTGGATTAGGACTTGTAGCTGTCTACAAATTTGTGACTGTCTTCCTGACTCTGCTTCCTGAGTGCTGGGATTGGAGTTGAGAGTCACCATGCCTGGTCATTCACTACCTTCCCAATCCAGGTATCAAGGAACATTTTGTTTTAATTTTATACTCACAGTTTATGATGTATACCAAACATGTATTTTTCTTATTTTACACAGAAAAGGACTAAAGAAAAACTATCTAGTTAAAAATTGAATGTAAGTAAGGAAACAAGCAGATCCAATTGTCAAAGAACAATGAAGACTTCAATGTCACAACTCACAACAGCAGTTCTCATTTAGGAGGGACAACAAATGCCTGTACTGTACCTATGACTCAAGAACTGATTGGCTATATTAAACCTTGGTCTAAGGCACATTTTGATATAATGCAGGAACAGATTGCAACACAGAGGTCCACAGAGGAGTAATACAGATGACCAGCCTCAGGAACAGACAAACAGACACTATGTTATTTTTGATTTTCTATTTCTAGGGACACTATAGACATATAGCATATGGTTCCAGAGAAATAACTAAATGACTTGGCGTAGGAGAAAATTACCTAGGATGGCTGCATTTAAAACAGCTGCATTGATGACTCCATCAGATCATTTCATAAACATTACCAAACTGGGGCCCCCAATCACCAATGAATAAGATTGAAGTGGCACTTACTGAAACAGCTGGGGAAAGTGAAATTCTCACTTTTATAGACACCTGGCCAAATGTGGTGAATCTCTTTAGTACAGTTCATTTTATAGGGAAGAAAGGAAACCAGGTGTCAACAGTCAAGGAAGATTAATTTTTCTCAGAATTGAGAGCAATGTTTTTGTCACACTGGGACCGTGATTTATAGAGAACGATGGATGTGTAGACTGTAAACCAAAACAGGTATGACCACTGTCTGGAGACGGACTAGAGAAGTCTAATGAGACTTGAGAAAGAACATTGGGTCTTGTGTCTTTCTCAGGAAAAAACAACTAATTTAGGCTGAGCATTCCGTGAAAATGGAGGGTTTTCTTTTTCCCTTGAGAAAATGTTAGCTCCCTGTCCATGATCATTCTAATGCTGTACTTGAAAATAGCCTATAGTCTGACAGAGGAAAGTCTCTCTCACCTTTGCCTCCATTTGCTGTTTTAAGGACTTCCTTTTGGGTAGTTATATAGGCAGTTTGAAATGCTAAGTGATGTTAACCCTTGCTACTTTCTCATTGGCATTTGGTTTTTGGCATCATATATATATATAAATCTCAGTGAGAACTGATTGGTACTTATGCTTCACTTAATGCAGTAGTAAAAGATTTAAAAGAAGTGTTACATGATTGCTACAGTATATTTTCAGATACTAAAATTGGAACAAAGTGAAATAAGGGCCAGGTGGCAGTAGCTACAAACTGTGCTAATGGCTCCATCAACAGATGTTTAATGTGCTTAGAGTTATCCTCCACATCCTACGGTTGCTAACACATTTCCTCCCATACCTCCTCTCAACACAAAAATTTTGAGAGGAAAGGAAACATTAATAACCCCAAAGTGTTTAATTTTAGTGGATATTTAAATCTTAATAGTGGTCATAGGTGACCTATGCAACCACTGGATAGCTTACTGAAGGCTTCAATAATTTTGTTGCCGTCATTATGAAAAGTTGCTCACCAAGAGAAGGCTTAAAGTGCATGAGTGTTCTCCTTTATTTACCGTTGGATTGCATACTGCTTTGGAAACATTTTTCAAAGGACCAAAGTATAGGAAATGCCCTGCAGAGATATTTTAGTCTTGAATGCAAACAGGATCCATGGGCTGCATCACTGTTCATAAAAAGGATGCTGGTTTGCCAGTAAGAAATCATACTCTCTGGATAGTTTCAGAATCTACAGTTGGTCATCCAGGAAGTAATAGATCAACTTGTGCATATCCAGGCAGTTTTTTAGTATAGAGGCATGAAAGACAAAGGAGAAAGTCCATTCCCAGCGCTTTCTCTAATGAATCCCCTGGGAGACTTACTGTTGTGATGTTCTAGCCCTTATATTGCTAGATGATAGAGAATGGAAGCCTGGAAGGATGAGCTAGGGGACACAGAAGTTTTTGTGAAAGAGAAAGGCACACAAGTTGGACAGTTTTGGAATGCAGTGGCTGTGGTCTTCTCAGGGTGCCTGAAGCCTGGGTAGCTCAGCAGAAAAGATTTCTGCTCAGCCAGCTCCTTGGAAGATTATGTTGGTTACTTTTCTATATTCAGTTTCTCTATTCTGCATAATTTTGGGATTTAAAGATTCTTTCAGATTTTAAAAAAATGAAATGTAATTTGGTTGATTGAGAAATTAGCACAAGGGAGAAGACAGCTTCAGTCAAAGCTACAAAATATAGATTTTCTACAATAGGCTCCATTAGACATCAACAGCAACCAGACAATGAATAGCTTCACCTTTAAAGTTAGGGTGAAGTAGAAACTGCATATGGTAGCTGACAGAGCTTTAGAAAGGAAGATGTGATGTTCATTCACACTGGGCTTTTCTCATTGTGTGAGGCACAAAGTCCTTTGGCCTATGTAGTCATCCTTGGAAAACCATGATTTTGATTACCCAATCTAATTCATAAAAGAGATGTTCTCTGATTTTAAAGGGTTTGACTCATATTCTACTTGAGAGATAATTCACACTCATTTCTTTTATAGTTGACTAAGGGAAGGTTTAAGGGAGAAACAAAACTGAAAAGCCACAATCCTTGGTCAATGAGATCAAAATTTGTAGAAACTCTATTTCTATTTAGTAACAACAATTATTTTAAAAACTATTCTCCATTTTCAGCAACTCTGGAAATTACTATGAAGAGCTCTCAAAAAGGTACAAAGAAGTCTATCATATGACCCAGTTATACTTGACATCCTGTCTACAGATACTTGGTCAGCCACTTTCATTGCCGATCTATTCATAATACCCAGGACATGGAAACAAACTAAATGTCCTCTAACCGATATTCAGCTGTAAAAAAATAAAATAAAATAAATGATGAACGTTGTAGGTAAATGAATGGAACTAGAAGCTCTTATACTGAATGAGGTATCTCAGACCCAGAAAACAAATACCAATTATTCTCAGTCATTTGTGGTTCCTAGCTCCAAATATTCATATGTGAGTATATAAAGTGAGATACCCACAGGGACTGGACAAGTAAAAATATCCCATTTTGGGGAAAAGGATACAAGTGATTTGAAAGAGAAAATGACTGAGGGGAAACTTTAGTTGGGATGAAGAAAATGATGTTAATACAGAAGGAGAGGGAGAATTGGAGAAAAGATAACTAGAGACGACTGGAAAAGCCATAGGAATGGTATTATTATTTATTTACTAAAATTACATACACTACAAATAAATCTCATGCATACGTATATATTGCAAATGAAGTTATCTAATTTAGACTGACAGTATTCTCCCCAAGAACCATAGATTATCTAGCCAAAAAAAAAAAAAAAAGGAAAAACAAACAAACAAACAAAATAAAATTCAGGCATGAGAAACTGCCTTTTGAGTTGTTGGTCATGTGTATCAAAGAGACCTTTAAGACAATATAAGGAATGGTGGCCTTCCAGAGGTTGAGGGCTTCATGATCTTCAGACCCCAAACCTCCAGCATCAGTCTCTGTATAGAGGAGAAGCTTTCGTAGTACATCATTGTGTTGTACAAGCTTCTAAGGGAGGGAAGCAATCAACAGTCCTGTCCAGCTGCAATGTTTATGAACCAAAATGATGACCAGAATGGCACAATAACTGTAAAGGTACAATAGTGGCACTCACATCTTGACAGTAGTCAACAGCTTTCTAGTTGGATTTATAGATCATCCAAGAAGAGGGACATTGTGCCTGGTACAGGAAACCTAGACAACTGCCTGAGGATGGTTAGGCCATAGATCTTAGAGGAGCAGACACTATAGCCACTTTACTAAGCTAGCATGATTCCTAACTCGATTCTAAATATCTATTCTTAAACCCATAGATAAATGTAACTCCCACTCCTATTAATAAACTACTCTTTGCAACAGAAGACAACCACAACCAGTCGAAATACAGAGAAGTGATCATAGGTGCCCAGTTCCAACTGATTTATTTACAACATAACTCCTGCACTTAAGACTCATGGAGCATCACAGAAGAAGGGCCAGAAAGAAAAGCAGTGGACCAGGAAAGCTGCTGTGGGATTGTGTTCTCTAGAAATGACGGAGAAACCTCACACGGATACTTCAACAATATGGCTGCCTAAACAAGACAAGAAAGAGTACAACAGCAATAGACATACTAACGTGGAAGAACAGTACTCAAACACTGAGCCACCTCTACAGTCTCCTGGATAGTTTGGCTTGTCAATTTGTCAAAATCTAGAGTCATCTGAGAAGATGGAACCTCAATTGAAGAATTTCCTTGATCTGATTGGCCTGTGTCCTTGTCTGTGCAAGTTTACCTTGATTGATAATTGGTGGCACAATCCCTAGGCAGTTAGGTCTCAATTTTAGAAAAAAGCAAGCTGAGCATGAGCCAGAGAGCTAATCAGAAAGCAGAGTTTTTCCGTGGTTCTGGGATCCCAGGTCTTATTTTATCTTTTCACTTATCTTTTCCTGCTTACACTATCAGTAGAAAATATAGAAAAATATAAAGAAAAAACAGAAAAGTGCCTCATATCTTCTAATATAATAATCATTATTTATACTCGGTATATTTCTTTCCCATGTAAATATTTTTTAAAAAACTGTATCTACCTTGTAAATGATGTATCGTCTTTTTACCAAATACTAATTTTCAAAAAAATTTATTATGAAATAAAACTGTCTTTTAAAAATATTGGTTATAAGCTAAGTGTATCTTTAATCACAGAACAAATATCTGTGAAATCAAGGCCAGCCTGGGTGTATATAGCAAGTTTCAGGCCATCAGGGGCATATAATGAGACTCTATCTTTAAATAAAAATGATTTGGCTCAAGTTCAGTTCATAATACTTCATTATTGGATGAAACAGTTTCCTTGTTGCTATTGATAACCCTATGGATGTATGCAAATTGGAAATAGTAAACTCACTGTTCACATATCAGTATCCACAGGTCTTAAATCTATAAATGTGAACAGGTAGAAAACAGTAAAAAATATAACATAAACCATTGAAACACAATTATAATAATTATGTGGCAGTCAGACAGATCCCAAGCCCCCTAATACCATTCATACATATAAAATTGTGTTCACACAGCACAAGAACACAAAACCAAAGAGTTCTGCATACTTTATGGTATAGCTTTAGCGATATTCCTTAAAGATGGACATATTGCTTATACTATGCTATAGCTGTCTCATTCCTAGGAGAGTGTCCAACAGAAATGGGAATATGCATTTTCCAAGAGAAGATCAGGGGTTCTTAGTAACCTTAATGTTGAAAGCTAAACAGGCAGCAGAACAGGGACAGAAATTATGAGACAGAAACACAGCAGCAAGAATGAACTGTCTTAATTGCACACAAAACCAACATTGCCTTTGGTTCCCCTACCAAGGTAGATCTTAGTAAGTCTTTATTGCTGAAGACACCACACACTTTGGATGCAGGACATAGAGAAATTAAGTTGGGACTGAGCTGCAGGCTTCCAGCTCACTAGTATCCATAGTGCTGGAAGCTTTTGTATAGGCTGCTGGGGAAGAACAGGCATTAATGTGGTGTTAAAGTGATTAGAATAAGTTACTATTGAATGCTCAACATTAAAATGAGACACCTATAGGATCCCTTCAAGACTCAGAAAACATCATGAAAGAGATAGTGACAAGACTGTAAAAGCCAGAGAATTGCAAAAAGTGGCAATGGATGCTATCTTCATAATAAGATGTGTCTGTTGCAGCCATGAGTACTCAGTAACTAGCTATCTGCATAAGACCCACAGAAGATTGGGCCCTTCAATATTCCATTGTGGAGAGGTGCCAGGACTCATGAGACCCCACCCCCTACTGAGGAGCTTTAGGGTATTAATGCTGCCAGGGAAGGGGGGCAGTATTCCACCCAGTGCTATAATCATTGCTAAATTGCCTATGCTCCAGTAAGCGATAACTTAGTGACTCACACACAACAATTCACACAGCACAAGAACACAAAACTAAAGAGCTCTGTACAAACACAGACACACACACACAA